>NC_136063.1:2010087730-2011341230 GCF_964261635.1 Lissotriton helveticus | reverse complement strand
TTGGTTATGTTGAGTTGTAATGACCGCCTGAAGCACTGATATAGGGAATATCTCCCATTCGGAAACAAATTGCACTTGCTTGGTAACCTTTTAATACTTTTGACCATATGGCACCCTTCATTTAGGGCCTTTGGCTGACACGATTTGCGGTGATAAAGCGACGTGATGGATGGCTGTCTCCCACCTCTACCCACTTGGGATTTTTGAACTGTGTTTTACTTGAAATGAATTGCTCGCCCACTGGGGCTAAAAACATTTATGCACTGCAACATCCAGAAGGCCGTATTTCATGGCCACGCCCCCTTGAGGTCGGGTGTTACACATATAAACTGGGAACATTAGCAATTGCATTTCTACACATTACACGCCACAAAAGGAGGGAGGTGGTCCGAAACGCGCCTGGCAACCTAATTATTGTGATGTGGTTTCCTGCTATTTCTGTCACGAGCATGCTGCCAATAAAGTACGTGCTGTACCTTACTTCCAAGTGGCCTTTCTCGAATGGGTTCCTGGTTCGTTGGATGGATATATATATATATATATATATATATATGGTGTGACGACTTCATTAGGGGGAGGAGCAGCGAGCGCTGGGAAGTATTTTACTCAGGTGGAAGCTAATGGGTGTGTTCAGTGTTGGGCGCTGAAGAAGGCTGACTATGCCGAAATGCATTCGCCGCCACTGCTAAAAGATGAATTAAAACGAGCTGGCTTTTCAGAAAACCCCTTTGGCCTCTGAGTCCTTCTTGCCGAGAGGGACTGTTTCTATATATATATATATATATATATTCACTGAAAAAACCATAGGTTATAGACCATATATAGTTAGGAATTAGCATTTACAAAACCTTGAAAATTCACTGAAAAAACCATAGGTTATAGACCATATATAGTTAGGAATTAGCATTTAAAAAACCTTATTTTACTCACACAAAACCATTGAAATTCCATATATAGTTAGTTGCACTAACTATATATCGCGCACCCGCAATCCACTGCTGATCATGTCACATATTACATCATTCATGACATGGTCAGTGACATCACTGATGACATCACTGATGACATCTCAAATGACATCACTGATGACATCATCTAGTGTCTGTGTGTTTTTGTAAAGTTTAAATATGTTTTACATTGAAGAATGAGTGGATGTATAAGTGTCTGGATGAATAGATGTGTGAGGAGTTTATTCACTAGGTGTATGAGTTCAAGAGTGCATGTGGAAACAGCTACATGGGCAGTTGACTGTGTGCATGAGTGTATTGATGAGTGAATGGATATCAATGTTACATGTCATAGTAAGTACATATGTAAAACACAGTACATGTGAGAGTTGGCATATATAAATAACTGCATGAGAGCCACTGAATGAGTGAGTGGTTGTATCGATCATTGTGAACTTGTATCAGGGATTGTATAAGAGAGTAAATATGTGTTAGTATATGTTTCAATAAGTAAGGTGTGTTTAACTGTATAGTTGAAGAAATGGAGGTGAGATTGTTTCTTTGCATGACTGACTGGGTGTGTGAGTAACTCCATGGATGAGTGGCAGTGTGTGAGTGTCTGTATACACTGAGTGTATCTAAGGTTATATTAGAGTCTGAAGAGGTTTATCGTATTAGCACAAGAATGATGTCAAATGAGATGTCATCAGTGATGTCATTTGAGATGTCATCAGTGATGTCATCAGTGATGTCACTGACCATGTCATGAATGATGTAATATGTGACATGATCAGCAGTGGATTGCGGGTGCGCGATATATAGTTAGTGCAACTAACTATATATGGAATTTCAATGGTTTTGTGTGAGTAAAATAAGGTTTTTTAAATGCTAATTCCTAACTATATATGGTCTATAACCTATGGTTTTTTCAGTGAATTTTCAAGGTTTTGTAAATGCTAATTCCTAACTATATATGGTCTATAACCTATGGTTTTTTCAGTGAATTTCAATGGTTTTTTAATAGCAAATATCATAAGCTGTCGAATGTCAAGTACGTGGTAAGTGAAAACATTTTCGTGTTTATGCACACTGATCTGCTTTGAATGGTGCCCCCCCCCCCTCATTTCTATTAGGAGTACTCTCTCTTTGCAGATAGTGAAAGGTAGTTAACGCAGGCCTTTGCCCCCGTTGTAATCCGTCGTGCCTGCTTCTCTCTCCATTTGATTGATTGTTATCCAAGTATTTACTGTTTTAGAATTAGTTCTCTTTGGTTCATTCTCTATTTACAAACAAACACAGAGTCGCAATACTCTGTTTAGTCTTTGCAGATAACGAAAAATCGTGTAAAAAAAAAGAAAAGGAATCGAGCAAAATCAGTAGGCCACTAATGGGATCTCTTTTTGACCTCGCTAAAATAGAAACATTAGGAACAACCCCTCATGACAAATACAAAACTAGTGAGATGAACTGAACTCCACACAATGATGGCTGCAAAACAGCTCGGCTCCGCCACCCACCCCGCCCAAAATAACGATAAAGAACGGCTGCCATGATTGGTTGCGGAATGACCACGACAGAGCTACGAAATGGTGCTGCTCTCATGCTAACCCCAGCGTCAGTCTGAAACATCCAGAAACACTGTAGACTACCAATTCGATCAGTTCCGGTAGCGCCCCAATGTAACCCGGTAGAGAAGAACTAGCCCTCCCCTCTTTGACTGATGGTTCTTGTTGCCTGTCCCTTCTGTTGTCATTTAACAGAACTATTTAGCCTGCTGAAAGGGGTTGTCTTCCGACCGCTGGTTGGTGGAGACATTTTGACTGTATTCTGTACCTGCGTTCTCGCGTAATGCGTCATATGACGCGCCGCGTTAGCGCATCCGGAAGTCATCCGGGGCGCGCAGCGCGTAACGTAAGCATAACCAGTCATGTGACTTGTTAATAAAACTTTTCATTGGTTCATTTTACTTTTCTTATTGTAATGATGAAAGGCTTGGTCATATGACCTAAAAATTACGCTTTTCATTACTTCCGAACATTATTTTTTCTTAAATATATGTTATAATGTTCCAGGCTAATGTACTTTCCCGGAAATTTTACAACTGTCCTGCAAGTAAAATATATTCTTTTTTCGAGAAAAAGAGCGTTTCTTCGTCCCATGACGGAGCCGTTGAGCAAAAGAGGGTCGACCTGCTGTCTTAGTCGCCGATACGCCTGAATATGAGATTCTTATCGATCACTTTATGTTGCAGGAATAGAAAACACAACAGCCCTTGACCATTTATCTTTACTGCGTTCCTTCGTATTATACCTTTTACCCTTCATGTAATTGGTCTGCTTTATTTCACTTGCCTTTTAATGATTCTAAAGCAGTCACTATTATTAAAAACTTTACCAATGTATATACTACTACCATGTTTTCTTTTAAAAACCTTTATTGTGAAAATTTCATTATACAAATACGAGCCTATAACCACGTGGGCCTGCCACAGAGCAAACTGTAATCGTATATGATGAATAGACAATTACACTGTAGAGGAACGTAACGGGCGGGCCATTAGGTTGCAAGAACTAAGGTGTCTAACAGTTACGGAATCGGTGGACGTACATTTTATAATTAAAATACGACAGGGCCAGTTACAATAAAATTATCTAGATATACATTTGCGGGCAAGTACCATGGGTGACGTTAATTCGAACTTTCAACAGTACAGTAATCAATAACACATCAGAACTTAATATCAATAGGGATGTCGAAATATTCAATCAATTCTCGTCCCCGCCCGCCATGTGCTTCAAAACTGCATACGTATCTCGTGATTTCAAGGTTCTGCAACCAGTACACAACAAGGAGTTACGAGTCCCATTTATTCCGGCGCCATTTTGGGCGAGGACGGGCAGGTCCAGGATATAGTCAAAATGTCTCTACCAACCATCGACTATGATGATGTTCATATGCTGTATTTATTAGAGTAACACTCATCTGTCCACATGAAATTAATTTACCACAATCTAAACATGTCATTTTAATCTTTCCAAAGTTCTTCTAAATATTTGGGACCGTTTCCCTTGCCTCTGAAGCTCTCAGTGCCACTTCTTTGATGAATGTACTAGCAGGTCAGGGGTTCTCCTCCAAATCTCTCTTTTATGCAGCACTATAATTAATTGGTGCCACCTCTCCATATGACGATGCATGGTATAGTTACCACAACTATATTTTTTTTCGGTTCCTCTGGAGAGTTCATCGTGGCAGATGAAGCGTGTAACGTACCGGGCATTTACCTTTTTTTGCATGTACAGGAAAGGAAAAAAAAATCGAGCGTCCGAGTTCTAAGGTGTCCCAGGGCCATTTTAGTGGACCAGGCCCAAATCCAAAGAACAGGCCGCCATTTTGAGAGTCCTCTTGCAGCCGCCTGTCGCTGTAGCATCAAGAGCAGCCGAAACTCAGCTGAATGGCAACTGAAACGGTAAAGGGGCGCCCCACTACAGCAGACGAGCCTCCACCTAGGAAGGCCCATTCACGCCGGCTCCCCCCCCCCTTCGGGCACCCCACGCCGTTATTCGGAGCAGTATTGTAGGATGGCCACACCAGTGCGGCAACTTGCTAGACATCACCTCGGTGGTAACCGAATCTCAACGCCTTGTGGTGTCTCCTATTCAGAAAACATTGTTATGCTGCCTTCGACCTATTCGCCGCAAGTGCGCACACAACTCAACTGCATAGCTTGCTAGACACCACCTCGGTGCCATCCGGATCTTGGAATGTCAGCACCTTTTGGTGTCTTCTCTTCAGAAAATATTGTTGCGCTGCCTTTGGCCCCATTCGCACATCGGTCCGCTACTGACGCCATCTCACAGGCTAATGGGGCGCCCCACGCCGAGTTTCAGCATTGTAGAATAACCACACCAGTACAGCAACTTGCTAGACATCACCTCGGTGCCATCCGGATCTCTGCGCCCCACTGCAGATGAAGTGCCTCTCAACTATGAAACCACCACGGTGACATCCGGATCTTGGCGCGTTGTGCTGCCTTCGGCCTATTCGCACATCGGTCCGCTACTGACGCCATCTCACAGGCTAATGGGGCGACCCACGCCGAGTTTCAGCATTGTAGGATGACCACACCAGTACAGCAACTTGCTAGACATCACCTCGGTGCCATCCGGATCTTGGCGCGTTGTATTGCCTTCGGCCTATTCGCACATCGGTCCGCTACTGACGCCGCCTCACGTGCCAACGTATTTTCTCCGCATTTTATACCCTATGCCGCATAACAGGTCATGTGACTTGTTTATAAAACTTTTCATTGGTTCATTTTACTTTTGGTTTCCTAATGATGGAAGGCTTGATCATATGACCTAAAAACAACACTTTTCATTGGATGAAAACTTTTTTTTTCCCCCAAACGATGAAAGCCCCACCTTGTTTCTGGATGTTTCAGACTAAACTGGCGTCAGCATGAGAGCACCACCATCTCGTAGCTCCGTCGTGGTCATTCCGCGAGCAATCATGGCAGCCGCTCCCCACCAGAAGCCTGCAGGAGTCGGGGCCCCCAAAACTTTTGATGAATTCTCAAGGCGGAGGGGACGCTTTCGAGAATGGGGTCCAAGACCTAGCAGACAAGCGTCCGATTTCCAAGGTGTCCCAGGGCCATTTCAGTGGACCACGCCCAAAAAGGAAAGAGCCTGCCGCCATTTTGAGAGTCCTGTGGCAGCCGCCTATCGCTGCACCGCACGAGTGGGCGCAACTCAGCTGAATGGCGGATTTTGACACAGTGGACCAAAAGCGGACGGAATGGCAACTGAAACGGTAAAGGGGCGCCCCACTAAAACAGATGAGACTCCACCTGGAGAGGCCCGTTCACGCCGCCTCCCCCGGGGCGCCCCACGCCGTTATTCAGAGCAGCATTGTAGGATACCAAAACCAGTGCGGCAACTTACTGGACATCACCTTGGTGCCATCGTTCTGCTGCCTTGGAACTATTCGCACAACAGTTTGCTACTGATGACCCACCCCCCGCGACGCCCCACGCCGTTATTTGCTGGGTGGCAACTTACTAGACATCACTTTCGTGTCATCTAGATTTCGGCGCGTTCTGCTGCCTTGGAACTATTCGCACAACAGTTTGCTACTGATGACCCACCCCCCGCGACGCCCCACGCCGGAAATCTGGACGTTGTGCTGCGTTGGGACTATTCGCACAGCCGACCGCTACTTCGTTGTTTTTCCCTAAAAATGTTTATATGTTATTACTATTTTTGTTTTCTTGTATATATTTATAAATTATTAAAGTTTTATAATCTTATAACTTTGACGGAGTGCTATATATTTTTAATGTGACACATAATTGTAAAAACTTTGATGTACAAAGAGTCATCCCTGGAATCTTCCGCTTCACGCTCGGTCCCCTCCCCAATCACAATACAGGATGGTTTTCAGATAATAGCAACGCTTCTGCTGTGACGGATCTCATCGAGTGTGGGCCTTGATCTACTATAACTCCTTTGAAGAGGGGTGATTCTTTACAGCTGGGGCCATAAACTACATCTGCAGGGCTAGCTGATAGCCTAGGACCGGCCTGGACAATCGGACACAGAGGAAAAGGAGTGTCAGAGGGTGCGGTAGTGAATAGGGCGAAAGGGAGGTGTCGGGCGGGCACAGGGTGTGATTCTCAGGGAAGAGCAGCGCAGATGGGGGGAGGTTTATTACCCATGCATAAGACAGAGAGCGGGGGTGACCACTGCCTGGGTGAGATGCTTGCGAGGGTGGGGAGCCATGCTAAGGATCGACAGCGTGCACAGAGTGGGTCTGGTCAAGGCATCTAAAATGGCTGCCGTGCACGACAAAAGTGTGGCATTTGAAAAAAGACAAGATGGCGCAGACAATGTTTTTCAACACTTCCTGATTTCCTTCGAATCGAACGTTAACAGATGTTGGGGCATATTACCAAAGTTAAGCGATATTTATCCCTAACGATGCATTGCAAAGATTTTTTTACCGTCAGAAATTATCGCAGATAAACCTTGCTATTATCAAGGTTTATCTCAAATACGATAAACGACCGCAATGCATGAATATCGCTGAAAAGTCAGCGATATTCATGCATTACCGAGCTAATGCTCTTAGCCATGTTATCCACCTCCCATTGGATAACATGGCTAAGAACTGCTCAGGGCAGCTGTTACTTTTTGGAGATATTCGCGCTTATCTCGAATATTTCCAAAAGTTGATAATAGGAGATAGCGATGTTAGCGACTGTTTCCAGTCGCTAACATCTTGGCATGCCCACTTTGCATGTCATTAGTGATAAATATCACTCACATGCAAAGTGGGACCCAAGATGGTCGCTATCTCCTACTAGCCGTCGCTAACTGGTGTTAGCAACAGCTAGGTAATACAGATATAATTTTATCTCCGCGAAGCGGAGCGCTGTTACAGATATATATCTTTTTTTTGAACGTTAATTTCTCAAAATCCACTGGAGCACATATATTGAGACCTAGCAAAGGCACATCGGGCTACCAGTCCCTAATATTTTACCAAGTTTCGTGCAAATCCATTCAGCCGTTTTATTATTATTATTTTTTTTTTTTTGCCCCGCGGGGCCCTTTTAAAACCTCCACATCAAACCTAGGGGGTCAGCGAGGATCTACTATTCCCCCTTATGGTCATTTGCCCCTTCGCTTTCGCCTCCTCTTGTCTCTCGATCCTACCGAGAGACAAGATGGCGGCCGCTACGTACTGTTTGGAATGTTTACAGACACCGGAGAGCCAATCAGCTTCGCTTCGCAAAGCTCCGTAACGCGAAAAGTACGCGAAGCGGTGCGCTGTTACAGATATATATCTTTTTTTGAACGTTAATTTCTCAAAATCCACTGGAGCACATATATTGAGACCTAGCAAAGGCACATCGGGCTACCAGTCCCTAATATTTTACCAAGTTTCGTGCAAATCCATTCAGCCGTTTTATTATTATTATTTTTTTTTTTTTGCCCCGCGGGGCCCTTTTAAAACCTCCACATCAAACCTAGGGGGTCAGCGAGGATCTACTATTCCCCCTTATGGTCATTTGCCCCTTCGCTTTCGCCTCCTCTTGTCTCTCGATCCTACCGAGAGACAAGATGGCGGCCGCTACGGACTATTTGGAATGTTGACAGACGCCGGAGAACCAATCAGCTTCGCTTCACAAAGCTCCGTTGCGCGAAAAGTCCGCGTCCTGGGCCGCTGCCCAGTCCGCTGTTACAGATATATATCTTTTTTTAAACGTTAATTTCTCAAAATCCACTGCAGCACATATATTGAGACCTACAAAAGGCACATCGGGCTACCAGTCCCTACAATTTTGCCAAGTTTCGTGCAAATCCATTCAGCCGTTCGGGCTAAAAGTGAGGCCAACCGCCCTATGGAAATTAACATGGGAAAAACGCGTTTTGGGACCCCCCTTTTTTCTCGGCCCCCCCTTGACGAACCCCCCCAAAATTTTCAGGGGCTGCTCAGAAACAAAATGTGCCATTTTCCTGAAAATTTCAGCCAATTCCGTCCACAAACGCCAAAGTTATTAGACATAGAATTTTCAAAAATCCCATAGAGAAAAAATCCTAACTATATATACCTACTGGCGACCGCCAGTAGGTAATATATATATATATATATATATATATATATATATATATATATATATATATATACTTGTTTTTATGTTTGTGGTTGGATGTCTTTTGTACAGTCAACGTGTTTCATTCAAACAACTTTTTTGAATTTCATCAGGGTTCATAGTTTTTCCAAAACTCTCCCCTAATATAATCGAATCCTTTTGAGTATGTTTAATAGCCGTTTAATACAAATGAGTTGTAGCCCTCTTATTCAGACATTTTTAATCCAAGTGAACTTCATAGTGTTGTCCAGAAGAGAAATAATGAGGGATAACTCCCTGGATGATACCTTGATAACTATCCTGTTGCCTGTTCCAAGTTCTACAGGTAAAACCAAATATTTGAGTAGAAAATGGCTACAGTTATTCAGACATATTAAGACTAATACTGCATCAAGTAGGTGAGATTCAGGACTTTTTGATCCTACTTCATGCCCCAGTTTGATTTAAACAACTTGGAAATCGTACACGTTGCTGTGCCTATAAATCTAGAAAATATTCACAGCTTCAATATTGTCATGATCTTCATCGGTGGCTAACATATTGGTGTGTGTAGGAATGTGTATGAGGGAAGAAGTGCTTAATCATCAGTGTGTGTGTCACTTTGAGGTTAACTTTAGACCACCTATATGCATTTGATTTTTAACACAGTATTTTTCTTCTCTTCACAGGCCAGACCAGAGGTATTCTTGTTGAACTTGTTGCTCTCTTCTCAACACTAGCGGAACTTGTGGGATTTCCTGCACCATCAGATTGCCCTGACCCATCTTTTAGTATTGATCTGTGCACGGAAGCTGCAAGCCTTGTGCCACACTTCAACGTCTCGGATGATGAAGACGATGATCTCATAGAGTCTGTTGCCTTCAGTATGTATCCACGACCTTCTGATATTCCTCAGTGGAATTCTGATCTACCAGACCTCAAAGATATAAAAATCATGGGTTATTCTATTCGAACCATAGATTATAGGTATACTATATGGGTCTCTTATAATCCAAGTAACTTTAGTCCTACATTCCAGGATATTCATGCAGGAGAGCTATACTTTGTAGAGGAAGATCCTAATCAAGATAATAATTTGTACAACCAAACCATGCAGGATTCTGTTTATACAAAGTTTCTTGGATTCATGAGACCATGAAGTGTACATTTCTGTCATATTTGTATTTCAAAAACACTACTTTTTGTATTAAAATAAATATATTTTTTCTTTGTATTGTTAGTGATTTTTTTTTTTTTTATTTAATGCCTTCGGAGGTAATTGCTGCATTTCTCTTGGTGGCATCCGCTGAGATAAAGGAGGTCACGGAAAGCAAGGAGTCTCATTAACACACATGTAGTGAGAAGGAAATTGTGGCAATTGTCAGAGGATTACATCGTAGCGACTTCAGTGCAATTTTGCAGTTATATTTCTAGGTATTTTCATTGATCCAGTTAAAACTCAATAGGATGCCCCCTATGTAGACTCTAGTGAAGCTCCAACAAATGTTCATTGGATTAGGATTTTTGCCCAGAGGTGACAACTACGCACTAGTTTATGAAATATATTTATATGTTGGTATTCACTAACTAAGCTTCGCTAAGCATCACCTAATTTTTATCCCTTGTATTCCCCCCTTTTCTAATAGAACATTGTGAAGAGGTGTTTAAAAGTACAAAATCCAACACCATGTTTTGCAACCTTTTCCTTAAAATCTATTCCAAACTTGAGTTGATCAAAAATGATTGTTGCTTAGTACATCAATTGTTATAATCAGCTGAAATGTTTTTTGATATTTGGAAGAAAGCAGGTCACTGCTTGAGGGAGATGGAAACCTACTTGAGCAGGAACCACATTCTTTGTTAGGGTGAGGTACAAGCACCATATAAACCTGCCCGTGTGTAAAGTCGTTATGCATAACTTCAAACAGTAAATGTAAACCCAATACAAGGAAAATCCCACACAATTTAAAAATCTAGAGCAGGGGTCTCCAACCTTTTCTGTAGTGAGAGCTAATTCTGCACAAGGAAAGTCCTGCTGAGCTACTAGCATATTTTATCACTGTAACATGCTGATATGTATTAACATTACACTATGACCACCCTAAGCACAATTATCCGTAGTATCCACCCAAAAATTCCAGGTTAAGTTATCAGCAGAATGCTAGGAAAACGTTTATCAATATTAAATGCTTGTAATCAAGTAAAATCCAAATCCTCACATGCTGTGTGCCACAAAGTGTATTACCACAGCAGTAAGTCGTCCCAACACAAATTGAATTATCATTCAGCTAACAACTTTGAATGTGTTTGAGAATTGCAAAATGTTGTCTTCATTAGCATATGTTTTTGAAAATACACATATTTTTCTATCAAAATCCCTTTCCACTTTGAGCAATCAATCTCAATTTTCCAGAAGAAAAACCTTTTCTGAAAAAGCATAATTTTTCCTTTAAAAATGAAATCTGTTTTCATTGTTAGAAAAATACACAGTCCCTAAACATCAGCTTTTTGTTTTCATTGAGTACCGCCATGTAAAAATGCCTCTCATAGACAAATTATTCTTAAAATAACCAGGTATTGGAATCACAGGCCATGCTTTCTCACCATAACAGTAGGAATGCCTCTGTTATGCTAATAATGCCCACCAGGGCTACCACTGTGCCACAGCTGGATGGCCAACATATATCAGTTATGGCCATTATAATGGAAAAGTCGGTTGCCACTCTGTCAGGGATGACTAAAAGCAGGCCATTCATGCTCTTAATGTCAATGATGGCAGCAAGTATGTAATTACTAGACTTGTATGCCCAAAATAGTCAAGGACGAACATATTATGGCTATGGCACAGTTATACCATGAATGGGCATCATTGAGTCAGAAAATACTCTTATGATGGAGACCAGCATACATATTTGGCAGTCCTTGATGCTAGGAGTAGCTTTAAGGGTTCAACACTGTTTATTTGGGAAGGACACAATGTCACAGAACCACACAAAAATGAATGTGATGCTTTTAATTTTCTCTGCCCTGGACGCATACTCTCTTCTCCTCAGCTCTTTGGTTGATCAAGCTCCCAACCAACACATTTTCACTCTAGTTCTTGGAGTCACACCCGTTGGTGTGTCAGCCCTGGTTACTGCTTCTACTGATCTTTGATGGCACACACAGTGTGACTGATTGAGCAGGGCGAATAACATGGCCAATCTACTTCTTCGGGAGATTTAAAGTATCTAAAGATGGTTCATGTGGCAGACCCTTAGGCCAATGCTGCAGCTTTCACATGCTTCAACACCCTCCGCATACTCAACAAGACCTTCAAAGGGACCCACCCCCCGAATCCAGGAAGACTGTCACCCATGCACTCATCACCAGCAGGCTGGACTATGGGAACGCCCTCTATGCCGGAATCAACTAATCTCTACTCCACACACTTCAGACTGTCCAGAAATCCGCAGCCAGACTCATCCTCCGCATCCCACGACAAGACCACATTACCCAGCATATATGAGACCTCCACTGTCTCACCGTCAAAAGAGTGACCCTCAAGCTGCTCACACACAACTATGAATCCCTCCACAACACCGGACCCCAAAACCTCAACGAAAGAATCTCCTTCTACACCCCCAAAAGAAACCTCTACTCTGCTGACCAGGCCTTGGCCGAAATCCCCTGCATCCACAGAACCAGAACAGGAGGCACACCCTTCTCCTATATCATGGCCAAGACCTGGAACGAACTCCCCCCTCAGCATCAGAGGAAGCCCCACACTGAAAGCATTCAGAAAGAGCCTCAAGACCTGGCTTTTCGAATGACCTGAGCGGCCCAAATCCCCCCCACACACTCCCCAGTGCCTTTAGACCCTCACATGTGAGTAGTGCGCTCTATAAATTGGCTGGTCACCACAGTGTGTGTTTGAGTGTTATCAACAGGCCCTGCCATTGGTTTGTCTGTTACTCTGAAGGGTAGCGAAATGAGCAGTGCTGCCTTCTTTAATATTCACAGAATCTCTGAGATTGGCTTGGTTTGGCATCACCTCTGAGAGCTACTTTGAGGGTGCTGGTGAGCTACCCGTAGCTCCGGAGCTACTGGTTGGAGACCCCTGATTTAGAGTAGATTTTAATAAATTAAGACCAAGGATAAAAAACATATTGGTAGAACCGGAGATGTGCTTTTTGGTACCATTTTTACTTAAATGTTTAAAATTGCACAAGGTGCCAACTGTGGTTATCTGGCCGTGCTAGACCAGGACAAAGAAACAAGTTCAGGCCAACCATGATGGAGTGCAAGCCAGCTACAGGGATCCAGTTAAGCCCTTAACTGAAATCCTGGTTGCAGGGTTACAGTAGGCAGGCAGTACTACCTTGGCCAAAAAAGTGATGTGGCCCAAGCCACCCCTTGGATCAGACTGTTGTTCCCATCACCGAAAACTCTGCCCATGAGGACAGTAACCAACGGTGGTCACTGGCAGCTGTTGATGTCAACAGCCAGGCCCCAGGCCATCTAAGGTTCTGGGACCTCTGCGGTTTCTCAGAATGGCGTGGGCAACACAGTGGTTAGGCACCCTTCTTCCACTTTCCTCCCCACCAGTTCTGGGGTGGTAGCCTGAGACCGGTCGCTCGGCCCAGGCTCTGTACCCTGTAGCTGATCAGGTGCCTGGTGAGCCAGGACTTACATCGGGAACTACCACCCCCTCTCAAGGGTGACACTATCAGTGTTGTGCAGGGTTCGTCCTGGTTTAGGTCCCAGCCCTCTGTCTCTGAGTGCAGGAGCACCTCCAGGTCAGAAGTGGCCTCACCAGGGTCAGTCTTGGGGTGCTCTGGTCTCGTAGCTGGTAACCTCTGTCCTCCCACTGTCGACTGTTTCCACCTCCTGCCCCTCCATCTGAGCCCCTATATTTCTGGGTGTATTCTCCCTTTAAGGAGTGGTACTAACTGTGAGGGCACCCTGAGCGGCTGACCCTTCCAGTTCTCCTGACAACTCGTAGCCCAAAGCAGAGTCCTAGTCAGTGCTTGGATGCAAATAGACTGTATTCTGGGGAGTGTTCTTACTCCACTCCAGGGGTGCCAAAGCTATGTGGCCGAAAGTCCTGTCCTTGCACCAGTCACCCTGCACACATGACCGGTGTACTGCTCTGGAGAAAGAAGCCTTTCCATTAAAATGGTTGGCTATCCCCAGTGTCCCTCAGAGTGATGACGTGGATCCCATTCCTTTTAAGCTTGTGGTTTGAAGACTCCCACCCTCAAATCACCACCTCAGTGGGTCCTCCTGCCAATTTAAGGGGCATGGTCTTTCACCTGCCGCTGGGGACTTTTTACTTCAAAGGTCATATTGGCCACCCTGTAGGGGGTCCCACCAGTGGGTGATTTCTTAGGACCACCGCCTTGCTTGTGTCCTAGCTAAGAACAAAGAAAGCAATGGGGATGCCAATGGGTGCCCTGGGCCACCACCCACCAGAACCACCTCCATGTTTCAGAAGGGGCATGGGAACACACACTCCACCCTCCCTCTCTTGCTGTGACTTGTCTGGGCCACTTTTAACCACCCAGACACTGCTGGGGGGAACCTGAACTACACTTTTTGTTTTATTAAAAAAAAAAAAAAAATACTCATTTTTTTACTTCATGGTTATAGCAACAAGAGGAGCGCCCAAGGAGACGAGGTAAGACTGTGTCTTAGAAACCTACAAATTCCATTGAGTTTTAAAACCATGTACCGCCATAAAGCAACTCGAGAATTTGCTTGATCGTGTTTTAAATCATTGGACGTCCCTTCCTGCCCTACCGCATAGCCGTAACCCATAGTTCCCAATATTTTGTAGGTTTGCTTTTACCTCAATTCATCCAGATTTCTAAATCTATCCACTGCTCTAACCCAGTGATCTACTTTAGGAGGTGATGGAAGAATCCCATTTTTGCACACCTCACGTCTAGCTAGTGACATAAAAGTGAATAGAAGATAGAAGATGTTTCTGATTTTAACTTAAATTAATATTTGAGTCTTCGGTATCCAAAATGCCAAATATAATAGTAAAGGCGCTTACCTTCATATTGATGTCTAACACTTAATCAACAGTCTTACCAACTGCATACCATTAAGCATCGAGGTGGGCGCATGTGTAAAACATATGTATGTCTTTTGCCTTCGTCTCACTGCATTTGGGACACTTTCATCACCTGTGTATTCATCTTTGACAATTTTTCGGGTGTCCAATACAACCTGCGAAAGGTAAAAAGATGATTTCTCCTAAGAGGTGCAGAAACAATGTGGCATAGAAGAGTGCAGGATACTTGCCAGACATGTTGCAAGTCTTCAGCTGGAAAGGTTTTCTTCCATACAACATCTGGTATGTCGAAATCTACCTCATTCCCCTCGATCAGGTACAAGTACCACTTTGAAACTTTCGAGTTGGATCTTTCTATATTTCTTCCTCTAGCTTCCAACAATGGTCCGGTGATGTAACTTGTTCTCTAGCCCAGCTGGCCATCTGGTAGTATTTAAATCTCGATATTTCATTATTAGTTCTTTCCACTGAAGCGTCCCAACACTTAAGATTCCCATTTTGAAGATCTACCCACTTCTCTATTCCTGCCCTCTTTTCAGAGGGCCTGCTAGAGAGTCTTTCAAACAGTCTATGCCCGGTGAATCCCATGTTGGAGTCAGAGGACTATAATAAGGCAACTTCCATGTTTTCCTTCTCTCGAACCGTATTTATAGGCTGATCTTAATACCTTCAAACTGATCTTTTTCAAATATTTAGGGTGGCCGAACTTGTAAAGACATTGATCATAATCAGTTTTCCAGTAGGCAGGATAGAACTCGTAGGCACCAAGAAGAATCCTGATATTTTTTAATTGATAGGCTTTGTAGTACATAGCTAGATCTGGGCCGGCGATGTTCTCCGACTTTTCTTTTGGCAGAGCTTTCTCCAAGCTATCCTTACCCCTTTAGAGGCCCAGATAAAGGTGTTGATTTCACTCTGAATTTCTTTTATACCCGTTAAATTAAACTCCAGGGGAATTGCATTAAATATAAATGTGAACTTTGGTAAAATGGCCATTTTGATGACATTAGCTCTCCCCATAAAGGTAAGAAGTAGGCAGCTCCATGATTTTAGTAATTTCCTCATTTCTTTAGTTTTAGAGTCAAGATTAACTTGGGCAATGTCATCAATATTTCTGGGGACTTCGATCCCCAGGTATTTTATTTTAGGATTATGTCAGGGGCATGGTTATGTTCCAATGCATGGCCTCTGTTTTTTGGTAACCGGAAAACCTTCCAAATTCCGTTAATATGCTATCAAAAGATTCATTCAGGCTGCTTGTGTAGATCATTAAATCATCGCATATAACGCCACTTTCAAGTCCTAGCCATTAAAACTAAAGGGTATAATTTCTTCAGAGGACCTTATGTTGGCTAAGGGTTGTGTGTATATATATAGATTAAAGAGATGAGGGGAGAGCTGGCAGCCCGGTCTAGTGCCTCTTCTGATCTGAAAGCCTTTTGAAACGCTACCATTAACAAGTATTTTCCCCACCGGAATATATATTCGTGATGACCCTTAAAATTCTCCCCTAGACCATAATGGTGAATTACCTTCTGCGAGTATGACCAGTTTACGTGGTCGAAAGCTTTTGCTGCATCAAACGTAAGAACTGCAAGAGGGACTTTTTCTTGGGCTGCAATATCTATGGCACGAATACGTTGGTGGGTAAGGTCATGTAGCTGTCTCCCCCTCATGAAGCCCTTCTGATCTTTATGGATAAGGTTATTTGAGAGAGACACAAGTCTTTGAGCCAAAATCTGAGTAAATATTTTATAATCCTTGTTGAGAAGGGATATGGGCCTACATGATTCGCATTTTAAAGGGTCTTTCCCAGGTTTTAAAATCAGACTAATGGTTGCTTCGTTCCAAGTTTTTGGGATCGGGGGAACCCTCTAGGTAAATGGAGTTGAAGAGATCTGCTAATTTAGGGGCCAGCGATTCCTTCAAAACTAGGTAGAGCTCATTAGGAATTTCATCAGGCCCCGCCGCCTTCCTCCTTTTCAAGCTCTTGATTAATTCCAGGACCTCCTCCACAGTGAAAGCAGCATTTAATGATTCGCGGGAGTCACCATCCAGCTTCGAAAGTTGTGATTTTATTTATTTACGTAGAAGTCTACCGCGGGGAGTGAAAGGGAGAGGTCTTCCTCATACAATAACTGAAAAAAGTCAACAAGCCTCTTCTAGATCAGCCCTATTTTCTACCTTTTCCCCTCCATTAGCCTTATAGACTGCCATGATCTTGTTTCTGTTGGACTCTGTTTTTAGCTTTCATGCTAAGACTTTGCCGCTGTTTTCCCCAAATTCATAGTTCGATAGAGTGCTGGTCTGCCATCTCTTCCTTACCCTTTCCGCCAGATAGGAACTTAACTCCTGTTTCTTTTTCAGTTTATCTTCCTTTACTTTATTCTGATCTTCCATAAGAATGGCCTCCAACCTCCCTTGTTTTCCTAACATATCAGCCTCTAGTTGTGCTGCCTTGAGTTTTTTTCTCTTAGTTCTAAAATGTTGCTAGGCTAATTAAGACTCCTCCTAAGGACTGTTTAAAAGCGTCCCATATTATCTTGGAGAGTTCCCCATCGATGTTCTCTGTAAAGTAATTTAACGGGGTAGCTCTTAACTTATCTATTACTTGTTGATCTAGTAAAAGTGTACGGTCCAATGTCCATCGTTTCTCTCCCTGCAGATAATTTGTGCCTAGATTGAGGTGGACTAAGGAATGATCTGAGAGATGGGCAGGCATATGGAACCCCTTTTTGACATTGTTACATTGAGTTTTATCAATTCAGAAGAAATCAATTCTCGAGGTATGACGGTACTTAGGATTAATACATTTACTTATAGGAATCAAATCTCCTCTGACTTTCCAAATATCAGTTAGCCCCAAGTCCTCTTCAAGTGTATTCGGACATTCTCTCATTTTAGAGATGTTCAGGGCCCTGCCAGTAGGATGTTTATCCTTTTTGGGGTCCAATAAGATGATCCAATCTCCACCTAATATAATTAAGGCCAACCACAAATAAAGAGATCACCTGACTTTATGTTGGCTATAGCCCATCTGCCTCTTGAATCTAGAGTTTCCGCAAGTAATGTTAAGTTCACTGACCTCAACTACTCTTCTTGGGGGTCACACCCTGGTAAGCCAGTGGTTTGCCTCCTTAGCATGCTCCATTGGGCCAGTGAGCTCACTTTCAGTGAGATGTTGATGCAGAGCTGCAAAACAAAGACTTATGTTATCTCTAGCAATCAAATTGTACAGCCCTTGGTAATCCTTCATATCACTGCCCTTCACCCAATCAATCATCCAGTGCCTTGCAAAAGAACTTCACAATCCATCCAGAACTGATGGGCCAGCTGTTGGCTGTCCTTAAACCTTTATGCTTTTCAGGCTGAGGCCACATTTCCTGACTAGAGTTTCCTTCACGAGGTGGGGGCATACCTCATCCTGTCCTTTTCTGGGCCCAGTAGTGCGTCCCTCCCCGAACTAGGGATATGCTTCCAGATTAACTCCCCCACCCAAATTGTCCTCTGGGATCCTCTGAAAAGCTTCAAACCATTTGTCAATGTTGTTCCCTAACAACAAAGTCAGTCACCAAACCTTTAGGAATGTGGACCGTCAGAGGGCACTCTAGGTATGCTACCACCGGTATTGCTGGAATCTGCTTGCCTTGGCTTGATGCCTAGCTCCTTAAAACTACATTTATGATCAAACCACATTTTTCTCCCCCCATGGCCCGTTTTTCCTTCTCTTAGGCTCTCAGTCTTTTTATTTATCTGGAGTTTGGCCATCTCAAGCCTACACTTTCTGCTGCGCTTTATGCCAGCTTCTCTGGGGACAGGCCTTTGGGAAAATGTACGGCTCTCTACTAATGCAGGGAGCTCTAACTCTGGAGACAAGTCCTCCTCGGATGCTGTTTGCTGCTTCTCAGAACAGATGCTTAGGTCCTCTCCCTTGCCTTTCCACATTTCTTCTGTTGTTAAAACCAGTCACTTGTGGTCTTCTGCCTATGCCCTCAGAGCCTTTTAAACTCCATTTTCCTGTTGTTCTTGGCTAGAAGTATCCTCTCCTTGCAGAACTCCTTGAGCTGGGCCACAGTGTAGGCCTCAATGCTGGCCATCTCAAACTCCATCCTTGCAGGTCTGGTTTCAAGCACCACAGTCCAGTAGAATAAGAGGGACTTTAAAAATAAAAGCAAAAAGGCCATTCTAGAAGAACTTTAAAACTTAAATTGGTCTTCGATTCATCAGATTTTCAGTTTAACGCAACCACTGTATTGCACTGCACAAACCAGTCCAAATCCTCACTGCTGATCACCAAGGTAAGAAATTGTGTTACTGGTTGAGGGGGGTGAAACCTTACTCAATCAGGAACCAGTCATTGTCAGGGAAAGGCACAGGCAAGTCCCCAATTAACTTGTGCTAAAATATCCGGTAGCTTGGCACAGAGCAGTCTGGCTTGACTTGGAGGCAGAGTGTAAAGTACTCATGCAGCACTCTAAACCGTAATAAAGAGAAAACAGCAGCCCAGGAAGAATCCCACCCTAGTTTAGTTCTTATATTACCCATACAGGATCTGTGTGTTAGGATAACAAACAGTAGGATTGGTGGCAGACTGATTCTGTACACCCCTACCGAGAATGTTAGCCTTTCTGTTTTAGCTAGCTCACAGTGCCACTACAATCTCATCTTATTGAGGAGGGGCTAGTTCTTGGCAACCTTAGAACATGACAACCCTGATCCCTCAGAATCGTGGAAACCATGTAGTACCGTTCGCTCAGTCACTCGTGCTCACTTATTCGGTCTCAGAGTTTACAAAGAAGAAACAGTCAGGCGTGTTACAATAAGAATTTATTGCACAGTTCTAGTTTAAGGTAGATGTGCTGCAACAACGGTTAGACAGCAGATCTATACAATTAGTATTACAGTGAAAATAAAAGGATAGTACAGTTATACCATCTTGCAATAATCATAAATACATTCATGAATATAAAGTGCATGACTGTCTAGATGTACCGAAGTGTACCTAGCATGTGAGTAGGTGTGAAGCCAAGAATCCTTCTAGGATTTAGTCTAACCCCATTACCTGAAGTGAGTGTGGGACTCCGTCCTGGTCTTGAGTTGGACAGCCCTTGAGGGATTTGTTGGACCACTGTCAGCTGGACCGTCTGCATGCTGAAACCTACGCGTCTCTGGTCAGTGTGTCGGCTGGGAAGTCTTTGTCTCTTCTCTCTAACCCTAGTAAGAGGTGCTGTATTTATACAAAATGTATCTAGGGTTCCTTTGTCCCTTGTTTCTTGCATTAGCCATTGTTGGATTTGAGGATGACTTGTGGGATGAACCTTGTACGTAGAAATTATGCAGTTGGTGTAGCACCTGCCTGGTTTCCAAGAACCCTTAAGAATATTCATTCATACTGTGTGAGTCTATTCATGAAGTTATAGGATGCTAGTGTTCAGGGAAAAACCCTCCTTCTGCGCCCAGGACTAGAACTAGGTAAAGGTTCAATCCTAAAAGGCTTGTTACTGTGTAGTGTAAGGGAGGTAATGTAGGTGTATATTACCCGGGCCTATATTCGGGTACCTCTATGGAAAATAACACCCACTCATCTTCCAAATAGTCAACAATAATAAAATGCTAGTGACCTACTCTCTATAATAGGTAGCCGCGCATAAAACTGCCGTTGAGCCTCGTAAAAACCTAGTCTTTAAAATCATTTAAAAAATAGTCAAAGGGGAATTTATTTTTAAAAAACTTGCTTTTGATATTGTCATTAAGCCAAAAGTCCTAGTTGAGATTGTTTAGATCAGTCCAACCACTGCAAGTGTCAGAAAGCCATGCTTTTCCAGCAAAAGTGTCAATTTAGGAAATGTTCCAAATTTAGTTGAGTTTAGAAACCAAAAAGGAAAAATCTGAATTCTTTCCCAGCACATGAGCCAATTATAGATTAAGAGTCATGGCTGGGAGATGCAACATCGTTTTTGCTCGCCGCTGCACAGGACAGTCCCTGTAACGCCTCACAGAGTACGTCAGTGTAGCACAGATGATACTCAGAACTGCCAATAGCTGGTGCAGAGGCAGTTGGTGCTGTAGTCTATACCAGAGTGCTAGTGAAAGAGCTGATGTTCAACCCAGTTGTAGCAAAAGGCACCTGTGGGTTCTTGAGGAATTCAGCCCTCAATATAGGAATACGCTGGGGATATTGCCGAGCATGGGCCCTCACGGGTTCCAGCCTGGTATTGATGTCCATAGGCGTGGCCAATGGAAGTGTCAGACAGAGATTCAACACGCATTCTTCTCCGCAAAACAGGCATCGAAGACAAGGTAAGATGCAGTCCATCCAGACTGGCCTAAAGGATAGGAACCAAGAGCACTCAGTTCCCGTAGGCGAGGTGTGCCCAGATGATTGGGCCGTCCACTGCGTAGCAGTAAAATGACTATCAGGATTCCTGCTATTGAGAGGAGGATCATCTGTAGACCTCCATAAATGCTTGCCAATGCGGAGTGTATAGAATTTGGACAATCTGAGGACTGTCTGAAAGGTGCTTAGAAATCCTGACCCTATGGTCTTAAATAGGTGTAAAATACCACTCGTATCAGACCTATTAAAGCTATGACCCACCATTTCTGTGAAATGAAATGGCCAGTTTGTACGTATAAGTGCCTGTATCAAAGTCGAGGTCCTTGCGATTTGAAGATGAAAGTTCTCTCGGGTGGAGGTTAAGGGTACGGTTTGCTGTAAAAGCATCGATTTCCGTCTGCTCATTGTATCAAACGGTATAAAGGAATCCTTCAATGAAGGCCGTAACAGCGCCTCCCTGACTGTGTTCATTAGGGGAAACAATACTTGCATACTGCAAGTAACCCTGGAGTTCAGTGACCAGATAGGCAATGCCCGGAAGCATCCCACAGCAACCTTGATCATTCAGCATCAAGTAACTTCCATTCGAGAGCAGCGTGAATACAGGAGTAATCACGGCTGCTACAGTCACTTTCATGTGGCAGGACAAGTTCGCTACTGAACCATTACAAACTCCGTGCAGTGAAATATCCTTGCACATGAGAGAACCACTTAAAGTGTAACACTTCTCGATCCCCACTCCAGCATTGAAATCTGTATGGTAATTCCCAAGATTCCTTCATGTATTCCTTACCCATTTTTTTCATATTTGCCTGCTTGCTTTCGCTCAAGGCAATATCGAAACTGAAAAGTAGTGACCGGTAGAGTTGTAGCCATGGATTAGCCATTCCGTTGATGGTGATTCTGGCACTCTAAATGGTAATCGATCCAGTTTTTCAATACGCAGCATTGTATGTTTTGTTCCCCTTTATGCCATTTCTACCTGTTTATCTTTTAGATTGTATTCAGAAAAGCGAGACGTACTGTTGATCAAACACCAAGGCACATAGCCTGCAAGCAAAGATTGCGAAGTCCAGCTTAACAACTTAATAGACCTACTGGAACAAGATTTGGCCATATTACAACACAACCAATCTCAGTTACGTTCTATCGCAGAAGATACAATGTTGCCTAAGGATTATATCCTGGAGGTCCAAAGTTGTTAACTCGTTGTTCACTACAGCTAACTCCTTCTCTAAATTATTACGGTCCATTTCCCGTATTCTCTCTGTGGCCTCTTGTTGGAATATTTTCCAAATTTCGTTGTAGTCGGCATAAATGCTAGCATATATGAAACATTTCTGACTGGGTTTCCTGGGACCTAGTAAAAAATCCGTAAGATCCATGCCTTTTGTGAGTAAGGATAAGTGCTGTTTCACATCTGTGAGTGTTGAGGTTTCTAGCCATTCAAGGCACAACTTCCCAACACTATAGGATGTCACTACCCTTGGGTGTTCTCTTTGTACATAGCATGGGTCTGGCCTGTGAACACTGAACCCTTCGATGATACCCCAGAATCTTTTCTGACATCTGTTCGTGTCTAACGGCCAAACCAACCATTCTTTCCAATTAGGGTCTAATCTATTGTACTGTAAAATGTCATCTACTGTTGCCCCTTCTTGTGAAGTTGAATTTTGCCACCCCTCCATCTGTGATGGTGTTGGAAACAGAGGTGTGTTAAGGTCCTTGTTCTTGACTAGTCCAAGACAGGATGTGTGTTGCACAGTGTCATTTAGAAAAATATGCTGTGGAATGAGGCATGCTCTAAATTAGGCTTCTATTCCCTGGGCTTGCCAGTCCCTAGAACCCCAGAACGATTTTAAGTCTATTCTGTTATTCCATAGGTCAAAACCCTCTTCAGACAATTGGGCAATAAAGGAAGCAGAGAAAATCCGTTTGGTGTTCGTCAACATAATTTTCAATGCCGATGCGACTGTATAATAAAATGATGTCTGGTCTGAAGTGTTAAACCCTGAAAAATATGAACATTTCTGTGCAAATGTTTGCCCTACACCACCAAAGTGCAGTTCACTATGTTCCTACTGATGGTACTCAAACACATTTCTAGGTGTTATAGATTTGGGCAAGAAATGATGACCATAATGTTGGTAACAGTACAAAGTGTCATAGTCTGTCGTATCTTCTAGCATTTCAGTGTTCGGAGATGCAGCTGTTTTCTCTAAATCAGACAACATGTTAACAATTTCAAAGTCCCAATCATCACAAAGTGTTACTGGAGGTAATGATATCACTCGGAGAACTTCTTGGCTGGTTATTAAGAGCTCACTGTACCCCATACAGGTGTTTGACCCAACTACCGCCCTTGCCTAATACCCTGACTGTTAAAGATTGCTTTAGGTCCTGGTTTTTCCTTTCCTCAGGATGGTACGGAGAGGAATACCGCAATGCTATGCCCATACTTTCTATGGCCTCTTTGTAAACCTGAGATATTCTGACCGTGGCCCGGCGTTTAGCTAACGTGCAAACTGTGTATGTCCCTATAAACACATGTAAATCTAAGATAACAGTTCGAGCATCAGCCGAGCGCTGAGGCCAAACCCATAGGAATCTTGAGCATGAGTCCACTGCCACCAAGGTATACTTGTAAGCCCTATCAGATTGTAAGGGGCTGCAGTGGTCCAGATACACACAAGCTAGAGGTTTGTCTGATTTTAATAACAGTGTCTGTTCTGGGCTTGTTATAGTGTAGCCTTTCATCTGCTGGCAGATGTCACATTGCAAGACCTTCTTTACTATGCTTCGTTAGACATGGCCACCAATAGCGCAGCTTCAAAAATGAAATAGTCGCTGCAACACCTGTGTGAGCGCAGCCCAAACCCTTGTGTGCTTCAATAATCAAACCTTGGCTACAATCCATATTTGGTATTACTGTATTCCCCACTTCAGGATACTGACCCACTTCCTTGAGGAGAACATCATACTGGACCTGCCACAATCTGGATTCTGCAGTAATCACAGCACCGAAACCGCCCTCATCGCTGCCACAGATGACGACATGACCCTACTGGATAACTGCGAAACCGCGGCCCTCATTCTCCTTGACCTCTCTGCCGCATTCAACACCGTCTGCCACCACATCCTATGCACATGCCTTCATGACGCAGGAATACATGACAGAGCCCTGTACAGGACCGCCTCCTTCCTCACCGAAAGAAACCAGAGGATCCTCCTCCCTCCATTCTGATCTGAGGCCACCAAGATAATCTGCGGCGTGCCCCAAGGTTCATCTCTCAGCCCCACCCTTTTCAATGTCTACATGGCACCGCTCACCAACATCGTCTGCTTGCACAACCTCAACATAGTCTTCTACCCCGATGACACTTCACTGATCCTCACTCACCAAAAACCCCATCACTGCCAAAAACAGCCTCCACGAAGGAATGAAGGCCATCACCAGCTGGATGCAGACCAGCTGCCTGAAACTTAACTCTGACAAGACAGAAGTTCTCATCCTAGGATCCACCCCCTCCTCCTGGGACAACTCTTGGTGGCCTGCTGACCTGAGACCTGCACCCACACCCATCGACCACGCACGCAAACTGGGGGTCATCTTGGACTCCTCGCTCTCAATGACCCAGCAAGTCCATGCAGTCTCCTCCTGCTTTAACACCCTCCGCAAGATCTACAGATTGATCCCCACCGGAACCAGAAGGACGGTAACACAGGCCCTCGTCAGCAGCAGACTGGACTAAAGCAATGCCCTCTACGCATGTACCATGGCCAAACTCCAAAAGAGACTCCAATGTATATAGAACGCCTCCACACACCTCATCCTCAACATACCCTGCCACACCCACATCTCTGCCCACCTGAAAGACCTTCACTGGCTCCCTGTCAACAAGAGGATCACCTTCAAGCTCCTCACCCACGCCCACAAAGCTCCACAACGGCAGACCAGCATACCTCAACAAATTTCACCTTTTACACCCCTAACCGCCAGTTCTGCTCCGCCAACCTCGCCCTCGCCACCGTCCCATGCATCCACAGGACCTCCAAGACTTGGAACACCCTCCCCACACAGCTGCTTCAGACCCAGGGCCTGCTGACCTGGCTGTTCGAGCAGTAGCTGCACATCCCTCTCCCTCCCGCTTCCCCCCTCCCTCCCACGCCTTGAGACCCTCACAGGTGAGTAGCAGGCTCTACACATGTTTGATTGTTTGCATCTAACTTGTAGGAGTACTTGAGTGGAAATTTCTTTGGCACTGCTGAGCTGCCCTTGCGTGAAGCAAAGACCCCAACCATAATCTCACTGTCTATCCTCTTTTTTTGAATGAGTGATTGCATCTACGGAAGCTGTGCATACAGCCCCCTAAGCGGCTTCATCAGCCAATGAATTCCCTTCAATGTGAACACCATCACGTTGATAATTCTGTATATGAATCACGTGAGCCCGTGGTAGTTTGTTTCTTAACTCATTACCTATTCCTATAGCATTTTATGCTTAATTGTGCCACCTTTTGCGTCTTTGAACCCGTTCTGTCCCCAATGATGTAAATTTATTATTGTATGATTGCACACAGTAAAAAGAATCGCACACTATCAGTGTGGGGAATTTGTGATCTGTATTCACCAGTGCCAGTATCAATGCTTTTAATTCTGCCAGCTGTGCCGTACATTCCCCTAGAGACTGTTTTTGTGCAACTTGAATGGAGCTTTCCATCCCTCATACGACCTTTAACGATTGCGCATGCCGCACTGTATTGCTGCTTACTCCCTTTCGCCAGCTGAGCAGATCAGTCAGCGTAAATTATATATTCATACTGATCTAGAGGCAAGATTCCATTCTGCAGAGTATTTTTGTTCGTATTGCAAGAATGCTTATGTTTTTAGGCTTGGATCAAATCTGTATTTAACATCCGTTGCAACAAGAGAATTTGCCCATTGTATCCATCTTGGATGTAATGCTTTTGCATTTGGAATGCTAGCCTTTGTAACAGCTTCTAAAGCTGTTCCCGGGGTTACGACAATTATGTGTTTTCCCTGAGCCAGTGCTCTTTCTCTTGCTACAGCGGTCTGAACTGCTGTCAGGCGTTTCTCTTTTGAAGTGAAACGCATTTCTTTGTTTGTGTACAGGTGTGATTTGTAAGCGAATGGTACTGTTTTGCCTTCATTGAAGGTTAAGTAGGTGAACCCGCGTTGACCGCTACTACATGGATCATTAAGTTGCGTACGTTTATCCGCGTCTGTAATTGTTTTGAAACTATCATGTCTTCTTGTAGTGAAGTAGGATGTTTGTGTGTTCCTGTGTCCGTTGTCTAACTGAAAAGTCAGGTTTTATTAAGTTGTAGAAAGGTCTCACTCTTTCTGCGTAATCCAAAATGTACGTTCTGCTGAAATTTAGGAATTCCAGTATTGATAGTAAATTTGTTAATTATTTTTGAGGTTGGAGCAGCGCACACTTTTCTAAAAAGTTAGCTGCCATACTTTTCCCTTCACTTGACAGCTCATATCCTAAAAATAGGGCATTGAGGTGGGTGATTTATTATTATTATTATTTTTTTTTTATTTTTTTTTATTCAATTTGTAGCGAATCCCATAATTATGGTGCTCTCCCTGGTCAAGTGTCTTTTTAAGTCATCGTTGGCCATCAGATAAATATCATCCACATGGGACAATCCTTCCTCATCCAACTTTTTGGAGTAACTCCATTACTCTTGCTGAAAATAACACTGGGCTGTTCTTATACCCTTGGGGGAGATGACAAAATTGTCGCTGGGACCCCACCGCTGATAATGCGGTCAAATACCTGCCTTCAGGCACTATATTTTGGCAGAAAAATCAGTTTGAGATATCCAGTGTAGTTTTGTAATTCTTCCACACAATGTTATTCATTAATCCAGCACTGTGTGCTTTTTGGACAGCAAATGTCTTTGTGCATGAGTTTAAATGCCTGTAATCTAAAACTAGACAATATAAGTTTCCGGTTTCATTACGGGAAACAAAAGAATGCTCATTGGTGAGGTGCATGTTTCAATGACCCCTTGATATTCAAGTTGATCTAAGATCTCCCTGACCTGTTTTTTTAGCTTCTTGCTGTATGGAATATTGCCTCTGCATTTGGTGAAATTTTTTAGCAGGAGCACATGGTAGGTTGAATCCCCATCCCATCCGGCATGTTTTATTTTCAATGAGGAGGCTAGGGCAATTGCACACTCCCATGCATATGTGTGGCTGGAAAAATTATTGTTTCTCCCCTAGGGCACTCCATAACGAATGCTGGCGGCCAATCTTGTTCAGCTAATAGGATGTCATAACCAAATGACAGGTTTCCCCAAAAGAGACCTTTAACTTTCCTGGGCTTGTCCCCCTCCATTTGGTGTGTTATTTCATATAACTTATGCGAGATGCACACCCTCGTATCTGGTGTTTCCACCATGATGTAATCATTCAAGTCCGTTGTCACCAGAAATTCCATCCGGTTCTGGCGAGCTATTGTTACTTCTGCCGCACTGTCTAGCATTGTCTGAGCCCATTCCCCATTGAGAATTTGTGTCCTCAAAATTTTGGGCATGTCTGATCTTCAGGCCTGCAACTCTCTTCTTTTTAAACTGAGGTTATGATTTTAGTTTTTCTTCTTTTTTAGACTTATAATCTTTTGAGTGTGCTGCTTGCCTCTGGACTATTTACGCTCTTTGTGTTCTGACCGTCCTTCTCTCTCTGAGTTTTTTGTCAAGCCCTGAAAGAGGAACGTGTATCAGTATCCTGATACCTTTCAGGTTTCCGAATATCCCTATTCCTGACGTTGTACCTCCTTTCGGAGGGCTACTGTGGAGGAGATCCGCCTCTGGATTGAGATCTCTTTTCTCTGTTAATTTGTTTTTTATTATTATACCACTTTTTTAGGAGAAGCAGGTGTCTGCTTGGAATTGTCCTTTTCAGGACTGCCCACCAATTGTGTTTTTTTTAACTTTCCCACCCAAACTCTCTGCCTAATTCTGCGTATGCAGTTTCTATAATTTTGGGTAATTCACGTTCCTGTTGTGAAGGACTGAACTCCTGTAGGCGCTGGCGGATTGCCACTGATGCTTCCTCTCCTTTAATATTTGCTAATACTATTGCGGATACCTGGGCGTAATTACCTAGTAATTTCATCCCTAAGTAAAGAGAAGGTTCTGCCCCGTACTCCTATTGTATTTGTCTCACTAAATCTGGTATTACAGCTAAGGATGGTCTACCCTGAGTTCTGGTATAGGTGGCCGCAAAGATTGTACCCCAAGAGGTGCAATCCTCTATTTGTGGTGTAATCCACATGGGCAGGCATATTGTCAGCATTCTGTGTTTTTCATACTGGCTAGCATTCGGGAGTACCGCTTTTAACTGTTATTTTCTGAGCTACCGGGAATGTAATTTGCTCGTGTTTCATGGGCATTTTGCCCACTACTGTGTGTAATGTTTGTGGAGTAATTTTCGTTGCTGTATTTTGTGTAGGAGCTGTATTTGTTGTAACTCCTGCCGGTTGAACTGGAAGTGTCCTCATGACAAATCATGTTTCTGTAAAGTTTTATCAACTCTTTGACACAATGCCACAAGATGAATTACTCGAAGAACACAATCTCAGGATGTGTAGGCTGCTAATATCGGCGATGTTGCTCCTGTTCTTTCTAACGGACCGAGCCTTACTCTTCTTGTATGGGGGAGGGGGCCTTTAAACCAGTATTCATGTTCCTGGTGTGTTAATGGAACTTCAAAGTCATCATACGGAATGTATTCCACTGGTATGTCATCTTGTGTGTAATAATGAAACGCTTTTCTTCTTGCATTTGCTGCTGGGAATGTAACCCATGAATAAGATACCTCTGTTTGAAAATCTTTGTGTGCCTCTATCACGAATGCTACTATGCCACCTCTGGCTGTCAAACCATATTTAAGTAGTTTGAGGGTGAATGCATGTGTAACATTTGGATGAAATTGTATTCCATTAAGATCTTCCACCTCGAAAGAGTAAGAAAGTGCTTGTGTCAGCGGGTCTAGATCTCCTTCTTGGTTAGTCATTGTGTTTAGAACACGGAATAACTTTCCAAAGACCTAAGATATACAGCCTGATTCATCAAGCCGAATTGCGCGCGCAAAGGGCCAGATTCTGAAAATCTGGCCCATTGCGAGCGCAATTATTGCATTTGGGATTCATCATCCCAAATGCAAAATTCGGTAATTGCTAATTCGCTAAATTGCGAGGAATTACATTTAAGGAATCTCTATTTGAGATTCCTTAAATGCAATTCATCAACCATTTTTAAATTGCTAATTCGCAATTTCGGGCCACTATTTACCGAGAGGTCAGACCTCTCGGTAAATAGCAAAAACTTAGAAAAATGCTTTTAAAAGCATTTTTCTAAGTTGCATGTTGCACACACACATGTCCTTTGGACATGTGTGTGCGCAACACCAGTTTCAATTTGCATTTAAGGGGTGCTACAGGGTGTCCTTTGGACACCCCTGGCACCCTTGAAATCGCTATCTTATTTGCGTGTAGCAAATTGCTAATCGCAAATAAGGAATACTCCCCATTCATTCCTATGGGCCTTTTGGCCCATAGGAATGAATGGGGAGTATTCCTTATTTGCGATTAGCAATTTGCTACACGCATATAAGGAATGTGTAGGAATCGCTATTTATTTAGCAATTCCTACATGAATACCGTTTTGCAAGTCCTTAATAGCGATTCGCTATGAATCGCTATTAGGGGCTCGCAAAACGGCCCGTTGATGAATAAGGCTGTAAGTGTTTTGCACAATTTAGGAACAACGTGTCCTTCAAGCTTGATTAACCAGCAGCTAATAAATAGGATATTTCGCCTACTCAGCTGTGGCGGAGTTTGTGCCCCCCCTCTCCAGATGTCTGTGGCAATTTGTGAGTAGGTGTCTGAGAATAGCACGAATGAACTACTCCGATTCTACTGTTAAATAAGTACCCAGCCAATGTTTGAGGCTCCATGTTGTGTAGTTCCTATATTACCCATACAGGATCTGCACGTTTGGATAACATAAACTGTAAGATTGATGGCAGACTGACTCTGTACACCCCCACCGAGAAGGTTAGTCTTTCTGTTTTAGCTAGCTGGCAATGCCACTAAAATCTCCTCTTATCCGGGAGAGGCTAGTTCTTGGCAGCCTCCGAACATGACCACGCTGATCCCTCAAAATCGTTAAAACAATGTACTACCTTTCGCTCAGACACTCATGCTCACTTATTCGTCTCAGAGTTTACACAGAAGAAACAGTTGGGCGTGTTACAATTTATTGCACAGTTGTTCTTCTAGTATAACATAGATGTGCTACAACAACCGTTAGACAGTAGCTGAAATATAATTAGCAGTACAGTGAAAATAAAAGATAGTATCGATCTACCATCTTGCAATAATCATGAATACATACATGAGTATAAAAGGCATGATAAAAAGAACGCGCGTACTCCTACAATGGCTGTCTAGATGTACCTAGCATGTGAGTAGGTGTGAAGCCAAATATCTCTCTAGGATTTAGTCTAATCCCATTACCTGAAGTGAGAGAGTGTGGGATCCAGTCCTGGTCTCTAGTTGGGCACCACGCGAGAGATGTGTTAGACCAGTGGTTCCCAAACTTCTTCAATCCTTGGCTCCCTTTACCTATTGGCCGCGGCTCCCCATTATGTCACTTTATTTTCTATTCAGGTGGGTGGGGGGGAAGTAAGCCCAGCCTCGGCTCAGTACCTTAGGATCTCGGCTCAGTACCTTATGATCTCTTTGAGCAGATATTTCAGTTACCCTAATAAAGAGCCATATGAAGTTCCTTTTTTTGAAGGAGGCAAGGGAGGAGATTTCCCAGATATTTCTGGGTAGGAAATTGTGGGAGAGCAAACCCTTTGCCTTTTGAATTTAAGTTCCATCCTGGGTGGGTTAGGGAGTTTATATTTGCTCCTTACATATTGTCTGAGTTATATAGCACGAGGAAAGCTCGTGAATGCATTTGAAGACATGGCAAGCTATTCTGAGGAAAATACGATCTCAGGGTGTGCCAATGTAGAGCCCCTTGCCCTCCATGACATGGTATCTTCCTCCTGAGAGTGCCTCTTGCCCTTCATAACATGGTCTCTTCCTCCTGTGAGCAAATGAACAACAGCAGTTGAGGTCTTTGGCGATCATGGACTCGTAATGCAGGAAGACTAGCCAAGACTGAATTACAGTAGTAGTAAGTGATGGCTCTCTAGAAACAGTTAGCAACGATGCTGGCTTCAAGCAGAAGTATAAAACATGGTCACAATGAAGTGAGTTATGTGCACCTGGCTGTTATTAGCCTTCCTGTTGCAAGGATTTGAGACAGACAAAAGCTCAAGCCCCGTCTAGAAACTTCTTCACCTGGAACAACATAAACTGCAGACCCACCTTCGCCACTACCATCCACTGAAAAGCAGTGTTCCAGAAGAACTTATTAGAATCACTTTACTAACAAGGCTTTCATTCAGTTTCTAAAAGGGTGCCTTTTCTCCGTTCTCCTTCATGCCAGTGTTTGTGCCTCCAAATTCCAGCCACAAAAAGGCAATCAATACATCCCACTGTCTGGGGAAGCTATATCTTCCCTCCATCTTGCTCTGTGTTGAACAAGAGGCCATCCAATATAGTTCTCACGGGTCCCAGTACAAAATTCTCACCACACATGCAGTCCCACTAACCTATGTGCACCAAGCAGTGGTTGCATATACACGTCTTGTATGCACACGTGATATTAGAATAAGAATCTAAGTTTCACATAAAAGCAGAAATCTGCACGTGAAGTCTGGGTAGACTACTCTCTCCCTGGCACAGATAAAAATGTCTGGTCACTCAACCGATTCACAAAAGCTAGGCACACAAACCGATTTACAAAAGCTAGGCACACTGCCACCACCTCTCTGTGTAACTTACCCATAACATGCAAAGTTGTTCTACGCCTGCAATGAGGGCGAGCATTGTGCACCCCTCAAAGTCACAACATACGTTCTGCACCTTGCATTACCATGAACATGTTGGGTACACCCTTGGTTAGCAACGTACCAGAGCTAAACAAAATCACAATATTCGTTTCACATGCAGCCGGGCACACAGTCTTTGCTATGCGGGGTAACATTCCCATTCCAACAACCACCAGGTTACTAACTTCAAGCCGCTGGGCACCCAGTTGACAGGTTGAGGTCTCTGTGTGTTTAGAGAAGGGCTGTGCCAAAGTGTGGCACCAAAATGTGTTGTACGACACAAGGCACTGAAATCTAAGACTACCCATGGATATCATGGAGAATAATGAAATTTAGAAGACGCGTGGGGAAAGGTAAGGTTGAAAATTGTGGAGATAGAAAACAGTGCTAAGCACGAAGGCATGTGCTGGCCACAACTGGGATATGATGGACGGAGACTAGTAAGGTAAGCCTGGTGTGTGGGGAAAGCTGAGGCAGGAGTTTTTATTTATTTACGTTGTTTTCTATACCTCAAATGTGGCCAAAATATTAAAAGCGCTTTACACAAACAATTGAAAAGTTACAAGATCAAATAAGACAATCACTCTTAACCCCAGAAAGATATGTATGACTTAATTGGTAGCATAAAGTAAGAATTTGGTTCTATACACAAAATAATATATACATAAACATATAAGTACATGGAGGGAAAGATCTGGCATTAAAACCATTTTTGTGAGGAAAGGATCTAAACTCTTACCCTGTCCAGACGTGCATGAAAGGGGTGAACATGGGTCAGATGGTCTCACCTGCTCAGCACACGTCGAGTTTAATCTCAAGTCGAGGGAGGCTCTGGGCCTCAGACATCGATATGTGGTTGGCTCAGGGTTAGTCACCTTTTAAAAGGGCGCCTTTGGGATGTTCACACATGAGGGGTGTCTTTCTCTTGCATCCTCGCAAGCTGACAAGTGGCTGGCTCTGGAGCGTGCACACTTCTGGAGGTGCATGATGCATCTCGGGTCTTCCTCACACGTATAGGGTGGCTCTGAGGTGCTCTCGTCTAGTCAGTGGGTCGTTGGCTCCAGGGGGGTTCACACTTTGGGGTGCCTCTTCTGTGCTTGGTCACGCTTTGCAGTTTTGTTTGCTCCTGCCTGGCACAGCCTACGCAGGGGCACTTAGGGGCATAGGCAGTTCTCTGCAGCCAATCCTAAATCCTGCAAAGACCCAAGGCTGACGGACCTCCACCAATCAGCACCAGACCGTTTTAAAATCCAAGCCCTATGAAGAAACCAGTAAATCTGAGCCTGTTCTGCCACTTCGCGCCAATAAATCAGCGGTCCCGTCCGAGTGTGAGGGATCAGACTGTGAGAAGAGGACTGTCTGGTTTAATTTCATTTAAATATTTGTAAAGCACATGTCAGTTACCGGGGTACTGTTTTTCTGGCACTAGGAGATTTTCATAATTGAGAGAGGAGTCATTTAAATAAATATAACACATACGTTTTCATCGCTCTGTTGAAACCTTCCTCCATCCGAGTGGTGCACATTAGTGGGAGTGCGTACACAGTGGATTTAGAAGTGAAAAGGAATATGGAAATCTCTGGAGGGAGAGGGAACACGCAGGGTTGTGGGTGCAGAGGGAAGAAGCGGTTAATTACCAGTACATCTTTAAAAACCTATTTCATCATTAATAATTGGAAACTACCCCGATTGTGAAGGTAACAAGTGCATTATGGGTCAGGAAGTTTTGACGGAGCAGCCCTGTCAGAAGGTAGGTGAAGGTATTTCATCTCATTGCACTTTGAAGCACCAGGGGGTTGGGGAGGTTTCAGTCACTATGTATGCAGTGCGCTGTCGGTTATAAATTTAATTTTGACTCTGGTTCGTAAAACATTACGCACTCATGTTTGTTTCAGTTCCTCACGCAGCCCTTTAGCAATCCCGTTTGGGGGGATGTACCCTGACACCAATCAATGAGAAAATCTATCAGCAAGAGGAAATAAAAAGCAGTCCTGTGAAAGCAGAGGCTCTTGATTGCATTGTGAAGCATGTTGTGCGCTGGGCCAAATCATTATTCTGGCGCCGACAGTGGGGATGACGCTGTCAAATGGATTTCTCGTGGCTGCAAATAGTTAATTTACGAACTTCGTGAATTAAATCTTATTCAGAACATACTACTTTTCCCACTTCCCAAGACCTGCACGGTGCCCCTGGCAAGTTCTAATGGCGCATTGGGGTGCTGCAGTGCACCGTTTGGGAACAACTGTGTTAGACCACTGTCAGCTGGAGCGTCTGCATTCAGGAGCCTCAGCGTCACTGGTCAGTGTATCGGCTGGGAAGTCTCAGTCTCCTCTCTCTAACCCTAGTAAGATGTGCTGTATTTATTCTTCTTCTTCAAAACCTTTATTTCGGTCACTAGGACCATAAAAGTAAACAAAACAAAAGAACAAGCAGTATAAAATTTAAACGACCCAAACAATACAAAGACATCAAATTCAAAAAAGAAGGTTGCCAAAACACAAGGAACTTTTTTTCAATAGCTCAGGTTTCTGCTTGAAATGCCACTAGTTCAGGGGTCGCCCACAGTCTGCGCCAAAAGGTTAAGGGTCTTGCAGTGACCTCGTCTTCAATCAGGGCAATGCCAAGATCTAACTGCAAGGGGATTAGCAGGATGCTAATTGCAAGGCCCAAAATTTGCCTAAAGAAGCTATTCTCCACTGCTGTTAAAGGAGCGGAAGAACAGTGCCCTCAAAGTTCCACCCTGTATAGCGTGGCTCCCCTCGCTTGCGCCCTATACATCTCAATCGCAGGGATTATGGGTTTATTTGTCGATTCCCTTGCCATCTTAGCTATGCCCCCGGCGGTCTGGGCTAACTTAAGCTTGGCTTTGGCTATCTGGGACGCCCACTCCATGTCTTCCGTAAGGGTGACGCCCAGATAGTCAAACACAGAAACCCTTTCCAATGCTATGCCATTTAATTGAGTATTAGGGCGTGTTTTCTTAGGCGCATTGACTATCATGAACTTAGTTTTGGTGGTATTGATCACCAGACCCCTGTTATTACAGAATAGAGCAAACCTATCCAATATCCTCTGGATACCCATCGGTGACTTGGACAACAAAAGAGTATCATCAGCAAACATCAATGCTGGAACCTTTGAGTTTGCTAACTTAGGGGCATCATTATCCTCAACCTCTGTAAGTAGTGGAATGAGTGCGTTGACAGAGGCAAAACAGGGTCGGTGCAAGCATACATCCCTGTCTCATTCTCCCCCCCCCTTCCACATCTTACTTGGGCATCATGCAGCTTAATAAGCAGGTTGAGCAAATAAGTAGGAATCCCCAGATCTCTCAGGACCCCCCAGAGTTTAATTCTGGGCACCAAATCCAAGGCCGTTTTCAGGTCCACAAAAATCAAATAGAGGCTGTCACCCTCTATTGATACCGTCTTCCAAGTAATACGTTGAAATGTATATATTTGGTCCATGGTGGAGGTGTTTTTCCTGAATACGGCTTCATAAGGGCTAATGTCATTCTCTTCCAGCCAGCCAGCCCTGTATCTGGTCTAATAATACCCGTGCAAAGAGTTTTTGTGTGACATCGATCAAACTGATCTGTCTATAGTTTGCAGGGAGTAGAGGAGAGCCCTTTTTTTTTTTGTAAACTAGGACAATTTCTGCCCCAGCCCAGTTATCTGGGATAGGCATGCCGTTCATAATAGCGCTAAATAGCACCCACAGATAGGGACCCCATATAGTTGGTTCCTCCCGAAACAAATCCCCTGGCAGCTTATCTAAACCAGGTGCTTTTCCTGCTGGTAAGTTTGCTATTGCTGAAGTGACCTCACGTAGAGTTATCCCATCAACCACCTCGATGACCTGTCTGGGAACTAAGGCAGGTAAGTCCTCTACGCAACTGCTCTCTGGACGCAAGATGCCTGGAGGATCTATATGGTTAAAAGGGTATGTGTCCTGATCAAGCTCTACTGCATACAGATCCTGAAAATGGTCAGCCCACAACTCTGCTGGTATATTTTGTTCACCCGCTAGATTGCCCTCATTACTACCAGCTCTAACTATGGCCCAAAATGTTTTCATGTCCGGCTCAGCAGGGCGGTTTTGATGTCTGTCCATTTATTTTCTTCCCAGGACAGTTTGGCACTACAGACGGCTTCTTTGTATTGAGCCCTCCTAGATTTAGTTAGAGGCTTGTTTTCCCCTTTAATGGCCGCTAGTAGCGCACATTTGGCCTTACGGCAACGATCATTGAACCACGTGTGGGTTGCCATTTTAGTTTTTTTGGGGCGAGCAATAGGGTTTAAAATATCAGCTAAATTAGCTATCAACTTCTTATGGAGTGCTGCGACCGACTGGATAAGGGTTGGATTATCCCAGTTAGTGGGAACACTGCAGAGTTACTGCAGAGTTGGTTTAACCATTTCATATAGTGTTCCCAGCTTCTCGGGTGTTTGTTTTATTACCCCCCACTTAAGTCTTCTCCTGTTACTGGTGAGGGTTAGCCTATCATCCAAGGGGGAATTGATAGCACGAAGAATGCCTGAATCCGAGACCTTCAATGATAATGCCAGGGCATTATGGTCGCTGTCAACACGTGGGATGACAGCGAAATCCACAATCCTATACCATGATATACACTCTACTAGAATATAGTCTATAAGAGAAGCTTGGCCGGTTCTGTTGAATGTAGGTTTGCCCGGCCTGTCAGAAGGTGTGCAACCGTTACAAGCCCTCAAGGAGTGGTTTAAGAGGATAGCATTGATTTGGCATACTAGGGGAGACCATGTCTTAACCGGATGGGCTTGTGGATCAGGAATAGCCCAATGCAAGTCCTCCTCATTAGTGATCACGTCATGGGTGCCTAGAAAAGGTTCAAAATGACAATTTAAGTCTCCCCTGACTATCAGCCTCGAGTTGAGCGGCACCGTCGGAATAAAAAGGTTTAATTCCTCAAGGGTTTTTGATTCCTGCGCCAGGCTTACGGGCCGCGAATAGACGTTAATGATGACCAACCTTAATTTAGAGGGAAAGGTGAGAATTATAGATTGAATATCATTAAAGGAGCTGTTTAAGGTGGTAGGTTTACAGCTCACATGAGAGGCTACCCAAATAGATAATCCGCCGAACGGCCTGCCCCTCTCTCTAGTGGTAGCTGGAATGTTGAACGTTACAAAGCCCACCCTTGCACAATCATCTCTTGCCCATGTCTCCTGGAACAGGCAAACATCGAACTGGTCCACAAACAGACCCCACTCAGGACAAGCAAGTTTGCCCTTGATGCCGGCTACATTCCAAGATAAAATCTTCAGGACACTACCAGAGCTAGAGACTCCCCGCAAGTGGTCAAAAGGAGTTTCGGCTATGTTTAAGCAATTTAAACCCTTTGCAGTGTCATTAGGGAGGTTAGGAGGGTTGATAGATGTAGTCCCCAGTGGGGAAGAAAAGGGTTGTCGCACTGGTCCCCCACTCCCCAAGGTAAGCTGCACACTAGTCCCTATTTCTGTGCCCGGCACAACAGAGGGCGTCCACTTATGGTTCCCCTGAACTGGCTGTACACTCCCTTCCTGGCGTTCCTCACTACTCTTAGGAGAACCCATACCATGTATACTTGATGGTCAATCAACACCTTCTATAGGCCCATATCGATTATTTACCGGCAAATTAAGAAACCGAGACCTACTGGAAGAATGTCTGTGGGCCAGGTACCGTCCCTCCTCCCTCTGTTTAGGATGCCCCAAAATAATTGTTGCCCTGCCAGAATTAGAACAATTGGAGTAGAAGTAATCTAGCGAGAGCGCTCTCACTCCTGTGCAGGACTCTACAGGGGTGATTCTATTATTAAGTAGAAAACATACCATCTGGGGGGTTTTAAAGTTAACAACCACACAGTCTCCAGAGTTAGATTTTTTTGTTAGGTCCCACCCAATCCACTCTCTGCACCATAAGGATGTCCCCAGCCCTCTCATAGGGGAGCTGCCTGTGTGTTAGCCAACATAAACTCTTATTCCTAAGTTATAACTGCGTTTCCCTCTGAGAACCATTCAGAGGAGGGACCCCAGTTAAAACAACTACATAAGGTAATGATTCTGGGGGGAGATTTATGGTTGGCAGGGCAGCATCAGCCTTACTCCCTAGCTCTTCACTGCTTATACTAAGGGCCGCCCCTGTACTGGCTGATTAATGGGTGCTCAGTGTATGTGCCATTGGCTGGGCACTCTCTGCCGTATCACGAGCTATTCTCGTTATGAAATTTATAATTTGCTCGTGCTCACGCTGTACGACAGGGGGCTGAAGGGTAGTACTATGGCCTCGGCTAATGGACTGTCTTGTACTAGGATCTTGGGTGCCAGTGGTCACCTGTTTATCTATAGATACCCTCAAGCTAGGATCAAGATTAGGGGTTTGGCCTCCCCCTCCCTGTAGGAAGTGTTGCAGTAGGGATAGGTTGCATTTGCCTCATGGTTACCATGGATGTCAAGGATTTTAATTGCTCGGCTAAGGGGGCAACCTCTTGCCTAATCAAATCACCAAGTTTGATCAGCAAGTCTCCTCGTAATGACTGAGCCTAAACTGGATACTTGGGATCAGTACTAGGGACTAGTATAGGTTCTGTTATAGGGTCCCGGTTAGCAGAGTCTTCTGCCCCTAGATCACTCCCTGTTCTTGACTTCTTATTCATAGTTGCCCTCTCAGTTGTCTGCTTACGCTTCCCCTTCTTACAGGTACCCATACCCTCATCAGACAGTGTTATTGGGTCCGATGCAGGGTCCACTTGGTATAGGGGGGGTATAAGCTCGTCTCCAGGTGGTAGCAACGGACCAGAAAGAGTGTTTACACTAGGTAGATCAGTTGTGAGCAGAAAAAGGTCAGGGGTGATTGATATCCGCCTTTCTGTTCATTCAATTTCAGAAGTAACAACACCTATGGCCCTTTGCAACATTTTATCCATTGACGTCGGGGGTCGGAGTAGGAACGGTTGCTTGAGCCCGCATTTTTTTAGGGATACGGGTGCGCTTCCCCATTTCATTTTAAATAGGAGGTCCCCTTTGCCCGCTGGCTAGACAGATAGAATTGGTGGTTAAAACACAAGTAATGGACTAGCACACAACAGGGCAAATATAGGTTTCCAAACTAGGGAACCCCTGGGGCAATTTTATCTAGCGGCCAGACAAAAAAATCACTCTGTCATAGTTAACAGTAAAGGAAGATGGTAAAGTTCCAAAGTTCCCTAAGGGTGGCTTTCTACTTGCTGTTGTGGTGGGCCAGGATTCAAGTCCAGCGATGTCCTTGATGGCGCTGATCTTAGGGCGGCTGATGTAAGGAGGAGAGATTCAAGGGGGGTGGCCCAGGCCTGTCTCTTCCTGTCGATGATGGGCAAGGATGGGCCTGCCCTTGGCCCGGGCTTTGCCCGGGTGCTGGCCACACACGTCCAGCGCCGCGGGAATGCTGCAGCACTTTCCAGCGTGTGATGGCTCCTCCCCCTGCAGCTGTAGCCACTTGAAGATAGCGCAGGGCACCCTGGGACATGAAGTCCTACCAAGGTCAGCGTGACTCTGATACAGCGCTCTTGGCACGGCAGGAGGGCGAGGATTGCACGAGGTAGACCCTGGGACAAGGGTCCCACCAGGGTATGAAAGTCAGGAGAAAACTGGCCCCCAAAACAACAAACTTCACTGTATTTATACAAAAAGCATATAGTGTTCCATTGTTGGATTTGAGGATGACGTATGGGATAAACCTTGCACGTAGATATTATGCCGGTGGTGTAGCCCCTGCCTGGTTTCCAAGAACTCTTATGAATATTCATTCATACTATGTGAGGCTATTGATGAAGTTATAGGACGCTATTGTTCAGGGAAAAACCCTCCTTCTGCACCCAGGACTAGAATCAGGTAAAGGTTCAATCCTAAAAGGCTTGTTACTGTGTAGTGTAAGGGAGGTAATGTAGGTGAAGGTGTATGAAATGACCCGGGCCTATATTAGGGTACATTTATGGAATAGAACACCTTAATTTAGAAAGAAAGCACATTTTAATAAATAATGACCCAAACAAGAAAAATGCTATCCTTGGAACCAGAGCTATGCAATCTTAAATAGTTTTGGAAAATGGCTCCAAAAAGCACTAAGCGCCAACTGTGGACATCTGGTCACATTAGACCAGGACAAAGTCACAAGTTCAGGCTGACTATGATGGAGAGCGGGTTGGTTACAGGACCCAGTTTGGCCCAATGAAAGAGTACCTTAAATCCTGGTGGTAAAGCATTCAAAGGTCGCTCGTCGTCATTAAGGATGCCATTGATGAGTGGCTTGTGATGCCAAAACCTGCATAGGGGGAAATCCACGCAACAGATGGGATACATTGTTACCTCTCAGGGATGTGCAGCAGAGGAGATGCATTGGTTCTGCTGAAAACACAGATGGGTTCACAGAGCATCTTCGAGCCACTTCCAAGGGTCCAGGACTAGGGTACTTGCACTTTGCAGGGCAGGACTCTCAGATGGAGGAGACCAGGTGCTGGGTTCAAGACTCTTAGAGCCTTCTGTCAATGAGGCTTGAGTCAAGGTCAGCCAACTAGCCCTTGGAGTTTCTCTAGGGGCCAAGGTTTAACCGATGCAGGTAAAGTCCTCACCCAGGATAGAAGGCAGCAAATCAGCACAACAGGAAAGCAGTCATCCAGAGCAGCAGAGTAGCAGTCCTTTGCCAGGAAGGACTGTTGTACTGATGAGTCCACAGGTCCAGAAGTATACTGAAGAGTTTGGGACTAATGGTTCAACATTTATACCTTGTGCCCACTTTGAAGTGTCTGAAGCAGGTATCCACCCCCCTCCGTCTAGGTGTCGGTCATACCTTTCCTGACCCCCAGTTTCTCTGAGGTCACAATAGACTAGTGATAACCCTTTGTGAGGGCTCGGGTTACACATTTGTGATGTGCAAGTGTGGTAGGTAACAGTGTGGAAGCTAAATAAAATAGTCACACAGGTTAATTTCAAATACCCCTCTAAATGTATATAGGGGAAAAGATAGCTTGGAAAACCAAATGCCCGAGTTGCAGAAGTTCAACTGTATTTTGTGCCCCAAACTGCAAAAGGCATTTCGTTACATGTCACAATAATAAGAGTGTCTCTGCAGCTTTGGACTAATGCATCACGTGCCGATGCTACAGACAGTTTAGGTTACACAGTTATTAGATACAGAGCCAATCAGATGATGCTAATATTGTGTGCTACCTGCATGTTACAAGGTGGTGGTGGTCATATAATTCCCATATGTCCCGATTGGGACTGTAGGGTTTCTTCCAAGCTTAACCAATGCGGTAACCAACCAGAGGTAGACTCGTTGTCTCATCCACATTTAGTGTGCTAACAGTATCTAAGGGTGTTGTTGCTGGGCTAATATGTAATTGGAAGTCACAAGTGATGTCTTTGCTGCAAGAAAACTGCTCCTAACACCAGTCTTGCTCAAAGCACATCGGCTCACAAAAGTTCAAAATATGAGCTGTGCACGTTCTTCTGGCTTTTCACTGAATATCACAGAACTCAGCAAAACATAAATGGATTCCTTGCATGATTCCACACTATGCCCGCTGATAATCAATGATGCATCTCATACATGCCCCCCATTGGCAATTTGCCTCCCTCCTCTCGCATATCTTTTCTCGAGGGAGTGGTATTGGAGGATGTCTAGAGCAATGCTATTCTGTATCACTGCAGCAAGCTGATCATTTATGATCAGTAGGGCTGCTGTTCTGAAGCCTGCCAGACCTTTGATCAACATATCCAGCTTACACACATAGATGGCAACAGCCACCCCTTGCTGGGGGCAATAGATCGCCCATTCCCCTCTCCTTTTTAATCTGTATCTTACCCCCCTTATCCGTTCCCTCCGAGGCAGTAACGTCACCGCATTTCATTATGCGGACGATATTCAGTTGGTCTTTGATATTGACTCCTCTGACCAATCCATTCACAATTTTCAGTCAACCCTGTTCCATATTAGTGATTGGATGGGGGAAAATCACCTCAAGCTCAACCCCGACAAGACCGAGCTGGTCTTGATCGGGGGCACCCCCAATCCATGGACCTCCAACTTCTGGCCAGTAAGTCTTGGCCTACCTCCCCGCCCTGTTGACTCTGCAAAGAGCCTGGGAGTTACCATTTGTAAGGACCTCTCGATGAAGCCCCACATTAATGCAGTGGTCTCTTCTAGTTTTTTTCCACCTCCGAAAGATCCGCAAGATTTCCCGCTTCCTCACTACGGAGGCCCTTACTTTGGCCCTTTTGGCCCTTGTAATCTCCAGGATCGATTACACCAACTCTCTCTCCGTTGGCATCCCTGCATACCAGTTGAACCGCTTGCAGCTGGTTCAAAACCAGGCCGCGAGATTGATTTTTCACCGGCCTAGACACCATCACGTTCGCTCCCCTGCTCAAAACCCTCCATTGGCTCCTGGTAGCCAAACGGTGCGAATTTAAAATCAGCTGCATCACCTTCAAAGCCTTGGCCGGCCTTGACCCGGTTTTTATTTCCTCTCTTCTCCACCATTACCGCCCATCACGCTATCTCCGCTCCTCTCACCTCGCCTTGCTTACGACTCCCACTTTTAAACGTAAGAAGCACGGGGGCCTTAGATTCTCGTTCCTTGCCCCCACCCGCTGGAACGCGCTCCCTCTGGAGCTTAGATCCACCACCTCTTATGCCCATTTTAGATCTCTTCTGAAAACTCACCTATTCCGTATAGCTTATGACTAATCCCTTTTTCCTCTGCTGCCTTAATTGCTGAACGTTCATCCTCTTTTGCTCACAGCGCCATGAAACCGTTAGGTGTAAGTGCGCTTTACAAGCTTTTTAACATAACATAACATTCCCGTCATTGTGTTATCCACCCATAACGCTGTTCTTCTTCATTTCACTGCTAAGCAGGCCTGATATCCTATCCCTAACAGGGTGGTGGTGTGTGCCATCTGTGGCAATACAGAGGAGAGGTGACACCTGCCATAACATCTGTTTGACAGGCAAAAGTATGATGACAACCCCTTGTATACCACTAACTCTGACAGTTGTAGGGACCAATTTTTATCTGACCCAAATTGGCATAATATGCAAAGTTGCTATTACCTTCAGAAATATTTGGCTTTGGTGTTCCTGGGAAGTTGGCCATACACATTCATCCCACTTGTCCTTCAGGATGTGATGCCACTGTTAATATAGGCATTCCTACAGTCTTCCCAACCTTACTTGCCCCTGATTAGTTCCTGAGGTGTACAGGGTAATGGGGCTTCTCAGCAATTAGGGTTTTGTATCTAGTGATTGTCTCCTTATGCACCAAGGTGTAGTCATGGTGTTCTCTAATCTCAGACTTTGTACCCTTGGTTCCTCTGCTCCCTACTCTCCGGGTAAGTGCCAAGCTGCTTGGTCTGTCCCCCTGCCATCCCTTGCCTGTGGCTTCTTTCAAAATCCACTTACAGCAACTCATCCTCATTCCCATTATTGTGTAGCATGATCTAGGGTGCCCTTTGGTCAGTATTAGTTATACACCTGATATCACTATCAATTACATTTTGGGAAATATGTGTATTAACCTTTCCTAATTCTATTCCTATACGTGGAGTTCTGAAACACTGTCTTCTTGACATCCATTCTTATCAGATAGGTAATGGAACTTCAATGTAGGTGAATCTTCTCTATAGTTGTACATGGTAAAATGTGATGTACCCTATTACTCTGCAAGTAATTCTATACTGGGCACCTGTGGAGCAGGTGTGTACAAATACTGGATGACATAATACATGTAACTGTATCATTTAAATAAAAAAAAAATGTAATAGTATTTTTCCCTCGAAGTCTCAGTCATCCAGTGTTCTTAATAGGAGGTTTTTAGATGGAATCCACAGGCACCATGAGTGTTAAAGTAGCACAAATAAATCTTGGTACTCTGAGCCATTTCTTGGCCGGCCTTGCAGAGGTGTTATTCATTGACTGATCATTTTAAAGGTTTCTTTTGCAATTCTTCCAACCTCCTGTATTTTTTTTTTATAGATATGAGGCCACACTCCAACTGAGGCGACTTTGGTACCAAAATGAGACGAAAAGTTAATAATCTGTCGGTGGTACCTGATCCTATGGCTCGAGATTTACTCGCACTTCCGCCATTCAGATAGTGTTAACATGACAAATTACAATGATGGTATCCTGTTGCTGCTGCAGAGGCAGGGTGTCAGGCTGGCCTTTCCTTGTTGATATTCAGGGCCCACTTGTATACTCCGCTCTCCTTGTGATGCAGCACGAACACTGCTTTTTAGCGCTTATTTGTTGCTTGGGTGGAGTGGAAGGTGTACCTGCAGGGTGCAGCTGGATCTGCCGTTGGTGCAGTTGATGCTTGATGTTCTTGTTCAGGTCCTAATGCTTTTTTGGTGTGAGGGCCGTGGGTCCAGGAGGTCTGCCCTCACACTTGGCAGCTGGAGAGGCAGTGGTGTCTGTTAGAACTAGGGTCACGGTAGCTTGGCGCGAGGCAGGAAGGCAACCGAAGACAATGTGTAAAGCAGTGGTGCAGCACACACTCACACTGACTCAAGAAGGCACACGCAATAAATTGACACCACACCAGGTCGCTGTTAGCTAATCTCTTTGGTTCAGGTAAGTAACTCTTCCTATATACTAGGCATCAATTCAAATAGGTAACGCTTCTACAATTCAGGGACATCATAGGCAACAACATGTCTTGTACCCAGGGTCATCAAGTAACACTTTAGGAGAATGCATACAACATCAAAAATTTCCTGTGCATGGGGAACATTAAAAAAACACATCGCAGACATGCATATAACCTCAACACATATCCTGGGCCTGAGAATAACAGAAGTCACATATCTCATGTAACTTCATGGAAGCACAAAGATCATTAGGTAGCCAGGAGTATTAGCTGCACATTTGACACAACTTTGGTGAATATTATATGAACAACATTAACCACTTGTCCCTTGTGGCATAGGCTAATATCAGCCCTCAGGCTGGCGAAGGCAGTTCCGGGGATTAATTATGGGCCCAGCCAATCCTAGAGGAGAAGGGGTTAATTGGGGCCTTTGGGGCCTAGTAGCAGTCTCCTGAGGGGAGGGGCGGTCACGGGACTGCCGCTCTGATCTTATGAGGCTCCTTGGCAGCCCCCGCTATCCCCTGATGTCTCTGCTCTCCCCCAGGGGTGTTACCTTTGTCTTTGGCCTCTGGTCGCAGTCGGGCCTTTGTTCTCAATCAGGAGCCCGCGCAGGCTATTCAATGGCCCCCAGCGGCTCCTCTACTCCCCCTCGTGCCTCTACACACTCTCGGCCGGCCTGGGAGAGGCAATGGGGCTCCAGCTCCTCTCGGAGCCCCCACGCTCCGGCCTGGACCGGCTTTGGGCTTCCCAGCTCCTTCCTTGCCTCGGGGCCAATCAGAGTACGGCTCTAGGGAGGTGTGCCTGCACCCGCCAATCCCAGCATGGCTCACTGGGGGCGTGCCAGCCTCAGCCAATGGCTGCGCGGCTTCAAGGGGGCACGACCGATGACGCGGACAGCGCCCTGTCACGTGATGATGGTCGTGCTGGCTTCTCCAGCCCAGCGCGGGCCTTTCCAACACCGCGGCGGCCCTCTCCAGGCTTCGGGGGCCACAGCGATGACCTTGGCCAGCAGATGGTTTCTTCTCAGTAGGCGCCGGGGCCATGGGGTGACTTTCGGGCCCAAGGCGCATTCAGCAGCAGCGCCCAACCAAGGCACACACAAGCTAGAGACGCGGGCAGTGCCTCAGATTCCATGGCACCCGGGCCGCAGCGGTGATCCTCAGCAGATTAGCACTTTCCCCAACACAGCGCTAGGGCACAGGTACCGGGCTGCTGCAGTGACTTTGGCAGCAGAGCTTAGAGGCTACACAGCGCTTAGGAGTTGTACGTGCAGGGGGTACAGCAGCAGTTCAGATGGCGCTCACAGAAGCACAGCGCTAGATCACAGGGGCCAGTCTTTACAGTGAAGCGCTTAGCAGGAGAGTGGCAGGTTGTTACAGTCTAGCGCTGAAGGGGCACAGTTCTATCAATTAAGCGCTTAGTTGGCACAGCGCTTATAACCTCATGATCCCCATCATCAGTGCTCACAGCAGGCAGTCCACTTCTTCAATACAGTGCTTATCTTGTGGGAAGAATAGACGACAGGTCTCAGTTGCAGGTTCTTGGGGGGGAAGAAGGGGTTGAGTTGGCAGGCATAAAAGGGCAGAATGGTTCCCTGCAGCACACTGGAGTTGGTGCCCTGGGTTTCCCCCTCACTGGGCAAAATGAGCAGGCTGGCAGAGTCCCTCAGCTAACTTGGGTACAGCAGGGCCTAAACCCAGTCAGTCCCAGTAGTGTAGGTTCCCCCCTAGGCCCAACCGCCTATACTCCGGCAGAGGTTCCCCAGGTCCAGTGGTGCCCCATCTGACTAGTCAGGTTTCCCTCCTTTCCTCTTAAACCCCTAGGTCAGGTGACCCTCCTGTAAAGGTGGCAAAGCATAACTACCCCCTGGGCTGGAAGGTTCCAGGAGCTTCCACATGTTGGTCAATGGGACAAAAAGGTGGGATGGCAGAGATACAGTATCAGGATGTCCCAGCCTGCTCCTAACTACTAGTGCATGTATTCAATGGCCACTCCGCAGTAGCAGGGGCCTGTGGAAGCCATGTTATTTGGAGAAAGCACCTGCATCTCAGCACTGTTTGGCAGCAGTAAGGCACCCAGAGACCTAGGTCCAACAAAAAGATGGTGGTAAAAATTAGGCGAAAGGGCAAAACAAATGGGGTAAGACCACCCTAGGGCCGACAGGTCTACCAGTGTCTAATTTCTGCTTTGGTCCATTCTCCTTGTTGGATGCCGTATCCAGTTGGTGGTGTTCAGTCAGGAAGGGCCTGCTCAGCCTGATGATGAGGTATCCGCTACTGAAAGTGGAGCAGTCAACATATGGTCTGAAATGTGGACAGGCCAGCCTGAACTACACTTTGTAGACTCAGTTTGGTCACTCTTTGCATTCTTTCAAACTAATGGCTGTGTAGCAATCCAGAACTGCTCAGCGGAATTCGCAAATCTTTTTATGTCCCTTCTATTCTCTGAACACCAGCACAGTGCAGCTGTGTGTGCCCCCAAGTCCTAGCAAAGACCTTTTATCACGTCATTGTAAGAAGGTGGAAACAAGTACTTCTATAAAAGGAGAATACACAGCCGGTATTGTAGTCTGTTAGCCCACGATGGTTAATGTCACAAGTGGTTGGAAACATATTAGCCTAAGGTGAGAAATTAGTCACAATTCCTATCCTTTGTGCACACCTTATCCCACAGCCAAAAGATAACTTTTGTACTGAATGTCTGGTATAAATAAGTGTAATCATTAATGCAACATGGAGTATCACTCCTCAATGAACACATTCTGTCTATTATTTGTGGGCAAGACTAGCCCAATAGTTGTCCAGCAGTATCTTATAAATTAAGGGCATAAATGTGAGCAGTGTACATCATATCTGTATGGTATTGTGAATTTCCAAGGGTATATACTTTCAATTCCCTTCAAAATGAGAAGAAGGTCCCTCCTCTGACCATGGCCGCATCACCTTGTAAGGACATAACACATTTAAACATATAATTATTTTGTACAAAGAAATAAACATTTCCTAATGGATTCTTGGTGCAACAAGTGTAATATAACATTTTTCTTTTACTTATTACGATAAGGGGATGAAGGAACATACTTCAAAACAAAATTCTTCATCAATGAGCAAAACTCGAAGCATGAAGAAGTGCAAAATGACAGTCACAAGAACACACTATAAGGAGAACAACTTGAGTGAATGAATAGTGTACGTATTTCTCCCCAGATACTGAAAATATTTGCAACTCCTACTAAATAAACTCTACACATGGCCAAGGAAATGGAAAAGAACAGCAACATGGTCAAGGAAAGGGAATGAAATGAAATGGAATGGAAGCAGATTTGTAGAGCGTGTGGTTACCCTGAGGCATCCCAGTGCTGTAGAACCAAAGGTTGCCAAGGGGGAAATTCTGAGTCACGGGCCCTGGTAGCGGCTGAACTGGGCCCTAGGGGAAGAGGAAGGTTTTGAGAAGCTTCCGAAACTTAAGATGGCCGGGTTCAGCTCGCATCTTCAGCGGTAGTGCGTTCCACAGAGTCGCTGCCTTAACAGAAAATCAACGACATCCTGTTCGCGCCCTCTTCACTCTGGGGATTTTGGGCAAACATTCATGATCAGAGCAGAGGGTTCTATTGGCCTTGTAAGGGGACACTAAGCTCCTCAGAATAGGAGGTCCCTTACCCTGAAGGGAGTTGTGAACAATACATAGGGATTTAAACTTTATCCTTTCGCGGATTGGCAGCCAGTGGAGAGATCTTAGGGCCAGTCTCGCTGAGGATCTTGCCGATGAACCTGTAGGCAGCCTAGCTGCGGAGTTTTGGATCTGTTGAAGTTTATTGATAGAGGCTTCCGGAGCACCCAAGTAGAGGGCATTGCTGTAATCCAGCCTTGAGAGGATCAGCCCTTGAATTAGAAGCTTCCTTGAGTGGGGAGGAAGAAGGGGCAGGACTTTCCGGGCTGACCAAAGCAAGCCAAAACAGATACCAGCCGTTTTTTTGCCTTGAGCTCTAAATGAGAGATCCTATTCAAGCCAAACCCCATAGCTTTTGATTTCGTTTTTGGGGGGGGGAAGAGCCCCCATACAGGCGGGCCAGATGGAGTCGGGCAGTGATGTCATGTTATGCCCTAGGAGCATAAGCTCAGTTTTGGATCCATTTAATTTGAGTACTCATCCAGGCGTGTATTTCGGACAGACAGGAGTGAAGGTTTTCGGAGCACTGGTCCAGTTGAGTAAGCGAGACGACAAGTTGTGTGTCATCCGCGTAGGTGACTATTTTTAAACCAAATGGATTGACCACGTCTGCCAGTGGGGACATGTACACGTTGAACAGAGTAGGACTCAACGAGGAGCCGTGCGGTACGCCACACTGGAGAGGGATTAAATTGGACCGTGCATTACCTTCCCAAACCTGAAAAGTCCGATTATTTAGGAAGGAGGTTAGCCAAGCCAGGGCAGTGCCCGATACTCCAATATTAGAGAGGCGCTGAATTAGAATACGGTGATTGACCGTATCGAAAGCTGCACTTAGATCCAGGAGGATCACTACTGCTGATCCTCCTGAAACCTCGCCTCTTCGATGACTGATATTAGGGCAGTATCAGTTCCCTGGCCTGGATGAAAGCCTGTTTGAGAGCTGCGTAGTAACTCATTGGATTCCAGAAAAGCGGACAGTTGTTGATTGACCATTTTCTCAGCAATCTTACTGAGTCCCGGCAACAGTGAAATAGGCCTAAAATTGGCCAACTCTTTGGGGTCCAACTGAGGCTTTTTTAATAGGGCTTTTACAATGGCCTCTTTCCAGCTTGGTGGAACGATGCCTTGGCAGAGAGAGGCATTAATTAAGCCAGTGGCCAGGGGGGAGATTGTGGAGGTGATACGTTTTAGAATATACATAGGAGCAGGGTCGCTGGGAGATCCACTTTTCATAGATGCTAGGTCTTTTTGAAATTCTTCCCCAGAAACTGGCGCAAAGGAATCCAACTGAGGGCCAGATGGAGGGGGCCTAAAACTACAGGGATCTAGAGTGTCGACAGGTCGCGGCAAGGTTTTTAGAATATTTTGAATTTTGGAATCAAAAAAGTCCGCAAGTTGATTGCATTTACCCCCTGAGATGTCCGGAACTGATGGTGGGTTAGGAACCTTCAAAAGCTCCTTTACTATCCGGAACGTTTCTCTAGAGGAGTTGGAGGAAGCTCTAATTTTCTCTTCAAAAAATGTGGCCTGGGCGGTCTTGAGAGAGATTTTGTAGGCCCTAAAAGCTAAACGGTAGGCTTCTTTATTATGGTTAGCCCAATCTTTCCTCCAGGCCCGCTCTAGTTTCTTACATCCTTTCCTTTGATCTCTAAGTCCAGGGGTATACCAAGGAGATTTAAAAACTCTACTCTTCTTGTCGACTCTTTTCCTAGGCAAGACTAGGTCAAGTGAGATATCAAGCCAATTCCTAAAAAATTTTGTTGCCCACCACAGGGTCGGGGTCATGTAAGGGGGCAGTCTGTTCCAACCTATGGGTCCAGTTTTCAAGGGAGAGCTTGGACCAAGCTCTTTCCAGAGTGCGAGGGACCGGAGTTTGAACAGTATCAGTCCCAACTTGCCATGAGAAAGGGACCAGGAAGTGATCGACCAGGGGTCCAGAAGATGTCCTTTATTGTGTGTGGCGTCTGTATGAGTGAGTCCCAGATCATAAGATTTGAGATCGAACTGAAGTTCAGCCGCTACTTTATCATGGGGGTCGTTAAGATGTAAGTTTAGATCTCCCAATAAGATAAAGTTGGACTTAGTGGAGGCAGAGACAATAACTGTTTCTAGTAGCGAGCTACCAAAGTGCCCTGGGCAGCTCGGAGGGCGATACACCAAAAGGCCTGATATGGAGTTGGTGGGGGAAATTTGTATGGCAAAGTGGGAGCTCTCACAGTCGGCGATGCCACTGTCCACCATCCTACAGGTGATACAGTCTCTATACATTATGGCTAAACCACCCCCTCTACCAATGGGCCTGTTCTGGGATTGAATGAGATGCCCTTGGGGGAGCGCACTAACGATGTCTGCTTCCGAACTCGGAGTTAGACATGTCTCCGTAAGGAACAGTATGTCAAGTTTGTGGTCCTGGATCAGGAGATTGATCTCCAAGGAATGTCTGGGCAGGGACCTGCAATTCAGTAAAGCCATGCGCAAATGGTTCGTGGTTGGTACGTCATGTTTATTTCCCTGTGCAACAAAGTTGCAAAGACTGCAATGAGTGTAAGGGCCGTCTGCCCTGTGCGGAGGGTGTTATGCATTAATAGGTGCTGGGCCGCCAACCTCCACCTCCTCCCAAGATGGCGCCCGTCAAAGTGCGCCAGGGGGGTCAGATCCCGCGACGAGCACGAGCCCAGATCGGCCCCTGGAAGCAAGGGTGAGCCCCTAAAGAAATAAAATGGGGTGAGTGGGGAGCGAGTGTTAATTAAAAAGAAACGAAGAGTTTGCACAAAACGGTGTGTGATTTAAAAGTAAGAAGCAGAACACAGTGCTACAATATTCACAATTTAGAGCGAAGGTACCCTGACTCCCGGCTTTCGGCCTCAGGAGCCTCTATTCAGAATAGAACAGCATCATGCCAAAAACAACCTTTATATTCAATGCTATGTCGTCACTAAGCCTGACGCCCACAGCCTCTCCCACTGATACAGCTCACCTAAAAGGCATTTAAAAACTGTAACACATTGAATCCTGTATATATTACAATATGAAACATAGTTATTCAATGCATACTTTCCTTTTGCATTGATACACTTTTTTTTACTAAAACAGCAACTAAGCACATATATAAACATAACATTACCACACACTATCCATTCTTTTTAGTCCCTAGCGAATGCACTGCATCAAAATGCATTTTAGCACACTGCGTATACAATCTAAGGGGCCCATTAGGATGGCGGGCAGATTGCCACCGCCAGGCTGGCGGTAGCCACTGCCGGCCTGGCGGGGGCAATCCGCCCGCCATCCGCACCTAAATTCTCCCCCGCCATATTAGGATGGCTGGGGGGACCGCAGCGGACGGAAAGACCGTCCGCCGCTTTTCCGCCCCGGTCGCAGGGCGACCAGGGCGGAAAACGTTTAATATGGTGGCGGTGTCTATTGGACACCGCCAGCCATATTATGATGGGCTCGAACAGATGCCTTTCCGTGGCAGCAATGCCGCCACAGAAAGGCATGCGATCTTCACTTCGGGGGCCCCTGCGGACCCCCATGGTGAAGGGGGGGTGAGGGTGCACAGGGGGTACCTGTGGTACCCCCTGCATTTGCATACACAATGCGGCAGGCACCGCGCGGTGCCTGCCGCTTTGTGTACGCAAATGCATACATGCATATTTAGCATTGTGGCGGGCGGTGCTGAGAGCACCGCCCGCCACAATGTTAAAAATGCATGATGCGCCCGCCACTGTGACGGGCGCATCCTAATATGCAGTGCCGGACCGCCGCTCAGCTCGCAGGCGGTCCCGTTTTCCGCAAGGGTGGCGGGCGGGCAAAGTCCGCCCGCTATCCTAATGGGGGCCTAAGTCTTTAGAAGAATATTGTTCACAGGCTGTTTGACCGTAAAAAGGAAAATATTAATCTGCACACACATGTATGAGAAGTGTTCTTTCTCCTTTGGCGCTAATTATGCCTATTTGAAAAGTTCTCTATTTTTGGTAACTTATCTAGTATTACTCTTGTCTTGCATTGCCATTACATTTACTTGTTGTGGGCTGCATAAATACATTATTAGTTACCAGGGGTGAACCCCAAGTTCATTTCAGTGGCTTTCTGTTGTTCACCCTGACAAGTATTGCCATCATTGCCTGAGTGGGGTTTCTGTTCTTTTAATATATTGCAATATATCAAATATGTGAAGTATTCCCTCCTCTGAAATATAAAATGCCAAATATTCAACTTTCTTAGCTAAAAACTTTAAGTCTTCCATTTGGATGGTCATTTCTCTGTCATATGAATCAATTTGGTATTCCTTTACTATTTCTCACTAATTGCTCTTTACTATTTTGTGAAAGATGTTTTCATGGTAACTAGGAGAGTGTGTGTGTGTGTGGGGGGGCAGCCGGTGTGGTGTCTATCTGTGGTAAGCTATTCCTCTAGACATCTGGTGGCTCCTGTATCATTGTACCCTGTGCTGGTTTGTCGTGTACTGTATGCTTCACAAATGTGCAAATATCCCAAATCAGTAGATAGGCATTGCAGTAGTGAAAAGCAAATGTAGGAGTTATTCACTACCAGGATATATAAAACTTAAACGTGCATGCCCAACCTTTCAATTACCATGCACTCTGTTCTCTCGGCTGTGTTGGGCCTACCCTAGTGGTTATGCATATGTATTAGAAAGGAAGATTTGGGCCTGAGAAAAGATTTATTTTGCCAGGCCAAAATGGCAGTTTAAATACTGCACACAGGCTGCAATTATAGGCCTGAGACCTGTTTGAAGAACTACTTAAGTAGGTGGCACGATGAGTGCTGCAGGCCCCCCAGTAGCATTTAGTTTACATATTACTAGGGACTTGCAAGTAGATACTTTTGTAAGCCAATTCTACCATGTTTTAAGGATAGAGCATAAGCGCTGTTTAGCAGTGATCAAGTGTGCACAGTCCTAGAAACACAAATGGCTTCTGAAAACAGAAGGTGAAGGCAAAAAGCCTGGGGATGACACTGCATCCTGGGTCAAGTCCACCAATACTCTGCACCCAGTTGAAAGGTGATAGATAGTAATTTTCCTGTTGCAGAATGTTCTAATGATGTTATGAATATGTTAGCCTAGTGTGTCTAACCAATATGCAGTTACAGCTTATTATTCATGTGCTGCAACCCACTGAGCTATTTTTGTAATATGCAAGCTTCAACTTCTCTCATAAGAGAGAAAGGCTTGGCTATGGCAGACAGACTTGTGATGCTGACATTTGCTCTGCAGCTCCAATGTCTCATGGTACAGTTCCCCCCTCCCTTATGAGCAGAAAATCCCTTTTTCAGCATTTCTTGCCTTGAGTTAGTTTTGCAGAAATGCTTCCATGCCCTGGAGAAGCAGAGCCTCGGCTCTGTGGCCTTGAGGGGAGATAACAGTGTTGCCTTCGCAGGTGCAGATGCCTCATGTATGAGTTCATTGTTCACCATTTCGCTAGTTCTGTAATTTTCCAGTCTGGGCGTGTCTTTACCCAGCCATGTTATGTTATAATGTATTGTCCTGATGGGATGAGTCAGTCCTCTCGGTGCACTCCCTGGGGTGTAGACCTGACGGGGCCCATCTGCAGATGAATCTTATGGCCAAATAAATATATTACTAATTCTTCTCTACTGTCTGGCTGGCTTATTATATGAGAATGATAGATGAGTGAGGTGAGTCGCTCAGGTGGATTTGAGCCACGCTTATCAGATGGCGCCCGAACAGGTACTCCGCGATAAAGATCTTTCTCACCCGTAAGTGGGTAGCAGAAGGCCGGGGACCCTCTGGTCGCCACGGTGGGTCTGGGTATCCACTTTGATGCCGAGCTTGGTTCTCGCAGCGCTGCCCCACCCTGCTGATCGGGAGAGGTCCCGGTTCATGATCCTGCGCCGGGGTCCGGAAGGCGGAACTTTGGAGCTGACCGTGTTGGTCCCAACAGCCGGCGGTGGAGAACGGTGGATGTTGGTTCTGCGAGCAGGAGGTGAGTGGTCCGACTGGTGATTGAAGGAGCTCGTGTGCTCCGGGACTAGTGTGTCCCCAGTGGTTAAAGGAGCTAGTGTGCTCCTGAGGCTAGTGTGCTCCGGGGAACTCAGAGTGCAAGTGGCGCTCTGACAGACTATTGGTGATGGGGGTATTGGGTGGATGTCTGTTTTAGAGCATCCGACCGGGTTGTACTGAGACAGGAGTGTGGCTCATCACGGTTAAATACTGGGAAAGGACCCAAACCCCTAGTGTGAGTGGTTTGATGGAAGAGTCCCAGATCTTCCGGGGTAAAGTCTGTAGTGCCGCCCGGTTGGCGGATGTGTCCTCCAACCTCAGAACAGTTAGTGTACTGTTCGGTCTGCGGTAGGGTCCACGTTCCCCAGGACTTAGTCGACGGGCCTTGTCCCAATTGGTAACCCGTGTTTGGCAGGGACTCAATGCATAGGACGTGCGTGTGCATGTGTGGTTGTGTGGAGATAGTTGCTTGGTTCTTTTGTGTCTGGGTATGTGTGGGTTCTTTGGCGGTATCTGATTGAGTGAGTTTGGTGGTGTTTGAGTGTGGAAGATGCCGCGTTTCAGTAAGTTGCGATGCTTTAGGTGTTGCTGCAGTTCAACTGATGTCAGATTGGCCGAGAGCCAACCCGCTCCTGTAGAAGACTCTTTGAATTTTGAGATGTATGTGAATATGGATTTATCCCGATTTTGTTTAATATTTTTGATGCAGCTAAGATAGATTACTTGCAGGAGAGATTGTTTGCTAGGCACAGCTGTCGGAGCATGTTTGATTCCCTAAGGTTGTGGCAGAAAGAGGTTCAGCAAAGACAGATGAGAGGATAGCCCAGAATATGGACAGATTAAAAGTTTAGTTTTAAAAGAAGACAAAATGTGTACATTTAAAGTTGCTTTTAATGGCTCAGTGAGCCAATGTGAGCAGTGATTAAGAGGATGGGGTATGCATTTCATGTAATATGTTTGATTTGGTTATAATTGGTTTGGTTTGTGAGCAGTCTGTGGGCTGCCTTTTGTTTGTGTAAATGTTTGTTTGAATGAAGTGAGTGCGTCTTGTTGCATGAGTTAGATTGTCTGGTCCTTGTGAGCTACCTGAGATGGTTGTGCCGGACTATCAGTGTGTTTTTCATGTAGTTTAAAAGTGCATGCAGGGCTGTGCTCTATGGAAAAGAATTTGGTTTCTTTCACCCCCTTAATTTGTGAACAGTAGAAGATGAAGAAAAAAGGATTTGATTACCAGTAATTAGAATGTATATTAATACAATGTAGGAAGAGTGTAAAGTTAGAAATAAGAGAAAAAAAAAAGAGAAATGTATTTGTCAAAATAGTGTTAATTATTGCATGTTAGAAAGAGTTAGGAAGGCTTATTGGCTTTGTCAGCGCCAGAACGACGAGCGTGGAGCGCGAGGCAGATTTGGCCTTGGTGATGATTGCCAGGGGGGCTAGGAAGGCTGGCTAGCAGCCCAGAATTCTTAGCTTTTGGAAGACGTTGAGAGTGAAATGCATTTTTGAACGGCAAAAGAGGCCTCCAAAGGGGGTGGAGAACAGAAGTTGTTTAGTTGGTTTTAAACATGATCTGTTGAGTGGATGTGTTTCAGTCCACAATAAAATAAAAAAGGGTTGTAGAGCTCTGGGCTGGTAAGGTTTAGAATAACAGTGTGTGAAAGAGCAGAGCAGTTGTGACCTTGGTGTGATAACAGCATTCAAATGGGTTCGCAGAGCACAGACAGAAGATTATGGGGGCGGCTAGGAGGCTCAGCTATTGGCACAGGCAGAGATACACAGTCGGAGCCATGTGAATTATGAATTTGGAGCGAGTCTGCATAATGATGAGTGCAAACTGCTGCTGGTTCAGACTAAAGTATAATGCAGTTGTTCAGAACACATGTGATTTAGTATTAGGAACAAATAACTTTCAACAGGTTATTCCATTTGGAAATAGAGAATTACACTTTAAAATGGCCTAGTCTGAGAAAAGAAGGATTGTTTTGAGAAAAATTAATTTACTAAATATGTTAGTGAGTGTTTCAGATGCAATAGTTTAAGCACATATTACTCCTATTGTTTGAATAGTATTAAGAATAAGTGACTGAGTTGTGTGCAGTTTAAAGGCACAGAGAAAAAGAGATTTATTGGTTGTCTGTTGTGTCCATTTTGTTGTTGATATTTTTTTGTTTCACTGTTGGTCCATGTCATAGTATAAAAGCTTTCTATTTAAATAATTATTGAGTTGGGGGTCTCTGATTGGCATACTGATTAGTGACTTTGCTAGTGGATCCCTAGTGGAGAGTACTGATCATGCGAGGGTAGGTAAATGCATAGCGCCTATTAGGTAAAGGATATTGATTGTGTTGCTCACAGGAGCGGCCTGGTGGGAATGTATATATGTGTGTAACAGTATTTGTATGCAGTTTGTCCATGGGACACCATTGCAGTGGGCCCAGTGCCCCACCCGCTGAGTGGAGGTGCAGAGTGCGTGTTTTGTGCAAATGTCTGCTAGTGTGCACTGGAGTATTTAGTATGTTCTGGGTGTGAGAATATACCTTTGGCAACAGGATTAAATGTGGTGAGATGGCGCCCTTTTTCTTTAAAGATGTGACAGTAAATGTGTATATTTTTCCCTTTTTGATGCTACATTAAATGTCATTACAAGATTGTCATGTGATTTTCAATCCTGCTAAATGTTTTATCTTTTTGGCTGATGGTTAAAAGAGGTTAGGCCTGTTTCTTGTCTAAGTCAGCAGGCAGGGTTTTCAGAACGGAAAGTGAACAGTTAGTATATATAGGGTGATGATAGATAATATAGATGAACTGGTGTGAATGAGCTCCGAGAATAGGTTTTAAGGTAAGTATTTGTAGAAGGTATTTTTACTAAGTGGTTGCCTTTTTGTCCAATATTTTGTGTGTTTTTTTTTTCTTTTGTGGTTTGATTTGTTTCGTCTCAGTGCAATGGGAAGTATTTTTATCTGTGTGTTACGGTGAGTATTGATGCAGCTTTGTGCTAGACCGATTAAGTGTGCACTGACACTGCATGATGCATGACATGCATGAGAAAAATATAGTCCTTTGAGTAACTAATATTGTGTTTTCCTTTTTTGGCCTTTGTGCTTGGTATATGTATTATTGCGTATTATTTTATGTTATACGCATTTACCTATATTGTGTGTTTTATGTTTTCTTTGGCTTATTGTACATTGCTTGTTCTGTTCTACATGGATGGTATGCTGATCGATCTTAAGCCTGACAAATTAAGTAGGCCAGCATGCTGGGTTTTGGGCCGCAGGCTCACTGTGCTTGAAATGCATGGCATCGTGTTGTGTGTCACAGCTCATTTGCATGTGTTACTGTGGTTTGTGTATGCTTTCTGTGCTTAGAACGGCAAGTATACCTACTGCCTTGGTATGCTTGTTTTTATTTTATGTATGTTTCTGTTTTGTATTGTTTTGACAATTCTATTTTTGATACTAGTACAAGCTCCTCTGTGGGGAATTTGTTCTGGTCCCTAAATTCCACAGACAACACTTCAGCAGTGTATGTCTATTTGGTCAAATGGTATGGAAGAAAAATGCAAGAGTTCTGCAGTGTACTCATGGTGTTGTGTCACAAGCCTGACCACCACCTAAGTAATTTTTGTTCTTTTATAGATTTTCCTTTTGCCGCCATTTCCCTAATGAATGTCGCATAGTGCCTAGTTATGGGGGACTTTAGCTGTGTCCCAGTCCCATTTCCTTTTCCTTACTCCATCATGGGAATAAAAGGCCTCAAAAAGAAATAGTGTGTTTTGTAATAGATAAATAATTATAATGAATTTTCCTTAGTAACATTGTATTAGATATTAATAGGCACACACATCATTTTGAGGCAATGACATTTGTACATGTGCTAAAAGATGTTCTAGCCCTCTCAAAAGTGCTATGTATCCCCTAGAATTTTGTTTATGCTCAGTGCTACACCCAGGGGTTGATGGTGTTGACTGAAGTGAAATATGTTTCAGATTTCCTCCTGTCAAAATGGGGGAGGAGGCTAGCTCCCCGCTGGAGCTAGCTCTCCGCTAGCTCTCCTATAAATTAAAACTAGGTAACATGTATATTGCTCCCTCCTGTCCTGCTTTGATCTAAAAGGGGAATTAGATGTGGGTAGTTTTGTTCTACAAGTGTTGGGTGATCTAAAAGGGGAATTAGATGTGGGTAGTTTTGTTCTACAAGTGTTGGGTGATCTAAAAGGGGAATTAGATGTGGGTAGTTTTGTTCTACAAGTGTTGGGTGATAATACCTTTATTGTAGTCTTGCAAGTACATTGCTAGTTCTTTATTAGCTAGTCTGTGAAAATAAACTGATAGTCTTTATTAGAGGATTATTTTAACTGGATAGGGATAAAAGGGATGAAAGGACTGGTAGCCCCTGACTAGTGTTTCCTTATTTGACCTTTGAAGGGAACAATAGGTCGGTACCTTTTTGTTGATTAAGGGAACAATAGGTCGGTACCTTTTTGTTGATTAAGGGAACAATAGGTCGGTACCTTTTTGTTGATTTTTTTCCTTCACATTCCTAGGTAACAACATCATTATTGTGCAGAACTAGGTAAAGGTGTACAAGTCTCTTATCGGTTAGCCTATATAGTTGAGCTGATAATACCTATTAGAGCTGGTGAAGTCTCTTATAAGTTAGCCTGTATAGTTGAGCTGATAACCCCTATTAGAGCTGGTGAACAGGTTTTCCCCTAAATAAAAATGTTACACGGTCTAAATAGTGAGAAAGGTGAAAGATGCTTGTGTGATCCTCAGCAAAATATTTTTAGAAATTAAAGATTTGTAGAAGTTAGTTTCCTGCTGCATCTATAATATGTGAGCATGGTCATGAGCAAAAATATAGTTGTTTTGAGTAAGAAAAAGAATATTAGAAGTGTTTGAAGTTTTGCACCACAGTAAAGGTTCACAAAGTAGACGCTGTGTGCTCGCTATAGGAAGAGCGGTTTGAACTTCCCTTTTTGCTGCTTCTCAAGTGCAAATGCGGGAATACAACATGTCTGTTTTGTTTTATTTTTTCTCTTCTCTTAGAATTCAGTAAATGCATACGCCCGTCCACAGGTAATACAGCGAAAAGTCAGATATGTAATGTATTACCTCTGTTCACCTTCAAATTGACATTGGTAGAGCGATATGAAAGCACAGAATAGACCTCATTTGGTTTCTTTGAATTTGAATTTTATTCATATGCCTTGTCTAAAGATCTTTGTTCTGTTCATCAATAGAAATGTATCACACCGCCGGAGCCAGAGGGGACCCAAGCATCAGATCCAACTTCAAGACTCTGTGCAAGTCAAGTCTCGTCATCAGAAGATACCAACGGAAGTCTTGCTTGGAGCCAAGGTACCGCTGAAGCTGCTGTAGGTGTGTGATTCCTGGGTAAGAAAAGGGCAGGCCTGACCGAGATGGAGGACTCACTCTTCGCTTTTGTGCCATTTCCCAATGGTTGGAAACGGTTTCTCAGAAATACTTGAGAGGGGCAGTTCCGTCTGTGCAAACGGCTGCCGCCAGTACTCCAGTGGTTATGCTTCAGGTTTCCCTGTTCCCCATCTGTTTTGGAATCTACAGTTTTGTCTGCTGATAAGGAAGTACCTGGTCACACTTTATACAATCTATGGCCTCGACAGAAGAGCGGTGCACCAGGAGAAGAAAAGTAGGAGGTAGAGAGAGACTTTAGACTTAGGGTACAGATACAGTGCTCTTAATATCTGTTAGATTCATATCTGGTGTACTGAACGAGACACTGGACAGAATTTGTAGAGGGCACTACCTGGATTGGTGGTTGCTAAATTCTGCAAGAAAGACTTTGCATCATTGGCCAAGATTGTTTTCCATCTGAGTTGCTAGCAAGTGCAGCTCCAACGCAGATGATTTTTGAATTTTTGATGGACAATACGAGCCTGCCTGTGAGGCTCAGACGGACACAGGGAGAAGACTCCCCTCTGGCTGGCTGTGTTGCAGATTGTTTCCGTTAGTTTACTTTGGACTTTTAGTTAGGAAAATGAGTTCCTTTGAATGTTCCTATTCCCCAGGATGAGCAGCCTCTACGACTCCTTGTCCAGATGTCCCTGATCTCATTTGGTTCTCATGGTCTACAAATTTAATATTGTGTTTGTTTGTATCCTAACTGTTGCTTTCATATTTCTCTTTAGAGAATTAGTTTCTTGTGGCTTGGCGCATACCTTCATGAGTATTATTTCAACGCCACCTGAGAATGTCATTGGTACCCTAGCTCATCACGAAGAGGAGCACTGGGAAGTTTGTTAGGATGATGTAGTATTCAAATGTTGCACCTGACGCATGTTATTTATAGTACTGCAAATTATTGGGTGTGTGGGTCATTGCCTTCATACACACACAGGGGTGGAAAATTACTACTTGTATTCTTGCCCTATGGAAGTAACTTTGAGGGTTAGTATACTTTGAGTAGTTTAGTAAAACACATTTCTCAGCCCGATAAACATCTACTTCATGGATGTTAGATATAGGTCCTAGCTGATAATGCAAGTGAGCCCTCAGTATTGAATTCAATACGGCGTTTTCCCTGATAATGACAGTTTGATCTTTTTTTTGCATTAATTCCTGCTCATGACTTAAACTGTGATGTATTTTTTAAGTAGTCCTATCATGACATAGTGTTATAGAGAAATGGTACCTCGAGAACATATGTTTAGATTAGTCAAAAAGAAGGGTGCTTCACACTCAGAGAATAATTATTGTCTTAGTAGGTATTGCAGGGGTTGTTCTTTTACTTGTTGCCTCTGCATTTCCTGCCCTATAGTATGCTGCACTACTTCTGTGATCATGCTCATCCTAGTATTTCATTTCCCGTAGCTAGATATCTTTTATGATGTTATACTATTGGTTATACTTGTTTTTTTTTGGTTTCCCTTTGATTGATGAGTGATGCCTTTAGAATTGTATAGACCTTACCTTTAAGCTGTAACTGCAATTGTGTTAGCCACGATAGGCTAAAAGGAGGGTCTGATAGATAGTAATTTTCCTGTTGCAGAATGTTCTAATGATGTTATGAATATGTTAGCCTAGTGTGTCTAACCAATATGCCGTTACAGCTTATTATTCATGTGCTGCAACCCACTGAGCTATTTTTGTAATATGCAAGCTTCAACTTCTCTCATAAGAGAGAGAGGCTTGTCTATGGCAGACACACTTCTGATGCTGACATTTGCTCTGCAGCTCCAATGTTTCATGGTACAGTTCCCCTCCTCCCTTATGAGCAGAAAATCCCTGTTTCAGCATTTCTTGCCTTGAGTTAGTTTTGCAGAAATGCTTCCATGCCCTGGAGAAGCAGAGCCTCGGCTCTGTGGCCTTGAGGGGAGATAACAGTGTTGCCTTCGCAGGTGCAGATGCCTCATGTATGAGTTCATTGTTCACTATTTCGCTAGTTCTGTAATTTTCCAGTCTGGGCGTGTCTTTACCCTGCCATGTTATGTTATAATGTATTGTCCTGATGGGATGAGTCAGTCCTCTCGGTGTACTCCCTGGGGTGTAGACCTGACTGGGCCCATCTCCAGATGAATCTTATGGCCAAATAAATATATTACTAATTCTTCTCCACTGTCTGGCTGGCTTATTATATGAGAATGATAGATGAGTAAAGTAAGTCGCTCAGGTGGATTTGAGCCACGCTTATCAAAGGCTTGCCATTACTTTCCATTCCCCTTTGTTTTGGTTAGGAGGGTACATTGCTGAATTTGCAAAGGAAAATAAGGGTGATATGCTCTCCAGTTTCGGTTTCTGCCTATTCTGTTTTTCCCATTTAAATATTGTCCTTGGCAATGGAGTGGCTTATACTCCCAAATCAGAATGGAAACAATGTTTTCATAGTTAAAGCGTACACATTAAAAAGGGCCAAGTTTAAAGATAAATTGCTACATTATTATGTTTAGTACTGCACCGCAGGATTAGTTGGAAGGGTAAGCCATCACTTACCCTTTGTAGATTAAAGAGATTGGTTGTCTGCGTAAGGTGTAGACCATGGTGTCAAAGTTCAAATAAGGAGAACATTTTTGTCAATAGATTACCTTTCGTGCTTGCACTTGCTTCTGCGCTCGGTCAGAACTGTGTTATTCAGCTGTTTATATCCTACTTCCCAATGTAATTATATGAGGTGGTTTAATTAATTACTGAAGCAACGTACTATGGGTACAGGACCTGCTGTAGGACTTGTGCCATATAGATTTTAACGCAATAAGAACAATTGATAGACAGATTTTGTTGCCACAAGAAAATGGAGTGTTAAAAAGAAGATCTGTCTGTATAGTGACTAATCTAAATGACATCTTGGATTTGGGGGATTGGAGCAACAATGTTTGCATAATGTGCCTTCTCTGCATGCTTATCATATCAAAATAGGCCAAGAAAGGACTCTTGTAGGGAGACATTTAATAATGACAATTAGCAGACACCTGAGGGTTTGGAAGGAGGGTGGAGGATAAATTACATCGTTCCAAGACGCTAGCAGATGCAGAGAGCGCCAGACTTTGCATACTAGCTAGGAATCAAGACTGACAAAAATAAGATTCCACTTGTCCCACCGACATTAACAGACTACTGAAAGTGAACACCGGACTTTGGAGCTTTAGTAGCCAGAATGCTGGCACTTTGGAAGGGGAAAGTGTATACAGTAGGAATTCATTCACTTTTTGTGCAGCTATTGTCTTGTAAACAGCATACTCTCTAGAGTATAGCTGGGGGTAGCCTATGTGAGAAGGACATGTGGTCCAGCTCTGCACGTGCTGGGTCAGGCAGACCCGGGCTCCGTTTCTAGTTGAAGGGAACCATCCAGGGGGCCTAGGTTAGGGCAATATCTTTCTTACTGGTTTTTCTACCAGGGTAGTTTGTAGCATAGTTAATGGAAGCAAGTGAATTATATTGTCATGGTTGATCAACCAACTTCTCAATTTTGCCTCTTTAAGAATAAAATGCTCATTCTATTATGCGCAGTAAATACAGGTTACTTGGTTGCTTTGGATCTGTGGGTTTGGAATTGCAAGTCATTTCGATCAATATTCTAAAGTGTATGCTTGTAGCGATTGAATTATTAATTGTGATAGTTTACCACTTGGTCTCTTAAAAATGAGCTTAACTAACCCTTGTCTTCTGGATATGAGTGCTGAGAAAGGGTTCACTACATTTATTCTCGATATCCACACCGTACCTTCAAGCAGGTGAGTAGGTTTTTGTGGTTTTCCATGACCTTAAATGCAGAAAAGTCTGGAAAGGAAGGAAGTGAAACCCAGTTGCTAGGCTGCCTCCATTTATGTAGGTACAGTGATTACCCTTTGGGTGATAGAACCTCTGTTTAAGGTGTGTGAGAAATGTGGTTATTGATTTGGGGGCGGTGAATACACTTCTCAAGCAACAATTACAATCCCTGTCTGGATGAACTGAGTCAGTAAATTACTTTGTGCTTAACACTCTGGTTCCTTGGCACCATAAAAAGCACTCTGTAAAGTGAGACCGAAACGACAACCATCCAATCAGTAGAACTGGAGGTATGGAATTTGAAAGAGTTAGGCGAAAATAGCAGCTAAAAGGACAACTTTCCACTTGTGGTTATCTGGTTGTGCTAGAGCAGGGGAAAGTCACAAGTTCAGGCCAACCGTGATCGAGTATGGGTTTGATACTGGAACCAGGTTAGTTGCACTAAAAAAAGTTACCTTCTCAAAGTCTGACGCAAAGGGTCCAGTTTGTGGTGGAGGAGGCCGTGAAGAGCAGGGAGAGTGTCATGGATGGTTGTTGCTGGACCGCAAAAAGCAGGACGGGTGTTGTGGACTGTCATACCGGAAGCGTGAAGTTCCCGTCTGGCATTATGGATGGTTGTTGCTTGATCTTTGCATTGGCGGTCACTGCGAACAGTCGATGCTGTAGTACGAAGTGCAGATCTCGTGTTGCCGGTTGTTGCTGTATCACGAGGAGTCTGGGTCACGGGAGCTTTGCGTTGGTGGTCGTCTTGGAAGGAAACATCTTGGTGCGAAACAGCCTGTTCTCTGTCGGAGGCGAGGCCAAAACTTTAGGATTTCTCGCTTTTCTTCATAGGAGTGCATACTAATGCAAGCTGTGGGTCCAAGACCTGGGGAGGCACCTATTGGGCATCAGTGATTCTAGTAGAGACCAGCAGGGGTCGTCAGGCAAGTCCAGTTGCAGCAGATTGGCTGGGCAGTTGCAGGGAGGCCTCTGGAGCTTGTGTCCAGGTAGCTCAAAACAGGAGATCAACCATCTGACCCTTGGAGTCACTCAGGTTAGCCTGGGATGAAGGGAGAAGGTTTAGTGTTCCTGCTCAGACAACAGCGCATACCTCAAGCAGCAAGGCAGTTCTCTGGCAGGAGTGTAGTCCTTCCGTAATGTCCAGAGATCCAGGAGTGTACTGTAGAGTTGGTCTGAGGATCCAATATTTATAACTGGTACCAGCTTTGCATTGAGCGAAACTTCTGTACTCCACCCACCCCACCTACTCCGCCCCCACCCCGACATCTAGTTCTGGAAAAAAAAATTTCTCTGCTCAGGCTCCAGGGAGTCTTGGGTGACAATAGATTGGCATCTGATTCTTTGAGTGTGCCGGAGGCAGGCCCTTTGAAATGTAATTGGGGCAGTGAACAGCTTTGTCCCTCCCATCATGGCAGGGTGGCACATCCTGCGACCACCTAGTTCCCCTTTGCTCTTTGTCTAGAAAGAATGCACAAAGGACAACTGACTACTTCACCCAGTCATTTGATCCAGGATACAGGCGCCAAATAGTTAGGACAAAAATACCAACTTTCTAAAAGTGGCATTTTCAGAATTGTGACTTAAAATTTGGCTTCACTGGGTAGGCCTTGCAGTAGTGAACAACAAACTTAGCAGTTCACTACCAAAAGTAAAAATGAAAAGTACATTCCCAACTTTTTAAACACACTGCATCCTGCCTTTGGGTTGGGGAGGGGGGATTGTTCATGACCTACCTTATGGGTGACATGTATATATAAAGAAAAAAAGGTTTATGCTTGTAATGGGGGTTCATTTGGCAAGTTGAATTGGCAATTTAAAACTGTAGACCAGCTGTTTAGAAGGGCTACTGTGGTGGGTGGCACAAGGAGTGCAGGTGCATTTAATCTAGAGCATCTGGGCACATGTAGTGCCAATTTACTAGGGACTTACAAGTAGATTAAATGTGCCAATCGTGTGTTCGCTAAATTTACCATGTTTAAAAGAGAGAGCACTAGCGGTTGTATGACGGTACGACGAGGGCTATTACCACGCGTACCGTTACAACGCGTGTTTTACAACGCAAGTCGTTACCATGACTTGCGCTGTAGGGTGCGGACTTAGGAATAGTTTAATTTAATATTCCAACACCAGTCCCCGTGGATAGTAGGGAAGGTGTTGGAATAGTAAATTAACTATTCCTTGTCCTTGAGCGCCCTCCAGCGCAAGTCGTGGTTATGACTTGCGTTGTAAGAGACGCGTCATAATGGTAGCGTGGGGTAACATCCGCGTCGTAAAGGATGTTCCCCGCACAAGCACTTAAGCACTTTAGTGCTGGTTAGCTGTGTTAAAGTACAGAGAGTCCTGTGTTTTGGAAAGCCAACAAAAACGAATTTCACTAAACAGTAGGGCAACATGTTTAGGAAAGGACCACACCAAAAGCGGATAGGTCTAACGAGGTGTCCACAAAAAACACTTTACAAAAATCCCATTACTATTACTTGTCATGTGTTTTTCAAGATTGAAAGTGGTTCAAATGACCATCTCACCAAACTCAGATTAGTGGTTACATTGTGAAAAGGCGTAGCTTTCCACAAGGCCCAGTTTTATTCATCTGATCTTTTCTTTTTTAATTTAATTTGTTGTTGCTGCAAAGGCAACCTGTGCCCAGGGCACCCCACAACTTTTTGCTGACTGGTACTGGTGGTAACTGACTCTGACTGACCCTGGGCTCTGACTAATCAGGCCCGGGCCAGTGCTATGCTGAAAGAGACACTTAAAATAGTCAAAATGCCTACATACACTAGGGTACACTATGGGTTGGGATACCCCTGTGATTGGCATGAATTTTATTTTATTTTATTTTTTTAAAAATTTATAGAGCGCAGCGTATACCCGTGGGTGTCTTGGCGCTATAACTTTGCTGAAAATCCCAAATTGAAGATGTATCTACCTTAAAACGTATTGTACTGGACAGATTATTGGTCGAATAACCAGGTTTTTACCAATTTTCTAAATTGAAATAACGAGGGTGACAGTTTTATTTCCTTTGGAAGCATATTCCAGAGTTTGGCAGCCGCGTTGGTAAAGCTTCTATCGCCCCATGTCACCGTCCTGGTGCGTGGTACTACCAGTAGGTGTCTCTGTTCGGAGCGGAAGGATCTTTTTGGTAGATAGTAACAGAGTTTCTGTTTGAGAAATGCTGGTCCAAGACCCTTGAGGGCTTTATAGGTGAGACACAAGGTCTTGAATCTAATGCGATTTCTCACTGTTAACCAGTGGAAGTTTCTGATCGCTTGCTTGGTTTAGAAAAAACATGGAGATCATCTAAAAAGGAAGTGGCCAGGAATGCCTTTCATGAGGCTCAATCAGCATATTATAAAAAAATAAAATTAGCCAGAAAAGTTCACTTCTCCGTACAACTGGAGGAGGCTGGAAATTGTCCGCGCGAACTGTTTAAAATTTTGCAAAATTTTATTAAACCTGCAGCCACTGAAAGTACTGAAGATGCTTCTCAACCACTCTGTGACGAAATTTCTGAATTCTTCGAGGAAAAAATTAATTTGATTTATGATAAAATTTTAACCTCTAAAGCTGGGGCTCCCACATCCATTCCCGAAGCTAAATCCAGCACTCAGACTACAAACTCCCTGTTTGTCATTCCCCCCGTCTCAGATCAAAACCTGGCAACCCTTATCGGCCATATGAAAACAGGCTCCCCCAACGACCTCCTTCCGGCTAAAATGGTGGCCCCTCTAATTTCCATCTTAGGCCCCTCGATTCAGGCAGTTATCAACACCTCCCTGGCCAAAGGCCAAGTCCCCATGGAATGGAAGACTGCGGTAGTAAACCCAATCAGGAAGAAGGCGACCCTACCCTGGACGGATCTAACTAACCTCCGACCTATCTCTCTCCTGCCTTACATCGGCAAGCTAACTGAGAAGCACGTGAACACCCACTTTTCCAACTATATCGAGACAGCGGATGGCCTAGATCCCTCACAATCTGGTTTTAGGCCCAACCATAGCACCGAATCCGCCCTACTGGCTGTCACCAATAACATCAGGATGACGCTTGACAGTGGAGGGTCGATGATTCTGGTGCTATTGGACTTATCCGCTGCTTTCGATACGGTGTCTCACGATTTGCTTCTCTGCCGTCTGAGAGAGATAGGGTTGGGAGGCGTGGCACTGTCCTGGATGGAGAGCTTTCTTTCGGGTCGTTCTCAAGAAGTCAGATTGGGCTCCCACAAATCCACCGCCAGGGAGCTCACCAGGGGTGTGCCACAGGGCTCATGCTTGAGCCCTACATTGTTTAATGTATACGTGGCCCCCCTGGCTGACTTAGTGAGATCGTTTGGGTTTATACCGGTGTCCTACGCCGATGACACCCAACTTCTGTTCCCCTTTAAGACCTTCTCTCCTGCTTTAGAACGAACATTTGCAGAAGGAATGAGGGCAGTTTCCAAATGGATGGCCAACAACTGCTTACAGTGCAACGTGACCAAGACAGAGGTTGTACTCTATGGGGAAGCAGCAACATCATGGTCCAGCGATTGGTGGCCTTGTGAACTGGGACCCGCCCCCATCCCCAAACAGACCATAAGAAATCTGGGAGTGTTATTTGATCACTCATTGACTTTTAAAGATCATGTCAACCAGGTTGCTGGTACCTGTTTCGGGGTTATCTCTCTGTTGAGAAGGGTGTTTCCTTTCCTCCCAGATCACCACAGAAAGACCTTGGTCCAGGCTCTGGTCGTCAGTAGACTGGACTACTGTAATGGCCTTCTTCTGTCATCCAATGAAGGCCATTTTAACAAACTACAGGTGGTCCAGAACACGGCCGCGAGGTTAGTCAAGAATGTTCCACCTAGGACTCCCTCCCAGCCCCTGCTGAAGGAACTGCACTGGCTGCCAGTGCGACTGCGGACCAAATTTAAAATCCTGTGTATAATTCACAAATGCTTGTTGGGGATAGGCCCGAAATTTCTCAGCACAGCCTTCACACCCTATGTGCCTGCCCGCTCACTACGATCGAGCAATCTCCAGCTCCTTAAGGTTCCCAAAATCAAAAAAGCCCGTCAAGGTGGTAGGGCTCTGGCCTACACTGGGCCCGTTCTGTGGAACACCCTCCCCCTCTCACTAAAGCTCAGCTCTGACCACCTGTCTTTCCGAAAAACCCTGAAAACCCACCTCTTTTCTAGCATTTAATTTCATTCCCCCACTATCTATTAGCACTGTCCGGGTACAGCAGCAGGTTTCCCCTGGATGGCAAAGCGCAGAGATACCCCTTCGGGGGTCTATTCAGGCGCTATAGAAGCATATAAATTGGTGGACTGAAACTTAGGAATGCCTGCTAGTAGCCTTGCGGCAGCGTTTTGTATGAGCTGCAGTTTGGCCACCACCCGTGCCTGGGCATTTACAAACAGTCCGTTACAGTAATCAAGTGATGAGAGTACTAAGGAGCTCACCACTGTTTTCCTAGCACTCTCAGGGAGATAGGGCAGGATTTTCCTAATGATCTTAAGCTTGTAGAAAGCAGACGACGCAACCTGGTTGGCATGGTTGGAAAAGTTAAGATTGTCGTCAAATATAATTCCTAAATTCCTGACCTTTTTCACTGGTTCTGGGGGGGCTCCGAGAGGTGTCGGCCACCAAAGAGTGGACCACTGCGGCGATAGATTTCCAAAGATCATTACCTCGGTTTTCTCCGAGTTGAGGCGCAAGCAGTTCTCAGACATCCATTCCTTGATGGCAAGCATGTCTTCTTGGAATCTGGCGGCAACCTCCTCACCATTGATCTTAATTGCGATCACCAGTTGGGTGTCGTCGGCGTAAGAGGTAAGGCTCATCCGGTAGTTCTTAATCACCCTTGCTAAGTCCGACACATAGATGTTGAAGAGTGTCGGACTTAGGGATGAGCCTTGCGGGACGCCACATGGGAGGGCGAGCTGAGGGGATTGAAATGCGCCCAATGTCACTGCCTGCGTTCTATTGGACAGGAATGAAGCCAGAAGCTCCTTGGCCTTTGAGCAAATGCCCATCTCCTCGACACGGTCAATCAGGACAGCATGATTGACCGTGTCGAAGGCCGCCGAGAGATCCAGCAGGACCAGTATAGCTGTTCCTCCTTGGTCCCTAATGGTTCTGATATCATCGGCGGCCTTAATGAGGGCAGTCTCCGTTCCATGAAGTTTCCGGAACCCAAACTGCGACTCATCCAGGAGGTTATTTTGTTCGATATATTCAGCTAGTTGAATATTCATTGCTCTTTCCACTATTTTAGCCAGGTAGGGCAGGCTGGCAATGGGTCTGTAGTTTTTGAGAGTTGTTTTATCAAGACCAGTTTTTTTCAATAGGGGCTTCAGCAGAGTGTTTTTTAACTTGTCTGGGAAAATCCCAGATTGGAACATGGCGTTACAGATGGGAGTAATGACTTTGCTCACCACATCAATTACTGGAATGAGGATTTTAGGGGGGCAGGGATCTAAGGATGAACCTGTTTTTACCAGTCTCATGAGATCTCCTATTTCCTGATTCGTCATATCCCTAAATCGAGTAAACGAACAGTCCAAGCTATTTTTTGATGATTTAGGATGTATGCTGGTACTTGATGGAGTAACCGAGAATTCTGCATATATATCGTTTACTTTTGAAAAAAAGAAACCTGCTAGATTATTGCAGAATTCCTGAGTATGAGGAGGGTTCAGATCTACCACCTTCCCTGCCAGCGTCTTAACTACTTCAAACAGTTGTCGACTCGAATTTTTTGATTTATTAATTTGCTGCTCGAAGTAGTCCTTTTTTACCTCCTGAATCATTTTTTTATAGATGATGAGTTCATCTTTATACTGGGCTTTGCTTAAGTTGTTGTATGTCTTGCGCCAGGTTCTTTCCTTGTTTCTACAGATCTGTTTTTGCTTTCTGAGGGTTTTTGAGTACCACGGTGCTGAAGGCACCTTCCTGTTTTTTTATATGGTTTTTAGTGGAGCGTGCATGTCTACCGCATTGCCTACCCAGTTGAGATACTGCCCCACTGCTTCAGTGGGGTCTGACTGGATATTCGGACAAGTCTTGGATAAGGACATCTTGAAGGTTTCGTCGTCGATGTCCTTCCATACTCTGAATTTATTTTGATAATGGGCCTGTTTATCCGGTTTGGGTCGTTTAAACGGTAGGTGACACAAAATAGCATGGTGATCTGTCCATGTGAGCGGCAGAATTTTAGATACCTCCAGCTCACTGATGTTAGAAAAGATAGCGTCCAGGGTGTGTCCTGCGTCATGTGTTGGAGCTTTTATGTACTGGTTTAAGCCCAGTGTGTTACATTCTGCTAGTAGCGTTTGTGTATCCGCCTCATCTGTCTTGTCCAGATGGAAGTTTATGTCTCCTAATGCCATAAAGGAATCCTCAATGGCTAGGGGTTCCAACCAGGAGGTAAAGGTGGAGAGAAATTCTGAGCGAGGTCCTGGTGGCCTGTAGATAAGCACTCCCTTAAAATTGTGTGACGCATTCAGTTTAATGGCAAAGTGCAGCGCCTCGCATGCCGGCGATGGTACCGGGGAGATTCTAACTGGGAAGATGTCCCGTGTGATAATAGCCAAGCCTCCTCCTCTTTTTCCCCCCTGTCTATCCCGCCTATACACCTTATAGCCTTCAGGTACAGCTACCTGAAGGTCGGGCTCGGATGTATCATCCATCCAGGTTTCGGTTATAAAAAGGATATCTATTGCGTAGTCCGTAATTAGATCGGCGATATCCTGCCTATGCTTAGCCAGGGAGCGAGCATTAATGAGGGCGATAGATGTAGTGGTATGCTTGGTAGTGCCGTCAGTCAGATGTTTAACTTTGTCATTAATAAGGGGAATAGTGGTTTTACAGCCCCTACACCTAATGTTAGCTTGATCTGAAAGATTCTCTGGAGTGTGCTGACTACAAATCGTCAGTTGTCCAGGATTCAACTTACGTATTTCACCAGCGGAGTAGGTAATCCTTTCGGTATCAAATGACACAGGGGGTATGGCGCTGGGCGCGTGTCCGGCGCGGACGGGCGCAGACGGGCTTGCCTCTGGCGCGCCGCCGGCGCGCCCGCTGCGCCCGCCCGCTGCGCGGACGGGCGATATTGTTATTTTTATACATACTTTGGGCGGGGCGGGAGGAGGGTGGGAGGGGCGTCGAGCTCTCCGGCGAGCCTGCCCAATCTAAGATGGCTGCCAAAGTTGTATTGAAATGTTCCCTGCGCCTCAGTGGATCGACGCTGTGGAAAGGGGGGTGCCCAGCGAAGTGATCTCGCTGTAGGGGTGTCAGGGAGGTTATAAAAACGCTCCAATTAAAATATACCACCCAATAAGGCCCTAGTACATAATAGGGCAGGGGGATTGAAACGAAGTCCCTAGTATATAATAGGGAAAGGCAGTTTAGAGGCCAGCAGCCCTTTCAGCACTTGCATGTGTGTGAGTTTAGTTTAAAAGTAGCTCTTTTCTTAAGGACCGCTTTTAAAAAGTAGATTGGGCCCAAACTCGACTTTGGTGTTTGGGGCACTTTAAAATGGATAAACTGCAATGTTTGGGCATATTAGGTACCCCCAAGGTCCCCTCTTGGTGTCCCAGGGGTGAGGGGGCAGGTATTTATAAGGAGGACCCTTATAAAATGAGTTTTATATGCCCTGGGTTAAGTGAAATTGCAAATTTCACTCCCCACATTGTTATAAAGTGCGGCTAGGAGCAACGTGGAGGCAGGATCTGCAATATCTTTACATATGCAAAACCCTTAAAGTCAGTGTTCGAGGGGTGGGGGTCCTGTAGATGTAGGCAGAGTACTTATACAATCATTTTTTACTAAGCCCTGGAGCTGGAAAAATGGCCCAAGTATTTTTTCTCATTGCAAGTACCCTGCCACATAGATTAGCATGGCAAGAAGTTACTAACTAATATATCCTGCTCGGAAAATGATTAAAATAGCATTCAAGGACTTCCAAGAATGGTATTGATAAATACAACAATATGATATTGTTGAATTTCTCCTAAAATGTACAGACCAGAAGTGATAAGACTTTCTTATCTATAAGGCCAGAGTCAGCCTTCCAGTGGTCTGTCCTGATTGGTCAGAGTTAAGTGGATTAGCCAGGCTTCTTTGAAGGGTCATAAAGAGCACCTGGTGATAAGCAGCTCTGCTGGGAGGGCAGTGTTCTGTTACACAGGAATGCCAGAGCAGGGGAAGGAGTCATAAACAATGGACTGGGGGACAATGAAGGGGAAGACACCAGTGTCATTAACAACTCTACTGTTTTGAACCCAGACAGATGCTAGGCTTAAGGAAGGAATGAGCAGATACTAGAGGGAGAACGACTATGGAGATTACCCATCCTAGGGGTGTGTTTAGCCAGCTCTTCTCTCCCTGCTGGAAAATCAGCCATTATGTATTTGGAAGAATTGGTACACTCTTGGACAAAATAGTGCCACACTCTGAAGGATATGGTCATACCGTGGGGCGTTACCCTGCCCCCCATTGCACAGTAGTGCCCTCCTGCTCGACCCAGGGAATTTCAAATTAGAGCCTCACAGATCTGCTGCTTGAAACCTAAGAGAGCAAGAAGGGCCATGCTGAGGTGTTTGACTGCAAATCACTAAGGCCTGCACTCTGAAGATTGCACCTTCTGCACCATCTGACACTACAACACTGTGGACTGACTACCTTGCGGTAAAAGGACTAGAGAGTGGAATCCCTGCAAGTTACAGTACAGGTTAACAGACCTCACCTGGAACATCACCAAAAAGAATCCTCAACCTGGACCACTACCTGTGGATTTGTAAGGGTTTTGTCCAAGTGAATTGTGGGAACTGAATTCCTCAAATTTCAAGGACCATCTTGGAGCTTTTAGACCCTTGGAGTAAGAGTGAGACACTTTGGGACCCTTTGGGGGAATTCAAGAAGAGGTTCCCGAAGTTTGGAGACATTTGTAGCAACTTTGGGAAAACGCTCAACCAGGTCAGCCAAGCCTCCTGCCTTCCACCGTGAGTCAGCCTGCCCTCTAGGTTCATCCCGCTGAAAAGCTCCATAGGTCTGACTTCCAGCGTTTGACCGGGAGTAGGCAAAATCTGAGGCCGGCGAATCCTCACCAAATCCGGCCTGGTGAAGAGCATCGAGGGACCCACAAGAAAAAGCTCTGTAAAAGTTTTTACGTCCGAACGAGGAAAAGTTGACCCGAAGCAACCGCAAGAGTCACACCGGCTGCCTTCAACCTCAAGTGGGCCTGGATCCTTAGTTCGTCCCGCTGGAACCCTCCGGAGGTTGGACTTCCATGAGTTTGACTGGGAGCACGTCGCAAGGCAATCCGGCGAACCCTCACTGAATCCAAACTGATTGAGAGCTTCGAGAGACCCTGGGAAGAAAAGCTGCAGAAAAGTTTCTAAGTCAGAAGGTCAAAACTTTGATTGAGACCTACTGCGAGGTGTAGCCACACAGGGCTACCTCGTGATGGGCCTGAAACTTTGACTTTGACCTGGTCTATCGTGATTAGATGTATGTCCTGATAAGGCGCTATAGGTTTCTATGAGCTAAAAAATGCGAGATCTTTAAAAATTCATATCTTCAATTCCCTACATTGGAATATTTACTATTTTTATAGATTGGTGTTTAATTTTTATTGTGCATTGTGTCTTAATTATTTACTGAATTGGTGGTTTTAATTGCTTTTTATGCCTGTCTTTGAAGTTAAGCCTGCCTGCTTGCAGCCAAGCTACCAAGGGTTGAGCAGAGGAATAATTTTATAAGACCTATTCTGAGCACTATACTGTGTTGGTGGCTTTATTGCTAGAAGCAGATATACATTTGACCCTACTAATAATTCACTCTCCAACATTTGGTGGCAGCAGTGGGATTAGGACTCGTGTTTAAAAAGTACATCTTTCAGTAAAGTGAATAAAGATTGTAAAAATCCTCTAACTTGCCTTAGAACAAAACGTTTGAGTTTGAATTTTGGAATTAGTGCTAAACTGTTTTAAATCAATTGTTTTGATTTTTCCATATTGTTCTAAGTGTGTGGAGCCTAGTTGCTGTGACCCAAAATAAGGGAACCATGGAGCTGGACCTGGGTAAACTGTCCCAGTACAGGAACGCTGATCTTAGGGTACAGTAGGCTTAGGGGGCTGCCTTCTTTCAACAAGATTAGGAAGGCAGGGTTGCTTAAAACCCTAAAGGCCTGGGCTGGGGTAGCTGAGGAGATTCAAGGGGGGATGGAGGGTGTGTCCCCCCCCAACCTCACCCAAGTGGTGGGTGAGGATGGTGCCTCTTCCATTTTTTCTAGTGTTAGCAATATGATCCCAGATGGTGGGAGGGGGAAGGGTCCCTTACTCAGGAATCACCACTGTCTTTTGCAGAGAGACCGCTTAAAGATCAATTAGCATTGATAGCTTTGGAGCTGAGGAAACTGGAATTGTCCGAGAAGGGGTGGGAGAGGGTGGAGGCGTTAGAAAAAGGGTGGCAGGGTAAATGATAAAGATTTTGAGATGTCGAGGGATGGTGGATTTGATCCCATACTTCCCAAGGGTATAGTACCCAAGTACACCGAGGAGGATGACATTGATAATTGGCTAGCAACCGTTGAGAGGGCCCTTAGAATGAGTAGGGGCCACTCTAAGTATTGGTGTGCACTCCTGAGGGAGTTGATTCCAGTAGCAGGAACGGATAGGCTCCTGACCCTAAGGGGGGAGGATGCAGAATCATACCAGCAGATGAAGGCATGCTTAGTCAAAAGATTTGGTATGATTCTAGAGCAGTACAGGGTGAAGTTTAGAGGCACCCATAAAGTGAGTTCAAAGGCTTGGGTAGACTTTGTGGACGTTTCAGTGAAGGCACTAGAAAGCTGGATTTTTGGTAACAAAGTTGACACATATGAGGGATTGTACATATTTGAACTCATTGTGCAGAAGAGAAGTTACGCCAATATCTAGTGGACTCTAAGCTGAAAGGGCCCAGAGAGCTGGGAGAAGCAGATGGTGAGTGGGTGAGAACTAGGGTTTCCATTCCGCACCAGGGGGGTGACCAGAAAAAAACAGGACAGGTCCCTCCCCGGAAAAAGCCCTGGGGGAAAAAAGGTCAAAAACAGAAGGAGTCCTCCAAAGACCCACAAAAACCTGAACAAGGAGGCGGGGTCCAAGCCAACCCAAATTCAAAGGGAGGGGCTATCCGGGAAGAATGGTAGGTTCTTTGATCCCTCAAAAGTGCTTTGACTGTAACCAGCCAGGGCACAAACAGGGAGATTCTGTCTGTGCCAAGAAGCTCCCCCCAAGGGGCCATTCACAGAGATTGCCAGTTTAAGTGTAGGGGTGGAGAGTGGTGCCCCAGAGACGAGTAGTCAGGTGGTGGAAGCAACCTTAGTGTCCCTGGGTGGGGTGAATATTGCAACCCTTGCTGCCTTACCTCCAAACATGAACAAGTACAAGCAGAGGCCTAAAGTGAATGGGACCTAGGTTGAGACTATCAGAGACACAGGGGCTAGTGTAACTATGGTCCTAGATGAGCTGGTGCCCCCAGAAAGGTTTGGTAGTGCTGTCTGCATACGTCACCTGGTGAAACTCAGCAGGTGACGTATGCAGACAGCACTACCAAACTCCATCCGATGGCTGTGGTGGATTTGGAATGGGGAGATGTGACAGGCCCTATGAAGGCAGCTGTGTCTAATGTGCTCCCAGTCCAGTGTTTACTGGGCAATGATCTTGGAGCCTCTAAATGATCAGAGGTAGAGAGAGGACTCCATATGAAAGTATTGGAGCTCCCTGAGTGGGTATGTGCTGTGACGAGTTCACAGAGGAGCCAGAAGGGAGGGGTTGGACACTTGGACCCTGGAACAAAGGGCCAAGCATCCAAGGACAGAGCACTGGGCCTGGTGAGCCAGCCATGTTACTTGTCACTGATGAGGGAGTAGAGGAGGACACTGAGCCAGTGCCCGACCTCCTCTCCACTAACGTGTAAGATGGGTCAGTGGAGGAGGTGGTACTTTCTCCCAAGTTGACTGACCAGCAGCACAGAGACTATAAGCAAGCACTGGAGCAGTTTGCTGGCGTGTTCTCTTTGACCCCAGGCATCACTGTGTGGTGTGCGCACCATATCCTGTCAAAAATAACTGTACAGGTTGTCTGACCATGTCAGAACCAGCATTAAAGCTGAAGTAGCTAAAATGCTAGAATGGACGTAATTGAACCATCTGAAAGTCCATGGGTTAGTCTAGTAGTGCTGGTACCCTAACCTATTCCACAGGGGGGACCCAGGAGTCTAGGTTCTGTGTGGACTACAGAGGATTGAATGAAGTCAAAAAGACTGATGCTCACCCAATACCTAGAGCTGGTAAGCTCTTTGACAGGTTTGGGGCTGCTAAGTACCTGAGTACTTTTGATTTGACTTCAAGTTACTGGCAGATTGCCCTCACTGATGGAGCAAAGGAGAGATCAGCATTCTCCACACCAGAGGACATTATCAGTTCAAGGTAATGCCCTCTGGTTTAAAGAATGCACCTGTCACATTCCAGAGGCTGGTGAACACGGTATTGTCTGGGTTGGAACAGTTCAGTGCAGCTTATCTGGACAGTATAGCTGTATATAGTTCTACCTGGAGGGATCACTTAAGCCACCCATGGGAAGTGCTTCAGGCCATTTAGCAGGCAGGCCTGACTATTAAGGTAAGTAAGTGCCAAATATGTCCGAGTTCTGTGGTGTACCTGGGCCACCTTGTAGGTGGGGACCATGTACAGCATTTCCAAGCTAAAATCCAAATTATTTTGGATTCGGCAGCTCTTGTTACCTATACTCAGGTCAGTGCATTCCTTGGACTGACAGGATATTATGGAAAGTGTGTTCAAAATTAGGGGACTATTGTGGGGCCACTAACATAACTCACTTATAAGAAGAGGCCCAAAAAGGTGGATTGGACCCCAGAGTGTCAAAAGGCTTTGTACACTCTGAAAGCTGCTATGTGTTCAGCACCAGTGTTGCTGGACCCTGACTACACAAAAGCATTTGTAGTTCAGACAGATGCTTCAGAGCAAGGGGTGTGGGCAGTGTTGTCACAGCTAAATGAAGAGGGCATTGATGAGCCAGTTGTCTTTATTAGCATGCAACTTCCATAGAGCAGAGGTGGAGTGCCATAGAGAGAGAGGCTTTTGCTGTGGTTTGGTCCCAGAAAAAGGTGTGACCATATTTGTTTGGAACAAAATTTCTTTTTCAGACTCACCACAGGCCTCTCAGATGGCTCATGCAGACAAGAGGGGAGAATCCCAAACTGTTAAGGTGGTCCATTTCCCTACAGGGACTGGACTATAATGTGGAACACAGACCTGAGGTGGCCCTTGCAAATGCGCTTGGAGTTTCCAGGTTTTCCCACTTAGCTGACCAAGACTACCAGGGTGTAGGTTAGTAACCCATCCCCTTTGCTTTAGGGGGGGGTGGGGCTATGTTGCAAACTCATCCTGTGCCAAGGGCACCCCCTAACATTTTCTGCTGACTGGTACTGGTGGTAACTAACTCTGATTGACCCTGGGCTCTGCCTAACTCGGCCTAGGGCCAGTGGTATACTGAAGAGACAGTTAGAAAACAGTAAAAACACCTACATACACCACGGTACACTATGGGTTTGGCATAGCCCTGTGATTGGCATGACCTACCTTATAAGGCCCTGGCACATTATAGGGCAAGGGGATTTCAACTACCACTAAGTACCTAGTATCTAATAGGGCATAGCAGTTTAGAGGCCAACAGCCTTTTCTGCACTTGCATGTCTGCACTGCAGAAGCCTGAGGTAAATTTAAAAGTAGCTCTGTGTTGCAGGACTGCTTTTAAACAGTAAATTGTTCTTAAACTCAACGTTGGTGTTTGGGGCGCTTAAAAATGGATAACCTACAATTGTTGGGCATATTAGGTACCCCCAGGGTCTCCCCTAGGTGTCCCAGGGGTGGCGGGTGGGGGTTGTCATGTATTTATATTGAGGACCCTTATAAAATGAATTTTATGTGCCCTGGATTAAGTGAAATTGCAGATTTCACTCCCCACATTGTCATAAAGTGCATCCCAAATTGACTTTGGTGCTAGGAGCACTGTGGAGAGGGGATATGCAATTTTTTTTAACATATTGAGAACCCCTAAAGTCTCCCCTATGTGTTCCAGGGATGGGGGTCCTGTAGATATAGACAGAGTACTTATAACATATGTTTTTATAAGCCCTGGTGCTGGACTAATGATCCAAGTCCTTTTGACTTGCGCTGTAGGGTGCGGACTTAGGAATAGTTTAATTTACTATTCCAACACCAGTCCCCGTGGATAGTAGGGAAGGTGTTGGAATAGTAAATTAACTATTCCTTGTCCTTGAGCGCCCTCCAGCGCAAGTCGTGGTTATGACTTGCATTGTAAGAGACGCGTCATAATGGTAGCGTGGGGTAACATCCGCGTCGTAAAGGATGTTCCCCGCACAAGCACTTAAGCACTTTAGTGCTGGTTAGCTGTGTTAAAGTACAGAGAGTCCTGTGTTTTGGAAAGCCAACAAAAACGAATTTCACTAAACAGTAGGGCAACATGTTTAGGAAAGGACCACACCAAAAGCGGATAGGTCTAACGAGGTGTCCACAAAAAACACTTTACAAAAATCCCATTACTATTACTTGTCATGTGTTTTTCAAGATTGAAAGTGGTTCAAATGACCATCTCACCAAACTCAGATTAGTGGTTACATTGTGAAAAGAGGTAGCTTTCCACAAGGCCCAGTTTTATTCATCTGATCTTTTCTTTTTTAATTTAATTTGTTGTTGCTGCAAAGGCAACCTGTGCCCAGGGCACCCCACAACTTTTTGCTGACTGGTACTGGTGGTAACTGACTCTGACTGACCCTGGGCTCTGACTTATCAGGCCCGGGCCAGTGCTATGCTGAAAGAGACACTTAAAATAGTCAAAATGCCTACATACACTAGGGTACACTATGGGTTGGGATACCCCTGTGGTTGGCATGAACCACCCAATAAGGCCCTAGTACATAATAGGGCAGGGGGATTGAAACGAAGTCCCTAGTATATAATAGGGAAAGGCAGTTTAGAGGCCAGCAGCCCTTTCAGCACTTGCATGTGTGTGAGTTTAGTTTAAAAGTAGCTCTTTTCTTAAGGACCGCTTTTAAAAAGTAGATTGGGCCCAAACTCGACTTTGGTGTTTGGGGCACTTTAAAATGGATAAACTGCAATGTTTGGGCATATTAGGTACCCCCAAGGTCCCCTCTTTTTTCCCAGGGGTGATGGGGCAGGTATTTATAAGGAGGACCCTTATAAAATGAGTTTTATATGCCCTGGGTTAAGTGAAATTGCAAATTTCACTCCCCACATTGTTATAAAGTGCGGCTAGGAGCAACGTGGAGGCAGGATCTGCAATATCTTTACATATGCAAAACCCTTAAAGTCAGTGTTCGAGGGGTGGGGGTCCTGTAGATGTAGGCAGAGTACTTATACAATCATTTTTTACTAAGCCCTGGAGCTGGAAAATTGGCCCAAGTATTTTTTCTCATTGCAAGTACCCTGCCACATAGATTAGCATGGCAAGAAGTTACTAACTAATATATCCTGCTCGGAAAATGATTAAAATAGCATTCAAGGACTTCCAAGAATGGTATTGATAAATACAACAATATGATATTGCTGAATTTCTCCTAAAATGTACAGACCAGAAGTGATAAGACTTTCTTATCTATAAGGCCAGAGTCAGCCTTCCAGTGGTCTTTCCTGATTGGTCAGAGTTAAGTGGATTAGCCAGGCTTCTTTGAAGGGGTCATAAAGAGCACCTGGTGATAAGCAGCTCTGCTGGGAGGGCAGTGTTCTGTTACACAGGAATGCCAGAGCAGGGGAAGGAGTCATAAACAATGGACTGGGGGACAATGAAGGGGAAGACACCAGTGTCATTAACAACTCTACTGTTTTGAACCCAGACAGATGCTAGGCTTAAGGAAGGAATGAGCAGATACTAGAGGGAGAAGGACTATGGAGATTAGCCATCCTAGGGGTGTGTTTAGCCAGCTCTTCTCTCCCTGCTGGAAAATCAGCCATTATGTATTTGGAAGAATTGGTACACTCTTGGACAAAATAGTGCCACACTCTGAAGGATATGGTCATACCGTGGGGCGTTACCCTGCCCCCCATTGCACAGTAGTGCCCTCCTGCTCGACCCAGGGAATTTCAAATTAGAGCCTCACAGATCTGCCGCTTGAAACCTAAGAGAGCAAGAAGGGCCATGCTGAGGTGTTTGACTGCAAATCACTAAGGCCTGCACTCTGAAGATTGCACCTTCTGCACCATCTGACACTACAACACTGTGGACTGACTACCTTGCGGTAAAAGGACTAGAGAGTGGACTCCCTGCAAGTTACAGTACAGGTTAACAGACCTCACCTGGAACATCATCAAAAAGAATACTCAACCTGGACCACTACCTGTGGATTTGTAAGGGTTTTGTCCAAGTGAATTGTGGGAACTGAATTCCTCAAATTTCAAGGACCATCTTGGAGCTTTTAGACCCTTGGAGTAAGAGTGAGACACTTTGGGACCCTTTGGGGGAATTCAAGAAGAGGTTCCAGAAGTTTGGAGACATTTGTAGCAACTTTGGGAAAACGCTCAACCAGGTCAGCCAAGCCTCCTGCCTTCCACCGTGAGTCAGCCTGAACTCTAGGTTCATCACCCTGAAAAGCTCCATAGGTCTGACTTCCAGCGTTTGACCGGGAGTAGGCAAAATCTGAGGCCGGCGAATCCTCACCAAATCCGGCCTGGTGAAGAGCATCGAGGGACCCACAAGAAAAAGCTCTGTAAAAGTTTTTACGTCCGAACGAGGAAAAGGTGACCCGAAGCAACCGCAAGAGTCACACTGGCTGCCTTCAACCTCAAGTGGGCCTGGATCCTTAGTTCGTCCCGCTGGAACCCTCCGGAGGTTGGACTTCCATGAGTTTGACTGGGAGCTCGTCGCAAGGCAATCCGGCGAACCCTCACTGAATCCAAACTGATTGAGAGCTTCGAGAGACCCTGGGAAGAAAAGCTGCAGAAAAGTTTCTAAGTCAGAAGGTCAAAACTTTGATTGAGACCTACTGCGAGGTGTAGCCACGCAGGGCTACCTCGTGATGGGCCTGAAACTTTGACTTTGACCTGATCTATCGTGATTAGATGTATGTCCTGATAAGGCGCTATAGGTTTCTATGAGCTAAAAAATGCGAGATCTTTAAAAATTCATATCTTCAATTCCCTACATTGGAATATTTACTATTTTTATAGATTGGTGTTTGATTTTTATTGTGCATTGTGTCTTAATTATTTACTGAATTGGTGGTTTTAATTGCTTTTTATGCCTGTCTTTGAAGTTAAGCCTGCCTGCTTGCAGCCAAGCTACTAAGGGTTGAGCAGAGGAATAATTTTATAAGACCTATTCTGAGCACTATACTGTGTTGGTGGCTTTATTGCTAGAAGCAGATATACATTTGACCCTACTAATAATTCACTCTCCAACATTTGGTGGCAGCAGTGGGATTAGGACTCGTGTTTAAAAAGTACATCTTTCAGTAAAGTGAATAAAGATTGTAAAAATCCTCTAACTTGCCTTAGAACAAAACTTTGAGTTTGAATTTTGGAATTAGTGCTAAACTGTTTTAAATCAATTGTTTTGATTTTTCCATATTGTTCTAAGTGTGTGGAGCCTAGTTGCTGTGACCCAAAATAAGGGAACCATGGAGCTGGACCTGGGTAAACTGTCCCAGTACAGGAACGCTGATCTTAGGGTACAGTGTAGGCTTAGGGGGCTGCCTTCTTTCAACAAGATTAGGAAGGCAGGGTTGCTTAAAACCCTAAAGGCCTGGGCTGGGGTAGCTGAGGAGATTCAAGGGGGGATGGAGGGTGTGCCCCCCCCCCCAACCTCACCCAAGTGGTGGGTGAGGATGGTGCCTCTTCCATTTTTTCTAGTGTTAGCAATATGATCCCAGATGGTGGGAGGGGGAAGGGTCCCTTACTCAGGAATCACCACTGTCTTTTGCAGAGAGACCGCTTAAAGATCAATTAGCATTGATAGCTTTGGAGCTGAGGAAACTGGAATTGTCCGAGAAGGGGTGGGAGAGGGTGGAGGCGTTAGAAAAAGGGTGGCAGGGTAAATGATAAAGATTTTGAGATGTCGAGGGATGGTGGATTTGATCCCATACTTCCCAAGGGTATAGTACCCAAGTACACCGAGGAGGATGACATTGATAATTGGCTAGCAGCCGTTGAGAGGGCCCTTAGAATGAGTAGGGGCCACTCTAAGTATTGGTGTGCACTCCTGAGGGAGTTGATTCCAGTAGCAGGAACGGATAGGCTCCTGACCCTAAGGGGGGAGGATGCAGAATCATACCAGCAGATGAAGGCATGCTTAGTCAAAAGATTTGGTATGATTCTAGAGCAGTACAGGGTGAAGTTTAGAGGCACCCATAAAGTGAGTTCAAAGGCTTGGGTAGACTTTGTGGACGTTTCAGTGAAGGCACTAGAAAGCTGGATTTTTGGTAACAAAGTTGACACATATGAGGGATTGTACATATTTTAACTCATTGTGCAGAAGAGAAGTTACGCCAATATCTAGTGGACTCTAAGCTGAAAGGGCCCAGAGAGCTGGGAGAAGCAGATGGTGAGTGGGTGAGAACTAGGGTTTCCATTCCGCACCAGGGGGGTGACCAGAAAAAAACAGGACAGGTCCCTCCCCGGAAAAAGCCCTGGGGGGAAAAAAGGTCAAAAACAGAAGGAGTCCTCCAAAGACCCACAAAAACCTGAACAAGGAGGCGGGGTCCAAGCCAACCCAAATTCAAAGGGAGGGGCTATCCGGGAAGAATGGTAGGTTCTTTGATCCCTCAAAAGTGCTTTGACTGTAACCAGCCAGGGCACAAACAGGGAGATTCTGTCTGTGCCAAGAAGCTCCCCCCAAGGGGCCATTCACAGAGATTGCCAGTTTAAGTGTAGGGGTGGAGAGTGGTGCCCCAGAGACGAGTAGTCAGGTGGTGGAAGCAACCTTAGTGTCCCTGGGTGGGGTGAATATTGCAACCCTTGCTGCCTTACCTCCAAACATGAACAAGTACAAGCAGAGGCCTAAAGTGAATGGGACTTAGGTTGAGACTATCAGAGACACAGGGGCTAGTGTAACTATGGTCCTAGATGAGCTGGTGCCCCCAGAAAGGTTTGGTAGTGCTGTCTGCATACGTCACCTGGTGAAACTCAGCAGGTGACGTATGCAGACAGCACTACCAAACTCCATCCGATGGCTGTGGTGGATTTGGAATGGGGAGATGTGACAGGCCCTATGAAGGCAGCTGTGTCTAATGTGCTCCCAGTCCAGTGTTTACTGGGCAATGATCTTGGAGCCTCTAAATGATCAGAGGTAGAGAGAGGACTCCATATGAAAGTATTGGAGCTCCCTGAGTGGGTATGTGCTGTGACGAGTTCACAGACGAGCCAGAAGGGAGGGGTTGGACACTTGGACCCTGGAACAAAGGGCCAAGCATCCAAGGACAGAGCACTGGGCCTGGTGAGCCAGCCATGTTACTTGTCACTGATGAGGGAGTAGAGGAGGACACTGAGCCAGTGCCCGACCTCCTCTCCACTAACGTGTAAGATGGGTCAATGGAGGAGGTGGTACTTTCTCCCAAGTTGACTGACCAGCAGCACAGAGACTATAAGCAAGCACTGGAGCAGTTTGCTGGCGTGTTCTCTTTGACCCCAGGCATCACTGTGTGGTGTGCGCACCATATCCTGTCAAAAATAACTGTACAGGTTGTCTGACCATGTCAGAACCAGCATTAAAGCTGAAGTAGCTAAAATGCTAGAATGGGCGTAATTGAACCATCTGAAAGTCCATGGGTTAGTCTAGTAGTGCTGGTGCCCTAGCCTATTCCACAGGGGGGACCCAGGAGTCTAGGTTCTGTGTGGACTACAGAGGATTGAATGAAGTCACAAAGACTGATGCTCACCCAATACCTAGAGCTGGTAAGCTCTTTGCCAGGTTTGGGGATGCTAAGTACCTGAGTACTTTTGATTTGACTTCAAGTTACTGGCAGATTGCCCTCACTGATGGAGCAAAGGAGAGATCAGCATTCTCCACACCAGAGGACATTATCAGTTCAAGGTAATGCCCTCTGGTTTGAAGAATGCACCTGTCACATTCCAGAGGCTGGTGAACACGGTATTGTCTGGGTTGGAACAGTTCAGTGCAGCTTATCTGGACAGTATAGCTGTATATAGTTCTACCTGGAGGGAGCACTTAAGCCACCCATGGGAAGTGCTTCAGGCCATTTAGCAGGCAGGCCTGACTATTAAGGCAAGTAAGTGCCAAATATGTCAGAGTTCTGTGGTGTACCTGGGCCACCTTGTAGGTGGGGACCATGTACAGCATTTCCAAGCTAAAATCCAAATTATTTTGGATTCGGCAGCTCTTGTTACATATACTCAGGTCAGTGCATTCCTTGGACTGACAGGATATTATGGAAAGTGTATTCAAAATTAGGGGACTATTGTGGGGCCACTAACATAACTCACTTATAAGAAGAGGCCCAAAAAGGTGGATTGGACCCCAGAGTGTCAAAAGGCTTTGTACACTCTGAAAGCTGCTATGTGTTCAGCACCAGTGTTGCTGGACCCTGACTACACAAAAGCATTTGTAGTTCAGACAGATGCTTCAGAGCAAGGGGTGTGGGCAGTGTTGTCACAGCTAAATGAAGAGGGCATTGAGGAGCCAGTTGTCTTTATTAGCATGCAACTTCCATAGAGCAGAGGTGGAGTGCCATAGAGAGAGAGGCTTTTGCTGTGGTTTGGTCCCAGAAAAAGGTGAGACCATATTTGTTTGGAACAAAATTTCTTTTTCAGACTCACCACAGGCCTCTCAGATGGCTCATGCAGACAAGAGGGGAGAATCCCAAACTGTTAAGGTGGTCCATTTCCCTACAGGGACTGGACTATAATGTGGAACACAGACCTGAGGTGGCCCTTGCAAATGCGCTTGGAGTTTCCAGGTTTTCCCACTTAGCTGACCAAGACTACCAGGGTGTAGGTTAGTAACCCATCCCCTTTGCTTTAGGGGGGGGGGGGGGTGGGGCTATGTTGCAAACTCATCCTGTGCCAAGGGCACCCCCTAACATTTTCTGCTGACTGGTACTGGTGGTAACTAACTCTGATTGACCCTGGGCTCTGCCTAACTCGGCCTAGGGCCAGTGGTATACTGAAGAGACAGTTAGAAAACAGTAAAAACACCTACATACACCACGGTACACTATGGGTTTGGCATAGCCCTGTGATTGGCATGACCTACCTTATAAGGCCCTGGCACATTATAGGGCAGGGGGATTTCAACTACCACTAAGTACCTAGTATCTAATAGGGCATAGCAGTTTAGAGGCCAACAGCCTTTTCTGCACTTGCATGTCTGCACTGCTGAAGCCTGAGGTAAATTTAAAAGTAGCTCTGTGTTGCAGGACTGCTTTTAAACAGTAAATTGTTCTTAAACTCAACGTTGGTGTTTGGGGTGCTTAAAAATGGATAACCTACAATTGTTGGGCATATTAGGTACCCCCAGGGTCTCCCCTAGGTGTCCCAGGGGTGGCGGGTGGGGGTTGTCATGTATTTATAATGAGGACCCTTATAAAATGAATTTTATGTGCCCTGGATTAAGTGAAATTGCAGATTTCACTCCCCACATTGTCATAAAGTGCATCCCAAATTGACTTTGGTGCTAGGAGCACTGTGGAGAGGGGATATGCAATTTTTTTTAACATATTGAGAACCCCTAAAGTCTCCCCTATGTGTTCCAGGGATGGGGGTCCTGTAGATATAGACAGAGTACTTATAACATATGTTTTTATAAGCCCTGGTGCTGGACTAATGATCCAAGTCCTTTTGACTTGCGCTGTAGGGTGCGGACTTAGGAATAGTTTAATTTACTATCCAACACCAGTCCCCGTGGATAGTAGGGAAGGTGTTGGAATAGTAAATTAACTATTCCTTGTCCTTGAGCGCCCTCCAGCGCAAGTCGTGGTTATGACTTGCGTTGTAAGAGACGCTTCATAATGGTAGCGTGGGGTAACATCCGCGTCGTAAAGGATGTTCCCCGCACAAGCACTTAAGCACTTTAGTGCTGGTTAGCTGTGTTAAAGTACAGAGAGTCCTGTGTTTTGGAAAGCCAACAAAAACGAATTTCACTAAACAGTAGGGCAACATGTTTAGGAAAGGACCACACCAAAAGCGGATAGGTCTAACGAGGTGTCCACAAAAAACACTTTACAAAAATCCCATTACTATTACTTGTCATGTGTTTTTCAAGATTGAAAGTGGTTCAAATGACCATCTCACCAAACTCAGATTAGTGGTTACATTGTGAAAAGGCGTAGCTTTCCACAAGGCCCAGTTTTATTCATCTGATCTTTTCTTTTTTAATTTAATTTGTTGTTGCTGCAAAGGCAACCTGTGCCCAGGGCACCCCACAACTTTTTGCTGACTGGTACTGGTGGTAACTGACTCTGACTGACCCTGGGTTCTGACTAATCAGGCCCGGGCCAGTGCTATGCTGAAAGAGACACTTAAAATAGTCAAAATGCCTACATACACTAGGGTACACTATGGGTTGGGATACCCCTGTGATTGGCATGAACCACCCAATAAGGCCCTAGTACATAATAGGGCAGGGGGATTGAAACGAAGTCCCTAGTATATAATAGGGAAAGGCAGTTTAGAGGCCAGCAGCCCTTTCAGCACTTGCATGTGTGTGAGTTTAGTTTAAAAGTAGCTCTTTTCTTAAGGACCGCTTTTAAAAAGTAGATTGGGCCCAAACTCGACTTTGGTGTTTGGGGCACTTTAAAATGGATAAACTGCAATGTTTGGGCATACTAGGTACCCCCAAGGTCCCCTCTTGGTGTCCCAGGGGTGAGGGGGCAGGTATTTATAAGGAGGACCCTTATAAAATGAGTTTTATATGCCCTGGGTTAAGTGAAATTGCAAATTTCACTCCCCACATTGTTATAAAGTGCGGCTAGGAGCAAAGTGGAGGCAGGATCTGCAATATCTTTTCATATGCAAAACCCTTAAAGTCAGTGTTCGAGGGGTGGGGGTCCTGTAGATGTAGGCAGAGTACTTATACAATCATTTTTTACTAAGCCCTGGAGCTGGAAAAATGGCCCAAGTATTTTTTCTCATTGCAAGTACCCTGCCACATAGATTAGCATGGCAAGAAGTTACTAACTAATAAATCCTGCTCGGAAAATGATTAAAATAGCATTCAAGGACTTCCAAGAATGGTATTGATAAATACAACAATATGATATTGTTGAATTTCTCCTAAAATGTACAGACCAGAAGTGATAAGACTTTCTTATCTATAAGGCCAGAGTCAGCCTTCCAGTGGTCTGTCCTGATTGGTCAGAGTTAAGTGGATTAGCCAGGCTTCTTTGAAGGGGTCATAAAGAGCACCTGGTGATAAGCAGCTCTGCTGGGAGGGCAGTGTTCTGTTACACAGGAATGCCAGAGCAGGGGAAGGAGTCATAAACAATGGACTGGGTGACAATGAAGGGGAAGACACCAGTGTCATTAACAACTCTACTGTTTTGAACCCAGACAGATGCTAGGCTTAAGGAAGGAATGAGCAGATACTAGAGGGAGAAAGACTATGGAGATTAGCCATCCTAGGGGTGTGTTTAGCCAGCTCTTCTCTCCCTGCTGGAAAATCAGCCATTATGTATTTGGAAGAATTGGTACACTCTTGGACAAAATAGTGCCACACTCTGAAGGATATGGTCATACCGTGGGGCGTTACCCTGCCCCCCATTGCACAGTAGTGCCCTCCTGCTCGACCCAGGGAATTTCAAATTAGAGCCTCACAGATCTGCTGCTTGAAACCTAAGAGAGCAAGAAGGGCCATGCTGAGGTGTTTGACTGCAAATCACTAAGGCCTGCACTCTGAAGATTGCACCTTCTGCACCATCTGACACTACAACACTGTGGGCTGACTACCTTGCGGTAAAAGGACTAGAGAGTGGACTCCCTGCAAGTTACAGTACAGGTTAACAGACCTCACCTGGAACATCACCAAAAAGAATCCTCAACCTGGACCACTACCTGTGGATTTGTAAGGGTTTTGTCCAAGTGAATTGTGGGAACTGAATTCCTCAAATTTCAAGGACCATCTTGGAGCTTTTAGACCCTTGGAGTAAGAGTGAGACACTTTGGGACCCTTTGGGGGAATTCAAGAAGAGGTTCCAGAAGTTTGGAGACATTTGTAGCAACTTTGGGAAAACGCTCAACCAGGTCAGCCAAGCCTCCTGCCTTCCACCGTGAGTCAGCCTGCCCTCTAGGTTCATCCCGCTGAAAAGCTCCATAGGTCTGACTTCCAGCGTTTGACCGGGAGTAGGCAAAATCTGAGGCCGGCGAATCCTCACCAAATCCGGCCTGGTGAAGAGCATCGAGGGACCCACAAGAAAAAGCTCTGTAAAAGTTTTTACGTCCGAACGAGGAAAAGGTGACCCGAAGCAACCGCAAGAGTCACACCGGCTGCCTTCAACCTCAAGTGGGCCTGGATCCTTAGTTCGTCCCGCTGGAACCCTCCGGAGGTTGGACTTCCATGAGTTTGACTGGGAGCTCGTCGCAAGGCAATCCGGCGAACCCTCACTGAATCCAAACTGATTGAGAGCTTCGAGAGACCCTGGGAAGAAAAGCTGCAGAAAAGTTTCTAAGTCAGAAGGTCAAAACTTTGATTGAGACCTACTGCGAGGTGTAGCCATGCAGGGCTACATCGTGATGGGCCTGAAACTTTGACTTTGACCTGGTCTATCGTGATTAGATGTATGTCCTGATAAGGCGCTATAGGTTTCTATGAGCTAAAAAATGCGAGATCTTTAAAAATTCATATCTTCAATTCCCTACATTGGAATATTTACTATTTTTATAGATTGGTGTTTGATTTTTATTGTGCATTGTGTCTTAATTATTTACTGAATTGGTGGTTTTAATTGCTTTTTATGCCTGTCTTTGAAGTTAAGCCTGCCTGCTTGCAGCCAAGCTACCAAGGGTTGAGCAGAGGAATAATTTAATAAGACCTATTCTGAGCACTATACTGACTGTGTTGGTGGCTTTATTGCTAGAAGCAGATATACATTTGACCCTACTAATAATTCACTCTCCAACATTTGGTGGCAGCAGTGGGATTAGGACTCGTGTTTAAAAAGTACATCTTTCAGTAAAGTAAATAAAGATTGTAAAAATCCTTTAACTTGCCTTAGAACAAAACGTTTGAGTTTGAATTTTGGAATTAGTGCTAAACTGTTTTAAATCAATTGTTTTGATTTTTCCATATTGTTCTAAGTGTGTGGAGCCTAGTTGCTGTGACCCAAAATAAGGGAACCATGGAGCTGGACTTGGGTAAACTGTCCCAGTACAGGAACGCTGATCTTAGGGTACAGTGTAGGCTTAGGGGGCTGCCTTCTTTCAACAAGATTAGGAAGGCAGGGTTGCTTAAAACCCTAAAGGCCTGGGCTGGGGTAGCTGAGGAGATTCAAGGGGGGATGGAGGGTGTGTGTCCCCCCCAACCTCACCCAAGTGGAGGGTGAGGATGGTGCCTCTTCCATTTTTTCTAGTGTTAGCAATATGATCCCAGATGGTGGGAGGGGGAAGGGTCCCTTACTCAGGAATCACCACTGTCTTTTGCAGAGAGACAGCTTAAAGATCAATTAGCATTGATAGCTTTGGAGCTGAGGAAACTGGAATTGTCTGAGAAGGGGTGGGAGAGGGTGGAGGCGTTAGAAAAAGGGTGGCAGGGTAAATGATAAAGATTTTGAGATGTCGAGGGATGGTGGATTTGATCCCATACTTCCCAAGGGTATAGTACCCAAGTACACCGAGGAGGATGACATTGATAATTGGCTAGCAGCCGTTGAGAGGGCCCTTAGAATGAGTAGGGGCCACTCTAAGTATTGGTGTGCACTCCTGAGGGAGTTGATTCCAGTAGCAGGAACGGATAGGCTCCTGACCCTAAGGGGGGAGGATGCAGAATCATACCAGCAGATGAAGGCATGCTTAGTCAAAAGATTTGGTATGATTCTAGAGCAGTACAGGGTGAAGTTTAGAGGCACCCATAAAGTGAGTTCAAAGGCTTGGGTAGACTTTGTGGACGTTTCAGTGAAGGCACTAGAAAGCTGGATTTTTGGTAACAAAGTTGACACATATGAGGGATTGTACATATTTTAACTCATTGTGCAGAAGAGAAGTTACGCCAATATCTAGTGGACTCTAAGCTGAAAGGGCCCAGAGAGCTGGGAGAAGCAGATGGTGAGTGGGTGAGAACTAGGGTTTCCATTCCGCACCAGGGGGGTGACCAGAAAAAAACAGGACAGGTCCCTCCCCGGAAAAAGCCCTGGGGGAAAAAAGGTCAAAAACAGAAGGAGTCCTCCAAAGACCCACAAAAACCTGAACAAGGAGGCGGGGTCCAAGCCAACCCAAATTCAAAGGGAGGGGCTATCCGGGAAGAATGGTAGGTTCTTTGATCCCTCAAAAGTGCTTTGACTGTAACCAGCCAGGGCCCAAACAGGGAGATTCTGTCTGTGCCAAGAAGCTCCCCCCAAGGGGCCATTCACAGAGATTGCCAGTTTAAGTGTAGGGGTGGAGAGTGGTGCCCCAGAGACGAGTAGTCAGGTGGTGGAAGCAACCTTAGTGTCCCTGGGTGGGGTGAATATTGCAACCCTTGCTGCCTTACCTCCAAACATGAACAAGTACAAGCAGAGGCCTAAAGTGAATGGGACTTAGGTTGAGACTATCAGAGACACAGGGGCTAGTGTAACTATGGTCCTAGATGAGCTGGTGCCCCCAGAAAGGTTTGGTAGTGCTGTCTGCATACGTCACCTGGTGAAACTCAGCAGGTGACGTATGCAGACAGCACTACCAAACTCCATCCGATGGCTGTGGTGGATTTGGAATGGGGAGATGTGACAGGCCCTATGAAGGCAGCTGTGTCTAATGTGCTCCCAGTCCAGTGTTTACTGGGCAATGATCTTGGAGCCTCTAAATGATCAGAGGTAGAGAGAGGACTCCATATGAAAGTATTGGAGCTCCCTGAGTGGGTATGTGCTGTGACGAGTTCACAGACGAGCCAGAAGGGAGGGGTTGGACACTTGGATCCTGGAACAAAGGGCCAAGCATCCAAGGACAGAGCACTGGGCCTGGTGAGCCAGCCATGTTACTTGTCACTGATGAGGGAGTAGAGGAGGACACTGAGCCAGTGCCCGACCTCCTCTCCACTAACGTGTAAGATGGGTCAGTGGAGGAGGTGGTACTTTCTCCCAAGTTGACTGACCAGCAGCACAGAGACTATAAGCAAGCACTGGAGCAGTTTGCTGGCGTGTTCTCTTTGACCCCAGGCATCACTGTGTGGTGTGCGCACCATATCCTGTCAAAAATAACTGTACAGGTTGTCTGACCATGTCAGAACCAGCATTAAAGCTGAAGTAGCTAAAATGCTAGAATGGGCGTAACTGAACCATCTGAAAGTCCATGGGTTAGTCTAGTAGTGCTGGTGCCCTAACCTATTCCACAGGGGGGACCCAGGAGTCTAGGTTCTGTGTGGACTACAGAGGATTGAATGAAGTCACAAAGACTGATGCTCACCCAATATCTAGAGCTGGTAAGCTCTTTGACAGGTTTGGGGCTGCTAAGTACCTGAGTACTTTTGATTTGACTTCAAGTTACTGGCAGATTGCCCTCAGTGATGGAGCAAAGGAGAGATCAGCATTCTCCACACCAGAGGACATTATCAGTTCAAGGTAATGCCCTCTGGTTTAAAGAATGCACCTGTCACATTCCAGAGGCTGGTGAACACGGTATTGTCTGGGTTGGAACAGTTCAGTGCAGCTTATCTGGACAGTATAGCTGTATATAGTTCTACCTGGAGGGATCACTTAAGCCACCCATGGGTAGTGCTTCAGGCCATTTAGCAGGCAGGCCTGACTATTAAGGTAAGTAAGTGCCAAATATGTCAGAGTTCTGTGGTGTACCTGGGCCACCTTGTAGGTGGGGACCATGTACAGCATTTCCAAGCTAAAATCCAAATTATTTTGGATTCGGCAGCTCTTGTTACCTATACTCAGGTCAGTGCATTCCTTGGATATTATGGAAAGTGTGTTCAAAATTAGGGGACTATTGTGGGGCCACTAACATAACTCACTTATAAGAAGAGGCCCAAAAAGGTGGATTGGACCCCAGAGTGTCAAAAGGCTTTGTACACTCTGAAAGCTGCTATGTGTTCAGCACCAGTGTTGCTGGACCCTGACTACACAAAAGCATTTGTAGTTCAGACAGATGCTTCAGAGCAAGGGATGTGGGCAGTGTTGTCACAGCTAAATGAAGAGGGCATTGATGAGCCAGTTGTCTTTATTAGCATGCAACTTCCATAGAGCAGAGGTGGAGTGCCATAGAGAGAGAGAGGCTTTTGCTGTGGTTTGGTCCCAGAAAAAGGTGAGACCATATTTGTTTGGAACAAACTTTCTTTTTCAGACTCACCACAGGCCTCTCAGATGGCTCATGCAGACAAGAGGGGAGAATCCCAAACTGTTAAGGTGGTCCATTTCCCTACAGGGACTGGACTATAATGTGGAACACAGACCTGAGGTGGCCCTTGCAAATGCGCTTGGAGTTTCCAGGTTTTCCCACTTAGCTGACCAAGACTACCAGGGTGTAGGTTAGTAACCCATCCCCTTTGCTTTAGAGGGGGGGGGGGGGGGTGGGGCTATGTTGCAAACTCATCCTGTGCCAAGGGCACCCCCTAACATTTTCTGCTGACTGGTACTGGTGGTAACTAACTCTGATTGACCCTGGGCTCTGCCTAACTCGGCCTAGGGCCAGTGGTATACTGAAGAGACAGTTAGAAAACAGTAAAAACACCTACATACACCACGGTACACTATGGGTTTGGCATAGCCCTGTGATTGGCATGACCTACCTTATAAGGCCCTGGCACATTATAGGGCAGGGGGATTTCAACTACCACTAAGTACCTAGTATCTAATAGGGCATAGCAGTTTAGAGGCCAACAGCCTTTTCTGCACTTGCATGTCTGCACTGCTGAAGCCTGAGGTGAATTTAAAAGTAGCTCTGTGTTGCAGGACTGCTTTTAAACAGTAAATTGTTCTTAAATTCAACGTTGGTGTTTGGGGCGCTTAAAAATGGATAACCTACAATTGTTGGGCATATTAGGTACCCCCAGGGTCTCCCCTAGGTGTCCCAGGGGTGGCGGGTGGGGGTTGTCATGTATTTATAATGAGGACCCTTATAAAATGGATTTTATGTGCCCTGGATTAAGTGAAATTGCAGATTTCACTCCCCACATTGTCATAAAGTGCATCCCAAATTGACTTTGGTGCTAGGAGCACTGTGGAGAAGGGATATGCAATTTTTTTTTAACATATTGAGAACCCCTAAAGTCTCCCCTATGTGTTCCAGGGGTGGGGGTCCTGTAGATATAGACAGAGTACTTATAACATATGTTTTTATAAGCCCTGGTGCTGGACTAATGATCCAAGTCCTTTTTCCCATTGCAAATCCCCTGCTACGTAGGTTAACATGGCAAGAAGTTACTAACTAATAAATCCTGGTAGGAGAATTATAAAAATAACATTCACGGACTTCCCTGTATGGTAGTGATAAATCCAACAATATGATATTGATGAATTTCTCCTAAAATGTACAGACAAGAAGTTATAAGACTTTCTGTCTATAAGGCCAGATTCAGCCTTCCAGTGGTCTGTCCTGATTGGTCAGAGTTAAGTGGATTTTGCCAGGCTCCTTTGAAGGGGTGATAAGGAGCCGTGTTCTGTTACACAGGAATGCCAGAGCAGGAGGAGGGTCGTCAACAATGGACTTCAATGGAAGGGGAAGACTCCAGTGTCATTTAAAACTCTACTCTTTTGAACCCAGCCAGATGCTAGGCTTGAGGAAGGAATGAGCAGATACCAAGGAAACAGACAATGGAGATTAGCCATCCTAGGGTGTGTTTAGCCAGCTCTTCTCCCCCTTCTGGGAAATCAGCCGTGATGAATTTGGAAGAATTCGTGCACTCGGGGAGACAAACTAGTGCCACATTTTGAAGGATGTGGTCATACCTTGGGACGTTACCCTGCCCCCCCATTGGACAGGAGTGCCCTCCTGCTTGATCTACAGAACCTGAAATACGTATCTGAGAGGGGCGGAGGCTCTCGGATCTGCTGCTTGAAACCTAAGAGAGTAAGAAGGGCCATGCTGAGGAGTTTGTGCAATAACTAAGGCCTGCACTCTGAATATTACACCTTCTGCACCATCTGGAACTACAGCCCTGTGGACTACCTTGCTGTAAATGGACCAAAGAGTGGACTCCCTGCAAGTTACAGGTTAACGAAGCGCACCTGGATTATCACCACTAAGAATCCTCAACCTGGAGCACTACCAGTGCATTTGTAAGTGTTTTTCCCAAGTGGATTGTGGGAACTGAAGTCCTCAACTTTCAAGGACCATCTTGGAGCTTCTCGGCGCTTTGAGTACGTTTGAGGCACTCTGGGACCCTTTGGGGAACTTCAAGAAGAAGTTCCAGAAGTTTGGAGAAGTTTGGAGCAACTTTGGGAAAAAGCTCCATATGTGGACAGACTCAATTTGGCCAGCCAAGCGGCCTGCCTTCAACCGCGAATCAGACTGCCGTCTAAGGTTTGTCCTGCTCAAAAGCTCCGTAGGTCCGACTTCCAGAGTTTGACTGGGAGTAGGCAAAATCTGGGGCTGGCGAACCCTCACTGGATACTGCCTGGTGAAGGACATCGAGGTACCTCACAAGAAAAAGCTCTGTAAAAGTTTCTAACGAAGAAAAGGTGACCGGGAGTCAAGCCACCTGCCTTCAACCACGAATCGGCCTGGATCCTTCGTTCGTCCCACTGGAACGCTCCGGAGGTCGGACCGCCACGAGTTTGACCGGGAGCTTGTCGCAAGGCAATCCAGAGAACCCTCACTGAAACCAGACGTTCTGAGAGCTTCGAGGGACCCCGGGCCGTAAAAGCTCCAGAAAAGTTTCTCAGTCGGAAAGTAAAAACTTTCACCGAGACCTAGCGTGAGGGGTAGCCACGCAGGGCTCCATTGCGGTCGGCCTCAAACTTTGACTTTGACCCAGTCTATCGCGACCATATGTCCCGATAAGGAGCTAAAGGTTTCTATGTGCTCTATAATGCTAAATCTTTAAAAAGTCATATCTCCGGTTTACTACATTGGATTATTGTCGTTTTGGTGTAATTTTAAAGATAGAAATATTAACTATGTTGATAAATTGGTGTTGGATTTTTACTATTCATTGTGTCTTAATTATTTACCGAATTGGTGGGTTTAAATGCTTTACGTACCTGTCTTTGAAGTTAAGCCTGCCTGCTTGCAGCCAAGCTACCAAGTGTTGAGCATGGACATAATTTTCTTATACCTATTCTGAGCCCTATATTGTGTAAGTGGCTATATTGCTAGTGGCAGATATATATTTGCCCCTACTAATAATCCACTTTCCAATAGTTGTCAAATGATAGATTGTTTATACACAATGAAATCATTGTAAACCATAGCTCTTTTGTTGGGTCTGGTACATTTGACAAATTGCAAAAGCTACATATCTCTGCGCCCGACGTCTGCCAAATAAAAGTGTCTTTTACTTCCAGAGAATGGCCTTCAATGTAGAAAGTTGGCTAGGAAATCCTTGCTGCTTATTGATCTTTATTTCTATTTGCTTTTGCTATTTTCAAATTTCGTTTGCTAATTTCATTTGACCTGCCTGCACAAAAGGCTCATTTTGCCACTTTAGACTTCCCTGCAAACAATGCAAGTAGAAAGAAACCACAAAAATAGAAGACCTTAGTGAAGATATTATGCTATCCACTTCTCTTCCTGTTTCACGAAGCTTGCAAGAGGAGGGACTTGCCACCTCAAATCTTTTGTTGATGCCATTTTAATGGAACATATACAATTTCCTGCATGGCACATTTTTTTTAATAAACAATTGTTCCATTATTTGACCATTTTCTCAGGCCACGTTAAATCGCAGACCTTGTTTTTTTTTTTTTTTGCAAGCTCCATATTAAAATAATTAAATAGAAAATGGTTGATTAAACTTGATTGACCTAAATCATTAGCACATCATTGTTCAGTGCAATGAGAAGGACATTCAGCTTTTTTGTGTGTCACTCTCCAGTTCTGTATAATCGTTCTAAAGGCAATAGTGGCAAGAACATCAAATAAAGCCAAAATAGGCAGGTCTGCCCGTCAGTACTTCTGCCAAGCTTTCCAAAAGTAATCTACAGTCATGAAAGAGACAGAGAACTTGGAGATACTTTTGAAATAGTCCTCGGAACTGTGTGCCATGAAGTATTAATGGTAGCTCATTTTTTTGTTTTTTGAAATTGACACTCTTAATATGTCAGTGTTAACATAGATTTGATGTAGTACTATTCATGTTGATCCAGCTGGCCGAAGTCTAACTCTCTTGTGCTCTCTGGGCTTTGTACAGATACCGTGAAGGACTCATTGAAACATAAAAATAACCCCCCCCCCTATTTCTCTGGGTGGGTAGAAAAGAAGCATCATAATTGGGATGATTTGTGACCCTTCTACTGCTTTCCTTCTCGGCTGTTGGAAATGCAATAGCTAACCCTCTGCCCTGGTCTCTCGTCCATTCACAAATGCATTTTTGAATTTGTTTCTATTACTTCTTTCTGAACATTACAGACTTTTTCTTAGTCCTTAAACAGCAATAAAGGCTCCAAAGTAGAGGACACAGGATGCAAAATTTTAGAAAGTCACTGCCACAGCTTGGCGTTCCACCAACACAAGAGAAGCCCTTTTATGCAGAGCACTCCCTAAAGCATGGGTACTCACAAACTTTATCTCAGGGACCAAATTTACAGTTTGGTTTGTGGCCGAGGGCCGCACCAGTGGGGGAGGGGTCAGTGGGGGATGGGGGCCGGGCTAGAGCAAAAAAAAACTGTGACCATGAGGTTGAACACAGGCCCCTGCAGCGGACGCCTTCGTACACTGAGCCACCAGACCTGGCATTTTTTTTCCTGTCTCTCTCTCTCTCTCTCTCTCTCTCTCTCTCTCTCTCTCCCCCTCTGTCTACCCTCTGTCTGTCTGTCTGCCTCCCTCTGTCTCCCTCCCTCGCTCTGTATCTCCCTCCCTCTGTCTATCTCCCTCCCTCCCTCTATCTCCCTCTCTCTGTCTCCCCCCTCTGTCTCCCCCCTGTGTCTCCCCCCGTGTCTCAATCTCCCTCTCTGTCTCCCTCCCTCTCTCTGTCTCCCTCCCAACTGTCTGCCTCCCTCTCTCTCCATCTCCCTCCCTCTCTCTATCTCACTCTCTCTGTCTCCCTCCCAACTGTCTGTCTCCGTCTCCCTCCCTCTGTCTGTCTCTGTCTACCTCTGTCTCCCTCCCTCTGTCTCTCCCTCCCTCTGTCTCTCCCTCCCTCTGTCTCTCCCTCCCTCTGTCTCTCCCTCCCTCTGTCTCCCTCTCTCTCTCTCTCTCTGTCTGTCTCCCTCCCTCCGTCTCCCTCCCTCCCTCTGTCTCCCTCCCTCCGTCTGTCTCTCTCCCTCCCTCTGTCTCCCTCCCTCTCTGTCTCCCTCCCTCTCTCTGTCTCCCTCCCTCTCTCTGTCTCCCTCCCTCTCCATCTCCGTCCTTCTTTCTATCTCCCGCTCTCTGTCTCCCGCCCAACTGTCTGTCTCCGTCTCCCTCTGTCTGTCTCTGTCTCCCTCTGTCTCCCTCCCTCTGTCTCTCCCTCTCTCTGTCTCCCTCCTTCAGTATGCACTTCGTATTCTGGGGTCTGCAGGGTGTACACTGCCTCCTGTACAGTGTACCATTTGATGTGTCCCCTGACCTGAGCATTCATTGTGTGCTCGGACCTCTGAAGCATGGGTTGTATAGCACGTGCCGCAAACACTGTTCATGGTGCTGTGCCATTACTGTGAGGCAGGCTTGTTATGAATCCAGCATGGGTTTCATTCTCTGGACCTTGGATTCTGAATGTGCCTCTGTGTGTCATGGTCTTCGTGTGTTGTCATCTGTACATCTGGCGGCACAGTATGTGTTGGCTGTCCCTTGTTCTCAGTCTGTGCTGTGTGCAATGCGATTGTGCTGCACATTGTTCACTGAATATGTACTTTGTGCTATACATTGCATGTTGTGTACCTGGCATACCTATGGATTTTCTCTATTTGCCACAAAATCGAACATGTTGCATAATTTACAGGTTTCAACATAAGTTGAACATTGACAACGTCTATATGCCTGGCTTTGGCGAATTGACAAATTTTATTTGAAAACGTATCTAGTGTGTTGCTGAGAAACTCTGCTCTATGGGGGTCGGGCGATTCCCTTATCCTTCTGTCTCCCTCCCTGCTGTCTTCTGTAACCTCACCCCGAGCGTGTGTCAGCCTGGGCTGAGACCGCTTCCAGGCACACACAGCCGCACCCGAGTACTTCACAGGTCTTTAAAAAACCCATTTACATGTTAATGAGGCTTTGTTCACCTCTTCTTAGTGCCCCTGCAGCTCCACTGTGACTATTGCTGAATCGCCCTGGAATCACCCGATCCCCTTAGAGCAGAGTTTCTCGGCAACCGGCAGTGTTTGCTGACACTCAAAAAAAAGAAAAAAACAGGTACAATGCAGCAAGGTCCATGGGCCGCGAAAGAAGGCTTGCCGGGCCGCCACCGGCCCGCGGGCCGTACAATGAGTACCTCTGCCCTAAAGGAATAAATGAATCCATGATGGAGGCACCTGGTGCCCCCTGCCTGGACATAGAAGCTATTGCAAGTGTGTTTAGATCCAGTCTGGTGCTTGGGGAAATTCACAATGTGAGAAACCTACAATTAGCCATATTCTTCAGAATACAGGGTACTCACGCTCCCAAAAAGGAATCTTAAAACCATCTGTGTCATAGAATGACCATAAGAATATGAGCTATGGAGTATCATACTATTGGTAAAAAACAGGATAATAGACCATAGTCCTCAACAATGGAAATGCCTGTTACAGTACATTCAAAGCAGTCATGGACTATCATAATGTTTAGGTGGACTATCTGAGGGGGAAACAACCATTACAACGCAACTTTCAAGACACAATACCATCATAGCACAACTTTTACAACGCAAGTTCCATTACAACGTATGCTATTGCAACGCATGCCGTTACAACGCAGATGCTATTACAACGCATGCCATTACAATGTAAGTATGGGTAAGTATTTATTTAAAAAAATATTAATTTAAGTGTATTGTAATTGACTTAAAAGAATGTTATTATTTTAATTACATTTTATTTTTAATTTAATTTGTTTTAATTAAACCCCCTGGTGTTAGAATAGTAATTTTAACCCCTACTCTATCCTACACTTACCCTACTATTACACCCCCATGGAGTTAGAATAGTAATTTTAACCCATACTCTATCAAACACTTACCCTACTATTACACCAACCTGGAGTTAGAATAGTAATTTTAACCCCTCACTATCCAATTCTTACCCTACTTTTACACCCCCCTGGAGTTAGAATAGTAATTGTTACTCCTATACTATCCTGCACTTACCCTACACCTGCACCCCCAGGAGTTAGAATAGTAATTAATATTCCTACCCTATCCTGCACTTGCCCTAGACATGCACTCTCCTGGAGTTAGAATAGTAATTCTTACTCCTATACTATCCTGCACTTACCCTATATATGCACCCCCTGAAGTAAGAATAGTAATTAATACTCCTACACTATCCTGCACTAACCCTAGAGATGCACCCCACTGGAGTTAGAATAGTAATTAATTCTCCTACATTATCCTGCACTTACCCTAGACATGCACCCCCCTGGAGTTAGAATAGTAATTTTTACTCCTATACTATCCTGCACTTACCCTACACATGCACCCCCAGGAGTTAGAATAGTAATTAATATTCCTACCCTATCCTGCACTTGCCCTAGACATGCACTCTCCTGGAGTTAGAATAGTAATTCTTACTCCTATACTATCCTGCACTTACCCTATATATGCACCCCCCTGAAGTAAGAATAGTAATTAATACTCCTACAATATCATGCACTTAACCTAGAGATGCACCCCTCTGGAGGTAGTGTAGAAACCATTACTCCTACACTATCCAGCTCTTACCTTAGAGATATAACCTACTGGTGTTAGATTAGTAACTGTTACCCATACACTATCCTGCACTACAGATGCACTCCACTGGAGTTAGAATAGTAAATAATACTTCTAAGATTAAATAAATAACAATTATTTTTTTAATTAAAAATATTCATTATTACATTTTTTAAATGTTTTTAAAAATTAAAACAAAAAACTTTCAATTTATTTTGCAATAAAAATAATAGTTAATAAGTATTTAAAAAAATATTTATAATAATTTTCCCACGCTTCTACATTGAGTACAATGGAAACAAATGTCCTTCTTTTATTTCAGTAGATGTTCAGGTGATTGCCGCATTTATATTATTCGAGTTCATTTTGAGAGTAACGCAGGAGGGAAAAGAAGCCTAATGGAGCATCTTAAAGGTAAGAATGTTTTTATAAACTAAAATACATATTAAAAAAATTAGTAGTACAATTGATATATAATATTTATTTAAAGAATAGTAGTAATGCGAGACTCTGTAAATTAGTATATATATTGAAATACTTTATTTATAATATTTAAAAATAAAATAACTTAAAAATATTTTTGAAACATATCGGTAAATTTAATTTATGAAAAAATGATTCATAAAATATATTTATTGTAAACATAAGCAATAAATAAATTGTATTCTTTTTTTGAAGCTCCAGATGCCGTATAAGTGTAAACGTGAATCTTGAAGGCAGCCATTTTGAGGAGCGTTCCCGGACAGAGCAGAAGCTTGGGAGAGCTGCGCTCAGGTAAGAAACTTTATAAAACTGATATACAATAGTGCATGAGGGTGTGAGTGACATTTATTGCAAGGAGAGAAGAGGGAGGTTTATATAAGTTAATAATATGTATAGGTTGTATTTTAATAGCATGTCCCGACCTTATTTTTCGTGTATGCCCACGTCGGGTCACATGTTTACCCTTCGAAAAAAAAATTGGGTTTGAAAATAAGATTTTACTAAGGTTATTTGTTTGTAAATATTGTATTTCATTTGTTAAAATGCAAAAATATTTTGATACTTAGAGTCCGGATCAAGAAGATGATCGATTTTTGAAGTATGGATTTATTTTTGGGAAACCAGATGGATTTATTTGGGATTTTGTATTCGAGGATGACTTCAACTTAATTGTTTTTTTATTTTGGAAAATTTTTCAACGACTGAGGATTTAGAATGTATGGATTACAATTTCAACAAAGAAGATGGATCGTTATATCGCATTTTTTGGAATCTAAAAAATGTGGAAATGGAGAAGAAATATTTTTGGGAATGTGTTTTGGTAAATCGATCTTTTTCAAAGGATGCATTTTTTGAATGGAGTACCAATTTATTGGAATGGTTTTCGATTTGGAATTTGAGTTTTATAAAGAAGATTTTAGATGGTAGCACTTTCTTTTCTGCTCCTCACCAGGTGCTGGTTAGACTCGATTATGTCCTAATTTCAAATAGTCTAATCGTCGAATCAAAAATTGAAAAACAACCCCGAATTATATCTGATCATAGCCCACTGGTTTTGACTTTAAGATTAGGGCAGTCCCATAAAAAAGAGGTGCAATGGACCTTTGAAAGGGCGCTGCTGCAAGATAATGTATATCGGGTACACATGACAAATTGGATCAAGGACTTCTGGGAGATAAATAGAGGGACAGCACCCCCAGGGGTAGTGTGGGACGCCTTTAAGGCTAGTGTTAGAGGGGAGACGTTAAGCTTTGTATTGTCCGCACACAAAAAAGAGAAACGAAAAACAGAAGAATTAAGACTAAACATATTGAGGGCCGAAGAAGAATTAGCGGTAGCTATTCAACAACAGGTCTCGATAGAACAAATTATTCTCAAACTAATATCGCTTAGAGCAGACGCCCTGGAAGGAGCTGCCCAAAAGACGGCCGAGAAATATCTTGCTAACAGGGAAAACGCATATGAGCTCTGTGAAAGGGTGGGACATATTCTAGCTGTGCGGACTAGGCAGAAAGTAGCAGCAGCAGATATTAAAGAAATTGTTGATACTCCAGGAAATATGATAACAGAGCTAGGACAGGTAAGGGATGTCTTTAAACAGTTTTATACAGATCTTTACTCCTCAGACATAACAGCAAGCACGGGAGAGATAGCAAAATATTTGAGTGAGGCGCCTCCTTCGGAGCTCTCTGTAGCCGAGAAGGAGGAGTTAGAAGCTGATTTCCGGCTAGAGGAACTGGTCATTGCTCTCGGCAGTCTTCCCTCGGGGAAGGCAGCAGGGCCGGACCAGATCCCGGTAGAATGTTTTAAAATATTCCAAACAGTGATCATAGGGGACATGTTTAATATCATGGTGATGGCACAAAAGGGTGAATCCGTCCCTGAGTCCTGGGGTGCAGCCAATATCATCGTAATACCAAAGAAGGGTAAACCCATAACCGAACCAGGTTCGTACCGCCCAATTACGTTAATGAACGCTGACGTTAAGGTCTATTCAAAGATACTAGCCAAAAGATTAGCAGGGGTGGTTGAGGGTTTAGTTAGCCCCTCCCAGCATGGGTTTATCCCAGGAAAAGGAACAACACAACACATCAGGCAGATCATCACCATGTTTGATGCAGCAGGTACCCTAGGAGACCCCACGGCAGCGTTGTTTCTAGACGCAGAAAAGGCCTTTGATAGGGTCTCCTGGGGATACCTATGGTCAGCCATGAGGTGGAGTGGAATTTGGGAGGGCTTCATCAAGGCCATACAGACCCTGTATATTAACCCAATGGCTAAGATTAGGGTCAATAGGGGATACTCGGCAGCAGTCAAGATTTGTAGAGGGACTAGGCAGGGCTGCCCGTCATCCCCCTTGCTGTTTGCACTATACTTGGACCCTTATCTGCGCAGGCTGGAACAGAACCCACAGATTCCGGCAATGAATATAAACGGCTGCGCGATAAAAACTCTTGCGTATGCGGATGACGTTGCCGTTCTGACACCGAACCTCTCCGTTGCCATTAGGGAGATTGAAGCAGAGGCTCAATGCTTCGGTCAAATCTCTGGATACAATCTGAACAACGCTAAGACACAGATTGTTGAAAATAGATATTCTGTGTGTAATGATGCTAGGGTAGTTGGATCAGCGGTGTACTTGGGGGTGGCAATATCAGCCAATACTGATATGGTGGTAGAGATAAACATGGCTCCACTGATGGCAAAGGTAAAAACGGACCTAATAAGGATGAATAATTTACACTTATCGCTGGTGGGCTGTACCAACGTTATCAAAATGCTGATTCTCCCCAAATTTCTTTATTTTTTTGATCGATCCCGTTATTCTTTGAGAACAGTTGGTTTAATACATTAGAGGCAATATGTAGCAGATTCATCTGGGCACATGGGAAGACACGTAGGGCATATAGATATATCACGCTTCCAAGAGAGCGGGGGGGGTGGGGAGCACCGGACTTCAGGCTATACTATATGGCAGCTGCTCTACAATACATGCAAGGGCTAATAGGAGGAACAGATCTGTGTCAAAGAGTTAATAACCTGTCTACGAAAGTATATGCTACTGTGTTAGGGGCAGATGTGGGAAACTGCTTTTTAAATTGTATTGATTTTGGCTACTTTAAAAGAACCAGGTTCAAAACAGTTTCTGCTGCTGTGAAGATTTGACTGCCTTCTTGAAAAGAAATAAACTGGGGAAATACAACAGATATACTAGACTATATAAAAACAGCTAATTTCCTCAAGCAATCTTCGCAGATGAAGTAATGTTAGAATGGGTAAACAACGGAATTGTACATTGGGGACCTATTTGATGCAGAGGGGATGGTACAGTTTGCAGATCTAAGAACTAAGCATGGTATTGATAATAGAGGCTGAATAATAAGTCAGGGGGTCAGCTGGATTGAGTAGGAATGAGATACTGGAAAAAATTAGACTTCTAGGGAATCGCACGATTAGGTCCTTCTATGCCTGTTTGGTTAAAGGGAAAACTGACGACCTAGGAAAAGTGGGTAATAAATGGGCGGAAAAACTTAGCGTGGATGTAGGGTGGTTTAAGGAATCACTGGACCTAGGCCGCACTATATTGTGTTCATCTTCCATGCAGTCACAACATTATAAAACTTTGTATTCACTATATCATACCCCCGCCAAGATAGCCAAATGGGGCGGGACCATGGGCACCAACTGTCCCCGCTGCAACGCTAGTGAAGCCAATAGTATTCACATATTCGCTACCTGTCCTCAACTGCATACGCTAGTCAGGGACATCGAGGGTTTTTTGGACAGATCATTGGGGATCCAAATTAAACTTAACCCAGCTCGGATAATTTTAGGTCTGGGATTGGAAGGGGCTGACACACAGCAGGAATTCCTGTTTGGGGTAATGTCAGTATACAGATTGACCTTAGCAAGAGCATGGCTTGATAAAAATCCGCCGGCACTGCAAACCTGGTTGGCTAATCTGTTGAACGCATATAATATGGAGAAGAATATTTATGCACGAAAAGGAAAAAGGGGAAGGACATTAGGCTTAAGAATATGGCAACCCATAAGAAGGTGGAAGAAGGGACTTGGATCGCAGGTAGACTTAAGAAGGGCTTAAGGTTTAATGGTGGTAAAGTATGAAATATAAATACTGATGGTGGAAGTTCGTAATGAAATGTTTTTATATCTTGAAATAGAGTTTATTTAGCTATGAAGCATGAAGTAATAATGCTGAACAATGTATAATATGTAAAGTGTGTGCAACATGGAAAATAATAAATATAAAAAAAAAAAGAAAAAAAAAAGAAGATTTTTCAAATGGATTTTCGAAATGTGGTTTGGGATTTTGAAAAAAATCAATCATGGAAAACATTGTTATGGTTTGGATTATTAAAGTAAAGAAAAAAGAAGACATCTAAGGTAAGGTGACCCGACTTTATTTTTTTACAAAATGTTTTGAAAAATGCCAAATTAAAAAAAGAAGTTGTATAATTTAGGGCAAAACAGGAAAGTAAAAGTGTAGGTTGTATTAGTAATGTAGAATGTGCGCAACATTATCCAGGTAGTCTGAAGCCACACACAACGAAAATTGTTGTAATGCACCCAATAGTCTTTCAGACATTTCTATTGATGTTTTAGAAATTCGTGGGCTTAGACTACCTGTTAATGCTTGTGACATTATCATTTCTTGGAAACTTTGCTCCTTCCTCAAACTATCCAAAAATGATAACATTTGGGGTGAGCTCTGCCAATTGTGTGGTTGAAGGAATTGTGCCATCCCTCTATGGCATTGTTTGTCTTTGCTCCTCCTTCTAAGCAGCTCGAGTAGCAGTTCCAACACTCCACATGGAAATGTGGCTTCCTCCTGCGACCAGACCTGCTTAGATGCCCAATCCAAGTGTCTTCAAAATAATTTAGTAAGGGTGCCAATTTTTCTTTGTTTGTGGTGTAGAAGTCTGATTCAGTGATTGCAGTGTAGTACTCGTCTACACTATCAGGAGGAGCAAAGCAAAGTGCAGTTCGTTTTTTTAATTCGAATTGCAGTTTGCTATCCGATACGTAATCCACAACTAAATGTTTTTTGTATCTTACGCCAAAACGCCTGGGAAAAGTGGAAAAAACATCCTTAAATTTGGTTACCCATGTACTTTTTAGAAATAACATTTATCATTGCAAATTCAAAATCAATAATAATATTCCTAGGATTTTTGTTCGATGTTTTGGATTTTAACACTGATAAAAGTTCAGTGTAAGTTGTGGATTGTTTATCAGGTAGCAAACTGTATACTAAGGGGACTACTGTATTATTAATTTTAGCATGAATAGTGTATATTTTGGTGAATGGATGGGGTGTGCTTTTAAATGTCCCATCCATTATCCAATCATCACTATTCTCTAACTTTACTAGATTACAGGGTGTGCTAAAGATAAATATTTATTTTTTAGAGTTTTTGTTGTCATGCAGTATGAAAGGTTCGTTTGATAAAGAATCAGAGAGTTCAGGAGGAATAAGAATATCAGAGTATGTTTGTGGTGTAACTCTTTGAGGGTCACTTGCCTGTTTTTTGCGTTGTATAATTCGTCTCAGATTGGGTATGGTGGGCATACTCTAGCAACATGACTAGGGGCATGCTGGGCAACCTCCCTCAAAATGGAACCAGAGGACTCATTGGAGGTGCTTGCAATATCTTTCATTTCATTTATTGTTTCTCTCACCTCATTTATTGTTTCTCTCACCTCAATCTCCATTGCAGAGGCAGAGTGGTTATGCTTTGTTATTTTTACAACTGAGTCACCCAGAGTAACCGCTCTGCCTGTGCAATGGGTTGAGTAGTATTGCACACACCTCCAATGTCTCCTTGGTTCTGTTATTCTCTCCTCACAATAAATTTACCCTGAATGCTTCAGAAGGCAGGTTCCTTTGCTCGATGTAGTATAATGGGCTGTCTTATTCATTGACATTATCTGAAAAGATAAGAACATGAAGAATTTTTTTTCAGAATTATTATTTTTCAATTCTTTAATATTTTTTGGGTTCTGCTTCAGTTGGACATTTGTTTTAAAACACATTTATGAAACATTATCTGATTGGTTTGTTTTGTTAGGATTCTTTGAATAGTTCCTGTTGATTGAAATATACGTTTTAAATTTAGTTTTACTTTATTTTAACTTTTGGGTTGGTTGTTTGTGATTTAAGATGGATTCTGTTGGTCTGCTTGTTGGTTGGTGCAATTTTCAATACTTTGTGCTGTAAGATAATAGGATATTTATTAGCTTCATTTGTATTGTCGTTTTGGTATGTTGGTCTAAATGGAGAAAAAGGGGTTAATTTAATATTTATTTAATTTGTTTTTAAAACTTACCTTTAGTATTATTTTAGGATGTAGTGAAGATGCTGGTGATTTTCTATAGAAGGTGTTCTAAAGCTGGTGTTCTTTGTACTTTGACAGAGCTCTGTACTAAATGTTGATATCTGTTTTTGGAAATAATATATACATAAAATTAATTTTGTTATATACAATCTCTATTTTAAGGAATAAAAAATTGCATTATTTCAAAATACATTTTTGTCAGCAAATATTTGAAAAGAATATTTTGGAAAGAACATAGAAATATCAGTTATGAAACACTTGCAGAAATGTACAGGATTTTATTTAACAATTTATTCACATTGCTTCATTATTGCACATGTTTATTATGTCTTCTTTTAAATGTATTTACCTTCAAAAGAGATGTTTTTTTTGATGATGGTTTACTTTGTTTTGAATTCTTTATTCATTTTTCAATTCAATATTTATTTGGTAAGCAATATTATCTGTATGCTGGAATTATGTAAAAATGGCAAAAATTAGCATTTTTCAATACAAATGAGTAGGTTTAAGTAAAATAAATTGTTCATTCATTTACTGACATTTTATTTCATCGTACACAACACTTTTCATTTTGAATTAGAAATATTACTACAGCACTATTCAAAAGTCTTATTAATTTAAATAAGATTCCCATTTTTATAAATTTAAACGGTTCGGAATTAAAACTATTATATTTTTCTTGTGAATCTTACAAAAACATTTAAATTTGTTTGCAGTCACTATTTCTATTCGCAGCATTTTTAACTTTTTATTCACACACTTTGGTAGACCTTATATTTATTTAAATAAAAATAAGAACAGCACATTTCATGCTTCGGCTTCATTTTCAAGAAGTGTTTTTGATTATTCCTTTATTGAAAAATTAATATTTACCAACAATATTTTTTCATCATATGACCCTGGTTCATTTCAACATTTCATATTTTATCTTTTTTTCATTTTGGAAAACGAAGAGTAACATCCGTTCTAAAATCATTTAAAATTGTATTTAATTATATTACTTACTTTCCAGTTTAGTTATAGTGAGCAAATATTACGCTCCTTTGATTAAAGTCTGTCAAGTTTTCAAAACACTGAAAAATAATATATATTCTTTAAATTAATGTTTTGTTGCTTTTATATTTAAAGTTATGATTTAAGTAGCAATGTATTATGCTTACTTACTTGCTTGTTGTGAAAGGTTGGTATAGAATGCCACTGTGTTAGTTTCTGTGGGAGAGTGAGAGGAAGAGTCAAGTGTGTGCTCTCACTGGTAGTCAGTTGACCACTGATTTCAAAATGGTGGACAACCTTTATTTATACCTTTTTTTGTGTCACACCATTATTTTCGTAAAAATATTCATTTTGATTATCCTTTTTTTTGGTTTGTTTCATGTGAGAACTTATCATTGCTTGCTAGAGGCTGTATTTCTTCTCATGGAAACTGTTGTAGGACTTGTGTTTGAGCCAAGCTCATAAAATGCTGGTCCGCTTTCAGCTATTTTGGTACTTTCTTTGTTATGTATGTTTTTGCACGAAATGTAAATGTATTTATTATATTTATAAATTAGTCAAATATTTAGGATTTAAAAATGTTGAATTTTTATTATATTTTATATTACTCGATTATTACTCGAGTATTACAATTAATACCCGAATATTAATTTTAAAAATTAGTCTGTTTTAAAAAAATGATGTTCTCAGGTTCGACCCACATTTTAATACACTTACCCACTCAATACCCCTATTTTCCCAGCATCCTGTGCCAGGAGGTATTTTACAAATATTTTAAAATATATTTTTTCGCCTTGTAATGGTATGCATAGTATTGTTTTGCGTTGTAATGACACTTTTAAATGCATTGTATATATTTGCGTTGTAATGGTATGCGTTGTTAAAACATTTGTTGTAAAATATTTTGCGTTGTAAAAAATGCGTTGTATCATCATACATACATCTGAGGTAATACGGCAGAGATCCTGAGGAACCCTAGAGGTGAAGATAAAATGAAAAAGCTGAGACATGTTGAATGCAAATATATCTTTGCCTTAGAATGCTGTCATTTGAAAGTAGTAAATCGGGATGGGGAACTAACCATTCATCCATAATTAATGAGTGGATAATAGATTCTTTATATTTTTAATACTCCTTCTTGACATTATCTGTGAGGTTGTTTTATACTTGTTTTCATCCTTTTTCCTGCCGCTGCCCTTTATACCAAGATTAAAAGGACAGACTCCTTTTGATGAACTCATTCGAAATAAATAGGATCAGTCCATAGTTCTCATGAAATTGATGCATTCTATCCATAGGATTTATTTTGCCCACTTAAGCTTTTTACAGACAGCAATATGATAAAAAATATTTTTTAAGCATGGATTTTCATTTGGTTGCCCAGCTTCCTTTTTTCCTATGTTTGGTCATTGCATTATATAATCTAAGAATGTACTTAATTATTTCATTGTAAGAACCTTAATTTAATGGAAGTCCTTTATTGAATAACTGAGATATGCTATAGTCGGTTTTCTAAACCAAACATTTTTTTCAGTTTCACTTTTTGTGCAATGCACTCAAATAGATTGCTCTCAAGGAGGGAAGCACACATAATGCACATGTTCTGGGATTGCCCCACATTGCAAGCCTTCTGGGAGGAGATAAGACACAATAGACGACCACAAGGAGCTACCACAAACCCCAGACCACTACTTATTATGAAGGTTCTCGCACACGGCCAAAAACTAGACAACTGGGACATTCCAGGACCTCGCCTATGCCCTGGCCAAGCGGGAGATAGCTAGGAACTGAAAATGCCAGGGGGACCACGGATAGGTACATGAGAAAAGGAATTGGAAAAATGGGTGGGGTGGAAGCTAGACTCCTACTCGGAGAAACCAGACGAGGAATAAGTAAAATAGACCGGGCAAGGGCATGGGCACGCCTTATAGGCAAATTAGTAGCTGACAGGGAGGGATCCAGCAGGGCAGACTCCACACAACTATTAGCGAGCAGGCGGGTCAGGAATAATCAGCACCTCAGCACCTCAGCGCCCTGAAACAAGACACGACCTATAAAGACCTAGCGGCAACCAGCGACACTCTTACTTTAACTCAATAGCAACCAAAGGGGGAGGGGGAGTTTAGTAACAGAAGACTATGGCTAATTACACCAGAGAGCAAAGGTATCCAATGTATGCATAATGTATAACGTGAATGGAATTCATGTAAGCTGAAGATGTTTCAAAAACCCAATAAAATTTGATTGAAAAAGATTGTACAGTGAGAAAAGTCCAACTTGGCCGAGACGTATTGGCGTATGTCTGCAATACATCTGTAATAAATCCCACAACACTTTAGTGTGCCTGGCAGGGGCTCATCCTTTTATATTGGTTCTTAATGGAAATGAGTTTGGTTTATAATGATCCATCTGAGAACTTCTGAAAAGTTCCCGCTCTGACAGGGAACAGCTGCATATGCAGAGACACTTCTTGTGGGTCCGTGGTCTTCAATCAAATGTTCGGCTGTCAATCGCATTTCGCTTCTATCCACCACTGCATTAAATAAATCATAGGCTAATGGGAAAGCCCCCTTAACTGTTTTACACTGTGAGTCAAGACACTGCCTGATAAAACTCACATCCGCCTAAAAATAAATGCACTTCACTGCTAAGGGTGAGGTGTGGTGCCGTGGCCAGGGCGTCTGACGCTGGAATCTGGGGATCCCCGGGGTCGGGGTCGATCCCCGGCGTCGGTGGCAGGTTAGCCCAGCACCATGTGACTCGGGCGGTCAGAACATGCAGAAAAGCTCAGTCAAATCGCGGACGTTCACGACCTGGGAGAAAAAGGGCTGTATCACCATTAAGAACAAGGGATAAAAATAAGGGGCACGGGGAAGATGGTGAAAAACAAATCATGGACGATGAGTTATTTAATAGGATAGCGGACATGATTGATTGCAAGGTCAAGGCCATCATTAAACCGCTGGTGGCTAAACTAGATAAACTCACCGCCGAAGTAAAGAAATTGGGTGGGGCACAGAATAAGATAGCGGATGAGGTGGTAAATACAAAAATCTTGGTCACAAACTTAGCCAATACAAACAAAGAGCATACTGTGAATGGGGCAGAGGGAGGTGAAAACGTGGCATTGATTATCCCCCCTGAACATATACCAACAATAGAACATAACCAGCCAGAGACAAGAGATGATCCCATACAAAGACCACTTGTAGCGACCACATCACGTATAGAAAAAGAACCATTACAATTTATAGAAGAAGCCTCACCCTTAGTGCTGGTATTAGCAAATGTACCCCCCCTGACCCTTGGCCAATCAGAATCTCCAACATCTCTGACAAGCAAGGCCCTGCACTGGCTGTCTGGTAATATGCAGATGGCTCCCTGGGGGAAACAACAGTTAGCAGGAGAGGTCAAGTCGGCCAGAAGGGTACCCTGGATAGGGCACAGCCCAAAAAAGTTTAAAGGAGACTGTATAGTATTAAACTTCTCCAACTCGGCTGTACTCCCTAACGTCCTGTCAAACATACCCCCCCCAACGTAGGAGCGGTACTATTGTTCCACTAACCTTAGAATTTTTTGGTGGGAAACAGCGAAGCATGTCATATCCCAAAACATTCCCTAATTTTACAAGGCCAGAGTGGAATGTAACGACAAATGGATGGGGTATAGGCACTCCTGTAAACGACTGGGGGAGCAGTCTAGAGAGGCAAAAAGGACCAAACCATTTATACCAACACAAGTATCATTATCCATCCCTTTTAAATAACCAGTACAGTATCCCTATCTCAAATAGGTTTGACGCCCTTTATGGACAGGGAGGACTGGAAGGGGTAGAATGACTACCTAGAGCACTATCTCAGCCCGATTACACCGATCACACAGGCCTAGGAAATGAGGATAATATAAAGGTGATGTATGGATCTATTCCAGCTGAATATTCCGAATTAAACAATCCCACAGTTTACGTAAAGGAGAGGCAGAGGCACCATTAGCCCGGATAAACCGACCCACTAACTTAATAAATGAGTACAATCCCGCTCCTGCACAAGTAGACCAAATACATAACACTATAGAAGAGCAGGTATCCAGTTGTACAGAGCTATCGTACGCTACCCCACTTGAAAAGGTTGATATAGACACAGACACTAACATCCCGTGCTCACTAACTTCCTTTAGTGCAAGCCTAGTATCTTGGAATATTGCAGGGCTGGTTGACAAAGCTTGTGACACCACTTGGCTGTCCTTTGTCAAGCAGCATGCAGTGATATGCCTCCAGGAAACATGGTTGGTGGAAACAATTGTCCACATTGAGGGGTACCAACGTTTTTTCATTCCAGCTGAACCATCAAACAGTGGAAGAGCAAAGGGGGGCCTGGCAATTTTTGTTAATTTGGCTCTTACATGTCATAAAGTTATGCGCCATTCCGGAAATAAAAACATCCAGGTTTTAGAGCTAAAGAGAGGTAAAACTACTTTTGCCCTGATTAACTTTTATAATGCAGTGAATCAGAATGGAGAATGTAATATATTGTCTCTGGGCGATCTTTTGAGAGACAATGTGAGGAACTTGCCGCGCCAAATGTTGATTGTAGGTGATTTTAATACTCACCCGTGTGGAAATCCAGGAGAGACTGTTATTGATCAACTGGGATGTAACAGCCTGAATGGCTTCCACTTCGAGCACTCGCGGTGTGGAACACAACTAAACACGCTAATGAATGAAAATAACCTAATCACAGCCATGACCACGGTGGGGGGCCAAACTCCTTTTCCCGTTCCTACGTATAAGGGTCATACAAACGGCTCATACATCGATCACATTCTATTGTCTGCCGACTTTGCCAATACTGTCCTGGACTTCTCCATCCAAATGAGCATTTATAGTGATCACAATCCTATTTGCATCAAAATGGGTTGGGGAATATTTGAACAGCGAAAGCCACATGTAGATCGTTGATCTATAAAATGTATAAATGGCAATCGTCGTTTAACCACTTGGCTGCTAAGGGGTGTGCGAGGGGTTCCATTGACTTTCCATTGAAATCAATGGAAAGTCCATGACGAGTTACCCTTGTCATTAGCGCTGAAGGGGTTAAAATGGACAATGGTGAACTGTGAAGATTTGTATACCTCTATTAATAACCTGTGTAGCTCCGAAATCTCTTTATGTATGTCATCAGTATCATCATCGCAACAAATCTTGGCGGCTTTTGAGGGTGTTGTATCAACAGTAGGATCATTGTTAAAGGTACCAGTTAAAGGGAATGCTAGCAACAACCCAAAATGGTTCGACAACTCATGCTCTAAGGCCAACCGAGATCTCAAGATGGCATTGAAAACTAAACCTAGAGACTCGGATCACATTAAGGCCATGCGTGAAGGTATGAAAAAGTCCCTTGCCACTCGAAAGAAAGAGGTAAAGAAAAGTGTATGGGAGACCCTTTTAGACACCAAAATCTTGAGAAACCGCGCTAAGTTTTGGGAAATTATAAATAAACCTTTGTTTGATCACCCAAATAATTCCACCATCGGCACAAATATCCCAGAGGAAGAGTGGGTTAATCATTTTAGCTTAATTTTTTAAAGTTATGAGTCTCAAGCAGAATATAGTCCGGTTATACCTAAGGAGATCTTTTTGCTCTTCTCAATAAGTGAGGTTGAAAAAGGAATCAAAGGGCTAACAAGCAATAAGGCCCCAGGCCCGGATGGCATTCCTCCGGTTCTTTTTAAATCTTGCAAATCGCTATGGGCGCCTGTCCTCACTGCTGTACTCAATGCGGCTGTGGTTTCTGGCTGCCCGAAGTCGTGGGGGGTGTCTACCATCGTACCCGTTTTCAAGAAAGGAAATCGTAATAGCCCCCTATGCTACAGACCAATATCTTTAATCAACTCGGTGGTTAAAGTAGAGGGGGGAGTAATTCTAAATAGACTAGTTGAATGGGCAGACGAAAATAAAGTAATATCCCCAATTCAATACGGCTTTAGACCTGGTCACTCAACGATCACCCAGTGTTTGAATTTGTACATGATCATAGGGAAATACACCATGGCCCGTCAAGGTACAATTCACATGGCGTTAATGGACCTATCGTCGGCTTTCGACTGCGTAAGCCGAGGTAGGCTCTGGGACGCCATGGCGAAAATGGGTGTAGAGCAGAACTTAATTAATTTGTTAGCAGATATGCATTCTGACACGAGAGCAAATGTCTGGTACACACAAGACCTAAAAGTGACAAGAGATTTTGGAGTGCACCGGGATGTCAGGCAAGGGTGCATTTTAGCCCCGTTCCTCTTCAACCTATACATAAATGATTTGGAAGAGCATCTTTTAAGTACAGGAGCAGATTACCCTTATGTTGGACGGAAGGGACTGCCGGTTCTGCTTTATGCGGATGATGCAGTCCTTTTATCCAGGAATGCAAGTGGCCTTCAAACACTGTTAAATTCCTTCTTTGTTTTTATGAAGTCTCGAGACCTGAGCATAAATAACTCCAAATCCTTCGTAATGAAGGTTGGCCAAGGTAATAAAAAACCAAACTGCCTAAATGTTAACGGGGAAACAATCCCAGTTACAAAAACATTCTCTTACCTCGGAGTCCTGTTCGACCAACAACTGAACTGGGGACCCGCGGTACAGAAGAAAAAGGGAGAGGTAACCCGGGCAAATGCAGCAATACTCGATTTCGCAAGAAAAATGGGAAATAGCCCAGTGGCTGCATTGCTTCAACTTTACCAGGCCAAGAGTGTTGCCATCGCATGTTATGGCAGTGAGTTATGGGGATATGCCTCATTAGGAGCCCTGGAGGTGGCAGAAAATAACTTTTTAAAACAGATACTGAGGGTACCTAGGGGAACAGCCAACTTTTCTGTACACGAAGAGCTGGGTATGTCATATTTAAGTGACAAGATAGCAGTAAACCCACTACTGTGTTGGTTAAACTCCTGGTTAAACAGTGATGTACCCCTTACTCAGCTCATATTGAGGGAAGCGCTAACGTGGGAATATAGGCTTAAGGTTCCATGGATAGAGTACTTAAGCACTTGCTTTAATGAATTAGGGCGTACCAAACTCTTTTTATCTCCAGAATCCATTACAAAATTGGATGTTATTACTGTGAAGAAGGCTTTTATTTCCTCTAGGTATGCAGCTAGGGAGGATGGTGAATTAAAGAAAGGAAGTGTACGGAAACATGTGCTATTAAAAACATCTTTGCTCATGGAACCGTACTTGTCATGGCCCATGTCAAGTTATGATCGTTTCTTGCTGACGAGGTTCCGCCTGCATTTGTTTCACTTACTCCTAGCTGTGCCTAGGGGGATCCATCGCAGTCAAGTGTAACATTTTCGATTTATGTTGTTTTTAAAAAATTTCTTGTAAATCCGAGTCAATGTATGTGTAATGCAATATGCTTTTATGGTTGTTATTACTAATAACCGAATAAAGTTATTTGACTTGACTTGACTTGACTCTGGGCAATAGCTTGCTTAATCTTCCCAACGGCGCCTAGAGACCCTTACAAGTGATTGTTCGCGCTTTACAAATGTGGATTATTATTATTATAAGGGTGATGGACGAATATGTTGCAATGCTTATTCTTTCAAATATGTATTTTTTGTAATCATTCTTGTAAGTTTAAAAATGTTTTTCTGTTAGAGAAATTCACAGGGTATCGTACCTTTACTTTTCAATGACGAGAATCCTATTTTTCCTTCTATATGTAAGAAAACGAAAAAAGGTTTCTGTACCTATTCTAAGGACATCTGCCTGTTAGGGAGAACCCATACTATTCTATTAAAACGTTGTGCAATTGTTACTGTTTTTTTAATGGCTATTTTCGTAGCAAGCATATATATGTCACCTTTAGTTGACAGAATGTATTTTTGTTCCTTTTTAGGGCGAGCTGGCGTTGGAGCGCGAAGCGCTCCCGCCAGCGAGTTCTATAGTTGCCGTGTTCACTGGCAAGGGAGTCTAGAGCTGTGCATGAGCCGCTATTGGCCTGTGCACGAGCAGACTCAGCTCTGTGAACGCGCACGTCTCCGGAAGACGTGCTGCGCCCGAGCCGCCTCCCGCTTGTTAAACTAGGTGATCAAATTGAAGCATTGTATATAATAACCCTCTCAAATGATCGCCTATTCTGCAGGTAACGTTTTTTTTTTACAGTTCAGTGCTATTCTATCCTAAAGTTATCAAATCCTCACAACGAATACAGATTTGTAGGAATACCTTCAATCGATGGACAGTTCGGTGGAGCAGTGACAAAGCAAGTGTGTTCTCCTTGCACCAAAACTCGTAGACACTTTTGCTGCACTGTCAACGTAAAACAGAAGGTGAGGAGGCTACGCCTGGGGGCGCGTGGATGGATACGGGGGACTGACACCACACTGTAGAAGCCATCAATGTACGCGCAGTTTGCAACCACCAAGTCATGTTCTGACAGAATGGGGCAGTCATTCGAAGGCTCCAAACGCAGTGAGCTTTGGTTACATATTTTGCAGCAGTACTGAATTCCAGCTCCGTCGTTTTGGTGTATCCTCGAAGGCATCTCAGCACTCTAGGCATTTACCCTGGCATTAACAGCTGTTTGGACACATTCGGCTCACATTGCAACTTTGTGGAGAACAATGTCAATATGGCGTCTTAAAGTAGACCTTGTCATGTGGCACTTCTTTTTCTGTGCGTGTGGCCACAATACCTCGTTGTACCTGTCAACCCCCCTCTGTCAGCAATGAAGCTGAAAAAACATGACATCACGCAAAGTGCCCTGGGGGCTCGTGACTGTCAGCGTGATAGCAGGATTACAGCAGATGTGAGGGAAAATATCAAACACTTGGCAACTGTGTTCACATCATGCCCCATTAGCAAAAATAGAGTCAAAATGGAAATGTAATTGAAAGGTTAGGTCAAACGGGGACATCACACTGTGTGCAAGACAACAAGTAGCCTGAAAAGGCATCTCTGTGGAAGACAACATTACACAAAGGATTAAGATGTAACAGAGGCACGCTGATGGACTGAAAAACACAGATGTCTGACTTTTTAGATGTTACGAAATATCATAAATGAGACATGGTGCCTGATTTAGAGTAGAGTGGTGATGGAGAATCCTCCAAGGTGAAGGTCTAAATGCAGAGAAGAATCCACCAGTAGATTCTCCTCCATAATTGGAATAGCATTATGGAGAATATCAGATAAGAAATTAGATTTAACAAAAGGTGCTATCTGTTATGTCATATATGATTGTACAGAATCCTATCACCTGTAGGGGTGTATGTGTAGGTGTCTGTAGAATGAGGGTTCTCCAAAGTCGATCCTGGAGGGCCGGATTCATCCCAGATTTTTAGAATATCCCCATTTAGATAAATGTAGTAATCTTAAATATCTGGCATGGATCCGGTCATGCAGGACTGACTTTTGGGAACCCTGCTGTAGATGGTCAGAAACATAATTTTCTGTCTGGACCCTGAGCAAGAAGCGTGCTCTTGTTATATATGATTTTAGACTATTCTCATAAGTGTGACCCGCTTTTCTGTCTTCACACTTTCATCCAATGAGCGTGTTATTTTAATGTAGTGTGTTTTTAGGTCTCGCGCCTAGCGCGATACACTGCGCAGCGAGAGTCAATCACACCTACCCACAACCACACCCCCACAAAACCACACACATCCAACCACACACACCCACACAACCACACACACCCACACAACCACACACACCCAACCACACACACCCAGCCACACACACCCAGCCACACACACACAACCACACACACACAACCACACACAACCACACACACACACAACCACACATACACACAACCACACATACACAGCCACACACAACCACACACGCAACCAAACACACACAACCAAACACGCACACAACCACACACACCACACACACAACCATACACACGACACACACAACCATACACACACAACCACACACACCACCACACACACCACCACAACCACACAGCATCAGTGCACCATTTCTACAGGCACACACACCACCAGCGCACACATAAATTGTTAACGCAACCACAATTAACTATTGTAGCAATCGCAGTATGGCGCACTTTACTTTTTAACATATTCATTTAAAGCGCAGCATGCCATCATTGCTACAAAAATAAATACAAATTTTTTTGGCCTACAATTTATAGACTTTTGTTGCAATTGGTGTTGCAATATTTAGCAATGCCAATAGTTCAAACTTAATTAATGCGAGACCTATTGCATTGTAAATGCTTGTTTGTCTTCTAACTACAGAATAACAAACTAACCTTCACGTCTACTTGATAAAGCAAGACATGTTGGCTGCGAGCCAGAATGAACGATCGTGTGGCTGTGGAATTATTTGTAGTTAATCTTGATTTGAAGCCTATAAGCCTTATTTATTTGTTTCATTTGTACATTGTATGGTTTAAACATTGGTAAAAAGAACCCAATAGTAAACATTTACACGTAAGTGATCTAAGCGACTCCATTTCTTGCTCCAGAGAGTTGATGTCCTTGTAAACAAAGGGCCACTTTAGAGTTTGTGCAGAGAGAGTTCTATATCGCAATGGAGACTGAGTACCCTCTCCACCAAACTGAATGTCTGCCCCCCTTATTTGGAGTTGGGCGGACCTCCAGTATGTCTGGCAGTGATGTCTTGCAGGGGAGACTAATATGTTTCCCCGCTGACATACACCTCCAACCACCCCACAGAGTTATGGCCCGCGATTGCGAAGGTTTCCCCACTTGTCCGCCCACCCTATTTTGAGTGAGCGGACAAATGGCACGTTTTTATTGGCCATCATTTATTTATTTTATTTATTTATTTCAAAGGTTTTATATAGCGCTACTGGACCCAAGAGTATCAGAGGGCTTTGCAAGGATGGTGAACATAATGAGATAAAATTAACAATTAAGCGAAAAAGAGTTACAGTATGATAATGCATTCAACAGGGATAAGGGGCAAAGAAACAGAGAGATAAAATTAAGTGGAAAGTGAATATTAAAAGTTAGGAGAGAGAGGGGGTGAAGAGGGGGAGTGAGAAAATAAAGAGGATTGAGAGGGGGTGGGAAGAGGAGCGGACAAGGGAAGAGAAAGGAGTGAACATGGTCAGATCAACATCATCATCACCAGACAAAGATAAAACATGGCTATAATGAGCAGGGAAACCTTCAAAATTACCTCCATTGCTTGGGAGAAAAGTCCAACGGTGAGACGGGGCGGGGGGCGTGGGTGGTGGTGCCATTCTTATATGTACTTTCAAAAACAATCATGCCTTGGGATTTTGCTTTTGTGCAAAAAAAAAAAAAAGTTGAAAGTTTGAGGACTCAGTCATGTTGACGGAGCCGTCTGTCAAACTTGCGTGCATTTAACAGGAACCAAGCCGGCTGGGCCTGCAGACCTCTCTAAATGTGTTGGGTAGAGTACCATCGCCTTGGTGTTACTAAATACTTTGCCATGGTGACGGTGATTAATCTGCAGACCAAAGCCTTAAATCGGGGCTAAAGTCTGAATAAAAATCTCTTAAACCCAGCAAATGTGTATGGCGATATTGGGTAGTTGATTGAAGGAGAAATAGTTGAATGCATGTTCGGCAACAATATTTGAAACTCCTTAAAAAAATATATATATTTGAATGTTATGGTTAATACTCTAATTTCTAGATGCAAATGGACGCAGGAAACATTGAAATACAATGTGCATTTTATTTCTGAGCATTTTTCTCTCGTCATTTATCACTACTACACTACAAGGACTGTGCCACTGGAGGGCAGCAAAGAACCAATGATGGATAGGTTACTTACAGGAATGTCAGAAAATCAGGGTGCTTATTTTTTTATTTTTTTTTATCTTCTTGGATATAGATCACTAAAGTTGTATGCCGAAAACCACGTTTGCCCCTTCTGCCAATATTAGGAGGTTCTTTTTTTCTAGCAAAAGCAACAAAAGTATTAATTATATCAACTCACTTAACTTGGGGCTTAAAGTGACTTTTGCGGACAATAGCACGATGGTCGCAAGTCAGCCGTGTAAAATGATTATCTAAAATAATTGGGGAACGCTCTGAAAGTGTTTGATAAATGCATTAATTTACGAAAATTGCTAAGCTCTTTTGAAGTGTAAAACGCCATGTACACGTCCCCTTCTATATTCCTGTATGACTTGTGTTTAATTTGATTAGTCTTGATATGAGGTCGTTATTCACCATAAGCCTGAAAATGCCATTACTTCTGTACGGTGATAATTTATAATAATTGCTCTGTGACTTCACAATGACGTCTACCCGAGCCAGCTGACGATGTGAAAATCTCTGTCCTGTGTATGTACAGTGCCAACCGCCATTTTAATTAAGAAAGTAAAGACTTGTTTTCAGCTTCCTTTCCTTGTAAATTAGTGTTTAGACGCTAAGAAGGAATTTAAATATGTTTCTTTATGCACTGCCGGAGTTGTGTGCAGCGAGCTCTCGACATGCATCCACTCAATATAGAAATCACTTTCATACTGACAGCATCTAATTGCATAAAAAACGCGTTTTTGCAACCGCTATTGTTTTTTTTCAACTTTAAGAACATAGCCCCCAGTTAGTGTACGTATCTGCAACCAGTAAGATTGGCCAATATTGTATGTGCTTGCCCCAGATATTGGTGTATATCTTTAGTTACAGGCTTTATTCCTAATATTTTTCAATCTTCCTCGAGCCGTAGATCTATTATAGCCTGACATAGAGGGCTATACCGGCCAATAAATTCCCGACCCGAATGCGAGTGCCTTTAGCAAGGCAATGTATCTTTAATGCTGGTAAGGAGGGCTATAAGGCTATTAGAACATTCTGCCACTGGAGGGTAGAATGTTCTAACAAAACAAAGGCCTCAAAAGCAAAGAGGTATGAAACCCCCTCTGGTACCCTGAGGCCTTTGTTCATCGGACTTCTACCATCCATTAGAAGCTTGGAGCACTCCATTGTTTTCAATGGGGATCCCAACATTCCAATGTTCTAAAATAGCCTTACCGGCCATTAAAGACCCGCTCCAGCTTTAAAGGCCCGCTCTGTCGTTAAAGGCCTGAGCCATTTGTTCAGGGCTTTAACAAGGGAGGGAGCCTTTAATGGTCGGTAGATCCCGCATGGGGGAGCTCTAAGGCTATTAGAACATTCTGCCCCTAGAGGGCAGAATGTTCTCATTTTTTTTTAAAAAGGCCTCACGTAGTCCGAGGGCATTGAAATGACCTCGGACTCCGTGAGGCCTTTTGTTCACAGCAACAGCCATTGGAATGTTGGACCTCTGGGATTCTAATGGCCATTAGAAGCCTGGAGTACTCATTGTTGGCAATGCAGCTTCCAACATTCCATTGTTCTATTCTCTATTAAAAAATAAATTATGTTATTCGAGACGCCTTACATTGAAGGGAGCAGGAACCTCGGATTCATAAGGGGATAGGGGCCTTCTTGTGCAGCCATGTAACACAAGGCTCAGAATAGGTGTTCTTGCACCATTATGATTGTTTAATGACATTTCCACTGGAATGTTTGCTAAATGATTTTGTTGGTTACTGTGAGGGCCTCGTTGACTTTGATCCTACGAGGGATCTCAGTGGAATATTGTGCATTGACGCTTGTGCAGAAGGACTGTAATGTTGGTTAAGGTCCATCAGGGCTCACGGTTGTCTGTTGTCTTCTTGGAGGGAATTGTGTAGTGTACATGTGGTATGTTTTGGCTAATCTATTCTGAATTGTTACGGGAACACTAATGTTTGGAGATACCAAGCGATTTACAAAGGAGATACCAGTTTGCTTGTTGAGGTAGCAACTCTTTGCCAGGTATCTGCCTGCACACATTAGGGTGCAAGGACATCAGCCTAATGTGTACTGTTGGGGCACAGTAAATTTTATGTTTAATTTGGAAAGGCTGAGCTCTAAGTAAAGCTTCTAATAATCCCCTGCATCCCTAGGGTCCAAGGTGGACGGTATGGCTTCTCATTCTTGTTTTCTCTCCATTGGCTCCAACGACTTGGCGTCCTCTTCCATATCCCCCTAGCAATCAGCTAAACCTCCTCCTATTTCAGCAAGCTCTTAGAAGCTGGCTATCCACAGGATCCTTTACAAGGTACTTGGAGCTATATGTATGACCCTTGTGGCTCAGGGCAGCTAAGCAAGTCACCTTGTGTGCTACCCTGGTTAACAGGGAAAGGGCAGGAATGCACCAAGCCAGGCATCCTTGCACCATGGTGCAAGGATGCCTGTGTTGTAAGCGGGATTGCTTCTGTGCAGGAAGGAATACAAAGGGGGAAAAACTAGGAGAAATACAAATATTTCTCCTTGTTACACCGCACCTCGGGAGGCGTACCTTTTTGGCGTATTCCCATGGGTCAGGAATGCAACATATTTATGCAATACGGTGCCCTCCTGTCCTTTCTTCCTGCGCTGGCACCATTTCGGCAGCCTAGTGCCAACGTAGGCACCTTTTAGTGCTAGAAGGGGCACCTTTCTGCAAAGAAACAATCCTAAGAGGCATTGTCCTCTTTCTATGTGTGCTGCAGACTGCAGCATACATAGAAAGAGGAAAAAACAAGGAGAAATACAAATATTTCTCCTTGTTACGCCACACCCCGGGAGGTGTAAGGATTTGGCGCTTCACGAGGTTTACATTATTTTGTAAATCTGGGGCTGCTTCAAAATCTGTGGTTGTTGCATGGAAACACCCACTGCAACGCCCGTGGAACGTGATTTGCGCTGTGTCACCTCAATCAAAATTTATGAGGCCACTCAAAACCATGCAGGGTGGCTTATCGTGGCCTTATAAATTTGATTTAGAGCCCTGATTCACGCATGTACATCTTTACGTGGTGCAAGAGTGACGCACAGCAGCTCATAGATTCAACAGCACACTGTCTGGTAATTCATGTTTGTATTGTTGATTTATCATTGCTGTTGGGAGCTCACTGGTAGCCCGCTTTATAGCAAACCACATCAGTGTGTAGTGCATGTGAGAGCACCTTTCTGCTGTGTTCTGTTGGATCACAGGGTGTTTTTCTTTAGTGTTTCTTGGTGCTGGGAGCATTTTTACAGCTGAAGCACAGTTTTTATTCTAGCCCTTTTAGGGGAACAATGTATTGCTCCAATACATTACTGTAAACATACCGGGTACAGCAAAGCTAATCTGCTCTGGCTGGTTGTGGGGTGTCTTTCTGTGTTGGAAAAGCGGTGTACTCATCTTATGACAACGCTTACCTGCCTATATGGCCTTGATGCAGTTTTCTGCACATGAGGATGCCAGGTCTTCTGTCTAAGGACAAACTCGCTATTCAGGTAGAGTTAAATGTATATCCTGTGTGGAAGCACTGAGTGTGATGTGTTTATTTGCTCACAGTTTAAGGCTAGATGGCTTTATGGCACATTGGTCCCTGTTTGGTGTGTGTTAGACCTGGCATCTTTTGGCGTGTTTACCCTGTCTTTTTGTCTTTCTGACCTCCTGGCTTTGACCCCGTTTTTTGCTGGATTAGTGTCTCAGCACACTTTCTCACTGCTGTTCAGTGTTAAAGTGCAGGTGCTCCTATTGTACATTGGATTATGGATTGGTGTTTCCATGTTTGGCGTATTTGATTTACTGGTAAGTCCCTAGTAAAGTGCACTGAGAGTGCAAGGGCATGTATATTAAATGCTGATAGTGGGCCTGCAGGACTGGTTGTACCCCCCACATGTGCAGCCTTTCAAAGGGTTCTCAGACCTGCCACTGCAGTGTCTGTGCACAGTTTTTACTGCCATATCGACTTGGCAAGTGCACCCACTTGCCAAGCCCTAACCTTCCCTTTTGATACATGTGAGTCACCCCTAAGGTAGGCCCAAGGTACCCCTATGTGCAGGTGCAGCGTATTTGAAAAGTAGGACATGTACTGGTGTGTGTGACATGTCCTGATATTGAACTACAGTGTATTTTGTTTTTTACTGTTCAAAGGCTATCTGTCCCATAGGATAGAATGGGGAATACTCTGTAACATTTTACGAGTACATATTCTCATTGGAATAAGATAGAGAACTAGAGTTTAGCATGTCTGAACTCAGAATGTAGAAATGCATCTTTTAGTCAAGATGATTTTTACGTTCTGTATTTGAAAATACCACTTTTAGAAAGTAGGTGTTTTCTTGCTTAGCCATCCTGTGTGCCTCTGCTGGGTTCTGAATTGACTGTCTGTCTCTTCAGAAAGCCACTGGGGGGTTGAGGTGTGTCCTGCCTTTCCTGGATGAGTCAGGGCTGGGCTGAATAGACCTGGGCCTCATTTAGAGTAGGGGGAGGAGATTTCCTTGCACCTGAATGGGCCTGGTCTGCCTTGGGCAATGCTGCCTACACATCCTGCTGGCAATCTGGGTCAGAGAGTATCAAACTGATTTGGACTAAGCACAGACACTCTCTACCCAAGAGAAATGAAGTATAAATAGTGGGGCCCAGACCCCAGAACTTTAAAACTTTCTTGGATCAAGGAACCTGCCAAGAAGAAGAGCTGAAAGAATTGCCAGGAGGAGCACTGCCCCTTTGCTGTCTTGTTGCATTACTGGGTTGGCCTGTAGATGCTGCTTCTGACTTGGGCAGTAAAAGGACTGGACTGAACTTTCTCAAACTTTTTGCTGAGTATCTCCAAGAGCTTAAAATAGAGTGTGCCTCCTGTTCGTAAAGTCTCAGGGACAGCCAAGACTTCACCGACCTCTGGGTGCCACCTTTGGAATCGTGGTTTTGGTTCCCACAGAGGGAGAAAGCAGCTGACTCCATCATAGACTCCGACGCTTGCTCTGTGTCCTGAAGGCACTGCAGAGGACACCGCTGCATCTCGCACTGCAACCCTGGTCTCATCCATGACAAAGACCCCCGTCGCCACAGAGCCGCTGCTTGCATCGTGACCTCTGGGCACCGCATTCCGCACTGCCTCGCTTCACTCCGCCTCGCTGGTCTCACCAACAACATCCCTGCCTGCTGACTTTGACACTCATGACTGCACCGTGGCTTGGGGCACCGCTTGTAAGTCTCACAATACACTGCCTCGTCCCACAACCCAGTCCAGACTGACCAACGCCAGCTCTCAGCAACTGGCACTGTCGCCTGCACCGTGACCTGTCAGCATCACAAAGAGCACAGCCTCACTTCATACCGCAGCCCTGGTCTCACAGACGCTGCTGGATGACCGTCACCGAGCCGCTGCTCCGCTTCACATCTCAACCGCAACGATTGCCACGACCGACCTGCACCAACGTGATCGCCAGCAATGTTAAGGTACTGTTTACGAGTCTGCCGACACCATAACAGATGCGATCAGATAGAACAGATCGTTTACAGCACTGCGGTAGCACCGGACGGAGCTACCGACTTTAAGGAACTGCACCTTTAAGGTTCTTCTCTAAAGTGCATATTTTGGATTACTGTATGTTGGCTTTTTTATCGTTTTGGCCTTGGTTGTACATATAAATATTGGTTATTTTTCTAAAACTGGTGTGGTGTCCTGTTGTAGTGTTGTCACTGTATTACTGTTGGTTATGTGCAAATGCTTTACACACTGCCTCTGAGATAAGCCTGACTGCTTGTGCCAAGCTACCAAGGGGATGAAGAGGGGTAATTTCAGTAATGTATCCCCCTCATCCTGACTAGAAGGAAGAGTCCATATTTAGGCAAAGGTGCAAGCCATTGCCAACTAGAGACCTAATTTCTAACGGTTCATGTTAGACCCTCTAGCAGGAGTATTGTGAGGCTAATCACCACTGCATTTAGTGACCCTATAAAGATAATCCACATTTGGACTTGTCTCCTTATTTCTCAATTCATTGAAAATACATCTCTGTGACTTGCAATCTCCTTAGAACATATAGCAGAGGGTGCTGTTTACCATAGGACTTTCTTAGATTTCCAGGTTATTATGTAAAACATGCCATTTATTTACTTAGAAGTTTTATATAGTGCTAAAGGTCATAAAGGCCCTGTCTGAGCATTAGAATAGAAACAGATTCCAGGGATGTTGGAGTTCAGCAAATGAATGTGGTTGAACTGGATCCGTTGGAGAGCCTTCAGCTTTGACTGAGCATCAACTTGTCTGTGTATGTGCAATCTAAATGACCCTGCCTGTTTTTGCACCCCTTGCAACCTATTGATATGCGTTTTGGGAAGGCCAGTGTAGACAAAGTTGCAGTACTCCATATGGGATCTGGGTCAAATAAAGTGATTGTGCAATACTTTAATGTAAGATATATATTCCCTGGATTTGGGTTGAAGAGCTGGAACAGTGTTATGTAACCTCCGTGTGTAGTGTCAAATTGTGATTTTTTTTCTTTCCTATTTTAGTTCTCCTATACATATAGGTGGTGGCATTTCTGAGGTGGCACACTGCATCCATGCAAAACATCTACTAATTATTTGAAATTTGTAGTTTAGACCCTCTTGCCTAATCCTACATTTGGGTTCATGCTATTAATAATGTGATGAGAATTGGCATTCGCCATATTTTTAGGTCGAGCTTTCGAGACCTGTTGTATATACTTTGGACAGGTTGTAAGCCCACAAAGAAGTATATACACTGGTTTTCTTCAATTTGTTTCAGCGTCCTTTAAAAATCCTTGCTTGCTGGTGGCCAGTCCTTCCTCTTTGTCCCTCCTTTTTGTCTTTCGTTGCCTCCCACAAAGCAGGTACCCAGTACTGTATCTTCACACTTTTGGTTGTTTATATGTTTGGTTGGGCGACTATTTTCTATTTCTTTCCATCTCATGTTACACTGTGGGTGCATGTTTAGCTTTGGCCCTTGTTATTTTATTGCATCTTCCCTCCCTCCCCCGGTTGTTGATGCCATCGTTCCCGAACCACCCACTCTGTTGCTTATTTAGAGTACTAGTGGTCTGCCTATACTTGGGGTGTGGTGTAATCTCTACCCAGAGTGAGAACAAGCCACCCAGCCTGGAGGCAGGGAATGGGCAGAGATGAGAGGCGGGCACACCGCAGGTCTCTCGGCAACCACTGCTCGAGTCACAGTCTCGGAAATTGAGGATTTTCCGGGGAGGGGACATGCCTTGCTGAGCAGAGGAGACATTCTGAAGACCACCGAAACACTCCTTTAGAGCTCCTGGCAAATTGTTAGCACCTGACATCTGTGCTTGGTGGTTCCTTGTTTGGGGTTCAAGAAAACAAAGATTGGCACAAAGTAGCTACAGGCCCCTCTCCATCTGCGTTTTACCAGCTCCGTCACCCCAGCATTTGTTTCCACATCAAGTTAACCTTAAATATACAATGGGTTGCCAGGCCTGGCTCTCTTGGCGAACTTGTCAGCTGCTCTATAAAAACCAGCATAGGATCCCCACGAGCCGGTATACAACTGTTACAACGCATCTTTTAGCACGCAATACCATTACCACGCATCTTTTACAACGTAAAGTCTTCTACCACGCATACTTTTACAACGGATACTATTACAACGCAAGTACTTTTACAACGCATGTACTTTTACAACGCATTTCGCAAAATCGTTAGTATTTTTAAAGAAATTTAACTATCTTTTGTAGTTGGTTTATAATTATTATTAGAGTATTAGTTTTTATGTTAAAATTGAAAAATATTAATAATTTTTATTGATAATAAAGATTTTTAAAAAATACTTTGCTAATTATTTTTAAAAATATATGGAATTTATAAAAAATTTGTATTTGGTAAAAAATTAATACCAGAGTATTATTTGCAATTTATCTTTTTATAACTAAAATATTAATACTAGAGTTAAAAAATATTTAATATTTATATTAAGTTAAAAAAAAGGTTAGATTATAAATTGTAATTATTATATATTTTTATGTACCGGGATCATATAAGTTGGAAAAACACATTTTTACAAAAGCGAATGTAAAAGATAAAATTAATGAAAGATTTGGTTCCCACGTTTTATCATTGAATCCAATGTCAAACTTTGCCCTTCTTTTATTTTCATGCTAGATGCCATGAGTCCCGCGGAATAGATAAAGAATGTTTGAAAGAAGAAGAAAGAAGATAAAAAGAAGGGAAAAGGAAACAGAAAACAGGTAAGGAGATAAATATATACATTTACAAAATATATATTAAGAATAAGAAGTAATGCATGTGAAATTGATTACCAAAAAATGATAACATTGTTTCAAATGTTTTATTTTTATTTTAAACACATTGAAAAATAGCTTTTATTTTATGAATTTATTACATATTTTTAATGTAAGGGAAACATTATGAAATATTTAAAAAAAATGTATTTAATAATATTAATAACAAATATAGTCCCTTTTTTATCGTAGCAGCATCCAATTACGTAATGACGTTAACGTGAACGTAAGCGGCCATTTTGAAGAGTATCCAAGGTGGAAGCAGCTGGAAGCTGATCTGCGTCCAGGTAGGAAAACTTTTAATACTTTATTTTAAGTAGTAAATTTAAAACGGTATCGATATATTGTAAGGAAAGGATAAGGAGAGGTTACTATATACGTAAATGTTATGTACGTAAAAAAGCATATCGCCGATCATATAGCTACAGTATGCCTATGTCGGGTATGTTGGTGAAAAATAGAAATGTTTATTCTGTTTAGAAAACGTTGTCTTTATAAAAAAAAAAAAGCTAAGCTGAATATGTTATTTTTTTTATCGGTACGGAAGAAATGTAAAAAAATGCATTTTTGATTTAAAGGATTGTAGTTGCTTCACTTAAGAAAGAGAAAAAAGTGGTTAGATATTTGTAGAAAAAAAGCTTCGATTAAAGTAAACAGTGGTTTTCTTAAGTTTCTTGGCTACGGAAATTTGTTTTTGGGATTGGTTGTCTTGTTGAAAAAAATACAGACAGATCACATGGTTTGAAAGGGATTTGTTCAAAAGTGGTCAATCAAAATGGTATGTGGATTTTTGGGCATAAATTAAACCAACAAAAGATGGTTCATTCCGTAATAGAAATATATTTTGGACAAAATAGTAATGTTGCGGACTGAAGGAAGATGCATATGGTATTGTGATTTTTAAAGTAATATCTCTTCTAAAGTGAGAAGGATTTCTTCTGTTATTTAGACAAAAAAGGATGTTTTGTAAAAATTGTGCATTATAATGGAAATGAAATGTGAATTATAGGAAAATCAAAAAAACATGAAGGATCTCTTTTTTTACTAAAAATAATTTCGATTATAAATTTTGTTGTGGGGTTCTAGAATATGCAAATGGAGATGGGTGACTTTAAAAAAAGCTAATCTGAAAAATGATGGATCACTTTTCTTGCTTTTAAAAATTAAATATTTTTTTAAGATATATTTGCTGTTAATATAATCTTTTACAAAGACATGCTTACTCATTTGATGAAGCTTTTTTTTCCACAATTTAAAGAAAAGAGAAGAACACAAGAATTTTACAAATTTATAAAAATGCATTTCTTAACAAATCTAAATTTTCATATTTTTAAAGAAGAGTGGATTATTTTTTTTAAAAAAGGGAAAGAAAATATAATCCGTAATACTTGGATATTTAGATTGATTTGCAACGAAGAGTTTTTTAAAGTTGCTTAAAGAAGAAAACAAAAAAAAAATACAATTAATGGTAAAGAGTCCCGACTTAATTTTTAAAATTTTTATAATTTAGAAACATTTAATAGCCAATTTTAATTATAGAGGATACAAATTTTGAGCAAAGCAGGAAAGTAATGTGAAACAGATAATTAAAAAGTAAGAATGTTAGCTAAATTATCCAGGTAATCTAGAGCCACACACAACGTAAACTGTTGTATAAGTGCCAATAGTCTCTCGGACATTTCCTTTGTTTTGTGGGTTATTCGTGGATTTAGACTACCTGTAAGAGTTTGGGAAATTCTCATTTCCTGAAAACTTTGCTCCTTCTTCAAAGTTTCCAAAAAAGAGTAGAAATTAGGGTGGGGTTTACCAATTGTATGGTTGAAGGAGTTATGCCATCCCTCAATGGCATTATTTGTTTTTGCCTCTCCCTGTAAGCAACTCGAATAACAGTTTCACCACTCCACATGGAAACGTGGTTTCCTCCTGCGACCCGATCTGCTTAGGTGTCCAATCCATGTGTCTTCCATATAATTTAGAATGGGTGCCAATTTTTCCTCATTTGCTATGTAATCAGACTCTGTAATGGCAGTGTAGTACTCATCTACACTTTCGGGAGGGACAAAACAAAGAGCAGTTAGTTTTTTTTAACTCTACCTGTAGTTTGCTGTCTGAGGCGTATTCTGTAACCAGGGGTGTTTTTTGTAACTTACGCCAGAATGCCTGGGACAAATGGAAAAAACACCCTTGAATTTGGGTATCCGTGTACATTTTGGTGATCACATTGATCATGCTCAATTCGAAATCAATAATAATTTTCCTAGGGCTTTGGTTTATTGTTGATTTTATAACTGATAAAAGTTCAGTGTAGGTTGCAGAAGTCTTATCAGGCAGCAAACTATATACTAGGGGGATCACATTATTGTTAATTTTTTCATGTTTAGTATAAATTTGGGTGAATGGATGGGGTGTACTTTTTTCCCATCCATCATCCAAATTTCACTTGTTTCAAGTTTAACAATGTTGCGGGGTGTACTAAAAATTAATATACGTTTTTGAGGGTTTTCATTATCATGCAAAAGAAAAGGTTCATCAGCAAAAGAAATAGTGAGTTCGTGAGGAATAACTATGTCTGAAAAGGTATGAGGTGTATTGGTTTGTGTATTACTTGCCTGCTTTTGACATTGAATAATTCTTCGCAAATTATTTATGGTAGGCATATTACTAGCTATATGATTAGGGACATGCTGAGCAACCTCTCGCAAAATGGATCCTGTAGAATCATTGGAGGTGCTTGCAAGTTCCTTCATTTCATTGACAGTATTTCTGACATCAATCTCCATTGCAGAGGCAGAGTGGTTATGGTTACTTGTTTTTAAAATGATATCATCAACTGTAACCGCTCTGCCGCTGCAACGGGTTGAGAAGTATTGCACGCACCTCCAATGATTTCTAGGAAAACGTATCCTTTCCTTACAATATATGTAACCCGCATGATTTAAAAGTCTGTTTCCTTTTCGGGATTTGATGTACTTTGCTGTGGGTTGAGTAGACATTATCTGTAAGGACAAAAATATTTTTATTTACTTTGTGCTTTTATTTACTTTAAGTGTATACAAAGAAACCAACACTTTTCCTACTACAGCACTTTCCTGGAGTTAGAATAGTGATTTATACCTCTACATTATCCTGCACTTTCCCTACTGCAGCACTTTCCTGGAGTTAGAATAGTAATTGATATATCTACACTATCCAGCACTTTCCCTACCGCAGCACTTTCATGGAGTTAGAATAGTCATTTATACCTCTACACTATCCTGCACTTTCCCTACTGCAGCACTTTCCTGGAGTTAGAATAGTAATTGATATATCTACACTATCCAGCACTTTCTGTAATGCAGCACTTTCATGGAGTTAGAGTAGTAATTGATACCCCTACACTATCCTGCACTTTTCCTACTGCAGCACTTTCATGGAGTTAGAGTAGTAATTGATACCCCTACACTATCCTGCACTTTTCCTACTGCAGCACTTTCCTGGAGTTAGAATAGTGATTTATACCTCTACACTATCCTGCACTTTCCTTACTGCAGCACTTTCCTGGAGTTAGAACAGTGATTTATACCTATACACTATCCTGCACTTTCCCTACTACAGCACTTTCCTGGAGTTAGAATAGTGATTTATACCTGTACACTATCCAGCACTTTCCCTACTGCAGCACTTTGATGGAGTTAGAATAGTAATTGATACCCCTACACTATCCTGCACTTTCCCTACTGCAGCACTTTCCTGGAGTTAGAATAGTAATTGATATATCTACACTATCCTGCACTTTCTGTACTGCAGCACTTTCATGGAGTTAGAACAGTGATTTATACCCCTACACTATCCTGCACTTTCCCTACTGCAGCACTTTCCTGGAGTTAAAATAGTGATTTATACCTCTACACTATCCTGCACTTTCCCTACTGCAGCACTTTCCTGGAGTTAGAATAGTGATTTATACCTGTACACTATCCTTCACTTTCCCTACTGCAGCACTTTCCTGGAGTTAGAATAGTGATTTATACATGTACACTATCCTGCATTTTCTATTCTGCAGCACTTTCTTAGATTTACAATACTAATTGACACTTTTACACTATACAGTACTTATTTTAATGCAGCATCTTCTTGGAGTTAGGATAGTAATTTATGGTTTAAAAATATTCTACACATTACTTAATGTAACTTTTTTCTGGTATAAGAGTAGTTATGGATATCCATTAAGTAATCTAAATGTATATGACACATGAAGTTTTTTTTTTTTTAAACAAATTGTATCTGCAAATGGTTTTTATCTGTGATAAGAATATTTAGATGTACCAATGGATATTTCAGAATATTTGCTTGTTGCTATGTTTAAAAAAAGGTGTGTATTTTTTAAATACCTTTTCATTGAGCTGTTTTATGGTTATCTTGGATTGCTGCTTTTTGGAAAGTACTTTATCTTGCTTCTTTTGGGGTTGCTGATCTTCTTGTTCTTCTCTATGGTGTGCGTTTAGTACTGGATAATTTTGCAAATCTAGATAATGACACAAATGAAAATGAGTATTGTTTTTTCAATGACATTTAGATTACTAAATGAGGCCTTTAGACTTTCCTACACTTTTTCTATTGCAGTACCTTCTTGAAGTTAGATTAATAATTGAAATCTCTACACTATTCTATACTTTCCCTACTGCTACAACATTCTGGAGTTAAAATAGTAACTGATACCCCTATACTCTCCAGTACTTATCGTAAATGATGCATTTTCCTGGTTTTGGAAAACTAAGTGAGAACCCTACCTTATCTAGTAATTACTATCCTAATGCACCTTCCCAAAAAAAGAACAGTTGGTAATATTCGGATGTATGACGCGTGCTAAAAGATGCGTTGTAACAGTTGTATACTGTAATATTCATATACTATCCAGCACTTACCCTAATGATGGTGTGGTTTGATTCTTTCAAAACTGGTATTTCTTGAAAATTTGTTCTTTTTGAAGATTCCTGTGTTGATTGTGAGATTTTACAAGAGTTACCAATTATTCTGAAACAAAAGAAATGAAAATTATTTTAAGTTTCACATATAATATCTTTACTATATTCAGTATTTAATCTATTGAAGCACATTTCTTAATTTAGAACAGTAAGTTACACCTCTACAATATCCAACAGTTACTCTACTGACAAAGCATCTTGGAGTTTGAATAGTAAATGACATCTTTATATTGTCCAGTATTTACCTTATTAATGTAACTTTTAGGATTTGGAATACTAATTGATGCCTCAACACTATCCTGCACTTTCCCTACTGCAGCATTTCACTGGAGTTAGAATAGTTATAGATATCTTTACACTATCCTATACTTTCTCTACTGACACATCTTCCAGGAGTTAGAATATTAATTGATACCTGTACACTATCCTGAATTTACCTTACTGATGCACGTTCCCAGAATTAGAATATTAAGTGATACTCTTAAAGTACTCAGCATTTATCCGACTAATTTGAAATTTTGCTATTTGTCTTGCAGACTAGTTAGGTATGTTTTTGGGGGTTAAGCTTACTTTCAGTTACCTTTTAATGTTGATGTATACTTTTTTGTCTTGATCCCGGACGATTTTCTGGTTTTTAGATGGCTTTCTTTGTTGTCAGCTCTTTCCGGTTTTTTCTTTTGGTCAGAGGGCTGCTGAAGATCACTTTCAGTATCTTAAAATATTAAAAAAATATGTAATGTCATTATTTATTTAAACGTTTGTGAAGCAATGAAATGTGATAACATTATTATGTTTTAGTTACATTTAATTTCCTATTTTGAAAATATCACAACTTTTGTGTACTGTCTTATTAGATTAAGAAAACACCTATAATATTCATCATTTTTTCTACTGCTCCACCTTCCTGGAGTTAGACAAGTATTTGAAATTTCTACAACATTCTACCGTTTCCCTTCATCTGCACTTTCTTGGTGTTAGAATAATATTTGATATTTGTATATCGTTCCACACATTTCCTACTGCTGAATAATGATGGAGTTAGAACAGTAATTGATTACCTTTTTTATAATTTGGTATCACTTATTATGTATCTATTTATGTAATGAAAAAATTATTTACCCTGTTTTTAACGTGACGTTTGTATTTCAATATAGTACATTTTTTCGTCAATCGTCCTTTTATTCTGTTGATAAATACGATTTAAAAGGTATGCATTATTAAATGTTTTGATGTGTAAAATAATAATAAATCATTTTCAAAAAAAGTATAAAAGTACCTGTAAATAAATGTTGAAGAGGAGTATGGCTCTTTTAACAAAATGCTTTATTTTGCAAACGTTGTTTTATCGACAGATTTTGTAGGAGTTGTTCTTTAAAAAAAAAACAATTTACTGAGTTTTAACGAAAATTACATTAAAATTTTGTTTCGAATTTGATTTAACTGTTCTAAATATTTCATTTACATATTAGTCGGGTAAAAATATTTTTGGCATTTTTAGTGATATATGTAGGTTTGTCGTATTAAAAAGCTTAATACTTTTTTATTTTAGATAAATTAGAAAGTTAATATTTTTATTTTAACCATTAAACATGCATTAAGCTAATATTTCGTATATTCGTTTCACAAACTTACTTGTAGATCTGCGAAAAATGCTCCAAAATAGGCTACTGCTGTTATCAAGTTGAAGGGTCAGCTTTTGACGTCTGGTTACTCAGGGAGTTGTCAACCAACTGAATATAAAATGGTGTCTTGCTTGTATTTATAAGTTTTTGTCAGGTACATCGTTTTTTAATAAAAAATACCTCGTTAGTAATCTATTTTTAAAATCTTTTTATTAATGTGGAAACTATCTAATTTCTCGTGTGAAAAAGTGTTGTTTAGTGTTGTTTAGTGAATTTCTTTCCGTTTTGGCATCCATTTTGAAAGTATTGTTGTGGTATGATTTCATGGAAAGAGTTGAAGGACAAATAAAGTATCTGAATAGTTTAAAATGGCGGCTGTGTGTTTGTATAATGTTTGTTTCTTCGTAAATATATTGTTATATTTGTAAAATACTTTTTAAATGTATTATTTTTACTTATTCTACGACTTGGTAAAGTATGTCATTTTTTACTAATATTAGAATTAATTTTAATACTCGAGTATTAATTTTAATACTCGCGTATTAATTTAAAAAAATATTTAGTATTTCGTAATATTACGTTTAGTTTTTTACAACATTTTAATACACTTCCCCACCCAAAACCCCTAATTTCCCTGTATCCTGTGCCAGGTTTTATTTGACAAAAAAAAAAATATATATATTTGCGTTGTAATGTATGCGTTTTAAAAGATATCGTTGTAATGGTAGTTTTTAATTAAATGCACTATATTGCGTTGTAATAGTTTTCGTTGTAAAATAATGCGTTGTAATGGTATTTGCGTTGTAAAAAATGGGTTGTAAATGTATGCGTGCTAAAAGTATGCGTTGTAACGTCATACATCCCCATGAGCCTAGGTTTGAGTGTCACTGCTGCAGGCCAAGACCTGAAGGAAAGGAGGGGACACGCTCACCAGCTAGTGAGGGCCCTGTGCATTAAATATTACTTACAAGAATGTCCAGGTAAGGAAAGCACATGACAGGATTCCTAATCTGCAATAAAAACTTCCACAACAGTTTGCGAGCTGCACCAGAAATGGTTTTAAGCGTGGTGCAAGGATTTCTCGTATCCTATTTTATTTATATAATGCCTTCCAAACACCTAAAGCATTTTTTGATTGAGGAGTAAGTAGCTATTTCTCATTTATTATTTACACATGAGTGTATATCCCAGAATGGAACAGCATGACTAGAGATGTTTAAAGTAGAGATGACGAGTATGTTCCAGTGAGGTGTCTGGCATTAGAGAAAGGAGTTCCTTGTCCGCGACTTGTCCGGGTCTTTCCTCAGAACATTCCAGAATTAGGTTAGTATGAGTCTTGGTGTTGCATCCTGTGATTGGGTTTTGGTCTTAAGCTGTTATTTGTTCTCTTTTATTGTTTGTGCCATAGTCCTCCTTCTAGCTTTTCCCTCACCTCTTTGAGTATCACTGTGTTTATAGCCTCTCTTTAAAAAACGTTGTTTGGTTTCTGCAAATTTATTTTGCATTTAATTCACCTCAGAGCAGTTTCTCTTCATCCTTATGAACTCCCCATAGGGTATGCTCTTCTTTAGGGACTGCGGATGGAAGCTCGAGCCATGTAATACTGCATTTGTGGCGGTGCTTTTCCTGAAGACTGTTGTTTGTATTTTTCAGGCTGCCAATTAGTTCCCATTAATATTCTCAAAAAGTCTCCTATATCTTTTATGTAGGAGTTCAACGTTGGCACTATTGGCCCCAGAAAGTAATCAACATATGAAGCTATGTTTGCATAATGTGCCCCACAGCTCTATATTATCGCATAAATGATACAGGAGAATTTTTGAGAATATTAATGGGAACCAATTGGCAGCCTGACTATTTACTTGTGACGATTGACCTTGTCTCTCTTTATACTTCTATTAGCCATAAAATAGGCATGAAGCCTGTTATGTACTCTCTGAAGCAGAGACCAATAGGAGAACTACAACACACCATGATGCTGAGTGAAATGATCGAACTATGTTTGAGAAATAATATCTTCATCTTTAACTTAAAAACATACTCTCAAAGCTGCAGTACTGTCATGGGAGTTTCCTTCTCTCCAAGCTATGCTAATCTAACGATGGGTTGGTGGGAGAGAAGCATAGCCTGTAGAGAGGAAAATTAACAATACATCGCCAGAGTCGCTCTGTGGCTGCATTTCTTAGATAATCTTTTTCTCCTATGGAAAGGCACAGATTCAGAATTCTTGGAATATCTAGCTATCCTTAATGACAACGAAGTGGGTTTGAAGTTCACCCACAACATCAATCACAAGGAAATAGACTTTTTGGATATAAAGTTACATATCAAGAACCGAAAAATACAGGGGCGTGGCCAAGCCAAGCTACAAAATGGCCGCCTAATCTGTCGGCTCCGCCGACCAAGTACCAAATCCGTTGATTATCCGTATCAAATTGCCTAGATTGGGGCTCCAATAACGTCATCTGTAAATCGGAGGAGCTGCTGCACAGTTTGCTACCATCTGTAGCCAGGAAGGAGGTACGGAACCTGAGTGGTCAACCTGAACTTCAACAATGCGGTAAAACTGGAAGATGGATACATTTGGAATCTTAATAATATTGTTCAAGTCTTCAAACAGGTGGTGGACGGATTTACAGGAGAAGAACAATTGGGGCGTGACGACATTTGTGGCAACAAAGACATTTGTGGGAGTGCTGGTGGCAGGAGAATGGTGGAACGGGAAATCAAGCAACCCAGAAGATTCAAGGACTATTTAATGTATAGATAATTTACTGTTTAGTAAGATGTTGCTTTTCTTTTAGTTTGCTATTGTTGTGAGTGTTTGGTGATGGAAAGGACATGTTTGGCATTCTGACTTAGCAAGGGAGTGCAATAGAAGGTATGGTGGTGAGTGTTCCCCTGGTGTTTATGGTTGTATTGTGGAAATTTAAGGGGTCAGTTGATCCCGGAGACTTGGAGGAGCAGGCTGTGGAGTTTTGGATGGGGTCAGTTTACAGGAATAAATACTTCTCTCACCAAGCCTGCTTGTGTCACGTGCTAATTGGACACACCAGTAGGTCCTAAACAGCCCATAAGGCAGGGTGCATTGTATTTAAAAAGTTGGACATGTACTTTATAGTTTTACATGACCTGGTAGTGAAAATCTGCAATAACAATTTTTCAGTACTGCAAGGCCCAACTTTCCTATAGGATAACATTAGGTTACCTTATTACAATTAGTACGTGATACCCTTTTTATTGGGAACAGGTAGGAATGTCATGTTTACACTCAAACAAGTTGTAATTTAAATTCCTCTTTAATGCTACGGTCGGATTAAATCACAATTCTGAAAATGGCCTTTTAGAAAGTGCAATTTTCCTGTCCTAACCATTTGCTGCCTGGTCCTGGACCACATGACTAGGTGAAGTTGGCAGTTGTCCTTCATGTATTTCTCACAGACAGCATCACAATAGAAGGTATGGCTTTTGGCAGGATGGACCATCCTGGCTTAGTTGGCGTGGGGGTGGTAGAGCTCAAACCTACTACACTTGCACCACCAGACAGATGGGACCAGGACAGGGAATCAGGAAATTCCAGGCACCTCTGTAGGTGAAAACTCCTGAAGCTTCTCCCACATCAAATTGGGCACCAAGTATATAAAGGGGGATCCTCGGACCTACTCTTTAGTACACCCTTGGACCTGTAGCTACTGCAGACGGATGCCCTGCTGCTTGAGGCCTGCCCTACTTGCTTATAAGAAAGACTGGATCAGCACCATTCATCCAAGGCTGAAGTGAGTCCGAGGGTCAGCTCGCTGAATTACTGTTCAGAGCTACAGGTTATGTTATATTATATTGTTTTGTAAAGCGCACAGCTACTCAGCAGAGTCTCAGCAACTGGATTAGCTGTTATAGAGGCAGGATTTTTAATTTTCTCTTGAAAATATCCAAGCTGTGTACTAGCTGAAGATCTAATCGGAGTCTGTTCCAGGAGAGTGGTTCCAGATAGGAAAAAGATTTCCCACCTATTCTGAGGCAACGAATGTGGGTGCCCTTGGTACGCTGAAGAAGAGCAAAGGGTGCGTGAAGGGAGGTATGTGCTGATCATCTCGCTGAGGTAGGATGCACCTGTGCCGTGCAGAGCCTTGTGAATATAGACCATGGCACAACAAACAGGGACACAACAAGCTTCAGAGGCCTCCCTGCATCTACGCAGCTGACCTGCTGCCTATACCTGCAACTAGTACTGCCTGAGCCCAGCTGGCCTCTGCTGGAGTGGGTTCCTGATTCCCAAGAGGTGCCCCTCATGTTCTGGACCCTTTGCATGGCATCAGCTGAACTCCTCCTTGAAGGACAAGAAAAGTCCTGAGTTTGGGACTTTTTCCAAACATGAACGTACCCATCCATGCCAAGATCTTGCCAAACGAAGCTCCAATTCTTTGCGCTATGGTGTCAGCCGGCAAGGCAAGATCTACACTTCGCACTATGACAGCCCATGGTGATCGCCAACGCAAATCTCCAGCAATGACTATTCCCGACAAGGTCTTCATGCTACAGCAATGTCCATCTGTGACACATTCCCTGCTCTTTGTGCTACAGCATCGAACATCTGCAACGCTATCCCTGCTCCTCAGTTTCCTCTACTGCGAGCGGAGTTCATTGCGCTAGAATTTAGAAGGTAACTTTTTCAGCGGGACAAACCTGGTGCCTGTATCTGGCCCGCACTCCATCGTGGTCAACCTGAACTGGTGGCTAATCCCTGGTCTCATACCGTGAGTGGCGCTTTGTGCTTTAAGGTGCTATACTTACCCTAAATATTTGAAATTTTGTATCTCTGGTTAGACTGATTGAATGTTGTAGTTTTGGAGTCAAATAATGTATGATTTATCACTGCATGTGTGCTGCATAAATACCTAACACATTGCCTTAAAGTGAAGCTTGACTGCTTCTTGGCCAATTTACCAGCAGGTTAAACACAGGTTACCTTAGTGACTTTTTGTGGTTCACCCCGACAGGGATTGTGTCTGTTGCTTACGAAAGGCTCAGAATCCCCTCAACCAACAAACCAATTTCTCAAACCATTGAAGTTAAATTCCATAGTGTTTCCAGTTTACAGAACAGCCCACATTTCACACTGTAAAACTCCGACACAACACTTCTCTTTTCTATTTTATAAAAACTCCAAACCCGCAAAAAATCCATATTGAAAAACAGAACAATGCACAGGAAGAGAACATGAAATTCCAAAATATATTAAATGAAATTATTTCATAAAACTCATGATTACCTCCTAACACTGAAAAACTGGAGCAAGCTTTGAATAACAATTTAGACCAGCCTATAATGTGTTAGAAAAACTTCAGCTTATCTTCTTGAAGATCAATTCCAATGTTTAGCAGCCAAAAATTAAAATAAATATCCACCAGTCCTTGTTTCTTAAATTAGGAGTAATATGTCCATTCTGGAAGCTGTAGAGCAAAGTGAGCTTACCCGTTAATACTTACTGAACTTGGTCCGAGTATAACTGCTTCCATTTTTATTTACTACTTTTTGTGTCAAGAAAAGGCCTCTCGAAACAGGATCCTCTTCCCTAATTGAAGCCAGTGCAGACCCGTCAAATTAAAAGTGACCTATATCCATTATTGCAAGCCCAGAATGTGCTGTGTGGCAGCATTTTGGACAATTTGCGACCTGTTCCCCAGAAACTTGTCTTCCCCTGAATAAAGTGCATTTTCATAATCCAGTCAGAAGAGTATGCTAGCCTGCACAAGCAACTAAAGGCAAAAGGACTCCAGCATAATGCTAATGTTCGTAAGCACTTTCAGGTTAAAAAAAAAAGAAAAACAGATGGAAGCTACCTTGTTCAGGAGAAGTACTAAATCACTAACTATTTTGCAACCTGGGATGCTGGACATCTTGCATTCTGTGTCTTCCTGGCAGTCAACCAAGCAAATGTGTCCTTCCCTACTACTAGTACCTCAGTTTTTTCCCTATTTATGGGTAATCCACTGGCCGTCATCCATTTAAAGACAGTCCCAAAGATTATTTGACAGCAGACTGGTAATTTAAGTGGACCACTAACTAAATGTTGGCTTTGTAGGTTGTCAGTGAAAGGCTAAGAAAAAACCTTATCAGTTGGGTATGTGGATCCAATATCATGCACCCCAGGAAATACTTTTTTTTTTTTTGAAATAGCAGTTTTATTGATATATTATTTGTTACAAATTTTGATAATGCGTTTGGTAAAGATTTTTTTATTTTTTATAAACACTTTATTTTCAAATGAAGGATACATTTCACATTGCATTGCATATAGTAGCTTCACAACTCAAACAGATCGTGCCTGACAGTTTGCGGTACAGTAATGAACAATATATTGACCAGTACAGTGGTGACACTCAGCGACCATCAGTTCCCAACCTTCCCACCCACCCCGACCCATGGTCTCACTCCGAGCAATAACGCAAGGGAGACTACGTATTGCAATCTCTCTGAGCATTGGCCGCACCACATGGTCTTATTGCACCGTGTCGTATAGATGCGTGGCCAGCACCCTCCCCTCAACCCACGCCCTCCGGCACTATTCCGCTGTCTGCCTGGGTGTCGGAAGTCTGCTTAGCTGCGTCCAGGTGTGCCCTCAATGGGCCCATAAGTCTTTAGGGCGGGATGTCGTTGGCATAAGATTGGCATATAATTCTGCTTTGGTGTTACAAAATACTAAGCTATTCAGCCAATCTCTTAGTTTGGGGGGTGACCTCCTGCCCCAGTGTATGGCCACTTCCCTCTTCGCTAGCAGCAGCCCCAGGGACGCCAGCCTCCTCACCAACTTGGGAATCTGTATAGCCCAGGAGGGCAGTTTGAGGAAGGGGTCAAGTGGGATCCCAATTATTCTCCCAAGTGTCTCATGCACCGCAGCCCAGTAGGTCTGCAAACAAGAACAGGACCAGGCCAGATGCAGAAAGTCGGCATGTGGAGAGGCGCATTTTATACAATTGTGTGACTTAGTGGCATCAATCTTGTGGGCCATGGCTGGTGTAAAATAGAGACGATGGAGAAACTTGAAATGTAACAACTTATGGCGGCTGTTAAGCAAGACATCCCTGGTAACCCTACAACACTTCTCCCATTGGTCGTCTGTGATCTCCCCACCCGTGTCTGCCTCCCAGGCATGCCGAATCTTAGAGTCCTCTACAGGTAGCATTAGGGCGCAGGACTTGTACATTTTGGAGATGAGACGTGCACCACTCGTGCTCTCCAGGACCAAACCCAGCAGTGGGAAAGACTACGGTTCAACCAGGTATGAGGGAAACGCCGCACGCAATGCGGATTTCATTCTGCTCATTAGGAAGCGTGTCATAAAGCTGCAGTCAGAGAATCTGTCGTCTTCATCTATGGAAAAAATATGACCCGCCGGGAATAGGTCAATCAATCAAAACATTTGTAGAGCGCACTACTCACCCGTAGGGGTCTCAAGGCGCTGGGGGAGGGGGGGTGCCACTACTGCTCGAAGAGCCAGGTCTTGAGGTTTTTCCTGAATGTGAGGTGGTCCTGGGTCAGTCGTAGGTGGGCGGAGAGGGAGTTCCACTTCTTGGCCGCCAGGTAGGAGAATGATCTTCCTTCGGTGGTGGTCCTGCGGATCCGTGGGACGTGGTGAGGGCAAGGCTGGCGGAGCGGAGTTTGCTTGTTGGAGTGTAGAACGTGAGGCGGTTGTTGAGGTATTCGGGACCTATGTCGTGGAGCGCTTTGTGTGCGTGGGTGAGGAGCCTGAACATGATCCTTTTGTTGACGGGAAGCCAGTGCGGGTCTCTCAGGTGGGCTAATATGTGGCTGTGGCGGGGGATGTCGAGGATGAGTCGTGCGGATGCGTTCTGTATGCATTGGAGTCTTTTCTGAAGTTTGATTGTGGTTCCTGCATAGAGGGCCTGGGTGACCATCTTTCTAGTTCCGGTAGGGATCCACTGGAAGATCTTGCAGAGCATGTGCAGGGTGTTTGAAGCATGAGGATGAGATGGTGTTGACTTGCTTGGTCATCGTGAGAGAGGAGTCCAGGATGAATGCCAGGTTGCGTGTGTGGTCAGTGGGTATCGGTGCGGTGCCCAGTGCTGTGGGCCACCAGGAGTCGTCCCAAGTGGATGGGGATGGCCCGAGGATGAGGACCTCCTTCTTGTCTGAGCTCAGTTTCAGACGGCTGAGTTTCATCGATTCAGCGACGTTTTTTATTCCTTCCTGGAGGTTGACTTTGGCGGTGGCTGGGTCTTTGGTGAGGGAGAGTATCAGCTGGGTGTCGTTGGCATATGAGATGATGTTGAGGTTGTGTTTGCGTGCGATGGTAGCGAGGGGGCTCATGTAGATATTGAAGAGGGTTGGGCTGAGCGAAGAGCCTTGGGGTACGCCGCAGATGATCTTGGTGGCCGCTGAGTGGAAGGGAGGGAGGCGGACTCTCTGGGTTCTGTCGGAGAGGAACCAGTTGATCCAGTCCAGGGCTTTACCTTGGATCCCGGCGTTGTGGAGGCGGGATATTAGGGTGCGAAGGCAGACTGTATCAAAGGCGGCTGAGAGGTCTAGGAGGATGAGGGCGATTGTTTCCCCGTTGTTAAGTAGGGTCCTGATGTCGGTGGCTGCGATGAGGGCGGTCTCGGTGCTGTGTTTGGCTAGAAATCCGGACTGGGATGGGTCGAGGGATCCATTGGCCTCGAGGAATGCGGTCAGCTGTATATTGACGATCTTCTCGATAACTTTTGCAGGGAAGGGAAGAAGAGAGACGGGGCAGAAGTTTTTGAGGTCTTTAGCTCTCTGGGAAGGTGGCGGACGTGATGGAGTTGTTTATGACATTCTGTAGGTGGGGAGCGATGATGGTGTCGGCTTTGTTGAAGATGTGGTGAGGGCATGGGTCGGAGGGAGAGCCGGAGTGGATGGTGTTCATGGTGTGGGTGGTGTCTTTGGTGCTGATGGGAGTCCAAGCGCTGAGGGTGGTTGTAGAGGGCGTTGGCTCGGTGGCTGGAAGCGGAGTCTGTGTGCTGAAGGTGTCGTGGATAATGGCGATCTTGCGGTGAAAGAACGTGGTGAAGGAGTTGCAGAGGTCTTTCGATCGTGTGATGTCATTGCTGCTGGCGCTGGGATTGGAGAGCTTTTACGATGCTGAAGAGTTCCTTGTTGTTGTGTGTGTTGTTGTCCAGCCGTTCTTTAAACAATGTCTTTTTGGTGGTGCGGATCAGCTGGTGATGTTTGCGGGTGGCGTTCTTGAGGGCTGTCATGTTTTCTGTCATCTGTTCGTGGTGCCAGGTTTTCTCGAGGGTTCGGCTGGATTTCTTTGATTCTTTGAGGTCGTCGGTGAACCACGTTGTTTTCCTGTTGCCGGGTTTGCCTGGAGGGTTCTTCAGTGGTGCAAGGGCATCGGCGCAGTTGATGATCCACTGTGTGAGGTTGCGGGCTGCGTTGTTGGTGTCAGTAGTGTTGATTGGTGGGTTCTGGCTCAGTGATGTGGTAAGCTGGTCTGCGGTGACTTTGCTCCAGCATCTACGGGGGATCTGTTGCGGGCAGTGGTAGGATATGGTCTTCTTAAAGGTGAAGTGGATGCAGCTGTGGTCGGTCCAGTGTAGTCCGGTGGAGTGGCTGAAGGCAATGTGGCTGCTGGCAGAGAAGATGAGGTTGAGCGTGTGGCCGGCGTAGTGGGTTGGGGTGTTCACCAGTTGCTTGAGTCCGAGGTTGTCGAGCAGGGTGGTGGTGGTGGTGTTGTTGTCATTGTTGTTTTCCAGGTGGAAGTACAGGTCCCCTAGGAGGAAGTAGTCTGATGAGGCGAGGGCATGTGGGCTGATGAAGTCGGCGATGGCTTCACTGAATTGTGTGCGTGGGCCCGGGGGTCTGTAGATGAGGGTTCCTCTGAGGGTGTTCTTGGGGTCGGTGTGGATCTGGAAGTGTAGGTGTTCGGCGGTGGTGAGGGCATCTTCGGAGTTGTTTGTGACGCTGATGGTGTTCCTGTAGATGATGGCGATTCCGCCTCCGGTTTTGTTGATGCGGTCCTTTCGGGCGATCTTGTAGCCATCCGGGATGACCATGGCGATGTCTGGGGCTGAGGAGGCGTTCATCCAGGTTTCTGTGAGGAAGGCAACGTCTGGTGCTGTTGTGTCGAGGAGGTCCTAGAGTTCAATGGCGTGGTTGTGGACGGAGTGGGTGTTGAGCAGGATGCACTTGAGGTGGTTGTTGTTTTTGCCTGGTCCGGGTGGTGGGGTGCAGGTTCGGACGCAGGTGTATTTGCAGGTTTGGCAGGAGAAGGATCCGTGGGTGCGCTTCGGAGTGGCTGGGTAGCAGGCGGATGGTCGGCCGGTGTTGAGTGTGTGGAGGGTGGTGGTGGTGTCGTACTTCCGTCGGGTTTCTTGGTTTCGCCGGGGGTCAGGGGTTCCGGCGCTGGGTGCTGTCCAGGCGTGGATGGGCGCAGACGGGCTTGCCTTTGGCATGCCTTTCAGCGCGCCGGCGGCGCGTCCATTGCGCAGGTCCGCCACGCAGCCTCCATATGAGGGGTTGAGGGAGGGAGGAGCAGCTGGGAGGTGGGAGCGGGGCGGCGAATGGGGCACCAGGGGGGCAGGGGCGGGCCTCAGGGGAGGCAGCGACGGGATGCACGAGGGAGGGGAGTGGGAGGGGGTGGTACAGAAGGAAAGGGGCAGGGGGCGGAGGGAGAGGGCACAAGGGCACGAGAGGGTGGCAAAGAAAACAGCAAAACAATCGCAGGACAGAGTCAAGGGTCGCTCCCTTCACCACCGCGGGTCCTCCATATGAGTTGCTGAGGGAGGGAGAAGCAGCTGGGAGGTGGGAACAGGGCGGCGAATGGAGCACCAGGGGGGCGGGGCTGCAGGGGAGGCAGTGGCGGGAAGCGTGAGGGAGGGGAGCGGGAGGGGGGTGGTACAGAAGAAAACAGGGGCAGGGGGAGAGGGCACAACGAGAGGGTGGCAAAGAAAACAGCAACAGAACAGCAAAACAATTGCGGGACGGAGCAACAACAGAACAGAAGTCACAGAGCAAAAACAATCGAGAAACCGAGGAGAACAGCACAGGTCTGACTTAGGCAGCGATCCTGGTCACAGCGGGTGGCGGAAGTGGGACTGCGGCACAGGAGGACCGTGTGGTGGCTGAGGGGGGCTGACCTACCTTGTGGCAGGGTCAAGGGTCGCCCATCTTTACTATGTCAGCTGCTATCAGTGTACTCTGTACTATTCCTTGCCCAGTGAGTGGGAACCATCTAGTGTTGGGTAATGGTAGGGCAGCGGAGTATAGAGATGCAGCACCCGTGCGCTTTCTAAGCCTGTCCCAGGCCCAAGCAGTGGTGGACACTGTCTGAATGTCCCGCCTGTCCTGTGGGAAACCACTCGGCAGTATCTCACTCAATTTGTCCGGAAGAACCAGGTCCGCCTCAGGTCTCAAAAACGGAATACGGGCGTCAGGGTGAAACCAAGCGTGTGCATAGCGACATTGTGCTACCAAGTAGTATAATTGGAAGTCCGCAACGTTAAAACCTCCTCTTTCATATGGTAGGGTGAGTATGGACCAGCGCACGCGGCCGTTTACCACCCCACACCAGTTGAGTCAGAAGAGTCCGCAAAGTGCGAAAGAAACTGTCCGCCAAGGGCACCGGGATATTATTAAAGAGATATAAGAATTTAGTGAGGACCATCATTTATAATATGGCCACCCTGCCCGCTAGTGACGGGTAGCCACGGCCATCTCTTTACCTGTTCTTCTAGTTTTGAAAAGGCCTGTCCATAGTTTAAACCTGTGATCTGGATGGTGTCCAGGTGAATGTGTATACCAAGATATTTCACTGAGTCCTGGCATCATTCCAGAGGGAACTTGCAATCCCATTGGACTGTACCTTCCGTTAGCGGAAATATGATGGACTTATGCCAGTTGATGCCCAGCCTGAAAATCTACCAAAACGGATAGTTTCCTGAATCAGAGGAGCCAGGTTAATGTGGAGTTCGCGTACATACAAGATGGTATCGTCCGCATACCACCTCAGATCAAACTCCCAGGCCCTCCTTAGGGTCCCACGTTTTTGCTTGAGCCGTACAGGAGGCAGGGCCTTCTCATACGTTGCCCCTAAATATTGGAACTCGCTACCTGAGGCGCTGCGGAAATCAACATCTCTCCAATCCTTCCGGAAAGTACTGAAAACCTTTATGTTCTAAATGTATCAGTGCTTCCGAGAAATTACTTTCCTGACCCGCTAGATGTCCTCCCCCAGGTTAAAGGGCTGAGATGCCCTCGGGTGATTCATGTGCTATACAAGAACCCAATAACATAACATAACACAACATACAAAGAAGTTAAAAGGGGGCCTGTTTTGAATTGTAGCAATCTATGTAGATGGCGTTCTTGAAAATGCCTGATTAGCGCGTCCATTGCTAGGATAAACAATAGAGGGGACAGGGGCCATCCCTGTCTGGTCCCACGGTGTAGTTGAAATGGCCTTGACAGAGTGCCATTCAAGCGGAGTCGTGTCGAGGGGGCGCTGTATAGCAATGAAATGGTTGCGATGAAGCTATAAGGTATACCCATTTGCTGCATCACTTCCACCAGAAACGGCACTCCAAGGAGTCAAACGCTTTCTCAGCGTAAAGTAACACCGCCGCCGCCGGCACTTCAGGCTGTATTCTATGCAGCACATTGAACAATGTTCGGAGATTCAAGGACGTGGAACGCTTGGGGACAAAGCCAAACTGCATTGGTGAAATGATAAACTACATCAGCTGGGACAGCTTGTCGGCTAGTACTTTCGCCAAGATTTTGTAGTCCAAGTTCAATAAGGAGAGCGGCCGGTTGGAGCCGCACTGCTTGTGATCTTTGCCCGGTTTTGGCAAGAGAATAATCACAGCTTCACGCATTGTGGGGGGGTAGACTTTGCGTCTCCAATGCCTCAGCATACACCTCCATTAGCTGGGGGGCCAAAATGTCCTTAAATTCTTTATAGAAATCCCTGGTAAAACCATCTAATCCCGGTGCCGTAGATCCCCGTAGGGTGTCAATGGCTAGAATGACATCCGAGACGGATATTGGCTCTGCCATAAAATCTAACATGTATTTCTCCAAGAATACCAATGCGATTTCATCTAGGTATGCAGTCTGGGCCATACCGTCGGGGTCTCTCTTAGATGTGTAAAGAGTGGTATAATAATTTAAGAATTCATCACGGATAGCCACAATGGAGGTGAGAGTGGTACCGGCTGCGGATTGCAATTTAGTGATATAGTTTTTACTATAGGGCGGCCTCAGCATTTGCGCCAGGACTCTGCCAGGTCGTTTACCCTCCCTGTATTGTCTCGCAGTGGTATTTACCCATATACGGAATCTAGCGCTCCGCTGTGTCCCTATATTCTGTCAGCAGGGCAAGTCTCGCAGCCTGAGCCGTTGCGTCCGGGAGGGTCACAAATTGGGAGTCCATCGCAGCAATTTTGCGCTCAATGCGGGTCATTGTCTGCCTGAGGTCTTTAAGCACCCTCGCCTGTTTGGAGATGCACATCCCCTGATAACGGCCTTGAATCCCTCCCACAGGACCGCCATTGTGTCCACCGAGCCGGTGTTAAGTTCAAAATAGTCTTCTATCGCCTCCCAGACCTCAGTCTTGAAAAGGTCGTCTTGGAGGGCTCTCCCAGGGAAACGCCACTGTCTCTCGTATCTCTCCGGTCGGGGAAGCGTCAAATGTAAAACTATCAGTGAGGGGTCAGAATAAGTGCAAGGGAGCGTCACATGGGAGTCAAACCAGTTCACAACCACGGGGGAAATCAGCCAATAGTCTATCCTGGGCCAGGTTCCGTGTGGGCCAGAGTAATGGGTTTATTTGGTTAGGACAGGGTTACGCTTTCGCCAACTGTCAATTAAAGTATGGTGCTCACAGAGGTCCCGCAGAGCACGCCGCGCTTGCAGCTTGGTGTCTGATGCCCTAGAGGTGCCGTCCAGGTCGGGGTGTAGCAATAAATTGAGGTCACCATCCAGGAGTAGCGCGTGGGAGTCGTGTTTTGTGATCCATGCGTTTAGGTCATGGAAAAACTCGGGGGTATCGACATTGGGAGCATACACATTCACCAAAGTGACTTTGTGGCCATAGAGGTTACCCGTGACAATCACATACCAGGGTAACATCCATGAGTGTAAAAGGGATTCTCCTGTGGACCAATATAGCTGTGCCCCTAGCGTAGTTGCTATAATTGACAAAGAATCTGTGTGTGCCCCAGATGGCGCCAAAATGGGCCAAATCTGTAATGGGCAGGTGCGTCTCCTGTAAGTATGCGACATCCACCTTGTGACGCATAGGATAGTGGATCACCTGCCTCCTCTTACGAGTGTTATTGAGCCCCCTAACATTCCAGGACATGAAGGAGACGGCCAAGGGCCCCTGTATGTTACCTAGCCATGCCATCAGCCCATTGGGTAACCCTTTGCCTGTCAGGACTTGTATGCAATGATGTTGCGCTAAGCAATGCTACAATAAAGTGTAAACAACAACTCAAACAGAACGTCTTACTGAACCATGCCCCCTTCCCCCACCCAGCCATCTTCCAAGTTCCAACCCGAAGGTGGCCATCCCTCTCAAAAGTCTCGATCCCGTGGGTCATGAGGAGCGTAGGCCCAAGAAGTGGACCCTGGGAATGCAGTGAACCAAACACAGGGGATACACCCAGGGGGAGTGGCAACCCGCCATCATCCCAGCCAAGTGATACAATAAATAAGTACGTCAATCTATGCGAAGTCCTCAGAGCAAAGTAACTATACAAGAAAAAAGGAACAAAACCATCACCCAGTTCCGGGGTTTGAAAACAGTTCTGCGCTGGCATCCGAACCGCTGTGTGGCAGGGAGGTGAGCGCGCCCTCCGTCAAACGCTGTTGAGGTTCCGTGACGATTTTGTTCGTGTTTGTAACATTGTCGTAAATACATAATTTTGGTATCAGTGAACCGCAAATGATCCATTTAGTATATCCTGGTGTTTTCGCTATGCTACGAGCAAGAGCACTCCAGTTACAAACACATTTCTGTTCTACCCATGGCATCCATTTTAGAACACGGAAGCCATTTTGTATTCCTTGCCCTCACATAGTCAATGGACACGCAATGACCTCTTTTCATTAAAGGACACGTAGGCTTTAACCGGCGATTCACCTTGCTAGTGACACGTGCACCTTAGGCCAGCCACGCTGTGGCAGCATGACTCGGCAAGAACTGACTCCCCAGCCTGAGGCCAGTCCTGCTATACTGGTTCTTGTGTTCGTTGGCCTGATCATGATTAGGCGGCCGAAGCTGGTAACCGTGCCCATTTACGACCCACAAACATCTCTTATCCTGTCTTTCTATCTTCTACACCTGGCTCTGCTCCTTTCCTTCTGGGCCTTTATTAGGGGGAGGTAACGAAATTTACGATGAGGCGGTCCGGGTCTTGAATGAGAAATTGACATGGGATTATGATGGAATAGTGGGAACCCCTCATTCGTAATGTTTTGACATCAGATACTGTTGACGATTCCTGTGCAACGCCAAATATTTATTGTTTAAGACACGAATGTTTAGAACTGTGGTAACATGTAAAGAATTTGCCCCGAGCAGAATATTTAGTATATAAGGAACAACCCTCTTTGTACAAATTGAACAGGCTCCTAGACACTGCCCGTGTGCAGTTTCTGTGACTTCTGTGTCCCTGCAGTAATAAACCTTTGGTCTTTGACGCCACCATCGAGAAGCCCGTGTTTCTGTTTGTTTGTGCACCGAGACAGGTTGAACTCCGGGGTCTTCGGGTGTTTTCCCTGACACCTCTGGACGGAACCAAAAAGTCCAGAACTCCAATTGGCGCCCACGTGGGGCGACGTCATTCGGTACCGGTCCAAAAGCCTGAAGAGTTCGAGGAGCTTCGTGGGAAGATTTCAGAGGGAGGCGCCCCACTTCATCGATCCCGGCATATCGCAAAAGTGGCCCCGACGTTCTCTTCCACGAGGGTTCCCGTTCAGACGGCTGCAGTGGTCCGTTGCCTTGACCGTCGCCCTGTCTTGGACCCGAGGTGCAGTCCTCAGTACGGCGAGACGTGACGGGTTTCTCCTTGGTGACGTCTTCAGTACCTCAGTTAAGTATTTTGTGAGGGTTGCTCCTGTTTGGATAATCCTTTTAGTTCTCAGTTCAGTTCAGTTCGGTAAGATTATCACTGGTTATTCTGGTTACGATAATCATTCTGTTCAGTTCAGGTATCGATACATTTATCAGTTCTGGTAGGCCTAAGTTCTTGGTTCGAGTGCGCATCTTTTCTGTTTGTGTTTTGTTTGTTTTGTGTTCCGGATTATAAAATGGTAAGTCGGAAAAATTGTATGTTGTCTTGTTTTAGTTGCAACAGTGATTCCCAGTTAGAGGACTCGTGTTTGGTTCCTCCGATTGGAACTCCCCTTTATGATCTATATTGCAAATTTGGTGTGGGCCCTATCTCTTATAACGAGGTATGGATCCGCTTCACAGAGAAAGATGGTGTCCTTAGTTGGCCACTACATGGTAGTTTTGAACCTGAAGTTCTCGATAATCTAGAAAGAAGGTTGTTTAAGAAGAAAGCCCGGCCGGCAATGTTTGATTCTTTCCGTTATTGGCGAAAAGAATCTAAACAGAGAGAAATTAAAAAGTTGAAGAAAGAACAGAAAGAGCAAGAGTTGACTTTAGAACAGTCTGCTAAGCAGCTGCAACTCAACGAGTCTGAGAAAGCGATGGAGGTGGCCAATAGAGAGCGTAATTTAGCGATAGACAAGTGCTATCCTGCTTTGCCATCGAGTACGGCTAAGATAGTAGAGGACCCTGAAAAGGATCCCCTGTTGTCTTACTTGTTACGATCACCCCCACCGTATGCACAGGGTGCTACGGCTCCACCTATACCGAATGTTCAATTACCGGTTGCTGGACAACCTGGTGTCCCTGTTCCCGCTCCCCTGAATCAAGTTCCTGTACCCCCTGTGGTCAATATTAATGTTCCTTCGACAACCCCTCCTCCAGGGTTGCCGGCTTCTTTACCTATGCCTGTGTCGCTCACACCTGCTAGTTCACAAGCTATTTTGCCTGCTACTCCTACTGTTCCTAATCTATCTGTTCCAACTGCTACTCTATTCACTGCCTCTGCTAATATTATGACTCCACTTTCTGTTCGTCGGAGAATCACTGATTCTGTCTCTAATATTCTATCTCCCTTCTATAAAACTCTGATTAAGACTCCTACCTCTGACTCTGTGCAGAGGCGTAGCCAGCTTCCCAGTACTGAAGAAAGAGGAATATTAGATTCCACTGCTCTTAGATGGGTTTCAAAAATTGGAAGATATAATGTACAAGATGTATTAGATACATTTATGCAATGGAATGAACCGACACAACGATATGTGTTCGATGAAATGTGTTTCCTTCTACGTGAGGAACTGGAAGAGGATGACCCTGAATCAAATCTAGGAGAATTAATTAATGTACAGAAAGAGTTTGCTGCAGGTATGATAGTTGGACAAAATATAAAAGAAGCGATGGAACTGGTTCTAAGTTATAGGACCGACTCATCCCTTCGTTCACCAAGAGAGTTAGAGAAACGTAGTACGAAACAAAATCGTCAATACCCAATGAGAGAGGTTCCACCAATTTGGCGTGAAGCTGTGCAAGCTAATGCACCGCTTGGTATTGCAGCCGCTCCGGCCCAATTCCAGAGAGTATGGATACATATTCCATGGAAGCGAGCTGAAGTATTAGCAGTGAAACAGGCCTTGCCAGATCCGCGTAAAAATCCTGCAGGGTACTACAAAGAGTTGGCTCAAACAGTTGACGCTTGTGTATTGAATCTTGCTGACATAGATCTGCTATTTGGTAATGTAGTACCACAACCAATTTGGGCTAAAATTCGTAAAGAGAATCATCCAGTTGCCCTAGGTGGTGACTGGGCAGCTATAATTGCAGCGGATGGTCAACAAATAGGTGGTTCCAAACCAGAACCCCTAATTGCTAATTTGCCTGGTAGAATAATCGATTTAATGAAAACCCTAATGCCAGCATTGCGCGTTAACTGGGACAAATTGTCCGCGTGCAAACACAAGAAAGACGAAAGCGTCTCCGACTTTTTCACACGATTCGAGGAGACTTTCGTGGATCATAGTGGTCAGGATATGAGCACAGAAGGAGGCCAGAGATTATTTGTTGATAAATTTGTGCACAATCTGTTGCCAGAACTTAGTGGTAAATTAAAGAATTCTGAAAGTGCGTGGGCTGTCTCTACGACTGCGCAAATACTTGCGACTGCCCAGTACTATGAAAATAGGGATAAAGAAGAGAAGGAAAAATCAGATAAAAAGACGAAAGATTTAAAAACTAAAGTACTTTTACAGCAAGCTTATCCGCCTCGCACGAATCAGACTAATATGCAGCAAGGGTCATATCAAAGAACGGATTATAATTTTCAAAGGCCACAATACCAATGGAATCAATGTGCTTATTGCAAAGTGGAAGGTCATTACAAAAATGAGTGTCCAGTTCGGGCACAAAACAATGCTGCGGCAGCTCAGAGAGGTCGTGGTAGTTCTATGCAAAATTCTAGAGGTCGAGGAAGAGGTGCTATGCCTCCGCAGACGAGTGATCGCCCTTCTAATTATTTCGACCAGCGAAATGGACAATCTGCCCAACAGAATAGGTCTCCACAGTATCATGTTGAAGACTATTATGAAGCTAGTGAGGAAGGTCAGCAAAGTGAGTACTAGGACAGCCATGGACAAAGAGAGGGAGTAGTATCAGTTCCAGTAGATCAGAGTGGGCCTTATGTCGCAGTAGCAACATCAGGTATAGTCGAACCGTTTCTGTTGGATACTGGTGCAGCAAAAAGTTCTATCATACATGCGAAACTCCCTGGCGCACCTTTGTCTGGCTCAACAAACGTTTCAGTAGGTTTTTCGGGCGCCCCTGTTCATAACCCTGTTTCTGGTCCTTTGTCTATTTCTGTTGGACCCTGTCAATTGAAAGCACCCCTGATTTTGACGACAGGTTGTAACGAAAATCTGCTTGGTTTAGACTTGTTAAAACGCCTATATGCGACATTATACTGTTCTCCAGAAGGAGTACAGCTTACGTTGGGTAAAAGAATAATCTCTCCGATGTACTTGTCGATGGATGCGCTCCCACCAGAGCTGCGTTCACTCCCTGATACTCTTTGGGCGACTGGTCCTAATGATGTAGGTCTATTGGAAATTCCACCCTATGTAGTAACTTTGAAAGCAAATGTCAAACTTCCACGAATTCCACAATACAGAATCTCTAGTGAAGGTGAGCGTGCGCTCCTACTGATAGTGCATGATCTGATTGAGAAAGACGTTATAGAAGAAACTAGAGGTAATGTCTGTAATAGTCCTGTACTGCCTATTTTGAAGCGAACTGACCCTACAAAACCTCCAATATATAGGTTTGTAATTGATCTTAGAGAGGTTAATAAAATTGTGATTCCACAGTTTCCTGTGGTTCCAGACATTACTGCATTGTTAACGTTGATTCCTGCTACAGCAGCATGGTTTTCGGTTGTCGACTTGAAAAATGCCTTTTTCAGCATTCCGATAGCCGAAGAAAGCAGAGATATCTTCGGTTTCTCTCTAGGAGGACGAAGCTTCAGGTTTAAACGCGCTCCACAAGGCTATTGTGAAAGCCCATCCATTTACAGTCAAGCATTAAAAAGCCAGTTAGATTCCTTCGTACTTCCTCTTGGTTCTGCTTTAGTACAATATGTTGATGATCTTCTAGTGGCTGCTGATGACAAGGAAACTTGCAAAACAGCTACGATTTCTTTATTGCATCATTTGTCAAATTTGAATCACAAGGTGTCACCTTCAAAAATGCAATACTGCTGCCAAGAAGTGCCCTACTTAGGTCATCTCTTGTCAAAGGAGGGAAGGAAGTTGACCCCAGAGAGAATAAAAGCAATTACACAGATGAATGTTCCTAGCACGCAGAGAGAAGTACGTGCCTTTTTAGGTATTACCTCATATTGTAGGCAATGGATCCCAAATTTTTCTCTTTTAGCAAAACCATTGGTAGCCTTGACTGGGAAAAATGTTCCGAGTCCGGTACCATGGTCTGCAGAATGTCAGCAGAGTTTTTCTGAGTTACGAAATGCACTGTGTTCAGCACCTGTATTGGGTACACCCGACTACAGTAAGCCATTCACGCTCTATGTCCACGAGAGAGAAGGTTGTGCATTGAGTGTGTTGACGCAGAAATTTGGTGATAAACAACGCCCTTGTGCGTATTTTTCATCAACATTAGATCCAGTAGCTAGAGCATTGCCTAGTTGCTTGAGAGCTACAGCCGCAGCTGCAGCTTCCATTCGACAATCTGCTGGTTTAGTAATGAACAACATGCTAGTGGTTATGGTTCCTCATGCGGTGGATACACTCATGAACCGAACCAAGACGCAACACCTTACCAGTGCTAGATTATCAGGTTATGAACTGACACTGTTAGCTAGTCATATTCAGATCAAAAGATGCAATGTATTGAATCCAGCAACATTGTTGCCGACTAGCCAAGAGTCGAGTGATTCCGAACCACACGACTGTTATTTCAAAACTGAGGAAGAAACAAAAGGACGAATTGATCTAAAAGACACTCCGTTATCAGATCCAGATGGAACGTTGTATGTTGATGGGTCTTGCTTCAGATTAGAGAATGGTGATGTGACTGCTGCCTATGCAGTAACGACCTTGAGTACGATTGTGGAGACTGCAAGAGTGAGTCAGAATTCTGCCCAGGCTGCAGAATTGATCGCGCTAACAAGAGCGTGCGTTTTAGCTAAGGGAAAGAGAGTGAATGTGTTCACAGATAGTCAGTACGCGTTCGGCGTGGCCCATAGTTTTGGCCGTTTGTGGAAAGAGAGAGGTTTCATTACGTCCCATGGGACTAAGATTCAACATGGCCAGCTAGTTAATGACTTGTTGGAATCTCTAACCTTGCCGACTGAAGTTGCGATTGTGAAATGCAGTGCTCATAAAGCAATCACGGATGATGTTGGTCATGGGAATGCTTTTGCCGATGAGACGGCAAAACAGACAGCTAGAAATATGATGAGTAGAATGTATGTTGCAACGTCTGCAAGATGGATTTCTGAGTCTGGAATGTGTGAAGACACAGTGGAAAGCGTGAAAGAAATTCAGAAAGAGGCGACTGAGGAGGAAAAACTTGCATGGAAAGAGAGCACGGGTAAATTGGACTCGAGTGGGTGTTGGATTGACTTGTCGGAACAACAGCGTTGGATGTTGCCTGATGCGTATGTGCTTGCAGTAGTGACGATGGCACATGGAACAGCGCACATCAGTTCAAAAGGGATTTGTAAGATGTTGGCTCCGGTCTGGAAGAATGATGGGATTAGTAAGTGTGCAGAGAGAGTGGTGAGAAATTGTATGGTATGCTTAATGCATAATCCTGGCAAGGGAATCCCCACACCTGCAGGTCATTTCGCTCCTCCTTCCTGCCCCTTAGAAGTGATCCAGCTAGACTTCATTCACATGGATCGTTGTAATAATCTGAAATACGTCCTAGTGGTAGTTTGTGCTTTCTCCAGATGGATCGAAGCATACCCGCTAAAGGACAATACTGCCTTATCCACTGCCAAAATTCTTCTTAAAGAATACTTCCCCAGATACGGAATGCCACGGATTGTATGGTCAGATAACGGAAGTGAGTTCGTAGGGAAAGTTATGCAGAGTGTGTGTGCCGGCCTAGGGATTAGACAGAAGTTTCATAGTGCGAATCATCCCCAGTCCGCGGGTTTAGTGGAGGGTTACAATGGCACCCTTAAACTGAAACTTGCTAAAATACAAGCATCCACGGGTTTGTCCTGGCCAGACGCATTGCCTTTGGCTTTGCTATCAACAAGAGCAACTGTACATTCTAGAGTAGGGCTTAGTCCATATGAAATAGTTTTCGGTCGTCCTGCAAATGTTTGGGGGGTACCTAGACCAAAAGAATTCAAGCAGCTGGAATACCCAATGTTAATTGATTACCTTTTCGACTTGACTGCTAAATTGAGTCTTATTCACCAACAGGTTTTCGATGCATTGCCAAAGCCACCGGAGAGTCCAGGCCATCAGCTGAAACCGGGTGATCAGGTGGTCATTAGAAATTTTGCAAGAACGAAAAATCTTCAGCCCAGATTCATTGGCCCTTTCCAAGTCCTACTAGCAACGAGAACTGCTATTCGTGTGGCGGGAAGGAAGAACTGGATCCATACGACACATGTCAAACGTGTGCCCCTGCCACTTCCTTACGACAACTGGGTAAAGAAAGGAATCGGTGCCTCTGAAACGGAACAAATCCCCAGGTTCATACCTTTCAGCGATGCAGAACTGATCACGGATTCACCAAATTCTGACTCTCCTCCTGAAACTGCTCTTTTGAATCCTGAACATTTGTCATCCACACCCAACGAACATTTGCCATCTGCACCAAAAGAACATTTGTCATCTGAAAACGTGAACATTGCAACGTCGGCTGAAAATACATTGTTTCCAGACCAGACAGCTTCTGCAAAACTGAGATACAACTTGCGACCTCGCAATATGGACAAATAAAGCAGGAAACTGCCTATTTTCAGATTTGAATTTTCTATACATTGCCTCCAGCCAGGAAGTTTGCTAATACTTTGTATTGTTTCTTTTTGTTTTAAAATTGCCTTGCCGTCTGGGTAGCCCTAGGGTCGTGGCTGTGTGCCTAGTTGAATCTGCGGGGGTCAGACACAAGGTCGATCTTTCTGTTAGTTCTGGGAACTCCCAGGGCTGATAGAGGCATTTTCATCTACGTACACATCATCAGTGGTCGCGAACGGTCGTAGAAGATGGAGCTTCCTGAGCTGCAACGAGAAAATGTAATTTATGTTCGCAGAAATAGACTGTACAGAATACTTCACAGCAAATGCTTTCTAATGCAATGTGCAGTAACATTTTTAATCGTTTTGATAACGTTGGTGGGTGGAATCGTCTTTGGTGTACATTTGATTTTTATGCCAGTAACTACAGTACCTCCCCTTGATCCTACTACTTCTACGGTTTCTTCTATGCATTCTTTTCACTCATTTCCTGAACACGAACAAGCTCGACGCTCAGAATTTATTAACAATACATTTGTACAGCTCTTGCATCAACACCAACTGGTAGTCAATACTACAGACTGCTGGGTGTGTGGCTTGATACCTCACACTATGGATAAAGGCATTCCCTATCTAGTCTTGCCTTTTAGCTACAATGGATCATTTCAGGCCTTTCAGACCATTTTTTCATATGCCCTTGAGACCTATCCTCCGCGTCCACCACGGTCCACTAAATACAACTCAGCCAACAAAGCTTTAGTCCAGGGAATTATTGACATGATTAAAGACGTCAATAATACTCCATCTTACCCTAGAGATGAATTACGGGTGTATTTGAGTTGGAACTCTACCGAGTATCGCCTTAGTTTGGGAGAAAGCAAGCGTAAAAGCTCCACTTCAGTTTGGGTCGTGCCCCACCGAGGTCAGGTCTGTTTGCAAGGAAATGGGAGAAATCTGAGAGCTCAGCTAGGGAAGAGTGAGTGCGTTGAGACTTACGTATTTCCGTCTAACTCCTCCCCTGCCTTCCTGACTGCTAGGGGTACCTACTTCATCTGTCAGGACAGAGCATATACATGGCTGCCTGCTGACTTTTCAGGTTCATGTTATATTGCTCGATTGTTACCTCCGACATACACTGCTTCTTCAGATTATCACAAGACCAGAGTAGCAAGAGGTGTCTTCAGCAAGGAAGATACCGCTGGTCAAGAAGCTGGAGACTTCTTCAAAGGTTTCCTTCCGTTTTGGGGGCCTATGGCCAATAGTAGAAATCTACGTCAACTAACACGGGTAGTTGAATCTACTATTACAGAAACTGCTGGTGCCCTTAGTAACTTAACAGCTGAGCTTCAGGCTGATCGTCTCATGACGTTGCAGAACCGAATGGTTCTAGACGTAATACTTGCAGATCGAGGTGGGGTATGCAGAATGATCCAATCGAGCTGCTGTGTCTTTATTCCAAATAATGCTCCAACAGTCTATGAAGCGATCTCTAAGCTACACAAGATTTCCGACTCTATACACGTAGATAAGGGAAACTGGTCCTTCATGGAGTGGTTTTGGACTCTGGTATCAGCGTGGGGATGGAAGGTTCTGATGGTCATTGGTGTCATCCTAGTATTTCTGTTCTCGTGCTGCCTTATTATCCAATGTGGTCCCGCTCTGTGTAGTCTCTGTGCTGCAACCTGTTTCAGAAAACCACCTGCATTAGGAGAAAAGACACGAGACAGGATGATGATGCAACAACATGTCACTGACCTAATGAGCATAGAATTAGACTCTGACTCTGACATAGACTGAGTAATTGCCTATGTAAGGGCAAAAGGAGGGTCTGAGGTTCCGTGACGATTTTGTTCGTGTTTGTAACATTGTCGTAAATACATAATTTTGGTATCAGTGAACCGCAAATGATCCATTTAGTATATCCTGGTGTTTTCGCTATGCTACGAGCAAGAGCACTCCAGTTACAAACACATTTCTGTTCTACCCATGGCATCCATTTTAGAACACGGAAGCCATTTTGTATTCCTTGCCCTCACATAGTCAATGGACACGCAATGACCTCTTTTCATTAAAGGACACGTAGGCTTTAACCGGCGATTCACCTTGCTAGTGACACGTGCACCTTAGGCCAGCCACGCTGTGGCAGCATGACTCGGCAAGAACTGACTCCCCAGCCTGAGGCCAGTCCTGCTATACTGGTTCTTGTGTTCGTTGGCCTGATCATGATTAGGCGGCCGAAGCTGGTAACCGTGCCCATTTACGACCCACAAACATCTCTTATCCTGTCTTTCTATCTTCTACACCTGGCTCTGCTCCTTTCCTTCTGGGCCTTTATTAGGGGGAGGTAACGAAATTTACGATGAGGCGGTCCGGGTCTTGAATGAGAAATTGACATGGGATTATGATGGAATAGTGGGAACCCCTCATTCGTAATGTTTTGACATCAGATACTGTTGACGATTCCTGTGCAACGCCAAATATTTATTGTTTAAGACACGAATGTTTAGAACTGTGGTAACATGTAAAGAATTTGCCCCGAGCAGAATATTTAGTATATAAGGAACAACCCTCTTTGTACAAATTGAACAGGCTCCTAGACACTGCCCGTGTGCAGTTTCTGTGACTTCTGTGTCCCTGCAGTAATAAACCTTTGGTCTTTGACGCCACCATCGAGAAGCCCGTGTTTCTGTTTGTTTGTGCACCGAGACAGGTTGAACTCCGGGGTCTTCGGGTGTTTTCCCTGACACCTCTGGACGGAACCAAAAAGTCCAGAACTCCACTGTGAGTTCCGCGCTTGGTGCGTGCGACAAAATTCCTATGCTTCCGTAAGAGTGTCGAACATTCTGGACCTGCCATCAAAGTCAACTTTCAACCTTGCCGGATGTAACATCCCGTACTTGAGTCCAAGGTTGCGGGGTGTGATCTTCACGCCCTGAAATTTCCGTCTCGCCTCCTGTACCATTGGAGTAAAGTCTGGTTAGAAGGACAGTTTAGATCCCTGCCACTCAATTACTCCTCATTCTCTCGCCATTCTCAATGCTGTGTCACGATCCCGGATGTTCAGGAGTCTCGCAATGATGAGTCTTGGATGGGGGGGGAGGCCAGGATTCGGTCTAGGGCCAAGCGACCGGTGCGCCCTTTCCACAACAAAGCCAGGAGTGAAGGATCCACTGCCAAACAGTTCCGTAAGGAACTTCTTTATGAAGAGGTCCATTCGGCCTGTGGACGTCGTCTCCGGGACACCCATTATGCGAACATTAGTGCTTTGCCCACGCGCCTCCAAGTCCTCGTTCTTGATGGTGACCTCCTTTAGTAGGCGTTCAGTCCATTCCAACCTCTTCAAGGATTGGGCGGTCCCATTTTCCAGGTCCGACACTCGTGCCTCCACCACATCCAACCGGCGGTCGTGGGCCTGGACCTTGGCGCCCACGGAAGCAATGGTCTGATCCAGCGAGTCAAAGCGAGAATCCAGCGCCTTGAAGCCCACCCTCCTCTCCAATAGTAGAGCTGTAACTGTGGCCTCTGGAGGCACCGGTGCCTCCGCAGCAGGTGCTTTTTCCACCATCTCACGGGGGAGTGTCGTCGTTCCCTCAGTTGTCTTCCCAAAAGGTAGAGTTCTCTGCTTAGGGTCTTTGCGACCCATAACGTCAAGGTGGCACCTTTTGGGGAGTGGACCCCGACAATTTCATACGTTCCGGGCTCAGGAGACCGGCCATGTGCATAGTAAGTCAATTTGAGTCACTGGGGTTGAAGGCAGTAGCTGTGTGCAAACCGCTATGAATTATGGCCCCCCCAGTAGCAGAGGCATGCAGGAGGTCTGCAGAAGCAATCTCCCAGGCGTTCAACCAGCTGGATCGCCCTCTGATACCCGGCAGGGTCAGGCTGCCGGTCCGCACTGTGTTGTGGGCAATGGCGGTGATGTGCATGCCAAGCAGGGGGTCCTAATTTCTCATGCCGAGTGTTATGGGCTGCGTGCTCCTCGCCGCGATGCTGTTGCACTTCAGGAGGGCCTCCAGGGGTGTGTGTCAATTGCACAATGAGATGGCAGCAGGCGGATGCACCAACCCTCCCCGCCGGGCCCACACGCCACCACAGACCAGCGCCCCAGCCCCTACCAACATAGGCGCGCGTGCCCTGTCCCCACGGCGCCGGATGCCATTACGTAGTGCTTCTGGGGGCAGGGCAGCCGGCCCGAGCGAATACTGTGGGCAACGGCACTCAGGGGTGGGAGGGGGAGAACCGGGGTGCGCCGCTTGACTCACCTGGGGCCTCTCCGCGGCAGTCCGTAGCTTCGACCAGCCTCTGTGGGCCATACATACTTGCGGGCCCGTCCGGCGCTTGATGCGGCAGCGCCGGCAGTCCCGGCCCTCACGTCGCTCGGTGCAACTTCGGGTCCCGGCGGAGCAGGATGGTCATGCGCGGGTCCACAGATTCAACGCCACCTCCGCTGTCCGCGCCGTCGGGATTGGAACCGGCTACCTCGCATCTGGTGGGGAAAATCGCACGCTGGGCCAGACTGGATGAAAGAGCCTCTCAAGCTGGCGGCCATCATCGCCGCGGGCTTGGCCACACCCCCCCAGAAACTACCTTTGGGGCGCTACTTGTTTCAGCTCTTTTAAAGATTAGCAGAAAGGAAGAAAAGATGCTGATTGAGTTCTGTCCTCAAGGTATGACATTATCCACATTGATGTTTTATTTCTAGTTCCTCTTTGATTGAGTTAATCCATAAAGACTATATGGAAGATGGTGTAGAAGGCTGCAGAAAGGTTTAGTAAAACCAGATCTGCTTTGCTGCTCCCATTAACCACCTCTCAAAGTTCATTCACAATATAAGCAAATGCCATCCCTGTAATCTGGATAGTCCGGAACCTGGATTGTTCTCGAATAAGTATTGTATTATCCTGATGAAAAGCAAACAGAGTGATATAGGTCAGACGTTTCTCAATACCGTTGTGTTGGCTTTATTTTTTGTTTGTTAATTAAGTGGCAACTAGTACACATTTCCAGTCTGCTTTACTTGATGGTACCCAAATAATAAATATTCACTGGAAGGTGATATCCACACATTATCATTTGTGTGCAATATAGTTTTATCAGAAAAGCTATATGGATGTGCAAATTTAGTGACCTTTTTAATGGAAAATGTGCTGTCAGTAAATGACAGTAAATGACAGTGTACTACCACACAATACTTTAGTTGTCACCCGCCTTATATCCATTATAGCAACGTGGGTCGTAAAAGTTTGTCATTGTAAAACTTGGGTTGTGGTTGTTTAAAGTTTGGAAAGCACTCAGCTAGAAGCAAGGGAGTGAATTATATTGCTAGCTTCCACACCAGCAAGGTTTTTGCCAACATATTCAAATCTTTAAATCAGAGCAGATTAGGAGCTGCAGAAATTGGTGGAGATAAACTATTAGATGGTCTAGAAATTCTTTAAACTTTAGTTATCCTCTTTTTTTCTTTTTTTTGGAAAGCCTAATACCTGACTACTTCTACTGTCCTGACAAGCTCACCCTCTAAAGCAACCCAACATTTCTTTTAAGAAATTTTAAACATTCAACAGAAAAAAACCTCACAACTAACACGTGTTAACTTTAACAATTCTTTCGACGTTCCTTTATTGAATTGCAGTGATTCTTCTAACTGCCTTAACAGTTGTAAAAACCTATAATCTGTCTGTATTATATTCATATATTCCTTTGAAGAACCATGTTCACAACCACTTAAGTAGTTATGAACATATCAACTATTAATCAGATATGGATGATACCTACTATGTGCTTCAAGCTTTCTGTGATATTGAAATGCTTGTAAAACTCGTAAGGCCTTAGCAGGCCGGAGGCCATAGTGCTCAGTGATGTACGTTTTTTCATTTTCTAAGAGTGTGACCTTGTTTTCAAAACTGGCACGGGAAGTGGAATTTTGTGAAAGTAATGCGGTCAGTACTGTATACATAAATTATATCTTCCCTACAAGGCTGTTAGTGAATCCTTGAGGGTAAGATCCTGACACCTGCCTAGTATATACGTCACAAGAGCATGTTGCATAGACATGTATTGCAAGAAACTGTATATGTACTTAGATGATTTTCTATGTAAGCGTTTGCTTACATCTGATATTTTTGTTGCCAGAGTCCAAGTTAGTTGAAATGACAGTTGTCTTTGACCTTTTGCTCTGCTGTCTATTTGTTTGCATTAAACATTAGTTGTTGAAAGGGGCCAATTCTGGACATTCTGTACCATTCCTAGAGACAAACTTCAATAGATCTTTTTAGCAGCATGAAAGTGTGAAGGGGAGAAAATCATTAATGTACAGTCAATTTAGAAAAACTGCCTCTAAATACATAATAACAAAGGACAATTTAGGAAGGTTAATTACGTTTATTACCAAGGCAAAGATAACTGAACATAACACCCCTCAACACGAGGTTATAGAAATGCAAAGGAAATAGCATAAAGCCAAATCTACGCATCCAATTCAGACGGTGTAACATGAACAGAACTATTATTTCAAGAAGGAGGATGCAAACAATCAAGAAGCAAGAGTCCAAATTTCCCTGCATTGAGGGTTGTTTAGTGAAGAGCATTTAAATCTATCCCTACACTATCACTAAAATGAAATCCCTATAATCATGAATAAGCATTTCTAATCAGGAAAGGAAAGGTGTCAGTCGTGGAGTCTTCCTAAGAAGTCTCTCCACCGTTCAGATGGGTCAAGCAGCATAAAGCCACTATTACAAGAGAAAGAGCTTGTTCTGTGATGCTCCCTCTCCTAAGGCAATGAAGATGTGGGCCACTATCCCTAATTCCAACAACCAGTTATCCACAGGTAAATTTCCCATTGTGCACTTCTTGCATGTACTCCAGAATGGGCACAGCCATGAGCATATTTTTCCACGGTGTTCTCCAGGTACATCCTTTGCACCAATTCGTCCTTGATTCCTGTGCTGTCTCCCATGTGATACCAACTTCTTTCCTTTGTCAGCCCCAAGTCATACGATTGTAACTTCTTCTGCCCTTGCCTAGCTGCTAAAACAAAGATAATATTTTGCCTAAAAGAATGCTGTTCTACCTGCAATGCAAAACGTGAGAAAGAACAGTTTTCACAGTGCACATGAAATTCAGAACATTAACCCTAAAGCAAGAGTGTCAGGGGTTTGCATTTCAGGCCTACAGCTTTGGCCAACATAAGAACGCATCAATTAAACATTACGAATTACATAACTACATTTGAGTTCAACTAACATGTTTACCAAATTATAGAAGTATTACTATTTTTAAACACGTCTAGTACATGAGTTGTGTAAAACGTCATGACACAATTTATCCATGTTAGAGTTTTCGGCAAGTTACATTTAATTCCTACGTTAAATCTTCATACTACTTTGTCAGTAAACTAAAATATGTGATATAGACATGTTACTATGGTCCAGAAATCTAACACTGACATTTACACGTGATTATGATGCACCCCTTCCAAAGAGAATAATGCAAAATGTACACTCCATTAGTTACTTTAGGCTGCTCGACGTACGTTTTTAAATATGTTTAATAATCTCCTCAGGACCTTATTTGATAGTACTTTTTTTATATGATGGCAGATAATTCTGAACCCATCGCCCTTATTGATAGATCTTTTCACACATCTCATTTGTCATACCTGAGTTTGCTACTCTTAGGCTTCAACTATAGACATGCATCCATCAAATTTTCTATCTTCTGTCCACTCTTCGCCTGTTGGCCTGTCTTCTTCTTATTGATTGTGAAAGGGTCACAATAGCTTGGTACTTACCTCATCGGTCAGATATAAACACAAGCAAAAGTGAAGTATGTAAATATTAGGAGTAGTCTTAACGTACTAGTAAATCCCCGAAATTCTGCAGAGTCATTACAGGGCTTATGCACAAAAAGACTTGCAGTTTAGGAAGTATTCAGTAATGTGTTATTTTATTTGCAACTGGCCACTCACTTTCTAGTCTGTGCTGCTTGACTCGCTCACCTCCCACATATTATCTGTTTTAAAGTCCATAGACTGTTCCAGTGTTATGCTCGACATCCGCACTTCCCAGCTTCTCTTTCCCAGTCGATGATGTCTGGCGACTGTGAACTATGCATCTCAATCATTTTCAAGAGCAAAGAGTAGATAAAATAAAATGGACGCCCAGCACAAAGCATCGTACAAACACCGCAGTTTCTTGAATATTGATGGCAAGAGAAAGGCTCACGGAGCCGGCTTCTTTTTTCAGCTGCTATTTATATGACACAAGTGTGCATTGCCAGTCTACTACCATCTGGTTCTGCTCTGCAATTTTTGCTTTATTTCATCCGGGAAAAAATCAGCAAGAACTAATACTGGGTTTAATTTGCACCTGAGAATTGACACGGTACATGTTATTTCAAATGTTTAAGGAAGTGTCAGGTCATTTGGGCTTGTTCATTTAATTAGGTTTTGAAATGATGCACCGAAGTTGATCAACAGCAGAAGCATTTTATTGAATTGCCCCTCCACCAAGAGAATTTGCTTCGACTCATCTGTTTAAAGCAACCAGGACTTGCTGCTGAGACCGATTTTCTTTGCTGAAGCAGGTAACAATGTTTGGAGTTGGAAGGTGTGCGTTTTGATTACCTCTCTCTTATTGAAAGGCCTGTTTCATTCAGCTGACACGTTCGTTTTTATGAACTGGCCAATGAGATGGAACAAAAATTCATACATTTATTATCATCTTGCTAAATAAAGAATTGCGGAAAAGACAAGCGAACTAAACTAGGGCTAATGGACACGTGCAAATATTAGGTCATGCTGTGGGGTGTATCTGTGTGGCCTCTCACTTCTTAAACTACCCAGCATATTGTGAAAACTAAAAATAATAAGTAAGGCCTTTTCATTCCATTAAAAGCATTCTACTTGAAATATTTAACCCAGCCGAGTGCACAAGGAAATCTGTGACAGGACCCCTGCTTTTAGTACTTTCCCAAATTAATAAATTATGGCAGGGGCGCGCTAATGGGCAGTTGGGGGGCTACTGGTATCTCACCAACACCCCTGAAGTAGCTCTAAGAGGTTAAACCAAGCCCAGTACCTCGTTCAGAGAGTCTGTGAATATTAAAGGAGGCAGCACTGCTTGTCTCAAGACCCTTAGAGTGACAGCTAGCCAAACCAATTGAGGGGGGCCTCATGGTAATACTGAAGCACAATTTGGCAGCCTATGGGGTCTGCCACATGAGCATCTGTCTCCACTCTCAATCTAAGTTCCAAGGAGAATGGCCATGTTGTAGACCCTGCTCTAACAGTCGCACCAAGTATGTCAACAACGGGCCATTAACCGCAGCGGCAATTCCACCTCAGTACAGCAGTTTAGCGGAGTGGTCGGGGACGCGTTGGCCAACGGACGTGCGCATCACTATGGAGGTAGTGCTCGCAACGGCCGCTGGCTGACAGAAGCATCAAAGGGGTTAAAGAAGATTGGCAGAAGTAGCTTGAGTAGCATGAACATTAACCACCTCAGAATTGCAGCGTAATTGCCGCCGGGGTTTGGTGGTTTAGCGGAGTGGGCGGGGCCGCGTCGGCCAACGGACGTGCGCAGCACTATGGCGGTAGTGCTCGCGACGGCTATTGCCCGACAGAATCATCGAAGGGGTTTAAGAAGATTGGCAGAAGTAGCTTGAGCAGCATGAACATTTACCAGTGCTGACCCTTCAAAGTGTGGTATTGCTGGAGACAGAGAGAAAATGTGCTAGATGAGTGCATAATCAGCCCAGGAGCTGAGGGGAGCAGACTTTGGGCTCAGAGCTGAGACTATTAAGAGCTTCTTTGCATTCATCTGTATGTCTGTATCTATGTATATGTGTATGTATGCATATGCACACAGTTATCCATTTGTCTGTGTGTGGGACATTATCTCCCTCCCTAAAAGAAAACATTTGCTCCATGGAAGCTATGTCTGATGTCAAGAACTAGCAAGATTATATGTTGTGCCCCATCAAATGGGTTAATCTCTGGCACAAATGTGTACATTCCTGGCATAATAGCGCAAGTGGCATGATAATGGTTAACCTTTGACAATTATGTGCAATCGTGATCTAATTGTGGTATAATGTCATTCATCATTAACATAATAAGAATCTGACTGGCCTACCTTTAGCTATCTGTGGCCGCGCCACGCATAATATTGGCCATGGCTGACACATTGTGATCATCCTGGATATTTAGGTGTTCCACCTTGTTTGGCTCAATGTTGGCACTGAACTTATGGTAGGCGTTATTGGCATACTACAGACATCCTCGGTGTTGTGATGGGCATCTATGGCCTGTGATTGAAATACCTAGCAATTAATAAGCAGATCATCCACAATAAGGAGCATAAGAGGGAATTACCAATCAGGTTCCACCTCCACTCATAAACATCAATAGATATAAAAGACCTGATTGTACTAGGACACAAAACGTTTTCAAGGATCCTAGAGACAGTATAATTATGTCTCTGCCCAAACACTGGCTTCTATGAAATGCCTATAACAGCCGGACCCGAGCGTCCTATTTTCAATGTTTGTCAGTCTATCACCCTTGTAAACCCTCTTGTTAGTGTAATCAAGAAGAGAAAAATATGTGAGAGGTCGGAAAGTACCTCACGTGAGCCTCACTAAGGCAGCTGCTGGTAGATACTCACCATTTTTGCTCACGTTTTTCATCATTGGGGACTTTCATGACCGTGAGAAAATGAAATTAGTGTCAGACTAATGCTTGAGAGGTGAAGAAAAGATAAAAAGTGATATGTGAAAAGATGCACAAAGAGTGCCTGTGTCATTCTATACCAACTGAATCCCGTAGTGAGAGAAAGGGTAAACTTGCTTCTCCAAGCTAAAATGAGTTGTGACTCACTCTCAAATAAGCATACTTCATTGGATGCCGTGAGCACACTCAGGTTAAAAAAAAAGAACGGGGTGGCCGGGCAAGATGGCCGAATGGACATAATGCGTCTTGGCTCCCGGTCCGTGCTCCTGATATGAATACCTACAAGCTGCTTACCTTGACCACGGTTGTCACTGCATCCATCCACTGAAAGCTCCGGGAGTGAAGAGTGGGGAGATCTCACGATCGGCATGCAAACTGTTTTCTAGGAGCCATTCTGCGACCCTACAAGGCCGGCCAGGGGCTCCCACAAAATGGCGGCTGCCATCTCGTGAACTGGAGGATCCTTCCCAATCCCCGCAGAAGACTCAGGACTGGGCTGGGACTCCGATCCCATCGCCATTCCTCTGCAGCAAGCCTTGGGGACCAGTACAGACGCCAGATAACTGTGGTGAGGAGACGGGCACGGAAGCGGACACACTGCGAGGCATTCCGTTGTGCTCCGTGCTGCTAGCTGTTGTGGGGGAGGAGTAGGATTGCCGGCTGGGGGCCACACAATGCACAACAGAAGCAAGGAACAGCTGGGAGCTTTGCTGACACCTTAGACCTGAGGCCTGGTGCTGCATGCTTCATTTGATGTCTCCTGAGTACAGAGTGCCTGACCTTAAAATGACGACTCTGCCAAGGTCAGGCAGAATTGCTTGACTCACAACTGCTGACTCCTAATCCCAATTCGGTAGACTGTCTAAGAGTGCTCAGCTGCCTACCACTGAGATTGGGGGCAAGCATCTCTACAGATGGCAGACACCACTGCGGAACAGTGCAGACCCTCACACTTGCGAAAGCAACCGGCCGTCCCGAGGAGGGACTTGACCATCACGCCCTCCATAAATGCGCGGAGCGCCACTGGTACGCTGATAGCCCCAGAACCATGGATCTCCTTACCACCTTAATGTGCGCCTTAATGTGCAAAGTTACCAGAGTGTGCCAGTAAAACAGGGGACCACGGACGTCTCCTGTCAGTGGGACTTTTGGACTCGCGAGTAGCGATCATCACCTGGAATGCCACAATGTGATTCCTCATAAACCCGTTTGTGGCCATGACCTGCGATCACCTGACACATATTGGGAACTTGGGTGGTGCTTCCTATTGTTGCCTCCTGACTGTACAACAGGGTAAAAGTGTGATACAGACAGTCTCTGCTATGAGGGGCCCCTCCCAACACACTGACAGAGGTCCAGCCAGGCCAGCCTCTATGCCGCCAAAGAAGACGGTGACCAAAGCGTTAAACAAAGTCTCCAACTTTTTCTCACCAGCGGATAAGCGCCTATCATCGGATCGCGTCGAGGGAGAGGGAGCTATGGCACTTACTAAGGATGATCTTATGGCCTCCTTGTGAGACCTTTAAACAGAACTACTAAGCGACCTGGGCCAAGATATTTAGACATCCATCGACCAGCTGAAATCTGATCTCAATGCATGGATAGCTAATTTGCAACAGGACGTGGACTCCGGGGGCACCAGAGTTGTGGACCTAGAAACACAAACTCAAGAAGTTGACAAACGCACTACCGAGCTGCAGGAACATGTGCTTACCCTTCAGGACCAGCTATGCCAAACTCAGATGAAAGCTGAGGAACTTGACTATGGAACACAATGGAGAACCTACGCTTTTGAGACCTGGAGGAGGGGGCAGAAGGACCAGATTTTGAAGCCTTCCTAGAGGGACTGTTTGCAGAGATCGTCAGCCCACAGATATTCAAGATCAAACTAGAGAGAGCACACCGAGTAGGGGACCCATCGTCCGGCAAGTGGAAGTGAACTAGAGATGTCCTCGAGAAATTTCCCTCCTATAAAGTGAAAGAAGCGGTCCTCTTGGAAGCTTGGAAAAAGGGGCTAGTTCCTTTCAAGGATACTCCTGCACCATTTTTTGAGACTTGGCCCCTGCAACCCTGGCAAGGAGACAACAGCTCCGACCTATCACGTCCAAATTACACGATGACAAAATTAGATACCAATGGACTTACCCCTTTGGTTTAAGTTTAGAATACCATAATAAGCAGTGACATATTGTAGACCTGAAGGAGGGTCTAGACCTGTTGGGTATCGCTGAGTCCTCACAACCCACCGTCCAAGGAGCACAAGGGAGTGACTCCCCCAGGGCACAATGGACTTCAAGCCCAAGATGACACCACGAATGAGGCGAACAAGTGGTACAGATATGTTCCACTCACTCTATGAACAATGGTCTTCCGAGAGCCGGCTTCGCCTAACCAAGGACTCACCGAGTCTAGGATGAGAACATAGGCGCTGAGACTGAGGGCTGACTGTCCACCCTATTTTCAGAACAGCATGGGCCAATGAGATGGCAAGCTGAGCACCCGCCAAATTGGAGAGGAGTCACACAGAGAGACTACAATTTCGACCAAGGGCGACTATTGCTTATAATTGGGGGTTGTGCTTTTCTGCAGTAGTGCGACCGGGTGCCCTGCTATAGAGGCACCTATGCTCAGATCGCTTATACCTTATTTAAGATCTAGTTGGGTTGGGTTGGCTTCACTGCCTGATAAAATGGGTAAGATGATTTCTGTTCTTTAGAGCGTCCAGATTGGGTGCGGGCAGGGACCTTGGTCATACCTTCCCCACATCAAGTTTACCAGGGTTATTTAACCCGTTGTCAGAAATATATCAATACTCCGACATTTGATGCTGTTGTCAGTGTTATGTTCTGGGTTTTTAGGTTTGTTGGATAGGGGAGGGTTTGGAGACTGGTGGCGGCCTTTTACAGCTCTGCACCAAAGTTATGTTTTGCTCAGATTACATTTCGTACAAAAGACAGATCTCGGTAACACATTCTAAAGGGCCTCAGATGCAGATGCCCCTGGGCCAGCACTCAGGTCTATGAGAGAGAGGGGAGGTTCAACGCAGAAGAGATTATACTCTCCATAGGTTGATGGAATGTAAAAGGTCTCAATTTGCCTCTAAAATGACAAAAGGTATTAAAATGCCTTACAGATCACCACCTGGACATAGTGGGCCTCCAGGAGACACACTTAGCTAGAGTGGAAGACACTCGCTTCCGTTACAAACAATATCCACTGAATTATAGGGCCTCCGCATTCACTAAACACCGGGGGGTTTTAGATTCATTCCCTGCCTCTACCAAATTTCAACCAACCGACACTCGATCTGACAAGGAGGGAAGAGATGGGTTATGGTGAAGGGCAATCTGGCAGGTAAACTCTGCACGTTCATTGTGGTTTATGCACCTAACTCAGGACAGTCAACCTTTTTACATATGCTCCTTCGGAAAATACAGGATTTTGCGGAGGGGTCAACAATATGCTTGGGGGATTTCAATCTGACTTGGCAGGCGTAGCTCAACAGCACCCACCATTACAGATTGGAATCGAGCTCCTTCTCCACAGAGGCTAAACTGCAGATTCGGGATATGCGCCTAAGAGATGCCTGGCGCACACTTTACCCCCAAACACGAGATTATACTTTCTATTCCCATATACATCACACCTATTCTAGGCTCGATGAAATTTTTATCAGCCAAAACTTAATGGGAGCTCTCTGAAAGGCCAAGATATTCCCACTGTCCGTATCGGACCACTGCCTGATCTCGACTTGCTTAACATGGAATAATTTCGCATCCACCACTCCTGAATGGTAAATTTCCCAGCCTCACTTTCGAGGGATAGGGTGCTCTGCACTGAGTTGAGGGACACTATCACAGATTGTTTGGCTAGGAATTCACCCACAGACACCTCAGTGTTCACCAACTGGGATGCTTTCAATGTGGTCATTAGGGGGAAATGTATAGCGCTTAACTCTACTTTGAACAAACAGCGAACTAAAGAAAGATTAGACCTGGAAGCTGAATTGGCATTGGCAGAAAGGGTACACATGTTGTAATCAAAAAGAGAGAGGAGAACTAGAGAGGGTAGTCCGTTTCCCCAGCTTTTATGTTAGCAATCAATGAGAACTAGCTCTGGTTTAAATTGTTTGTATGTCTGCGGGTGGAGGAAAACCATTAGCTTTTATGAAGGCCCTCACCCACCAACCTTGTTGGTGGCATGCTTCATCATCGGGCCCCACCCGAGGTACCGAGTGTACCTCAGGTGTGCTTTGACGCCAGATTACTGCGGAGTGGGTTTTTTGGTTCGTGAGGGTGCTGTGAGTGTGCTCTGAGTGAGGTTTAAAATACTGTCCTGACTGTCCCAAAGACTGTTTTAATGGTGGGTCCCAGGCAGTCAATAAAAACAAAGGCTTTCGGACGTGCACGGTAGGCTTATAGCCTCCGACGTCCTGTGTGGTCAACTAGTTTCAGCCAGGTCTTTTCTTCTACTGGCTTTCGTCAGGACCTTATATGTGTAGGGTGTTACAGGGGTTTGTATGAGTTTGTCAGTGCCCTGTGTGTAAAGCACACGCTACGGTGCTTATATGTGCAAGAGGTTTTTCCTCTCGAGTTGTAAACCTGATTTTAGCAAACAACTCAGCATGGAGCTCAGCCGGGGGCCAGGACCATGTGCACTTGTGCGATGTCGCTGGGCCCGCAATGAACCTGTTGTCCGGGCAGAGGCACCCTCACGGAGCACGGAACAAGAAATGGTACACAAACATAACCCCACTAGAGGATCTTTACGCATACTCACTTCAATATGAGGGAAACTTAGAGCTATTTACAATAACAGGGTGGAACACACATTCCTGAAACTACGACATCTTTCCGATTCCCAGGGGAACAAGATTGGTAAACACCTAGCTAGACACCTAAAGGAAAACGAGAACGGGAATACATAGGAGGAATAGAAGACGGGCAGGGTGGGCTGACACACAAAGACACGGAAAAGGCTGATATCTTTGGCTCTTTTTACAAGACGCTATACACAGGGGAATCATGAGACATGGATAGGCATAATAGCTATCTTCAGACGCTACAGTTCCCTCCGGTCTTGCAGGAGTGGAACGACAACCTTACAGCCCTTTTAACATCAGAACAGGTCCTTTCAGTCATCAAATCTTTAAAATTACATAAAGCGCCAGGACCTGACGGGTTTACTTTACAGCCCAATCCTTCAAAACCTTCACCCCGGTTCTCATAGCCCACCTCACACTCCTTTTTAACACCATGGCGAAGGAAGGGGAAGGTACTCCCTCCATGGCAGAGGCGATGATCACAGTTATTCCCAAACAAGGAAAGAACCCACAAATGTGTGCTTCGTACTGCCCCATCACACGCTTAAATCTAGATGGAAAACTTTACTTGCCAATTCTGGCTAAACGATCTGATGCCGGACCTCATCCACCCTGATCAATGGGGATTCATTAAAGGCCAACAGACTCATGACAACACAAGATGTATAGTTCACCTTATCGAGAAGGCCACCAAGTGAATGATACCAGCAGGGCTGGTAGGACTAGATCCCAAGAAGGCATTTGACAGGGTGGATTGGGCATTTCTCTTTAACACACTCAAGCATTTCGGGTTCGCTGATAAATGTATTCATATGATTAGAGCCAACTATGTTCAACCGTGCTCTAGGGTACAGGTGAATGGAATCTTGTCCGCTCCCTTTTCCCTGACCAGTGGCACTCATCAGGGGTGCCCGTTGTCACCCCTACTATTCGCCGTTAGCATCGAGCCGCTGGCTACGTCTATCTGAGCAGCTCCGGGGATAAAGGGAATTCCCTTTAGTGGTACCACACATAAAATGCCATTCTTTTCTGACGATTTGCTATTGTCCCTTACCGACCCATTCACATCGCTCCCCACGCTTCGAACTGAACTCGCCAGATTCGAGGCAGTGGCGGGCTTTAAGGTCAACAAGGATATATCTTATATACTTAACCTCACAATCCCAGAGGACGAAGCTAGGGAACTTCATTACAGTGGACCTCGTGTTCTCTCCAATATTTGCGGATTCAATTGGTGCCACGGGTAGAAGGGCTATATAAGGCTAATTTTCCGCCCTCCCTCTTGCGGCTCCAGGCAGATCTCGTACGCTGGAAACCACTCTTTATATCATGGTTCGGCCATATACATGCAGTGAAAATGACAATACTCCCTAAGCTTCTGTATCTCTTTCAGGTACTATCCATCAAACTTGATACAGACTTTCTCCCTAAGGTCCACTCTCTGATACTAAAGTTCATATGAATGGGGGGAGCACGCTTTTCCTTCTCAGTTTTACGACGATTGAGGTCCGCGGGGGGGAGTCGGTCTACCGGATTTTGAACTTTATTATAAAGCTGCTCATTGCGGGTGATAACGGAGTGGACGAAGAGAGAGCCGGGGAAACACTGGCTCAATATGGACAGAACTATTGCAGGGAGGGCGATCTGGGATTTCATATGGAGGCCCAAGAGGGAAGCGCCGGGAATGCCTACATTAGCACCCCTACCCGGACCACCTTGAGAGTATGGGATTCCATATCGGATAACGACCAATGGACCACATTTCCATCACGGTATACTGCTATCCACTTTAACCCGGCCTTCCACTGGCCCTTAAGGCAGGGCCCCTTTGATCCCTAGGGGAGGGTGGGTGTCGGGCCCTGACGCACTTATTCCATAACTCTGGTATTCTTACTTTTGACAACTGCAGGAGGGACGACGGATTGGAGCCCACTGAGCATTTTCAGTACCTTCAATTGAAGCATTGGCTCTCACACCCCATATTCATGACGCAGTCACATGTCCGCTCAACATATATGTAGATTCTATAAAAGGAGTGATCTTGTTCCTGTACACTCACCAGCTCACCTCTATGCATTCTCCGAGGCCCCACTACTTGACAATGTGGGTAGACATACTCCAATGGGATATTCAAGACAGGGAATGGGCAGGGCTATGGTTGGACATCTCAAAATTCAACCATTCTATAGAACTACTGGAAGCTCACCTTAAAACAATAATGGATTGATACCTATACCCCGCTAAGCTTAAAAAAATATTTCCCAAACCATCAGACGCGTGCTGGAGGGTATATGGGCTATTGGGCGATTTTCAACACATTTCGTGGGTTTGTCCCATTATAAGACCATTCTGGGAGGAAATTCTTCCACAAATCAAAGATATGCTAGGGTACCCTATTCCGACTACCATGGCTGAGATCCTGCTGGGCCTCCATGACCCTTCCCTTACAAATCGAACAAAAGCAGATAAGGCCATTATGTAGACCTGCATTGGGGCAGCGAAGGTAGTGATAGCGGCAGCCTGGAAGAAGAAAGAGGCACCTGCTATCACACTATGGTAGTCCAGGGTCTGGAAGTTATTATGTCTTGAACAGATGGCAGATATCTTCCGAGGCGATTATAAAAACTTTGAGTATAGATTGGGTCCGCTGGTTGCCTTCCTTACAAGAGGTTTACTGCAAGCAGTTTGTCTTCCCTCCATCAGAGATATGCATCTCTTTCCATTTTGAGTTACCAACACCTGTAATAATACGAAAACATATTACTGTTCGGGAGCCGCCACCAGTACTAGGTTGGGGTGGGGAGGGAGGGGGGAGGTTTTAATTACTTGTTACTTTGGTTCTTCCACCTACTGGGAGTTTGGAAGTTTTCTCGCTTGAGGCACACCTTCCACGTTGGAAGGTTAAGAATGCAAACCTGTCCCAAAAGAAAGATGGGCAATGAATATAACTTTTACAATGCATTTTCTTCCTGCCTCTATTATTTTAATGCAGTAGTTGTTATTATAGGCTTTCTTATTGGAAATAGGCTGTGTTATCTGTCTAAGACCGTACATCAATACTGGACTCTTCATACTACTATAAGTTGTTAACTTATCTTGATGTATTGTATTGCGATATATGGAACAAATAATGCTAATAAACACTCATTTGACATAAAAAGAAGAACGGTATGTTTCAGACCATTTCAATTAGGAAAGGCCAACTTGTTTCATTGCCAATACTCTGCAGCAATTTCATCAGGGCTCGGGGCCAGTCTTCACCTTACTGGTACTTCAAGCTGAGCCTATGGTGACTAACAAACAGAAAGAAAGAGAAAGATGGTGCCAACAAGTAAGGACATCATAAAAACATTAAAACATTACAAGGCAACTTTGCCCAGGCAGTAACACACGCAACTCAATAGCAGGGGTATATTTACCAGATGGTTGCCATCAGAATTCATACCGGCAACACACCTCCTGGGGAGTATTCTCGATTTATTAGCCACGCATCCCCTGTGTACACATGCAGTTGCCGCCGGTCAACCTGTAGGTATATATACACATGTGGATCTGTAAGTGCCTTTACTTTGTTGAGTGTCTTGCATATTCACCTATGTCTGCGGAATCATATGCCTACCCTCCAACAATTTATTCTGCTCTGTATTTTAGTTTTCATACCGACTAGCACAGGGATATATCTGTATTATGATCTTATTCATAAGTTATGTGGCGACCACCATTGAACATCTCAGGCACTCACACCTCATGTCACCCAGTTCGAGGTACCCCGACTTTGTAAAAAGTCTTGTTGCTCCAATCCGTGGATCATTTAAGTCTCAATGCCCCTGCATCTACAGTACCTCATCTAGTGAGTGTCAAAGCCGCAGGGCTCTCTCTCAACGCCTTTCAGCATGCACACATACTCTTACAGCGTAGCAGCGCAAGTCCAGCTTGCACTCCACTCAGTCACCCGTAACGTTCTCGCACTCTTTTACGAGTGTGAACTGGAAGGGCATACAGCCAAATGACCTCATGACAACACGATTCATTACATGAATCGTTAGTCAGCGCCATATTGGAATGGCATTGTGTGTTTGTATTTAAATATAATTGGTTTTTTCCATAGTGTGTTCACTATGATTTTCCTCAATAATTATCTCAAATAAGAATCTTATGACAATTCTGTGGAGAATCTCTCGAGTGTCCTTATTGTAAAATACCATTATATCGGGAATGTTGTCAATCAAATGTAAAGATTTTATACATAGTATTATCACAATGATTTACCTCAGTAGGTTCCTCAAATAACAAACTTATTACAATTCTGTGGGACGACCCTACTGTCAATACATCAGTTATCTTGAAAATACTATCCTAGAAAATAAGACTGCATTAGGAACATTGTCAGTCATCCCCCAGTGCGATGTCATTTGTTACTATTGTTCTGCTGCAGTTGTGGAACTCCACTCGTCGCGCATATACAGTGGCCCCTTCAATCACATGACTGGAGACAAACATTTGTGGAAACCCTCCTTACAGGATCCCAGGTACCCTGATTACAAAAATTGCTTAGATGCCGTAGTGGTAGTGTAGGCATGTTGAAAACAGTGACTAGTTATCTACCATACCATACAGATCCCTACTGGTATTCTGCTTCTACCCAGTTTCTGTCTGTAATGGTGGATATATATTTTTTTCTTTCTAGAAAACACCTACCATCACTGCCATCAATGACAATACTGCAAAATGTCTTTTGGGGTACTGAAACCCTGTGGTATTTTAACCCCCACAATAGGCAGGTTCCTTTAGTTTTTCTGATCAAATCCAGAAATGCTCCATTTTATACATCTCGGATGGACTACTTTGTTCCATTCGATACAGTCATTTAGGCCCTCTTGGTCCACCTTCTCTGAAAAAATCCATCATGCCTCCTCCCTAGCCAGTATGCCTTCCACACTGTGTGCATCTCCCACTACTCTTTCTCGCACCGTCCATCTCAAGTCCCTAAAATTATGCCGCTGCTCTTGAATGTGGTGAACCAAGCGTGTGGTCAGTTTTCCTACCTTTAGTGTGCTAATATGTTCCTGAATCCTTACTTTGATTTTACGGGATTTTAGACCAATGTAATGCCGTCCTCTGGCACAGGTGAGTCTATATATTACATTGGTAGTATTGCAATTGCTAAATTTGTTCAAATGCCTTGTCTTGCCATTCGCCAATTGCACTCTTTTTGTTGTCTCCATTAAATCGCACACTGAGCAGCCACCACATGGGAAGTGACCAGACGAATGTCAGACTCTTTTGTACGTGTGATGGGGCCGGTGTGGCCCAACCGGTCTCAAGTTGGAGGCTCTCCTGTATGCAAATCTCGGTGGCAGCATTTTGGACTCACTCGTGTTCAACAATGACCAGTGTTTTCTAATGATCTGTCGGATTCTTGTTGACATCGTATCAAAAGACGTAACTACTGGTAAACAAATCTCCTTATGCCTCTCGTTCCTTTCCAGCAAGGCATCACAATGAGTATTAAGTGCTCTCTTGCTAGCTCTTTTCACCACCTTATTTGGATAGGCTCTGTTTTCAAGTTTTGTTACCAGGTCCTCAGACTGCTCCATGTATATTTCAGTTGTTGTGCAGTTCCTACAATATCGTAAAAATTGCCCCACAGGAAGATTATCCCGCAGGGCCCTAGTATGGAAGGAACAGTAGTGTAACAGTGAGTTCCTGTCATTGGGTTTCTGGTGGATGGTTGTGTGAAGATTGTTATCAGATGCATTAATGTCCAGTTCCAGATAGACAGCAGAGTGCTTACTGATTGTCCATGTGAACTTGAGGCACCTATCCAACTCACTGAGCCACAACTGATTGTGAAGTCGGATTTTAAATTGTACGTCTGAAAATGGCACATATACAATGTTGACATTTTCATACCTTAACTAATATATGCCTCTGCCTGTCTCTGAATACACGACTGGGTTGGGTGACAGCTGAGCTTTTTGCATTTCCTCTAGACAGTCACACACTGAGTGAGCTGGGGTGTGACATTCACAACCTGATGGACCATCACCAGGTTGAGCTGGAGTAGGAGGGAGAAGCTCACACTTGCACCTAAATAGGACAGTGCTTTTTGCCATACAAAGAGCTGCATACCCCTCTGTAGTGAGTCTGGGACCAGGCATGAAAGGCAGGGACCTTGTGATCTTCAAAGGCCTCTTTGAAGTCTCCCCAATGTCAAAGGCACAACAGGGTATAAGTGCTGGACCTCTGAAACTTCTAACACCCCCAAATCAGAACTTTGCTCGATTCAAGGGCATTTTGCCAGGAAGAAGAACTGCTGTGCTGTAGGTCGTACTGCCTCTCTGCTAACTGCTTTGCTATGTTGGCTTGCTGCCTGCTGATTGCTGATTGCTGTGCTATAGAAGGGATTGCCACTTTGCTACCTGCTTAACTGTACTGCCCTGTTGCTTCTTGCCTGGGAGTGAGAAGGACTAGGCCGGCTCTCTACATCCTTGCACTCAGGTTCTCCCAGGGCTTGCTGTCTTACCTCCTTTTCTTTAAGTCTCAGGGCCACCAAAGCCTTCTTCAAGTGTGCTTCAGCTGCTGGGCTATGCCAACTGTAAGTTCTGCCCAGCCAAGAGAAAAAACGGAGGTAGTGATGACTTTGTGCTGATCGGAACCAACACATTGCCCTTTGACGCCGACCCAGAGCCAGTGACATCCCTGCACAGCTCAACATCGATGCAGTGCCTGTATTGTAAGGGTTTTAATGAAACGAGGGACCCAACTGCGAGGCTCAGAGATGATGTATCGGTCTGACTAGGTGGATTAGAACTGGCACATCAAGGCTTGGATGCCGATGCTTGCTCTATCCAAGGTACTTTTTTAGCATGCCTTGTGTGGGTCCTGTTGCCGTCCTACCCTCCATTGTGGTTGACCTAAAACTTTGGATTTACCTTGGGCCAACGTGACCTCAATTAACCACTAAGTGCTACTGACTTATAGGTGTTATATTACAGTTTATTCTTAAAACATTCACATCTCAAGTTCTACTTATTGGATTTTTGTCGTTTTGGTCTTGCGTTACTCAGATAAATATTCTCTCTTTTTCTAAACGGGTGTGGAGTATTTTTGTGATTTTTCACTATGTTACTATGATTAAAGTGTGCACAAATACTTGACACATTGACTCATTAGTTAAACCTGACAGCTCTGTGTCAAGCTACAAGAGGGTGAGCACAGGTTAATTTAGGTTGGGTACCCTGACTAGGATTGTGGTTCCTAATTGGACAGGGTAAAAACCTCTGTCATCTAGTGACTCAATTTCTACCAGTAACTATAACCCGTTCCCCTACCATTCCCATTAAGGAATCCAAACCCACACTGCACATGGCCTTCAGCCCTGCGCTATGGGTGGTTGGCCATAGGCCCTGGGGACCTCAACCCCCACGCCTGGCATAATATTTGGGAGGAGGTGGGCTCATGGCCTCCCTCCACAGGCTGATTTTGGCTCTGCGAACCCCATCGCCGGGGGCCAGTGACATTTGCAGGGGGAAGGAGGCACATAGCCCCCCTCTCTGGGCTTTATTTTGGCCTGTGGGACCCTAAACCCCAGGACCCAGCAATATTGTTGGAGGAGGGTGGCAAGAAGCTCTCCTCCCTGAGCTGTGATTGGCCCTGGTGACCTCATTTCCAGTGCCCAGTGTGATTATAAGGGGGAGGGTGCATGAAACCCACTCCTCATGCCGTTTTCAGTCCCTGGGACCCCATCCCCAGAGCCTAGTATTAATATTTGGGGGGGGGGTCACAGCCACCCATCCCATGGCCAATTTTGGCCTCGGGGATCCCATTCTCTGGGGCCCAGTATTATCATTAGGGGAAGGTAGCATGCAACTCTTGCCCCGGATGATTTCAGCCCCGGGGATCCCATCCCTGAGGCCTGGCGAACAAAGGGTGGGTGCCCCAGAGGAAACAAATCTATTAAAGAAAGGCTTAAATTACTGCCCAACTGTGCATTTGGACATTGCACAAATGCAGATTGACATATATAAATACATTGGGAAAATAAAGTTTCCCAATGTAAATTATTTTAACAACAGATCAACTGGTATTGCCAACTATATATTTTTTACACAAAAACAGACATAACCCTACTGGTAGACCCATCGTATCAGCAAAAGGGTCAATTTTGGAACCCATTTATAAGTACATAAACTTCTTCCTCGTACCAAGCTATAAGTAGGGGTCAAGAAGAGCACAATCCTTAAGAACCAATAGGAATTAATAACTTGTTAGTCACAATACACAAACACATCAGTCCAATTAGATATCTTGACATCTTCCTTGTTAGACAGGATAACAGAACCGAAAGTTCATATTGTAAATTTTCTTTATTTGAAGTTACGTCATGTAGATTCAACAAAAACAGCCGACACGTGTTTCGTCAGTACCATCAGTTGGTACAATTACTTTCTCAAGGCTGTAAATATACAAAATATACTCCATAATTATCTGAACATATAAAAAACAATTTGGTAGAAACAACATTAAAGGCCTAAGGCAGCGAAAGATTAACGAAGAAGATATAGAGAAGGAGATGAAGGGGAATAGATCAAACAACAATATAACCAAAAAAGATAGAAGTGTGATAAAGTATGAAATATAAACAGTAAGCACAAAGAAATGAAAGAGCAGAGAGCAGAGATTACCTAAGTGTGTATAGAATCTACATGACGTAACTTAAAATAAAGAAAATTTACAATATGAATTTTCGGTTCTGTTATCCTGTCTAACAAGGAAGATCTCAAGATATCTAATTGGACTGATGTGTTTGTGTATTGTGAATTGTGACTAACAAGTCATTAATTCCTATTGGTTCTTAAGGATTGTGCTCTTCTTGACCCCTACTTATAGCTTTATACTTCCCACTTTTGGTAGTGAGTGACAGTGGTCTGTGCAGCACTCCGTCTCAAATTGAAGATTCCAGTTTACACTGTAAACTCAGTATTACTATTCAATCTACGAGAGCTAGTTTATGTGCGGTTCTTTCCTTATGGGAAGCACCCCTACCGATTTTCTTCCTCGTACCGTTGGTCAAAGATTTAAGTTCATACCTACGAGATACCACAGACTTATTACAATGATTAGATAGAATCCTATGGCAACCCACCTACAAACATATAACAAGGGATGTAGTTTTGCTTTATACAAGCATAGAACATCATATTGGCCTGAATGCCTGCAGATACTTCCTTGGAAAAAAGAACATCCAGTTCCACCGACACAATGACATGTTGATGGAAATGATAATGATGTGTCTCACTAATAACATATTTATGTTTAATAAAGAAATCTTTTAAACAGGAAAAAGGGAACTGTTATAGGATTTTTCTTTTCTCCTAATTATGCTAACCTTGTAATGGGGTGGTACGAACAAAAGTATGCTTGGACACCCGAAAATTATAGATTCATGGAGAAAACAATAATGTGGTCACCTTTCTTCGATCTATTTCTCACATAGGACGGTACAGAGGAAGAATTTGCTGGATACTTTGAAATATTAAACAACAATACAGCTAATCTGAAGTTCACATATGAAATTAGCTCAACAAAGTCAATTTCCTGGACAGAGAGGTCTATGTGTCAAACAACATAATTTAAACAGCGCTGCATAGAAAGGAAACTGCTAAAATGCAATTTGACATGCTAAAAAGTTGCCATCAGAAAAATCTAAAGTGGAGCATCACCTATGGGGAATTTCTAAGAATAAGAAGAAATCGATGTTGAATTTGAAAAACATAGTCAAGAGGCAATGAACTGTAAATATCCACAAAAGATAATCGTTAAAGGTCTACAAACAGAAAAAACAAAAAAAACAAACACAAATCTTCCACAATACAGAAAAGAAAATCAAAGAGCAGAATCAAAACATAAGATTGGTAACAACTCACTCTGCTGAAATGAGTCAGCTCACTCAAATAATATTAAAAACATTGGGGGTTCTGAAATTGGACCCCACTGTTGTGCCAGTTATGGGGTATCACCCTCAGATAACATATAGAAGAGCGCATAATCTAGGAGACAAACTAATTCATATTCACTTCAGAGAGAAATACCAGAGTACATGAGTAAGACCTCGAGGATTCTGAGCAATGTAAACAATGTAAAGCCTGCAAAATTGCAACATATAAGAAGGAGCTCACACTGGAAAATGGCACTACATCGACAATAAAACAACATATAACATGTGAGAGTAAATTCGTTGTCTATGCAATTCGATGCCCATGTGAAAAGAAATACATTGGAAGTACTACATGTGAAATCAAGAAAAGAATTTAGAGCACATTCGAGATACAGCTCACAGAGATATCTGTAAATCTCAGTAATGCCATTGCAAAACATATGGAATAACATCACAGAAGCAAATTGGAAGATCTGCAATACAATGCCATGGAAAAATAATAGCATTAGAGAGAGGAGGCAACCGTGAAAAACTCTTACAACAGAAGTAATCTAGATACATTCTGTCCATGAGGACTCTCACTTCGAATGGCTTGAACCAGGATAAGGAACTGTATGGGCACTTATAAAAACTGTAAAGATGACAAGGTCCTATATAAAAAGTTATCGTTTTTGCCAGTAAACTTTCTTTGAACAGGATCCATGGACATTTAAATAAAGAAGAAGATGACATCTGAACGATAACTTTGGGTTTCCAAAAACACATCAATGCATCATGTGACCCAACAATAGTGATTTTCTACCAGCCACTGGAGGATGTTTAGTACAATGTAATGGAAGAAAAAGAAGACAATAAAGATTCCAAAAACCCAGCTCATTGGAGAGCCTAGAATAAATTGCAAATAATGGTGTGGAAGAATTACTTTAAAATCTATAACATCTAATGTATTATTAGCAAATAATAAAATGAAGTCTTTTTTAGAAAGTAAAAATTGACAATCAAATGAGGATTGGCGAGAACACAGCTCACTAGAAGGCCAGCAAAAGAGAAAGGAAGACCAACAACAACACAATCGGACTTAAGATGTATTATAAATAAAACGATTGTTAAAGATTTAGCGTGACATGCCTTGATTAATTGACACTAAAAAGAATGTATTTTTCAAAGGATAATTTTGTAAAGATTGAATTTTAAGTAACATCTTAAATTTAATTCACATTTGCACACAGGTACTTCGGCACTTGGAATCAATGCTCAATGATATTTATATTTTGCACATTGTCACTTTACCATTTCCGCTTGAAACTGCATGTCCCAGCATGCAATGGGGCAAAATGGGAAATGAGAGAAGCAGAGGAAATAAATAACGCGCTAGGTCAAGTGTTGTATAATTTGTGATCAAGGTCCGAGGAGGGGACTGAAACGTGTTGAGCATTGCAACTGCATTTTTTGCAAAATAAAGCAACTGTATCAGATTTCTTGTGAGGGCTTACCTATTCTTTCGTACTTGCTGTGAGGAGGAGTTTATTCATGTATATATAGAGTTGAAGCGTAATTGAATAAACACGCTTTATGGAACAAAGTGGCCTGGACATTAGTTTTTGTGCTTGAAAAAAGAAGCCGATCTGGTGGAGACTTTGGGATTCGTAACCCCGTCCGGGCCCGCCGCTGTTAGTAGCAGGGGCTTGATTACGAACTCTGAGATTATATATATATATATATATATATATATATACACCAGAGCCATGCTTCAACACAACGTACCTCAGCATGGCAATCACGGACACAAGTCGGTTTAGAGTGCAGCAGTCGTGGATTTATTAATCAGAAGATGGTCTCTGGCAAGAGAAACACTCACTCGACGCGTTTCGGGATTTTCTCCCTTGGTCACGAGTGTTTGACCATACGTTTCATTGGTTAATATAAACAACATGTGACATAAGTGTAAGTGAAAACAGACTCTTGAAACCGACTGTCGTATTCAAACAAACAGAACGTTAAATTCAGTGAGTCTAAAGAATAATCAGGAAATAAAATAAAACAGATGCTTGCATGTTTTTTTGGGAAATGCACATTAAATGCACTAGTGCGCTTATCTGTTGGCATTTACTCATTGTGTATTCTGAGAGATCACACATCATTGTTCAAATCATATTAATTACAAGGGTACTGTGACGCTTCAGTATTTACATATGCAAGTGCAACATAATCACTTCGTGCCCAAGTGGGCAATTAAACGCTCTATACGTTGAACCAAAATTATTTGGGATCAAACCCTTTCCTGCCCAAATGGGCAATTGTAACTAAATTCATGAACGAAGAACCAAAGATGCGCTAATGATAACTGATAATAATTGTAGTAATGCCCTAGTGGGCTTTCTCAGTCTTGTAACTTATCCAATATAAATCATTGTGCCAATCTTAATCTGAACCATATCCCTTCTTCAATTTGACATGCATCATCTGAAAAACAATAAACAAAACAAAATATATGTCACCTACATGAAATATTAAAAATAACATACAATCAAAAACAGTTAAAATCACATACAGCTCTGCGGCAATTCAGAGTTACGGACATCTTATTCAGGACTTGCAATTAGAACAGGCTTCACCCCAAATGAACGGCTAGCTCTTCATCATGGTTATGACCTAAAGGGGTAAGTGTCCTGTACTGTATGATGAGCTTTGATTCCAATCTATGTAATTCTTTCAATCTGTTCCCCCCTCTCATGTCCGCCTTCACAAAATCCAATACTACAAAACTCAGCAAATTTGTGTTCTGCTCGTGGTGTGTATGAAAGTGGCGGGCTATGGGGTACGCTTTGTCTAGATTTTTGATTGCACGTAAGTGCTCAAGAATCCGTATTTTGGCTTTATGGATGGTACTGCCAATGTAGGCTAGGCCACAGGGACAGAATCATGCATAAATAGCATACTCTGTATTACATGACGTGTGCTTCTTTATCACATAAGGCTGGCTCTCTACAGATAGAATGCAGTTCTTTCTATTTTTGCTGTTTTTACAAGCTTTACAGCTTCTGCATGTAAAGAATCCTTCTATTCCCTCTATTCCCTTTTTAGAGGTTTCCACTGCTTTGCAAAGAGTGTCCCTGAGTGATCTTGCTCGTTTAAATGTAATCTGTGGACTAGGCCCAATACACTTTATCAGATCTTTATCAGTACTCAATACCGGCCAGAATGTTTTAAGACATTTGCGTACTGCTTGTGTTTGTTTACTATACGTGGTAACAAATCTTAGGGTTTGATTGTCTTCTTTGCTCAATCTTTCCACCTCCCGCCTCTCCTTACTCAACAGTGATTCTCTAGAGCGTAGACGTACCTCTTTAAGTGCCTTATTAACGTTTTTTTTGTTGTACCCTCGTTGCAAAAAACGTTCGGTCATGACTTTACATTCCGCTTCAAAAGTAGTTTCAGTGCTACAGTTGCGCTTCGCTCTAAGGAACTCACCAAGTGGTATACTCTGTATGAGTGCAGTAGAGTGGCAACTGTCAGCGTGTAGCAGGCTGTTTCCTGCTGTACTCTTACGGTAAAGACAGCTCTCAATTCGCTGATTATCAATGAACACTTTGAGGTCAAGAAATTCAACCGTAGTTTTAGACCAATTAAAAGTGAGATGGAGATTAAAACTATTATTATTGAGTATATCAACGAATTCTTTAGCCTCTTCTTCTGTCCCCTTCCATATACAAAAGATATCTATGTATCTAGTGTACATGGGAACTTTGTCTTTAAACAGTGTTAAGCTGTTAACTACCTCCTTTTCCCAATACCCCATATAGAGACCTGCAAAAGATGGAGCGAAGCAAGTCCCCATAGATGTACCTAGGGTTTGATGGTAAATTTTGTTGTCGAAAAGGAAGTAATTGCTTTTGAGACAGATGGTGATCATCTCTAATAGCATTTGGGTATGCGCAATATGCGAAACCGACCTGCTACTCAAGTAATGTTTACACGCCTCGACTCCTTTGTCTTGCGGGATGCGGGTATACAAACCTGACACATCCATGGTCAATAGTGAGTACTCTTCTTTCCACTCTGTTTTATCTAATTTACGTAAAAAATCACTGGTATCTTGCACGTAAGAGGGAAGTTTCTGTACAAAGCTTTGAAGAAAAAAGTCCACATATCTGGACACATTTTCCAAAAAGCTCCCCCTTGATGACACAATAGGTCTCCCTGGTGGTCTAAGTGGATCTTTGTGAATCTTGGGCAGCAGATATAGAGCAGGAAGCTTTGGAAATTTACAATCTAGAAATTTATACTCGCTATCTTCGATCAGTCCCTGCTTCTTCCATTCTAATAACCTAGTGTTAAATTGTCTGATGGCATGTTCGTACTCCATTCTGTTGCTTCTCTCATACTTGTCCGTCTCAGCTAACTGTCTTAGACCCTCATTGGTGTAATCTGTTTTAGACATAACGACAACATTTCCGCCTTTATCAGAATTTTTTATCACAATGGTATTGTCCTTTCTCAGGTTATCTAGAGCTAATCGCTGTGCTTTAGTTATGTTTAGTACCCTTGTAATTAATATGATTTGAACAATGATGTGTGATCTCTCAGAATACACAATGAGTAAATGCCAACAGATAAGCTCACTAGTGCATTTAATGTGCATTTCCCAAAAAAACATGCAAGCATCTGTTTTATTTTATTTCCTGATTATTCTTTAGACTCACTGAATTTAACGTTCTGTTTGTTTGAATACGACAGTCGGTTTCAAGAGTCTGTTTTCACTTACACTTATGTCACATGTTGTTTATATTAACCAATGAAACGTATGGTCAAACACTCGTGACCAAGGGAGAAAATCCCGAAACGCGTCGAGTGAGTGTTTCTCTTGCCAGAGACCATCTTCTGATTAATAAATCCACGACTGCTGCACTTTAAACCGACTTGTGTCCGTGATTGCCATGCTGAGGTACGTTGTGTTGAAGCACGGCTCTGGTGCATTTACGTAGAGGCTGCCTGCCTCATGACGGACCGCCTTCTTTAAGAGGCTGGGAGAGGCGCTGCAAACATTTTGTTTGCAATTGGGATTTATATATATATATATATATATATATATATATATATATATATATATATATATTCACTGACAAAAACATAGGCTACAGGGGATTTATAGTTAGCTGGACATTTCACTCATAGAAAACCATTGAAATTCCACGGTTATAGTTAGTTCAGCTAACTATAACTCGCGCGCGCGCAATGCACTGCTGATGACGTCACATATTACATCATTCATGACATGGTCAGTGACATCACTGATGACATCACTGTCACTGATGACATCACTGATGACATCACTGATGACATCACAGATGACATCACTGATGACATCATCCAGTGAATGTGTGTTTTTATGAAAATTAAATGTGTTTTATATATGTATATCTCAAGGTCGATGGAAGAATAAATGGGTATATACGTGTCTAAATGGTTATTTATTTTGTAAAATTGATTGTGTAACTGACTGATTAAGTGTATCTTAGTGAATACATGGGTTAGTGAGTAATGTTTAAATATGTAAATATCTGTATCAGTCTCTCACTTTGTGTATAAGTGACTGCATGGGTTGGTGAGTAGCTATATGAGTGTCTATATGGGTTATTAGTTGTATTTTTGAGTATCAGTATGAGTATCTGTATGGTTCGGTGGGGGGTATTACTTAGTGCATAAATGTATGAATGAGTGACTCACTGTTTGTATGTGTTGAAGACAGCATGTGTGCAGGACTGTATAGGTGGATAAGTATGTGTATGTGTGTGTTAGTGAGTGAATGAATGACTGTCTCAATAGTGTCTTTATGAGTAACTACATATGTTTTAAACTAGTATATGTGAGTATTGGTGTATATAAGTGAGTATATATGAGAGTGAGAGATTGGAAGTGTTCCTGTACAAATAAGTATGTGTTTCTCTAAGTGATTGTTTGAGAGTAAGTATGTATAAGTTTCTGTAGAAGTAAGTGTGGTAGTGTGTACATAACTGTATATGCAAGTAAATGGATGTTTAATACTTTGTTTGCATGTGTGACTTTGTGTGTGAGTAACTCTGTGGATGAGTGGCAGTGTGTAACAGGATGTATAGGTGTATAAGTACATATGATGAGTGAGTACATGTATGAGTGACTGTATAGAGACTGTTGGTGAATGAGTGGATGTTTGTGTAGATCTTGGAATTACTGGATAGGTGTGTTGTAACTGGTATTGGTATGTCATGTGTTTTGGAAATGTTAGTTTGTATTTTTGAGTGTGTGTATCAAAGGTTATATTAGGGTGAGAGGAGGTCTGCCACTCTATCACAAGGATGATGTCATCAGTGATGTCATTTGAGATGTTATCAGTGATGTCATGAGTGATGTCACTGACCATGTCATGAGTGATGGCATATGGGATGTCATCAGCAGTGTATTGCGGGCGCGCGAGTTATAGTTAGCTGAACTAACTATAACAGTGACATTTCAATGTTTTTTTACGAGTAAAATGTCCAGCTAACTATAACGCCCCTGAAACCTATGGTTTTTTCAGTGAATTTCTAAGGTTTTTTAAATGCTAATTCCTAATTATAATGTGCCTGAAACCTATGTTTTTTTCCAGTGAATTTTAAATGCTAATTTCTGTCTTTAACGTAACTGAAACCTATGATTTTTTAAGTGAATTTCAAAGGTTATTTAAATGCTTGTTTCTAACTATGCCTACAGAGGTAGGACATGTGAAGAAAGAAGAAAAAAAAACAGAAAGAAGAAAAAAAAATGCAGAAAGAAGCAACAGAAGTCTTCAAAGACGAAGAAAAGTGAAGGAAGAAAGAAGACGTGCAGAAAGAACAAACAGAGGAGCAGAAAGAGGCCTTGTTGCAAACTCATCCTGTACCTTCAACTTTTTCAGATGAGTACTTGTGTTAACTGACTCTGACTAACTAGTCCTAGAGCCAGTGCTATGCTAAAAGACACAGAATACAGTTAAAACACCTACGTACATTAGGGAACACTATGCATTGGGGTACCCCTGTGATTAGCATGAGCTCCTCTGTAAGCCGTTAGTATATAATAGGGCAGGGGGATTAAAACTACCTCTTAAAACACACCACGGGGTGCGTTTGCACACTGGTGAAGGGACAGGGAGCTGAGCTGACGTGTGCAAACATGCCCGGTGGCCGTTTTAATTTGGGGGATAAAGTCCCCTTGAATCCTGAATGTCCCTTGGGTACAACTAGCCCATCAGGTATCTTTAGTTAGCACCACAGAGCTGTGTTGCAGATAGGTGTAAAAATGGGCATGGCCTGGACCACCTCTCTGCAACTCAGTGCAGTGGCACTTACTGAAAGCACCTGGTGGACTAGTTGGCCCCAATGGGCCCTCCGGATTGAAGGGGAATTATTTCCCCAACGTAAAACGCGCCACAGGGAGTGTTTGCACACGTCACATCAAGCCCCGTCCCCTCCCTGCACCACTGTGTAAACATGTCCTGTGGCCCTTTTAAGTTGGCTGATTAAGTTCATTTAAATTCTGAGGGTCCCAAGGGTCCAACTATACCATCCATTACCTCCAGTAAGTGCCACAGAGCCTGCGTTTCAGAGAGGTGTAAAAAGTGGAATGGCCTGCACCACCTCTCTGCAACGCAGCGCAGTGGCGCTTGCTGGAAGCACCTGGTGGGCTAGTTGGCCCCAAGGGTCCCTCAGTATTGAAGGGGAATTATTTCCCCAACTTAAAATGCGCCACAGGGCGTGTTTGCACATGTCACCTCAGGCCCCGTTCCCTCCCTTCACCACTGTGTAAACGCGCCATGTGGCCTTTCTAAGTTGAGAGATTAAGTCCCCTTGAAGCCTAAGGGTCCCTACGGTCAAACTAGCCCACTAGGCACCTCCAGTAAGCGCTACAGAGCTGCGTTGCAGAGAGGTGTAAAAAGGGGTGTGGCCTCTGAACACCTGTCTGCAACGCAGCTCCCAGGCGCATACTGGAGATACCTGTGGGCTAGTTGGCCCTCAGAGACCCTCAGTATTGAAAGAGAATTAATTCCCCAACGTACAACTCGCCACAGGGCGCGATTGCACAATGGTGAAGGAAGGGGGCGTGGCCTGAGGTGACATATCTGCAAACATGCCCTGTGGCACGTTTTAAGTTAGAGAATTAATTCCTCCTCAGTCCTGAGGGTCCCTGGGGGCCAACTAGCCCACCAGGTACTTCCAGTATGTGCCAGAAAGCTGCATAGCAGAGAGGCGTTCAGAGGCCACGGCCCTTATGTACAACATTCTGCAACGCAGCTCTGTGGCGCTTACTGGAGGTACCTGGTGGGCTAGTTGGCCCCAGGGACCATCAGGATTGAAGAGGAATTAATTCCCCAACTTAAACCGTGCCATAGGGTGTGTTTGCACACGTCACCTCAGGTCCCGCCCCCTCCTGTCACCACTGTGCAAATGCATCCCGTGGCACGTTTTAAGTTGGGGGATTAACTCCCCTTGAATACTGAGGGTACCTGGGGTGCAACTAGTCCACCAGCTACCTTCATTAAGCGCCACAGAACAGTGTTGCAGAGAGATGAAAAAAGGGACATGGCCTCAGAACACCTCTCTGCAACGCAGCCCCCTGGCGCATACTGGAGGTCCCTGGTGGGCTATTTGGCCCCCAGGGACCCCCGGTATTCAAGGGGAATCCATTACCAATCTGCCCCACCCCACACAGGATTAATTATTTTTAAATTAAAGCCCCAGGTGGTGGCAGTCCCCGAGGCTGGGGGGGGGCTGAGAGCCCCCCACATATATTTGAAAAGAAGCCCCAGGGGGTGGTGGTTCCCAGGGCTTTACATTTACAATATTGCCCCCGGGACTTGCCCCTCCCTGGGGCTAACTAGCAACGAAGCGCGGGAGCCCGCACTTCGTTTCTTTTTTTTTTTTATCGGCAGGATCCGCACACCCTGCATGGATTTTGCCAATTAAAAAAATATTTATATTTGTGGGACCTGGGGGTCCTTGTGGGACCCCCTAAGCAGGTCTAGGCGGTCAGGGTGATTCTACCCTGCACCTTTTTGTGTTTTCGTGTTTTTTTCCCTGCTTTCTTGTGCCTCGGTTCTACCGAGGCACAAGATGGCTGCCAACACTTCCTGGTTTGGAGTGTTGACAGCCAATTAGCATACTGCTTGTCATCAGGAGGGTGAGCGGATCCTGCGCAGCCATAGATGCTTATGTGATTTTACTTTTCTCAGCAACTACTGAACGGATTGACACCATTTAATAAAAAGGCACATTTCTGAACCAAGGGCTACCTCTTTCCAAATTTGGTGTCATTCCGTTCAGCAGTTTGGGCTGTAGCTGCGGCTAAAGTTTCCAATGGGAAATTGCATAGGGAAAACACGTTTTGGGACCCCCCTTTTTTCTTTGCTCCCACTTGACGTACCACCGAGAAACTTTCAAGATAGGAGCGGACCGGAGTGCCCCACGAGTTTTGAAAATTTTGCGAAAATTCGTCAACCGGCACCAAAGTTATGGCACTGATGACATCTCAAATGACAACACTGATGACATCATCCAGTGAATGTGTTTCTGTAAAGTTTAAACATTTTTTATATATATTTTGTTTTTGTTTGTTTGTTTTATTGTTTTATAGAGCGCAAACTTGACCCGTTAGGGTATCAGAGCTCTTTACAGGGATCATAGCAGTGTACAATAGGCAAGGAATCATATAAAGGGTAATGACACGTATGTACAGTTTACATTTAAGTAACTCCAGATGAGGCCCTAGATTTCTTGATGAGGTAGCTCAGTACTCCGAAGGGAGGCGCTAGTCAGTAGTTGGTCAAGGTCTATGTGTTGGTAGGTGGCAGCATTTAGGAGAGGAATTTACCCATAATGAAGGTTTGGCCTCCATTTTGAAACGTGCCAGAGCTTCTGATGGTCGGCGGGAGAGAGTTACATATTCTTGAAGTGGATCCAGAGAAATCCCGGTTAAAAGTTTTTTTTTCCGGAACCGTGCAAGTTGGAGTAAGAGGTCTCTGGCATACTGGGAGTTTCTGATTCCGCAGTATACCACAAGTTTCTGTGCGAGATAAGCAGGGGAGTTTGAGTATAAAGCCTTTTGTGTAATGCAAGCCACTTTGTATTCTGGCCTCGAGGGGAAGCCTGTTCAAAGCTTTCAGGTGTGGAGAGATATGGTCAAATTGATATGAGCTTGTAAGAAGTCTGGTGGCAGCATTAAGGAAGGCTTTTAAGGGTGCCAGGGAGATCTTGTATAAACCTGAGAGAGTGGAACAGCCATATTCCGGTCTGGAGATTACTAGAGCTTGGACTGCACTTTTTAGGTCGGTAGTGTCAAGGAAGGGTTTCAGTTTCCAGAGGTAGCTCAAGTGGAATCTGGCTGATTTGGCCATCAAGTTGATGTGGTCTCACATGTTCAAATTGCCATCAAGGGTTATTCCCAGAGATTTTCTATATCTATGCCAAGGTGTATTGAAGAATGAATGCATTTACAAGCACCTGAAGGGAGTATTTAGTAGGTGCGTGACTGACTGTATAAGTGAGTGATTGAACGTGTCTTACTGAATGCATGGGTTAGTGACTCAACTGTGTGAAAGTCTGTATTAGTCTCTCAGTTGGTGTGTAAGCAACTGCATGGGTTGCTGAATAGCTTCATGAGTGTCTATATGGTTTATTGATTTGTTGTCTGAGTATCTGTATGGGTCCCTGAGTGTCTGTGTGGATGGGTAGGGGTTGTATGACTCTGTGCATAGATGTCTGAGTGGGTGAGTTAGTGTGTGTATGGGTGTGTTGGTGAGTAAATGAATCTCTCTGTGGTATATCTGTGACTAACTACATATGTTTTAAGGCACTATATATGAGTGTTGGAGTATATAAATGACTATACCTGAGAGTAAGTTATTTGAAGAGTGGGTGTATAAATAAGTGTCTGCTTCTATCAGTGATTGATTAAGACAGTAAATATGTGTTAGTATCTGTATAAATAAGTGATGTGGGTCTATAAACAACAGAGTTGGTGTGTATAACTGTATACATGAGTAAATGGGTATGTGATTGATTCTTTGCATTACTGACTAGGCGTGCGAGTAACTCTATGGATGAGTGGCAGAGTGTGACTGCATGTATAGATGTATGAGTACATATTATAGTACTGTATTGATGAGTAACTACATGTATAAGTGACTGGATGTGTGTGTAGACCTAGGAAATAGTGAGTGGTATGTAGTATATGGCATCGTTGTGTGTATGGTTTCAAAAATAGTGGTCTGCATTTTAGAATGGGTGTATCAAAGTTTATATTAGGGCAACAGTATGTGCATCAGATTATCACGTGGATGATGTAATGAGTGATGTTATGAGTGATGTCATTTGAGATGTCATCAGTGATGTCACTGACCATGTCAAGAGTGATGTAATATGTGACATCATCAGTAGTGCATTGCGGGCGCGCAAGATATAGCTAGCTCACCTAAGTATAACAGGCAAATTTCTCTGTTTTTTTCAATGTCAAATGTCCAACTAACTATAACATCCATGAAACCTAAATTGCTATTTACTAATACAACAAAATCAAAATATACTTAACACAGATATCGTATAACAACTCTAAGGACCATGATCCATCTTGCCAAATGTGAGGCGATTGGATACACGGTATCCAATCGCCTCACATTTGATACAAAATGGGAATGACTCTGTAAAACATAAATTCCTATACCATGGTATAGAACAAGTGACATCTGATAGACGGGGAGGAAACAGGCTTCTTAACTTAAGACGTAAAGAGGCAAGATGGATCATGGTCCTTAGAGCAGTTGAAGATGGACTCAATATAGATTCTGAGCTTCAATATTACTTGGGTGAACATTATTTAAAAGATCAAAATACCAGTAAACTACTTCATAAAGCTTAGAATTTGTTATACGATATCTGTGTTAAGTATATTTTGATTTTGTTGTATTAGTAAATAGCAATTTGTTACATGTATAAACTATATTATGAACACTGTTGAACTGTGATGATGCTTCTAATGTTATTGCCATGAACACCCCTTTTCTTGATATGACTAATACTTTTAGTAATTGTAATGGAATGATGTGAGGTGCCAGCAGCTCTGATACTGATGGTTGCCCCCGTGAAAACTTCAGGCTGTTTAAGGAAATACATAAGTAAACAGCAGCACGATACCAGGATACCATTCCAATATGGCGGCACAAAATCAGACTTCGTTAGTAGGTTCTGGCAATAGAGGCTGTTTAAGAAAATATATAACTAAACAGCAGCATGATACTATGATGAGTTGTGAAAAGGATAATATTAAATATAACCCCCCCCCTTTTTTACAGGGAACGCCAACTTAGCGAGACTGGCGTTGCAACATACGTAATGAAAATAATTCAATAATTCAAACAGTGATATTGCCATCTCACTTTTAATTTAAGAACCTTAAAAAATAAAAATAAAAATACATGTGTAGTGGTAGAATAAATAATGCCTTTATAATGATCTTTACTGTGATGTACCAAACCGCGGTATTACTTACACAAGATGGCTGCTCTAACTAGTCATATGCGGTACCGACGAGATTTTCAACTACTTACTTAAGATGGCGCTTAAACTAGACGCCGGCAACCTAGAACACGGGAAGAAGTAAGAGAAGATACACACTCTTACAAGGTGAGCGCTTTTGCCTTTATAAGTATCTTTTAGCAGTAAAATTTAAACACAATATAGAATTTCGACCTTGATTGGTTTTCTTAATACTTCTTTGTAGATTCAGATATACAAATACGAGGCAACGCGCTGATTTATAATATACGCGAGCCATACACGGGAAGACGTTTAAAAAGTGATATACTCTTATATAAGGTGAGCACTATTTATCACAAGTGGAGAATACGGCTTTTACAATTATAACCACATGGTAGAATACAGCTTCATAGCTCGATCCTTTCAACCATTTGTTTATAGACTGATATAAAGAAATAAGTGATATCGCGCTTAAAAAAGACACATGTGAAATTCCAGATACACGATAGATGAGACCTATCGGTTTGATCGGTAAGCTACCCTTTATGGTATGAATATTATAAATATCTATAACGCAGAAGTGACATATATGTATAGTCATTTCCGCATATCTTTACAGAACCTGCAAGAGAAAGGAAATAAAAAACTTTGTAAAAAGTTCGAAGGATTTCGTTATCGAATGGACTACGTGAACATTAGAGAGGTAATACAGCTGTACCTCTATAGTGATAAAGTGGTTACTTTAGTGAATGAGTTTAAAGACTCTACGTAGACTCTCTAATATATACACTGCGTGGAAGCTGCTTGCATGTATGCTCTATATAATCTAGTTTACGATTAGAAATTTTTATTAAATACGTTAACGATATTATTAGAAGAAGCTTGAATGGCGGTTACTATTAGGACAGAGTGGGGGGTATCCTTATATCATTCCAGAGATCTTAAATGTTGAGAAAATACTCTTCTTGAAAAACTGTAGATTGAACAGAAGAAGAATTGTAGAACTTAGATAATACATTACTTGGTCCTTTGTTAAAGGCGAGAGACCCGAATGCTTTTGTTGTGTATTGCTACCTGACACCGGGGGTCACACTTATTTTACTTTACGAGCACAAATGCATTGGGAACTATGTACCTCTATTTTCACTTAGGAGGTGTTAGATTAATTATCAATAATATTTGCCTATATAACACTAAGTGTGTGTAGTTATACAATATATTTTTGCTTTTTGGTTTGCAGCCCTGATGAAGTTGTTCTGACAACGAAACACGTGTTGGCTGATCTGTTCATAAGGCTGATTTTTGATTTCAAAGAATGATTAATCTGTTCACAAGGCTGATTTGACCTCAAAAATATTGTGAATTTGATGACAAAAAATTGAACTGTGTGAAGCAAAATTGAGAATATATGAGTTGAGAATAAATACGGATCAACTTACACTAGTACTCTGGTGTCTTACTGGCTAATGGACTATACACGGACACTGTGACTTTACTGTATGAAAGTGTAAATACTATACACTATTTGCTCGGCAGGAATTTTGAATCCTTTGTATCTAAACGTTGGCATAACATTTTATTATTTAACCTTATCTATTCTTGTGCACTCCAACTCCTCTTTGAACCACGATTACCACTAACAGTTGGTAGATCGTACTTCAAGAAGGAAGGATGCACTCAACTGGTGTCCTCTATTAAGCTTGAAATAAACTTTAATTTACCTAAAGACGTTTCCAGTATTATATTATTTCTCCTTTTCAGACACTGAGTTGCTTGCGCCAAAATGTGCGGAGCGGTTGCTCACCCAGTGATAATGCCCTGGGAATTCTGACGCCTTCCATTGCGGTATCAAGACACTGTCCCCGACCGGAGACCTGCTGTGCCACCCTGACAGAGGCACCCCAGAGTCAGAGCCTGCACCGGTATGTCGTTGGACACACCAGTGGTGGCATGTGAGCAGTGAAGCCTCGGTGCGCAGGAGCTGCAATTGAGCACAGTGCAGGGAACGGGGCTGGGGTGCAGCAGCCTGGGTGCATAGGTGCAGGCAAGCGATGTTGCCGTAGGCAATAATGTAATCTCTGGTCTCATTCATATCTGTTTCATTTTAAGGACTTGCTGGACCGCACTCGCACGGACCCCAGCGTCCAAGACCACAGGTGACGGGAGGTAAACAGTGAGGGCTGGGTGCAGTATTCCGGCGTTCTGTCTCCTACTCCCTCTGTTCTTCTGACTCTCCCTCCCCTTCTCCCTTCCACCCACTCCCTCTCTGTCCCATTCTCACTATCTTCCTTTCATTCTGACTACCCTTTTTCTCTTGGACTTGGCACACATTCTTATGTTTCTTTTATGTCTTGCAGGTTTTGTACCCTGCTTCTGGGGGAGTCCCACCCACTTATTTCATGTTATACTGTTTTTTTTTCAAAAAAGTTGCGTTTCCATTTATTTGTGTTGTTTTAATAAAGATTATTTTTTTTTTACCAATAAATAAGTGAGTGTATGGGTCTTCTTTTTCTGACAACACTTGTCTGTAGTTTATTGTGAAAATTTGCTGTTTATAGGAGGTTATGAGGGAAAACATTTGTAATTTTGCGGTGCACCTACCAAATATAAACCAAAAGACTATTACATGAAGCCTGCGTAATTCTACAACTGCAAGGGTTCTATGAGTGTATCACTTTATAACACCATGAGTACTGCCTGTGTGATTACAGAACCAATAAGGCACTGCCTAGGACCACTGAGGCCTCAAGGACTGGCAAGACCCACCCTGCATATTTAGGTAATGCCCCAGAGGGTGGTGATCCCCGGACTTGAGTTGGCCTCAAAGCCCCCCGAACAATTAGTAAACAATACCCGGGAACGTGGCGATCCCCTAGGCTGCAAAATGTCTCTGTGCCTTCCCGCGCCTAGTTTACATGTGAGATTAAGGTCTCCAGTGCTGCAGAGACCCCGCAATATAATAATAGGATTTGCCCAGAACATTACCCACCAGGAGGCTCATTTAAATGAACAGGTGAGACCTCGCTTCATTTTTCTTTTTTCATTTTTACCATCCAGATCCACTCTATTAAAGCGATGTGAGATTTTCCTCTGACTCCAATGAGACAAACAAGGATTTGCTATCACAGGGTGGAAGCCATGCACCTGCCCTCTAATAGCAAACATAAATGTCCCACAGATGCACATCCGGGACATTGTATGAGCTGCGCCTGGAAGGTGGTGCTCCATAGGACCATGATGCATTGGTTACAGCATAACTACAGAATTAGAATAAACGCATACTAACACTACTTGCACACGTGTAGTACAGCAACCAGGGTGTCCTGAAGAGGCAGAGAAAGCCCAAAATCTAAAAATTTAAATCCTACCAGAGGTTGGATGACATAGTTCAATGAGCCAACAACCATGGGATGAGTAAAAACAGCTTCACGAAGTAAACAGGTCTTCAGCACAACGCAAGCAAGCTCGAAATGTTGGTAAGAGCTGCCTTCTTTTTACCTTCTCCCGCTCGTCGCCAAATTTATGTACTGAAGAGGCAGACAGCAGTGGATCCGATAAGTTGATTTATTGCAGGAAAACAAGACAGCTTAAACAGCCACCAACAGGAGCAGACAGCAAGGCTACCGTCTTCTCCAGCACTGTGTACAAACTCCCCAAGGTTCCCCTCATGACAGCCTTACATTCTAACATTACATACTTACATTCTACTAGCATTACATACCAACATTTTACTGTGACTTAAATTAGAATACTACACAGAGCACATGACTTTACAGCAATGAGCTCATGGGTTCATCCCCGAGTCTTAAGACTGGTAGGGGTGAGTAGTTCACTTCCCACTCCCTGTATTGTATAAACGCAAACTAACACTACTTCCACAGGTATGCTACACTGCCCAGAGCACATCACTTTACAGCAATGGGCTCCCAATTTAGGCTCACTGTTTAATCCCCGAGTCTTCAGACCAGTAGGGGTGAGTAGTTTGCTTCCCACTCCCTGTATAGTATAAACGCATACTAACACTAATTTACACAGTTATACTACAGCGGCCAGTATGCTATAGTACCCAGAGCCCATCACTCTACAGTAATCCGCTCGGTTTGATCCCTGAGTCGTCACACCTGTAGACATGAGTACTTCCCTTCCGGTATAGTATAAACGCATGGTAGCGGTCAGTAGTTCGCTTCCCACTCCCTGTATGGTATAAATGCCTACTAACACTACTTACACATATGCTACAAAGACCAGAGCACATTACTTTACAGCAATGAGCTCACGGTTTAGGCTTTCGGTTTCATACCCGAATGTAGCAGCATCTCATTTCAGCACCATGTTACTCTGAGCAACACTGCACTTTCAGACTGGTAGGAGTGACTACTTCGCTTTGCAATCGCCCACAGAGGTTACAGGCACAAATCCTTCTCTTTCCTACTCTTTTCGCCCATTTTTCCCCTTACTCGTGTCAACGAAATCACAAGATGGCGGCCAACACTTCCTAGTTGCAACCGCTCACAGCGCTCACAACCAATAAGCAGCAAGCTCGTGCTCGTAACGTCCCAGCCAATCAGATGGCAGAATTTCCAAATATTGATATCTGTATATTTCGATATTTCTCCAAAACTACTGAACAAATTTATACCAAATAAATGAAAGTGTGCTTTCTAGACCAAGACCCTTCTCCCTGGCAAATTTGGGGTAATTCCATTCACCCGTTCGACCTGTAGCCTTATCTAAAGTTTCCTATGGAAATTGCATGGAGAAAACACGTTTTCGGACCCCTTTTTTCTCGGCCCCCCCTTTGACGAATTACCCCCGAATTTTCAACATAGGAGCTGATATGAACAAAGAATTCATTTGGAAAATTTCATGTAGATTCATCAAATAACGCCAAGGTTATAAGCAAAACAATAAATGCTCTTCCTATGGAAACTTGGTCCTAACCATAACTACCTACATGAATATATATTCCCAAAAAATCCAATCGCAAAGCGAGGTAAATGCACTCTCAGGAAACTGTGTTGAGTAAAAGCATTGCAGTGAGGTGTTCAGAGGCCATGCCCCTTTTTACACCTCTCTGCAATGCAGCTCTGTGGCGCTTACTGGAGGTACCTGGTGAGCTAGTTGGCCCCCAGGGACCCTCAAGATTGAAGAGGAATTAATTCCTCAACTTAAAACGCACCACAGGGCGCATTTGCACAATGATGAAGGAAGGGGGCAGGGCCTGAGGTGACATGTCTGCAAACACACCCTGTGGCGCGTTTTAAGTTATGGAAAAAATTCCACTTCCAACCTGAGGGACCATGGTGGCCAAGTAGCCCACCAGGTGCTTCCAGGAAGTGCCACTGCGCTGCGTTGCAGAGAGGTGGTGCAGGCCGTTCCCCTTTTTACATCTTTCTGCTACGCAACTCTGTGGCGCTTACTGGATGAGCTACGAATTCCGATTTACTCACCTGTTATCAGGAGAGACCTCAGTGCAGCATATTTGAGCCCAGTACTGATCCTGAAAAGTAATTCTAACCATACTTACCAGTAACTTGAATTTCCTTCCATAGGCTAACATTGACTAGTTTCACTTGGGAATTCTTCTAAGTGTGGAGTTTTGGAACTTTTAAATATTCACCTAAAATCATCCGAACAACGAATTCCGATTTACTCACCTGTTATCAGGAGAGAACCCAGTGATGCATCTTTTAGCCCAGCACTGACCCTGAAAAGTAATTCTAACCATACTTACCAGTAACTTGTATTTCCTTCCATAGGAATCCATTGTCTGGTTTTCACCAGAAAAGTTTCTGTCTATTTTCACAAACTACAAATATTCCTTAAAAATCGCCTGTAGGACTTAAACGCATTCTTTCAACTGTTTACAGGAGATGCACCAGTGCTGGATCCAGGGTCCACCACTGAGTAGGAAAAAGTAACAATAACACTACTTACTTGCTAAGTGAATTTCCTCCAGTAGGATAACATTGGTGATTCTATGTGAAAAAGTTTCTAAGTGTCAACTTTTAAAATACAATAATATTCCTTAAATTACTACTGTAACAAAAACCCTTTTACTCAACTGTTTACAGGAGATGTCCCAGGACTGAATCTAGGATCCAGTCCTGTGGATAGAAAAGTAATCCATAAAGTAACTAATTGCATTTAACTAGAAATCCCATTCAGCTCAAAGTTGCATTGTGTTTGAAATTGTTTTGCCCATTGCAACAACTGTAACTACTGTACTTAAAAGTCTATTGCCTATTTGAAAAGTATTTAAACTAAAGTAATTCATTCTGAGAAAGTATATTTTGTAATTTAATGTATAATGTGATTTAAAAAATAAAATATCTAAAAATAAATAGTTTAAAAAAATGTAGTAAATCAGTGTAAAAAAATAAATATAAGAATTAATACATTTAAAAATTGTCATTTTGAAATTCACTGAAAAAACCATAGGTTTCAGACATGTTATAGTTAGGAATTAGCATTTAAAAAAACCTTAGAAATTCACTAAAAAAACTATAGGTTTTAGGGGTGTTATAGTTAGTTGGACATTTCACTAGTACAAAGCCATTGAAATTCCTCCGTAGTATTGGAGGAAGATTGGAAAGGTTATAGAAAGGCTATAAACTAACTAAGTTCATTGTATGTATGATTAGTAGTCACCCTGAGCTATCCTCTAAACTTGTGAAAACATATGCAGTTAACAATTTTCAAATCCAAATAATAAGAGAAACAGCCTTCTCTTATGCTGTATTCCAAACCACAGAGCAGTGGTTTGGAAGAAAAGGATAGGGGACCTCTGTAGTTTCTCCTTCCAGGAGTAGGCCTCTTATTTTCCTCCTGTGACAAACAAAAACATAACAAATATTATATGATTAATTTAAAATAGTGACAATAATTAACAACAATTATGTATGATTTCTATTGCAGATTCAGTGCATCAGATATTGCTTGTCATATTCCTTTTCCAGTTACACACAAGTGCTCTATTTAATCATGGAAGACCACTTCAAATTACAGAAAGTGTCCAAATCTCTAGAGACAGAAGATTTAACACAACACGCTTTGGGTTATACTTTTTAGCGAGTTGGCACTGGATTAAACCACTATTATGAATGTCATATTGGGCCCTGTGGCAGTTCGTGTGACATCTCAGGCTGCGGTTCACCGGCCTAATAATGATACTGTCGGTCGGAGAGTGACCAAGGATCAGTGCCAGGGGGACACCTACTAAGGGATAATGATTACTCTCTTTCCTCTGCCTTAACATGGGGGTCTGATTGCCAATTAAAAGCAGACGGGGTGGGACGTTGGGGGTCCCTAGCAGGGCCCATGTCCCCGTGGCCCTCCATTATGAGCCCCCCCCAAAACATCTATGCACTGTGTGGCAGGCATCACACGGAGCCTGGCACATGGTGCATAAATGTTTGAGAACTGCCCTTTTCCACTGCAGTTTGTCTTGTGGCCCTTTAATTGGGCTGTAGCACAAGCCGCAATGGAAAAGAGAAGATTTCCAACCTCCTGCATGGCAGGCACATTGTATTAGGGCAGGTGGAACCGCCGACATATAGTCATTCAGACACCTGTCCGAAATGCTCGTCTGACTGCCATCATAATGAGGCCCATTGTGTTGGATGTGTTTTTGTGTAGGAGTGAGTGGTTCCTTGCATTGCTGTGTTGGATGGTCTGTTGGAGACACACAAACACATATATAGATATATATATGTGTTTATTTATATATATATATATATATATATATATATATATATATATATATATATATATATATATATATATATATATATATATATATATATATATATATATTACCTACTGGCGGTCGCCAGTAGGCAGTTATAGTTAGGACCTACTTTCCAAAGGAAATCCACAACATTCTATTTGGAATAACTTTAGCGCCGGTGGACGAATCTTCGCAAATTTCTCAAAGAAAATGGCCTGCTTGGATTCACTCCTTCCCTGAAAGTTTGAGGGTGATTCCTCAAGTGGGAGCCGAGAAAAAAGGGGGGTCCCTAAACGTGTTTTCCCCATGCAATTTTCCATAGGGACCTTTAGCCAGGGCTACAGCCCGAACGGAATTACACCAAATTTGGCAGAGAGGTAGAGTTTGGTTCGCAGATTGTGCTTTTTTTAAATGGTGTAAATCCGTTCAGTAGTTTCTGGAGAAAATTACAAGTAAAATCATAGCGATATCTAGAGACAGAGTTCTATACGTGGACGAAGATCCGTTCAATGACGAGCGTGAGCTGTATGCTGATTGGCTGTCAACACTCGAAACCAGGAAGTGTTGGTGGCCATCTTGTGCCTCGGTAGCAGCGAGTCACAAGAAAACAGTAAGAGAAAGTTGAAAAATAAGGAAAGGGGGCAGGGTAGAAAAATGTTGACCCTCTAGGCCTGCTGAGGGGGTCGCACAAGGAACTTCAGGCCCCCCACATTTTTTTTTTACATTTTTAAAAAACCGCAGGGTACGCGTATCATACTCGTACGCGGTGGAAAAGTAAAAAAAAAACTAGAAGTCCGTTTTATTCTCAACTAGCTCCCGGGGGCAATTTTTTTCGATAATGGGGGGTTGAAAGGTCTCCTGAGCCCCGGGGAACGCCACCCCCGGGGTTTTATTTTGAAGTATGCGTGGGGGTTCACGGCCCCCTACATGCTCCGGGGACTGCCACCTTCCTGGGGCAGTAATATTTAAAATTGGGGGGTCCGTGATGGCATGGACCCCCCAGCGACCACCATCTTTCGGGGCTTTTTTATGTTGGGAGGGGCTCTCGTGGCCTCCCTCCTGGAGCTCTTGATGGCCCTGGGGTCCGACACCTCCCAGGGCCGGCTTCTGCAGTGTCCCGGGGTGCCTACACCCGGGACACTGCTGTTTGCTATGGTAGGGCGGGAGCGTCGCGGCTCCCACTTTAGTACAGCAAATCGCTTTCCTATTTGAAAGAGAGAGCAAGTTAATATGCTGTCTTTTTCAAGGAGGAAAGCAGATTGCTTTTTGTTAGAGAGAGGAGCATATAAACTGGTCTCTCTGACAAAGCAATGCCGGCTTTCGAACGACGCGGGGAGCTGGCTGGGAACGTGGGGGGTATTGGGGTTCCCCACATGGTCCCAAATGTTATTTTTTGAGTCCCGGGGGATGGGGTCCCTTTGTAGCTCCTTGAACATTCGTGTGCCAACGGGCTCTAGTTTACCAGAGCGTGCAGCCACTGCATTCTGGGAACGTAGGCGGGCACGGGAGTTGCCGCGAGTCTAGCAATGGGACATTAAATCCTCATATTCTTATCTCTGTGTCCGTGTGGTTATTATGGTAATTTTCCTTCTATTTGACAATATTCTCAGAAGAGATGCTTCTTCTTAGAAAGTGAAAGTAGAATGATTAAAATAGGACAGAACTTTCAACAGTTGGAATAGGAAGTGTAATGAACCAATGAAATCTCTTCTTTTAAAGTCTCATGGCTTTGGGTACGCTTACGATGTGGGTTTGTATGACCTTCCAGCGCGATTTGTGTAATTGCCTTTAAAAGTAATATACGATTGTTGAAAGTTTAAAAAAACAATTTTCATAAGTATCCTACATAATGTATTCTATCTATTAGTATGTTCATTAAATACATAAATATATGTTTTTAAACAATTAAAAACATTTGCGTCTTTCGCGTACGGGGCGCAGTACGTGACGTCATACGTAAGCTTTGATGCGACGCGTAACCTCGAAGCGTATTCGTAGCGTATGCTGAGAATGATTAGCAGACAAACTATGGTGCAATCACTCTCTCACTGTCAAATCAGAGCACAAGGCGCGCTATGAGAATGGTTAGAAGTGGTCACTCATTGGAAAACTGATTCAGCTGTGTGGCTTATCCACGGTATCATAACATTACTTTTTAGCCTGTTTAAGTTTGAGGTTTGTATGAAATACTATGCTATAGGCAGATATGGATCTTTAGGGAGCGCATATCTCCATGAAGGTTGGTTATTACCATTTATATATAGGTGCTTGAAGGAGGGAAAATAAGTTTGTCAGAATGGCGAGGATTGCTCAATGATGAATCAACAAAAAACAAATGCCTATACTGATATTGTTTAACAAAGATTTTGCCACCAGAGCAAAGAATGTTTATCCAAGCTGGGAAGTGCTTATAAGTAGCCTTTTATTAAATTGTCTTGATCCAAAAAACACAGGGGTATATTTGTATTAGTCATATACATTTGAGAACAAAAGCAACACTTTTACATACACTAAATACAATACGGACAAAAAAGGGGGTGAATAGATTCTTTAAAAACAATTCAACAAACATACCAAAGTCAGTCGTATCACAATCATACCTTACCATTCATACATGGAAAACATACAAAAACAAATACATACACGATTAAGTAAACAGATAAACAATCATGTAATGTATTAGGTCTGCTGCAATCTATACAATTTATATACACAATAATATTTACAAGTATAATTCCAAATTACTCAAAGAAATCAAGTATCAGCTTGAGATGTAAACAGCAATTTTTTATACGCCAGTAATGTGACACTGTATTCACACTAAAGGACAGAAACCTATCGAAGGAAGGCAGACACTGAGCATGGAACGGCCTACGCGTTTCAAATCCCAGGGTTTTTAGCCGGGATTTTCGTCAGGGCCAGGTCATTCTAAGAGAAGAAGAAGAGAAAAAAGAGAATTCTATCGTGTGGATCTATAAAACTATTATAGTAGAATATCAAGAGCGCTCTTCAGCATAACCACCCAAGGAGCTTTCTGCTTACCACTATGGAAAATATCCAGGGAAGGAGTAAAACCTGTGTGATGAAAAGAACAACATGTAGAGGACTATATGAGTGAGTTGAAAAACACGCAACGAAAATGAGGTTTGCCATGTGTCAAAACAAAGTTTACCTTAGCGGTATCTTGTGTTGTTGCAAGTTCAAGTAGGGGGCCTGTAACAGAGCAACGTTCGTTTTAGTGTGGCATGATCGAAGACAGGGCTCATGAACCAAACCAAAAAAGGGGGTTGTAGAGTGCTTACCAGCCAGTTATGGTCAAATGCGTCCTTGAACGAGGACAATGCGGGTACAGATTTGAATCAATTTCTTCCAAAAAAGCGGCCTCTATTTGAAAGGGAAAAACGAAGGGCTCGTTTATTCCATGTACCAGATTACTGTGGGCATATTTGACAAACAACCTAGTCCTGTTCGGGCTTACCGGCATGAAGCTCCGTTGTTCTCAATCAATCGGCGTCCCCTGTAGCACTGCTCTCTCGCGCATGCGTGGAGAGTAGAGAAACTTTGCAAGGCTACTCAATATATGTAACGCAAATGCGCATGCGTGGGACAAAGACAGGCCGAGAGGGCATTTCCTCGCGCATGCGTGGAGAGTAGGGAAACATTGCAGGTCTAATCAATATATAGCGCTAATGCGCGGAACAAAGGCAGGCCGGGGGGGCATTTCCTGGTGTAGTATAGATTGCGCATGTATAGCGTCCCATAGATTCATTGTGTGGTGTTATAACTCCTAAGTTATAGCTTATATATCTCTGAAATCTCATTAAGTCCTTTGACTGCTGTGTCAAACTTTACAATTAAGTGGGCTTCCCTTTTGGATAATTTCAGCTCCATGTCTCCTCCTCGTGCATCTTTTTCAACACGTGAGATCACAGTCCATTTAAGGTCACTGAACAGATGTTTACAACGTTTCCAATGGTTAACTAACGGGGCAGTGTCGATCCCATTTTTTATTCTGGATTTATGTTGTGTGATTCGTGTCCGAATTTCCTGATTAGTTTTTCCGATGTAAAGTAACCCACATGGACAGGTAATGCCATATATGACATATTTAGTTCTACAGTTGCTGAAACTGTCATGTTTCCATGATATCCCACGATGTTGGAAGAGGGATCCCTCGACGGTCAGTTCGCAGCACAGGCAAGTGCCACATTTGTGGTGGCCTGTGATCGGTGGTAATCCCATCATCTGTCTTAGCGATGGCTGTTTGTCTTTTTTGGTTCCTGCTCTAATCACATGATTGGCCACGCTACTCTCCTTTTTAAATGCAAATAAAGGAGGGGCTTCCATACTACTGTCCAAGTATTTTACAAGGTGCCAATTTTGCAGGATGATTCTTTTAAGATTATTGGCGTTTGGACAATAAGTAGTTACACAAACTTGCCTGTTGGAAGCAGATTTGTTTTTCCTTTCGAGGAGACTTTCCCTCGGGGTCCATCTGGCCCTTTTCATGGAGTTGCGGACAAGTTTTTTAGGGTATCCCCTGTCACACAATTTGGATACAAGGTTTTCAGCATGATGTTTATAGTCCTCCTGTAATGAGCAGTTTCTGCGAATTCGCAGAAATTGCCCATAGGGCAGATTTTCCTTTAGGCTTCGCGGATGATTACTTGAAAATAGTAATGCTTTATTCCTGTCGGTGGGTTTAGTGAAGAGGGACGTGGCTAACGTACCTCCTAACGGAAACACTTCGACATCCAGAAAAGAAATTTTTTTGTCTGAGTATGATATACTGAACTGTATGTCCGTTGTTCTATTGTTGAGCCAGTTGAAAAACGATGTTAAACTTTCTTCTCCCCCAGTCCAAATCATAAAGACATCGTCTATAAAACGCCACCATGTGGTGATGTGTTCTTTAAACGGATTGTTGTTGTGGATGTACTTTTCTTCATAGAGTGACATAAAAAGTACTGCCAACTCCGGCGCAAAGGGACACCCCATCGCCACCCCCTTTATTTGGAGGTAGAAATCATTACCGAAGCTGAAGTAGTTCTTTTTTAAGGCAAAGGATGCCAATTCAACAAGGAATTTTGTGGGTATCCTTTTCTTTTAAGTAAGAGACAACTAAGTCCATAAACTGTTTTAAAAAACAGTCGACAGTCGACATATTTGGCCACCGGTTCCAAAAGGGAGTCACACCCTGCCGACTGTTTTTTAAAACAGTTTATGGACTTAGTTGTCTCTTACTTAAAAGACACAACAGATTTCATCACCAAGTTGGATGGCATCAAATTTGAGAAAGAAAAGGATTTACTTGTAACACTAGATGTGACCCAGCTCTATACACAAATACCTCAAGATGAGGCTGTGGCAGTTTTGGAATACTTCCTGGACCTGCGACCTAGACCTGTCCAGGTACCCACAAAATTCCTTGTTGAATTGGCATCCTTTGCCTTAAAAAAGAACTACTTCAGCTTCGGTAATGATTTCTACCTCCAAATAAAGGGGGTGGCGATGGGGTGTCCCTTTGCGCCGGAGTTGGCAGTACTTTTTATGTCACTCTATGAAGAAAAGTACATCCACAACAACAATCCGTTTAAAGAACACATCACCACATGGTGGCGTTTTATAGACGATGTCTTTATGATTTGGACTGGGGGAGAAGAAAGTTTAACATCGTTTTTCAACTGGCTCAACAATAGAACAACGGACATACAGTTCAGTATATCATACTCAGACAAAAAAATTTCTTTTCTGGATGTCGAAGTGTTTCCGTTAGGAGGTACGTTAGCCACGTCCCTCTTCACTAAACCCACCGACAGGAATAAAGCATTACTATTTTCAAGTAATCATCCGCGAAGCCTAAAGGAAAATCTGCCCTATGGGCAATTTCTGCGAATTCGCAGAAACTGCTCATTACAGGAGGACTATAAACATCATGCTGAAAACCTTGTATCCAAATTGTGTGACAGGGGATACCCTAAAAAACTTGTCCGCAACTCCATGAAAAGGGCCAGATGGACCCCGAGGGAAAGTCTCCTCGAAAGGAAAAACAAATCTGCTTCCAACAGGCAAGTTTGTGTAACTACTTATTGTCCAAACGCCAATAATCTTAAAAGAATCATCCTGCAAAATTGGCACCTTGTAAAATACTTGGACAGTAGTATGGAAGCCCCTCCTTTATTTGCATTTAAAAAGGAGAGTAGCGTGGCCAATCATGTGATTAGAGCAGGAACCAAAAAAGACAAACAGCCATCGCTAAGACAGATGATGGGATTACCACCGATCACAGGCCACCACAAATGTGGCACTTGCCTGTGCTGCGAACTGACCGTCGAGGGATCCCTCTTCCAACATCGTGGGATATCATGGAAACATGACAGTTTCAGCAACTGTAGAACTAAATATGTCATATATGGCATTACCTGTCCATGTGGGTTACTTTACATCGGAAAAACTAATCAGGAAATTCGGACACGAATCACACAACATAAATCCAGAATAAAAAATGGGATCGACACTGCCCCGTTAGTTAACCATTGGAAACGTTGTAAACATCTGTTCAGTGACCTTAAATGGACTGTGATCTCACGTGTTGAAAAAGATGCACGAGGAGGAGACATGGAGCTGAAATTATCCAAAAGGGAAGCCCACTTAATTGTAAAGTTTGACACAGCAGTCAAAGGACTTAATGAGATTTCAGAGATATATAAGCTATAACTTAGGAGTTATAACACCACACAATGAATCTATGGGACGCTATACATGCGCAATCTATACTACACCAGGAAATGCCCCCCCGGCCTGCCTTTGTTCCGCGCATTAGCGCTATATATTGATTAGACCTGCAATGTTTCCCTACTCTCCACGCATGCGCGAGGAAATGCCCTCTCGGCCTGTCTTTGTCCCACGCATGCGCATTTGCGTTACATATATTGAGTAGCCTTGCAAAGTTTCTCTACTCTCCACGCATGCGCGAGAGAGCAGTGCTACAGGGGACGCCGATTGATTGAGAACAACGGAGCTTCATGCCGGTAAGCCCGAACAGGACTAGGTTGTTTGTCAAATATGCCCACAGTAATCTGGTACATGGAATAAACGAGCCCTTCGTTTTTCCCTTTCAAATAGAGGCCGCTTTTTTGGAAGAAATTGATTCAAATCTGTACCCGCATTGTCCTCGTTCAAGGACGCATTTGACCATAACTGGCTGGTAAGCACTCTACAACCCCCTTTTTTGGTTTGGTTCATGAGCCCTGTCTTCGATCATGCCACACTAAAACGAACGTTGCTCTGTTACAGGCCCCCTACTTGAACTTGCAACAACACAAGATACCGCTAAGGTAAACTTTGTTTTGACACATGGCAAACCTCATTTTCGTTGCGTGTTTTTCAACTCACTCATATAGTCCTCTACATGTTGTTCTTTTCATCACACAGGTTTTACTCCTTCCCTGGATATTTTCCATAGTGGTAAGCAGAAAGCTCCTTGGGTGGTTATGCTGAAGAGCGCTCTTGATATTCTACTATAATAGTTTTATAGATCCACACGATAGAATTCTCTTTTTTCTCTTCTTCTTCTCTTAGAATGACCTGGCCCTGACGAAAATCCCGGCTAAAAACCCTGGGATTTGAAACGCGTAGGCCGTTCCATGCTCAGTGTCTGCCTTCCTTCGATAGGTTTCTGTCCTTTAGTGTGAATACAGTGTCACATTACTGGCGTATAAAAAATTGCTGTTTACATCTCAAGCTGATACTTGATTTCTTTGAGTAATTTGGAATTATACTTGTAAATATTATTGTGTATATAAATTGTATAGATTGCAGCAGACCTAATACATTACATGATTGTTTATCTGTTTACTTAATCGTGTATGTATTTGTTTTTGTATGTTTTCCATGTATGAATGGTAAGGTATGATTGTGATACGACTGACTTTGGTATGTTTGTTGAATTGTTTTTAAAGAATCTATTCACCCCCTTTTTTGTCCGTATTGTATTTAGTGTATGTAAAAGTGTTGCTTTTGTTCTCAAATGTATATGACTAATACAAATATACCCCTGTGTTTTTTGGATCAAGACAATTTAATAAAAGGCTACTTATAAGCACTTCCCAGCTTGGATAAACATTCTTTGCTCTGGTGGCAAAATCTTTGTTAAACAATATCAGTATAGGCATTTGTTTTTTGTTGATTCATAATTTTGGCTCAGCCTTGCTGATTAAGAGCCCACCCAAAGTGTTCGAGGATTGCTCAATAGCACCAGATCACTCCTTACTTTGTGGACACCTACAATTGCATGGCTCTTGTAATCAAGATGCGGCTAATTTGGCCTGAGTTTTGAAAGGCAATCCGACACCTGCTATCATAACAACGTTCAGTTTACTGGCAAACAATAGTTATTTACTTTGAAATAATGCAGATTGTTGTGCGATGTTAGCAGGCATTGCTTACATGATTACGGTAACTGAGCGTGTGGTTTGCTATAAAAAAATTGTGTTTACTCCTCTGCATGGGAAGCTGGATGTTTCTATCGGGCCGTCATTTCCGACCTTGAAAGCAGAGTCAACCAAATGAGCAGCATAAGAGCGCTATTGTCTCAAAAAGAAGTCGCTCTTACATCTGCTAGATAAACATTTGTCCTTCATGTAGCAAACACCCGTACAGAAGTGAATGCTTTATTAAATACAGACGCGCCCCAGAATTTTAGGAGGTTAATTTAGACTATCTTTAATGCGTCCCCGAGTAGGGGGTTAGCGCACCTTTTTTAAAGTTATAAGCAATAGCCTTGTGACTTCTGTAGAAACTGTATTTGGTGTCGTGTCTGTGTTTTTTCATTCGATTTTTTCCAGCATCTTTGGTGGATTGTCCTTAATGCTAACATTAGTTGCATGTGTGCTTGTATTCATTTGTTTACTTAAATATGGATGCACATCTTGCAGCAGATGACAATATGTCCCGGTTGTTGCTGGTCCGTAACCGAATGCTTAGTTATTACCGAGCGCTGCCTCTGGCTACATTGAGCGCAGCTTATGGATTATCGTTTTGATTCTCCTTTTTCACATGCGTTCAACCTGTCTTTTATTGCCTGAGCTGCGATTTCGACTGGACCCTGGATTTGTGTCTCTGCAGTACGGTGTCTCCCAATGCGGATTATGACCACCTGATGAGCCCCTTAGTGGTTCATGATTTGCTCTGTTCTGGCGGCGGGATTATGGCCCTAGCAGCGATACATGGAATAATGGGACGTTGGAATGTTTTTGCAGCGGCGCATGACTTCTTGGCACGCATTTACATTGAAGAGGACCCGAGTTTTCCTCCGATGGTGATACAGGCTCCGGTCGTTGAGGAACATGTATGTTCATTCCCACTATTGAATTGGATGGCTGAAATGGTTTCAGATGAGAACAATGACTTCCTCTTGGAGGCTATTGCTACATACTGTGCTTATACGCTGTTGTATTAAGAGTCTTTGATTTTTCTACCTATTCTTTATTATTTAGTTACTGCTTTTTATCAAAGATTGAATAATTTTTTTTGCAAAATTGAACTTGACTCTGCTTTTTAGGCTTGGACTCTGCGTTCGTAATTTGTCGACGTTTATATTATGTGCTTTGGTCAAGGAAAGGTGTCGTGGGCTGAGCCTTGCACTTACACCATGTTAAGTTAGCATGGGTTTATTAGAAGCTTAAACACCATTTTTGTTTCCCTGCTCTGCTTTGCACACAACACGAATTGCAATATTGTTTAGAGAAGGGTGAGTATTTTGCTTCATATGAGAATAATTTGATATACTACATTTGTAGACTGCTTCGCTACTTTAGTGTGTATAGTGAGAGCATGAAACATCAAGGTTATCTTGGATACTGTGTGTGTTATTCGGAATGATCTTCGCATGTTCGAGCCATAAGACATATGCAGCTGTGGCATCTCTGATACTGGTGCATTTAGTAATGCACTGTGCAGGCATGATTACACACAGTTGGAGAACATTCATGTCTTGACACTTTGTGTAGAACTCAATGTGATCCACTACTGCTGAGTAACAGAGGTATGGGTCTGCCTATGTAGTCGTATGAGATCTTCTGTACTTATAAACTAACCTGCTAAGTAGGGAGGGTGAAATGTAGGTATATTTTAAATCTGTTTCCCTTTTGTATTATAGGATGCTTTCTCCCTTGGTATTTTATGGAATAGTTACAATGCTGACAACTTTGTTTCTGATAATATGTTTGCTTGTATTATCTAAGGTACTGGGCATGAGATTACGGTGTTAGAAATAAACATTTGAAAGTTGCAGGTGTCTTTATTTAGTGCTTGTTTTGGACTGGTGTAAGACTGTAACGAAAGAGTGCTCTTGTTATCTACCTTACCTGAGGTAACCTAAGTCACATGTTGTGGGTTGAGTAATAATTGATAAGTGCAGCCAAGAAAGGGAACAAGTGTGCAAATTTCATAGTGCCTTCGGCTGGGTTAGTTGTTATGATAAAAAGCGTTGCTAAAGGGCCTGCACTTTGAAAATGAATTAAAGAAGAATGATTGATAACCCCAGCCAAGAAAGGGAGCAAGTAGGTGTGTGCATGTGTGGATGATGTGTTGATTGAGCAGAAGATGAATAAGGTGAAAAATAAGAAAGGCTGCAGACATGCAAACTTTGTTCTTCTTTGTAAGGGAAGTGGCTGTTTAGTTTTCCTATGCATGTATGTATATATATATATATATATATAGTAGGTAGTTATAGTTAGGACCTAGTTTCCATAGGAAATCCACAACATTCTATTTGGAATAACTTTGGCGCCAGTGGATGAATCTTCGTGAATTTCTCCAAGAAAATGGCCTGCTCGGTTCCGCTCCTTCCCCGAAAGTTTGGGGGTGATTCGTGAAGTTGGTGCCGAGAAAAAAGGGGTCCCAAAACGTGTTTTCCCCATGCAATTTTCCATAGGGACCTTTAGCCAGGGCTACAGGGGAATTTACAAGGGCCTATTATCAAGCCCATTATCGCCGCTTTATCTGCAGTTTCCTGCCGATAAAAGCAACGATAAAGTATCGCCTTTTGTTGATAATATGCTCCTTTATTTCTATGATAGTATGTAAAACTTTCCTTTTTTTGTGTAGCAGTTGTACTCTCTACGCATGCGCAGCCTCGTTTCTAAGCCCACTTTTTTTTCTTTTTCTTCAAGTTCAACAAGCAAACCTTTCTTTATTTCAGGTAGTAAATTTGTCGCTTTCTTTTCCCGGGTCATGTGTGTCATCCACTGCTGTACTTTTGTAATATATTAATAATCATATTTTTTCTATATTTATTTGAAAGGTAGTGCCGAGGCACCAAACGTTGATTACGTACTCCGTCCACTGCCATTTTAGTAGTTTTGCACCGTTATTTTTGTTATATCTGTTAGTTAGAACTCAGTAGTTTTCAATCCTAGTCTTGAATATCTTACTATAGTATTTCAACATTATTTTTATTGTGGATTGTCATACCCCTCCCACCCAAAGAAAAGAAGTATGTAGTTTTTTTAAAATTAACTTTTATTAAATCAATAAATGTAAACGAAACTCAATGATAACTATATTAGAAGTAACTACAAAAATACCTTTAACAACAAACAATATTATAAACAAATTCTTAAATGGACTCCAAAAGATGTCCGATTGGTAATCTGCAAAACAAAAAAAGAATTAGAGTTTAGAATTATGTAGATGTGAGTAAATGAGCTGAAGCATTACAAGGTTTGGTAACTCTACGGTTTTACGTGTGCAGTGTGCCTCGTACATTTCAGTTCTGTTATAGTGCCGCGTTCAAGTGGTGTCTATATGGAAGTGCCTATTGCGTTACTGACGCCCGTTAGGCCGACTTATTTCTAATGCATTGCTATGAAAGCTTTGTAGATCTAGGCCTCTGTGCTTACCGTTGTATAAACCTTGCGGCCAAACACTTCAGGCAGTTGAATTCACAACTTATTTTGAACAATGCTTCAACACGTCCAAGCAGACAGCAGTGTCTATAAGTTTAAGAGAGAAAGAGAAATGATGTCAAAGAGAGTGAGAGAGAGAAAACCACATTAAACCTGTTTCACAGAGTCTGGAGTTGAGATTTTTTCTTGAAAAGTCAGACGTAGATTTACTAGCTCCTTGCATCACTTTACCCATGTTAAAAGTGACTCAAAAGTGGCGTAATAAGGTTGTGAATCTGTTTGTCAGACTGTTGTAACCTATCTGTTGTCACTGCTCGGAGGTAATTATAGATTTTACAGAGAAGCTTCTATACACTACGCACTCTGGGCCATAATATCAAGCCTGGGCGACAAAATTATCGCCACTTTATTGGCAGGAAAGTGCTGCTAAAGTGGCGATAATGGGTTTAATAATATGCTCTATGGAAATTCAATCGAAGCTCATGTTGGATGTCCTTCACATCTAACATGAGCTTCGATTGGAATTCCATAGAGCATATTATCAAACCCATTATCGACACTTTAGCGGCACTTTCCTGCCGATAAAGTTTCGACAATTTTGTCACCAAGGCTTGATAATATGGCCCTCTCTCCTTTCACAAATACAGGTAACACTACAGTTTTACGAGTGCAGTGTACCTGGTACATTTCACTTGTTATAGTGCAGCGTTCAAGTGGTGTCTACATGAAAGTGCATACTGCGTTACTGGTGCCTGTTATGCCGACCTATATCTAATGCTTTGCTATGAAGGCTTTGTAGATCTAGGCCTCTGTGCTTACCGTTGTATAAACACTGCGGCCAAACACTTCAGCCAGTTGAATTCACAACTTATTTTCACAAATTCTTCTACACGTCCAAGCAGACAGCAGTGTCCATAAGAGAGAAAGAGAAATGATGTCAAAGAGAGTGAGAGAGAGAAAGAGAAAGAAAACAACATTAAAACTGTGTCGCAGAGTCTGGAGTTGAGATTTTTTCTTGAAAGGTCAGACGTAGATTTACAAGCTCTTTGCGTCACTTTACCCATGTTAAAAGTGACTCAAAAGTGGCGTAATAAGGTTGTGGATCTGTTTGTCAGACTGTTGTAACATATCTGATTTTACAGAGAAGCTGCTGTACACTACGCACTCTGGGCCATAATATCAAGCCTGGGCGACAAAACTATCGCCACTTTATTGGCAGGAAAGTGCCGCTAAAGTGGCGATAATGGGTTTGATAATATGCTCTATGGAATTCCAATCGAAGCTCATGTTAGATGTCCTTCACATCTAACATGAGCTTCGATTGGAATTCCATAGAGAATATGATCAAACCCCTTATCGCCCCTTTAGCGGCACTTTCCTGCCGATAAAGTGGCGATAATTTTGTCGCCAAGGCTTGATAATATGGCCCTCTCTCCCTTCACTAATAAAAGTAACACTATAGTTTTACGAGTGCAGTGTACCTGTAACATTTCACTTGTTATAGTGCTGCGTTCAAGTGGTGTCTATATGGTAGTGCCTACTGCGTTACTGACGCAAAAGTGGCATAACGGCATTGTAAATATGCCTATTTATTTGCATTGCTATGAAGGCATTGTATATGTAGGCTTGCTGTGCTTACCTTGTATAAACCGTGCGGCCACCGGAGTTCACCACTCGACTTGAACTCTGCTTCTATACGTCAAAGTATATTCAATATGTTGCAGACAATTCCATTGCTGTTGCTAGATAGGCCGTGGTTGCTTCTGAAGGATGTTTGGTGAAGGAAACAAAAGGATAGTCATTGTAAACTGAGTTGCGTAACTACTGTCAAAAGTGAATTTTAATGTGGGTTCTTAATATTCCGTAGTTAGACTGTTGCAGCTCCAGCCGCGGCCGGTAGTGGGAGTACCGGCCAGGCGGTGACGTGGGGATGGGGAGGGGCAGGGTGGGGGTTAGTAATGTATGGAATACGGACTTTAACAGGTAAGTAAGCATAATAATAAATAAAATGAATTTCGTTGCGCGCACTGCATCACCAAATCCGATGCAGTGCAAGCAACGAAATTAGTTTTATTTATTTTTATGTTGACTTACCTCTTAAAGTTCGTATTTCATACAATACTACGCCCCACCCTGCCCTTCCCCCTCCCCACATCACCGCCCGGCCGGTTCTCCCACTACCAGCCGCGGCTGTTATCGCCACTTTTATCGGCAGGAAATTGCCGATAAAGCGGCGATAATGGGCTTGGTAGTATGCCCTTGTGAATTCCTATAGCAGCCCAGGTTAACACAAGAACCTGGGGTGCTATGGGAATTCACAAGGGCATATTGTCAAGCCCATTATCGTCGCTTTATCGGCAGTTTCCTGCCGATAAAACGGCGATAATTTGAACACCGGTCCTTGATAATATGTCTGTTTGTATTGTGAATATATTCCGGACATTTCAGCGATTATAAAAACGTTACTGCTATTGGAAAAAAAAAAGTAAATTAATACATTATATAGGAGTGCGTTTGTCTAAAATACTAAGTCGCATTTTTGTATGTAGTGAGCTACAACCCTTTGACTCCTTCTGATGCATACTCAAGTGTCACTGCTCACCTTTTGTGGAAACGAGTTTCTTCATGATGTAGTCACGATCTTCAACAAAGAAGTCTCATACGTGTTGCCGAGTCTTGAAACCTCTATGCCTCACGACATACTCGTGCTCCCATCATCATCATCGCAAGTTCTACACCCGCTCAGTGCTTCGGGCGCCACTAACTCAGTGACCAAAGAGACCACTCATGTGGTAGTGGGCCCTTTGTTCGGTGCTTTGGGAGCAACTCTAAAATGGCGTTCAACACGTGCGCTCCGTCTTTTTTATAGAGAGTCACGTGTGTAGTGACGGATGCGCTGAATGGGTGTGGTGTGGGTGTATACCAGCCATGAGGGAGTGTGTGTGTCGATCTGACAACTAGACCTGCAACTAAGAAATCACTCCAATAGAAGTTTGGTCCTTGTACTTTCGTTGTGTTTTCCTGGTAGCGTAAGAGTGGCCTTCTTTTTCCTATGTGACGTTATAGAGTCACCATGTATGTAACCTATTTTGTGACGCATTTTATTGTACAATGTGTTTGAAAAACTAGTTGTGGTAGGGTGTTTTTTAAATTAAACTGTGTACTCTGGTTACGAGTTTGTTGAGTGTAGAAGTATATATATTTTTTCTATTTTGTATTCTATCATAATTGTGCTGACTTTTCTGCTTTAGCGTGCAGTACTATATTATTTTATAAAATATATAACAAACTGTTGAAATCATGTTTGAAATTAGAATGGAAGCATGTAAGCTGCTCTCTGTGAGGAATAGCAATGCTGGCTCCCGCAGGAAGTGGGGAGCCGGCTGGGATCGTGCGTGGAGGCCTTGCGGCTGTTCCCGCGGTCCGCAACGTTAGATTTGAGCCCCGGGGGATGGGGTCCTCGGGAAGTATAGAAAATTAGTGATAAAGGCTATTTTTCTTCATGGTAGATTTATCGTACGCGTACCAAGCACGTATGGACGACGTACATCTGGAATATTGGAAGTCGTCCTGTAAGCGTACCTAAGCAAGAAAAATAAAAATAATTTTAGATATTTATGAAGTGTATTTATTTATGTGTTGTGTGGCTCTAAAAAGAGCCCTTTTGTTTATTGGGAGATTTTAGTAACTACAAGTAAGTACCGATGCAGAGTCTTAAGTTTATGAGGAAGACTCTGTTCCCCTCATCTGTAAAATGTACACCGTCTCTCCCATATATGTCATGCATATTGTAACGCAGATTTTTGTTGTAAATGGACCCCATTCGATAGTCTCGGAGAAAGGCAGAAACAGATTTATTCACATGTTTCCTAGCTTTCTCAATCTGTTGACAATAGTTGTTGGACCAGTTCCATTTCTGCCTTTGGCATATATTAGAATATACAAAGGCAGTTTTAGGAAACAGTGTCATCAATTGTGCAAAGGTGTCCTTCATAAGCATTTCCAGACCTACCCCTGTCAAAGTACCTAGGTCATTAAGTGGAGTGGTGTGGCTCACTGGTTAGAGGCGGCAGACCCGGAAGCAGAGAACGGCCCGGGACCAGGGTTCACTTCCCGACGCGGCTGGATCGTGGACCAGGGTCAGCGGATTTGATAATTCTCGCCTCGGTGCCTACTCTAACCAGGGATCACACTCGGCAACTCTGGGCATTAGCTTGCCTCATCTCTACAACGGCCCCCCACATTCACCGGGGATGCCTGGTTTCACCTTGGAGATACCCAGTAGGGACCATCTCACAGGGATAGCCAGGATGGGTTCCCCAGCGGTCTACAGCGCCAGGACGCCTCAGGGCAGCAGTGCGCTTTACAAGACACATACACTTACATTTACATTTACATTGCCACCACAGTGCACAATTATGAGGTCATGGTGTTGGAGATGCAAAAAGGATTTCACCAATGGATTCAATTGGTGCCACTTTAACCCTCTCTGTCCAATCCATTTAATGTCTACATTTGGTAAACGTAGGTCTTTGTGAATTCCTTTCCATTCTGCGTACCTTTGACTCCAGAAAATATAGCTGTGACCGACACTATACACACTGTAAGCATCTTGAAGAGAGGTCTGGATGCACTCTGAAGGTCTCTGTAAATGAAGTGGCAGTTTGAAAAGTGAGATTTTTTCTAAAATGGTGGACAACATGCAGTTTTGAAAAAAGAAAAGGATTGATTAGTTGTTCCGGAACATTCTGCACTAAGCTACGATGAATGTTTCTGTGTTTTAAAAGGCAGATTTTTATTGGTTAAGAATAAGTGTTAGCAAAGAACGTTACATAAAATAAGCTGGTATATTCTCAAGTGAAGCATACTTGCTGTTGTAATTTGCAACAATGTATGATGAATTTTTCACCTGTGTGCTGAGTTAGGTGTTCCCTGAAGTGTTTCTATGGTAACTGGCAGATTGTGGAATGGAGGAAGGGTTGAAAGTTTTGTCACTTGGAAAGGGTGCAAAATTTCAAGCAATATAAATGTGTGTTTCGTTTTGAATTTAATGTGGGAATAAATGTGATTTTTTATTTATTTGTATATGTGTGTAGATTGAGTGTGTAGTTTGAGCGAAAAAGTTTGCTATTTGCTATAGGACTTCCTGATCCCGTAGGACTGCTTAGGGGGATTTACAATGATGTCCAAGTTCAAAATCTTTGATGGCCTTTGTTGAGCCTTTGATGGCCCTGGGGAGCACAGTCTCCGAGTGTCGGCTCTTGTAGTGTTATAGGGTGCCTATTCGTGGGAGTCTGCTGTTTGCTATGGTTGGGCGAGACTTCTCTTTGAAGTAGTAAAGCAGATTGTTTTTTTTTTTTTTTTTTGAAGTTCAACAAAAATCTTTATTGTCACATAATTGCTGAAATGAACACAGCCAATGGCCTACAACCCTGGGGCCGGCCGCATTTGGTAAGTAAACAGGACGGTGTATAACACAGCCTTTCAGCCGGCAACCCAGGGGTCCGGCGGCAGATCTTGAAACAATGAGATATACCGTGTGGAATAGTCACAATTGTCCATGTTGTTTGTGTTTGACTTCTTGTTTTTCAATTTTGATGCAAACAAACGTAACAGTAACCCTAAGAACACCAGGACAATACTGCACTCCGTCGCCACTTGTGCGCTTCACAACTTTAAGTACGTTATTATTAGGTCTGATTCATCATGTTGTGCTAAGTGCGGTCAAGCCGCGCGGTAACATAGTCGACCATAGTCGTCAACAACCTTTTATACAGCAGCCTCACCCTCCTCAACGCTCAGTAAGTAGTCCGATAAGTGGCACCAGTAGTCTTTGGGGCGTGGCCTGCTGGGCAATTCTTCTTCATATGTGTGCAAATTGTCTCTGCAATATGTCATGTCATTGAGCCATGTCTTGATATTCGGTACATTTTTCCCCTCCCAGCACCTAGATATCTGCCTTTTAGCTAGTAATAGAGCTATTGAACAGAAATTCCATTTTCCCGCTTTCACATTTGACAACAGACCCAGCAGGCATATTTTTATGGTACATACTATGTCAACACCCACCATCTTACCCAGTAGAGTGGTGATCTCCCTCCAATAGGCATGTATCCTGGGGCAGTGCCAAGCTAGGTGCACAAAATCTGCTTCATTATGACCACACCTTTTACACCTGGCATCCTCACGTAATCCATATTTATGCAGTCTTAGTGGTGTGTGGTATGTTTGATGTAGGTATTTCAGATGCGTGATACGTAGGTTTCCATTTGGGGTGAGCAATTTAAGAAGTGTCCAGGCAGCAGACCATTCCTTCTCTGTTAATGCGTCTGGTAAGGAAGCATTCCACCGCTGCATTGCTTTATCCGAATTATATGGGATTTCGCTCTGAGCTATCTTATATAGTCTAGATACCAGATGTGATGTGTTAGGGGACGTGATAATCAGTTGTAGTGTGTGCAGAGTTGGTGGCTCCGCTGGATAGTCCGTAAATAATTCTCGGAGAGCCCTTTGTAGTCTATAATACGTAAATCGGAAGAGTGGTGTGGGGTTACGTATATAAGACAGGTCCTCCTCCCTGCGAAAAGTGCCGTCTTGATACAGATCACCCATTGTGGCTATGCCTACGTGTTTCAGTATGCCCATGCCTACTTGTTCGTTTGTCACTGACAGAGCAGGGTGGTGATGTAGTGGCAGTGCCGGGGCATATATCGGTAGCTTGTGAGCCATCCTCCCTAGTGTCTTCCATGCTCGGACTGTGGTGTCTATTGTGTTAATGTCCCGTGAGTGTAAGGGTGGCCTCTCATGTGTTACTATCGCGGTCAATGGTATCGGCAACGCATCTCCTTCCTCAACCGTTGTGTGTGTTAGATAAGGGGTAGGGTGATACCAATGTGCCGCATATTGGGCCTGTGCGCACAAGTAGTAGAGCCTGACGTCCGGCACACAAAAACCACCCTTGTCGTAGGGCAACGTTAGTGTACGCAGGTCAATGCGGGCTTGTTTGCCTGCCCAGATGAGTTTCAACACCAGGGATGTGATATTTTTAAAGACAGCCTTAGGCGGTGTAATTGGTATGTTATTGAATAAATAAAGGAACTTGGGTAGGATGTTCATTTTGACTATTGCTATCCTATCCGCCAGGGATAGTGGAAGTTGTATCCATCGTGACACTTTACCCTCGAGTTCAGTAAGTACCCTGCCATAGTTGGTCCTTATCACCTCCTCAGGATTCCGACTGTACCAGATTCCCAAGTATCTCGTAGGGTCAGTTTGCCAGTCCAAGGGGAAGTCGGGGACATGTGGCTCGGTGGAATCCGTAAGCGGAATGATTAGCGATTTCTCCCAGTTTATTTGCAACCCGGAGTGGCGACCAAACCTCACATATTCACACAATAACGGGCTAAGATTCTGTTCAGGGTCTCGCACATATAGGAGCATATCGTCAGCATACAACGAGATGTGTAAGGGTCTCCCAGGGAAGTGCAGTGCCGAATGGTTATGTGTTTGCCTAACATTGCATGCAAGTGGTTCCAATGCTAGGGCAAATATCAATGGTGACAGTGGACACCCTTGTCTCGTCCCTCTAGCTATACTGAATGGTTCCGAAATATATCCATTTACCTTTACCCTGGCCTGTGGATTCGTGTACAGCAGTGTCACCCAGGTTATGAACCTCACCGGAAATCCCATTCTCTGCAAAATTGTACGTATATAGGACCATTCGATGGAGTCGAAGGCTTTGGCCGCGTCGAGCATCACCGCTACTGCTTTAGTCTGAGGAGTCACGTAGTGGGATAGTGCAAATATCGTTCGTGTATTGTGTGATGTGTCTCTCGTAGGGATGAATCCTGCCTGATCTGGTAGTACCAGATTCGTCATCAGGGGTTGTAAGCGCTCAGCCAACAATTTGGCCAGGATCTTTGAGTCTACATTTAAAAGGGACAGCGGACGATATGAGTCACAGAGGTCCGGTTGTTTACCTGGTTTTAGGAGGGTGATGATCATTGCCTCCCGTAAGGACGGGGGTAGTGTAGCCTGATCAAAGGCAGCGCCATACATTTCAACCATATGGGGGGCTAGTAGGTCTACAAATTTCTTATAAAATTCACAGGTGTACCCATCAGGCCCTGGTGCTTTCCCATTGGGGAGTGCAAGTATTATGGCGGTCACCTCCTTTACTGTTATGGGTTGCGCCAAATATTCTCTTTGATGATCTGATAACCAAGCTATTGCTATGTCTTGCAGATAACTAAGGGTTTCCTGTGATGGCGCCGGTTTCTGCGAAGTGTAGAGGTCTGAGTAGTTGTGAACAAAGCTGCCAAGTATTCCCTCAGGGTGAGTTTGTAATACACCGTCCTTGTCGCAAATTTGAGTTATCGTCTGTACCCCTCTTCCCCCACAGATTTTCCTCGCCAATACTCTTCCTGGTCGTCCCCCCTCCCCGAACGGTCTAGCTTGCGGGCGTTTGGTGATATACTTCAGTTCATCATCTGCATATTGCTGATGTTCAGTGAGTGTCAGTTTAATCTCGCCCAGTAAATCTACTCTCCCTGTGCATGCATAATCCTGTTCCAGGCCCGTCAGTTTGCGTTCAAGTCTGGTTATTTGCGTTCTAATATCTTTTAGTATCCCTGCAGAGGTGCTGATGCATACCCCCCAAATTGTTGCCTTAAACGCCTCCCAGATAACACAGGGGTCCTCAACCGTATCTACGTTTAAATGGAAGTATTCTTTAATGGCAGCTGTCACAGCATCAACATACCCGGGGTCTAACAGCGCCTGTGCGTTAAAGCGCCAGCTGAAGGGGGGGTACATGGTGAAGGACTTTTAGTGAGAGCACAACGGGATTGTGGTCAGACAGTGTGCGAGGGAGCGTTATACACTTCGTAGCCCACAATACTGCTGTATCTGTCCCTAGCCAAAAGTCTATCCTCGACCAACTGCCGTGAGCCATGTTTACGTGTGTTGCTCCCGGTGTAGTTGGATGTTTCACCCTCCATATATCCCTGAGTTGCATTTCTGCCATAATGTCCCATAGTTTCTCCCTGGCTTTCTTATGAGGTTCTGTGGATGTCGCAGATCGGTCCTCAGCATTACGCAGTGTTACATTGAAATCACCCCCCCAAATCATGCTCGTGTCACTGAACTCCAACAGGTGATCCCAGAGTTCTTGGAAAAACTCCGGGGAGTCAATATGCGGCCCATATACATTCACTATCGTGATCATCTGCCCTTTTAGTTTCCCTGACACAATGACATATCTACCGTTTTTGTCTACAATTGTGCGTTCAATCCTATAATCAGTGCCTTTCTTAACCAATGTCATGACCCCCCTAAAGTATGAGGAGTAGGCCGCCGAGGAGCACGACTCCGCCCAGCGTGTACCAATGGTTCTGGGCAGTTTAGGGTCCAGGTGGGTTTCTTGTAGTAATGCTATATCAATATAGTGTCTGTCTAGACAGGCAAATATCTGTCGAACCTTCTTACGGTTTGTTAGGCCTCGGACATTCCATGTTAAAAGATTCAGATTATCTCTGTTCATGACGTCTGCTCGACTATCTTCATATATATGTTAGCACAGTTCGACCTCCCTGAACTCGGCACAGTATAGTATAACATTATGACACTTGTTGCAGACCAGTTAACATACAGCCCACAGCGGCGTTCAGCAGTGCATCTCAATCGCCCAGGTTGTTCAGAACTCAACAAACCCCAACTAACCCACTTCCCACCCACTCCAGCAACCCAATTCTGCCGAAGCCATTTTACCCTAAGAACATCAAGTAACATCATAACTGTTCGGGGACCGCCCTGGTAGAGGTCCGCCGGGGGCGCATTACAACATCCTAACTAAAGGACGTGGGCAGATCAATAAGTCGTAAACAGACCACATTGGCACATTGGGCCGCATAGTAATGTTAACAACATGAGACTCTTCCATCGTGTATGTTGTCCATTAAAGTCATAGTTTCCACGACAAAAGACACTGAGCCCTCCATAACAGTTTGTCCAGGTGATAATTAGGGCTGGATGAGTCGCCTACACATCTTTGCAGTGTGGTTCCTCCCATCTAGCTGGACCACCCGGGCATCCTCTTAAGTAAATTAAACAATGCCAATCTGTAGCAGGTCATCAGCACAGAAACGTGCCTCTGCGTCCACCTCCCACGGTACCAGTAGGTGTCACAAGTTCAGATTGGCAGTGTCTGGCCTCTAAGACATTACCTTTCTATGAACAGATACCGTTGTGACAGCAGTCGGTTAATGTCAGCATACATTGTATCCCAAAATCTTACCGTTAGTCTGAATCTGTGTGTCTGTCTTTACGATTTGACCTTTTACCTTTGGTCACCGTTGTCTTGATGAAGTCCGGTTTTCCATCCCACGTAATTTTTAGTCACGCGGGATACAGCATGGAGTAGGGAATCTGAAGGTCACGCAGTTTGGCTTTGACGACATTGAATTCTTTACGCGCTTGTTGTACCGCAAACGTGAAGTCTGGGTAGAATTCTAATTTATTACCCTGATGCTGGATTTCGCCTTTTTCCTGTGCCATCCTCAACACAGCATCTCTATCTCGGTAGTTTAGAACTCTTGCTATTATAGGCCTGGGTGGTGCTCCCGGTTTTGGCTGCGGAGCCAGGGATCTGTGTGCACGTTCAATAATGAAGATGGACGATAATTATCAGCGCCAAACAAGCCCTTGCATAGTTGCTCCACATAGGGCTCCATTCGGCCTGTGTTGGTTGATTCCGGCAGCCCCGCAATTCGTATGTTATTGTGTCTCGATTTGGCTTCCAACTCCTCTGATTTGGCTTTTATCACTTCGAGGACCTTCTCCAGGCCCGCACATTTGGTTGTCGTGGTGCGCGATTCATCTTCTACAGTCGAGATCCTGAGCTCTGCCGTGTCTAGCCTTTCACCCTGTTTGTCGAGTTTCGCCGCCATGCTGTCGACTCTGCCTGTTAAATGGTCTAGTTTGCCATTAATGTCCTGCAGGTTAGCTTGTATGGCTTTCAGGATATTTTCCATCACGCTCCCTTCTTGAGATTCTGTGTCCTGGTCGTCCTCCGCTGCTCCATTCTGGCCTCGTGGTGTTTTTCGCGTCTCGAAGGTGAGTTTAGGCTGCTTATTATCAGGTTTCCCCATGATGTATGGTGCAGAGTGAAATATGAGAGTACTGAACAGAAGCGTGTTGCACGTGGACTTGGATCTGTTATGGTCTGTTCGTTATTCTTTTCTCCCCCTTACTATCCACACCTGGCAGATCTCTCGCAGAGTCTGAGCGCTTCGTCTGTCGTCCGGTGGGGGTGACCTGGTGGTAATTGACGACAGGGTGGTCGCGCGATGTGCAGACGCCGCACAGACCTCGTATGTGATGTATGTGCCGTGTCTTCCCTTGCTAGTAAATCAGTGCAGGTCCGGGTTCTAGTTCTCCACCCGGTTTCCCGCGCATCCACTTCCCAGCTCGGTGGTGTACTCCCAGTGCTGCCGGGTTGGTCTTCTCGCAGAGTCCCGCTGCAATGCCCCACAATGTTGTGACCGGCCGTACCAGTATAATAGATCCGTGAGCTGCCACCAGCGCTCGCGCCAGCCAGGCTTTATCAGCAGCAATGGCGCCGCCACACAGTACCCCATCACTTCAATATACCAAGATGGCAGCTCGCGTCCCTCCCAGCCTCGGCCGCTGTGGCGGGCGTTTATAGTCCGTAACGTTTTTCGCGAGTCTGCAATCACTCACGTTTAGAAGGCTGTTCGCGCAGGTTCAAAGGCACCACACGCAGCTGAGCACTCCTGTGTCACCATACCTCAGAGGGTTGTCCAGTTAGTTAGCGCTGATGGGTGTCATATGCACAAACACTTTCCCTTTTCCAAGTGTGTGAGTTAGAGCGCAACATTTGGGGCCGGTTACGGGCGCCGTCATTTTATGACCCTCGTTGTCGTAGCATACAGCGAGCAGTCTTTGCTAAGTTGGGGGGGAAATGTCACCACGACGAGCGTTTAGCGTGTTTAAGTGCCCCCAGAGGTGTGCAGGGTGCGCGTTAGTCTGATCATCGCCCGGAGGGGCCGTTAGCTATCGGCCCAGCGTCATACCTGCAATGCCGCCATTTTAAACGCGGGGGTTCTGGCCGTATATTTTCATTCATCCAGTCCGGTACCCGCTCTTCTGCCGCGATGTCCGTCCGGTCGAGTCTCCGCTCCGACTCATATTCCCACAGCTCCGGGGCACAGTGGGCAGCTTCCTGTTACAGTGTTGTCGGAGCCTGCCGCAGCGCTCCTAGTCCATCAGTTCGCCATCCGCCATGTTGGATTGCACGGCCGCTCGAGTCTCACAGCTGTAGCGTTGGCACCCGTAACACAGGATTCTTCTTCTACAGTCCTGCTTACTCTCGTAGCTTTCCCATCAACTCCAGTATGAGCGTCGACCCGCTGTGATCCGCTTTTGCATGGTTATACTGCAATATTCCAATCCGCCCGGCGGAGCTGCGCAGGTAGGCAGCCATTCTGCTGTGCGCCCCCTAGCGCCTCAAGCAGATTGTTTTTCGTCTTTCGTATTGTGTATCCCGCTCTTCTACCATAGTGTTCTAATTCCCGGAGGAGCTCCGGGACCGTAGTCTCTGGTTTCCTGATATACAAAAGGACATCATCTGCATAGAGTGATATCTTTTCTTGTGTGGGGTCTGCGTCAATTCTTTCAAAACCGGAGATACTCTCATTTTGTCGGATCCTGGCTGCAAGTACCTCAATGGTAAGTGCAAAGAGGAGGGGAGATAGGGGGCAGCCCTGACGGGTCCCTCTCTGGATCTGGAATTCACGCGATAGCCTTCCGTTTACCCTCACACTGGCTCTTGGTGCAGTGTAGAGGAGCTGGACCCACCTCTGGTACTTAGGGCCAAAACCAAATTTGTGCAGCACGGCATAAAGGAACGGCCAGTGGACCGCGTCGAAGGCTTTCTCTGCGTCGAGGGAAAGAAACCAGTGTGGGTCGTTCCTTCCCTGTATTACCTGTAGCCAATTATGGGTACGCCTAAGGTTCAGTCTGGTAGCTCTGCCCGGTAGGAAGCCTGTTTGGTCCAGATGTATAAGGTCTGGGATGATCGACCTTAGACGGAGCGCCAAATTAGTCGCTAGAAGTTTCACTTCCGTGTTCAGGAGGGAGATGGGGCGGTAGGACGCACAGTCCTCTCGCGGTTTGCCCTCTTTATATATCGGGACGATCGTAGCCAGGGAGAGGTCTGGGAGGAGCCCCCCTCCTGGTAAGCCCCGGTAAAGAGACCCTTTAATTGGCGAGCCAATAGGTCTGCCGTGCGTTTAAAAAAACTCAGCCGGGTAACCGTTCGGCCCAGGTGTTTTACCCGGTCTCAGTCTGGCTACGGCTTCAGATATGTCGTCTATTGTGATGTCCCCCTCCAGCACCAGAAGGGCCTCGGGAGACAGCGTGGGCAGGTCCGTCTGTGCCATATAGTGTATAGCTTCCTCTCGTGTCCCTAGGTCTCTGGCTGCGTAGAAGAGTTCGTAGTGTGTTGCGAATGTTTCAGCTATTTGTGCATCAGCACTGACAAGCTTCCCGTCTGCATTCCTAACGTGCTCCACCCATCTAGTTGCGCGCTTCTTTTTGCTTAACCAAGCTAGTAGCTTGCCTGACTTATCCCCCGCATCGTAAAGACGATGAAGGGTGGCCAGGGATTGAGTTTTCGCCTCATTAGTAACCAGCTCTCTGTACTGTCTCTGGGCATCTAGCAGTCTTCTAAGGGTTTCAGCGTGTTTCAAGCTCTGGTAGTCCCTCTCTAAACCCAGTATAGTCTGTTCTAGCGCCGTGACCTCGGCTTGGAGTTTTCGTCTTTCCTCGCCCAGTCTGCTTTGTATTCTTTCTCTTAATACCGGTTTCAGGGCTTCCCAGAAGGTGACATTTGACTCTACTCTTCCCCCGTTTTCGGCAACATAAACCTTAATGTCTGCTCTCAGGCCTCGCAGAATAGTTGCATTTTGAAGATCCCTTGCTGCAAGGCGCCAAGTGGTCCCCAGAATGCCCCGGGTGTGTCCTATCCTCACTAACAAAGGTGAATGGTCAGAGATGCCCCTAGCCTTATAGTCTGCAGTGTCGTCCACCTTCAAGTACTGTCTAGACATAAATATATAATCTAACCTCGAGAATACCTTATGGGCCCTGAGTAGTAGGAATAGGCTATCTGAGTAGGATGCAGCGATCTCCAGATATCAGTAAGCCCTATATTAGCAATCTGTTGGGACAGAGCAGTCCGGTTCCCCCCTCTACCTTCAGTCCCTGACCGGTCCCGACTTATATTCATCACGTCGCTAAAATCACCTCCCATGATTTGGATAGTGTCAGCCGTTTCTAGGAGGATATGCGCGAGAGCCTTGAGCGTATGTGTCTGTAGCTTGGGCGGTGCGTAGACTGATATGATCGTGTATGTACACCTATTCCATGTTCCCTGGACCCCTGCATATGTCCCCAGTGGATCTATCCAGTTGCGTGTGGTACAGAATGGGTTTTTTTTTTTAATAATGGCCGCTACCCCTCTGGAATCGGTCGTATAGCCCGCATGAGCCAGAACTTTATGGCGGCCCCTGGCTATGAAGGCACACTGTGTTCCTTTAAGATGGGTTTCCTGCAGTAGGGTTATATCGGGATCTAGCCTCTTAAGGTATGAGTTCACTAGACCTCTTTTAACTTTAGAGCCCAATCCGTTGACATTCCATGTCAGGACGCTAACTCCCCTGTCACACACCTGTGAAGCCGCTAAGTCACTTGCCATTCAAGATGGGGACACCGTGAGGAAGTCGGTCTCTGGTTTGGATGTATGGCATGAAGCACCGAGGTGCACAACTGCATTTTTTCGACTGTTACCCCCTCACCCCAACTCTCCCTCCCCCTTCCCCAACTTAAGTGAAAAAGTGGAACTACCCCACCCCTCCCCCCACCCCACCTCCCTCCCCTTCCAGTCCCATCCCTTCACAAGATAGAACTGGCAGTAGGAGAAGGCCTGTCACCCTCCCGGGTATCCCCCCCTTTAGTCTGCTCTAACCAACTCCTCCCAAAACATGCGGCACTACTTTCCCCAGACAAGCACTGATATCAAAAATCTGGAAAGTCGTGTGGTTGAGAACAAAAAACAATGAGAACAATAAGTGTAGATATAAAAGGGCATGTCAACTTGCGTGCTCCCCAGCGACGAGCTGCAGTAACCATAACCAGTTCCACCATTGTTCATGAGTGAGAGTCTTGAGTGTCAGTTTCAGGGACACTGTTTGACCCCGACGTGTCGTGTTACAGGTCCCGGATTGCCTCTATCAGCGGGTGGATTGACCGCAACCCCCCTCCTCTTCTTCTCCCCCAGAAGTACGGCTCCCAACCTCATCCCCGTCACCTCCCTCTGATCGTGCATGGCTTCGTAGACAGCTGTATCTGGATCCCGCCGTGGCGTTTCCTCTCGGTGAGATCGATCGTCCATGTCGTGTGCCTCCTGTGCCATGTCCTTGGTAAGGTGTAGCCAGGGTTTGTCTCTTTGCCCTTCGGGACTTCAGTCTCTATGCTTTCGGTAGTTCCCATTGGGGTCTGTGTGACGGTGACCTGTCCACCATTCCGCAACCAACGGTCTCTCTGCTATGGAGTATAGGGCGCTCCTCCAGCCATTGCCAGGCATCCTCCGGATGGTTAAAGAAAATTGACTTTTCCTTGTAGATTACCTTTAGCTTTGCAGGGAAGAGGAGCATGCAGGAGATATGTAAATCCCTTAGTTTCGCCTTTACTGCATCGAAGGAGCGGCGTTGTTTCTGCACCTCCTGGCTGTAGTCTGGGAATATCATAATGTTCGTGTTTTCCAGTCGGATCTCCCCCAACTTTCTAGCCTCTCGCAGAATCAGGTCCCGGTCAGCGAAGTTGAGAAAGCATGCGATAACCGGTCTGGGTCTCGCACCCTCCGGCGGCTTTACCAGGAGGGCCCTGTGCGCCCTTTCGATGATGAAGCAAGTTGAGAACTGCACCGTCGGTAAGGTTTTAGTCAGCCAGGAGTGGAGGAATGCTGTCATGTTCGTCCCTTCAATTCCCTCTCTAAAACCTTCAAAGCGCAGGTTGTAGCGTCTCGCCCTATTCTCGGCATCGTCCGCCTTCCACATCAGTTGGCGATGGGATGCGTTGAGTTCTGCCATGTCTTTTCTCAGGGTGGAGATCGAATCTTCGGCCTCGCCTATCCGTGTCTCAGCTGTAGTCACCCTGTCCGATATTTTTCGGAAGTCTTGCCTCAGTAGTGTCACCTCGGATCCCACCTCGCCGATCTTGACTTCTAGGGCTGCCCGGGATTCCTGGATATCGGTTCGTGACGCCTGGATGGCTCACATCAGCAGGTCAGTATCTGAGCGCACGCCAGAGGCAGCGGGGAGGACATCCATCGACTGTCTAGGCACAGCGAAATTGTCCATAGGCCCCTGTTTAGAGGGTTTGGGAAGTGTATCTTTCTTCCCCATGGCTTGCGTTACCGTGGCGTTGAGCCCGCGGGGCAACTTGTGTTCCACGCCGCCTCTGACACTCTGGCCACAGTCGGGGACCAGCGACCTCCTTAGTCCGCTGCAAGGTAGGGCAGTCCAGCCTCCTCTCGCTGCGGTCGCCGTGGGCCACTTGCGTCGTTTTCCCGCTCCCCGGGGGCCTCGGCTCATGTGTGTAGCTGTGTGCCGGTCCCGGGCAGCGCTCCTATGCCTGCCTCAGCTCAGGATTACAGGCCGTGCCGGCTGCCCCACCCAATGTCCAGGGCTGCCGCTCCGTCGTGAGGTCCGGAGAACGCAGAATGTAGAACTCCCCCGTGTTTTCGACCCCCGATGTTACCAAAGGCCTCTCTCAGGGGGGTGAGGGCTCCCCAGCAGGATACAGGGCCGCGGGGACACCACTGGGAGACCCCCTCATAGACAGGGCAATGCAGGGCCGGGGGAGTCTGACTGCAGCACCAGACGGGTGACTGTGGAGAGTTTGTAGGGCTACAGGGCATAGGCACGGCGGCGGGGCCAGGAGCAAGTCCGGAGTACTCTCGGGCACTACTTCGCGGCTCTGGCCGCCATCTTGATGTAGTGTCCGCTCATCGGGGAGGTCCCGACGTCTTCACAGGGGCCTTTCCCCGGTACCAATCCACCACGCGGGCCCCGCCAAGCACCCCTCACGCTCTCACCTCCTAGCTAGCCGTTCAGCGGCAGGATGGTCCCCGGGACCGTTCTATCCGCGCGGCACCGCTCCGGCCGCCATCTTGGTGAAGTGTGCCGGTCCCGCCGGGGCGCCCAGACACCGCACCGGAGCTCTCACCGTCAGCGTGGCACCACACATGGGCTCCCTCAATCGGACTCTCACCGCGGTGGACCACCACAGGGCCTGGTTGCCTGTCTTCAGCGCCGTCCCCGGTTCTCTGTCACGGCGGCCGCCATGTTGTCACCGCCGGACCTCCCGAGGCGGTGAAACAAAGTCGGCGTTTTGCTGGCCACAATCGTTCAAACTTCAAGAGAGTAGTCTCTACGGGGTCTAGCTGTTTTAGCCCTATGCCACCAAAATAAATATCTGTAAGCGCGCTCCGGGCAGCGCTCCGGTTCGCGTACCTGACGCGTAACGGAACTTCGCGTAGCGAAGCTGATTGGCTCTCCGGTGTCTGTCAACATTCTAAACAGTCCGGAGCGGCCACCATCTTGTCTCTCGGTAGGATCGAGAGACAAGAGGAGGCAAAAACAAAGGGGGAAATGACCATAAGGGGGCATAGTAGATCCTCCCTGACCCCCTAGGTTTGATGTGGAGGCTTTAAAAGGGCCCCGCCCCACGCTTCCCGGTACGCGCACCGGGAAGCGCTCTGGGGAGCGTACTATAAGGAAAAAAGAATGATAGACTTTTCAAATATTGTATGTTAATTGATTGTTTGTTTTGTTGATTTTTTTTTATTTCTTTATTTTTTAAGCAATTATTTATTATTGTGATTGTGTTTCAAAATTTAATAAAATGTCTAACATTTCACTGTCTGAAATGTCGTTATTTTCATTGAACATAGCTTGTAATTTTTGAGTGTGTAAAATGTCCTCATTTTCAAGGAGGACATCTACTGATTGCACACATTGCAGTAGTTCTTGGTCCCAAGTTTCATCCATAAATTCAATGTCATTTGGATCAATGATTTCTTGGTTGGTCTCTGCAAGGACAATTTCAAATGAAACTTTCTGTTCGCCTTCCATTTTGTCTGAAATTTGCATAAAAAAAAAATATATTAGTAGAGATAGGGCACTGTTGGGATTAATTTTAGATAGGCAGTTTTTAACAGTGAATTTATCTTTGGGCAGTGTATAGTATCAGAGTGGAAGTAGGAATATAAAAAAGTGTATGTGATTTAACGTAAGTAAATTCATAATTATACAAGAGAAGCCTAAGTCCATCCATAACTATAACAGAGAAGTCTATCTAAATCTATAACTACTACAGAGGGATAGTATATAACTATCAGAAAAAGTTTACCATATTAACTTAAAGTGCACAATATACTTCAGTTTTTAATATAACAACTTACCTTTCAAAAGAAGTTGAAGTTATTAGTGAAAATCCTATTGAAATGTACACCAGGAAGTAGTAGTCAAAATGGCTGTGTTTCCTTCTCTTCCTTTATATATTTTCAGGTACATAACCAATCAAATGTCAGGTAAAAAAAAATAGAAAATGAAAGTAACATTTTAATTGGTTGTCAATTCCAACACTTCAGATGTGTTTTGTGAAGTAATTTACCTCAGGGTATTTAGAGAGGTCTACAGGCTAAATGGCTAAATGGAATTCCAACCAAATTTGTGAAAATGGTAGGGATTGGCATGTAGTATGAGCTAATCTATATTTGGTGAAAGTGTCTCCAGGGTTTCTTCTGTAAATTACTTTCCCACTTTTTTTGATGGAGCGCTTCCCGGTGAGCGCCCCGGTACGCGAACCGGCAGCGTTACGGGAGTCCACCATTTTGTGTTTCGGTCGAATTAAGATACAAGATGGAGGGCAAATAATGTTCAGAATGGGTAGAAGGGGGCACGGTAGACGTATATTGACCCCCTAGGTTTTCTGAGGGTGGCTGAGGAGGCCCATATGTGCGGAAAAAAACATTTTTTAAAAAAATTTCGCGTGGTTAGCTTCCGGTTCGCGTACCGGGTAGCGCTCCGGGGAGCGTACTTTGTTGAAAATTTGTGAAAAAAGTTAGAGTAAAATAATAATTGTGAGTGATCAGATGTAGGGTAGCTCTGAGAAGAGCTTTTGGGTTTATGGTACATTTAGGTACTTATAAGTAGGTACCAATGCACAGTCTTAAATTCAAAATGAAAACTCTGTTGCCCTCATCTGAGAAGTGAACTCCATCTCCTCTGAAGATATCTTGCATGTAGTCACGCAATTTATTGTTGTACATGGAGCCCATTCCATGGTCTCTCATGTAAGCTGAAACAGATTTGTTTACATGCTTCCTCGACTTCTCAATTTGTGGACAAAATTGGTTCGACCACCTCCATTTCTGTCTTTGGCATATATTTGAATATACCAAGGCAGTTTGAGGAAAAAGTGCCATCAATTGCTCAAAGGTGTCCTTTAAAAGCATTTCCAGACCTACACCAGTCAAAGTGCCCAAGTCATTTCCTCCACAGTGCACAATTAACAGGTCAGGTTTAGGCAAATGCATAAAGGTTTTCACCAATGGTATCAATTGGTGACATTTTAATCCTCTGTGGCCAAACCACTTAATTTCCACATCTTGTAAGTTGAGGTTAGGTAAATTTCTGTTCTCAGCATACCTTTGAGCCCAGTAGATGTAACTATGTCCAACAATCCAGACAGAAAACATGATGAGAGGAGGTTCTGCTGCAGTCATATGAAGTGTGGCAATGAAATGGGAGTTGAAAAAATAAGAGTTTAAAATGAAAAAAAACTGTGGAGTTTCTGTGTTAAGGAAGCAGTAGCAGTGATTGGTGGATTTTGATTGCTGAAAACAGAAAGTTAGGGTGCATGGATGTGTTGTTTGAAAGGTGTAATTTGAATGGTCAAGAAAAAAATCATTTAATGAAAGATTGCACTGGATACACAGGTGCACTGAGAGTGCAGAGTTCAATTGAAACATTGTTGTGTGAACTTGCAAACATGAGAGGTCTTTCAGGAGGTGGTTGCTATGCAAAAAAGGCAGAAAGGCCAGAGGGGGGAAGGGTGTTGATTTGAAAAAAGTGAGGAAAGAGTTTTGATTGGGTGACATGAGAGATATGTGTGATGAGTTACAGCATTTCTGTGCTTTTCATAGCTGCAGACTCTGGAGTGCATACCTTTTGCTCTGCTAAAGACAATTTGGTGTGTTTCTGAGACTGTTTTGAAACTCATAAAGTATTTGCTAAGGTGAGAAAAGATTCATTTAATTTAGGTAGAGAATAGTATGGTTTAGGGAGAAAATTATGAAGAAAGTTGTGTATTTAAAATGTTGCTTTGTGTCAAGTGTTTTACAAATAGATTTTGTTTCATTGTGTTACATAGCCATGTTAAAAGTGATGCAAAAAAAGTGCAAGGGTCTTACAAAAATGCTTTCATGTGTCTTAGGGTATTTTAACTCACTTCCCCATGAATGTATGAATATAATTGTTTTACAAGATGTGTTTAAAAACGTTTTTAAAAATCAATTAGGTTTCTTGATATGTACTGCTAGAGTTTCATAGGTTGCTTGGGGCATATTTATAAGGCCTTTGTGTCTCTCTGATGTTATTTTTCCCATTTTAATTTAAGACCTTTCCCTGTGGTGCAAGGTCCTTGTAAATACGCCCCCATCTGTGCTTGGCAAATTTAGATCTTGATTATTTGACTTACATAGCCATGTTAAAAGTGATCTAAAAATGGAGCAAGGGCCTAAAAAAACGCTTTCATGTGTCTTAGGATATTTTAAGTAACTTCCCCATGAATGTATGAATATAATTGCTTTACAAGTTGTGTTTAAAAACGTTTTTTGAAATCAATTAGGTTTCTTGATATGTAATGCTAGAGGTTCATAGGTTGCTTGGGGCATATTTATAAGGCCTTTGAGTCTCTCTGATGTTATTTTTCCCATTTTAATTTAAGACCTTTCCCTGTGGTGCAAGGTCCTTGTAAATACGCCCCCATCTGTGCTTGGCAAATTTAGATCTTGATTATTTGACTTACATAGCCATGTTAAAAGTGATCTAAAAATGGAGCAAGGGCTTAAAAAAAACGCTTTCATGTGTCTTAGGGCATTTTAAGTCACTTCCTGATGAATGTAGGTATATAATTTATTTAGATGATGTGTTTAAAAACGATTTTTGAAATCAATTAGGTTTCTTGATATGTAATGCTAGAGCTTCATAGGTTGCTTGGGGCATATTTATAAGGCCTTTGAGTCTCTCTGATGTTATTTTTCCCATTTTAATTTAAGACCTTTCCCTGTGGTGCAAGGTCCTTGTAAATACGCCCCCATGTGTGCTTGGCAAATTTAGATTTTGATTTTTTTACTTACATAGCCATGTTCCATACAGTTGTAACCTTCTGCGTAGTCTTTGATATGCTAGACTCCATCTGCACTATGAGATACCTAAGCAAAGGAAACACAGGTGATGTGATTGTGAAATGAGGAAAAGAAACTCCACATTTTTCAATTACATCACATGTGTTTCCTAAGTTTACGAATGACATTGTGCAGATGAGGTTTAGGTCTGTCCACGGACACAGAAAAGGTCTGGCCTTTGTTCAAGAGCGAAGTGGACATGACTTACTTCATTGGTAGGGCTTCACATGTATTATCTCCTCTGTACTCTTCAAAAAGCGTAAATTTCATCTGCAACCCTGAGTAGGCCTCACCTCAAACAAACCTCTGGATAGGGCACACCTTATCGTCATCCTGAATCAATCATTTAAAATATTAGGGACAGATTTATGATAGGTGTATGCCTCTTTTGCGTCACTGTGCGTCACTTTTGTGACGCAGCGGCGGTGCAAAAGATTTGCTATGTGGTGACATATTTACAACTTGATGCATCTAGGCAGATGTGTCATGCTGTAAAGTCCCGTGCCACATGAAACCGATGCCGCAGTGATGCAAAAGATGCACCATGTTGCAAGACAGGCCTCATTTCATCTCCAACAAGATAAGAAGCTGAATCTTCTCTAAATATCAAAATTGTTGTATTCACTGCTCAACTTATGTGTACTCTTTGATATGCTAGAGTCCATCTGCACTATGAGATACCTAAGCAAAGGAAACACAGGTGATGTGATTGTGAAATGAGGAAAAGAAACTCCACATTTTTCAATTACATCACCTGTGTTTCCTAAGTTTACGAATGACATTGTGCAGATGAAGTTTAGGTCTGTCCATGGACACAGAAAAGGTCTGGCCTTTGTTCAAGAGTGAAGTGGATATGACTTACTTCATTGGTAGGCCTTCACATGTATTATCTCCTCTGTACTCTTCAACAAGCGTAAATTTAATCTGCAACTCTGAATAGGCCTCACCTCAAACAAACCTCTGGATAGGCCACACTTTATCGTAATCTTGAATCAATCATTTAAAATGTTAGGGACAGATTTATGATAGGTGTATGTCTCTTTTGCGTCACTGTGCGTCACTTTTGTGACGCAGCGGCGGTGCAAAACATTTGCTATGTGGCGACATATTTACAACTTGATGCATCTAGGCAAATGTGTCATGCTGTAAAGTCCTGTGCCACATGAAACCTGCGTCAGTTTTCATATAAGTGTTTTGTTGCAAGGTATGCATTAATTTGCATGAAAGCCCTGTAAAACTAACACAGTGAAATTTAGAAGATTTCACTGAGTCAGCTTTATAGCATTGTTGAATCAAATCCTTACGCCTGTTTGAAACAGGCATAAGAAGTGATGCACCATGCAATGTGAGGCTTCCTCCTGTGCATTGCAGTAGACATGTCGCGCTTATGACGTGATTCCTGCAATGTGCTGCTTTTGCGGCACAGATGCGTGACGCATCTGTGCTGTTTTTGCTCAATGGTGCTCCACATTGTAAATGCGGCACACTATGGGTGGCAGAGCAGCGGTGCACATTAACTGGTGCATCCGTGGGGATGCGCCACTTAGCATAAATCTGCCCCTGTACATTTAAGTATGAGCAGGGGACACAGAGTCGGTGAAGCTTATCCAAGGTTAAGAAGAGATGAGTCCTGTTCACTGAAAACTTGGACATAGGCCTCACCTCCTCAGCATCGCTGGACATGGCTAAATAATAGCTGCAAAATGTTACTCTTGTTAAACAAATTTACTATTATAATCTATGAGATTTGTCTCTTACTCTGCAACATCTCATTGTTGTTCTCTTTCTTTAAAGATAACGACAACATCAACATGAGTGACAATCAGCAATCAGTTGATCTCGACCTCATCATTGAACTTGTAATTGAAACGTCAGTGGAAGTAGATCCCTTGGATGATTTAAATCCTGAGGATGATGAAGAATATGATGAGGATGCCGATTTGTCAGAATTGTATGACATAGGGTGGGAAGCTGACCTGCTTGAGCCTATGGAACTATAAACATTTATTTTTAAAATTTACAATAAATGAAAAGTAAAAATGTAAACTGTTTAATTTTAAATTAAACACACCTTCAAAAACAGGTTATGTGTAGTGTCTTCAATAAAATATTAAAATATGCTCATAAAATTAGATCAGATTCACATATAAAACAAGACAGGTAAAATGAAGAAGAATTCCATTTCTTTTCTGCTATTTCTGTATTCTAAATTTGCCAAAGCACTAAAAAATATTATATGTAAAAATGTTAAGTAGTGTGTTAAGTTTTTGATGACTGTTATTGATTTACTGTTTGGTAATAGTGGTTAATAACATTTTTTATTATATTTTACCACAGATTCAACTGCAGATCATTTCAAATTTTGAGAATGCCAACTAAAGAGAGAATGAGAAAGGCTACAAAACGTCAAAGACAACAGGTCCATCATTTACAGCAGCAGTCCTCTACAATAAAAAATCGTCAAGTCACCAAGAAAGCACCGGGTAAGACCACGAAAACATTCATAAGAAACATTTCTAGAAAAAAAAGTAGTACTACAGAAAATGTTTTTGTCCAGAAAAAGAGAAGCAATTTAAACGGAAAGGAAAGGCCAATCAAAAATGTTACTGCTAGAGCAAGAGATAACTCTGTGCATGATAGTAGAAGGAAACAACAGTTTAGGGACATTCGTAAACGAATGTTCCGCAACAGGATAATTGGCAATTTGTTAAAAAATATTAAGAAAGGTCAACAGAAAGTGGTTTTTTATAAGAGAAAAAAAAAAGTTGAGAAAGTTATTGATCAGGCATTTGAAATTAAACGAAAGTTATTTATTTTGATAATCAATAGAATTAGGAAGCTAAACAAGGCAATTTATGATTTCAAAAGAAATAGTAGATGGAAGAGAATAGTTAATCGTAGTAATTTTTGTGAAGTTTTTTCCGGAGAATGGATGCATAGTTCAAGTTGTGAGGCATTTTTCAATGAGGAGAGTTATTTCCAGGATAATGATTTGGTGCATGCAGTTGACACCAGCGGTCGAGCTTATGAGGTGAAAGATGGTTGTCCAGTTGAAAAAGAAAAACTTGTGACAACAGAGGCAGAAGAGATGTTAGGTAATGAGGTTTTAGGAAGACGTCCTAAGGGACCTGTGTACACCTGGAAGTGTAGTAGTATTTGCAGTGTGCGACAGGATTCCATCAATTTGCTTTGTGATTTTGTACGGACATTTAATAAGAAAAGTTTGAAGCAGAAAATGAAGTTGTTGCAAGAATTAGATCCTTGCAGAGTGAGAGAAGTGACAGGTTTGCATGGTCATTCACTGGCTTGTCTTTCCAGGAGAGTATGCCAGAGTGTTTTTCATCATTTCAGGATGCTAGCAGTGCATCATAATAAAGTGAGGAAATTAGTTAGAATGTTGTATTATGCTAAGAGTCCAGCAGTTATGCTTAAACAATTATGCGCTGCTCTTTTGCATGGTTCTGAAATAGATGTGAAGAATATGTGTGAAGAAATTGAGTTTTGTTACTTTGGAAGTAAAGAGGAGAATGTTGAAATTGACCCAGAAGAAGAGGGTAATGTGGAAGATAGTGTACAGGTTTCCAGTACAGATAATTTTCAGAAGGAAATTGCCACGTTTCAGGTAAAATCAAGTGAGAGGCCTAATTTCACTTGTGTGTGTTGTCGACGCACTTATTATAAGAATCAGACTAAGTTAGTGGATTTATATGCAAGAAGTGAAAGGGAAAATAATAGTGAATGGAAGGATTTCGCTACATACTTGATGGTAGAAAATTGTTTTGATTTGGGATCGGATCAACGTGTGTGTACTTATTGTTGTAACAAATTAAATCAAAACCAGATGCCTGCTAGAGCGGTTCATAATAATCTGGAATTGGTTGAGATTCCTTCTGAATTGAAGGATTTAAATACTTATGAATCTATTTTGATTCAAAGTATCCATCCCTTTCAGGCTATTGTAAGAATGGAGCCAAAGACAGGGAAATTGCCTCCATCAGATTTACAGAGAGGATTAAAGGGAAGAGTTGTTTATTTGCCTCTAGATTTGAAGAAAAACATTAACACAATTGGAGTAGAAAAAGTGGAAGAGGAACCTCTGGTTATCTTAGTTAATGGGGTTCCGACAAAGAATAAAAAAATATGGCAAGATTTAGTGGATGTTAGGAAAGTAAAAAAGGCAACATTGTATTTGAAAAAAAATAATAAGTACTATAAGAATGTATATGTTGCAGAAGAGGAAGTAAGTGAGGAAGAGGATAGCGATTTGTGTGCTGGTCAAATTGAGAAAGTAGAACCCTCTAAAAGTGAAGAAATATATGAACATTATAGTGTTCATCCTTTGCATTCCAAGGAAGTCATGGGGAATGCTATTGAGTTGTTTCAAATGAAACAAGCCAAAGGGAGTCCCATTAGTGTCTGGGAGGAAAGTTTGGAAGCTCGGTGTTTCCCACAGCTATTTCCAACAGGTCAAGGAGGAAGATATGATGAGCGACCTCATCAAATTCCTGCTTCTGAATACCGGACTTTACGATTGTATGCAGAAGATGCTAGGTTTCGACAATGCATTCCCTATTTGTTTCATCTCCTGTTTGAAAGCGATCTGTCTGGACTGTCATATGCAGTGAACCACATCTTGAAAAGTGGTATACAGATGCAAAACATCTCGGCAAGTGACTTTATGGATAAAGTCAATGTCCAAGACAGTATTTTGGATTGTCACCTGATTAATCTCATGGCGTGTCAGCGTGGTACTAATGAGTACTGGTACCGTCGTCATGGTGATTTAAAATGTATGCTGAGGAACTTAGGAACTCCCACATGGTTCCTCACTCTGAGCTGTGCCGAGTATGGCTGGGAAGACTTACTTGAATTTCTACGAGAGGCAAATGGAAACATCGAAAACATCGAATTCAAGACACCCGGAGAACTGTGCTCTTTGGATCCAGTGAATGTATGCAGGTACTTCAATGATCGATTTGAAGCTATGATGTCTTTCATCATGAATAAGAAGAATCCACCTCTTGGAGAGGTGTTGGATTTCTTCTGGAGAAAGGAGTACCAAGCAAGAGGTGCTCCTCATATACATATGCTGCTGTGGATCAAGGATGCACCTAAATTTGGAACAGATCCAGAAGACTTAGTGATGAGTTTCATAGAACAGTATTCTACATGTGCTGTTCCAAACGCAAAGGAGGACAAAAGCCCAAGAGAACAAGTTCTACGCTTCCAAAGCCATCGTTGCGGAAAGTACTGTCGTCGTAAAATCAGAAACAAGGACAAGTTCTACACCAAATGTTGTTTCGCCTTTCCACGACTGGTGATTTCTAAAGGAAGAGTGAACAGTTTGATGTCTTCGCTGCGACATAATGTGACAAGGAAATCACCTAAAAACACATACAATTTGAAGAGGAACGAAGAGTCCAAGTACATCAACGACTACAACCCAGTGATTTTGTCCATGTGGAATGCTAACATGGATATACAGTTTGTGGCTGATAACTGTATGGCTGTGGCTCGGTATGTGACATCTTACATCACCAAAAAAGAAAAGACAGAATTGAAGGATATGTGGGAGGACATTTCCCATGAAAAGAGCCTCAGTAAGAAGTTGTACAGTTTCAATCTGAAGATGTTGTCGCATCGAGAAATCGGAGCTTACGAATGTTCTGACCGGTTGTCTTCAGCAAGTCTCTATGCCAAATCTAGGAGTATCGTTTGGGCGAGTCTTGGTCTTGCTGCAACGCGTAATCGAGTTCTGAAACCTGTGCGGGAAATTGAGTATTTGGCGGAAAAGGAGCCAAACAGTACCGACATTTTGAAGACCAACATGTTGGATACATATTATCCAAATCGAAGCAGTCACCTCGAGAATGTTTGTCTGTATGAGGTTCTACAAAATTACATATTCAAGAGGAACATCAAAGAAGATATTGATAAAGGAGTGTATGCTGTAATTGGAAGTGACGGATGTCTGGTCAAGCAAAGAAAATGCCACTTGGTAAACCATCGAAAATTGAGTGGCGAATCTCCTGAAAAAAATGAGTTTTTCTATTTAGCACTTTTGCAACTTTTCAAGCCTTGGCGTGCAGAAGAGGAACTGCTTGGAGATTTCCTCTGTTATGAAGACTCTTTCACTGCCGCCAAGGAGACCATAGAATGTCCTGTTTTTCTCAAATATCTAGAAATGTTGAATGCGGAAATTGAGCAGGAAGCAACGATTGCAGCCGAGATTGCTAGAGACAGTTCCCAGGACAGTCAGAGTTCTGTTTCATTGAGTCAGGATCCACTAGGAGGACCTGTTATCGAAAATGAAGCTGCCACTGCCATGAATGAAGTGGAAAGAGCCATGGCACATGCTCAGGAGGATGTGGTTAACTTAGAAGACTTGGAAAGACAACTCAACGTTGAGCAGAGGAAAATATATGACGAAGTTACCAAGCAAATTGATCATGGATAGGCTTTCCTGTTTTCAGTTTCTATTTTTGGTAAATTCTGGTGGGGTTTTTTCAGTGTTTTTAATATCTTAAAAAACAGTTGTTATCAGTGGTTACACATTTTCACACCACTAAAAACAACAGAAAAAGTGTTTTTCCGGTGTTTCTGGAACGTTTTACTTTTATTATTGATTGCTTTCTGCACTGAAAGAACATGGTATAGAGACAGTGTACTTATAGTGTATATGACGCCCAAATAGATTTTTGCAAATTAATCTTTTTGTAGTACACCATACAATACTTCTTCAGTGAGTTTTTGGGTCATGTGCGCTCGCTCTTTCTTTCCCATGTAAACTTCTGTGAAAAGGCCCTCCCAGCATTCATTGCCCATTGGGCTGAGAACCATCAGCTAAGGGACACAGTTGGGATGACTCTTTCTTTAATGCCACATAAAGCACGAAATGATAAGTATTTGCGTTTTAGTTCCTGTGCATAAGAAAAGGATCTACTACAGGGAATCACTTCAGCTCGGGTATCAATTTTGACAGGTCATCACACAACTTTTTTATATACGTAACTGAATCACTGCAAATACAAACAATATCACTCCAATCTTTGTTGAACTTGGAAAGAACCTTTTTTGCAGAGCATTACAAGTGACACTGGGTTCCATGTTTTCCAAAAGTCTGGTGTCATGTTTTCACCACTATCCCAGATGCTTGGTAATATATACACTTGTCACTATACCTTGCATTGAATGTTTAAAGCCTGGGGTGTTGGCAATTCACCTACTATCAATACTGACCCACTAGAAACTATGGTCTGATGTATTAAGGGTTTTTACCCATTCTGTGGGTAAATTTGATGACACATATTAGGAAAGATGTTTATTAAACCAGCCATTTTACATATCAGTGAAAGAATCAAATGCAGCCAAAATATCAAATATGACTTTGATATTTCCTGATTCTCTATAGTTTATAAAATAATTAAACTAGACCTAAAACATGAAACTAAACCCTGCATTTTTAGACCAAAGCAACAAAACTGAAAAAGTAAAAGGAAGAAACAATATTTTAGTGGCATCCCTAAAGAACACAACTGAAGCAAAATAATAGCCAGTCTTTCTCTTTGCTAGCTTGTATAACAAAGTTATATTGTATTGACCTCTTTAGGAAGAAAAAATGACTCTTTCACTCTTTTTTTCGTTTCTTTGAATGGCATTTAGTTTGTGGTTGTCCAGGTGTTTTTTCAGTGTTTATATGTTTTCACCGGTGAGGGCTATTTTTCTTTCAGTGGGGTTTTATCAGTTATTATAGGTTTAAACCTAAAACCCCACAGCCTAATCATGGATTAAGTCATGAGAAGAAAGAGTGCTCATGTACATCGTTGAAGCCTGTCCGACTGTACGTGAGTGGAGAAGCGGGAACTGGAAAGAGTTTCCTCATTAAAGCAATTTCATGTTATTTGAAGGAAAGGACTGAGTCATCGCTGTCTTGTGTTGTCACCGCTCCAACTGGACTGGCAGCACATAACATTAAAGGTATTACTTTGCATCGTCTACTGATGCTGCCAGTGGAGCATGATAACAAATTACAATACCACAAGTTATCTGGAGATGCTTGTTGTGAAGTTTCAAGAGTCTTGAGGAAAATGAAACTTCTTATCATTGACGAAGTAAGCATGGTTTCCAATGTCATGCTTGCCTTTGTGCATTTGAGAATGCAAGAAGTTCTTAAAACAGAGTATGATGTGTTATTTGGTGGCAAACACATCATTGTTTTCGGAGATCTTCTGCAGCTCACACCAGTGAAAGGACAACCTGTGTTCAAAATGCTCACGCATGAAGATACCAGGAAGTGCCTAGGGAGCATTGGCAACGTCAATATATGGTTAAACTTCAATTATGCTGAACTGCATGAAAATATGCGTCAGGCGAAGGATGAAGTTTACAAGAATATTCTACAAGATGTTAGAATTGGAAAAGTGACCGAGCATGGGAAACAAGCTTTACATGCACGATTACTGTCAAATTTATATCCAGAACAAGACGTTGTGCCTGAGAATATTTTTCAGAAAATTACTGAGAAGAAATCTGGAATATGTTTGATGCCAACTCTTGCAGAATGTGCCATCTTCAACAACAAAATGTTGTATTTAGAAAACCAAGAGATTGTGAAACTGGAAGCTATTGACAGAGTAGAGCATATGGGATCAACAATTATTTTGTCTGAGAATTTGAAAACAAAATTGGATTCATTAGAGAAGACTATATCTAAAACTGCAGGTTTTGAAAAGACTCTGAATGTGTGCTTAAATTGCTGTATACTTTTAAGAAGGAATTTACATGTTGAAAGAGGTCTGGTAAATGGATCAATGGGTAATGTTGTTGATTTTGTGAAATACAGAAATAGAGATGGAATTGAATTTTTTAAAATTAAATTTGATGGCATTGAGGAAGTACAGCTAATTGGTCGTTGTTCTGCTAGATTTTTGCTTGTAAAAGACTTATATGTTCGCCGTAAGCAGTTTCCTGTTTGCTTGGCATATGCGGTGACAATCCATAAATCACAAGGTTTAAGTGTAGACAGTGCATTGGTGAATATTGGCAGTTCTGTGTTCAAGGAGGGTATGGCATATGTGGCATTGTCACGAGTTAGAACTTTATCGGGATTGTACTTGATTGAGTGTGATGTCACAAACATTTGTGCGGATCTAGATTGTGTTAAGGAATACAATAGGTTAAGAAGAGAGTATGCGCCACATTTGCCTCAATATCCTTTGTTTGAGAAACGTGTGGTAGGCCGGAAACGAAGAAATGTGACCAATACTAGGGAGGTTGTACCAAAAAGACGAAAAGTTGATGAACCTGAAATTATAAGCAGAAAGAAAAAGGATTCTGTTGAAGATGTTGTTGGTTTTCAATTTGAAAACAGTTCTGGTGTCAACTGCTATGCTAATGTAGTGTTTAATGTTTTGTTTTCTCTAGAAAATGTAAAAGAAGAGATTGTGGTCAATTCGGATCACAGATTTTGCAGTTTGTTAAATTCTGTGTTAGAGAAATGTAGCACTGATAGAACAAAAATAGAAAGTGTGTCTGAAATTCGAAATCTGTTAGACAGATGTTCAGGTCAAACACAATTCTCTCAAAATATTCAGCAAGATTGTCAGGAGTTTTTAATGTATATTCTTGATGTGTTGCATGCTGAAGGTGTAGATGTAGATCACCTGTTTGGGCTTTCTTATCAATGGCAGCATGACTGCGAGAACTGTAGGGTATCAAGTACTACTAGTGTAGACTCAGAAAGATTTATATATTTAACTTTGCCAGACAGTAAATCAGTGTCCTTTAATAAGCTAGTAAAAGCAGCTGATCACAACATGGAGTGTAGCCAATGTAAATCTGAAATGATGTCAACATTATTTATACGAACATATGGCCAGTATGTCATTTTAATGTTCCAACGATTTAGGGCTGATGGAACAAAATTGACAACTTTAATTAAAAATGTTGTAGCTTCGCAGTTGTCAATATCAGGAAGGACTTTTGTAACTGCAGCAATTATATATCATGACGGTCCTTCAATAACATCAGGACATTACACAGCTTATTTAAAGTCTAGAAACGGCTGGTCATTCTGCAACGATTCTGTTTTAACTTTCAAAAAAAAATTGCCGTATGACCTTAAAAATTCTTACCTGGTGTTTTTAAAACCAAAATTTTAGGGAAAGAATCTCGGGATGTGCTCTGAGGAATTTCAAGAGGTTCTAATGGCTCCTACACGATTTGGCCTTGATGATAAGTGTAGTACAGAGACAATAGTTCCTGGAAAAAAAGAAGATTTTCTTACAGAAAGTGGTGGGCACAGATTAGTTGAAGGACAACAGAGTATTTCCCAAAGCAAACGGTCTTCTTACCATAACACTTGACGTCATGGAAAAATAACTGCACTTTGAATGAGTTCAGAAAAACTGTTTCTTTTTATAAGCTAATTCAAGCAGCCAATCAAAACATGGAGTAGAGGGAATGTAAGTCTGCAATGCTGTCTAGATTATCGGTCCAAACTTTTGATAATAATGTCATTTTAAAAATCCAATTATATAAACCCGATGAAAGTAAGTCTTTAACTTTAATTACAAATGTTGTGGCTACACAGTCGTTGATTTTAGGAAGAAGATTTGTAACTGCAGCTATTATATTGCATGATGGTTATTTGACAAGATCCGCTTATTACACAGGTTATTGAAAATGTAAAAAAATTTGCTGTTTCGGAAATTATTGCCATTTGACTACGATACAATGTTGCCTTTTTACTAAAAAATATTCTTACTTTCTGTTTTCAGAAAAGAGAATTTAGGGTAGGTAACTGGCGTATAATGATTCTGGGGGTTGATATAATTTTATCTACTGTTTTATATTGCTTTGTGATTAAAAGTGATGTAGAGAATTAAATAATTGTAGTAGTCATAGAGGTAGTGTAAGTCTGCTTCATAGTAAGCAGTATCAGTGTCATAGGAAATGTAGAACATGAGTGAGCAAAAAGGGTGAGATATTACTAGTCTAGAATTGTGAAAGTGATCTTGAACGTTTTCTTTCTGAAAGTTGCGCAAATACAAAATGACGGGATTTGCTTACAAGAATTCCAAGAGTTATAAATGGCTCTTACACGATTTGGCCTTGAGGAAACGTGTGGTAGAGAGCGAGAAGTCATTTATTGTATGTAACATATTTTTCAAAACGATGGAGCTTTTCTTTCAGAAAGTGGCGGGCTGAAAAAACAGCACAACCGAGTTTAAGCTGTTCATAGGACATCCTTCGACGTCATGGAAAGTAAGTTACTTTTGAGGAGTTTTGATTTCTGATTGGTTATGTTATATGGGTTTTTTAAACACAATCATTTTGATTGTGTTTTTTTTTCCCCGCTGTTATATGATGAATACCTTCAAGTCACTGTTTTTAGTGAAATTTGATAAATTCTGAGAACAGCAAAAATAAACCATTTAACATGTATAGTTAATTCTGTACTGTTTGTATTTATGATGTACATTTAGAACTGTGTAGGAGGCATGGAGAAGGTGAGGCTTCTGTAAGTGTCAAAGTTGTTGCATTCAGTGCATACTCTTTCATATGCTGGACTACATCTGCATAATGAGATACCTAACCAAAGGAAACACAAGTGATGTGATTGTGAAATGAGCAAAAGAAATTGCATATTTTTCAAATACATTACCTGTGTTTTGTAACATTACGAATCAAATTGTGCAGATGAAGTTTAGGCCTCTCCAGGGAAACAGAGGAAGTCTGAACTTTATTGGTTGCCCTGCACATGTATTATCTCCTCTGTACTCTTCAACAAGGCTAAATTTGATCTGCAACCCTGAGTAGGCCTCACCTGAAACAAACGTCTGGATAGGACACACCTTATTGCCATCCTGAAACAATCATTTAAAATGTTAGGAACAGTTTTATGATGATTGTGCACCTCTTTTGCGCTGCGATTGCGTCACTTTTGTGAGACAACAGCAGTGCAAAAGATGCACCATGTTCCAAGATAGGCCTCAGTTCATCTGCATCAAGATACTGTTAGTTTAAAATGTATATCTTTAGGACTGTGTAGGGGGCCTGGAGAAGCAGAAGCTTCTGTAAGTGTCAAAGTTGTTGAAAAACTGTTTGTCCTTCAATCTTTTCCCTTGTCTTTTCTAATTTTTAAATACATGTTTTAATATTTTTCAAATGTTTGTTCTCTCTTTCACAGATTGAAAGTATAAAAATAACAAGTGACTAAGTTAACGACAATTATAAGGTAAATGTTTTGTACTCTTTTCGTTACATTTCTATCACATTTAACTACTATTAGTTCCACTGCATCATTTCTTTAACCCTAACTTTCCTGCCTTTGCTACTTCCCCTCATTCCTTTCTCTATTACTTACTTACTTACTCTACTCCTTCCACTCCTTTTCTCAGTCCCTCTCCTCATAGTTCCTCACTCTTGTTCACTCACTCCGTCTCTATTACTCTTAGTGTCTCTGACTGATCACTCTTTCACTACTTGTTCATTATGCTTTCTCTGTGTAGTTGAAGCACACTAAGGGGCATATTATGAACACAGCCAATAAAATTATTGCTGCTTTTATCGGCAGAAAACTGCTGCAAAAGCGGCTGTAGCGGCAGTTTTCTGCTTCAAAAGCGGCTTTAGCGACACATTTCTGCCAATAAAAGCTGCGAAACTTTTATTGCCTATGTTGATAATATGCCCCTATGTTATTTACATTTCTTTGCTGTTTCAATTATTCCTTTTCTGTTACTTCTTCTTTTCTGCTTTCTGTTTTTTCTCTCTGTTATCCCACATGTTTTAATCTGATTTTGAACATTCCCTCACATTCTCTAAGAAACTCTTCTTTGTTATTCTTCTACTCTCCTTTTTTTCTTTCACTTCCTTATCTATTTTCTTTTTCACAATTATACCCTCTTCCATCTTTTCTTCGGTAAATAAATCTATTAAACAGTATCTCTGGTTTAGTCCCTATAGCTGTCTTTGTTTTAACATTACTCTCTGTTTACTTCCCTTATACTTACTCTTCTTTTTTTAAAAAAAAAAAATTTTTGGTTCGCTCCCGGTTCGCGTACCGGCGAGCGAACCGGGAAGCGAACCAAAAGAAATAGAGCTTGCCAGAGTGCTAAACATTCTAGCAATTTTTTTATAAAGGGGAGGTAGTTCTGAAAAGAACTTTTTTTTTAATGTTTTTGTTGTTTTATATATTTTTTTTATTTTTCTGAACATTTTTTTTTTTTTGTATTTTTTGAACAGTTTTATGTTTTTTTGGGTTTTTTTTGTTTTTTTGGGGGGGGAAACAACAAAAAACAGGCATTGGAAAGGGCTCAACAGGAGCAAAAAATTTTTTTACTTTTTGGGGCGTTTAGAGCACTTGTGGTTTTCAAATGCTCTGTTTATTAAGTTAATGCTCATATTGGCACATGAGAGCAATGTACCACAATATAAACAGGTAATCTTCATATGGACAAAGTTGTCCTGAATGTTTGGCTCGGTTTCCCGTGCCTCTGGCCCCGACAGAGATACCTGTGACGATGTCCTGGCCACAGGAGTTGGTGGATTGTCCTGAAGGTCACGCATCTCTGCCCGCCTCAGCATGTGACGGTGCATAGTATAGTTGCCGTAACTATACTTCTTTTCTGTGCCTCTAGATAAGTCCTCTTTACATATCAGGCATGTCACATATCGAGCATTAACTTTTTTCTGTCCTTCAGGAAATGAAAAAAACTGCCAAATGAAACTAGTTTTATGATGAGATACCCGGGGCTCCTCTTGTAAAAATGGTGTTTCCTGTATCTCCTGTTCTTCTTCTTCATCCTCTTCCTCCTCTGTGTTGGTAATGAACTGTGGAGGTGGTCCTCTCTTCCTATGAGGAGGTGGTGGTGGTGGTGGGGGTGCACCAGCTGAAGCTACTAATGAAGCCATTGCTCAGTGATCACAAAGGGTCTTCCTCTCACAAAGATGAAAGTCAGAGTGAAGAAAGAAGGAGGGGTTTTCATCATTTTGGAAAAAAAATAGGTCTAAACCAATGAAAAGTGTTATTTTTAGGTCACATGACCTAGCCTTACATCATTAGGAAACCAAAAGTGAAATGAACCAATGAAAAGTTTTATTAACAAGTCACATGACCTGTTACGCTTAAGTTACGCGCTGCGGAACGCGCCCAGGATCGCTTCTGGGGAGCTGCGCTTCGCGCCTCGGTTCGCGCTCCGGAGCTCTTCCGGGTGCGCTAACGCGGCGCGTCATAAGACGCATTACGCCGCAACGCGATAAGTCGCGTTTTCGTAACAGTCAGTCATGCACCTACTAAATCCTTCATCCAGACACTTATACATCCACTCATTCTTCAATATGTAAGACATATTTAAACTTTACAGAAACATAAAATCACTGGATGTTGTTATCAGTGATGTCATCAGTGATGTCATTTGAGATGTCATCAGTGATGTCATCAGTGATGTCACTGACCATGTCATGAATGATGTAATATGTGACATGATCAGCAGTGGATTGCGGGTGCGCGATATATAGTTAGTACAACTAACTATATATGGAATTTCAATGGTTTTGTGTCAGTAAAAAAAGGTTTTTTAAATGCTAATTCCTAACTATATATGGTCTATAACCTATGGTTTTTTCAGTGAATTTTCAAGGTTTTGTAAATGCTAATTCCTAACTATATATGGTCTATAACCTATGGTTTTTTCAGTGAATATATATATATATATATATATATATATATATATATATATATTCACTGAAAAAACCATAGGTTTCAGGAGTTATATAGTTAGGAATTAGCTTTTACAAAACCTTTGAAATTCACTCAAAAAACTATAAGTTTTAGTGGTGTTATAGTTAGCTGGACATTTTACTCATACAAAACCATTGAAATTGCTCCTATATAGTTAGTTGTACTATGTATATATCGCGCACCCGCAATCCACTGCTGATGATGTCACATATTACATCATTCATGACATGGTCAGTGACATCACTGATGACATCTCAAATGACATCACTGATGACATCACTGATGACATCATCCAGTGAATGTGGTTTGCTTCGTTATTTAAATATGCATTATATATATAGCAATTTGCATTGAAGAATGAGTGGATATATAAATAAATATTTGGATGAAGGATTTAGTAGCAGTGTAATTGACTGTTTACTTGACCAATTTATAATGTCTCACTAAATATAGTGGATAGTGACCAAACTGTGTGAATATCTGTATCACTTTGTCAGTTGTTGTGTAAACCTATTCTACAGTTGGTTACTAGCTATGTGAAAGTCTATATTAGTTATTGATTAGTTAACTGAGTATTTGTATGGGAGTGTGAAAGTGTGTGTGGTTCGTTGGAGGGTTTGTGACTGTCCAAAGATGTGTGAATAGTTTATTCAGTAGATATATGAAGTTAAAACTACATGTTCTAACAGTTTGGGTGAGGGAATCTCTTTATGGGTGTGGTGATGAGCAAATATATTTCTCAAAGGTACAGGTCCAACAGACTAGAAAAATAAAAGGCAGTGTATGTGTCAGTTGTTGTATATAAATAAGTATACATAAGACACAATGATTGTGTGAGTGACTGTATGGATAACTGTATACTTGTAATAATGATTTTATAATTCACTAACTATGACATACTATCTAAATGAATAGAAGAAGTGGTGTTTGTATAAGTGTTTTGCTAAGTAAATATGTAAGTATGATCCATTGTTTGCATAAGTGAGTAGGATGACTACATATGTGAATAGGATGCGTGCTGTTGTTTAATGTCGATATAGATGTATACGTATTTTTGATAGTGTTCTATTGTTCATTGACAGCATGTATGAGTGAATCCATAGGTAAGGGATTAGATGTGTGTATACATGTATGAATCACTGAGTGGATTTTTAGATACTTGTATTGCTGTGACAATGGATTAAAATATGATACTCTGTATTTTACAAAGAGTGATGAAAAATTGTAATAGTGTATGAAAAGGTGTATGTGATTGTCACGTGGATGATGTCATCAGTGATGTCATTTGAGATGTCATCAGTGATGTCACTGACCATGTCATGAATGATGTAATATGTGACATCATCAGCAGTGGATTGCGGGTGCGCGATATATACTTAGTACAACTAACTAAAAAGGAGCAATTTTAATAGTTTTGTATGAGTAAAATGTCCAGCTAACTATAACACCACTAAAACTTATAGTTTTTTGAGTGAATGTCAAAGGTTTTGTAAAAGCTAATTCCTAACTATATAACTCCTGAAACCTATGGTTTTTTCAGTGAATTTCAAAGGTTTTTTTTAATGCTAATTCCTAACTATACAAGGCCTGAAACCTATGGTTTTTTCAGTGAATTGCAAAGGTTTTTTAAATGCTAATTCCTAACTATAGAAGGTCTGAAACCTATGTTTTTTTCAGTGAATTTCAAAGGTTTTTTAAATGCTAATTCCTAACTATATAAGGCCTGAAACCTATGGTTTTTTCAGTGAATTTCAAAGGTTTTTTAAATGCTAATTCTATTAGCGGATAACGTTTAAATATATTAATATCCTAGTGGGACCACCTGAGCAGCCCTAGGGGGTCAGAGTGTTTCTACCCTGCCCCCTTTTTGTGTTCTACACGTTTGTTTTTCTGCTTTCTTGTGCCTAATTCCTAACTATATAAGGCCTGAAACCTATGTTTTTTTCAGTGAATTTGCAAGGTTTTTTAAATGCTAATTCCTAACTATATAAGGCCTGAAACCTATGGTTTTTTCAGTCAATTTCAAAGGTTTTTTTCAAATGCTAATTCCTAACTATATAAGGCCTGAAACCTATGGTTTTTTCAGTGAATTTCAAAGGTTTTTTAAATGCTAATTCCTAACTATATAAGGCCTGAAACCTATGGTTTTTTCAAGTGAATTTCAAAGGTATTTTAAATGCTAATTCCTAACTATATAAGGCCTGAAACCTATGTTTTTTTCAGTGAATTTCAAAGTTTTTTTTAATGCTAATTCCTAACTATATAAGACCTGAAAGCCCACCAGGAATCTCCAGTATGCACCAGGGGACTGCATTGCAGAGAGGTGTAATCAAGCCACGGCCCTTTTTACACCTCTCTGCAACGCAGCCCCCGTGCATGTTTGAAGAGGGGGAACTCATTCCCCCTGCATACTGGGGGCCCCTGGGGGCCAACTAGCCCACCTGGAACCTCCAGTATGCGCCAGCGGGCTGCATTGAAGAGGTGTAATGAGGCTATGCCCCTTGTTACACCTCTCTGCAACGCAGCCGCCTGGCGCATTTGCAGAGGGGGAACTAATTCCCCTTGCATAATGGGGGTCCCTGGGGGCCAACTAGCCCACCAGGAGCCTCCAGTATGCGCCAGATGGCTGCATTGCATAGAGGTGTAATGAGGCCACACCCTTTTTTACACCTCTCTCCAACGCAGCCCCCGTGCATGTTTGAAGAGGGGGAACTAATTCCCCTTGCATACTGGGTGTCCCTGGCAGCCATCTTGTGCCTTGTTCAAACCAATGCACAAGAAAGCAGTGAAACAAAGGTGTGAAACTCGCAAAGGGGCCAGAGTAGAAACACCCTGACCCCCTAGGCCTGCTCAGGGGGTCCCACAAGGACACCCAAGGCAAAAAAAATAATATATATATTTTTTATAAAAGTCACAGGGTACAAAAAAACAATAAAAAATATATAAAACAACAATAAGAATAAAAAAAAGTTCTTTTCAGAACTACCTCCAATTTATATAAAAATGCTACATTTTTAAAAAACTCTGTCTTTCTTTTTTTCTCCAGGGTACGCGTACCGGTACGTGTACCGATACGTGTACCGGGGCGCGCACCCCCTCAAAAAAAGAAAAAAAAATGAGTGTGTGAGTGGTGTGTGTGTGTGTGGGGGGGATAGGTGTGGGGTGTGGGCGTGGGGGGTATGTGTGTGGGGTGTGTGTGTGTAGGATGTGTGTGTGTGTGTGGGGTGTGTGTGTGTGTGTGTGTGGGGGTGTGTGTGTGGGTGTGTGTGTGTGGGTGTGGGTGTGTGTGTGTGTGAGATGTGTGTGTGGGGTGTGTGTGTGGGGGGTGTGTGTGTCAGAGGTGTGTGTGTGGGGGGTGAGGTGTGTGTGGGGGATGTGTGGGGTGTGTCTGTGAGGTGTGTGTGTGTGTGGGGGGGAGAGGTGTGTGTGGGTGGGGATGTGTGGGGTATGTGGGTGTAGGTGGGGGTGTGGGGGTGTATGGTGTGTGTGTGGGTGTGGGTGTGTGGGGTGTTTGGGTGTGGATGGAGGTGTGGGTGTATGAGGTATGGTGGGGGGGTGCGTGGGGGGGGTGGGTGTGGGGTGTGTGTGTGTTGGGGTATGTGTGTGGGGCACCCCCTCAAAAAAATAAAAAATAATGAGTGTGTGTGTGGTGTGTGTGTGTGGGGGGTGTGTGTGGGGTGTGTGTGTGTGGGGGTATGTGTGTGGGGGGTGTGTATGTAGGATGTGTGGGTGTGTGTGTGGGGTGTGTGTGTGGGGGTGTGTGGGGGTGTGGGGGTGTGTGTGTGTGAGAGAGGAGTGTGTGTGTGGGTGTGTGTGTGTGTGTGTGTGAGGTGTGTGTGGTGTGTGTGTGTGTGTGTGTGTGTGTGTGAGGTGTGTGTCAGAGGTGTGTGTGTGTGGGGAAGGGGTGAGGTGTGTGTGGGGGATGTGTGGGGTGTGTCTGTGAGGTGTGTGTGTGTCTGAGGGGGGATGAGGTGTATAGGTGTGTGTAGGTGTGTGGGGTATGTGGGTGTGGGTGGGGATGTGGATGTGTAAGGTGTGTGTGTGGGTGTGGGTGTGTGAGGGGTTTTGGGTGTAGGTGGGGGTGTGGGTGCGTGAGGTGTGTGTGGGGTGTGTGTGTATGTGTGGGATGTGTGGGTGTGTCTGTGAGGTGTGCGTGTGTGTGTGTGTGGGGGGGGAGGTGTGGGGGGGAATGTGTGAGGTGTGTCTGTGAGGTATCTGTGTGTGCATGTGTGTGTGTTCGGGGGTGAGGTGTGTGTGTGAGTGAGTGAGTGTGGGATGTGTGGGTGTGGGTGTGGATGTGTAAGGTGTCGGTGTGGGGGTGTGGGGTGTTTAGGTGTGGGTGGAGGTGTGTGTGTGTGGGGAGTGTGTGGGTGTGGAGGTGTGGGGTTGTGTGCATGTGGGTGTGTATGGGACGTACTTGTAGGTACCTAAAACAGCCACAGAACCAAAAGCTCTTTTCAGAGCTACCCTACCTGTAATCACTCAAAATGATTATTTTATTATTTATTATTATGATTATATAATTATTTTCACTATTTTTCCCCATGGTACGCTCCCCGGTACGCCCCCACATCAAACCTAGGGGGCCAGTGGGGGTCTACCCTGCCCCCTTTTGGTCATTTCCCCCTTTGATTTTTGCCACCTCTTGTGTCTCAATCCTACCGAGACACAAGATGGCAGCCGCTGCGGACTGTTTCGAATGTTTACAGACACCCGAGAACCAATCAGCTTCCCGTGCGCAAGTCGCGTGGCGCGCCCGGAGCGCTCCCCGGTGCGCGTACCGGGGCGCGGCCATAGATATATAAATTTTTTTGAACCTAAATTACTCAAAATCCTCTGGAGCACATATCTTGAGACATAGCAAAGGCACATCGGGCTACCAGTCCCTACAATTTTGCCAAGTTTGGTGAAAATCCATTCAGCCGTTCGAGCTAAAAGTGCGTTTTGGGACCCCCTTTTATCTCGGCCCCTGCTTGACGAATCCCCCCCAAACTTTCAGGGAAGGACCGGAGCGCCGCGAGGCAAAGTTGCTGAAAAAGTCAGGCAGATTCCTCAACCGGCGCCAAAGTTATTCCCAATAGAATGTTGCGATTTCCCTATGGAAATCAATCCTAACTATATATACCTACTGGCGACCGCCAGTAGGTAATATATATATATATGTGTATATATATATATATATATATATATATTACCTACTGGCGGTCGCCAGTAGGTATATATAGTTAGGATTTTTTCCCTATGGGATTTTTGAATATTCTATGTCTAATAACTTTGGCGTTTGTGGACGGAATTGGCTGAAATTTTCTGGAAAATGGAACATTTTGTTTCTGAGGAGCCCCTGAAAATTTGGGGGGGGTTTGTCAAGGGGGGGCCGAGAAAAAAGGGGGGTCCCAAAACGTGTTTTTAACATTGAGTTTTCCATAGGGCGGTTAGCCTCACTTTTAGCCCGAATGGCTGAATGGATTTGCACGAAACTTGGCAAAATTGTAGGGACTGGTAGCCCGATGTGCCTTTTGTAGGTCTCATTATATGTGCTGCAGTGGATTTTGAGAAATTAACGTTCAAAAAAAGATATATATCTGTAAGCGCGGACCAGGCAGCGCCCCGGTTCGCGTACCTTACGCGTATCGGAACTTCGCGTAGCGAAGCTGATTGGCTCTCCGGTGTCTGTCAACATTCTAAACAGTCCGGAGCGGCCGCCATCTTGTCTCTCGGTAGGATCGAGAGACAAGAGGAGGCCAAAAAAAAAGGGGAAATAACTATAAAGGGGCATAGTAGATCCTCGCTGACCCCCTAGGTTTAATGTGGAGGTTTTAAAGGGGCCCCGCAGGGCAAAAAAAAAATAAATGTTTTTTTGTTTTTTTTCGTGGTTAGCGCCCGGTCCGCGAACCGGGAAGCGTTCTGGGGAGCGTACTACAATGAAAAATGAATGATAGTCTTTTCAAATGCTGTATGTTAATTGATTGTTGGATTTTTTAATTATTTTTTATTTCCTTTATCTTCCCAGGGAGTGACCAGGTACGCGAACCGTTGAGCGCCTCGGTTCGCGGACCTTAAGCGTTCCGGGAGTCCACCATTTTGTGTTTCGGTCGAATTAAGATACAAGATGGAGGGCAATTAATGTTCGGAATGGGTAGAAGGGGGCACGGTAGAGTTATCTTGACCCCCTAGGTTTTCTGAGGGTGGCTGAGGAGGTTTATATGTGCGAAAAAAAAAACATTTTTTAAAAAAAATTTCGCGAGGTTAGCTCCCGGTACGCGTACCGGGTAGCGCCCCAGGGAGCGTACTTTGTTGAAAATTAGTGAAAAAAGTTAGAGTAAAATAATAATTGTGAGTGATTAGATGTAGGGTAGCTCTGAGAAGAGCTTTTGGGTTTATGGTACATTTAGGTACTTATAAGTAGGTACCAATGCACATTCTTAAATTCAGAGTGAAAATTCTGTTGCCCTCATCTGAGAAGTGAACTCCATCTCCTCTGTAGATATCTTGCATGTAGTAACGCAAGTTATTGTTGTACAGGGAGCCCATTCCATGGTCTCTCATGTAAGCTGAAACAGATTTGTTTACATGCTTCCTCGACTTCTCAATTTGTGGATAAAATTGGTTTGACCACCTCCATTTCCTTCTTTGGCATATATTTGAATATACCAAGGCAGTCTGAGGAAAAAGTGCCATTAATTGCTCAAAGGTGTCCTTTAAAAGCATTTCCAGACCTACACCAGTCAAAGTGCCCAAGTCATTACCTCCACAGTGCACAATTAACAGGTCAGGTTTTGGCAAATGCATAAAGGTTTTCACCAATGGTATCAATTGGTGACATTTTAATCCTCTGTGGCCAAACCACTTAATTTCCACATCTTGTAAATTGAGGTTAGGTAAATTCCTGCTTTCAACGTACCTGTGAGCCCAGTGGATATAACTATGTCCAACAATCCAGACAGAAAACATGGTGAGAGGAGGTTCTGCTGCAGTCAGATGAAGTGTGGCAATGAAATGGCAGTTGAAAAAATGAGAGTGTAAAATGAAAAAAAAAACTGTGGAGTTTCTGTGTTCATGAAGCAGTAACAGTGATTGGTGGATTTTGATTGATGAAAACAGAAAGTTAGGGTGCAGAGATGTGTTCTTTGAAAGATGTATTTTGAGTGGTCAATAAAAAATCATTAAATGAAAGAATGCACTGGATATGCAGGTGCACTGAGAGTTCAGAGTTCAATTGCAACATTGTTGTGTGAACTTGCAAACACCAGAGTTTTTCCAAGAGGTGGTTGCTATGGAAAATAGGCAGAAAGGGCAGAGGGGGAAGGGTTTTCATTTGAAAAAAAGTGAGGGAAGAGTTTTGATTGGGTGACATGAGAAATATGTGTGAAGAATTACAGCATTTCTGTGCTTTTGATAGCTGCAGACTCTGGAGTGCATACCTTTTGCTCTGCTGAAGACAAATTGGTGTGTTTCTTAGACTGTTTTCAAAATCAAAGTATTTGCTAAGGTGAGAAAATATTTCTTTACTTTAGATAGAGAATAGTGTGCTTTAAGGAGAAAATTATGATTTATGTGGCGCAAATTGCTTGTAAATATGCTCTCACATGTGTATGGAAAATTTTGATTTTGAATGTTTGTGTTACATAGCCATGTTAAAAGTGACCCAACCATGCTGGAAAGCCAATCAAAAAATGATTTCATGTGTTTTAATGACATTTTAAGTCATTTTCCCATGTGCAGTGTTTAGAAATTATGATTTGAAAATCGTTTTTGGGGAAAAGGAATTGTTTTTAAATTCATGACAAGGACATAATGGTGTATGGTTCTTTATAAGGCAATTGACTGTCCCTGATGTTATTTTTCTCATTTTAGTGTAAGACCTTTCTCTGTGGCGCAAATTGCTTGTAAATATGCTCTCACATGTGCATGGAAAATTTAGATTTTGAATGTTTGTGTTACATAGCCATGTTAAAAGTGACCCAACCATGCTGGAAAGGCAATCAAAAAACGCTTTCATGTGTTTTAATGACATTTTAAGTCATTTTCTCATGTGCAGTGTTTTGAAATTATGATTTGAAAATCGTTTTTGGGGAAAAGGAATTGTTTTTAAATTCATGACAAGGACATAATGGTGTATGGTTCTTTATAAGGCAATTGACTGTCCCTGATGTTATTTTTCCCATTTAAATATAAGAACTTTCTCTGTGGCGCAAATTGCTTGTAAATATGCTCCCACCTGTGCATGGAAAATTTTGATTTTGAATGTTTGTGTTACATAGCCATGTTAAAAGTGACCCTACCATGCAGGAAAGCCAATCAAAAAACGCTTTTATGTGTCTTAAGGACAATTTAAGTAATTTTCCCATGTGTAGTGTTTTGAAGTTATGATTTGAAAATCGTTGTTGAGGTAAAGGAATGTTGTTAAAATTTATGTGCGCCATATGCCCCCAAATTTCTTTTTTAGGGTTGCAGCAGGGTGTTCTTGAGACACCCCTGCACCTTTGGAATAAATTCCTAATTTGTAATGAGCAAATTGTTAATCGCAAATTGCACCTTCATTTATATGAGCCTCCTAACCCATGGAAATGAATGGGTAAAATAGCAATTAGCAATTTGCTCATTGCAAATTAGGAATGGTAAAGAATTGCTATTTATTCCTTAAAATTCGCTATTTAGGAAATGCAAAGTAGTTTGATGATACATATGGCGGTTGATCTCTAACAAGATAAGAAGCTTATGGATTCATTTATGGTGACTGGCGCAATGAAGTAGACATCACTTACTTCATTGGTAGAGCTTTACATATATTATCTCCTCTGTATTCTTCATCAAGCCTAAATTTAATCTGCAATCCTGAGTAGGCCTCACTTTAAACAAACCTCTGGATAGGCTACATCTTATTGTTATCCTGTATTAATCATTTAAAATGCTAGGGACAGATTTATGATAGGTGTATACCTCTTTTGTGCCACTTAGAAAACATTGTCCATGGGGAAATGACTTAAAATGTCCTTAAGACACATGAATGTGTTATTTTAAAACGTTTGCAATTTTTTTGGGTCACTTTCAACATGGCTATGTGACTGAAACAGTCAAAATCTAAATTCGCAATGCACAGGTGGGAGCATATTTACAAGGAATGTGCTTCATGGGGAAAGGTCTTATAATGTAATATGGGAAAAATGACATCAGAGACACTGAAATGCCTTATAGAGAAGCATACACCATTATGTCCTTGTCATAAATTTGCAAACCATTACTTTTCCCCAAAAACGATTTTCAAATTATATTTTGAAAACACTGCACATGTGGAAATGACTTAAAATGTCAATAATTCAAAATTTGCGATTCCTTAAATGCAATGTATCAAAAAAAAAATATGTAAAAAATGATATTAAGGATTTGGAAACTACCACCAACTTCTAGTTTGTGGTAATTTGCGAATTCTTTTCAAAAAGCATTTTTTTCAAAAAAAAAAAAGGTCCCATATGACGCCCATACATGCCATTAGGGCATGTAGGTTTGCCATATGCTCCCAAATTTCTTTTTCAGGGGTGCAGCAGGGTGTTCTTGAGATACCCCTGCACGCTTGAAAAAAATCCTATTTTGTGATGAGCTAATTGCTAATCACAAATTGCAACCTTCATTCCTATGAGCCTCCTAGCCCATGGAAATGAATGGGTAATTTGCAATTAGCAATTTGCTCATTGCAAATTAGGAATAGTAAAGAATTGCTATTTATTCCTTAAAATTTGCTATTTAGGAAATGCAAAATAGTTTGATGGTACATATGGTGGTTCATCTGTAACAAGATAAGAAGCTTAGGGATACATTTATGATGACTGGCGCAATAAAGTGCACATTACTTACTTCATTGGTAGTCCTTTATATGTATTATCTCCTCTGTATTCTTCATCAAGCGTAACTTTAATCTGCAATCCTGAGTAGGCCTCACCTTAAACAAACCTCTGGATACGACACACTTTATTGTCATCCTGGATTAATCATTTAAAATGCTAGGGACAGATTTATGATAGGTGTATGCCTTTTTTGTGCCACTGTGCGTCACTTTTATGATGCAGCGGTGGTGCAAAAGATTTGCTATGAGGTGACAACATTAAAAATTGATGCATTTAGGCAGATATGTCATGGTGTAAAAAAAAACGTACCACATAAAACCCAAGCAGCAGTGATGCAAAAGATGCACCATGTCGCAAGACAGGCCTCACTTGGGGCCATATGTATCAAGCTAATTAGCATTTGCAAAGATCAAAATTCTATGAATTTCGGCCTTTGCGAATGTTAATTAGACAAATGGTATGTATCAAACAACTTTGATGCAAAATAAGGAGTAGCAAAATTTGCTATTTCTTATTTTGCGATTGCACTGAAGCATTTGCAAATTTTGTGACTACTTAAATGCAATGTATCAAACAAAAACTATGTAAAAAATGACATTAAGGATTTGGAAACTATTGTGGTAAATTAGTGGTAATTTGTGAATTCTTTTCAAAAAGCTTTTTTTCAAAAAAACAAAAGGTGCCATATGACGCCAACACATGCCCTTAGGGCATGTATGTGTGCCATATGCCCCCAAATTTGTTTTTCAGGGGTGCAGCAGGTGTTCTTGAGACACCCCTGCACCCTTGGAAAAATTCCTACTTTGTGATGAGCAAATTGCTAATCGCAAATTAAACCTTCATTCATATTAGCCTCCTAGGCCATGGAAATGAATGGGTAACTTGCAATTAGCAATTTGCTCATCGCAAATTAGGAATGGTAAAGAATCGCTATTTATTCCTTAAAATTCGCTATTTAGAAAATGTAAAATATTTTGATGATACATATGGCAGTTCATCTGTAACAAGATAAGAAGCTTAGGGATAGATTTATGATGACTGGCGCATCACCAGGGATGTGACAGTCATCCTGCGCCACTGTTCCGCCACCCATGTTGTGCTGCATTTACAATGCGGCGCAGCATGGGGCAAAAACGGCACAGATGCGTGACGCATCTGTGCCGTAAAGGTGGTGCATTGCTGGAGTTGTATCGCAAGTGCGATGCAGCTCCAGCAAGGCTCAGGGGTGCCCCATCTCCACAATGCTGCGTCAAGACCTATGCCAGCTTCAAGCAGGCGCAGGGTTTTGACGCAGCTTTCTCCTATCTGATTGTAAATGCGGCACACCATGGGTGGTAAAGCAGTGGTGCACATTAACTGGTGCATGCCTGGGGATGTGCCATTTAATATAAATCTGCCCTTTAACATTTAAGTATGTGCAGGGGACACAGAGTCGTTGAGGCTTATCCAAGGTTAAGAAGAGATGAGTCCTGTTCAGTGAAAAATTAGACATAGGCTTCACCTGCTCAGCATTGCTGGACATGGCTAAATAATAGCTGCAAAATGTTAATCTTGTTAAACAATTTTACTATTATAATCTCTGAGATTTGTTTCTTACTCTGCAACATCTCATTGTTGTTATCTTTCTTTAAAGATAAAGACAACCTCAACATGAGCGACAATCTGCAATCAGTTGATTTTGACCTCATCATTGAACTTGTAATTGAAACATCAGTGGATGTTGATCCTTTGGATGATTTAAATCCTGAGGATGAAGAAGAGCGTGATGAGGATGCAGATTTGTCCGAATTATATGATATAGGATGGGAAGCTGACCTGCTTGAGCCTTTGGAATTATAAACATTTATTTTTAAAATTTATAATCAATAAAAAGTAAAAAGGTAAACCGTTTAATTTAAAAATAAAGACACCTTCAAAAACAGGTTATGTGTAGTGTCTTCAATAAAATATTAAAATATGCTCATAAAATTAGATCAGATTCACATATAAAATAGCATAGGTAACATAAATATAAATGTCATTTCTTTTCTGGTATTTCTGTATTGTAAAATTGCCAATGACTAAAAAATCTTCAAATTAAAATGTCAAGTAGTGTGTTATGTTTTTGATCACTATTACTGATTTACTGTTTGATAATAATGTTTATTAACATTTTTTATTATATTTTTCCTCAGATTCAACTGCAGATCATTTCAAGATTTTAATATGCCTACAATACAAAGACAGATAAAGGCTGCAAAACGTCAAAGACAGCAGGAGAAAAAAAAAACGCAGCAGTCCTCTAACAAAAAGATTTCTCAAGCCACGAAGAAAGCACCGGGTAAGAGCTCTAAATATTTCATAAGAAATATTTGTAATAAAAAAAATATTACTACAGAAAATGTTTCAGTCCATAACACGAGAAGGAAATCAAATGGAAAGAAAAGGACAATGAAAAATGTTACTGCTAGAGCAAGAGATAAATCTGTGCATGATAGTAGAAGGAAACAACAGTTTAGGGAGATTCGTAAACGAATGTTCCGCAACAGGATAATTGGCAATTTGTTAAAAAATATTAAGAAAGGTCAACAGAAACTAGTTTTTTATAAGAGAAAAAAAAAGTTGAGAAAGTTATTGATCAGGCATTTGAAATTAAACGTAAGTTATTTATTTTGATAATCAATAGAATTAGGAAGCTAAACAAGGCAATTTTTGATTTCAAAAGAAATAGTAGATGGAAGAGAATAGTTAATCGTAGTAATTTTTGTGAAGTTTTTTCTGGAGAATGGATGCATAGTTCAAGCTGTGAGGCATTTTTTAATGAAGAGAGTTATTTCCAGGATAATGATTTGGTGCATGCAGTTGACACCAGTGGTCGTGCTTATGAAGTGAAAGATGGTTGTCCAGTTGAAAAAGAAAAACTTGTGACAACAGAGGCAGAAGAGTTGTTAGGTAATGAGGTTTTAGGAAGACGTGCTAAGGGTCCTGTGTACACCTGGAAGTGTAGTAGTATTTGCAGTGTGCGACAGGATTCCATCAATTTGCTTTGTGATTTTGTACGGTCATTTAACAAAAAAAGTTTGAAGCAGAAAATGAGGTTCTTGCAAGAATTAGATCCTTGCAGAGTAAGAGAAGTGACAGGTTTGCATGGTCATTCACTGGCTTGTCTTTCCAGGAGAGTATGCCAGAGTGTTTTTCATCATTTCAGGATGCTAGCAGTGCATCATAACAAAGTGAGGAAATTAGTTAGAATGTTGTATTATGCTAAGAGTCCAGCAATTATGCTGAAACAATTATGCGCTGCTCTTTTGCATGGTTCTGAAATAGATGTGAAGAATATATGTGAAGAAATTGAGTTTTGTTACTTTGGAAGTAAAGAGGAGAATGTTGAAATTGAGCAAGAAGTAGAGGGTCATTTGGAAGATAGTGTACATGTTTCCAGTACAGATAATTTCCAGAGGGAAATTGCGACGTTTGACGTGAAATCAAGTGAGGCCTAATTTCACTTGTGTGTGTTGTAGACGCACTTATTATAAGAATCAGACTAAGTTAGTGGATTTATATGCAAAAAGTGAAAGGGAAAATAATAGTGAATGGAAGGATTTTGCAACATACTTGATGGTAGAAAATTGTTTTGATTTGGGATTGGATCAACGTGTGTGTACTTATTGTTGTAACAAATTAAAACAAAACCAGATGCCTGCTAGAGCAGTTCATAATAATCTGGAATTGGTTGAGATTCCTTCTGAATTGAAGGACTTAAATACTTATGAATCTATTTTGATTCAAAGTATCCATCCCTTTCAGGCTATTGTAAGAATGGAGCCAAAGACAGGGAAATTGCCTCCATCAGATTTACAGAGAGGATTAAAGGGAAGAGTTGTTTATTTGCCTCTAGATTTGAAGAAAAACATTAATACAATTGGAGTAGAAAAAGTGGACGAGGAACCTCTGGTTATCTTAGTTAATGGGGTTCCGACAAAGAATAAGAAAATATGGCAAGATTTAGTAGATGTTAGGAAAGTTAAAAAGGCAACATTGTATTTGAAAAAAAATAATAAATACTATAAGAATGTATATGTTGCAGAAGAGGAAATAAGTGAGGAAGAGGATAGCGATTTGTGTGCTGGTCAAATTGAGAAAGTAGAACCCTCTACTAGCGAAGAAATATATGAACATTATAGTGTTCATCCTTTGCATTCCAAGGAAGTCGTGGGGAATGCTATTGAGTTGTTTCAAATGAAACAAGCCAAAGGGAGTCCCATTAGTGTTTGGGAGGAAAGTTTGGAAGCTCGGTGTTTCCCACAGCTTTTTCCAACAGGTCAAGGAGGAAGATATGATGAGCGACCTCATCAAATTCCTGCTTCTGAATACCGGACTTTGCGATTGTATGCAGGAGATGCTAGGTTTCGACAATGCATTCCTTATTTGTTTCATCTCCTGTTTGAAAGCGATCTGTCTGGACTGTCATATGCAGTGAACCACATCTTGAAAAGTGGTATACACATGCAAAACATCTCGTCAAGTGATTTTATGGATAAAGTGAATGTCCAAGATAGTATTTTGGATTCTCACCTGATTAATCTCATGGCGTGTCAGCGTGGTACTAATGAGTACTGGTACCGTCGTCATGGTGATTTAAAATGTATGCTGAGGAACTTAGGTACTCCCACATGGTTCCTCACTCTGAGTTGTGCCGAGTATGGCTGGGAAGACTTACTTCAATTTCTACGAGAGGCAAATGCTAACGTAGATAACATCGAATTCAAGACACCCGGAGAACTGTGCTCTTTGGATCCAGTCAATGTATGTAGGTACTTCAATCATAGATTTGAAGCTATGATGTCTTTCATCATGAATAAGAAGAATCCACCTCTTGGAGAGGTGTTGGATTTCTTCTGGAGAAAGGAGTACCAAGCAAGAGGTGCTCCTCATATACATATGTTGCTGTGGATCAAGGATGCACCTAAATTTGGAACGGATCCAGAAGACTCAGTGATGAGTTTCATCCAACAGTATTCTACGTGTGCTGTTCCAAACGCAAAGGAGAAGAAAAGCCTAAGAGAAAAAGTTCTGCGTTTCCAAAGCCATCGATGTGGAAAGTACTGCCGTCGTAAATTCCGAAACAAAGACCAGTTCTACACCAAATGTCGTTTCGGCTTTCCACGACCGGTGATTTCTAAAGGAAGAGTAAACAGTTTGATGTCTTCGCTGCGACATAATGTGATGAAGAAATCACCTAAAAACACATACAATTTGAAGAGGAACGAAGAGTCCAAGTACATCAACGATTACAACCCGGTGATTTTGTCCATGTGGAATGCTAACATGGATATACAGTTTGTGGCTGATAACTGTATGGCTGTGGCTCGGTATGTGACATCTTACATCACCAAAAAAGAGAAGACAGAATTGAAGGATATGTGGGAGGATATTTCCCATGAAAAGAGCCTCAGCAAGAAGTTGTACAGTTTCAGTCTGAAGATGTTGTCGCATCGAGAAATCGGAGCGTACGAATGTTCTGACCGGTTGTCTTCAGCAAGTCTCTATGCCAAATCTAGGAGTATCGTTTGGGCGAGTCTTGGTCTTGCTGCAACGCGTAATCGAGTTCTGAAACCTGTGCGGGAAATTGAGTATTTGGCGGAAAAGGAGCCAAACAGTACCGACATTTTGAAGACAAACATGTTAGATACATATTATCCAAATCGAAGCAGTCACCTCGAGAATGTTTGTCTGTATGAGGTTCTGCAAAATTACATATTCAAGAGGAACATCAAAGAAGATACTGAGAAAGGAGTGTATGCTGTAATAGGAAGTGAGGGATGTCTGGTCAAGCAAAGAAAATGCCACTTGATAAACCATCGAAAATTGAGTGGCGAATCTCCTGAAAAAAAGGAGTTTTTCTATTTAGCACTTTTGCAACTTTTCAAGCCTTGGCGTGCAGAAGAGGAACTGCTTGGAGATTTCCTCTGTTACGAAGACTCTTTCAATGCCGCCAAGGAGACCATAGAATGTCCTGCTTTTCCCAAATATGTAGAAATGTTGAATGCGGAAATTGAGCAGGAAGCAACGATTGCAGCCGAGATTGCCAGAGACAGTTCTCAGGACAGTCAGAGTTCTGCTTCATTGAGTCAGGATCCACTAGGAGGACCTCTTATTGAAAATGAAGCTGCCACTGCTATGAATGAAGTGGAAAGAGCCATGGCACATGCTCAAGAGGATGCGGTTAACTTAGAAGAGTTGGAAAGGCAACTCAACGTTGAGCAGAGGAAAATATATGACGAAGTTACCATGCAAATTGATCATGGATTAAGTCATGATAAGAAAGAGTGCTCATGTACGTCGTTGAAGCCTGTCCGACTGTACGTGAGTGGAGAAGCGGGAACTGGAAAAAGTTTCCTCATTAAAGCAATTTCATGCTATTTGCAGGAAAGGACAGAGTCATCGCTGTCTTGTGTTGTCACTGCTCCAACTGGACTGGCAGCACATAATATTAAAGGGATTACTTTACATCGTTTACTGATGCTGCCAGTGGAGCATGACAACAAATTAGAATATCACAAGCTATCTGGAGATGCTTGTTTTGAAGTTTCAAGAATCTTGAGGAAAATGAAACTTCTTATCATTGACGAAGTAAGCATGGTTTCCAATGTCATGCTTGCCTTTGTGCATTTGAGGATGCAAGAAGTTCTCAAAACAGAGTATGATGTGTTATTTGGTGGCAAACACATCATTGTTTTCGGAGATCTTCTGCAGCTGACACCAGTGAAAGGGCAACCTGTGTTCAAAATGCTCACGCATGAAGATACCAGGAAGTGCCTAGGCAGCATTGGCAACGTCAATATATGGTTAAACTTCAATTATGCTGAACTGCATGAAAATATGCGTCAGGCGAAGGATGAAGTTTACAAGACTATTCTACAAGATGTTAGAATTGGAAAAGTGACTGAGCATGGGAAAGAAGTTTTAAATGCACGATTACTGTCAAATTTATATCCAGAACAAGATGTTGTGCCTGAGAATATTTTTCAGAAAATTACTGAAAAGAAATCTGGAATATGTTTGATGCCAACTCTTGCACAATGTGCCAAATTTAACAACAAAATGTTGCATTTAGAAAAGCAAGAGATTGTGAAACTGGAAGCTATTGATAGAGTAGAGCATATGGGATCAACAATTATTTTGTCTGAGAATCTGAAAACTAAATTGGATTCATTAGAGAAGAGTATATCTAAAACTGCAGGTTTTGAAAAGACTCTGAATGTGTGCTTGAACTGCCGTATAATTTTAAGAAGGAATTTACATGTTGAAGAGGTCTGGTAAATGGATCAATGGGTAATGTTGTTGATTTTGTGAAATACAGAAATAGAGATGGAATTGAATTTTTAAAAATTAAATTTGATGGCATTGAGGAAGTACAGCTAATTGCTCGTTGTTCTGCTAGATTTTTGCTTGTAAAAGACTTATATGTTCGCCGTAAGCAGTTCCCTGTTTGCTTGGCATATGCGGTGACAATCCATAAATCGCAAGGTTTAAGTGTAGACAGTGCATTGGTGAATATTGGCAGTTCTGTGTTCAAGGAGGGTATGGCATATGTGGCATTGTCACGAGTTAGAACTTTATCGGGATTGTACTTGATTGAGTGTGATGTCACAAATATTTGTGCAGATCTAGATTGTGTTAAGGAATACAATAGGTTAAGAAGAGAGTATGCACCACATTTGCCTCAGTTTCCTTTGTTTGAGAAACGTCTGGTAGGCCGGAAACGAAGAAATGAGAACAATACTGGGGAGGTTGTAGCAAAAAGACAAAAAGTGAATGAACCTAAAATTACAAGCAGAAACAAAAAGGATTCTGTTGAAGATGTTGTTGGTTTTCAGTTTGAAAACAGTTCTGGTGTCAACTGCTATGCTAATGTAGTAATTAATGTTTTGTTTTCTCTAAAAAATGTAAAAGAAGAGATTGTGGTCAATTCTGATCAAAGATTTTGCAGTTTGTTAAATTCTGTGTTAGAGAAATGTACCACTGATAGAAGAAACATAGAAAGTGTGTCTGAAATTCGAAATCTGTTAGATAGATGTTCAGGCCAAACACAATTCTCTCAAAATATTCAGCAAGATTGTCAGGAGTTTTTAATGTATATGCTTGATGTATTACATGCTGAAGGTGTAGATGTAGATCAGCTGTTTGGGCTTTCTTATCAATGGCAGCATGACTGCGAGAACTGTATGGTATCAAGTACTACTAGTGTAGACTCAGAAAGATTTATATATTTAACTTTGCCAGACAGTAAATCAGTCTCCTTTAATAAGCTAGTAAAAGCTGCTAATCACAACATGGAGTGTAGCCAATGTAAATCTGAAATGATGTCCACATTATTTATACGAACATATGGCCAGTACGTCATTTTAATGTTCCAACGATGTAGGACTGATGGAACAAAATTGACAACTTTAATAAAAAAATTTGTAGCTTCGCAGTTGTCAATATCAGGAAGGACTTTTGTAACTACAGCAATTATATATCATGACGGCCCTTCAATAACATCAGGACATTACACAGCTTATTTAAAGTCTAGAAATGGCTGGTCATTCTGCAATGATTCTGTTTTAGTTTTCAAAAAAAAATTGCCGTATGACCTTAAAAACTCTTACCTGGTGTTTTTAAAACCAAAATTTTAGGGAAATAATCTCGGGATGTGCTCTGTGGAATTTCAAGAAGTTCTAATGGCTCCTACACAATTTGGCCTTGAGGATAAGTGTAGTTCAGAGACATAACTTCTAATCATAGGACTGGACATCATGGAGATATCTGTGCACTTTGAATGAGTTCAGAAAAACTGTTTCTTTTTATAAGCTAATTGAAGCAGCCAATCAAAACATGGAGTAGAGGGAATGTAAGTTTGCAATGCTGTCTACTGTTTTACATTGCTTTGTGATTAAAAGTGATGTAGAGAATTAAATAATTGTAGTAGTCATAGAGGTAGTGTAAGTCTGCTTCATATTAAGCAGTATCAGTGTCATAGGAAATGTAGAACATGACTGAGCAAGAAGGGGAAGATATTACTATTCCAGGATTGTGAAAATGATCTTCAACATTTTAATTGTGAAAGTTGCGGAAATGCCAAATGATGGGATTGGCTTACAAGAAATCCAAGAGTTATTAATAGCTCTGACTAGATTTGGCCTTGTGGAAAATAGTGGTAGAGAGCAAGAAGTCATTTATTGCATGTAACGTGTTTTTAAAAACGATGGAGGTTTTCTTTCAGAAAGTGGCGGGCTGAAAGTAATAACAGCACAAAAGAGTGTAAGCTGTTCATAGGACATCCTTGGACGTCATGGAAAGTAAGTTAACTTTAAGGAGTTCTGAATTTTTATTTCTGATGATGTTTGGGTTTTTTAAACACAATCATTTTGATTGTGTTTTTTTTTCCCCGCTGTTACATGATGAATACCTTCAAGTCACTGTTTTTAGTGAATTTTGATACATTCTGAGAACAGCAAAAATAAACCATTTAACATGTATAATTAATTCTGTACTGTTTGCATTTATGATGTATATGTAGAACTGTGTAGGAGGCATGGAGAAGGTGAGTTTTCTGTAAGTGTTAAATTTATTGCATGCAGTGCTGCACTTCTACGTATTCTTTCATATGCTGGACTACATCTGCACAATGAGATACCTAAGCAAAGGAAACACAAGTGATGTGATTGTGAAATGAGCAAAATAAATTGCACATATTTCAATTACATCACCTGTGTTTCCTATCATTATGAATCACATTGTGCAGATCAAGTTTAGGTCTGTCCAGGGAAACATAGGAGGTTTCTACTTTGTTGAAGAGTGCAGTGGACATGACTCACTTCATTGGTAGACTTTCACAGATATTATCTCCTCTGTGCACTTCAACAAGTGTAAATCTCATCTTGAACTCTGAGTAGGCCTCACCTCAAACAAATCTCTGGATAGGAGACATGTTATTGGCATCCTGAAGCGACACTTTTCTGAAACAAGAGCAATGCAAAAGATGCACCATGTTTTAAGATAGGCCTCACTTCATCTGCATCAAGATACTGTTAGTTTAAAATGTATATCTTTAGGATTGTGTAGGGGACCTGGAGAAGCAGAAGCTTCTGTCAGTGTCAAAGTTGTTGAAAAACTATTTGTCCTTCAATCTTTTCCCTTGTCTTTTGTAATTTTTAAATACATGTTTTAATATTTTTCAAATGTTGGTTCTCTCTTTCACAGATTGAAAATATAAAAATAAAAAGTGATTAATTTAACGGCAATTATAAGGTAAATAGTTGTACTCTTTTCGTTACATTTCTATCACATTCACCTACTATTAGATCCACTGCTTCACTTCTTTAACCCTCAGTTTCCTGCCTTTGCTACTTTCCTCATTCCTTTCTCTATTACCTACTTACTCAACTCCTTCCACTCTTTTTCTCAGTCCCTCTGTTCTCATAGTTCCTCAGTCTTGTTCACTCACTCCATCTCTATTACTCTTAGTGTCTGTGAATTACTTTCCCACCTTTTTTTTTGGACCGCTTCCCGGGAAGTGGCCCGGTTCGCAAACCAGCAGCGTTATGGGAGTCCACCATTTTGTGTTTCGGTCGAATCAAGATACAAGATGGAGGGGAAATAATGTTCAGAATGGGTAGAAGGGGGCACGGTAGATGTATCTTGACCCCCTTGGTTTTCTGAGGGTGGCTGAGGAGGACCATAGTTCTTCACTCTTGTTCACTCTCTCTGTTTCTATTAATGTCACTGTTTATGACTGATCAAAACATTTTTTTTTAAAAAAGAACAGTAACTATAAGGGAAGGAAACAGACAGTTATGTTAAAAGAAAGACAGCTATAGGGAGTAAACTAAGGATACTGTTACCTACAATCCACTGCTGTTGATGTTACTGACCATGTCATGAATGATGTAATATGTGACATCATCAGCAGTGGATTGTAGGTAACAGTATCTCTTGTTTACTCCCTAGCGCTGTCTTTCTTTTCACATAACTGTCTGTTTGCTTACCTTATACTTACTGTTCTTTTTTTAAAAAAATATTTTTTTTGGTTAGCTTCCGGTACGCGTACCGGGTAGCGCTCCGGGGAGCGAACTAAGAGAAATAGAGGTTGGCAGAGTTCTAAATATTCTACCAATTTTTTTATAATGGGGAGATAGTTCTGAAAAGAACTTTTTTTTAATGTTTTTGTTGTTTTATATTTTTTTTAGTATTTTTTGAACATTTTTTTACTTTTTTTGTATTTTCTGAACGTTTTTAAAAAATTTTGTTTTTTTTGGGGGGGGGGGGAAACAAAAACGATCCATTGTAAAGGGCTCAACAGGAGCAACAAAAAAAAAAGAATTAATTTTTTGGGGAGTTTCGTACAAACATTAACATGATTTTGAATTGCTCGCAAAATCAAAGTGATGCTACTTTCCCTGTAGCAGATGAAATCGCCACATTCCACGCACACTTGCTTTACGTGCCCAAACAACATTTGGATGTTTGCGATCATCTCCCTCGCCTCTGGTCCCGACACCTCTGGAACAACCGATCTTCTTGCCATTGGGAGGGGATTTTGTTGCTCATCACGTAGCTGGGCAGCACTATAATTATTTGGGTGCCACCTACTCATATGCCGATGCATAGTGTGATTGCCGTAACTGTATTTTTTATCAGTTCCCCTTGACAATCTATCACCGCATATACGGCAAAACACGTAGCGTGCATTCACTTTTTTTTGCCCCTCAGGAATTCTATAGAATTGCCAAATGTAATTCTCCTTTCGATTGTACCTCCTGGGCTCCTCTGGCAAAAACCTTGGCTCTTCCTCCTCTTCCTCCTCTTCCTGTTCTTCCTCTTCTTGCAAAATTACTTCTGCAGGTGGTCCTCTCTTTCTTGGATTTGGTGGAGGTGGTGGGTTAGCACCAGCTGAAGCTACTAATGAAGCCATGTCAAAGTGTAAATAAAGGGTCTTTCTCTCACCAAGATGAAAGTCAGAGTGAGGAAAGAAGGAGGGGTTTTCATCATTTGGGAAAAGCAAAAGTTCTAAACCAATGAAAAGTGTTCATTTTAGATCACATGACCTAGTATTACATCATTAGGAAACCAAAAGTGAAATGAACCAATGAAAAGTGTTATTACCGAGTCACATGACCTGCTGTGTTTACGTTACGCGGTCGGCGCCGCGCCGCGGATCGCTTCCGGTTCGCGTACCGCTACGCTTCCGGGTACGCGAACGTAGCACGTAACATGACGTATTACGCGAGAACGCGAAACGTCATGCTGACGCGAAGCGTCACGATGTTGTTTTCTAACGCGAGAGGTGCGCAAAAGGAACGTTTACCGGTTCGCGGACCGGGTCGCGCCTCCGGATTGAGCTAACGGGAAGCTAACCGGTTCGCGTACCGGGAGCGTAACAAAAAAAATAATAAAAAAAAAATTGTATTAAAAATATGTAAAAAATATTTTTCTATTTAAAGAATAATACATTGTAAAGGTTTTGATATTAGCTATTAAAAAAACAATGAAATTCACTGAAAAAACCATAGGTTATAGACCATATATAGTTAGGAATTAGCATTTACAAAACCTTGAAAATTCACTGAAAAAACCATAGGTTATAGACCATATTTAGTTAGGAATTAGCATTTAAAAAACCTTATTTTACTCACACAAAACCATTGAAATTCCATATATAGTTAGTTGCACTAACTATATATCGCGCACCCGCAATCCACTGCTGATCATGTCACATATTACATCATTCATGACATGGTCAGTGACATCACTGATGACATCACTGATGACATCTCAAATGACATCACTGATGACATCACTGATGACATCTCAAATGACATCACTGATGACATCACTGATGACATCTCAAATGACATCACTGATGACTACATCCAGTGACTGTATAATTCTGTAAAGTTAAAATATGTCTTACATATTGAAGAATGAGTGGATGTATAAGTGTCTTGATGAAGGATTTAGTAGGGGCATGGCTGACTGTATGAGTGACTGATTAAATGTGTCTCACTGAGTGCATGGGTTAGTGACTAAACCGTCTTAATTTGTGCATCATTATGTCTGTTGTTCTGTAAACTGCTGCATGTGTTGATCATTAGCTATATGATTAACTGTATGGGTTATTGATTGGTTGCCCAAGCATTTGTATGGGAGACTGAGTGTGTGTCTGGGTGGCTGGGAGGTGTATGACTCTCTGCATAGATGTGTGAGCAGTTGATTGACTAGATGTATGGGTTCAAAAGTGCATGTGGAAACAGCTGTATGGGCGGTTGACTGTGTGCATGAGTGTATTGGTGAGTGAATGGATATCTCAGTGCTACATGTCAAAGTAAGTACATATGTAAAACACAGTACATGTGAGAGTTGACATATATAAATAACTGTACATAAGAGCCAGTGAATGTGTGAGTGGCTGTATGGATCATTGTGAACTTGTATCCAGGATTGTATAAGTGAGTAAATATGTTTTAGTATATGTTTGAATAAGTAAGGTGTGTATAACTGTATAGTTGAGGAAATGGAGGTGTGATTGATTCTTTGCATGACTGACTAAGTGTCTGAGTAACTCCATGGATGAGTGACAGTCTATGAGTGTCTGTTTACACTGAGTGTATCTAAGGTTATATTAGAGTCTGAAGAGGTTCATCGTATTATCACATGAATGATGTCATCAGTGATGTGATCAGTAATGTCAAATGAGATGTCATCAGTGATGTCATCAGTGATGTCATCAGTGATGTCATTTGAGATGTCATCAGTGATGTCATCAGTGATGTCATTTGAGATGTCATCAGTGATGTCATCAGTGATGTCACTGACCATGTCATGAATGATGTAATATGTGACATGATCAGCAGTGGATTGCGGGTGCGCGATATATAGTTAGTGCAACTAACTATATATGGAATTTCAATGGTTTTGTGTGAGTAAAATAAGGTTTTTTAAATGCTAATTCCTAACTATATATGGTCTATAACCTATGGTTTTTTCAGTGAATTTTCAAGGTTTTGTAAATGCTAATTCCTAACTATATATGGTCTATAACCTATGGTTTTTTCAGTGAATATATATATATATATATATATATATATATATATATATATATGTATATATGTATATATATATGTATATATATATATAAAATTTCTATGGCAAAATGAACCCCCTCATTTTGTTCCTTTTCAAATTAAATGTATTAAGTGTTACCACTTTATTCCAATCAAGATGACTTCAGGTGTGCCATACTTTTGTCATAAGTAAGACTGTTAGCGTTCTAGTTGTTCTTTAGAACACTCTGGGACATTCTGTCATTGGGCTATAGTTGGGCTACATCTGGCTGATATTTGGGCTACATGTGGGCTCTTTTGTCTCTGGTGGCCATCTTGGGAGACTGCATATCAGAATTTTTGTAATGAAATATAAGAGGATTTGAGAAGTCACTCAAAATGTGCCCTAATTTTTCTTTCTTCAGCACTAATCATAATTTCTATGGCAAAATGAACCCCCTCATTTTGTTCCTTTGCAAATTAAATGTTTTAAGTGTTAACACTTTATTCCAATCAAGATGACTTCAGGTGTGCCATACTTTTGTCATTTGTAAGACTGTTAGCGCTCTAGTTGTTCTTTAGAACACTCTGGGACATTCTGTCATTGGGCTATGGTTGGGCTACATCTGGCTGATATTTGGGCTACATTTGTTTTTTTTTGTCTCTGGTGGCCATCTTTGGGCTACATTGGGCTACATTGGACTACATTTGGGCTCTAACATATATATAGCCCAATGTAGCCCAATATATATTTTTTCAAAGTTAATTTTCGTAAAAACCACTGGAGCATATATCTTGAGACATAGCAAAGGCACATCGGGGTACCAGTCCCTACAAATTTGCCAAGTTTGGTGAAAATCCATTCAGCCGTTCGAGCTAAAAGTGCGACAGACAGGCCTATGGAAATTAACATTGGGAAAACACGTTTTGGGACCCCCCTTTTATCTCGGCCCCCGCTTGACGAATCCCCCCCAAACTTTCAGGGACGGACCAGAGCGCCGCGAGGCAAAGTTGCTGAAAAATTCAGGCAGATTCCTCAACCGGCGCCAAAGTTATTCCCAATAGAATGTTGCGATTTCCCTATGGAAATCAATCCTAACTATATATACTTACTGGCGACCGCCAGTAGGTAATATATATTACCTACTGGCGGTCACCAGTAGGTATATATAGTTAGGATTTTTTCTCTATGGGATTTTTGAAAATTCTATGTCTAATAACTTTGGCGTTTGTGGACGGAATTAGCTGAAATTTTCAGGAAAATGGAACATTTTGTTTCTGAGCAGCCACTGAAATTGGGGGGGGGGGGTCGTCAAAGGGGGGCCGAGAAAAAAGGGGGTCCCAAAACGCGTTTTTCCCATGTTAATTTCCATAGGGCGGTTGGCCTCACTTTTAGCTCGAACGGCTGAATGGATTTGCACGAAACTTGGCAAAATTGTAGGGACTGGTAGCCCGATGTGCCTTTGCTAGGTCTCAATATATGTGCTCCAGTGGATTTTGAGAAATTAACGTTCAAAAAAACATATATATCTGTAAGCGCGCTCCGGGCAGCGCCCCGGTTCGCGTACCTGACGCGTAACGGAACTTCGCGAAGCGAAGCTGATTGGCTCTCCAGTGTCTGTCAACATTCTAAACAGTCCGGAGCGGCCGCCATCTTGTCTCTCGGTATGATCGAGAGACAAGAGGAGGCCAAAACAAAGGGGGAAATGACCATAAGGGGGCATAGTAGATCCTCCCTGACCCCCTAGGTTTGATGTGGAGGCTTTAAAAGGGCCCCGCGGGGCAAAAAAACCAAACAATTTTTTTGTTTTTTTTGCGTGGGGAGCACCCGGTACGCGCACCGGGAAGCGGTCCGGGGAGCGTACTATAAGGAAAAAAGAATGATAGACTATGATATTTTGAAATATTGTATGTTTATTGATTGTTCTTTTTTTTATTTATTTTTTATTGAAGTAGCAGTATTAATGATTATTAAATATAAATGTATTTTTGGAATTGTGAACAGTATACTATAAGTATGAATTTACATTATAATCAATTTGGTACTAGTTTATGAATTACATATAAAAATGATTAAAGACTCAAACAATTTTTTAATATTAAATATAATTTTATTTTTCGGATTGTTTTTCAAAATTTAATAGAACGTCTAACATTTGACTGTCCGATATGTCCTCTTGTTGAGTGAACATAACTTCCCACATTTGACCGTCATCATAATGAAGTAAACAATCCACAGATTCTACACATTGTAGAAGTTCATGGTCTCGTGATTCATCCATGAATTCCAAGTCAATGGGTTCAATTATTTCCTCATTGTTCATGTCTAGGACAATTTCAAAGGAAACGTTCTGTTCTCCTTGCATTTTTGTGCTGAAATTTGAATAAAAAATAAATATATCAGTAGAGATAGGGCACTGTTGAGTTTAAGTTCAGACAGGTACTTTTGAGGCATGAAGTAGTACTATTAAAAAGTGCCTGTTAAAAAGCCTATGTAAATTCATAATTATACCACAGAAACCTAAATCAATCCATAATTATAATAAACAAGCCTTTCTCAATGTCTAACTGTTACAGAGGGATAGTATATAACTATCTGAAAATGTTTTCAAATTTATAAAATAGCATCTTACCTTTTAAAAACAAGTTTAAGTTGTGAGTGAAAATGATCTTGCAATGTAGTTCAGGAAGTAGTAGTCAAAATGGCTGTGTTTTTCTCTCTTTTTTATATATATTCAGGTACATAACCAATCAAATGTCAGGTAAAAAAAGTAGAAAATGAAAGTAACATTTTAATTGGTTGTCAATTCCAACACTTCAGATGTGTTTTGTGAAGGTATTTAGAGAGGTCTACAGGCTAAATGGCTAAATGGAATTCCAACCAAATTTGTGAAAATGGTAGGGATTGGTATGTAGTATGAGTTAATCTATATTTGGTGACATTGTCTCCAGGGTTTCTTCTGTAAATTACTTTCCCACCTGTTTTAATGGAGCGCTTCCCGGTGAGCGCCCCGGTACGTGAACCGGCAGCGTTACGGGAGTCCACCATTTTGTGTTTCGGTCGAATTAAGATACAAGATGGAGGGCAAATAATGTTCAGAATGGGTAGAAGGGGGCACGGTAGACGTATCTTGACCCCCTAGGTTTTCTGAGGGTGGCTGAGGAGGCCCATATGTGCAAAAAAAACCATTTTTTTCTAAAATTTCGCACGGTTAGCGTCCGGTGCGCGTACCGGGTAGCGCTCCGGGGAGCGTACTTTGGTGAAAATTAGTGAAAAAAGTTAGAGTAAAATAATAATTGTGAGTGATCAGATGTAGGGTAGCTCTGAAATGAGCTTTTGGGTCCTGTGGCTGATGTAGGTACCTACAAGTAGGTACCAATGCACAGTCTTAAATTGAGGATGAAAATTCTGTTCCCCTCATCTGAGAAGTGAACTCCATCTCCTCTGTAGATATCTTGCATGTAGTAACGCAAGTTATTGTTGTAGATGGAGCCCATTCCATGGTCTCTCATGTAAGCTGAAACAGACTTATTTACATGCTTCCTCGATTTCTCAATTTGTGGACAAAATTGGTTTGACCACCTCCATTTCTGTCTTTGGCATATATTTGAATATACCAAGGCAGTTTGAGGAAAAAGTGCCATCAATTGCTCAAAGGTGTCCTTTAAAAGCATTTCCCGACCTACCCCAGTCAAAGTGCCCAAGTCATTTCCTCCACAGTGCACAATTAACAGGTCAGGTTTTGGCAAATGCAAAAAGGTTTTCACCAATGGTATCAATTGGTGACATTTTAATCCTCTGTGGGCAATCCACTTGATTTCCACATTTTGTAAATTGAGGTTAGGTAAATTTCTGTTATCAGCAAACCTTTGAGCCCAGTGGATATAACTATGTCCAACAATCCAGACAGAAAACATGGTGAGGGGAGGTTCTGCTGCAGTCAGATGAAGTGTGGCAATGAAATAGGAGTTGAAAAAATAAGAGTTTAAAATGAAAAAAACTGTGGAGTTTCTGTGTTAATGAAGCAGTAGCAGTGATTGGTGGATTTTGATTGCTGAAAACAGAAAGTTAGGGTGCATGGATGAGTTCTTTGAAAGATGTAATTTGAATGGTCAAAAAAAATCATTTTATGAAAGATTGCACTGGATATGCAGGTGTACTGAGAGTTCAGAGTTCAATTGAAACATTGTTGTGTGAACTTGCAAACATGAGAGGTCTTTCAGGAGGTGGTTGCTATGCAACAAAGGCAGAAAGGCCAGAGGGGGGAAGGGTGTTGATTTGAAAAAAGTGAGGGAAGAGTTTTGATTGGGTGACATGAGAGATATGTGTGATGAATTACAGCTTTTCTGTGCTTTTTATAGCTGCAGACTCTGGAGTGCATACCTTTTGCTCTGCTAAAGACAATTTGGTGTGTTTCTGAGACTGTTTTGAAACTCATAAAGTATTTGCTAAGGTGAGAAAAGATTCATTTAATTTAGATAGAGAATAGTATGGTTTAGGGAGAAAATTATGAAGAAAGTTGTGTATTTAAAATGTTGCTTTGTGTCAAGTGTTTTACAAATAGATTTTGTTTCTTTGTGTTACATAGCCATGTTAAAAGTGACGCAAAAAAAGTGCAAGGGTCTTACAAAAATGCTTTCATGTGTCTTAGGGTATTTTAACTCACTTCCCCATGAATGTATGAATATAATTGCTTTACAAGATGTGTTTAAAAACGTTTTTGAAATCAATTAGGTTTCTTGATATGTACTGCTAGAGTTTCATAGGTTGCTTGGGGCATATTTTCAAGGCTTTTGAGTTCCTTTGATGTAATTTTTCCCATTTTAATTTAAGACCTTAACCCCGTGGTGCAAGGTCCTTGTAAATATGCCCCCATCTGTGCTTGGCAAATTTAGATTTTAATTCTTTGACTAACATAGCCATGTTAAAAGTGACCCAAAAATGTTGCAAGGGCCTTAAAAAAAACGCTTTCATGTGTCTTAGGCCATTTTAAGTCATTTTCCCTTGAATGTAGGTATATAATTGATTTAGATTATGTGTTTAAAAACGATTTTTGAAAACAATTAGGTTTCTTGATATGTACTGCTAGAGCTTCATAGGTTGCTTGGGGCATATTTATAAGGCCTTTGAGTCTCTCTGATGTTATTTTTCCCATTTTAATTTAAGACCTTTCCCTGTGGTGCAAGGTCCTTGTAAATACGCCCCCATCTGTGCTTGGCAAATTTAGATCTTGATTATTCGACTTACATAGCCATGTTAAAAGTGATCCAAAAATGGAGCAAGGGCTTAAAAAAAACGCTTTCATGTGTCTTAGGGCATTTTAAGTCACTTCCCGATGAATGTAGGTATATAATTGATTTAGATGATGTGTTTTAAAACATTTTTTGACATCAATTAGGTTTCTGGATATGTAGTGCTAGAGTTTCATAGGTTGCTTGGGGCATATTTATAAGGCATTTGAGTCTCTCTGATGTTATTTTTCCCATTTTAATTTAAAACCTTTCCCCGTGGTGCAAGTTCCTTGTAAATATGCCCCCATCTGTGCTTGGCAAATTTAAATTTTAATTCTTTGACTAACAAAGCCATGTTAAAAACAACCCAAAAATGGTGCAAGGGCCTTAAAAAAACGCTTTCATGTGTCTTAGGCCATTTTAAGTCATTTCCCCTTGAATGTAGGTATATAATTGATTTAGATGATGTGTTTAAAAACGATTTTTGAAATCAATTAGTTTTCTTGATATGTAGTGCTAGAGTTTCATAGGTTGCTTGGGGTATATTTAAAAGGCATTTGAGTCCCTTTGATGTTATTTTTCCCATTTTAATTAAAGACATTTCCCCGTGGTGGAAGGTCCTTGTAAATACACCCCCATGTGTGCTTGGCAAATTTAGATTTTGAATATTTGACTTATATAGCCATGTTCCATACAGTTCTCACCTTCTGCGTAGTCTTTCATATGCTAGACTCCATCTGCACTATGAGATACCTAAGCAAAGGAAACACAGGTGATGTGATTGTGAAATGAGGAAAAGAATCTCCACATTTTTCAATTACATCACCTGTGTTTCCTAAGTTTACGAATGACATTGTGCAGATGAGGTTTAGGCCTGTCCACGGACACAGAAGAGGTCTGGCCTTTGTTCAAGAGTGAAGTGGACATTACTTACTTCAATGGTAGGCCTTCACATGTATTATCTCCTCTGTACTCTTCAACAAGCGTAAATTTCATCTGCAACCCTGAGTAGGCCTCACCTTAAACAAACCTCTGGATAGGCCACACCTTATCGTCATCCTGAATCAATCATTTAAAATGTTAGGGACAGATTTATGATAGATGTATGCCTCTTTTGCGTCACTGTGCGTCACTTTTGTGACGCAGCGGCGGTGCAAAGGATTTGCTATGTGGCGACATATTTACAACTTGATGCATCTAGGCAGATGTGTCATGCTGTAAAGTCCTGTGCCACATGAAACCTGCGTCAGATTTCATATAGGTGTTTTGTTGCAGGGTATGCATTTATTTGCATGAAAGCCCTGTAAAACTAACACAGTGAAATTTAGAAGATTTCACTGAGTCAGCTTTATAGCATTGCTGAATCAAATCCTTACGCCTGTTTGAAACAGGCATAAGGAGTGATGCACCATGCAATGTGAGGCTTCCTCCTGTGCATTGCAGTAGACATGTCGCGCTTACGACGTGATTCTTGCAATGTGCTGCTTTTGCAGCACAGATGCGTGACGCATCTGTGCTGTTTTTGCTCAATGGTGCTCCACATTGTAAATGCGGCACACCATGGGTGGCAGAGCAGCGGTGCACATTAACTGGTGCATCCGTGGGGATGCGCCAGTTAACATAAATCTGCCCCTTTACATTTAAGTAAGAGCAGGGGACACCGAGTCGGTGAGGCTTATCCAAGGTTAAGAAGAGATGAGTCCTGTTCACTGAAAACTTGGACATAGGCCTCACCTCCTCAGCATCGCTGGACATGGCTAAATAATAGCTGCAAAATGTTACTCTTGTTAAACAATTTCACTATTATAATCTCTGAGATTTGTCTCTTACTCTGCAACATCTCATTGGTGTTCTCTTTCTTTAAAGATAACGACAACATCAAGCATGAGTGATAATGAGCAATCTGTTGATCTCGATATTATCATTGAAATTGTGATTGAAACATCAGTGGAAGTAGATCCCTTGGATGATTTAAATCCTGAGTATGATGAAGAACATGATGAGGATGCCGATTTGTCAGAATTGTATGACATAGGGTGGGAAGCTGACCTGCTCGAGCCTATGGAACTATAAACATTTATTTTTAAAATGTACTTGAAATGAAAAGTAAAAATGTAAACTGTTTCATTTAAAATTAAACACAACTTCAAAAACAGGTTATGTGTAGTGTCTTTAATGAAATAGTAAAATATGCTCATAAAATTAGATCAGATTCATGTATAAAACAGAACAGGTAAAATGTAGAAGCATTCCATTTCTTTGCTACTATTTGTGATTTCTAAATTTGCCAATGCACTAAAAATTATTCTATGTAAAAATAACAAGTAGTGTGTTACATTTTTGATGACTGTTAATGATTTACTGTTTGCTAATAGTGGTTAATAACATTTTTTATTATATTTTACCACAGATTCAACTGCAGATCATTTCAAAATTAAAGAATGCCTTCGAAGGACAGAAGGCGAAAGGCTAACAAACATCAAAGACAGCAGCTCCAAAAAATTATTGCAGCAGACCTCTACAATAAAAACTTGTCAAGTCACCAAGAAAGGTCCGGGTAAGATAAAGAAATCATTCATAAGAAATATTTGTAGAAAAAAAAGTAGTACTACAGAAAATGTTTTAGTACAGAAAAAGAGAAGCAATTTAAACGGAAAGGGAAGGCCAATCAAAAATGTTACTGCTAGAGCAGGAGATAACTCTGTGCATGGTAGTAGAAGGAAAAATCAGTTTAGGGACATTCGTAGACGAATGTTCCGCAACAGGATAATTGGCAATTTGTTAAAAAATATTAAGAAAGGTCAGCAGAAAGTGGTTTTTTATATGAGAAAAAAAAAATTTGAGAAAGTTATTTATCAGGCATTTGAAATTAAGCGAAAGTTATTTATTTTGATAATCAATAGAATTAGGAAGCTAAACAAGGCAATTTATGATTTCAAAAGAAATAGTAGATGGAAGAGAACAGTTAATCGTAGTAATTTTTGTGAAGTTTTTTCAGGAGAATGGATGCATAGTTCAAGTTGTGAGGCATTTTTTAATGAGGAGAGTTATTTCCAGGATAATGATTTGGTGCATGCAGTTGACATCAGTGGTCGAGCTTATGAGGTGAAAGATGGTTGTCCAGTTGAAAAAGAAAAACTTGTGACAACAGAGGCAGAAGAGGTGTTAGGTAATGAGGTTTTAGGAAGACGTCCTAAGGGACCTGTGTACACCTGGAAGTGTAGTAGTATTTGCAGTGTGCGACAGGATTCCATCAATTTGCTTTGTGATTTTGTACGGACATTTAATAAGAAAAGTTTGAAGCAGAAAATGAAGTTGTTGCAAGAATTAGATCCTTGCAGAATGAGAGAAGTGACAGGTTTGCATGGTCATTCACTGGCTTGTCTTTCCAGGAGAGTATGCCAGAGTGTTTTTCATCATTTCAGGATGCTAGCAGTGCATCATAATAAAGTGAGAAAATTAGTTAGAATGTTGTATTATGCTAAGAGTCCAGCAGTTATGCTTAAACAATTATGCACTGCTCTTTTGCATGGTTCTGAAATAGATGTGAAGAATATTTGTGAAGAAATTGAGTTTTGTTACTTTGGAAGTAAAGAGGAGAATGTTGAAATTGACCCAGAAGAAGAGGGTAATGTGGAAGATAGTGTACAGGTTTCCAGTACAGATAATTTTCAGAAGGAAATTGCCACGTTTCAGGTGAAATCAAGTGAGAGGCCTAATTTCACTTGTGTGTGTTGTCGACGCACTTATTATAAGAATCAGACTAAGTTAGTGGATTTATATGCAAAAAGTGAAAGGGAAAATAATAGTGAATGGAAGGATTTTGCAACATACTTGATGGTAGAAAATTGTTTTGATTTGGGATTGGATCAACGTGTGTGTACTTATTGTTGTAACAAATTAAATCAAAACCAGATGCCTGCTAGAGCGGTTCATAATAATCTGGAATTAGTTGAGATTCCTTCTGAATTGAAGGATTTAAATAATTATGAATCTATTTTTATTCAAAGTATCCATCCCTTTCAGGCTATTGTAAGAATGGAGCCAAAGACAGGGAAATTGCCTCCATCAGATTTACAGAGAGGATTAAAGGGAAGAGTTGTTTATTTGCCTCTAGATTTGAAGAAAAACATTAATACAATTGGAGTAGAAAAAGTGGAAGAGGAACCTCTGGTTATCTTAGTTAATGGGGTTCCGACAAAGAGTAAGAAAATATGGCAAGATTTAGTGGATGTTAGGAAAGTCAAAAAGGCAACATTGTATTTGAAAAAAAACAATAAGTACTATAAGAATGTATATGTTGCAGAAGAGGAAGTAAGTGAAGAAGAGGATAGCGATTTGTGTGCTGGTCAAATTGAGAAAGTAGAACCCTCTAAAAGTGAAGAAATATATGAACATTATAGTGTTCATCCTTTGCATTCCAAGGAAGTCATGGGGAATGCTATTGAGTTGTTTCAAATGAAACAAGCCAAAGGGAGTCCCATTAGTGTTTGGGAGGAAAGTTTGGAAGCTCGGTGTTTCCCACAGCTATTTCCAACAGGTCAAGGAGGAAGATATGATGAGCGACCTCATCAAATTCCTGCTTCTGAATACCGGACTTTACGATTGTATGCAGAAGATCCTAGGTTTCGACAATGCATTCCCTATTTGTTTCATCTCCTGTTTGAAAGCGATCTGTCTGGACTGTCATATGCAGTGAACCACATCTTGAAAAGTGGTATACAGATGCAAAACATCTCGGCAAGTGACTTTATGGATAAAGTCAATGTGCAAGACAGTATTTTGGATTCTCACCTGATTAATCTCATGGCGTGTCAGTGTGGTACTAATGAGTACTGGTACCGTCGTCATGGTGATTTAAAATGTATGCTGAGGAACTGAGGAACTCCCACATGGTTCCTCACTCTCAGCTGTGCCGAGTATGGCTGGGAAGACTTACTTGAATTTCTACGAGAGGCAAATGGAAACATTGAAAATATCGAATTCAAGACACCCGGAGAACTGAGCTCTTTGGATCCAGTGAATGTATGCAGGTACTTCAATCATAGATTTGAAGCTATGATGTCTTTCATCATGAACAAGAGAAATCCACCTCTTGGAGAAAGGAGTACCAAGCAAGAGGTGCTCCTCATATACATATGCTGCTGTGGATCAAGGATGCACCTAAATTTGGAACGGATCCAGAAGACTTAGTGATGAGTTTCATAGAACAGTATTCTACATGTGCTGTTCCAAACGCAAAGGAGGACAAAAGCCTAAGAGAACAAGTTCTACGCTTCCAAAGCCATCGTTGCGGAAAGTACTGTCGTCGTAAATTCAGAAACAAGGACAAGTTCTACACCAAATGTCGTTTTGCCTTTCCACGACCGGTGATTTCTAAAGGAAGAGTGAACAGTTTGATGTCTTCGCTGCGACATAATGTGATGAAGAAATCACCTAAAAACACATACAATTTGAAAAGGAACGAAGAGTCCAAGTATATCAACGACTACAACCCAGTGATTTTGTCCATGTGGAATGCTAACATGGATATACAGTTCGTGGCTGATAACTGTATGGCTGTGGCTCGGTATGTGACATCTTACATCACCAAAAAAGAAAAGACAGAAATGAAGGATATGTGGGAGGACATTTCCCATGAAAAGAGCCTCAGTAAGAAGTTGTACAGTTTCAGTCTGAAGATGTTGTCACATCAAGAAATCGGAGCTTACGAATGTTCTGACCTGTTGTCTTCAGCAAGTCTCTATGCCAAATCCAGGAGTATCGTTTGGGCGAGTCTTGGTCTTGCTGCAACGCGTAATCGAGTTCTGAAACCTGTGCGGGAAATTGAGTATTTGGCGGAAAAGGAGCCAAACAGTACTGATATTTTGAAGACCAACATGTTGGATACATATTATCCAAATAGAAGCAGACACCTCGAGAATGTTTGTCTGTATGAGGTTCTACAAAATTACATATTCAAGAGGAACATCAAAGAAGATATTGATAAAGGAGTGTATGCTGTAATTGGAAGTGAGGGATGTCTCGTCAAGCAAAGAAAATGCCACTTGGTAAACCATCGAAAATTGAGTGGCGAATCTCCTGAAAAAAAAGAGTTTTTCTATTTAGCACTTTTGCAACTTTTCAAGCCTTGGCGTGCAGAAGAGGAACTGCTTGGAGATTTCCTCTGTTACGAAGACTCTTTCAATGCCGCCAAGGAGACCATAGAATGTCCTGTTTTTCTCAAATATCTAGAAATGTTGAATGCGGAAATTGAGCAGGAAGCAACGATTGCAGCCGAGATTGCTAGAGACAGTTCCCAGGACAGTCAGAGTTCTGTTTCAATGAGTCAGGATCCACTAGGAGGACCAGTTATCGAAAATGAAGCTGCCACTGCCATGATTGAAGTGGAAAGAGCCATGGCACATGCTCAGGAGGATGCGGTTAACTTAGAAGACTTGGAAAGACAACTTAACTTTGAGCAGAGGAAAATATATGACGAAGTTACCAACCAAATTGATCATGGATTAAGTCATGAGAAGGAGTGCTCATGTACGTCGTTGAAACCTGTCCAACTGTACGTGAGTGGAGAAGCGGGAACTGGAAAAAGTTTCCTCATTAAAGCAATTTCATGTTATTTGCAGAAAAGGACTGAGTCATCACTGTCTTGTGTTGTCACCCCTCCAACTGGACTGGCAGCTCATAACATTAAAGGTATTACTTTGCATCGTCTACTGATGCTGCCAGTGGAGCATGATAACAAATTACAATACCACAAGTTATCTGGAGATGCTTGTTGTGAAGTTTCAAGAGTCTTGAAGAAAATGAAACTTCTTATCATTGATGAAGTAAGCATGGTTTCCAATGTCATGCTTGCCTTTGTGCATTTGAGAATGCAAGAAGTTCTCAAAACAGAGTATGATGTGTTATTTGGTGGCAAACACATCATTGTTTTCGGTGATCTTCTGCAGCTGACACCAGTGAAAGGACAACCTGTGTTCAAAATGCTCACGCATGAAGATACCAGGAAGTGCCTAGGGAGCATTGGCAACGTTAATATATGGTTAAACTTCAATTATGCTGAACTGCATGAAAATATGTGTCAGGCGAAGGATGAAGATTACAAGAATATTCTACAAGATGTTAGAATCGGAAAAGTGACCGAGCATGGAAAAGAAGCTTTACATGCACGATTACTGTCAAAGTTGTATCCAGAACAAGACGTTGTGCCTGAGAATATTTTTCAGAAAATTACTGAGAAGAAATCTGGAATATGTTTGATGCCAACTCTTGCAGAATGTGCCATCTTCAACAACAAAATGTTGTATTTAGAAAACCAAGAGATTGTGAAACTGGAAGCTATTGACAGAGTAGAGCATATGGGATCAACAATTATTTTGTCTGGGAATTTGAAATCAAAATTGGATTCATTAGAAAAGAGTATATCTAAAACTGCGGGTTTTGAAAAGACTCTGAATGTGTGCTTAAATTGCCGTATAATTTTAAGAAGGAATTTACATGTTGAAAGAGGTCTGGTAAATGGATCAATGGGTAATGTTGTTGATTTTGTGAAATACAGAAATAGGGATGAAATTGAATTTTTAAAAATTAAATTTGATGGCATTGAGGAAGTACAGCTAATTGGTCGTTGCTCTGCTAGGTTTTTGCTTGTGAAAGACTTATATGTTCGCCGTAAGCAGTTTCCTGTTTGCTTGGCATATGCGGTGACAATCCATAAATCGCAAGGTTTGAGTGTAGACAGTGCATTGGTGAATATTGGCAGTTCTGTGTTCAAGGAGGGTATGGCATATGTGGCATTGTCACGAGTCAGAACTTTATCGGGATTGTACTTGATTGAGTGTGATGTCACAAACATTTGTGCGGATCTAGACTGTGTTAAGGAATACAATAGGTTAAGAAGAGAGTATGCGCCACATTTGCCTCAATATCCTTTGTTTGAGAAACGTGTGGTAGGCCGGAAACGAAGAAATGTGACCAATAGTAGGGAGGTTGTAGCAAAAAGACGAAAAGTCGATGAACCAGAAATTATAAGCAGAAAGGAAAAGGATTTTGTTGAAGATGTTGTTGGTTTTCAATTTGAAAACAGTTCTGGTGTCAACTGCTATGCTAATGTAGTGGTTAATGTTTTGTTTTCTCTAGAAACTTTAAAACAAGAGATTGTGGTCAATTCAGATCAGAGATTTTGCAGTTTGTTGAATTCTGTGTTAGAGAAATGTAGCATTGATAGAACAAAAATAGAAAGTGTCTGAAATTCGAAATCTGATAGACAGATGTTCAGGTCAAACACAATTCTCTCAAAATATTCAGCAAGATTGTCAGGAGTTTTTAATGTATATGCTTGATGTATTGCATGATGAAGGTGTAGATGTAGATCACCTGTTTGGGCTTTCTTATCAATGGCAGCATGACTGCGAGAACTGTATGGTATCAAGTACTACTAGTGTAGACTCAGAAAAATTTATATATTTAACTTTGCCAGACAGTAAATCAGTGTCCTTTAGTAAGCTAGTAAAAGCAGCTGATCACAACATGGAGTGTAGCCAATGTAAGTCTGAAATGTTGTCAACATTATTTATACGAACATATGGCCAGTATGTCATTTTAATGTTCCAACGATGTAGGCCTGATGGAACAAAATTGACAACTTTGATTAAAAATTTTGTGGCTTCACAGTTGTCAATATCAGGAAGGACTTTTATAACTGCAGCAATTATATATCATGACGGTCCTTCAATAACATCAGGACATTACACAGCTTATTTAAAGTCTAGAAATGGCTGGTCATTCTGCAATGATTCTGTTTTAACTTTCAAAAAAAAATTGCCTTATGACCTTAAAAATTCTTACCTGGTGTTTTTAAAACCAAAATTTTAGGGAAAGAATCTCGGGATGTGCTCTGAGGAAATTCAAGAGGTTCTAATGGCTCCTACACAATTTGGCCTTGAGGATAAGTGTAGTACAGAGTCAAAAGTTATTTTTGAGTTTTAAATAGTTCCTGGAAAAAAAGAAGGTTTTCTTACAGAAAGTGGTGGGCACAGATTAGTTAAAGGACAACAGAGTATTTCCCAAAACAAACGGTGTTCTTACCATAACACTTGACGTCATGGAAAAATAACTGCACTTTGAATGAGTTCAGAAAAACTGTTTCTTTTTATAAGCTAATTCAAGCAGCCAATAAAAACATGGAGTAGAGGTAATGTAAGTCTGCAATGCTGTCTAGATTATTTGACCAAACTTTTGGTTATAATGTCATTTTAAAATTCCAACTATATAAACCTGATGAAAGTAAGTCTTCAACTTTAATTACAAATGTTGTGGCTACATAGTCGTTTATTTTAGGAAGAACATTTTTAACTGCAGCTATTATATGACATGATGGTCCTTTGACAAGATCCGCTTATTACACAGCTTATTGAAAATGTAAAAAAAGCTGCTGTTTCGTAAATGATTCCTATTTGACTACGATACAATGTTGCCTTTTAACTTAAAAATATTCTTACTTTCTGTTTTCAGAAAAGAGAATTTAGGGTAGGTAACTGGCCTATAATGATTCTAGGGGTTGATATAATTTTATCTACTGTTTTAAATTGCTTTGTGATTAAAAGTGATGTAGAGAATTAAATAATTGTAGTAGTCATAGAGGTAGTGTAAGTCTGCTTCATAGTAAGCAGTATCAGTGTCATAGGAAATGTGGAACATGAGTGAGCAAGAAGGGTGAGATATTACTAGTACAGGATTGTGAAAGTGATCTTGAACGTTTTCTTTCTGAAAGTTGCGGAAATACAAAATGACGGGATTTGCTTAGAAGAATTCCAAGAGTTATAAATGGCTCTTACACGATTTGGCCTTGTGGAAACGTGCGGTAGAGAGCGAGAAGTCATTTATTGTATGTAACATATTTTTCAAAACAATGGAGCTTTTCTTTCAGAAAGTGGCGGGCTGAAAATAATAGCAGCACAACAGAGTGTAAGCTGTTCATAGGATATCCTTCGACGTTATGGAAAGTAAGTTACTTTTCAGGAGTTCTTATTTCTGATTGGTCATGTTATATGGGTTTTTTAAACACAATCATTTTGATTGTGTTTTTTTCCCCCGCTGTTATATGATGAATACCTTCAAGTCACTATTTTTAGTGAAATTTGATAAATTCTGAGAACAGCAAAAATAAACCATTTAACATGTATAATTAATTCTGTATTTTTTGTATTTATGATATACATTTAGAACTGTGTAGTAGGCATTGAAAAGCTGAGGCTTCTATAAGTGTCAAAGTTGTTGCATACAGTGCTCATATTCTACGTAGTCTTTCATATGATAGACTACATCTAAACAATGAGATACCTAAGCAAAGGAAACACAGGTGATGTGACTGTGGAATGAGCAAAAAAAATTGCACGTTTTTCAATTAAATTACCTGTGTTTCCTAACATTACACATCACATTGTGTAGATGAGGTTTAGGCCTGTTCCAGGAGACAGAGGGGGTCTCACATTTGTTCAAGAGTGCAGTGGACATGACTCACTCCGTTGGTAGGCCTGCACATGTATTATCTCCTCTATACTCTACAACAAGCCTAAATTTCATCTGCAACCCTGAGTAGGACTTACCTGAAACAAATCTCTGGATAGGCCACACCTTATCAGCATCTAGAAACAATCATTTAAAATGTTAAGTGCAGATTTATGATGGCCATACGCCTCTTTTGCGTCGCTGTTCCCTCACTTTTGTGACGCAGCACCAGTGTAAAAGATGCACCATGTTGCAAGATAGGCCTCAGTTCATCTCCAGCAAGATACTGTCAGTTTAAAATGTATATAATTAGGACTATGTAGGGGGCATGCAGAAGCTGAGGCTTCAGTAAGTGTCAAAGTTGTTGCATGCAGTGCTGCATTTCTGGGTACTCTTTCATATGCTGGACTACATCTGCACAATGAGATACCTAAGCAAAGGAAACACAATTGATGTGATTGTGAAATGAGCAAAAGAAAGTGCACGTTTTTCAATTACATCACCTGTGTTTCCTAACATTACACATCACATTGTGCAGATCAAGTTTAGGCCTGTCCAAGGAAACAGAGGAGGTCTGGCCTTTGTTCAAGAGTGAAGTGGACATGACTCACTTCATTGGTAGGCCTGGACATGTATTATCTCCTCTGTACTCTTCAACAAGCCTAAATTTCATCTGCAACCCTGAGTAGGCCTCACCTCAAACAAACCTCTGGATAGGACACACCTTATTGTCATCCTGAAACAATCATTTACAATGTTAGGGACAGTTTTATGATGGCTGTGCACCTCTTTTGCGCTGCTGTTGCATCACTTTTGTGAGACAGCAGCAGTGCAAAAGATGCACCATGTTGCAAGATAGGCCTCACTTCATCTGCATCAAGATACTGTTAGTTTAAAATGTATATTTTTAGGACTGTGTAGGGGCATGGAGAAGCAGAGGCTTCTGTAAGTGTCAAAGTTTGTTGAAAAACTGTTTGTCCTTCAATCTTTTCCCTTGTCTTTTCTAATTTTTAAATACATGTTTTAATATTTTTCAAATGTTTGTTCTCTCTTTCACAGATTGAAAGTATAAAAATAACAAGTGACTAAGTTAACGACAATTATAAGGTAAATGTTTTGTACTCTTTTCGTTACATTTCTATCACATTTAACTTCTATTAGTTTCACTACTTCATTTCTTTAACCCTCACTTTCCTGCCTTTGCTACTTTCCTCATTCCTTTCTCTATTACTTACTTACTCTACTCCTTCCACTATTTTTCTCAGTCCCTCTCTTCTCATACTTCCTCACTCTTGTTCACTCACTCCGTCTCTATTACTCTCACTGTCTCTGACTGATCACTCTTTCACTACTTGTTCATTATGCTTTCTCTCTGTAGTTCAAGCACACTAAGGGGCATATTATCAACACAGGCAATAAAATTATCGCTGCTTTTATCAGCAGAAAACTGCCGCAAAAGTAGCTTTAGCGGCAGTTTTCTTCCGCAAAAGCGGCTTTAGCACCAGTTTTCTGCCGATGAAAGCAGTCATTATCGGCAGAAAACTGCTGCAAAAGCGCCTTTAGCGTCAGATTTCTGCCGATATAAGCAGCAAAACTTTTATCGCCCATGTTGATAATATGCCCCTATGTTATTTATATTTCTTTGCTGTTTCAATCATTCCTTTTCTGTTACTTCTTCTTTTCTGCATTGTGTTTTTTCTCTCTGTTATTCCAATGTTTTAATCTTAATTTAATCATTCAGTCACATTCTCTACTCTTCTTTTTTTCTTTCACTTCCTTATCTATTTTGTTTTTCTCAATTATACCCTCTTCCATCTTTTCTTCGGTAAATAGATCTATTAAACAGTATCTTTGGTTTAGTCCCTATAGCTGTCTTTCTTTTAACATTACTCTCTGTTTCCTTCCCTTATACTTACTCTTCTTTTTAAAAAAAAAAAAAATTTGGTTCGCTCCCGGTTCGCGTACCGGCGAGCGAACCGGGAAGCGAACCAAAAGAAATAGAGGTTGGCAGAGTGCTAAATATTCTACTAATTTTTTTATAAAGGGGAGGTAGTTCTGATAAGAACTTTTTTTTTATTGTTTTTGTTGTTTTATATTTTTTTTATTTTTTTTCTGAACATTTTTTTACTTTTTTTGTATTTTTTGAACGGTTTTATATTTTTTGGGGTTTTTTTTGGGTGGGGGAAACTAAAACGATTCATTGTAAAGGGCTCAACAGGAGCAACAAAAAAAAAAGAATTTATTCTCTGGGGCGTTTCGGACAATCATTATTGTCGATAGCTCTGTTGATCAGAGTGATGCTACTTTCTCTGTAGCAAATGAATTGGTTACAACGCACGCACACTTGTTTCACTTCCCCGAACCTCATTTGTATATTTGGGACCATCTCCCTCGCCTCTGGTCCCGTCACTTCCTGTACAACTGATCTTCTGGCCATAGAAGGGGGATTATCTTGCTGGTCACGTAACTGCGCAGCACTGTAGTTGATAGGGTGCCACCTCTGCATATGGCGATGCATTGTATAATTCCCGTAACTATATTTTTTATCTGTCCCTCTGGATAGACTTTCTTTACATATAAGGCAAGTTACGTACCGGGCATTGACTTTTTTTTGGCCCCGGGGATATTAAAAAAATTGCCAAATATAATTTTCTTTGACATGAGACCTCCTGGGCTCCTCACGCAAAAACTGCCTCTCTTCCTCTTCTTCCTCTTCTTCCTCTTCTTCCTCCTCTTGCGGAATGATAACTTCAGCAGGTGGTCCTCTCTTCCTTGGAGGTGGTGGAGGTGGTGGGGAAGCACCAGCTGAAGCTACTAATGAAGCCATTGCTCAGTGATCACAAAAGGTCTTCCTCTCACAAAGATGAAAGTCAGAGTGAGGAAAGAAGGAGGGGTTTTCATCATTTGGGAAAAACTATAGTTCTAAACCAATGAAAAGTGTTACTTTTAGGTCACATGACCTAGTCTTACATCATTATGAAACGAAAAGTGAAATGAACCAATGAAAAGTGTTATTAACAAGTCACATGACCTGTTGTGTTTACATTACGCGCTTTGGGCCGCGTCCCGGATCGCTTGCGGGAAGCTGCGCTTCGCGCCTCGTTCGCGTACCGGTTCACTTCCGGGTACGCTAACGCGGCGCGTCTAATGACGTTTCACGCGACAACGCGATACGTCACGCTGACGCGACGCGTCACGATGTTGTTTTCTAACGCGGCAGTTGCGCAAACGGAACATTTACCGTTTCGCGGACCGGGTCGCGGCACCATTTTGAGCTAACGGGAAGCGACCCGGTTCGCGGACCGGGAGCGAAACAAAAAAAAATAATAAAAAAATACATACATTTTTTATTAATAAACATATAAAATATATTTTTTGATTTAAAGAAGAATACATTTTAAAGCTTTTGATATTTGCTATTAAAAAACCATTGAAATTCACAGAAAAAACCATAGGTTATAGACCATATATAGTTAGGAATTAGCATTTACAAAACCTTGAAAATTCACTGAAAAAACCATAGGTTATAGACCATATATAGTTAGGAATTAGCATTTAAGAAACCTTTTTTTTACTCACACAAAACCATTGAAATTCCATATATAGTTAGTTGTACTAACTATATATCGCGCACCCGCAATCCACTGCTGATCATGTCACATATTACATCATTCATGACATGGTCAGTGACATCACTGATGACATCACTGATGACATCTCAAATGACATCACTGATGACATCACTGATGGCATCTCAAATGACATCACTGATGACATCACTGATGAAATCACTGATGACATCACTGATGACATCTCAAATGACATCATTGATGATATCACTGATGACATCACTGATGACATCATTGATGACATCTCAAATGACATCACCGATGACATCACTGATGACATCACTGATCACATCTCAAAAGACATCACTGATGACATCACTGATGACATTATTCATGTGATAATACGATGAATCTCTTCAGACTCTAATAAAAACTTAGATACACTCAGTGTAAACAGACACTCACAGACTGTCACTCATCCATGGAGTTACTCACACACCTAGTCAGTCATGCAAAGAATCAATCTCACATCCATTTCCTCAACTATACAGTTATACACACCTTACTTATTCAAACATATACTAACACATATTTACTCTCTTATACAATCCCTGATACAAGTTCACAATGATCCATACAGCCACTCACACATTCACTGGCTCTTATGCATAGTTATTTATATATGTCAACTCTCACATGTACTGTGTTTTACATATGTACTTACTTTGACATGTAGCACTTAGATATCCATTCACTCACCAATACACTCATGCACACAGTCAACCGCCCATACAGCTGTTTCCACATGCACTTTTGAACCCATACATCTAGTGAATCAACTGCTCACACATCTGTGCACAGAGTTATGCACCTCCCAGCCACCCACACACACACTCAGTCTCCCATACAAATACTTAGGTAATCAACCAATAACCCATATAGTTACTCATATAGCTACTGATCAACACATGCAGCAGTTTACAGAACAACAGACATAATGATGCACAAATTAAGACAGTTTAGTCACTAACCCATGCACTCAGTGAGACACATTTAATCAGTCACTCATACAGTCAGTCATGCACCTAATAAATCCTTCATTCAGACACTTATAAATCCACTCATTCTTCAATATGTAAGACATATTTTAACTTTACAGAAACATACAGTCACTGGATGTTGTCATCAGTGATGTCATCAGTGATGTCATTTGAGATGTCATCAGTGATGTCATTTGAGATGTCATCAGTGATGTCATCAGTGATGTCACTGACCATGTCATGAATGATGTAATATGTGACATGATCAGCAGTGGATTGCGGGTGCGCGATATATAGTTAGTACAACTAACTATATATGGAATTTCAATGGTTTTGTGTGAGTTTTGTGTGGTTTTGTGTGAGTAAAAAAAAGTTTCTTAAATGCTAATTCCTAACTATATATGGTCTATATATATATATATATATATATATATATATATATATATATATATATATATATATATATATATATGTATTACCTACTGGCGGTCGCCAGTAGCTAGTTATAGTTAGATCCTAGTTTCCATAGGAATAGCGTTTTTTGCTTTGCTAATAACGTTGGCGTTGTTTGATGAATCTTCGCAAAATTCTCCCCAAAAAACAGGTTAGCTCCTATCCTGAAAGTTTGGGGTTGATTCGTCATGCGGAGGCTGAGAAAAAAAAAGGGGTCCCAAAAAAGTGTTTTCTCCAGGTTAATTTCCATAGGATTTTTTTTTTACTGGCTACAGCCCGAACTGCTGAATGGAATTACACCAAATTTGGCAAAAAGGTAGCGCTTGGTTCAGAAATTAAATATGTAGGGGGCCTTGCGTGCCCCCCAAATCCCTGGGGACATGACTTTAGTGGGGCTTTGAAACTAAAGGTAGGGGAGCCGCGCGGACCCCCTCCTGGAGCCCTTGATGGCCCTGGGGACCACCCCCCCAGGCCTGGCTCATGAAATGTCCCGGGGTACCGACTCCGAGACAATGCTGTTTGCTTTGGCAGGGAGGGAGAACCTCTCCCACCCTGCCATAGCCAACCCTGCTTTGCTTCATTGAAGCTAGAGCAGGAAAACCTGCTCTCGCTTCAATGAAGCAGGATTGCTTTTGGGCAAGGGGAGCTGCATGTTAGCAGTTCCCCTTGCCCAAAAGCAATGCTGATTCCCACAGGAGGTGGGGAGCCGGTGGGACCGTGAGGGCATTGGGGCTCCCCCCATGGTCACCAATGAAGAGGTCCCGGAGGATTGGGTCCCTGGGGCCAGAAATGGACAACGGAAGGCAGATCACGCAGCCCCCCTTCCTAATTATTTATAAAAACATTCAGGAAATTGGTCATGCCCGGGAGATGGGGTCCTCGGGGCAAATATAAATTAATGGAAGTGGACAGATTTTTTTAGAAAAGTTTGGAGTGCCGGTCCTAACACAGCGCTCAGCACAGCCCCCTTGTGTGAACGAGCTGGGTGCGCTGCTCTTAGAGCGGCCCCCCTAGTGTGAACGCGCTGGGTGCATGGTTCTCAGCGCGGCACCAGAGACCATTTACCTGTTGATGAGGGTTTGTTGTGTTTTCACTCCATCTTAGAGCCCCTACATCTCCACTCTGTTAAGACTGGAAGAATTAGCCCCCCTGAAATTTTATCAGCCTCCCCTAGAAGTTGGCTCAAGTTGCGCCCCTGACTGGCATACGCCGGCTCTGCCCACTCCGCTTACAGTTACAGAATTCCTTAGATTCTATCCGCCGTATGTCAATGATCCAGCTGTGGGGCAGGGAATATCTTGCAGACATGAATCTGGGCCTTTTATTTCAGGTGCTCCATGGACCCAGCAGCTCTCTTTAGGGATCCAGTGGAAGGGATTCCATGGATCCAACAGTAAGAATTCCTAGATTGAGAGATCAACAACCTGGGAGGGTATCCAGTGAATGAGAATGCAGCGTACCACAATGAGAATTCCAAGCTCCTGGACTTGGTTTTCCAGGCATCCATGCAGTATTCCTGCTAGCCAGTGGCCCAGATTTTAGTGGGTGGGAACCCAGGATACTAGAGCAAAGGCTGTGGGGATCCCGTAGCAAAGAAGGCGGGTGCCTCAGGAACCAGCGTGGTTCCTACTCTCGCCCCGTGGGTAGTGTCGGCTCTCCCGAGGCTTTGTTTGCAATCCTGACTCTCCGTTTTAGTTGCCACTGGTTGGCAGCCAATTAGAGCCAAGCTAGTGCTCGGCGGTTAGGCTCCGCCAACAGATGTACTTATCCAATCACTCCACCAATCCCCAAGCACTTATAAATTCACCATACACTCACCTTGCAGTACTTTAATCATCCAGTCTCTACCCATGTACTCATAGAATGACCCAGACAAAGTTACACAACCGTGGTCTTTCCCACTGCCAGAGGTAACATGGTTGCATGCGTAGTCAACAGCACAATGTAATGTGGTAGTGCCCAGGGCCATCATGCATACATAATGAACAAACGGACACAGTTAGATAGTGGAACTGGCTACGGGCACGTGCGCTTGGCCCCTTTTTATTACCAGGGTCACATGTCCAGTGATGTCTGTGCTGTATGTGTGTGGGGTAAGTGTAAGCCAGCCCTCAGGGAATGGTTGGTGCTGTAAACAACTATAACAGTGATTATTGGATCACACACAGAGAGTCAATCATAAAGGGTCCATGACTTGTGGTGCGCAGAGGTAGGGGCAGCAGATGTAAAATCAACACAAAAGATTCTATCATAAAGGGTCCATGAGTTGTGGTGCACTGAGGTAGGGGAACCAGAGATGAGCGTGCTCATGTGAAGAAGTTGTTAAAATCCTTTCAGAATATTCCTGCTGCCTGAGGTGACATTGTTGTGCCCGGTGGCAGCATGAATCATAAAGGGTCCATGAGTTGTTTTGTACAGAGTTAGTGGCACCTGAAGAGCTCAGCGTGTGTGCAGCCAGCGATGATGGCATGTTGTTGCAGGACAGGATTGGATTGGATATGTGTGAGACCTGCTGACTGCGGTGTAGGCCGGAGGCAGCGGTAAGCAAGGGTCCACAGGCATGTGGCATTGAGTTGAGCTGCACAGTTAGTGGCACCTGAAGCACTTGGCGTGTGCACAGCCAGCGATTATGTGTGGTCCGGGCATCATCTGCAATCGCGACTCAATCTGAATTGTGAACCCTGCTGTCCGCAGTGTACATCGAAGGCAGTATTCTGTACAGACATAACTCTGCGGCCTCGTGGCAGGGTGAGGGCCGCTGCTCTGGCAGACGCATTGGCCTTCTTAATCAATCATCAATCAATCATGGACATTTGTATAGCGCGCTACTCACCCGGTAGGGTCTCAAGGCGCTGGGGGGGAGGGGTCCGCTACTGCTCGAAGAGCCAGGTCTTGAGGAGCTTCCTGAAGGAAAGGTGATCCTGGGTCAGCCGGAGGTGGATGGGGAGGGAGTTCCATGTCTTGGCTGCCAGGTAGGAGAAGCATCTTCCCCCGGTGGTGGATTTGCGAATGCGTGGTACGGCGGCGAGGGCGAGGCTGGTCGATCGTAGCTGGCGGGTGGGCGCGTAGAAGGTCAGGCGGTTGTTGAGGTACTTGGGGCCCAGGTCGTGGAGGGCCTTGTGTGCGTGGGTGAGGACCCTGAACGGGATTCTCTTGCTGACGGGGAGCCAGTGCAGGTCTCTCAGGTGGCCAGAGATGTGTTGTGTCGGTGGGCCGTCCAAGACGAGTCATGCGGAGTCTTTTCTGCAGTTTGGCTGTGGTTCTGGTGTAGAGGGTGTTTCCGTAGTCCAGTCGGCTGGTGACGAGTGCCTGGGTGACCGTCTTCCTGGTTTCGGTGGGGATCCATCGGAAGATCTTACGGAGCATGCGCAGGGTGTTGAAGCATGATGATGAGACGGCGTTGACTTGTCTGGTCATCGAGAGGGAGAAGTCCAGGATGAAGCCCAGGTTGCGTGCGTGGTCCGTTGGCTTGGGAGTGGTGCCCAGGGCAGGGGGCCAGCAGGAGTCGTCCCAGGCGGAGGGCGATGATCCTAGGATGAGGACTTCCGTCTTGTCTGAGTTCAGTTTCAGGCGGCTGTTCTTCATCCACTCGGCGACGTCTTTCATCCCTTCGTGCATGCTGGTTCTGGCGGTGGCGGGGTCGTTGGTGAGGGAGAGGATCAGCTGGGTGTCGTCGGAGATGATGTTGAGGTTGTGTTTGCGTGCGATGGCTGCGAGAGGGCTCATGTAGACGTTGAAGAGGGTTGGGCTGAGCGATGATCCTTGCGGTACGCCGCAGATGACTTCGGTGGCTTCGGATCTGAATGGGGGGAGGCGGACTCTCTGGGTTCTTCCAGCGAGGAACAAGATGATCCCTCTAGTGCCTTCTCTAGGACTCCGATGTTGCTGAGGCACTGCACTAGGGTGTGGTAGCATACAGTGTCGAACGCTGCAGAGAGGTCCAGGAGGATGAGGGCCGCTGTTTCCCCGTTGTCGAGCAGGGATCTGATGTCGTCAGTGGCTGCGATGAGGGCGGTCTCGGTGCTGTGGTTGGCTCAGAAACCGGACTGCGAGGGGTCGAGGGATTCGTTCGTCTCGAGGAAGGCGGCAAGCTGTCTGTTGGTGGTCTTCTCGATGACGTTGGCAGGAAAAGGGAGGAGCGAGATGGGGCGGTAGTTCTTGAGGTCGGTGGGGTCTGCTGTTGGTTTCTTCAGGAGGGCGCTGAACTCAGCGTGCTTCCAGATGTCCGAGAAGGTGGCGGTGTTGAAGGAGGTGTTGATGATGTCCCGGAGTTGGGGTGCGATGATGGAGTCGGCCTTGTTGAAGACGTGGTGGGGGCAGGGGTCGGTTGGTGATCCGGAGTGGATGGTGCTCATCATGCGGGTGGTGTCTTCTGTGCTGACCGGGGTCCAGGCGCAAAGGGTGGTGGTGGGGGGGTGCTGGTTCGGTGGTAGGGTGCGTGGTAGGTGCGCTGAAGCTGTTGTGTATATCGGCGATCTTGCGGTGGAAGAATGAGGCGAGTGAGTCGCAGAGGTCTTGCGAGGGGGTGATGTCGTTGTTTCCGGCGCTGGGGTTGGAGAACTCTTTGACGATGCTGAAGAGTTCCTTGCTGTTGTGGGCGTTGTTGTCCAGTCATTCTGTGAATGCTGTCTTCTTGGTGGTGTGGATCAGCTGGTGGTGTTTGCGGGTGGCGTGCTTGAGGGCAGTCATGTTGTCTGTGGTCTGGTCGTGGTGCCAGGCTTTCTCGAGGGTGCGGCAGTTCTTTTTGGAGTTCTTGAGTTCGTCGGTGAACCAGGAGGCTTTCTTGCTGCTGGGTCTGCTGGGAGGGTTCTTCAGTGGTGCGAGATCATTTGCGCAGTTGGTGAGCCACTGTGTGAGGTTGCTGGCTGCTTCGTTGGGGTCCGTTGTGCTGGCGGGAGGGTTCTGGCGGAGGGAGATGGTGAGCTGCTCGGTGGTGATCTTGCTCCAGCTCCTGCGAGGAATCCGTTGCGGGTGGTGGTGGGTAGTTGTTCTTCTGAAGCTGAAGTGGATGCGGCTGTGGTCAGTCCAGTGGAGTCCGGTGGAGTGGCTGAAGGAGATGTACTTGCTGGAGGAGAAGACGGGGTCAAGCGTGTGGCCGGCGTAGTGGGTGGGGGTGTTCACCAGTTGCTTAAGTCTGAGGTTGGCGAGGTTGTCCAGCAGGGTGGTGGTGTTGCTGTCCTTGTTGTTCTCCAGGTGGAAGTTGAGGTCCCCTAGGAGGATGTAGTTAGTGGAGGGGAGGGCGTACGGGCTGATGAAGTCTGCGATGTCTTTGCTGAATTGTGTGCGTGGTCCCAGGGGTCTGTAGATGAGGGTGCCTCTGAGGGTGGTCTTGGGATCGGTGTGTATCTGGAAGTTGAGGTGTTCGGCGGCAGTGAAGGTGTCGTCTGGGTTGGTCGTGATGTGGATGGTGTTCTTGTGTACGATGGCGATGCCTCCTCCAGTCTGGTTGACGCGGTCCTTCCGGGTGATCTTGTATCCGTCCGGGATGGCTATGGCGATGTCAGGCGCTGAGGAGGCGTTCATCCAGGTTTCTGTAAGGAAGGCAACATCCGGTGATGTTGTGTCGAGCAGGTTTCAGAGTTCAACGGCGTGTCTGTGGACGGAGCGGGTATTGAGCAGGATGCACTTGAGGTAGTTGCTGCTGGTGCTCGGCTTGTCGGGTGCGGTGTAGGTCCGGATGCTTGGCAGGTGAAGGGTCCGTGGGTGCATTTCGGGGTGGCTCGGTAGCAGGCGGGGTTCCGGCTGGGGTTGAGTGCATTGAGGGTGGCGGCGTCGTAGGTCCGTCACGTGGGCTGGCCTCCTTGGGGGCCAGGGGTCGTGGCGCTGGGCGCGGGCCAGGCGCGGATGGGCGCTGACGGGCTTGCCTTTAGCTCACCTTCGGCGCGCCCGCTGCGCGTGACCGCTGCTCGTACGCGCGGGCTCCATATGAGGCAAAGTGGGAGGGCGGAGCAGCTGGGAGGCAGGAGCAGGGCGGCCAATCGGGTACAGTAAGGAAAAGGGGGCGGGGCCGCGATGGAGCAGCGGCGGGAAGCGGGGAGCGGGTGGGGGCACCAGAGGGATTAGCGAGGCACGCTAAACAAAAAGCACAAGTAAATACAAAGGCAGAAGTTACAAAACACAAGTACAGGAACAAAAATACAGTGGGCACGAAAATCGGGCTAAAACGGAGCAAGTACAGGAAACAAACAGTGAGCCCGATAATCGGGCCAAAAACGGAGCAGGGAGAACGAGCAGCAGCGAGGGGGCACTGCTGGCAAGCCATGCAGTGTGGGGGGTGTCCTGAGGTCACTTCTTAGAAGTGAATCACGCCCAGAGCCCCAGCCTATTTATCACACTCCTACGCTGGAGTGGCATACGTTGGGCCAGCTCACTCCACTTCCGCGCCCGCTTACAGGGGATGACGACACAGCTACATGACCGAGATCTTCCCCACTGCCTGAGGTAACATGGTTGCATCCACTGTCAGCTACCCTACAAGCACCAGCAGTATATGTCCACATGGAGAGGTCTGTGCTCTGCATAGTGAGGTCTGTCCAGCACATCACTGCTGAGCATGGCATTGTGTGCATTCTTATTCATGGGTGACTTGCCTCCTTTCCCCATACTTGGTTCCCACCTCTCCCAACATTCAGCTATTGTGTGGCTGAGGGGTCATGCCATTTTCGGAAGGTCCGTTGTCCTGTCCTGCGCTGCCTCGGTGGTAGTGAGGGAGGGGGTGGTCCAGAGGAGGGGAGGTCCTGGGGGTGGAAGCGGTGGGTGTTGTGGCCTTCTTGGGTGTCGAGGCTGTATGATCAGTACCTCTATGACATGTGTTGGTCTTCAGATGTGGCTTTGGGCTGGCTCCCTTTCATACTGTAGGTAGTCGTCCTGCTTTACACCAGTGAAAAACAAAGGGGGTTTCGTCCAAAAGCAGACGCCAAGTCTGGAAATAGAGCAATGAAGAAAAAAGAGGAATCTTTTAACTGCTCGAGTAAGACAAACTGGCTTTCTGACTTCAGGATTTCCTGTATCCTGTTATGCAGGAAGTGTGAAGGGCTTTTTTTCAAAACAAGGATTGTGGGATTTGTAGTGTCTTTTAAAAGGGATGAAAAATTCACACAAACTTTCAGGAGGCTTAATATTTTGTATGAATATGTGTCAAACAGTCTTATTGATTTACCGTGTATTATATCACTGAGATTGCCTGCTGACTAGTTGCTTGCAATCAAATGATTGATTTGCACGAATGTGCATTTTTTGGGGGAGCTTGGACTCAAACTACATTCACTATGCCATGTTATTTAGAAGTGCCAGTGGCAAAAAAGTTTTATACAATCTAAAAAACCGGAGCTTATTTTCACAAATTGATTTATCTGCAGAGTTGTTTTACCAATATAGAGCTTGGAGCATGGACACTTGATGGTGTACACAACATTGTTAGCTTTACAGTTAGTGAATTCTTTGTCAGTGCATCATCACAGCTTCAGGTACTGGAAACTTTTCTATAATAATAGTCATTATAACATAACAGAAGAGAAGGTTGTTCTCAGGTGCAGACAATTAATCTTTCACACTCATGTATTAACCTGCAGGTTACACCATGCCCCAGCCCTGATGAAAATCCTGTGAGTCAAATTCGGGATTGGAAACGCGTCAGCAATTTCCATTTGCTCTGTACCATAGAGGGCCGTTCTGAAAGCTCTGAACCTCTCTAGAGGGTCCTTAAATTCAATAAACCCCACAGAGTAGTAACTTTCCCGTGTGGTAGCAGTCTCACAAAGTTAGTCTAAATTATAGGACTCAATGGTACTGCTTCATGTCACTAACAATCTGCTGGTGTAATTTTGTACAGTGTTCACCTATTTGTTTATTAGCGATAATTGTATATTGTCTTGTTGCACATTATTCTGTATTAGGTATGCACTTTTATGTACGGTAATTTGTCAGGTATATTAGATGTGTATCCAACTCGGGCATGATCAAAAATGTTTTAAAAATATTTCTAATGTCTGAATAAGTGTGATTTGATCCACTTGAAGCGAAGGAACCAATGGTCTTCGATTTGATCCGCCCAAAAAAAAAGCGGTTCACAAACTGACAGCCAGGTTTTTCCTCTTTTTTCTTCATGACACCAGTAAAAGGCAGATGTTAACTTCTTACTGCTAACGCGGCTTATCGCCTGTTTTTTTATTGCATCACAGATTTGGCTGGTAGTTGAAAATATCGGGAAGTGGTGTGTTTGGGTTTTTTTTGCAGAGGGACGCCTACTCTGTAAAAATAATTAGCGTTAGTTTTCACTCTCATTTGTGGCAATGTTTTTTGCGGAAGCTATCGCTGGAAAATTGGCAATATCAGCAGTTTGCGCCAGGTTGAGAGTGGGATAATAATTCTTTTGCCACTTTTGCTACTCTAAAGTGCTGGTAAGGGCGATAAGTGCTTAATAATACACATTGTGTTTTAAAAAAAAATTCGGCCGGATTCGCGCACCCAGCCGCTTTAAAAAATAAAAATAAAAAATACTTTTCTTGTGGGATTCCCTGAGCAGGCCTAGAGGGTCAGGGTGTTTGTACCCTGCCCACTTTTCTTGTTTTTTCATCTTTTTTCTTGTGATTCGCATGTAGCTACAACAAAGTCCTAAAAAACACAAGGGCTTATTTTAGAGTCAGCCCATAATCCAATATTGGGGACTTATCGGCGAGTTATCGGCACTTTAGAGCAGCAAAAGTGGTGAAAGAATTATCGCCCCATTCTCAAGTTGGTGCACACTGCCACATTATTCACAGGCTGACGGTACCAGCATAGCGGATAATCAACATCCTTCAGCGGAATTCACAGGATTATGTCATCAGGGATGTCATCAGTGATGTCATTTGAGATGTCATCAGTGATGTCATGAGTGATGTCACTGAACATGTCATGAGTGATGTAATATGTGACATCATCAGCAGTGGATTGCGGTCGCGTGAGTTATAGTGAGTACAACTAACTATAACGGGGGAATTTCAATGGTTTTGTATGAGTGAAATGTCCAGCTAACTATAACTGGTGTGAAACCTATGGTTTTTCAGTGAATTTCTAAGGTTTTTTAAATGCTAATTCCTAACTATAACGTGTGTGAAACCTATGTGTTTTTCAGTGAATTTCAAAGGTTTTTCCAAAACTAATTCCTAACTATAACGTGTGTCAAACCTATGGTTTTTTCAGTGAATTTCAAAGGTTTTTTCAAAGGTAATTCCTAACTATAACGTGTGTTAAACCTATGGTTTTTTCAGTGAATTTCAAAGATTTTTTAAATGCTAATTCCTTACTATAACGTGTGTCAAACCTATGGTTTTTTTCAGTGAATTTCTAAGGTTTTTTCAATGCTAATTTGTAACTATAACGTACGTTAAACCCATGGTTTTTTCAGTGAATTTGCAAGTTTTTTTAAATACTAATTTCTAACTATATCAGGTCTGAAACATATGGTTTTTTCAGTGAATTTCCAAGGTTTTTAACATGCTAATTTCTGTATCAATTTTTATATTTTTTTATATATTAATTTTTCACAAACTGCCTTTGTATATTATAATAGATTTCTCCGTTTCAGTAATCTGCAATGGTACAGCTAATTTTCATGATTTGGTTAAAGTTGAACAGTATAGTCTACATCTTTAATCAACAATAAACACTCAAATTTGTTTTTTTCTTTTTTTTTGTGATTTTTTCCAACGTGCGCGCACCGTGTGTGCACCCCTTAAGATTTTTGGTTTTTGCCCATCGGGGTCCTTCAGGGACCCCCTGAGAAGGCCTAGGGGGTCAGGAAGTCTCTACCCTGCTTCCTTTTCACGTTCTCCACTATTGTTTTTGAGTGACTTCTGCCTCGAGGGTGCGCGCAACGTGCGCGCACCTCGCAATTTAAAAAAAAAGATTTTTTTTTTTTGCCCATCGGAGTCCTTCAGGGACCCCCTGAGAAGGCCTAGGGGGTCAGGGAGTCTCTTTCCTGCCTCCTTTTCACGTTTTTGAACTTTTTCGATAATCAGGCAAAACGCAATTTTTATGTGACGTGCGCGCAACGTAAAGTCATGTGACATGAAAACAACACTTTTGATTGGTTAATAGTAGCTTCTGTTCCAGAATCTTCCAAAACACCACCCACTTCCCTCACTATCTGTTCCACTCTCTTGGGAGAAGGACCTTTCCAGCTTTCTTCAAGGATTGTTCCACTGATTTCAAAAGATGGCAGGAAGAATGGATTCCTCTTCTGAATCAGATGTCCAGGAACATCAGGCACCTGCAAAGAAGACCAAACAATCATTCATTTGGCAATTTTTTATATATCCACAGGGGCAGAAAAAAGTAAATGCCCCAAAGGTGACATGCACCATTTGTGGATCTGTCCTCTCGAGGGGAAACCCTCAAAAGAAGTATTCCTTCTCAATTTATACTATGATAAGGCACGTGAGGAATGTGCACCCTGCACAGTACGCACAGGCTTCAACCACAGCCCTCGCGTCTCAACTACCATCTGCTGTGCCCAGCACATCAACAGGAGCACCTTATGCCTCACCATCTACATCAGCATTGGATATACGCCCGTTCCTGAGCAGAGTGAACATGAGGTGCAATATGTGCAATGAGATACTCTGCTACGGGGAGCAGAGCCTCAACTTAATCGAAATTAAAATTGTGCAGCACCAATGCTCAGAGAGGAGATGATTTTTTTAAATTTCATTTACTTTTGTCCCGTTGAACAGTTTTTCATTTCCAGTTCCCTGTTCTTGAACAAAAAACACAAAAAAATATAAAACTTTCAAAAAAGAAAAAAATATAAAAGAACAAAACAAAAAAAAGTTATTTTCAGAACTAACTTCACTTTTCCAAGAAGAGCTGTATTTCTTATACACTGTGTCAGTCTTTATTTGAATGAATGTGTAGTGTATAAATGAATGACTAAAATGACTGAGTGAAGGAGAGGAAGGGACTAAGAGAATGACTGAGGAAAGGGGAGTATGATGAATGAGGAAAGGGGAGTCAAAGAGTGACTGAAACAAGGGGACTAAGGGTAGGGGAGTGAAGTAAGGTGAGTGAAAGAGTAAGGGAATGGCAGTAAGGAAAGGCAAGTGAGGGAGGGGGAGTGAGAAAAGGGATGCAGGGGACGTACACAGGGAAGGGGAGTAAGAGACGAAGAGGGAGACGTAGACCAGGGTAAAGGGAGTAAAGGTAAGAGAAGTGGAGTGATGGTGAGAGATGGGGTATAAGGATGAGAAAAGGGGAGTAAAGAATGGAGTGAGAGAAAGAGAGCAAGGGGGAGTGAGGAAAAGGGAACGGGAAAGTGAAAGGGTGAAAAATACAGACAGGAGAGAGTGGAGTGGGGAAGGGTAGTGACGGTGAGTGAAGGGCAGTGACACTTAGGGAAGGTGTATGAGGGTGAGGGAAGGGAATGAGAGCAAAGGAAGGAGATTAACAGAGAGGAAAGGGGACTGAGGGATAAAGTAGGAGTGAAAGAAACAGAAACAGAATGTCAGGAAAGGTGAGGGAGAGAAAGAGAGTGAGAGAGAAAGAAAGGGAGAGCAAGTGACTCAGAGAGAGTAAGGCAGTTAGACTGAGTGAGATAGAGGGAGAGAGGGAGAGAGAAATGGAGTGAAGGGGAGTGTGGGACTAAAGAAATGGGAGTTACCAAAAGTGAATGAGGAAAGTGAGTAAGGCAAAGGGACTGACGCATGGAGTGAGGGAAAGAAAGTGAGAGGGAGTGAGAGAAGTAGAGTGAGTGAAAGAGAGTGAGGGATAATATGAAGGAAAAATAGTAAGGGGAAAGTGAGAAGAGGCTCAGCAATACAGTAAGACAAGGGCACTGATGGAGGAAGATAGGAAAGAGAAGTGAGGGACAGAGAGGGAAAAGACAAAGTTGGACAAGGTGAGTGAGGATGAAGGAAGAGTACTGATAGTGAGAAAAGGAGTGTAAAGGTGAATGAAGAGGAGTAAGGATAATGAGGAAAGGAGAGTAAGATGAAGAAAAGGAAGGTGAGTAAGAGAGAGAGTGAAAAAAGGGAATGAGAGATAGAGAAATAATAGTCATACTTACCTTATAAATAAGTTATTATTACTTTTTATTATAAATATAGTATCTGTGGAAGACAAGAAAACATTTAGTTATAATATATAATTCACAATACAAAAGAAAGTAGAAGTGAAAGAAACAGAAAGGGAAAGAAAGGAAGGAAGGAAGGGTGAGGGAGAGAGAGAGAGAGAGGGAGAGAGAGAAAGAGAAAGAGAGGGAGAACGAGTAACTGACAGAGTGAAGTGGTTAGACTGAGTGAAAGGGGGATAAGGGAAGGGTATTGTCGGATGGAGTATGTGAAAGAGAGTGAGGATGAGTGAGGGAATAGAAGCAAAAGAAAGGGAATAGGACTGATGCACAGTGAGGAGAACATGAAGTGGGGGAAGAGGACTCAGATTAAATTAAGGGCAGTGGCAGTGAGGGAAGGGATATAAGATTGAGGGAAAGGGACTGATTGAAAAAGAAGCATCTTTACAGAAAGAGAGAAAATAAAAGGAAGAGTAGTGAAGAGAGAGGGAGACAGTGAAAGAGACAAACAGAAGGAGAGGGAGGGAGTGTGAAGTAATAAATCCGTTATAGTGACTGAGACAGAGAAAGTTTTTTAGACACAGATGGAGGAAAAGAGACTGAGGGAGGTAATAAAGGAAGGGAACTGAGCGAAAGAGAGTGAGGGAGTGAGAGAAGTGGAGTAAGTGAAGGTGATTGAGGGATGATGTTATGGAAAGAGAGTAAGGGGTGAGTGAGAAGAGACTAAGCAATACAGCAACACAAGAGTAGTGATGGAGGAATATAAGAAAGAGAAGTGAGAGACAGACAGGGGAAAGAGGGAGTTGGACAAGGTGAGTGAGGGTGAAGAGAGAGTACTGATAGTGACAGAAAGACTGTAAAAGTGAATGAAGGGCAGTTATGAGAATGAGAAAAGGAGACTAAGATGAGTGGAAGAAGGGGAGTAAGAGAGAGATTAAAGAATGGGAAAGAGAGAAAGAGAAGTAATAGAATGAAGTAAAAGTATTTTCTGTTTGTCATACTTAGCTTATAAATAATGGCAACTTAATTGAATATTTGTATATAGATATAGTATCTGTAAAAGATAAGAAAAACTTAAGTTATAATATATACTTCATAATACAAAAGTAAGTAGAAGTGAACAAACAGAAAGGGAAAGAAAGAAAGAGTGAGGGAGAAACACAGAGGGAGAGAGTGAGAGATAAAATGAGAGAGAGCGAGTGACTGACAGAAAATAAAGTGGTTAGAATGAGTGAGACAGAGGGAGAGAGTAAGAGAGAAATGGAGTGAAAGGAGTGAGAGACTAAAGGAATGAGAGTTACCAAAAGGGATTGAGATACGGGGAATAAGGAAAGGGGATCGACGGGTGGAGTGAGCGAAAGAGTATGAGGGAGAGTAAGGGAATGGGTGCAGGAGAAATAGAATAAGAGTGATGCAGAGAGAAGTGAACATGAAGTGGAGGAAGAGGACTCAGATTGAATGAAGGGCTGTGACAGTGAGGGAAGGGATATAAAGGTGAGGGAAGGGGAGTGATGGAAAAAGAAGCATATTAAGAGAAAGGAACAATAAGAAAGTGAGAGAGAAGGATTTATGGAAAGAGAGAGAAAAGAAAAGGAAGACTGGTGGAGAGAGAGGGAGACAGTAAAAGAGAGAAACAGAGGGAGAGTGACGGACTGTGAGGGAGTAAATCAGTTATAGTGACTGACACAGAGGAACAGACTTAGAGACGGATGGAAGAAAGGGGAGTGAGCGAAGGGAGTGTTGAAGTGAAATAAGTGAAGTGAGTGAAGGTCACTGAGGGATGATGTGAAGGAAATAGAGTAAGGGGGCAGTGAGAAGAGACTGATCAATATAGCAAGACAAGGGTAGTAATGGAGGAAGATAGAAAAGACAAGTGAGGGACAGACAGGGGAAAGAGGGAGTTGGACAAGATGAGTGAGGGTGAAGGAAGAGTACTGATGGTGAGAGAAGGAGTGTAAAGGTGAATGAAGGGGAGTAAGTAGAATGAGGGAAGAGGAGTAAGATGAGGAAAGGTAAAGAAGTAAGAGAGACAGTGAAGAAAGGATAGAGAGAAAGAGAAGTAAGAACGTTATGAAAATTGTTTTGTTTGTCGTACTTACCTTATAAATATAATATCTGTGGAAGAGAAGAAACAATTGAGTTATAATATATATTTTACAATACAAAATAATTTGTACAATATGTTATATATTTTATTTTGCTGTTCTCAGACTATATTGAATTTCACTAAAAACAGTGAGTTCAATACAACTCATCATATGACAGCGGGCAAAAAAACCCAGAATAAAAAAGATTGTGTTTAATAAACCCATTCAACTTTTTCATTAAGAATGTAACAATTAGAAAAAAACATATCTTAAATGTCTTTTTCGAACAGTAATTTCATACGTAAGTAAGAATGTCAACAACAATCACAAAGTAACAAAACATTACTACTTCTTTCTTATACACTCTAAATAAATGTCCAACAAATGCTAATAACATTTACCCGAAATAGTCATTTTTTGTTTGAGATACTATTCCTCATGGCCAAATAGTATCTGTGAAATCCTTAGTTTGGAAGTTACTTAATAGTACTCTTAAGCGTCCATTTCCGACCTTCTGAAACAAAAGCACCCACATCTTTTAGACTATCTAACAATGGTTATACCTCCACCCGATGCTATTTATCATGAACATAGAACCTTAAACAAATAGCATGCTATCAAAACCTCAACATCATTTGGTATGCCGATCACACTCTGCTCCTCCTTTATCTTACCAAGGAGCTGTATACCATTAAAAGAAACCTCTACATGTCACCAACATCTCCAACAACTACAACAAATCTACAACACCTCTGCCTCACTCATGATCAACACTTCCTGTAATACTCATATCACTCACTATGTGATACACTTACACTACCTCTATAACAACTACAAGTTTTTTTAAATCTTGATCACCCTCACTTACAAAGTAATTCTCAACAGCAGATTAACCTTTTTTTACAGCACTAATCTTCCTAGGCCAATTGTTGTCCCTAAAATTTGGGTTGTAAAAACACTAGATAAGAATTTGGTAAGTCAAAAGGCAAACGTTGTTTAAAAGTCAATTGAGTATCATTACAATATGTCCAGTCTTTTGCACATTTTAAGTAAGCTGTGTTTGTAGAAGAACCATCATGGAAAATAATTGCTACAGTTATAAAAGTTCTTCCTGAAATTGATAATTGAGAAGCCACAACATTTTTAATTAAAGTTGTCAATTTTGTTCCATCAGGTCTGGATCGTTGGAGCATTAAAATTATATACTGTCCATATCGTTGTATAAATAATGTTGATAACATTTGAGAGTTACATTGGGTACAAACCATGTTTTGATTTGCTTCTCTAACTAGATTATTAAAAGACACTGATTTGCAGTCTGGTAACGTTAAATATATAAATCTTTCAGTGTCTATTTTAGTACTACTTGAAAATGAACAATTGTCACAGTCATGTTGCCATTTATAAGAAAGGCCAAAAAGATTTTCAACATCTATACCTTCATCTTGCAATACAACAAGCATATACAGTAGAAATTCCTGACAATCTTGCTGAATATTCTGTGAAAATTGATTTACACAAGAACATATGTCTAAAACATTTTGAATATCAGAAACACTTTCTATTTTTGTTTTATCACTGCTACATTTCTCAAAGACAGAATTCAACAAACAACAAAAGCTTTGATCCCGATTTTTAACAATCTGTTGTTGTAAAGTTTGAAGAAAAAAAACATTAACCACTACATTAGCATAGCAGTTGACACCAGAACTGTTTTCAAACTGAAATCCAACAACCTCTTCAATACTATCCTTTTTCTTTTTGCTTACAATTACTGGTTCATCTAGTTTTTTTCTTTTTTCAACAACCTCGCAACAATTCTTCTCATATCTTCTTTTTCGACCTACCACAAGCTTTTCAAATAAAAGGATATTGAGGTAAATTTGAAGCATATTCTCTTCTTAACCTATTATACTCTTTCACACAATTTAGATCTGCACTAATCTTTGTCTCATCAAAATCAATCAAGTATAATCCAGATAAAGTTCTGACTCGAGATAAAGCAACATATGCCATACCCTCCTTGAACACAGTACTTCCAATATTCACCAAAGCACTATCTACACTTAAACCATGAGATTTATGAATAGTCACCGCATATGCCAAACAAACAGGAAACTGTTTTCGGCGGACATATAAATCTTTTACAAGCACAAATCGAGTCGAACAACGACTCAATTGTTGTACTTCTTCAATTTCATAAAATTTGATTTTCAAAAATTTAATGTCATCTCTATTTGGGTAATTCACAAAATCAACAACATGACCCATTGCTCCATTTACTAAACCTCTTTCCACATGTAAATTACGTCGTAAAATTATCCGACTATTTAAACATGCATATAGATTCTTCTCTAAACCAGCCGTTTTAGATATTGATTTGTCTAAAGAATCCAATTTTGACTTCAACTTTTCTGACAAAATAATAGTAGCTCTTTCATGCTCTATTCTATCAATAGCTTCTAGTTTTATAATTTCTTGATTTTCTAACTTTAAAATTTTTTCATTGAAGATTGAACATTCTTGCAGAGTTGGCATCAAGCATATCACTGATTTATTTTCAGCAATTTTTCTATATATATTCTCTGCACCAACATTTTCATTTGGAAACAAATTTGAAAGCATTCGTGCCTGTAAAGCTTCTTTGCCATGTTCACTCACTTTTCCAATTCTAATATCTTGGAGAATACTTTAATAATCACCATCCTTTGCTTGTTGCATATTTTAAATGAGTTCTGAATATTTGAAATATGACCAAATATTAACATTTCCAATGCTTCCCAGGCACTTTCTGGTGTCTTCATGTGTAACGGTTTTAAACACTGGTTGTCCTTTCACAGGAGTTATCTGTAGTAGATCTCCAAAAACGATGACGTGTTTGCCTCCAAATAACACATCATACTCTGTTTTAAGAATTTGTTGCATTTTTAATGTACAAAGGCAAGCATTACATTTGATACCATGCTTACCTCATCAATAATGAGAAGTTTCATTTTTTTCAGGACTCTGGAAACTTCACAACAAGCTTCTCCAGATAGCTTGTGGTATTCTAATTTATTTTCGTGCTCTACTGGCAGCATCAATAAACGATATAAAGTAATCCCTTTAATGGTATGTGCTGCCAACCCAGTTGTGGCGGTAACAACACAAGAGAGTGACGACTCTGTTCTTTTCTGTAGATAAGTTGCAATTGCTTTAATAAGAAAACTTTTTCCAGTTACTGCTTCTCCACTCATGTACAGTCGGACAGGTTTAATTGACGTACATGAACACTCTTTTTTGTTATGACATAAACCATGCTCAATCTGCTCTGTCGCTTTATCGTATATTTGTTTTTGCTCAACATTTAGCTGTTTTTCCAGTTCTTCTAAGTTTATTACATCCTCCTGAGCTTTTTCCATTGCTCTTTCCACCTCATCCATGGCAGTGGCTGCTTCATTTTGGATAAATGGTCCTCCTAGTGGATCCTGACTCAACGAAGCAGAACTTTGACTATCTTGAGAACTGTCTCTTGCAATCTCTGCTGCAATTGTAGCTTCTTGCTGTATTTCCTCATTCAACATTTTCAGATAATTAGTAAAAACAGGACATTCTATAGAATGTTTGGTTGCGTTGAATGAATCTTCATAACTGAGAAAATCTCCAAGTAGTTCCTCTTCTGTACGCCATGGTTTAAAGAGTTGCAAAAGAGCTAAATAGTAAAATTCCCTTTTGTCAGGAGTTTCGCAACTCAGTTTTCGATGATTAATCAAATGTCCTTTTCTTTGTTTCACCAGACATCCTTCAGATCCAATCACAGCATATACACCTTTATTGATATCTTCTGTAATATTCCTCTTAAAAGTGTAGCTTTGCAGCAGTACCTCATAGAGACAAACATTCTCAAGATAATTACTTCTATTTGGACAGTATGTATCGAACATATTTGTCTTCAAAATATCTGTACTGTTTGGTTCTTTCACTGCTAAATACTCAATTTCTTGTACAGATTTCAAAACTCGGTTTCGTGTCCTTGCAAGACCTAAACTCACACAAATGATTGTTCTAGATTTGGCATATAGACTTGCAGATGATAAGCAATCTGAACATGCATATGCTCCGATTTCTCGATGAGACAACATCTTCAAACTGTAGGTGTACAATTTCTTACTTAGGCTCTTTTCATGAGAAATTTCCTCCCACATTTCCTTTAGTTCTGTCTTTTCAGATTTTGTAATGTAAGAAGTTACATATCGAGCCACATCAATGGAGTTGTCTGCAACATATTGAATATCCATGTTTGCATTCCACATGGACAAAATTACTGGGTTATAGTCATTTATGTATTTTGACTCTTAATTTCTTCTTAAGTTGTAGGCATTTTTCGGTGATTTTCTTGTGACAGTATGTCGCGAAGATCACATAAAATTACTCACTCTTCCTTTTGATATTACTGGTCGTGGAAATCCAAAACGACATTTTGAGTAGAACTTGTCCTTTGATTAGTATTTTCAACGACACTATTTTCCACAACGATGGATTTGAAACCGTAATATTTGATGTTTTAAAATCTTTTGTTCTGTACTTTTAGGAACAGCACATGTAGAATACTGTTCAATAAATTAATCACTGTGTCATCCGAATCTGTTCCAAATTTGGGGGCATCTTTGATCCATAGCAGCATATGTATGTGAGGAGCACCTCTTGCTTGATACTCCTTTCTCCAAAAGAATTCTAAAACCTCTCCAAGAGGAGGATTTTTTTTGTTTGTGATAAAAGAAATCATAGCTTCAAATCTATGATTGAAATACCTGCATACATTAACTGGATCCAAAGAGCACAGTTCTCCAGGTGTCTTGAATTCTATATTTTCTATGTTTGCATTTGCCTCTCGAAGAAATTGAAGTAAGTCTTCCCAAGCATACTCTGCACAGCTTAGAGTAAGGAACCATGTAGGAGTTCCTAAGTTTCTTAGCATACATTTCAATTCCCCATGACGACGGAACCAATACTCGTTAGTACCACGCTGACATGCCATAAGATTAATGAGATGAGATTCCAAAACAGTGTCATTCTGTTGGACTTTATCCATAAAGTCCTTTGCCGAAACATTTTGCAGATGTACTCCACTTTTTAGTATATGGTTCACTGCATAAGAAAGTCCAGACAAGTCACTCTCAAGATGAAACAAATATGGAATACATTGGCGAAACCTTGGATCTTCTGCATATAATCTTGATGTTCGGTATTAAGGAATGCAGGAATCTGCACAGGTCGGTCATCATATCGTCCACCTTGACTTGTTGGAAATAACTGAGGAAAACAACAAGCTTCCAAGCTTTCTTCCCATACACTAATGGGACTTCCTTTTGCTTCTTTCATTTGGAATAACTCGATAGCATTCCCTATTACTTATTTGGAATGCAGAGTATGAACACTATAATGTTCATAAATTTGTTCACTTCTGGACACATCCACTTTTTCAATTTGCCCAGCTGACATTTCACTGTCCTCTTCTACAGTTGTTTCCTCTTCTATTACATATACATTTTTGTAGTATTGATTGTTTTTTACCACGTTGCCTTTTTGACTTTCCTAACATTCACTAATTTTTGCCATTAACTAGAATAACTAGAGGTTCCTCTTTAACATTTTCAACACCAATTGTTTCAATATTTTTCTTTGAATCTAGAGGCAAATAGACAACTCTACCCTTTAATCCTCACTGTAAATCTGAAGGAGGCAATTTCCCTGTCTTAGGCTCCATGCGTACATAGCCTGAAATGGATGCACACATTGAATCAGAATAGACTCATAGGTATTTAAATACATCAGTTCAGAAGGAATATTTACCAACTCAAAATTATTATGTACAGCTCTAGCAGGCAATTTGTTATCATTTAATTTATTATAACAATATTTACAAATACGTTGATCAGAACCCAAATCAAAAGAATCCTCTACCAACAAATACGTTGCAAAATCTTCCACTCATTATTATTTTCCTTTTCACTTTTTAAATATAGATCAACTAACCTGGTCTGATTTTTATAATGAATTCTTCTACAACAAATACAAGAAAAATTGGGCCTTTCACCTGAAATGACCTTAAACCTTGTAATTTCTTGGTCAAAATTTTCTGTACTAAAAATCTGTACAATTTCTTCCACATTTCCTTCCATTACTGTATCAGTTTCTTCACTGTCCTCTTTTCACAAAAGTAACTAACCTCAATTTCTTCACAAATGTTCTTTACATCTAATACAGATCCATGCAAAAGAGAACTGTTGAACTGTTTTAGCTTAAGTGCTGGACTTTTTGCATAATACAACCTTCTCACTAATTTCCTCACTTCAGTATGATGCACGGCTAACACCCTAAAATGGTGAAAAACACTCTGGCATACTTTTTTAGAAAGACAAGCCAGAGAATGCCCTTGCAAACCCTTTTTTTCTCTCAGCCTGCAAGGATCAAATTCTTGCAACATCTTAATAATTTGTTTAAGACTTTTCTTAGTATACTTACGTAAGAATTTGCAAAAAAATCAATTGGATCCTGTCGTACACTACAAATACTACTACAATTCCAAGTGTACACTGGAGCCTTAGGACGTCTCCCTAAAACTTCATCAGCTAACACTTCTTCTGCACTTCTTGGGACAATTTTCTCTTTTTCAACCGGACAACCATCCTTCACCTCATATGCTCGACCACTGGTGTCAACTGCATGCAACAAATCATTAGTCTGAAAGTAAGTCTCTTCATTAAAAAATGGCTCAGAACTTGAACAATGCTTCCATTCTCCAGAAAAAACATTGCAAAAATTAGTTCTATTAATTAGTCTTTTCTACTTACTTTTCGCTTTCAAAAGATTGATTGCCTTGTCTAGTGTACGAAATCTATTGATTACTAAAATAAATAATTTATTTTTCAATTCAAAAGCCTGATCAACAATACTTTCTATTCTTTTTTTTTTTGCTTATAAAAAGCTATTTTCCTTTTAGAAGTCTTTAAATTTTTTAATGAATTTAATACACCTCTGTTATAAAACATTCTCTTGCAAATTTGAAGAAACTGATTTTTATGTCTATTACTATAGACAATTTCATCGCCACACACTTTCCCAACATTTTTCTTTTTAAACTGTTTTTTCTTTGTTCTTACAGATACTTTTTTTATCTTTTCCACATTGTCCACACTTTTTTTCAGTTAATTTCCTTATAAAATCCTTTGTTGTCTTACCAGAATTATTCTTTTTTTTCTCTGTACAATGTTGTTTAGAGAAATCTTGTAATTGTGTTTTCTTGGATATGTAAGCCTGTTTATATTTTCTTCTTTTGGCATCCTTTGTAGGCATTTTGGCTTTTCTTTCTGTAGATAATAACAATCTATTGTGAAGAAAAAAAATATGTTATAGACCACTACTAACATACTACATAGCAATTAGAACAACTATATGATGTAAACACTGGTTCACTTCATAAGTTTAAGGTACAACAACAGTGTCTGAACAGAATAGGAAATCATGCAGTGAATGCTGTTTCTGACTTTATGGCAGTGCAGTGGTGTTTAGGCAGTGTAGGGGGTCATGGTGGGATTGATATTTCTGATTTTAGAGCAATACAGTTGTGTGTACGCAGTGTATGGTATCGAGCAAGGCCTACGAGTAAAAAGCACTGGCTATCCTAAAGTCTAACTCACTCCATGAGTACATGTATTCCCATGTCTTAAAACACATACACCGAGCAAGTGATTCTGACACAATATTTAAAAAAACACACTCACTTGCATTCTAAATGAAAAAAGATAGAAATATGCCTTGAAATTCATTGAATTGATTACTACATGTTATAGAAAGAGTTAGTATGGTATTTCTACAGCACAGCCAGGATCTTCAGTACACACCATAGAGACTATTTGCAAATTAAGAGGCCTGACAAACGTACTGCATAGCAGTTTCTAGTACTACATATCCTAAACCCTGACTCACTTCATCAGAACATGTATTCTTATATTTTTAAACACATCTACAAACCAAGTTATTACAATAGTACAAAAAGACTCACTCGAATAATTTTTAATTCTAAATCATAAATGTATTAATCAAACATTTCATACTCCAATAAAACCTCCAACATCACTTCATCTGGTATTTCATTACCATTGTCCTCAATTTCCAAATTTGTATCTTGAAATTCAATTTCTTCCACTGCTTCTAATAGCTCATTGTCCAAACTTTGATCAAAGAAAACTCAATTTTCTTCATCAATGTCCTCTCCAAAAGGTCCATTTAAGTCCTCTATTACTTCATACGAAATGTCAAATTTGATTGCAAAGTTCTCCTGTTTCTGATCCATTTTATATATATGATAATTTTGCTGAACCTTGAAAAAAATATAAACACTTAATTATATTATTTGCACTAATACATAATAAAAAACTACCTTTATCAATTTCATAAGTACAAGTAATCCCATATTTTTAAACACAAAAACTTCAAAAATTATTATGCTACATTCTTCTGAAATGAAAACTGACTCCCACTGTGATCTTAAACAGATAACACTATCCCTTCCAATTCAGTAAAATGATTACTACAATGAAAGGGAGTCTTGCTGGGAATATTCTTTTAGGGTTTACAACACTGCAGTTGTGTTGCAAGAGTTTTGAATATTTTTCTAGGAATGGAGTTTCAGGGTTTAGGACAATGAAGTGAACTTCAAGCAGTGTAGTGAGTTAAGGTGGTACTGAGAATGTACAAATGAAAATCCACTGAAATGATTACTACATGCTACAGACACAGTTGCTTTTGCATTTCAACAGCACACCCAGCATCTAAATTGCACAGCATAAACACAATTTGAAAATGATGAGGCCTGAAACACATACTGCATAGAACTTTCTACAACTAGATCACCTAAATCATGACTCAGTTCATGATTTAGGTGATTTAGCACACAGAGGGAGAGAAAGTACAAACAGAGATAAAGTGGTACACACAGAGGGTGCGAGACTACAGGCAGAGAAGGAAAAGATTTAACATGTAAGCGCTGTCTAACACACACCAGCAGCCATATCATAATAGGCCTCTGCAGATGCACATGAGAGGGTGCAGGCAGTGGGAGAGGGTTGGTGGAGACAGAAAATGAGATACTGCAGGCAGAGAGTAAACGGGTACAATCAGAGGATAGATGGTGCAGGGCTACAGGCAGAGGGAGAGATGGTGCAGTCAGAGAAAAGGTGGTTCAGAGAAAGGGTGAGATGGTTCAAGCAGAAACACAGATAGTGCAAGCAGACACAGACATGGTACACACAGAGGATAACATGGTACAACAGAGAAGAAATACTGGAAACAGTGAGAGAAATGTTATATGCAGAGGCTAATTGGAGCACAGAGAGGGGGAGATAGTGAAGACAGAGATAAATGGTACACACAGAGGGTGCGAGACCACAGGCAGAGAAGGAAAAGATTTAACGTGTCAGCGCTGTCTAACACACACCAGCAGCCATATCAAAATAGGCCTCTGCAGATGCACATGAGAGGGTGCTGGCAGTGGGAGAGGGTTGGTGCAGACAGAAAATGAGATAAGCAGAGAGAAGTAGACTGTGAGGAGACACAGGTGAGATTATAGAAAAAATGCAAATATAAATCTTTAATTTACACAGACACTCAGTGTGATCTTAGTCAAAAATGTTAAAACCATAGATTTCACCAAAACACATATACCACAGAAAAACGTTTAAGAGACAGAACACCATCCCTTCAAATTCAGTAAAATGAGTACTACAATGAAAGGGAGTCTTGCTGGGAATATTCTTTTAGGGTTTACAACACTGCAGTTGTGTTGCACGAGTTTTGAATATTTTTCTAGGAATGGAGTTTAAGGGTTTAGGACAATGAGGTGAACTTCAAGCAGTGTAGTGAGTTAAGGTGGGACTGAGAATGTACAAATGAAAATTCACTGAAATGATTACTACATGCTACACACACAGTTGCTTTTGCATTTCAACAGCACACCCAGCATCTAAATTGCACAGCATAAACACAATTTAAAAATTATTAGGCCTCAAACACATACTGCATCGGACTTTCTACAACTACATCACCTAAACCATGACTCAGTTCATGATTTAGGTGATTTAGCACACAGAGGGAGAGAAAGTACAAACAGAGATAAAGTGATACACACAGAGGGTGCGAGACTACAGGCAGAGAAGGAAAAGATTTAACATGTAAGCACTGTCTAACACACACCAGCAGCCATATCATAATAGGCCTCTGCAGATGCACATCAGAGGGTGCAGGCAGTGGGAGAGGGTTGGTGCAGACAGAAAATGAGATACTGCAGGCACAGAGTAAACTGTTACAATCAGAGGATAGATGGTGCAGGGCTACAGGCAGAGGGAGAGATGGTGCAGTCAGAGAAAAGGTGGTGCAGAGAAAGGGTGAGATGGTTCAAGCAGGAACACAGATAGTGCAAGCAGACACGGACATGGTACACAGAGAGGATAAAATGGTACAACAGAGAAGAAATACTGGAAACAGTGAGAGAAATGTTACATGCAGAGGCTAATTGGAGCACAGAGAGGGGGAGATAGTGAAGACAGAGATAAAATGGTACACACAGAGGGTGCGAGACTACAGGCAGAGAAGGAAAAGATTTAACATGTATGCGCTGTCTAACACACACCAGCAGCCATATCATAATAGGCCTCTGCAGATGCACATGAGAGGGTGCAGGCAGTGGGAGAGGGGGATAGTGCAGACAGAAAATGAGATACTGCAGTCAGAGAGTAAACTGGTACAATCAGAGGATAGATGGTGCAGGGCTACAGGCAGAGGGAGAGATGGTGCAGTCAGAGAAAAGGTGGCGCAGAGAAAGAGTGAGATGGTTCAAGCAGGAACACAGATAGTGCAAGCAGACACAGACATGGTACACACAGAGGATAAAATCAATCAATCAATCAAAACAATTTGTAAAGCGCGCTACTCACCCGGAGGGTCTCAAGGCTCTGGTACAACAGAGAAGAAATACTGAAAACAGTGAGAGAAATGTTACATGCAGAGGCTAATTGGAGCACAGAGAGGGAGAGAAAGTACAAACAGAGATAAAATGGTACACACAGAGGGTGCGAGACTACAGGCAGAGAAGGAAAATATTTAACATGTAAGCGCTGTCTAACACACACCAGCAGCCATATCATAATAGGCCTCTGCAGATGCACATGAGAGGGTGGCGGCAGTGGGAGAGGGTTGGTGCAGACAGAAAATGAGATAAGCAGAGAGAAGTAGACTATGAGGAGACACAATTGAGATTTTAGAAAAAATGCAAATATAATTCTTTAATTTACACAGACACTCCGTGTGATCTTAGTCAAAAATGTTAAAACCATAGATTTCACCAAAACACATATACCACAGAAAAACGTTTAAGAGACAGAACACTATCCCTTCCAATTCCGTAAAATGAGTACTACAATGAAAGGGAGTCTTGCTGAGAATATTCTTTTAGGGTTTACAACACTGCAGTTGGGTTGCAACAGTTTTGAATATTTTTCTAGGAATGGAGTAGGTTATATATATATTCACTGAAAAAACCATAGGTTATAGACCATATATAGTTAGGAATTAGCATTTACAAAACCTTATTTTACTCACACAAAACCATTGAAATTCCATATATAGTTAGTTGCACTAACTATATATCGCGCACCCGCAATCCACTGCTGATCATGTCACATATTACATCATTCATGACATGGTCAGTGACATCACTGATGACATCACTGATGACATCTCAAATGACATCACTGATGACATCACTGATGACATCACTGATGACAACATCCAGTGACTGTATGTTTCTGTAAAGTTAAAATGTGTCTTACATATTGAAGAATGAGTGGAAGTATAAGTGTCTGGACAAAGGATTTAGTAGGTGCATGACTGAATGTATGAGTGAGTGATTAAATGTGTCTCACTGAGTGCATGGGTTAGTGACTAAACTGTCTTAATTTGTGCATCATTATGTCTGTTGTTCTGTAAACTGCTGCATGTGTTGATCAGTAGCTATATGATTAACTATATGGGTTACTGATTGATTGTCCAAGTATTTGTATGGGAGACTGAGTGTGTGTGTGGCTGGCTGGGAGGTGTGTGACTCTGTGCAGATCAATGTGTACTTGTATCAATGATTGTATAAGAAAGTAAGTATGTGTTACTATATGTTTGAAAATGTAAGGTGCTCTATGTTTAACTGTATAGACAAGAAAATGGAAGTGTGATTGATTCTTTACAGGACTGACTAGGTGTGTGAGTAACTCCATGGATGAGTGGCAGAGTGTGAGTGTCTGTATAGGTGTATGAGTGCATATGATAGTGTTGTAAAGATGAGTGATTGTATGTATGAATGATTGTATGGGTGAATGAGTGAATGTGTGTGTAGACGTAGGAATCCGTGAGTACGTATGTAGTAACTAGTATTGGTGTGTCAATGGTTTCAAAAATTATACTCTGTATTTAACACTGGGTGAAACAGAGGTTATATTAAAATGTGAGGAGATGCATTGTATTGTCACATGAATGATATCATCAGTGATGTGGTCATTGATGTCAAATGAGATGTCATCAGTGATGTCATCAGTGATGTCATTTGAGATGTCATCAGTGATGTCATCAGTGATGTCACTGACCATGTCATGAATGATGTAATATGTGACATGATCAGCAGTGGATTGCGGGTGCGCGATATATAGTTAGTGCAACTAACTATATATGGAATTTCAATGGTTTTGTGTGAGTAAAATAAGGTTTTTTAAATGCTAATTCCTAACTATATATGGTCTATAACCTATGGTTTTTTCAGTGAATTTTCAAGGTTTTGTAAATGCTAATTCCTAACTATATATGGTCTATAACCTATGGTTTTTTCAGTGAATTTCAATGGTTTTTTAATAGCAAATATCATAAGCTGTCGAATGTCAAGTACGTGGTAAGTGAAAACATTTTCGTGTTTATGCACACTGATCTGCTTTGAATGGTGCCCCCCCCCTCATTTCTATTAGGAGTACTCTCTCTTTGCAGATAGTGAAAGGTAGTTAACGCAGGCCTTTGCCCCCGTTGTAATCCGTCGTGCCTGCTTCTCTCTCCATTTGATTGATTGTTATCCAAGTATTTACTGTTTTAGAATTAGTTCTCTTTGGTTCATTCTCTATTTACAAACAAACACAGAGTCGCAATACTCTGTTTAGTCTTTGCAGATAACGAAAAATCGTGTAAAAAAAAGAAAAGGAATCGAGCAAAATCAGTAGGCCACTAATGGGATCTCTTTTTGACCTCGCTAAAATAGAAACATTAGGAACAACCCCTCATGACAAATACAAAACTAGTGAGATGAACTGAACTCCACACAATGATGGCTGCAAAACAGCTCGGCTCCGCCACCCACCCCGCCCAAAATAACGATAAAGAGCGGCTGCCATGATTGGTTGCGGAATGGCCACAACGGAGCTACGAAATGGTGCTGCTCTCATGCTAACCCCAGCTTCGGTCTGAAACATCCAGAAACACTGTAGACTACCAATTCGATCAGTTCCGGTAGCGCCCCAATGTAACCCGGTAGAGAAGAACTAGCCCTCCCCTCTTTGACTGATGGTTCTTGTTGCCTGTCCCTTCTGTTGTCATTTAACAGAACTATTTAGCCTGCTGAAAGGGGTTGTGTTTCGACCGCTGGTTGGTGGAGACATTTTGACTATATTCTGGACCTGCTTTGTCGCGTAATGCGTCATATGACGCGCCGCGTTAGCGCATTAGGAAGTCATCCGGGGCGCGCAGCGCGTAACGTAAGCATAACAAGTCATGTGACTTGTTAATAAAACTTTTCATTGGTTCATTTTACTTTTCTTATTCTAATGATGAAAGCCTTGGTCATATCACCTAAAAATTACGCTTTTAATTACTTCCGAACATTATTTTTTCTTAAATATATGTTATAATGTTCCAGGCTAATGTACTTTCCCAGAAATTTTACAACTGTCCTGCAAGTAAAATATATTCTTTTTTCGAGAAAAAGAGCGTTTCTTCGTCCCATGACGGAGCCGTTGAGCAAAAGAGGGTCGACCTGCTGTCTTAGTCGCCGATACGCCTGAATATGAGATTCTTATCGATCACTTTATGTTGCAGGAATAGAAAACACAACAGCCCTTGACCATTTATCTTTACTGCGTTCCTTCGTATTATACCTTTTACCCTTCATGTAATTGGTCTGCTTTATTTCACTTGCCTTTTAATGATTCTAAAACAGTGACTATTATTAAAAACTTTACCAATGTATACACTACTACCATGTTTTCTTTTAAAAACCTTTATTGTGAAAATTTCATTATACAAATACGAGCCTATAACCACGTGGGCCTGCCACGGAGCAAACTGTAATCGTATATGATGAATAGACATTTACACTGTAGAGGAACGTAACGGGCGGGCCATTAGGTTGCAAAAACTAAGGTGTCTAACAGTTACGGAATCGGTGGACGTACATTTTATAATTAAAATACGACAGGGCCAGTTACAATAAAATTATCTAGATATACATTTGCGGGCAAGTACCATGGGTGACGTTAATTCGAATTTTCAACAGTACAGTAATCAATAACACATCAGAACTTAATATCAATAGGGATGTCGAAATATTCAATCAATTCTCGTCCCCGCCCGCCATGTGCTTCAAAACTGCATACGTATCTCGTGATTTCAAGGTTCTGCAACCAGTACACAACAAGGAGTTACGAGTCCCATTTATTCCGGCGCCATTTTGGCCGAGGACGGGCAGGTCCAGGATATAGTCAAAATGTCTCTACCAACCATCGACTATGATGATGTTCATATGCTGTATTTATTAGAGTAACACTCATCTGCCCACATGAAATTAATTTACCACAATCTAAACATGTCATTTTAATCTTTCCAAAGTTCTTCTAAATATTTGGGACCGTTTCCCTTGCCTCTGAAGCTCTCAGTGCCACTTCTTTGATGAATGTACTAGCAGGTCAGGGGTTCTCCTCCAAATCTCTCTTTTATGCAGCACTATAATTAATTGATGCCACCTCTCCATATGACGATGCATGGTATAGTTACCACAACTATATTTTTTTTCGGTTCCTCTGGAGAGTTCATCGTGGCAGATGAAGCGTGTAACATACCGGGCATTTACCTTTTTTTGCATGTACAGGAAAGGAAAAAAAAATCGAGCGTCCGAGTTCTAAGGTGTCCCAGGGCCATTTTAGTGGACCAGGCCCAAATCCAAAGAACAGGCCGCCATTTTGAGAGTCCTCTTGCAGCCGCCTGTCGCTGTAGCATCAAGAGCGGCCGAAACTCAGCTGAATGGCAACTGAAACGGTAAAGGGGCGCCCCACTACATTTCAGCATTGTAGGATGACCACACCAGTACAGCAACTTGCTAGACATCACCTCGGTGCCATCCGGATCTCGGCGCCCCACTGCAGATGAAGTGCCTCTCAACTATGAAACCACCACGGTGACATCCGGATCTTGGCGCGTTGTGCTGCCTTCGGCCTATTCGCACATCTGTCCGCTACTGACGCCATCTCACAGGCTAATGGGGTGACCCACGCCGAGTTTCAGCATTGTAGGATGACCACACCAACTTGCTAGACATCACCTCGGTGCCATCCGAATCTTGGCATCTCAACGCCTAGTGGTATCTTCCATACAGAAAATATTGTTACGCTGCCTTTGGCCCCATTCGCACATCAGTCCGCAACTTAGACATCACCTCGATGCCATCCGGATCTTGGCATCTCAGCGCCTTGTGGTGTCAGTCAGAAAATATTGTTGCGCTGCCTTTGGCCCCATTCGCACATCAGTCCGCTACTGACACCATCTCACAGGCCAATAGGGCGCCCCACGCCGACTTTTACCATTGTACGATGGCCACACCAGTGGCACAACTTGCTAGACATCACCTCGGTGCCATCCGAATCTTGGCATCTCAACGCCTAGTGGTATCTTCCATACAGAAAATCTTGTTACGCTACCTTTGGCCCCATTCGCACATCGGTCCGCAACTTAGACATCACCTCGGTGCCATCCGGATCTTGGCATCTCAGCGCCTTGTGGTGTATTCTCTTCAGAAAATATTGTTGAGCTGCCTTTGGCCCCATTCGCACATCGGTCCGCAACTTACACATCACCTCGGTGCCATCCGGATCTTGGCATCTCAGCGCCTTGTGGTGTCTTCTACTCCGAAAATATAGTAGAAAATATTGTTGCGCTGCCTTTGGCCCCATTCACACATCAGTCCGCTACTGACACCATCTCACAGGCCAACAGGGCGCCCCACGCCGACTTTTACCATTGTACGATGGCCACACCAGTGCCACAACTTGCTAGACACCACCTCGGTGCCATCCGGATCTTGGCATCTCAGCTCCTTGTGGTGTCTTCAAATCAGAAAATATTGTTGCGCTGCCTTTGGCCCCATTCGCACATCGGTCTGCTACTGACGCCATCTCACAGGCCAACGGGGCGCCCCACGCCGACTTTCAGCATTGTAGGATGGCCACACCAGTGCGGCAACTTACTAGACACCACCTCGGTGCCATCCGGATCTTGGCGCGTTGTGCTGCCTTCGGCCTATTCGCACATCGGTCCGCTACTGACGCAAACTCACAGGCAAACGGGGCGCCCCACGCCGACTTTCAGCATTGTAGGATGGCCACACCAGTGCGGCAACTTACTAGACACCACCTCGGTGCCATCCAGATCTTGGCGCGTTGTGCTGCCTTCGGCCTATTCGCACATCGGTCCGCTACTGACACAAACTCACAGGCCAACGGGGCGCCCCACGCCGACTTTCAGCATTGTTGGATGGCCACACCAGTGCGGCAACTTACTAGACACCACCTCGGTGCCATCCGGATCTTGGCGCGTTGTGCTGCCTTCGGCCTATTCGCACATCGGTCCGCTACTGACGCAAACTCACAGGCCAACGGGGCGCCCCACGCCGACTTTCAGCATTGTTGGATAGCCACACCAGTGCGGCAACTTACTAGACACCACCTCGGTGCCATCCGGATCTTGGCGCGTTGTGCTGCCTTCGGCCTATTCGCACATCGGTCCGCTACTGACGCAAACTCACAGGCCAACGGGGCGCCCCACGCCGACTTTCAGCATTGTAGGATGGCCACACCAGTGCACCTTACTAGACACCACCTCGGTGCCATCCGGATCTTGACGCGTAGTGAAGCTGCAGCAGCTGCAAATAAGCTTCAGACAGTGTTACAACCGCTGCTCAGAACTCTCAACTATGACACCACCTCGGTGCCATCCGGATCTTGGCGCGTTGTGCTGCCTTCGGCCTATTCGCACATCGGTCCGCTACTGACGCAAACTCACAAGCCAACGGGGCGCCCCACGCCGACTTTCAGCATTGTAGGATGGCCACACCAGTGCTGCAACTTGCTGGACACCACCTCGGTGCCATCCGGATCTTGGCGCGTTGTGTTGCCTTCGGCCTATTCGCACATCGGTCCGCTACTGACGCCGCCTCACGTGCCAACGTATTTTCTCCTAATTTTACACCCTATGCCGCACAACAGGTCATGTGACTTGTTTATAAAACTTTTCATTGGTTCATTTTACTTTTGGTTTCCTAATGATGGAAGGCTTGATCATATGACCTAAAAACAACACTTTTCATAGGATGAAAACTTTTTTTTTTCCCCAAACGATGAAAGCCCCACCTTGTTTCTGGATGTTTCAGACTGAAGCTGGCGTCAGCATGAAAGCACCACCATCTCGTAGCTCAGTCGTGGTCATTCCGCGAGCAATCATGGCAGCCGCTCCCCACCAGAAGCCTGCAGGAGTCGGAGCCCCCAAAACTTTTGATGAATTCTCAAGGCGGAGGGGACGCTTTCGAGAATGAGGTCCAAGACCTAGCAGACAAGCGTCCGATTTCCAAGGTGTCCCAGGGCCATTTCAGTGGACCAGGCCCAAAAAGGAAACAGCCTGCCGCCATTTTGAGAGTCCTGTGACAGCCGCCTATCGCTGCACCGCAAGAGTGGGCGCAACTCAGCTGAATTGCGGCTTTTGACACAGTGGACCAAAAACGGACAGAATGGCAACTGAAACGGTAAAGGAGCGCCCCACTACAACAGACGAGACTCCACCTGGAGAGGCCCGTTCACGCCGCCTCCCCCGGGGCGCTCCACGCAGTTATTCGGAGCAGCATTGTAGGATACCAAAACCAGTGCGGCAACTTACTGGACATCACCTTGGTGCCATCGTTCTGCTGCCTTGGAACTATTCGCGCAACAGTTTGCTACTGATGACCCACCCCCCGCGACGCCCCATGCCGTTATTTGCTGGGTGGCAACTTACTAGACATCACTTTCGTGTCATCTAGATTTCGGCGCGTTCTGCTGCCTTGGAACTATTCGCACAACAGTTTGCTACTGATGACCCACCCCCCGCGACGCCCCACGCCGGAAATCTGGACGTTGTGCTGCGTTGGGACTATTCGCACAGCGGACCGCTACTTCGTTGTTTTTCCCTAAAAATGTTTATATGTTATTACTATTTTTGTTTTCTTGTATATATTTATAAATTATTAAAGTTTTATAATCTTACTACTTTGTCGGAGTGCTATATATTTTTAATGTCACACATAATTGTAAAAACTTTGATGTACAAAGAGTCATCCCTGGAATCTTCCGCTTCAGGCTCGGTCCCCTCCCCAATCACAATACAGGATGGTTTTCAGATAATAGCAACGCTTCTGCTGTGACGGATCTCATCGAGTGTGGGCCTTGATCTACTATAACTCCTTTGAAGAGGGGTGATTCTTTACAGCTGTGGCCATAAACTACATCTGCAGGGCTAGCTGATACCCTAGGACCAGCCTGGACAATCGGACACAGAGGAAAAGGAGTGTCAGAGGGTGCGGTAGTGAATAGGGCGAAAGGGAGGTGTCGGGCGGGCACAGGGTGTGATTCTCAGGGAACAGCAGCGCAGATGGGGGAGGTTTATTACCCATGCATAAGACAGAGAGCGGGGGTGACCACTGCCTGGGGGAGATGCTTGCGAGGGTGGGGAGCCATGCTAAGGATCGACAGCGTGCACAGAGTGGGTCTGGTCAAGGCATCTAAAATGGCTGCCGTGCACGACAAAAGTGTGGCATTTGAAAAAAGACAAGATGGCGCAGACAATGTTTTTCAACACTTCCTGATTTCCTTCGAATCGAACGTTAACAGACGTTGGGGCATATTACCAAAGTTAAGCGATATTTATCCCTAACGATGCTTAGCAACGATTTTTTTACCGTCAGAAATTATCGCAGATAAACCTTGCTATTATCAAGGTTTATCGGAAATACGATAAAAAACGACCGCAATGCATTAATATCGCTGAAAACTCAGCGATATTCATGCATTACCGAGCTAATGCTCTTAGCCATGTTATCCACCTCCCATTGGATAACATGGCTAAGAACTGCTCAGGGCAGGTGGTAGCTTTTAGAGATATTCGCCCTTATCTCGAATATTTCCAAAAGTTGATAATAGGAGATAGCGATGTTAGCGACTGTTTCCAGTCGCTAACATCTTGGCATGCCCACTTTGCATGTCATTAGTGATAAATATCACTCACATGCAAAGTGGGGCCCAAGATGGTCGCTATCTTCTACTAGCCGTCGCTAACTGGTGTTAGCAACAGCTAGGTAATACACATATAATTTTATCTCCGCGAAGCGGAGCGCTGTTACAGATATATATCTTGTTTCTGAACGTTAATTTCTCAAAATGCACTGAAGCACATATATTGAGACCTAGCAAAGGCACATCGGGCTACCAGTCCCTACAATTTTGCCAAGTTTCGTGCAAATCCATTCAGCTGTTCGATCCTACCGAGAGACAAGATGGCGGCCGCTACGGACTGTTTGGAATGTTTACAGACACCGGAGAGCCAATCAGCTTCGCTTCGCAAAGCTCCGTAACGCGAAAAGTACGCGAAGCGGTGCGCTGTTACAGATATATACCTTTTTTTGAACGTTAATTTCTCAAAATCCACTGGAGCACATATATTGAGATCTAGCAAAGGCACATCGGGCTACCAGTCCCTACAATTTTGCCAAGTTTCGTGCAAATCCATTCAGCTGTTCGATTATTATTATTTTTTTTTTTTTTGCCCCGCGGGGCCCTTTTAAAACCTCCACATCAAACCTAGGGGGTGAGCGACAATGTACTATGCCCCCTTATGGTCATTTGCCCCTTCGCTTTGGCCTCCTCTTGTCTCTCGATCCTACCGAGAGACAAGATGGCGGCCGCTACGGACTGTTTGGAATGTTGACAGACGCCGGAGAACCAATCAGCTTCGCTTCACAAAGCTCCGTTGCGCGAAAAGTCCGCGAACCAGAGCGCTGCCCGGTCCGCTGTTACAGATATATATCTTTTTTTAAACGTTAATTTCTCAAAATCCACTGGAACACATATATTGAGACCTACAAAAGGCACATCGGGCTACCAGTCCCTACAATTTTGCCAAGTTTCGTGCAAATCCATTCAGCCGTTCGGGCTAAAAGTGAGGCCAACCGCCCTATGGAAATTAACATGGGAAAAACGCGTTTTGGGACCCCCCTTTTTTCTCGGCCCCCCCTTGACGAACCCCCCCCAAATTTTCAAGGGCTGCTCAGAAACAAAATGTGCCATTTTCCTGAAACTTTCAGCCAATTCCGTCCACAAACGCCAAAGTTATTAGACATAGAATTTTCAAAAAACCCATAGAGAAAAAATCCTAACTATATATACCTACTGGCGACCGCCAGTAGGTAATATATATATATATATATATATATATATATATATATATATATATATATATATATATATATATATATATATATATATATATATATATATTCCAACATATATGTATATATATATATATATATATATATTACCTACTGGCGGTCGCCAGTAGGTATATATAGTTAGGATTTTTTCTCTATGGGTTTTTTGAAAATTCTATGTCTAATAACTTTGCCGTTTGTGGACGGAATTGGCTGAAATTTTCAGGAAAATGGCACATTTTGTTTCTGAGCAGCCTTTGAAAATTTGGGGGGGGTTCGTCAAGGGGGGGCCGAGAAAAAAGGGGGGTCCCAAAACGCGTTTTTCCCATGTTAATTTCCATAGGGCGGTTGGCCTCACTTTTAGCCCGAACGGCTGAATGGATTTGCACGAAACTTGGCAAAATTGTAGGGACTGGTAGCCCGATGTGCTTTTTGTAGGTCTCAATATATGTGCTCCAGTGGATTTTGAGAAATTAACGTTTAAAAAAAGATATATATCTGTAAGCGCGGACCAGGCAGCGGTCTGGTTCGCGGACTTTTCGCGCAACGGAGCTTTGTGAAGCGAAGCTGATTGGTTCTCCGGCGTCTGTCAACATTCCAAACAGTCCGTAGCGGCCGCCATCTTGTCTCTCGGTAGGATCGAGAGACAAGAGGAGGCGAAAGCGAAGGGGCAAATGACCATAAGGGGGAATAGTAGATCCTCGCTGACCCCCTAGGTTTGATGTGGAGGTTTTAAAAGGGCCCCGCGGGGCAAAAAAAAAAATAATAATAATAATCGAACGGCTGAATGGATTTGCACGAAACTTGGCAAAATTGTAGGGACTGGTAGCCCGATGTGCCTTTGCTAGGTCTCAATATATGTGCTCCAGTGGATTTTGAGAAATTAACGTTCAAAAAAAGATATATATCTGTAACAGCGCTCCGCTTCGCGTACTTTTCGCGTTACGGAGGTTTGCGAAGCTGATTGGTTTTTCGGCGTCTGTAAACATTCCAAACAGTCCGTAGCGGCCGCCATCTTGTCTCTCGGTAGGATCGAGAGACAAGAGGAGGCCAAAGCGAAGGGGCAAATGACCATAAGGGGGCATAGTAGATCGTCCCTGACCCCCTAGGTTTGATGTGGAGGCTTTGAAAGGTTCTCGCAGGGCAAACAAATATATACCGTTTTTTTAGTTTTTTTGCGTGGAGTGCGCTCGGTTCGCGAACCGGGAAGCGTTCTGGGGAGCGTACTTTCTTGAAAATTAGTGAAAAAAGTTAGAGTACAATAATAATTGTGAGTGATCAGATGTAGGGTAGCTCTGAGAAGAGCTTTTGGGTTTATGGTACATTTAGGTACTTATAAGTAGGTACCAATGCACATTCTTAAATTCAGAGTGAAAACTCTGTTGCCCTCATCTGAGAAGTGAACTCCATCTCCTCTGTAGATATCTTGCATGTAGTAACGCAAGTTATTGTTGTACAGGGAGCCCATTCCATGGTCTCTCATGTAAGCTGAAACAGATTTGTTTACATGCTTCCTCGATTTCTCAATTTGTGGACAAAATTGGTTCGACCACCTCCATTTCTGTCTTTGGCATATATTTGAATATACCAAGGCAGTCTGAGGAAAAAGTGCCATCAATTGCTCAAAGGTGTCCTTTAAAAGCATTTCCAGACCTACCCCAGTCAAAGTGCCCAAATCATTACCTCCACAGTGCACAATTAACAGGTCAGGTTTTGGCAAATGCATAAAGGTTTTCACCAATGGTATCAATTGGTGACATTTTAATCCTCTGTGGCCAAACCACTTAATTTCCACATCTTGTAAATTGAGGTTAGGTAAATTCCTGTTTTCAGCGTACCTTTGAGCCCAATAGATGTAGCTATGTCCAACAATCCAGACAGAAAACATGGCGAGAGAAGGTTCTCCTGCAGTCAGATGAAGTGTGGCAATGAAATGGCAGTTGAAAAAATGAGAGTGTAAAATGAAAAAAACTGAGGAGTTTCTGTGTTAATGAAGCAGTAAGAGTGATTGGTGGATTTTGATTGCTGAAAACAGAAAGTTAGTGTGCATGGATGAGTTCGTTGAAAGATGTATTTTGAGTGGCGAAGAAAAAATCATTAAATGAAAGAATGCTTTGGATATGCAGGTGCACTGAGAGTTCAGAGTTCAATTGCAACATTGTTGTGTGAGAGGTCTTGCAAGAGGTGGTTGCTATGCAGAAAAAGCAGAGAGGGGGCAGAGGGGGGAAGGGTTTTGCTTTGAAAAAAAGTGAGGGAAGAGTTTTGATTGGGTGAAATGAGAGATCTGTGTGAGGAATTACAGCATTTCTGTGCTTTTGATAGCTGCAGACTCTGGAGTGCATACCTTTTGCTCTGCTGAAGACAAATTGGTGTGTTTCTGAGACTGTTTTGAAACTCAAAGTATTTGCTAAGGTGAGAAAAAATTTCTTTAATTTAGATAGAAAATAGTGTGCTTTAAGGAGAAAATTATGAAGAAAGTTGTGTTTTTCAAATGTTGCTTTGTCTCAAGTGTTTCACAAATAGATTTTGTTTCTTTGAGAAATTGTAATTGGAGAAAATGTGAAGTATTAGTACTGACAGGGTTTTTATGTGCATAGGAGCTGTGGAGTGTTTTCAAATTATGACTTGTAAATCGTTTTTGAGAAAAAGCAATGGTTTTAATATTGATGAGAAGGACATAATGGTGTCTGCTTCTTTATAAGGTAATTGAGAGTCTCTGATGTTATTTTTCCCATTTCAATGTAAGAAGTTTGTCTGTGGAGCAAATTGCTTGTAAATATGCTCCCACCTGTGCATGGCAAATTTAGATTTTGAATGTTTCCGTTACATAGGCATGTTAAAGGTGACTGAAACATGCTGCAAAGGCAATCAAAAAATGCTTTTATGTGTCTTAAGGACATTTTAAGTCATTTCCCCATGTGCAGTGTTTTCAAATTATGAGTTGAAAATCGTTTTTGAGGTAAAGGAATGTTTTCAAAATTTATGTGCGCCATATGACCCCAAATTTTTTTTTCAGGGGTGCAGCAGGGTGTTCTTGAGATACCCCTGCACCGTCGGAAAAATTCGTAATTTGCGATGAGGTAATTGCTAATCGCAAATTGCACCTTCATTCCTATGGGCCTCCTGCTGCATGGAAATGAATGGGTAATCTTGCTGAAATGCAAAGTCGAATCTGTATTTAAAAGGGTCTGCACCTCTGTACGGGTGTTCGCTATGTGAAGCACGAAAGTTTCACGGGCCGAACTCAAGGCCACCTCTCTCTGAGACAAAAGAGCTCTTATTCTTGCCATGCTGTTGAAATGTGCTCCCAAGGTTGGTATTTGTGGCCAGATTGAAAACTCCCTATGTTCATGTGTGGGAGGAAATAGAACATTTCTGCAGCAAATAACCCGTTCATTTACTGTTACGATAAAATGAATACTTTTAATTAACCCAGAACAATCTTCATTATTGAGCATCAAATAACTACCATTTTCCAAGAACTTGAACGTGGGGATGATAGCAGGAACTGGCGTGCCTTGCAACACGCAAGCCATATTTGGTCGGTGTTTGTTGCATGAACCGTGTAACTGTCTGTGCCTACACATTAGTGAATGATCTGGCGTCTCAGTGCATTCCTCTCCATTCAGATAAAGTTCTTGATCATCTTTGAAAATCTGTATGTGTATGGAAGCGACCAGACTTGATGAAGAAAACCACTACCTAAAGGTTAATAACGACCTATTGGTATATATTTCATACAATTTGAAAACTTATATAAAGCAAAAGGCAGCGTTATTAAACCGTGGATAAGGCACGTTGCCAAAGCAGTCAACCTTTTGGATTTATACTGGAAATGTTAAAGGAAGAATTACGGAGTAGGGCCTGTAAATCTTTAATAGACAACGAGTAAAATTACTCCAACCATCGTATTCCTCTAACTCCGGGATAGTAGGGGTGTTTAATTTTTTAGAAGTAGCCAATCCAAAGCATTTGGTCTGGGAAATTGTTTCATTCACAAACAACATATGTTTTGGGATGAGACATGCACGGTGGAAAGCCTCAGTGCCTTGTACCTGCCAGGTTCGTGAACCCCAAACTGATGTAGATCCTGGATATTTTTACTCTGTATTACGTTAGCATGGTCTCATTACTGGTTTAAACGCCATTTTTCCTTTTTTGTAACTTCTGCACACGACACTTAGTTGTTGCTTTAGCTTTCAGCCTACCTGCGTCAAGATCTATGCCTGCTTCAAGCAGGCGCAGGGTTTTGATGTAGCTTTGTCCTATCTGATTGTAAATGCGGCACACCGTGGGTGGCAGAGCAGCGGTGCACGTTAACTGGTGCATCCCTGGGGATGTGCTAGTTAATATAAATCTGCCCCTTTACATTTAATTATGTGCAGGGGACACAGAGTAGGTGAGGTTTATCCAAGGTTAAGAAGAGATGAGTCCTGTTCAGTGAAAAATTGGAGATAGGCTTCAGTATATTATATACTTAAGTAGTGTGTTAAGTTTTTGATGACTGTTATTAATTTACTGTTGGGTAATAGTGGTTAATAACATTTTTTATTATATTTTACCACAGATTCAACTGCAGATTATTTCAAGATTTTAGGATGCCTAGCAAAGAAAGAGTAAGAAAGGCTGGAAAACGTCAAAGACAGCAGGAGCATGGAATATTGCAGCAGTCCTCTAACAAAAAGATTTGTCAAGTCACCAAGAAAGCACCGGGTAAGAGTCGAAAAACAGTCATAAGAAATATGTGTAGTAAAAAAAATATTACTACAGAAAATGTTTCACTCCAGAAAAGGAGAATGAATTCAAATGGTAAGGAAAGGCCAATGAGAAATGTTACTGCTAGAGTAAGAGATAACTCTATGCATGAAAGTAGAAGGAAACAACAGTTTAGGGATATTCGTAAACGAATGTTCCGCAACAGGATAATTGGGAATTTGTTAAAAAATATTAAGAAAGGTCAGCAGAAAGTGGTTTTTTATAAGAGAAAAAAAATAGTTGAGAAAGTTATTGATCAGGCATTTGAAATTAAACGTAAGTTATTTATTTTGACAATCAATAGAATTAGGAAGCTAAACAAGGTAATTTATGATTTCAAAAGAAATAGTAGATGGAAGAGAATAGTTAATCGTAGTAATTTTTGTGAAGTTTTTTCTGGAGAATGGATGCATAGTTCAAGCTCTGAGGCATTTTTTAATGAGGAGAGTTATTTCCAGGATAATGATTTGGTGCATGCAGTTGACACCAGTGGTCGAGCTTATGAAGTGAAAGATGGTTGTCCAGTTGAAAAAGAAAAACTTGTGAGAACAGAGATAGAAGAGGTGTTAGGTAATGAGGTTTTAGGGAGACGTCCTAAGGGTCCTGTGTACACCTGGAAGTGTAGTAGTATTTGCAGTGTACGACAGGATTCCATCAATTTGCTTTGTGATTTTATACGGTCATTTAGTAAGAAAAGTTTGAAGCAGAAAATGAAGTTGTTGCAAGAATTAGATCCTTGCAGAGTGAGAGAAGTGATAGGTTTGCATGGTCATTCACTGGCTTGTCTTTCCAGGAGAGTATGCCAGAGTGTTTTTCATCATTTCAGGATGCTAGCAGTGCATCATAATAAAGTGAGGAAATTAGTTAGAATGTTGTATTATGCTAAGAGTCCAGCAATTATGCTAAAACAATTATGCGCTGCTCTTTTGCATGGTTCTGAAATAGATGTGAAGAATATATGTGAAGAAATTGAGTTTTGTTACTTTGGAAGTAAAGAGGAGAATGTTGAAATTGACCAAGAAGAAGAGAGTAATGTGGAAGATAGTGTACAGGTTTCCAGTACAGATAATTTCCAGAGGGAAATTGCGACGTTTGAGGTGAAATCAAGTGAGAGGCCAAATTTCACTTGTGTGTGTTGTCGACGCACTTATTATAAGAATCAGACTAAGTTAGTGGATTTATATGGAAAAAGTGAAAGGGAAAATAATAGTGAATGGAAGGATTTTACAACATACTTGATGGTAGAAAATTGTTTTGATTTGGGATTGGATCAACGTGTGTGTACTTATTGTTGTAACAAATTAAATCAAAACCAGATGCCTGCTAGAGCAGTTCATAATAATCTGGAATTGGTTGAAATTCCTTCTGAATTGAAGGATTTAAATACTTATGAATCTATTTTGATTCAAAGTATCCATCCCTTTCAGGCTATTGTAAGAATGGAGCCAAAGACAGGGAAATTGCCTCCATCAGATTTACAGAGAGGATTAAAGGGAAGAGTTGTTTATTTGCCTCTAGATTTGAAGAAAAACATTAACACAATTGGAGTAGAAAAAGTGGAAGAGGAACCTCTGGTTATCTTAGTTAATGGGGTTCCGACAAAGAATAAGAAAATATGGCAAGATTTAGTAGATGTTAGGAAAGTCAAAAGGGCAACATTGTATTTGAAAAAATATAATAAATACTATAAAAATGTATATGTTGCAGAAGAGGAAGTAAGTGAGGAAGAGGATAGCGATTTGTGTGCTGGTCAAATTGAGAAAGTAGAACCCTGTACTAGTGAAGAAATATATGAACATTATAGTGTTCATCCTTTGCATTCCAAGGAAGTCATGGGGAATGCTATTGAGTTGTTTCAAATGAAACAAGCGAAAGGGAGTCCCATTAGTGTTTGGGAGGAAAGTTTGGAAGCTCGGTGTTTCCCACAGCTTTTTCCAACAGGTCAGGGAGGAAGATATGATGAGCGACCTCATCAAATTCCTGCTTCTGAATACCGGACTTTGCGATTGTATGCAGGAGATCCTAGGTTTCGACAATGCATTCCTTATTTGTTTCATCTCCTGTTTGAAAGCGATCTGTCTGGACTGTCATATGCAGTGAACCACATCTTGAAAAGTGGTATACACATGCAAAACATCTCGGCAAGTGACTTTATGGATAAAGTCAATGTCCAAGACAGTATTTTGGATTCTCACCTGATTAATCTCATGGCGTGTCAGCGTGGTACTAATGAGTACTGGTACCGTCGTCATGGTGATTTAAAATGTATGCTGAGGAACTTAGGAACTCCCACATGGTTCCTCACTTTGAGCTGTGCTGAGTATGGCTGGGAAGACTTACTTGAATTTCTACGAGAGGCAAATGCTAACGTAGAAAACATCGAATTCAAGACACCCGGAGAACTGTGCTCTTTGGATCCAGTCAATGTATGTAGGTACTTCAATCATAGATTTGAAGGTATGATGTCTTTCATCATGAATAAGAAGAATCCACCTCTTGGAGAGGTGTTGGATTTCTTCTGGAGGAAGGAGTACCAAGCAAGAGGTGCTCCTCATATACATATGTTGCTGTGGATCAAGGATGCACCTAAATTTGGAACGGATGCAGACGACTCAGTGATGAGTTTCATAGAACAGTATTCTACGTGTGCTGTTCCAAACGCAAAGGAGAAAAAAAGCCTAAGAGAAAAAGTTCTACGTTTCCAAAGCCATCGATGTGGAAAGTACTGTCGTCGTAAATTCCGGAACAAAGACAAGTTCTACACCAAATGTCGTTTCGGCTTTCCACGATCGGTGATTTCTAAAGGAAGAGTGAACAGTTTGATGTCTTCGCTGCGACATAATGTGATGAAGAAATCACCTAAAAACACATACAATTTGAAGAGGAACGAAGAGTCTAAGTACATCAACGACTACAACCCGGTGATTTTGTCCATGTGGAATGCTAACATGGATATACAGTTTGTGGCTGATAACTGTATGGCTGTGGCTAGGTATGTGACATCTTACATCACCAAATAAGAGAAGACAGAATTGAAGGATATGTGGGAGGACATTTCCCATGAAAAGAGCCTCAGCAAGAAGTTGTACAGTTTCAGTCTGAAGATGTTGTCGCATCGAGAAATCGGAGCTTACGAATTTTCTGACCGGTTGTCTTCAGCAAGTCTCTATGCCAAGTCCAGGAGTATCGTTTGGGCGAGTGTTGGTCTTGCTGCAACGCGTAATCGAGTTCTGAAACCTGTGCGGGAAATTGAGTATTTGGCGGAAAAGGAGCCAAACAGTACCGACATTTTGAAGAGCAACATGTTGGATACATATTATCCAAATCGAAGCAGTCACCTCGAGAATGTTTGTCTGTATGAGGTTCTGCAAAATTACATATTCAAGAGGAACATCAAAGAAGATACTGAGAAAGGAGTGTATGCTGTAATAGGAAGTGAGGGATGTCTGGTCAAGCAAAGAAAATGCCACTTGATAAACCATCGAAAATTGAGTGGCGAATCTCCTGAAAAAAAGGAGTTTTTCTATTTAGCACTTTTGCAACTTTTTAAGCCTTGGCGTGCAGAAGAGGAACTGCTTGGAGATTTCCTCTGTTACGAAGACTCTTTCAATGCTGCCAAGGAGACCATAGAATGTCCTGCTTTTTCCAAATATGTAGAAATGTTGAATGTGGAAATTGAGCAGGAAGCAACGATTGCAGCCGAGATTGCCAGAGACAGTTCTCAGGACAGTCAGAGTTCTGCTTCATTGAGTCAGGATCCACTAGGAGGACCTCTTATCGAAAATGAAGCTGCCACTGCTATGAATGAAGTGGAAAGAGCCATGGCACATGCTCAGGAGGATGCGGTTAACTTAGAAGAGTTGGAAAGACAACTCAACGTTGAGCAGAGGAAAATATATGACGAACTTACCATGCAAATTGATCATGGATTAAGTCATGATAAGAAAGAGTGCTCATGTACGTCGTTGAAGCCTGTCCGACTGTACGTGAGTGGAGAAGCGGGAACTGGAAAAAGTTTCCTTATTAAAGCAATTTCATGTTATTTGCAGGAAAGGACAGAGTCATCGCTGTCTTGTGTTGTCACCGCTCCAACTGGACTGGCAGCACATAACATTAAAGGGATTACTTTACATCGTTTACTGATGCTGCCAGTGGAGCATGACAACAAATTAGAATATCACAAGCTATCTGGAGATGCTTGTTTTGAAGTTTCAAGAGTCTTGAGGAAAATGAAACTTCTTATCATTGACGAAGTAAGCATGGTTTCCAATGTCATGCTTGCCTTTGTGCATTTGAGAATGCAAGAAGTTCTCAAAACAGAGTATGATGTGTTATTTGGTGGCAAACACATCATTGTTTTTGGAGATCTTCTGCAGCTGACACCAGTGAAAGGGCAACCTGTGTTCAAAATGCTCACGCATGAAGATACCAGGAAGTGCTTAGGGAGTATTGGCAACGTCAATATATGGTTAAACTTCAATTATGCTGAACTGCATGAAAATATGCGTCAGGCAAAGGATGAAGTTTACAAGACTATTCTACAAGATGTTAGAATTGGAAAAGTGACCGAGCATGGGAAAGAAGCTTTACATGCACGATTACTGACAAATTTATATCCAGACGAAGATGTTGTGCCTGAGAATATTTTTCAGAAAGTTACTGAGAAAAAATCTGGAATATGTTTGATGCCAACTCTTGCAGAATGTGCCAAATTCAACAACAAAATGTTGCATTTAGAAAAGCAAGAGATTGTGAAATTGGAAGCTATTGACAGAGTAGAGCATATGGGATCAACAATTATTTTGTCTGAGAATCTGAAAACAAAATTGGATTCATTAGAGAAGAGTATATCTAAAACTGCGGGTTTTGAAAAGACTCTGAATGTGTGCTTGAACTGCCGTATAATTTTAAGAAGGAATTTACATGTTGAAAGAGGTCTGGTAAATGGATCAATGGGTAATGTTGTTGATTTTGTGAAATACAGAAATAGAGATGGAATTGAATTTTTAAAAATTAAATTTGATGGCATTGAGGAAGTACAGCTAATTGCTCGTTGTTCTGCTAGATTTTTGCTTGTAAAAGACTTATATGTTCGTCGTAAGCAGTTTCCTGTTTGCTTGGCATATGCGGTGACAATCCATAAATCGCAAGGTTTAAGTGTAGACTGTGCATTGGTGAATATTGGCAGTTCTGTGTTCAAGGAGGGTATGGCATATGTGGCATTGTCACGAGTTAGGACTTTATCGGGATTGTACTTGATTGAGTGTGATGTCACAAACATTTGTGCGGATCTAGATTGTGTTAAGGAATACAATAGGTTGAGAAGAGAGTATGCGCCACATTTGCCTCAGTATCCTTTGTTTGAGAAACGTGTGGTAGGCCGGAAACGAAGAAATGTGACCAATACTGGGGAGGTTGTAGCAAAAAGACGAAAAGTTGATGAACCTGAAATTATAAGCAGAAACAAAAAGGATTCTGTTGAAGATGTTGTTGGTTTTCAATTTGAAAACAGTTCTGGTGTCAACTGCTATGCTAATGTAGTGGTTAATGTTGTCTTTTCTCTAGAAACTTTAAAAGAACAGATTGTGGTCAATTCGGATCAAAGATTTTGCAGTTTGTTAAATTCTGTGTTAGAGAAATGTAGCACTGATAGAACAAACATAGAAAGTGTGTCTGAAATTCGAAATCTGTTAGACAGATGTTCAGGCCAAACACAATTCTCTCAAAATAGTCAGCAAGATTGTCAGGAGTTTTTAATGTATATGCTTGATGTATTGCATGATGAAGGTGTAGATGTAGATCACCTGTTTGGGCTTTCTTATCAATGGCAGCATGACTGCGAGAACTGTAGGGTATCAGCTACTACTAGTGTAGACTCAGAAAGATTTATATATTTAACTTTGCCAGACAGTAAATCAGTCTCTTTTAATAAGCTAGTAAAAGCAGCTGATCACAACATGGAGTGTAGCCAATGTAAATCTGAAATGATGTCCACTTTATTTATACGAACATATGGCCAGTATGTCATTTTAATGTTCCAACGATGTAGGCCTGATGGAACAAAATTGACAACTTTAATTAAAAATTTTGTGGCTTCACAGTTGTCAATATCAGGAAGGACTTTTGTAACTGTAGCAATTATATATCATGATGGTCCTTCAATAACATCAGGACATTATACAGCTTATTTAAAGTGTAGAAATGGCTGGTCATTCTGCAATGATTCTGTTTTAATTTTCAAAAAAAAATTGCCATATGACCTTAAAAACTCTTACCTGGTGTTTTTAAAACCAAAATTTTAGGGAAAGAATCTCGGGATGTGCTCTGAGGAATTTCAAGAAGTTCTCATGGCTCCTACACTATTTGGCCTTGAGGATAAGTGTAGTACAGAGACATAACTTTTTACCATAACACTGGACGTTATTGAGAAATACGTGCACTTTGAATGAGTTCAGAAAAACTATTTCTTTTTATAAGCTAATTGAAGCAGCGAATCAAAACATGGAGTAGAGGGAATGTAAGTCTGCAATGCTGTCTACTGTTTTACATTGCTTTGTGATTAAAAGTGATGTAGAGAATTAAATAATTGTACTAGTCATAAAGGTAGTGTAAGTCTGCTTCATAGTAAGCAGTATCAGTGTGATAGGAAATGTAGAACATGATTGAGCAAGAAGGGGAAGATATTACTAGTCCAGGATTGTGTAAATGATCTTCAACATTTTAATTCTGAAAGTTGCGGAAATGCGAAAAGACGGGATTGGCTTACAAGAAATCCAAGAGTTATACATGGCTCTGACACGATTTGGCCTTGTGGAATCGTGTGGTAGAGAGCGAGAAGTCATTTATTGTATGTAACATGTTTTTGAAAACGATGGAGGTTTTCTTTCAGAAAGTGGCGGGTTGAAAGTAATAACAGCACAACAGAGTGTAAGCTGTTCATAGGACATCCTTGGCCGTCATGGAAAGTAAGTTAACTTTAAGGAGTTCTGAATTCTGATTTGTAATGTATGGGTTTTTTAAACACAATCATTTTGATTGTGTTTTTTTTTCCCCGCTGTTATATGATGAATACCTTCAAGTCACTGTTTTAGTGAAATTTGATACATTCTGAGAACAGCAAAAATAAACCATTTAACATGTATAATTAATTCTGTTCTGTTTGCATTTATGATGTACATGTAGAACTGTGTAGGAGGCATGGAGAAGGTGAGGCTTCTGTCAGTGTCAAAGTTGTTGCATACAGTGCTCATATTCTACGTAGTCTTTTATATTTCATTACTTTCACTGTTTCTGACAGATCTAAAAAATTTTTTTTTAAAAGAACAGTAAGTATAAGGGAAGGAAACAGACAGTTATGTTAAAAGAAACACAGCTATAGGGAATAAACTAGGGATACTGTTACCCGCAATCCTCTGCTGATGATGTCACTGAGCATGTCATGAATGATGTAATATGTGACATCATCAGCAGTGGATTACGTGTAATAGTATCTCTAGTTTACTCCCCTATAGCTGTCTTTCTTTTAACATAACTGTCTGTTTCCTTCCCTTATACTTACTGTTCTTTTTTATAAAAAAAATTTTTTGGTTCGCTTCCGGTTCGCGTACCGGGGAGCGAACTGGGAAGCGAACTAAGAGAAATAGAGGTTGGCACAGTTGCAAATATTGTACGAATTTTTTTATAACGGGGAGGTAGTTCTGAAAAGAACTTTTTTTTAAATTGTTTTTGTTGTTTTATATTTTTTTTATTATTTTTCTGAACATTTTTTTACTTTTTTTGAATTTTTCTGAACAGTTTTATATTTTTTTTGTTTTTTTTTCGGAGGGGGCAACGAAAACGATTCATTGTAAAGGGCTCAACAGGAGGAAGAAAACAAAAAAAAGAATTAATTGTTTGGGGAGTTTCGGACAAACATGAGCATGATTGTTAATAGCTCTGTTGATCAGAGTGATGCTACTTTCTGCGTAGCAAATGATTCCACTGCAATGTACGCAGACTTGTTTTACTTCACGAAATCTCGTTTGTATATTTGGCACCATCTCCCTGCCCTCTGGTCCCGTTACTTCCGGTACAACAGATCTTCTGGCCATAATAGGGAGATTATCTAGGTCGTCCTGTTCCTCTTCTTCCTCTTCTTGCTGAATTATAACTTTAGCAGGTGGTCCACTCTTCCTTGGATGTGGTGGAGGTGGTGGGGAAGCACCAGCTGAAGCTAGTAAAGAAGCCATTGCTCACTGGTAACAAAGGGTCTTTCTCTCACAATGATGAAAGTCAGAGTGAGGAAAGAAGGAGGGATTTTCACCATTTGGGAAAAAAAATAGTTCTCAACCAATGAAAAGTGTTCATTTTAGATCATATGACCTAGTCTTACATCATTAGGAAACCGAAAGTGAAATGAACCAATGAAAAGTGTTATTACCAAGTCACATGACCTGCTGTGTTTACGTTACGCGCTTTGCAGGGCCTCCCGGTTTGCTTCCAGAAACCTGTGCTTTGCGACTCGGTAAGCGTACGAGTTCGCTAACGTAGCACGTCATATGACGTATCACGCGACAACGCGAAACGTCATGCGGACGGGAGGCGTCACGATGTTGTTTTCTAACGCGGCAGTTGCGGTAAAGAAACGTTTACCGGCTCGCGGTCTATTTCGCGGCATCAAGGTCAGCTAACGGGAAGCTTCCCGATTCGCGAAGCGGGAACGAAGAAAAAAAAATATTTAAAAAAAAAAATTATTCATAAACATATAAAATATATTTTTGGATTTAAAGAAGAATACATTTTACAGCTACAGATATTAGCTGTTAAAAAACCAATGAAATTCACAGAAAAAACCATAGGTTATAGACAATATATAGTTAGGAATTAGCATTTACAAAACCTTGAAAATTCACTGAAAAAACCATAGGTTATAGACCATATATAGTTAGGAATTAGCATTTAAAAAACCTTATTTTACTCACACAAAACCATTGAAATTCCATATATAGTTAGTTGCACTAACTATATATCGCGCACCCGCAATCCACTGCTGATGATGTCACATATTACATCATTCATGACATGGTCAGTGACATCACTGATGACATCACTGATGACATCTCAAATGACATCACTGATGACATCTCATTTGACATCAATGACCACATCACTGATGATATCATTCATGTGACAATACAATGCATCTCCTCACATTTTAATATAACCTCTGTTTCACCCAGTGTTAAATACAGAGTATAATTTTTGAAACCATTGACACACCAATACTAGTTACTACATACGTACTCACTGATTCCTACGTCTACACACACATTCACTCATTCACCCATACAATCATTCATACATACAATCACTCATCTTTACAACACTATCATATGCACTCATACACCTATACAGACACTCACACTCTGCCACTCATCCATGGAGTTACTCACACACCTAGTCAGTCCTGTAAAGAATCAATCACACTTCCATTTTCTTGTCTATACAGTTAAACATAGAGCACCTTACATTTTCAAACATATACTAACACATATTTACTTTCTTATACAATCATTGATACAAGTACACATTGATCTGCACAGAGTCACACACCTCCCAGCCAGCCACACACACACTCAGTCTCCCATACAAATACTTGGACAATCAATCAATAACCCATATAGTTAATCATATAGCTACTGATCAACACATGCAGCAGTTTACAGAACAACAGACATAATGATGCACAAATTAAGACAGTTTAGTCACTAACCCATGCACTCAGTGAGACACATTTAATCACTCACTCATACATTCAGTCATGCACCTACTAAATCCTTCGTCCAGACAGTTATACATCTACTCATTCTTCAATATGTAAAACATATTTAAACTTTACAGAAACACACAGTCACTGGATGATGTCATCAGTGATGTCATCAGTGATGTCATTTGAGATGTCATCAGTGATGTCATCAGTGATGTCACTGACCATGTCATGAATGATGTAATATGTGACATCATCAGCAGTGGATTGCGGGTGCGCGATATATAGTTAGTGCAACTAACTATATATGGAATTTCAATGGTTTTGTGTGAGTAAAATAAGGTTTTTTAAATGCTAATTCCTAACTATATATGGTCTATAACCTATGGTTTTTTCAGTGAATTTTCAAGGTTTTGTAAATGCTAATTCCTAACTATATATGGTCTATAACCTATGGTTTTTTCTGTGAATATATATATATATTCACTGAAAAAACCATAGGTTATACACCATATATAGTTAGGAATTAGCATTTAAAAAACCTTATTTTACTCACACAAAACCATTGAAATTCCATATATAGTTAGTTGTACTAACTATATATCGCGCACCCGCAATCCACTGCTGATCATGTCACATATTACATCATTCATGACATGGTCAGTGACATCACTGATGACATCACTGATGACATCTCAAATGACATCACTGATGACATCACTGATGACATCTCAAATGACATCACTGATGACAACATCCAGTGACTGTATTTTTCTGTAAAGTTAAAATGTCTTACATATTTAAGAATGAGTGGATGTATAAGTGTCTGGATGAAGGATTTAGTAGGTGCATGACTGACTGTATGAATGAGTGATTAAATGTGTCTCACTGAGTGCATGGGTTAGTGACTAAACTGTCTTAATTTGTGCATCATTATGTCTGTTGTTCTGAAAACTGCTGCATGTGTTGTTCAGTAGCTATATGAGTAACTATATGGGTTATTGATTGGTTGCCCAAGTATTTGTATGGGAGACTGAGTGTGTGTGTGGGTGGCTGGGAGGTGTATGACTCTGTGCATAGATGTGTGAGCAGTTGATTCACTAGATGTATGGGTTCAAAAGTGCATGTGGAAACAGCTGTATGGGCGGTTGACTGTGTGCATCAGTGTATTGGTGAGTGAATGGATATCTCAGTGCTACATGTCAAAGTAAGTACATATGTAAAACACAGTACATGTGAGAGTTGACATATATAAATAACTGTGCAAACGAGCCAGTGAATGTGTGAGTGGCTGTATGGATCATTGTGAACTTGTATCAGGGATTGTATAAGAGAGTAAATATGTGTTAGTATATGTTTGAATAAGTAAGGTGTGTATAACTGTATAGTTGAGGAAATGGAGGTATGATTGATTCTTTGCATGACTGACTAGGTGTGTGAGTAACTCCATGGATGAGTGACAGTCTGTGAGTGTCTGTTTACACTGAGTGTATCTAAGGTTATATTAGAGTCTGAAGAGCTTCATCGTATTATCACATGAATGATGTCATCAGTGATGTGATCAGTAATGTCAAATGAGATGTCATCAGTGATGTCATCAGTGATGTCATCAGTGATGTCATCAGTGATGTCATTTGAGATGTCATCAGTGATGTCATCAGTGATGTCACTGACCATGTCATGAATGATGTAATATGTGACATGATCAGCAGTGGATTGCGGGTGCGCGATATATAGTTAGTCCAACTAACTATATATGGAATTTCAATGGTTTTGTGTGAGTAAAATAAGGTTTTTTAAATGCTAATTCCTAACTATATATGGTGTATAACCTATGGTTTTTTCAGTGAATTTTCAAGGTTTTGTAAATGCTAATTCCTAACTATATATGGTCTATAACCTATGGTTTTTTCAGTGAATTTCATTGGTTTTTTAAAAGCTAATATCTATAGCTGTAAAATGTATTCTTCTTTAAATCCAAAAATATATTTTATATGTTTATTAATAATTTTTTTTTAAATATTTTTTTTGTTTCGCTCCCGGTCCGCGAACCGGAAAGCTTTCCGTTAGCTCAAATTGATGCCGCGACCCGGTCCGCGAACCGGTAAACATTCCGTTTGCGCAACTGCCGCTTTAGAAATCAACATCGTGATGCGTCGCGAAAGCGCGACGTATCGCGTTGCCGCGTAATGTGTCTTATGACGTACCGCGTTAGCGCACCCGGAAGTGCCCCGGGGCGGGGACCGATGCGCGAAACGCAGCTCCCCGGAAGCGATCCGCGTCGCGTCGCGAAAGCGCGACGTATCGCGTTGCCGCGTAATGCGTCTTATGACGTACCGCGTTAGCGCACCCGGAAGTGCCCCGGGGCGCGGACCGAGGCGCGAAGCGCAGCGACCCGGAAGCTATCCGGGGCGCGGACCGGAGCGCGTAACGTAAGCATAACAGGTCATGTGACTTGTTAATAACACTTTTCATTGGTTCATTTCACTTTTGGTTTCATAATCATGTAAGGCTAGGTCAGGTGACCTAAAAATAACACTTTTCATTGGTTGAGAACTATTGTTTTTCCCAAATGATGAAAACCCCTCCTTCTTTCCTCACTCTGACTTTCATCATTGTGAGAGGAAGACCTTTATTAATACTTGAGAAATGGCTTCAGTAGTTGCTTCAGCTGGTGCACCCCCACCACCACCTCCACCTCCTCATGGGAAGAGAGGACCACCTCCCCAGGTCATGACCAACACAGAGGAGGAAGAAGAAGAAATAGAGGAAGAGGAGAGAGAAGAACCACAGTTCTTGGAAGAGATGCCCCGGGTTTCCCATAGGAAAGCCAGTTTCATCTGGCAGTTTTATTCAATCCCTCCAGGGCAAAAGAAAGTGAATGCGAGGTATGTCACCTGTCTCATCTGCAAAGATAAATTATCAAGAGGGACTGATAAAAAGTATAGTTATGGGAACTATACCATGCATAGGCACATGACCAGGAGGCATCCACTCAATTACAGCCGGGCGGAAATACGGGATATGGAACAAAATCCAACATCAACTCCTGTGGCCAGGTCAAGATCGTCAATATCATTGACACCAGCAGAGGCACGGGAAACTGTGCCAAACATCCAAGAGAATTTTGGCCACATGAAACATACTTGTATGCACTGTGGTGCGTTGATAGCATGTGGTAATATGAGTATAAATGCCATCAACCTGGCTTATGAAAATCATAATTGCCCTAACCGCCCCCAGTAATTTTTTTTTTTGCTCCTGTTGAGCCCTTTTCAATGCCTGTTTTTTGTTGTTTCCCCCCCCAAAAAAACCCAAAAAAATATAAAATCGTTCAAAAAATACAAAAAAAAACAAAAAATAAAAAAAATATAAAACAACAAAAACATTAAAAAAAAAAGTTCTTTTCAGAACTACCTCCCCTTTCAAAAAAAATTGCTAGAATGTTTAGCACTCTGGCAAGCTCTATTTCTTTTGGTTCGCTTCCCGGTTAGCTTCCCGGTACGCGGACCGGGAGCTAACCAAAAAAAAAAAAAAGAGTAAGTATAAGGAAAGTAAACAGAGAGTGATGTTAAAAGAAAGACAGCTATAGGGAGTAAAGAAGAGATACTGTTTAATAGATCTATTTACCGAAGAAAAGACGGAAGAGGGTATAATTGTGAAAAACAAAATAGATAAGGAAGTGAAAGAAAAAAAAAGAGAGTAGAACAATAACAAAGAAGAGTTTCTTGGAGAATGTGAGTGAATGTTCAAAATAAGATTAAAACATGGGGAATAACAGAGAGAAAAAATAGAAAACAGAAAACAAAAAATAACAGAAAAAGATTAATTGAAACAGCAAAGAAATGTAAGTAACATAGAGCCATATCATCAACATAGGCAATAAAAGTTTTGCAGCTTTTATCGGCAGAAATGTGTCGCTAAAGCCGCTTTTGCGGCAGAAAACTGCCGCTAAAACCACTTTTGCACCAGTTTTCTGCCAATAAAAACAGCAATAGTTTTATTGGCTGTGTTCATAATATGCCCCTTAGTGTGCTTCAACTACACAGAGAAAGCATTATGAACAAGTAGTGATAGAGTGATCAGTCAAAGACACTAAGAGTAATAGAGACGGAGCGAGTGAACAAGAGTGAGGAACTATGAGAAGAGAGGGACTGAGAAAAAGAGTGGAAGGAGTTGAGTAAGTAGGTAATAGAGAAAGGAATGAGGGAAGTAGCAAAGGCAGGAAACTGAGGGTTAAAGAAATGAAGCAGTGGAACTAATAGAAGTTAAATGTGATAGAAATGTAACGAAAAGAGTACAAAACATTTACCTTATAATTGTCGTTAAATTACTCACTTTTTGTTTTTATACTTTCAATCTGTGAAAGAGAGAACAAACATTTGAAAAATAATAAAACATGTATTTAAAAATTACAAAAGACAAGGGAAAAGATTGAAGGACAAACAGTTTTTCAACAACTTTGACACTTACAGAAGCTTCTGCTTCTCCAGGCCCCCTACACAGTCCTAAAGATATACATTTTAAACTAACAGTATCTTGATGCAGATGAAGTGAGGCCTATTTTAAAACATGGTGCATCTTTTGCATTGCTGTTGTCTCAGAAAAGTGTCGCAAAACACTAAAATTTTAAATGATTGCTTCAGGATGCCAATAAGATGTGTCCTATCCAGAGGTTTGTTTGAGGTGAGGCCTACTCAGGGTTGCAGATGAAATTTAGAGTTGTTGAAGAGTACAGAGAAGATAATACATTTGCATGCCTACCAATGAAGTGAGTCATGTCCACTGCACTCTTGAACAAAGGCCAAACCTCCTCTGTTTCCCTGGACAGACCTAAACTTGATCTGCACAATGTGATTCGTAATGATAGGAAACACAGGTGATGTAATTGAAATACGTGAAATTTCTTTTGCTCATTTCACAATCACATTACTTGTGTTTCCTTTGCTTAGGTATCTCATTGTGCAGATGTAGTCCAGCATATGAAAGAGTACGCAGAAGTGCAGCACTGCATGCAACAACTTTGACACTTACAGAAGCCTCACCTTCTCCATGCCTCCTACACAGTTCTACATATACATCATAAATGCAAACAGTACAGAATTAATTATACATGTTAAATGGTTTATTTTTGCTGTTCTCAGAATGTATCAAAATTCACTAAAAACAGTGACTTGAAGGTATTCATCATATAACAGCGGGGAAAAAAAACACAATCAAAATGATTGTGTTTAAAAAACCCATACAATATAACAAATCAGAATTCAGAACTCCTTAAAGTTAACTTACTTTCCATGACGTCAAAGGATGTCCTATGAACAGCTTACACTCTGTTGTGCTGTTATTACTTTCAGCCCGCCACTTTCTGAAAGAAAACCTCCATCGTTTTTAAAAATATGTTACATGCAATAAATGACTTCTTGCTCTCTACCACAAGTTTCCACAAGGCCAAATCTTGTCAGAGCCATTCATAACTCTTGGATTTCTTGTAAGCCAATCCCGTCATTTGGCATTTCTGCAACTTTCAGAATTAAAATGTTGAAGATCATTTTCACAATCCTGGAATAGTAATATCTTCCCCTTCTTGCTCAGTCATGTTCTACATTTCCTATGACACTGATACTGCTTACTATGAAGCAGACTTACACTACCTCTATGACTACTACAATTATTTAATTCTCTACATCACTTTTAATCACAAAGCAATGTAAAACAGTAGACAGCATTGCAGACTTACATTCCCTCTACTCTATGTTTTGATTGGCTGCTTCAATTAGCTTATAAAAAGAAATAGTTTTTCTGAACTCATTCAAAGTGCACTTATTTCTCCATGACGTCCAGTCTTATGGTTAGAAGTTATGTCTCTGAACTACACTTATCCTCAAGGCCAAATCGTGTAGGAGCCATTAGAACTTCTTGAAATTCCACAGAGCACATCCCGAGATTCTTTCCCTAAAATTTTGGTTTTAAAAACACCAGGTAAGAGTTTTTAAGGTCATACGGCAATTTTTTTTTGAAAATTAAAACAGAATCATTGCAGAATGACCAGCCATTTCTAGACTTTAAATAAGCTGTGTAATGTCCTGATGTTATTGAAGGACCGTCATGATATATAATTGCTGCAGTTACAAAAGTCCTTCCTGATATTGACAACTGCGAAGCCACAACATTTTTAATTAAAGTTGTCAATTTTGTTCCATCAGGCCTACATCGTTGGAACATTAAAATGACATACTGGCCATATGTTCGTATAAATAATGTGGACATCATTTCAGATTTACATTGGCTACACTCCATGTTGTGATCAGCTGCTTTTACTAGCTTATTAAAGGAGACTGATTTACTGTCTGGCAAAGTTAAATATATAAATCTTTCTGAGTCTACACTAGTAGTACTTGATACCATACAGTTCTCGCAGTCATGCTGCCATTGATAAGAAAGCCCAAACAGCTGATCTACATCTACACCTTCAGCATGCAATACATCAAGCATATACATTAAAAACTCCTGACAATCTTGCTGAATATTTTGAGAGAATTGTGTTTGGCCTGAACATCTGTCTAACAGATTTCGAATTTCAGACACACTTTCTATGTTTGTTCTATCAGTGCTACATTTCTCTAACACAGAATTTAACAAACTGCAAAATCTTTGATCAGAATTGACCACAATCTCTTCTTTTACATTTTCTAGAGAAAACTAAACATTAACCACTACATTAGCATAGCAATTGACACCAGAACTGTTTTCAAATTGAAAACCAACAACATCTTCAACAGAATCCTTTTTGTTTCTGCTTATAATTTCAGGTTCATCGACTTTACGTCTTTTTGCTACAACCTCCCCAGTATTGGTCACATTTCTTTGTTTCCGGCCTACCACACGTTTCTCAAACAAAGGATATTGAGGCAAATGTGGCGCGTACTCTCTTCTTAACCTATTGTATTCCTTAACACAATCTAGATCCGTACAAATGCTTGTGACATCACACTCAATCAAGTACAATCCCGATAAAGTTCTAACTCGTGACAATGCCACATATGCCATACCCTCCTTGAACACAGAACTGCCAATATTCACCAATGCACTGTCTACACTTAAACCTTGCGATTTATGGATTGTCACCGCATATGCCAAGCAAACAGGAAACTGCTTACGGCGAACATATAAGTCTTTTACAAGCAAAAATCTAGCAGAACAACGACCAATTAGCTGTACTGCCTCAATGCCATCAAATTTAATTTTAAAAAATTCAATTCCATCTCTATTTCTGTATTTTACAAAATCAACAACATTACCCATTGATCCATTTACCAGACCTCTTTCAACATGTAAATTCCTTCTTAAAATTATACGGCAGTTGAAGCACACATTCAGAGTCTTTTCAAAACCTGCAGTTTTAGATATACTCTTCTCTAATGAATCCAATTTTGTTTTCAGATTCTCAGACAAAATAATTGTTGATCCCATATGCTCTACTCTGTCAATAGCTTCCAGTTTCACAATCTCTTGCTTTTCTAAATGCAACATTTTGTTGTTGAATTTGGCACATTCTGCAAGAGTTGGCATCAAACATATTCCAGATTTCTTCTCAGTAATTTTCTGAAAAATATTCTCAGGCACAACATCTTGTTCTGGATATAAATTTGACAGTAATCGTGCATGTAAAGCTTCTTTCCCATGCTCGGTCACTTTTCCAATTCTAACATCTTGTAGAATAGTCTTGTAAACTTCATCCTTCGCCTGACGCATATTTTCATGGAGTTCAGCATAATTGAAGTTTAACCATATATTGACGTTGCCAATGCTGCCTAGGCACTTCCTGGTATCTTCATGCGTGAGCATTTTGAACACAGGTTGCCCTTTCACTGGTGTCAGCTGCAGAAGATCTCCGAAAACAATGATGTGTTTGCCACCAAATAACACATCATACTCTGTTTTGAGAACTTCTTGCATTCTCAAATGCACAAAGGCAAGCATGACATTGGAAACCATGCTTACTTCGTTAATAATAAGAAGTTTCATTTTCCTCAAGATTCTTGAAACTTCAAAACAAGCATCTCCAGATAGCTTGTGATATTGTAATTTGTTGTCATGCTCCACTGGCAGCATCAGTAAACGATGTAAAGTAATCCCTTTAATGTTATGTGCTGCCAGTCCAGTTGGAGCGGTGACAACACAAGACAGCGATGACTCTGTCCTTTCCTGCAAATAGCATGAAATTGCTTTAATGAGGAAACTTTTTCCAGTTCCCGCTTCTCCACTCACGTACAGTCGGACAGGCTTCAATGACGTACATGAGCACTCTTTCTTGTCATGACTTAATCCATGATCAATTTGCATGGTAACTTCGTCATATATTTTCCTCTGCTCAACGTTGAGTTGTCTTTCCAACTCTTCTAAGTTAACCGCATCCTCCTGAGCATGTGCCATGGCTCTTTCCACTTCATTCATAGCAGTGGCAGCTTCATTTTCGATAACAGGTCCTCCTAGTGGATCCTGACTCAATGAAGCAGAACTCTGACTGTCCTGAGAACTGTCTCTGGCAATCTCGGCTGCAATCATTGCTTCCTGCTCAATTTCCGCATTCAACATTTGTACATATTTGGGAAAAGCAGGACATTCTATGGTCTCCTTGGCGGCATTGAAAGAGTCTTCGTAACAGAGAAAATCTCCAAGCAGTTCCTCTTCTGCACGCCAAGGCTTGAAAAGTTGCAAAAGTGCTAAATAGAAAAACTCCTTTTTTTCAGGAGATTCGCCACTCAATTTTCGATGGTTTACCAAGTGGCATTTTCTTTGCTTGACCAGACATCCCTCACTTCCTATTACAGCATACACTCCTTTCTCAGTATCTTCTTTGATGTTCCTCTTGAATATGTAATTTTGAAGAACCTCATACAGACAAACATTCTCGAGGTGAATGCTTCGATTTGGATAATATGTATCCAACATGTTGGTCTTCAAAATGTCGGTACTGTTTGGCTCCTTTTCCGCCAAATACTCAATTTCCCGCACAGGTTTGAGAACTCGATTACGCGTTGCAGCAAGACCAAGACTCGCCCAAATGATACTCCTGGACTTGGCATAGAGACTTGCTGAAGACAACCGGTCAGAACATTCGTACGCTCCGATTTCTCGATGCGACAACATCTTCAGACTGAAACTGTACAACTTCTTGCTGAGGCTCTTTTCATGGGAAATGTCCTCCCACATATCCTTCAATTCTGTCTTCTCTTTTTTGGTGATGTAAGACGTCACATACCGAGCCACAGCCATACAGTTATCAGCCACAAACTGTATATCCATGTTAGCATTCCACATGGACAAAATCACCGGGTTGTAGTCGTTGATGTATTTGGACTCTTCGTTCCTCTTCAAATTGTATGTGTTTTTAGGTGATTTCTTCATCACATTATGTCGCAGCGAAGACATCAAACTGTTTACTCTTCCTTTAGAAATCACCGGTCGTGGAAAGCCGAAACGACATTTGGTGTAGAACTTGTCCTTGTTTCGGAATTTACGACGACAGTGCTTTCCACATCGATGGCTTTGGAAACGCAGAACTTTTTCTCTTAGGCTTTTCTTCTCCTTTGCGTTTGGAACAGCACACGTAGAATACTGTTGTATAAAACTCATCACTGAGTCTTCTGGATCCGTTCCAAATTTAGGTGCATCCTTGATCCACAGCAACATATGTATATGAGGAGCACCTCTTGCTTGGTACTCCTTTCTCCAGAAGAAATCCAACACCTCTCCAAGAGGTGGATTCTTCTTATTCATGATGAAAGACATCATAGCTTCAAATCTATGATTGAAGTACCTACATACATTGACTGGATCCAAAGAGCACAGTTCTCCGGGTGTCTTGAATTCGATGTTTTCTACGTTAGCATTTGCCTCTCGTAGAAATTCAAGTAAGTCTTCCCAGCCATACTCGGCACAGCTCAGAGTGAGGAACCATGTGGGAGTACCTAAGTTCCTCAGCATACATTTTAAATCACCATGACGACGGTACCAGTACTCATTAGTACCACGCTGACACGCCATGAGATTAATCAGGTGAGAATCCAAAATACTGTCTTGGACATTGACTTTATCCATAAAGTCACTTGCCGAGATGTTTTGCATGTGTATACCACTTTTCAAGATGTGGTTCACTGCATATGACAGTCCAGACAGATCGCTTTCAAACAGGAGATGAAACAAATAAGGAATGCATTGTCGAAACCTAGCATCTCCTGCATACAATCGCAAAGTCCGGTATTCAGAAGCAGGAATTTGATGAGGTCGCTCATCATATCTTCCTCCCTGACCTGTTGGAAAAAGCTGTGGGAAACACCGAGCTTCCAAACTTTCCTCCCAAACACTAATGGGACTCCCATTGGCTTGTTTCATTTGAAACAAATCAATAGCATTCCACATGACTTCCTTGGAATGCAAAGGATGAACACTATAATGTTCATATATTTCTTCACTAGTAGAAGTTTCTACTTTCTCAATTTGACCAGCACACAAATCGCTATCCTCTTCCTCACTTACTTCCTCTTCTGCAACATATACATTCTTATAGTATTTATTATTTTTTTTCAAATACAATGTTGCCTTTTTAACTTTCCTAACATCTACTAAATCTTGCCATATTTTCTTATTCTTTGTCGGAACCCCATTAACTAAGATAACCAGAGGTTCCTCGTCCACTTTTTCTACTCCAATTGTGTTAATGTTTTTCTTCAAATCTAGAGGCAAATAAACAACTCTTCCCTTTAATCCTCTCTGTAAATCTGATGGAGGCAATTTCCCTGTCTTTGGCTCCATTCTTACAATAGCCTGAAAGGGATGGATACTTTGAATCAAAATAGATTCATAAGTATTTAAATCCTTCAATTCAGAAGGAATCTCAACCAATTCCAGATTATTATGAACTGCTCTAGCAGGCATCTGGTTTTGATTTAATTTGCAACAACAATAAGTACACACACGTTGATCCAATCCCAAATCAAAACAATTTTCTACCATCAAGTGTTTTGCGAAATCCTTCCATTCACTATTATTTTCCCTTTCACTTTTTGCATATAAATCCACTAACTTAGTCTGATTCTTATAATAAGTGCGTCGACAACACACACAAGTGAAATGTGGCCTCTCACTTGATTTGACCTGAAACGTGGCAATTTCCCTCTGGAAATTATCTGTACTGGAAACCTGTACACTATCTTCCACATTACCCGCTTCTTCTTGGTCAATTTCAACATTCTCCTCTTTATTTCCAAAGTAACAAAACTCAATTTCTTCACATATATTCTTCACATCTATTTCATAACCATGCAAAAGATCAGCACATAATTTTTTAAGCATAATTGCTGGACTCTTAGCATAATACAACATTCTAACTAATTTCCTCACTTTATTATGATGCACTGCTAGCATCCTGAAATGATGAAAAACACTCTGGCATACTCTCCTGGAAAGACAAGCCAGTGAATGACCATGCAAACCTGTCACTTCTCTCACTCTGCAAGGATCTAATTCTTGCAACAACCTTATTTTCTGCTTCAAACTTTTCTTATTAAATGACCGTACAAAATCACAAAGCAAATTGATGGAATCCTGTCGCACACTGCAAATACTACTACACTTCCAGGTGTACACAGGACCCTTAGCACGTCTTCCTAAAACCTCATTACCTAACACCTCTTCTGCCTCTGTTGTCACAAGTTTTTCTTTTTCAACTGGACAACCATCTTTCACTTCATAAGCACGACCACTGGTGTCAACTGCATGCACCAAATCATTATCCTGGAAATAACTCTCCTCATTAAAAAATGCCTCACAGCTTGAACTATGCATCCATTCTCCAGAAAAAACTTCACAAAAATTACTACGATTAACTATTCTCTTCCATCTACTATTTCTTTTGAAATCATAAATTGCCTTGTTTAGCTTCCTAATTCTATTGATTATCAAAATAAATAACTTACGTTTAATTTCAAATGCCTGATCAATAACTTTCTCAACTTTTTTTTTCTCTTATAAAAAAACACTTTCTGTTGACCTTTCTTAATAATTTTTTAACAAATTGCCAATTATCCTGTTGCGGAACATTCGTTTACGAATGTCCCTAAACTGTTGTTTCCTTCTACTATCATGCACAGAGTTATCTCTTGCTTTAGCAGTAACATTTTTGATTGGCCTTTCCTTTCCATTTGAATTGCTTCTCTTTTTCTGGACTGAAACATTTTCTGTAGTAATATTTTTTTTACTACAAATATTTCTTATGAATGTTTTTGTACTCTTACCCGGTGCTTTCTTGTTGACTTGACAAATCTTTTTGTTAGAGGACTGCTGCTTTTTTTCAATCACCTGCTGTCTTTGACGTTTTGCAGCCTTTTATCAGTCTTTCTTTCATTGGCATGGTGAAATGTTGAAATGATCTGCAGTTGAATCTGTGGTAAAATATATAAAAAAATTTTATTAACCACTATTACCCAACAGTACATCAATAACAGTAATCAAAAACTTAAAACACTACTTTACATTTTTACATATAAGATTTTTTAGTGCATGGCAATTTTAGAATACAGAAATAGCAGAAAAGAAATGGAATTTATATTCATGTTACCTGTGCTATCTTATATGTGAATCTGATCTAATTTTATGAGCATATTTTAATATTTTATTGAAGACACTACACATAACCTGTTTTTGAAGGTGTCTTTATTTTTAAATTAAACGGTTTACATTTTTACTTTTTATTTATTATAAATTTTAAAAATAAATGTTTATAGTTCCATAGGATCAAGCAGGTCAGCTTCCCACCCTATGTCATATAATTCGGACAAATCTGCATCCTCATCACGTTCTTCTTCATCCTCAGGATTTAAATCATCCAAGGGATCAACATCCACTGATGTTTCAAGTACAAGTTCAATGATGAGGTCAAAATCAACTGATTGCTGATTGTCGCTCATGTTGATGTTGTCTTTATCTTTAAAGAAAGATAACAACAATGAGATGTTGCAGAGTAAGAGACAAATCTCAGAGATTATAATAGTAAAATTGTTTAACAAGAGTAACATTTTGCAGCTATTATTTAGCCATGTCCAGCGATGCTGAGCAGGTGAAGCCTATGTCTAATTTTTCAGTGAACAGGACTCATCTCTTCTTAACCTTGCATAAGCCTCACCGACTCTGTGTCCCCTGCACATATTTATTTATTTATAGTCTTGTAATGCGCGAGAATCAGCCCCGAAGGGGTATCTCCGCGCGTGGCTTCTGGGTGAGTTAGGCAAAACCATAAATCGGAAAAGACAGAAGGGAAACTAAATTAATCCTGTGTAAATAAGTAAGTTTTCAATTTCTTCCTGAAATTGAAGAGGTGAGGAGTTTGTCTTATCAAGGGAGGGAGGGAATTCCACAGCATAGGACCTTTAAGGGAGGGGGCACGGCCACCCTGTCTTGCTCTGTTTACTTTAGGTATGTATAGCAACATAGTGTTGCTGGAGCGTAAAGTGCGTCCAGGTGAGTAAGGAAGGAAGATATCCTTCAAATATTTGGGACCAGAGCCATAGATACATTTATGCATGATACAGCAAAGTTTAAATTGGATCCGCTGTTGCACTGGGAGCCAGTGAAGATGGGAAAGGAGGGGGCGTGAGGGGGTACGGGGGGGAGCATTCAGGATAAGTCTTGCCGTGGTGTTCTGTACCACCTGCAGTCTGCAAAGTTGTTCCTGGTTGGCAGAAATGAGTAGACTATTACAATAGTCCACCCGTCCTAGGACTAGTGCCTGAACCAGCGTCTTCCTATGGATGTTTGGTAGGAAAGGGAAGATACGCCGTAGAAGACCAATTGTACGGAAACACGTTCCCGCAACCTGACTAACGTGATCTTTCATGATCAGAGTTTGGTCTAGGCGTACCCCCAAATTTTTGATGGTTTGTTTGGGCGCTGGGACAGGTCCAAGCTCGGGTGGCCACCATTCCGGGGACCAGAGCAGGGTGGCCCCTCCAAACAGCATGACCTCAGTTTTGGTCACGTTGCATTGGAGGAAGTTCTGGGCCATCCATCCTGCCACCGCTCTCATACCGTCTTGGAAGGATTGCATGACTGCGGGTGTAATGGTTTGAAATGTAAAGGGGCAGATTTATGTTAAATGGCACATCCCCAGGCATGCACCAGTTAACGTGCACAGCTGCTCTGCCACCCATGGTGTGCCGCATTTACAATCAGATAGGAGAAAGCTGCGTCAAAACCCTGCGCCTGCTTTAAGCAGGCATAGGTCTTGACGCAACATTGTGGAGATGGGGCACCCCTGAGCCTTGCTGGAGCTGCATCGCACTTGCGATACAACTCCAGCAATGCGCCACCTTTACAGCACAGATACGTCACGCATCTGTGCCATTTTTGCCCCATGCTGCGCCGCATTGTAAATGCAGCACACCATGGGTGGCGGAACAGCGGCGCAGGATGACTGGCACATCCCTGGTGATGCGCCAGTCATCATAAATCTATCCCTAAGCTTCTTATCTTGTTACAGATGAACCGCCATATGTATCATCAAACTATTTTGCATTTCCTAAATAGCAAATTTTAAGGAATAAATAGCAATTCTTTACCATTCCTAATTTGCAATGAGCAAATTGCTAATTGCAAATTACCCATTCATTTCCATGGGCTAGGAGGCTCATAGGAATGAAGGTGCAATTTGCGATTAGCAATTAGCTCATCGCAAATTAGGAATTTTTCCAAGGGTGCAGGGGTGTCTCAAGAACACCCTGCTGCACCCCTGAAAAAGAAATTTGGGGGCATATGGCGCACATACATGCCCTAAGGGCATGTATTGGCGTCATATGGCACCTTTTGTTTTTTGGAAAAAAAGCTTTTTGAAAAGAATTCGCAAATTACCACCAACTAAAAGTTGGTGGTAGTTTCCAAATCCTTAATGTCATTTTTTACATATTTTTTGTTTGATACATTGCATTTAAGGAATCGCAAAATTTGCAAATCCTTCAGTGCAATCGCAAAATAAGGAATAGCAAATTTTGCTATTCCTTATTTTGCATCAAACTTGTTTGATACATACCATTTGTCTAATTAGCATTCGCAAAGGCCGAAATTCGCAGAATTTTGATCTTTGCGAATGCTAATTAGCTTGATACATATGGCCCCAAGTGAGGCCTGTCTTGCAACATGGTGCATCTTTTGCATCACTGCTGCATCGGTTTCATGTGGCACGTTTTTTTTACACCATGACACATCTGCCTAAATGCATCAATTTGTAATTTTGTCGCCTCATAGCAAATCTTTTGCACCGCCGCTGCATCATAAGAATGACGCACAGTGGCGCAAAAGAGGCATACACCTATCATAAATCTGTCCCTAGCATTTTAAATAATTAATCCAGGATGACGATAAGGTGTGGCCTATCCAGAGGTTTGTTTAAGGTGAGGCCTACTCAGGATTGCAGATTAAAGTTACGCTTGATGAAGAATACAGAGGAGATAATACATGTAAAGGCCTACCAATGAAGTAAGTAATGTCCACTTTATTGTGCCAGTCATCATAAATGTATCCCTAAGCTTCTTATCTTGTTACAGATGAACCGCCATATGTATCATCAAACTATTTTGCATTTCCTAAATAGCGAATTTTAAGGAATAAATAGCAATTCTTTACCATTCCTAATTTGCAATGAGCAAATTGCTAATTGCAAATTACCCATTCATTTCCATGGGCTAGGAGGCTCATAGGAATGAAGGTGCAATTTGCGATTAGCAATTAGCTCATCGCAAATTAGGAATTTTTTCAAGGGTGCAGGGGTGTCTCAAGAACACCCTGCTGCACCCCTGAAAAAGAAATTTGGGGGCATATGGCGCACATACATGCCCTAAGGGCATGTATTGGCGTCATATGGCACCTTTTGTTTTTTGGAAAAAAAGCTTTTTGAAAAGAATTCGCAAATTACCACAAACTAGAAGTTGGTGGTAGTTTCCAAATCCTTAATGTCATTTTTTACATATTTTTTGTTTGATACATTGCATTTAAGGAATCGCAAAATTTGCAAATCCTTCAGTGCAATCGCAAAATAAGGAATAGCAAATTTTGAATTAAGGACATTTTAAGTCATTTCCACATGTGCAGTGTTTTCAAATTATGATTTGAAAATCGTTTTTATGGAAAAGGAATGGTTTGTAAATGTATGACAAGGACATAATGGTGTATGCTTCTTTATAAGGCATTTCAGTGTCTCTGATGTCATTTTTCCCATATTACATTATAAGACCTTTCCCCATGGAGCACATTCCTTGTAAATATGCTCCCACCTGTGCATGGTAAATTTAGATTTTGACTGTTTGAGTCACATAGCCATGTTAAAAGTGACCCCAAAAAATTGCAAAGGCTTTAAAAAAACACTTTCATGTGTCTTAAGGACATTTTAAGTCATTTCCCCGTGGGCAGTGTTTTGTAAGTGGCGCAAAAGAGGCATACACCTATCATAAATCTGTCCCTAGCATTTTAAATGATTAATTCATGATGACGATAAGGTGTGGCCTATCCAGAGGTTTGTTTAAGGTGAGGCCTACTCAGGATTGCAGATTAAAGTTACGCTTGATGAAGAATACAGAGGAGATAATACATGTAAAGCTCTACCAATGAAGTAAGTGATGTCCACTTCATTGCGCCAGTCATCATAAATGTATCCCTAAGCTTCTTATCTTGTTAGAGATCAACCGCCATATGTATCATCAAACTATTTTGCATTTCCAAAATAGCGAATTTTAAGGAATAAATAGCGATTCTTTACCATTCCTAATTTGCGATGAGCAAATTGCTAATTGCAAATTACCCATTCATTTCCATGGGCCAGGATGCCCATAGGAATGAAGGTGCAATTTGCGATTAGCAATTAGCTCATCACAAATTACGAATTTTTCCAAAGGTGCAGGGGTGTCTCAAGAACACCCTGCTGCACCCCTGAAAAAGAAATTTGGGGGCATATGGCGCACATAAATTTTAACAACATTCCTTTACCTCAAAAACGATTTTCAAGTCATAATTTGAAAACACTGCCCACAGGGAAATTACTTAAAATGTCCTTAAGACACATGAAAGTGTTTTTTGAAAGCCTTTGCAATTTTTTTGGGTCACTTTTAACATGGTTATGTGACTCAAACAGTCAAAATCTAAATTTACCATGCACAAGTGTGACCATATTTACAAGGAATGTGCCCCACGGAGAAAGGTCTTTTAATGTAATATGGGAAAAATGACATCAGAGACACTGAAATGCCTTATAAAGAAGCATACACCATTATATCCTTGTCATAAATTTACAAACCATTCCTTTTCCCCAAAAACGATTTTCAAATCATAATTTGAAAACACTGCACATGAGGAAATGACTTAAAATGTCCTTAAGACACATGAAAGTGTTTTTTGATTGCCTTTCCAGCATGGTTGGGTCACTTTTAACATGGCTATATAACACAAACATTCAAAATCTAAATTTGCCATGCACAGGTGGGAGCATATTTACAAGCAATTTGCGCCACAGAGAAAGGTCTTACATTAAAATGGGAAAAATAACATCAGAGACAGTCAATTGCCTTATAAAGAAGCATACACCATTATGTCCTTGTCATAAATTTAAAAACAATTCCTTTTCCCCCAAAACGATTTTCAAATCATAATTTCAAAACACTGCACATGGGAAAATGACTTAAAATGTCCTTAAGACACATAAAAGCGTTTTTTGATTGCCTTTGCAGCATGTTTGTATCACTTTTAACATGGCTATGTAACACAAACATTCAAAATCTAAATTTGCCATGCACAGGTGGGAGCATATTTACAAGCAATTTGCGCCACAGAGAAAGGTCTTACATTAAAATGGGAAAAATAACATCAGAGACAGTCAATTGCCTTATAAAGAAGCATACACCATTATGTCCTTGTCAGAAATATTATAACCATTCATTTTCCTCAAAAACGATTTTCAAGTCATAATTTGAAAAGACTCCACAGCTCCTATGCAGAAAAACACCCTGTCAGTACTAATACTTCACATTTTCTCCAATTACATTTTCTCAAAGAAACAAAATCTATTTGTAAAACACTTGAGACAAAGCAACATTTGAAAAACACAACTTTCTTTATAATTTTCTCCTTAAAGCACACTATTCTCTATCTAAATTAAAGAAATATTTTCTCACCTTAGCAAATACTTTGAGTTTGAAAACAGTCTCAGAAACACACCAATTTGTCTTCAGCAGAGCAAAAGGTATGCACTCCAGAGTCTGCAGCTATCAAAAGCACAGAAATGCTGTAATTCTTCACACATATCTCTCATGTCACCCAATCAAAACTCTTCCCTCACTTTTTTTCAAATGAAAACCCTTCCCCCCTCTGCCCTCTTTGCCTTTTTTTGCATGGCAACCACCTCTTGGAAGACCTCTGGTGTTTGCAAGTTCACACAACAATGTTGCAATTGAACTCTGAACTCTCAGTGCACCTGCGTATCCACTGCAATCTTTCATTTAATGATTTTTTATTGACCATTCAAAATACATCTTTCAAAGAACTCATCCATGCACCCTAACTTTCTGTTTTCAGCAATCAAAATCCACCAATCACTGTTACTGCTTCATTAACACAGAAACTCCACAGTTTTTTTCATTTTAAACTCTCATTTTTTCAACTGCCATTTCATTGCCACACTTCATCTGACTGCAGCAGAACCTTCTCTCACCATGTTTTCTGTCTGGATTGTTGGACATAGTTATATCCACTGGGCTCACAGGTATGCTAAGAACAGAAATTTACCTAACCTCAATTTACAAGATGTGGAAATTAAGTGGTTTGGCCACAGAGGATTAAAATGTCACCAATTGATACCATTGGTGAAAACCTTTATGCATTTGCCAAAACCTGACCTGTTAATTGTGCACTGTGGAGGTAATGATTTGGGCACTTTGACTGGGGTAGGTCTGGAAATGCTTTTAAAGGACACCTTTGAGCAATTGATGGCACTTTTTCCTCAAACTGCCTTGGTATATTCAAATATATGCCAAAGACAGAAATGGAGGTGGTCAAACCAATTTTGTCCACAAATTGAGAAGTCGAGGAAGCATGTAAACAAATCTGTTTCAGCTTACATGAGAGACCATGGAATGGGCTCCATGTACAACAATAACTTGCGTTACTACATGCAAGATATCTACAGAGGAGATGGAGTTCACTTCTCAGATGAGGGCAACAGAATTTTCATTCTGAATTTAAGACTGTGCATTGGTACCTACTTATAAGTACCTAAATGTACCATAAACCCAAAAGCTCTTCTCAGAGCTACCCTACATCTGATCACTCACAATTATTATTTTACTGTAACATTTTTCACTAATTTTCAACAAAGTACGCTCCCTGGGGCGCTACCTGGTACGCGAACTGGGAGCTAACCTCGCGAAATTTAAAAAAAAAATGGTTTTTTTTCGCACATATAAGCCTCCTCAGCCACCCTCATAAAACCTAGGGGGTCAAAATAAGTCTACCGTGCCCCCTTCTACCCATTCTGAACATTATTTGCCCTCCATCTTGTATCTTAATTCGACCGAAACACAAAATGGTGGACTCCCGTAACGCTTAAGGTTCGCGAACCGGGGCGCTCGCCAGTTCGCGTACCGGGTCGCTCCCTGGGAAGCGCACCATCAAAAAAGGTGGGAAAGTAGTTTACAGAAAAGCGACTGGAGACAATTTCACCAAATATAGATTAGCTCATACTACATACCAATCCCTACCATTTTCACAAATTTGATTGGAATTCCATTTAGCCATTTAGCCTGTAGACCTCTCTAAATACCCTGAGGTAAATTACTTCTCACAACACATCTGAAGTGTTGGAATTGACAACCAATTAAAATGTTACTTTCATTTTCTACTTTTTTTACCTGACATTTGATTGGTTATGTACCTGAATATATATAAAGAAAGAGAGAGAAACACAGCCATTTTGACTACTACTTCCTGAACTACATTGCAAGATCATTTTCACTCACAACTTAAACTTGTTTTTAGAAGGTGAGATATTATTTTATAAATTTGAAAACATTTTCAGATAGTTATATACTATCCCTCTGTAAGAGTTAGACATTGAGAAAGGCTTCTTTATTATAATTATGGATTGATTTAGGTTTCTGTGGTATAATTATGAATTTACTTAGGCTTCTTCACAGGCACTTTTTAATAGTACTACTTCACGCCTGAAACCATACAGTGCCCATAGATTACTTCTCTGTTATAAACTCACAAGTACCTGTCTGAACTTAAACCCAACAGTGCCCTATCTCTACTGATATATTAATTTTTAATGCAAATTACAGCAATAAAATGGAAGGTGAGCAGAATGTTTCCTTCGAAATTGTTCTGGACAGCAACAATGAACAAGTTATGGAACCCATTGATGACTTAGAATTCATGGATGAGTCACGGGACTATGAATTACTTCAATGTGTAGAATCTGTCGATCATTTACTCCATTATGATGACGGTCAAATGTGGGAACTTATGTTCACTCAACAAGAGGACATATCGGACAGTCAAATGCTAGACGTTCTATTAAATTTTGAAAAACAATCTGAAAAATAAAATTGTATGTAATATTAAAAAATTGTTTGAGTCTTTAATCATTTTTATATGTAATTCATAAACTAGTTAAATGTTATTAAATTTTGAAACACAATCACAATAATAAATAATTGCTTAAAAAATAAAAAAATTAAAAAATAATCAACAAAACCAACAATCAATTAACATACAGTATTTGAAAAGTCTATCATTCATTTTTCATTATAGTACGCTGCCCAGAATGCTTCCCGGTTCGCGAACCGGACGCTACCCACGCAAAAAAACAAAAAAAACTTTTTTTTTTTTGCCCCGCGGGGCCCTTTTAAAGCCTCCACATTAAACCTAGGGGGTCAGGGAGGATATACTATGCCCCCTTATGGTCATTTCCCCCTTTGTTTTGGCCTCCTCTTGTCTCTCGATCCTACCGAGAGACAAGATGGCGGCCGCTCCGGACTGTTTAGAATGTTGACAGGCACCGGAGAGCCAATCAGCTTCGCTACGCGAAGTTCCGGTACGCGTAAAGTCCGCGAACCGGAGCGCTGCCCGGTCCGCTGTTACAGATATATATCTTTTTTTGAACATTAATTTCTCAAAATCCACTGAAGCACATATATTGAGACCTAGCAAAGGCACATCGGGCTACCAGTCCCTACAATTTTGCCAAGTTTCGTGCAAATCCATTCAGCCGTTCGGGCTAAAAGTGAGGCCAACCGCCCTATGGAAAACTCAATGTTAAAAACACGTTTTGGGACCCCCCTTTTTTCTCGGCCCCCCCTTGACGAACCCCCCCCCCAAATTTCCAGGGGCTGCTCAGAAACAAAATGTTCCATTTTCCTGAAAATTTCATCCAATTCCGTCCACAAACGCCAAAGTTATTAGACATAGAATTTTCAAAAATCCCATAGGGAAAAAATCCTAACTATATATACCTACTGGCGACCGCCAGTAGGTAATATATATATATATATTCCAACAAAAACTGCTGGCAGTTAGAGACACCCATGCAACGTTTCAAAATCACCTCTTTTATTCATGCAGCAGCAAGGTCGGGAGATGCTTCAGGACGGCGCTGTCGTGTGCCATATGGTTGCCTACGCGTTTCGGATTCAGTCCTTGATCATGGCATGGCATTGTGGGGGATAGGTGAGGTAAAGCGCATTGTAATTGTTCATATAGTCTCAGTTCCGCCTAGTGGGCGGGTACTTCGCTGTGCATGATGGTAATCGTAGTCACAGGTAGTGTTCATACACATTGGGTGCCGCTTTTTCCACTTGCCCTCCATCGTGTCACTTCCTTCGGGAGCCCCGCTTTCAGCATAACGCGGCCCTTGCTTCTCTCATGCTCCAAGAACAGGTACGTTGCTCCATTCAATGCGCCTCTCTTTCCAGGCACATGGATCCGCAGGCAGCGGTGGGGTTGTCTCCGTGACCTGAGCGCGGCCACATTATATTCCAACAAAAACTGCTCGCAGTTAGAGACACTCACGCAACGTTTCAAAATCACCTCTTTTATTCATGCAGCAGCAAGGTCGGGAGATGCTTCAGGACGGCGCTGTCGTGTGCCATATGGTTGCCTACGCGATTCGGATTCAGTCCTTAATCATGGCATGGCATTATGTGGGATAGGTGAGGTAAAGCGCATTGTAATTGTTCATATAGTCTCAGTTCCGCATAGTGGGCGGGTACTTCGCTGTGCATGATGGTAATCGTAGTCACAGGTAGTGTTCATACACATTGGGTGCCGCTTTTTCCTCTTGCCCTCCATTGTGTCACTTTCTTCGGGAGCCCCGCTTTCAGCATAACGCGGCCCTTGCTTCTTCTCATGCTCCAAGAACAGGTACGTTGCTCCATTCAATGCGCCTCTCTTTCCAGGCGCATGGATCCGCAGGCAGCGGTGGGGTTGTCTCCGTGACCTGAGCGCGGCCACATTATATTCCAACAAAAACTGCTCGCAGTAAGAGACACCCTCGCAACGTTTCAAAATCACCTCTTTTATTCATGCAGCAGCAAGGTCGGGAGATGCTTCAGGACGGCGCTGTCGTGTGCCATATGGTTGCCTACGCGTTTCGGATTCAGTCCTTAATCATGGCATGGCATTGTAGGGGATAGGTGAGGTAAAGTGCATTGTAATTGTTCATATAGTCTCAGTTCCGCCTAGTGGGCGGGTACTTCGCTGTGCATGATGGTAATCGTAGTCACAGGTAGTGTTCATACACATTGGGTGCCGCTTTTTCCTCTTGCCCTCCATTGTGTCACTTCCTTCGGGAGCCCCGCTTTCAGCATAACGCGGCCCTTTCTTCTCTCATGCTCCAAGAACAGGTACGTTGCTCCATTCAATGCGCCTCTCTTTCCAGGCGCATGGATCCGCAGGCAGCAGTGGGGTTGTCTCTGTGACCTGAGCGCGGCCACATTATATTCCAACAAAAACTGCTCGCAGTTAGAGACACCCTGGCAACGTTTCAAAATCACCTCTTTTATTCATGCATCAGCAAGATCGGGAGATGCTTCAGGACGGCGCTGTCGTGTGCCATATGGTTGCCTACGCGTTTCGGATTCAGTCCTTAATCATGGCATGGCATTGTGGGGGATAGGTGAGGTAAAGCGCATAACTTTGGCACCGTTGGACGAATCTTCGTGAATTTCTCCAAGAAAATTGCCTGCTTGGTTCCGCTCCTTCCCTTAAAGTCTGGGGGTGATTCGTCAAGTGGGGGCAGAGAAAAAAGGGGGGGTCCCAAAACATGTTTTCCCCATGCAATTTTCCATAGGGACCTGTAGCCAGAGCTACAGACCGAACGGCTGAACGGAATTACACCAAATTTAGCAGAGAGGTAGAGTTCTGTTTGCAGATTGTGCTTTTTGTTAAATGGTGTAAATTCATTAGTTTCTGAGAAAATTGCAAGTAAAATCATAGCGATATCTAGAGACGGAGTTCAGCACGCGTACGGAAATCTGTTCAATTACGAGCGCGAGCTGCATGCTGGTTGGCTGTGAACTGTCTGTCAACACTCGAAACCAGGAAGTGTTGGCGCCCATCTTGTGCCTCGCTAGAACTGAGTCACAAGAAAACAGTAAAGCAAAGTTGAGAAATAAGGGAAGGGGGTAGGCTACAAACATTCTGACCCTCTAGGCTTGCTCAGGGGGTCATACATGGATGTTTAGGCTCTATTTTTTATTTTTTAAAGGAAAATCGCGGCGTACGCGTATGGAAATACGTACAATTACGAGCAAGAGCTGCATGCTGATAGGCTGTCAATACTGCAAAACAGGAAATGTTGGCAGCCATCTTGTTTGTCGCGAGAGCCGAGTCACAAGAAAACAGTAAAACAAAATTGAGAAATAAGGAAAGGGGGCAGGGTAGAAACATTCTGACCCTATAGTCTAGGTCAGGGGATGGTACAAGGATCATTTGGCTCAATTTTAATTTTAAATTAAATAAAAAATGGCGGGGTACTCGTGCAGTACTTGTACGTGGTGGAAAAGGTGAAAAAAAACTAGAAGTGTGTTTTCTTTATTAGGTCCCGGGGGGCAAATTACGGGGGCAATTTTTAAGAGCTATATTTCTATGACAGTATGTAAAACTTTCAGTTTTTTTTCCTGCATCAGTTGTACTCTCTATGCAAGTGCAGCCTTGTTTGCAAGTGCACTTTTTTTCTTTTTCTTCAAGTTCGCCAAGCAAACCTCTCCTGATTTTAGGTATTAAATTTGCCGCTTTCTTTTCGCGGGTCATGTGTGTCATCCGGTGCTATACTTTTGTAATATATTAATAAACATATTGTATGTATACTTTTTTTTAAATCTAGTGTTGTGGCGCCAAATGTTGATTACATACTCCGTCCAACCGTCATTTTAGTAGTTTTTCTCCGTTATTTTTATTATACCTGGTACTTTCATTTTAACCTGTGCATTTTTTCTCCGTTATCAATGAGATTTCATGCCACAGATACCACGGTGTTTGTCCTTGGTCTCCGATCTTATCAGACTTGGTCACACGTATAGCTAGAAACTAATTTGAAGGACGTAAGGCACAGGCATTACTACACGTGTTGGTCAACAAAAAACATTATTAAGATTATGCGTTTATCATGCGTGGTAAATGCATACTAGTTGTAAAAGCATGTGTGGTAAAGCGATATGCGTGCTAATGGTTTTGTGGTGATGATCACGCGTGCTAATGAACCGGGTCTGGGCGTGGTGGAGTCTAGGGTACCAGGCGGAGGGGCACGCAGCTGCACTGATACAATATAGCAATATAGAAGTAATATAGGATTTTAAAAACTTTTAAAAAAATTATTCCATAATTATCCTAGAATAAGTCTTCTGTTAGTATGTTCATTAAATACATGAATATATGTTTTTAAACAATTAAAAACATTTGCGTGTTTTTTGTACGGGGTGCCGTACATGACGTCACACGGAAGCTTTTTTTGCGACGTGTAACGTCAAAGGGTATTCGTAGGGTATGCTGAGAATGATTAGCAGTACAAACTATGGTGTGATCACTCTGTCACTGTCAAATCAGAGCACAGGGCGCGCTATGAGAATGGTTAGAAGTGCTGACTCATTGGAGATCCAATTCAGGTGTGTGGCTTATCCACAGTATCATAACGTTATTTTTTAACCTGGTTAAGTTTGAGGTTTGCATGAAATACTATGCTATAGGCAGATATGGATGTTTAGGGAGCGCTTATCTGCATGAACCTTGGTTATTACCATTTACATATAGGTGTCTGAGGGAGGGAAAAGAAGTCTATGTGAATGGCGAGGATTGCACAATAGTACCAGATCACTACTTAATTTGTAGATACATACAATTGCATGGCTCTTGTATACAAGATGCACCTAATTTGGACAGAGTTTTGAAAGGTAGTACGACACTGCTATCATAACAACGTTCACTTTACTAGAAACGGGAGTTCTTTACTTTGAAATAATGGAGATTATTGTGCAATGTTATCAGGCATCGCTTACATGATTACGGTAACTGAGCGTGTGGTTTGATTAAAAAAAAGTTGTGTTAACTCCTCTGCATGGGAAGCTGGATGTTTCCATCTGGCTGTCGATTTCGACCTTGAAAGCGGAGTCAACCAAACGAGTCGTATAAGAGCGCTATTGTCTCAAAAAGAGGTCGCTCTTCTATCTGGTAAAGAACCATTTGTCCTTCATGTAGCAAACACCCGCACAGAAGTGCATGATTTATTAAATACAGACGGGCTCTTGAATTTTGGGGAGTTAATTTAGAGTATGTTTAATGTGTCCTTGACTACGGGATTACCTTACTTTTTTAAAGTTAGAAGCAGTGGCCTTGTGACTTCTGTAGAAAGTATATTTGGTGTATTTTCGGTATTTTTTCATTCGATTTTTTCCAGCTACTTTGGTGGTTTTCGCTTAATACTCGCATTAGTTGCCGGTGTGCTTTTATTAATTTGTTTACATAAATAGGGATGCACATCCTGCAGCAGACGATATGTCCCGGCTGTTGCTGCTTCGCAACCGAATGATTAGTTAGTATGGAGCGCTGCCTCTTGCAACGTTGAGTGCAGCTTATTGATTATCGTTTCGATTCTCCTTTTTCACATGCGTTCAACCTATCTTCCATTGCCTGAGCTGTGATTTCGACTGGGCCCTGGATTTGTGTCTCTGCAGTACGGTGTCTTCCAACGCGGATTATGATCAGCTGATGAGCCCCTTACTGGTTCATGACGTGCTCTGTTCTGGTGGCGGGATTATGGCCTTAGCAGCGACACATGGAATAATGGGACGTTGGAATGTTTTTGCAGCGGCGCTTGAGTTCTTGGCATGCATTTACATTGAAGATGACCCGAGTTTTCCACCGATGGTGACAGAGACTCCGGTCGTTGAGGAACATGAATGTTCATTCCCACTATTGAATTGGATGGCTGAAATGTTTTCAGATGAGAACAATGACTTCCTGTTGGAGGCTGTTGCTACATACTGTGCTTACACGCTGTTGGATTAAGACTCTGATTTTTCTACGTATTCTTTATTATTTATTTACTGATTTCTATCAAAGAGCGAATAACTTTTTTTTGGAAATGTGAACTTGACTATGCTTTTTAGGCTTGGACTCTGCGTTTCTAATTCGCCCACGTTTATATCACGTGCTTTGATCAAGAAAGGGTGCTGTGGGGCTGAGCGTTGCACTCACACCCTGTTAAGTTAGCATGGGTTTATTAGAAGCTTATACGCTATTTTAGCTTTCCTGCTCTGCTTTGCACACGACACGTACTTGTGATATTGTTTAGAGAAGGCTGATTATTTTGCTTTATATGACAATAATTTGGTATGCTATATTTGTAAACTGCCTCACTAGTTTTGTGTGTATAGTGAGAGCATGGAACATCAAGGTTATCTTGAATACTGTGTCTGTTATTCAGAATGATCCTCGCACGTTCGAGCCAAAATACATATGGAGCTGTGGCCACCTCTGATACTTGTGCGTTTCATAATCCATTGTGGAGGCAAAGTTACACACAGTTGGAGAACATTCGTATCTTGACAGTTTGTGGAGCACTGAATGTGATCCACTACTGCTGAATACCAGAGGTATGGGTCTGCCCATGTAATCCTATGAGACATTCTGTAGTTATAAACTAATCTGCTAGGTAGGGAGGGTGAAATATAGGTATATTTTACATTTGTTTACCTATAGCATTATAGGATGCTTTTTCCGTTTGTATTTCATAGAATAGTAGCAATGCTGACAACCTTGTTTCTGATAATATGTTTGGTTGTATTTTTGAAGGTACTGTGCATGAGATTATGGTGTTAGAAATAAACATTTCAAAGTTGCACGTGTCTTTATTGTTTTGGACTGGTGTAAGACTATATTGAAAGAGTGTTTTTGTTATCCACTTTACTTCATGTAATCTAAGTCGCATGTTCTGGGTTGACTACTCATTGGTGTTTTTGCTCTAGGGCGAAGAACCAATGAGTCACTGATAGCGGGTTTGGTAGGGGGTTTGTGTAGTAAGGTGGGTTTTGGAACACCGTAATTCACTGAGGTCCTAAGTCTTTATGCACCGTTCGGTGTATGAGCAGAATTCCTGGAACAGTATATACAACAAAAAGGCTCGATAAAGGTTTGCCCTTTGAATATGAATATAAAATAGAAGAATAGTTGATAATCACACCTAAGGAATGCAGCAATTAGATGTGTGTATGTGTGGATGATGTGTAGATTGAGTGGAAGATGAAAAACGTGAAAAATAAGAAAGGTTGGGGAGACGCAAACTACCCACTGCATTGTCAATGAAGTGGATCTTTGGATTTCCAGGTCATTACACAGATAGGGTGTTGGATTCCGCAATGGGAGCATAAACTAGTGCAACAACTAAGGAAGAAAGCTAGTCCATAAAGTACACACAGTTGGGCAGATTTACAAGGTCGTGGGAAAAATTATGCAAAAGTGGCGCAAGGAGCTTGTAAACCTGTCGCAGTGTGTGGTAGAAAAGACGCAAGAAAGGACAGAAGTGTGCAAATTACCCACTGCTATTCACGGGTAGTAGTTACCAAAAAGGCTGAATAAAGGGCCTGCACTTTGAATTTGAATTAACCCCTTCCATGCTCATGACGAGCTCAGCTCGTCATGCAGTACACTGCTTGTGTGCTCATGACGAGCTGAGCTCGTCATGAACAATGGGATTCATCGATGATTAGCACAGAGGATGAATCTCTGTAGCATTGATGGTGTTAAAGAAGAATAATTGATAAGCTTAGGCAAGAAAGGTAGCAAGTAGGTGTGTGTATTTGTGGTTGTTGTGTTCATTGAGTGGAAGATGACTAAGGTGAAAAATTAGAGAGGTTGCAGAGATGCAAACTTTCCATTTCTTTGTAAAGGAAGTGGGTGTTTAGTTTTCCAGTGCATATATATATTCACTGAAAAAACCATAGGTTTCAGGCATGTTATAGTTAAGAATTAGCATCTAAAAATCCTTAGAAATTCACTGATAAAACCATAGGTTTCAGCCACGTTATAGTTAGGAATTAGCATTTAAAAACCTTAGAAATTCACTGAAAAAAACATAGGTTTCACCCATGTTATAGTTAGCTGGACATTTCTTTCATACAAAACCATTGACATTCCCCCGTTACAGTTAGTTCAGCTAACTATAACTCGCGCGCCCGCAATGCACTGCTGATGATGTCACATATTACATCACTCATCACATGGTCAGTGACATCACTGATGACATCACTGATGACATCTCAAATAACATCACTGATGACATCACTGATGACATCTCAAATGACATCACTGATGAAATCATCCATGTGAAAGAGTGGCAGACCTCCTCTCACCCTAATATAACCTATAATACACACATTCAAAAATAGATACTAACATTTAAAAAAATATGGAGATACCAATACCAGTTACAACAACCTATTCAGTAATTCCAACATCTACATACACATCCACTCATCCACTAACAGTTCTATATAGTCACTTAAACACGTACTCACTCATCATATGTACTTATACACCTAAACATCCTGTTACACACCGATAATCATCCATACAGTTACTCACACACATACGCACACATGCATTTGTTTGCATATACAGGTATACATGCACCAGAACACTTACTTTTACAGAAACTTACACATACTTACTCTCTTAAACCATCAGTTATAGAAACGCATACTTATTTATACAGGAACTTTTTCAATCTGTCACTGTCATATATCCTTACTTATATACATCAATACTCACATACACAAGTTTAAAACATATGTACTTACTCATAAAGACCCTATTGAGGCAGTCAATCACTCACTAGCACACCCATACACACATTCATCCACCCTTATAGTCCTGCAAACATGCTGTCTTCAAAACACATACAGTGAGTCAGTCATTCATGAATCTGTGCCCTAAGTAATACCCGCCACCAAACCATACAGACACTCATTCTGATACTCAAAAAAACAACTAATAACCCATATAGACACTTGTGTAGCTACTCACCAACCCATGCAGACACTTATACACAAAGTGAGACATTGATACAGATATTTACATATTTAAACATTACTCGCTAATACATGTATTCACTAAGGTACACTTAATAAGTCAGTTATACAATGAAATTTACAAAAAAACATCCGTTTAGACACTTATTTACCTATTTATTCCTCCATCGACCTTTAGATATACATATATAAAAATATTTATTTTTCAGAAAGACACACATTCAGTGGATGATGTCATCAGGGATGTCATCAGTGATGTCACTGACCATGTAATGAGTGATGTAATATGTGACGTCATCAGCAGTGCATTGCGGGCGCTCAAGTTATAGTTAGCTGAACTAACTATAACGGGGAATTTCAATGGTTTTGTATGAGAGAAATGTCCAGCTAACTATAACATGGGTGAAACCTATGTTTTTTTCAGTGAATATATATATATATATATGTATATATGTATTCACACAACTCCTTCCCCGAAGAGAAACAGCGGAGGCCAGAGGGGATTCCGTAAGCACTTTATTTCAAAGATGCAACGGTAAGTGGCGGCGGATGCATTTCAGCTGACTTCTTGCCAGCGCCCTGCACTCAGACAAGTCCAGCAATAGATCCCGCAGCTCTGCTTCACTGAATATAGTGGTGACGGCACTTAGCTCCTCCCCTAGCAGTCAGCTCACCTGTTGGGGATCGTGGCGAATAAACAAACTTCAACTCCTAGCATGCATCATGATCATGCATCTGGGTCGGTGGTGTGGGGGGCAAAACCCTTGATAGTACCGGCTTTAGTGTCAATATGCAGGCTGGGATGGCATGACTCGATCCCACACACCCAGCAAACCAAAGCGCCTCCTCAGGTCCCCTCGAACTGCTACAGCCGTGCAATGTGGTAGACCAATGTGTGGGGACAGCCATGCAATACACAACATCCTGACGGAGGTGGAATACCTCACTCCGCACGTGCTACCCAATCCTCACGGCGGACACCGGAACTCCCGATTCCTCAAGCCATACAAACACTGTGGAGCAGCGCGGTGCCAGTTAAGTCTGGGTCACTTAAATAGCAGGGCCATCCGTACTGCGCTTCTGGCTTGGCACAGAAAATATTCACACAACTCCTTCCCCGAAGAGAAACAGCGGAGGCCAGAGGGAATTCCTGTAAAGCCCTTTATTTCAAAGATGCAACGGTAAGAGGCGACGGATGCATTTCAGCTGACTTCTTGCCTTCTTCAGCACCCTGCACTCACACAATAAATCCCGCAGCTCTGCTTCACCTAATATAGTGGCGACGGCACTTAGCTCCTCCCCTAGCAGTCAGCTCACCTGTTGGGGATCGTGGCGAATAAACGAACTCCAACTCCCAGCATTCATCATGATCATGCATCTGGGTCGGTGGTGTGGGGGGCAAAACCCATGATGTTACCGGCTTTACTGTCAATATGCAGACTGGGATGGCATGACTCGATCCCACACACCCAGAAACCAAAGCGCCTCCTCAGGTCTCCTCACACTGCTACAGCCGTGCAATGTGGTAGACCAATGTGCAGGGACAGCCATGCAATACACAACGTCCTGACGGAGGTGGAATACCTCACTCCGCATGTGTCACCCAATCCTCGCGGCGGACACCGGAACTCCTGATTCCTTGAGACATACAAACACTGCGGAGCAGCGCGGTGCCAGTTAAGTCCTATAGATATAGTGCTTTATGTACAGCAAAATCTAACATGCCAGAACTTCTCTGTACCTGGAGAAGGCTGGTGTCCCACACCTGGTTGTATCTAGGGAAATTGCAGTCCTCTCGCCCTCATTCATACAAAATTGAAAGTCTTATAACCTCAACCTCCCACTGGGATGATTCAGCATGAATATATTGGATAAATAAGTTTGTGATGTAAAAATATTGTGTCAAGAATATCGGGACACCAAAAATATCGTCGACAGGAATATCAAGTGTAAAAATATTGTTTAGTGTTGTATTTGATATCACTGTAAAAAATATCCATGTTGAAAATACTGTTGTAGGTAATATTGTTTAATCAGTATCTAATGTATTGTAGTGCTTTTGATGGGTTTATTATTTTTTAATTTTTACTCTAAAAAAGATATATATATATTTTTTTTTAAATTGTGGACATTTGTATGTTAGTTCTAATAATGTGTATAACTAATTGTTGAATCTTTTTTTAGTAGCCGGCTATTTTTAAGGGATAAGGGTGGTCAGATAAAAAAAAATGGATGTTCACATTTTAAATTGTAAGGTAATAATTGTTCAAATATGCAAATTAATCTTATATAACTTTTATATTTATTTTATCAATTTAATATTTTATTTTAGTTGAATGTAATGTTAATTAAAATATATTAATGATATTAAATATTATCTTAAAAATATGTTAAATATTTAAAACATACACATATTAATTAAGTAGAATGTTTTGAAATGTTTGTTTAAAAATGTTGTTTTGAAATTGAATCATTGTATTTAATTGCTTTATAAAAATATGAATTTTAAGTTGCTTTCAAAAAAAATTTTAAAAATAAAAAGTTAATTTTTTTTCTAAATATATGATTGTTATTTTTGTGTTGTGGATTGTTTTGATTGCTGTTTATGAATGGTAGTAAATCATTTTCAACAATATAATATTTTCAAAGTAATTAAAATAGTAATCTTATGATTTAAACTATAAATATGTATATAAATGTTTGTAGTTCAGATTACTGTCTATTTAGGTACCATTGTAGTGAATGTTATATTACAAAATATATGTGAGAATATGGAGCATTGTTTGGGTTTGTAACATTTATATTTTGTAATTGTTTTGTTAATTGTTTTATTTTGAAGGGGAGATTGAAAATGTCAACTCTATAGTGTCCAGCACTTTTCCAAACTATGGTTAGATTGAAGTGGGAATAGTAATTGTCAACCGCTTAGTTTCCAACACCCTTCCCAATTTGTGTAGTTTGGAGTGGAAATAGTAAACATCACCCCTTTAGTGTCCAACACCTACCCCAATATGGTTTGATTGGAGTGGGAATAGTAACTTTCACCCCTTTAGTGTCCAACACCTTTACCCAGTATGGTTAAATTGGATAGGGAATAGGAAAGCCACCCCTTCACTTTCCAACACCTACCCCCAATATGGTTAGTTTGGATTGGGCATAATAAATGTTACCTCTTTAGTGCACAACTCCCTCCCCAGTATGGTTAGACTGGAGTGAGAATAGTAAATGTCACCTCTTTAGTGTCCAACCTCTTCCCCAAAAATGGTTAGGGTGGAGAGTAAATAGTAAATGTCACCCCTCTAGTGTCCAACACCTTCCTTGAATTGGTTTAGATTGGAGTGGGAATAGTACATTTCACCCCTTTAAAGTCAATGTACAGATTACCCCAATTGATTTATACTGGAGTGGGAATAATAATTGTCACATCGTTAGTGTCCAACACCTTTCTCAAATTTATTTAGAATGGAATGAGAATATTATTGTCACCCCTTAAGTGTTCAACACCTCCCCCAATTACATTAGATTGGAGTGGTAATAGTACATCTCACCCCTTTATCGTCCAAGACTTTCCTCAAATAGGTTTAGATTGGAGCAGTAATTGCAACTGTCACCCCTTTAGTTTCCAAACCTTTCCCCAAATTGGTTGAGATTGGAGTGGGAATCGTAAATGTCACCTCTTTAGTGTCCTGTACCTTCTCCAAACCTTTTTTTTATTTTTATTTTATTTCCAAATATTATTTATTTTAAAGATTTGCATTTTGAATCGTATTACTCGAAGTAAAAATAAAAATAATGTATAAAGTTAAGTAAATCCATTTTCTCCATTATGTGTATAATAATATGAAATATAGTTAATCATATTTATATGCATTTGTATGTTCTACATTTTCAACTCTTATTTTTCATTGTTAACAATTTGTTGCCATTTCTTAACTTTTATAAATGCATATATTTTCCACAGAATTTTTATATATGCTTTATTAGTCTATATTAAATAATTGTATACATTTTTTATTATTATTTAATTTATATTTTATAAAATGTTTCACAATGTTTTCTAACATTGTTTGATAAAATGTATATGGTTAATAATTTCTTAAATTAATGTATCATATCATCATCATCATCAACTTTATTTCATAGAAGATCATAAAAGTACACAGCACATTATATATAAAATGCAAAATATACAAAGGTAATCGTAAATAATATTGTTGCCATGAAAATTTGTTTAAGAAGAGCAGGAGCAAAAAATTGGATACATCATAACGTGCATTTAGTGCGCCTAATACAAAGTGCATGCCAGTATCGAGACAGGCCAAAAACTACTACTCTACGAGTATCGATCATCAAAATTCTTAACACCGCAAGGTATCATTTCTAAACATTTTCTATATATAGATTTTCCAACATTATTTTCACATTTTATATTAGTATATATTGCATAATTGTATCTATTGTATACTATTTAATTTATACTTTACTATTTTTACATTTGATACATTTATTCATCCCTTTTTTCCCAGCTCCAGGGCACAGTAAGGTGCTGCTGTTCATCGAAACAGGAAAGTCCTTTTTTAAGGATTCTTTAAGGGTTTTGAGAGTTGGAGGGAGATTTAAAAGTTAGTTATAGTGTTTGTGGGGCTTTCATATATTTAGATGTATTGCTGTTAGTGTTTTACTCTAGTTTGTTGTTTTTTCTTCAATGTTTTAGTAATGTTTTGTTATGCTATATTGAATTGTGTGACACAAGATATTTTTTGATAATTAACTGTCATGTATATGCATTTTTGGGTAAGTAATGTCTTGTGGGTGAGTTTTTTACATTTACTTTAAAGGTTTTTGTCTACAAATGGGTTTGATGGGTATTTGGAGTTTATGTTTATAATAAACCAATAGTTTTTAATTTGATTTCCTTTTTTTAAAGCATTTCTTTGATTTTTTTATGGAACCTAGATACTTTGGTTTGCCTTAGGGGATTTCGATTGGTTTCATTATATTTTGTGCATTTTCTTTTTGGGATTTTTGATTAATTTCTCTAATTTTTGGTGGAATACTATTTTTTTTAATACATGGAGAGAGAGGACCTGCAGCTACAGAACAGTTAGGGTCTAATTACAATGTCAGTTGGAAAGCCTCCTGGGGACTCCGACTCAGTTCTGATGGGCTCATTCTTTTTGTTTGTTTGCTAAGTTTAGGGCCAATGTGGCTAACAGATTGATGCATTCCTAGTTGTTAGTAGCTTTGCACTTTTTGTAAGCATCTAAAAATTTGTATAGGTTAAGTTGACTTCTGCCTAGTGTGCATTGTAAAGGCACTTTGCCATTCATCTACGATGTTGCATGTTTTAGTCTCCTGCGCTAAGATTCTGGCATGGACATTCCACCTTATTTGGAATTTGGGTTGGCATTTTATTGGAAGAGAGGGCTTTCAATTAGTAAATTGTAGTGGTTGGCTACCACTGTGATAGAAACGTAGGGCCTGAATACGAGTCTGGTGGTCTTGCGACTGCTAGACTCATTCAGGCAGTCCACTGTGAGCCGCATTATGTCTGGTAAAGTTGTATCCGCAATGGACTGCTGGCTGCCCCATGGTACAGTCGTACCCTGGTGCAGACATGCCACAATGCAATATGCTGAGCGGGGACTGATGCAGTTCTACTGTTACGAACCCCAATGTACCCCAATATAGGCCAGAACCTGCTCTGAACTTAGGGATGAAATTAATAGGCAGTTTATCCCAGGTATCAACAGTTATGTTAGGAAACATAAAAGGGGAGGCAGCACCGGTGGCTATACACCATGCCTGAGCGAATGCACTTCTGCACAACAGGAGCAAGATTTAACAAAAATTATGGCAGACACATACGCTAAATTAGGTGGAGATAATTTGGGAGCTAAACCGATGAAACCACAAGTAATGGGTAATCCTGAAAAGGATAACACTAAACAAGTACCATCTTCTTCTAAAAAGAAATTGGATAATAACAATAACAAAATAGGCAGAATACATCACAATCACTGGTGGGTCTGCTCAACAAGACCTCTCTGACAGAAGGTATAACCTTAGAAACCTTGACATCATTAAAAAACCTGACAGGTATCAGGATAGTGATGCACGTTCCTCTTGTTGCTTTCAGGGTTCATTAAAAAACTCCGAGAGGGAAGGACAGTCAGAATATAGATCAGAAGAGTGAGTCAAGCCAAGAGACACACATCGCACTTCAGGCAATATTATCAAAAAAGAAGATAACCCAAAATCAAAACCTCAATTTAAAAAGAAGAAAGTAGCTGACCTTAAAATAAGAAATGCCCAGGCTGCTGAGGAGTCAACTTCTGAATGGGGAATGGGCTCTGATGATGTTAGACAGTGCAGCAGAAGTAACAATAGCTTTCCAGAATCTGATGGAATTTCTGGCGACAGCAGTGTTGAATTAACATATCACAGTGGAGACACCTGATACTAGGGTAAGTGTCCCACACCAGTTATATGAAATAACATTCCATATTTTGGAAGAACCTGTCCTTTTGAATACAACATCCTTTTAGCAGAAAAATATTACCCGCCTTAGTTTGTTATGGACTGCCCAAAACGAGAAACAGTAATTTTGCCAGCTGGTAGAAGGTGAAAGGAACCCGTAACTTCACTCAGGTAGTTCCGCGGAGGAAGCGCATGGTTTTATAGTTAGCGTATCGAGTGCAGGCTTTTTAATTTGATTACTGGCTTACTGGTTGTAATTTTTAACCTTTTCATCTTTTTAATTTTCTCTGTGACCCACTCACAGTGTGCTCAGAACCACTCACCCGCATCCTAGGCTGAAACAGCTACTGTCTCTGCCTCCCTGGACCGCCACAGCATTGTTGATTGAGTGGAGGGAAGCGGATACATCTGACCTGCCTGACTTCCTAGAAACATGGGTCACAGTTCAGACTGTGCCGGCCAACTACAAAAACACGTGCTAGGCCATACTTGCAGTGGGCACGCGCAGCGGGTGCGCCGCCGGCGTACCAAAGGCAAACCCGTCTGCGCCTGTCCATGTCCAGCCGGGGCCAGGGGCCACAAACCCTGCCTCTTTTCCTACACATGTCTATCATTACAATGCTGAGCTGCTTCGACAGTTAAACATAGCCACTAGGGTGAATTGCGCTCACTCCCTTGTTCCTGGCAGTTTGCATTCCGGCTGTGCGCACTGTCCATTTAGACTATCGCCACTCCCCCACACCATTCGACCCCTTCCGAAGCCTTATAAAATGTTTCTGCTGAATTCTAGATCGCTGCCAAGCAAGCAGTGGAGATCTTCATTCTGCACAGAAAATGACCCCGCACCCTTCAATTATTGTTACTATACTTGATCTAATTCAAAACATTGTTTGTTAATCTCATTGTTGGTTCCAAAAGTTCTCCCAAGAATTCCAAAGGTAGTTTCTTCAGTTTAAATAAATTCTTTATTCACAACGATGATTAAAATGAATAGCCAAAGCGTTTCGTCCATTACCGGACTTCTGCAGGGCTATAAAAATACAAAACATAAAAAATTATATTTACAAAGAGTATTATACTCATGCCAACACAAATATATTTGCAAGAGAAAAAAAACAGATTTTCAAATAATCGCATATAGTCAGTATCTCATATATACAGTATAGGCCTTCTTATGGGAGAACGATCTAAGGAACTAGATATAATATTGCATGATGTTAATACGCAAAACACAATATACTTTGTTTCATATTCTCGATGATGCTCTTATCCATACCTATATACGGCAATCAATTGGCCCAAACTAAGACCCATATATAGTGCATTCCCAATTTTCACATGTCATATATTATGACATCAACACAATACGGTAAGAAGTTGTTTTATATGCATTAAATACCCATCAATGAACCATATACAATTCATTATCAATTTCATATGTCATGTAGCATCAACACAATACAGTAAAGAATTCTCTTATGTACATCAAATACCTTTTCAGGCTTCCTTATAGAAATTAGTTCATAGAATTCTTCACACATTGATGAAGGTAAAGTAATCTGCAAACGGAATGACATGTATTGTTTACACAAAAGTTAAGTGGTCCTCAGCACACAAGATTATCTAAGACCTAATAATGTCCCTTCTTATATCTCGGCTATGGCCATTTTAATCACATCTGAAAATGTTCTAACCAGTATTTCGTTTGTGATTATGAGATCTTCATTCTGCTAAAAGAAGAATGTCCAGACATCTTGTTTCTTACAGAAACTTGGCTTAATTCAAGATCAGATCCTGATATCATTCAAACCCTCCCTCCCCATTACCTAATGGCTGCCTGCTGCTTTGTTTATGCAAATGCTGGGGGGTACAACAGGTACTCCCCATGTGTACCCCCCCACCCCTCCTTCCAGAGTGAAGACCGCATGCCTTTCCATGGCGAACCATCATAATATGGCTGGCGGTGTCTATTAGACACCGCCACCATATTAATCCTTTTCCAACCCGGCCACAAGGCGACCGGGGCGGAAAAGCGGCGGGCGGTCTTTCCGTCTGCCGCGGTCCCCCCGCCATACTAATATGGCGGGGGGGCATTTGGGAGTGAATGTCGGGCGGATTGCCCTCACCAGGCCGGCGGTGGCTACCGCCAGCCTGGCGGGGGCAATCCGCCCGACATCCTAATGGGCCCCTAAGGATCTTGCTGCGTACCAGCTCAAACAGAAAGTCACGAATGCGAGCCATGCAAAGGGTCACCTCCTTGATCCCATATTCTCCAACCTAGAGGAATTAACTGGAAAGCTACCCATCCCAATACCCAGGTCCCATAATTTTTTGATCCCTTTCTCCTGGACCCCAACTTGTGTCACCCCCTTCAACCTGGCCAATTAGAACTATATCACGTCATTGGCCTAAACTTTCTTCAGAAAGTGGGTAGTGGAGCTAGAAAAGACAAAGACGACCCCCGATTTTGATCGAATTTTTGCAAATGAAAGATTTAACAACTGAATAGAGAGCACGTTAGATTAAGTTTTCCCGAAGAAAATGAACCATATGAAAGTAGGGTCCAATAGAATGGCATGGTACTCCCCAAGCTCCGGGTACTAAAACAGACCTGAAAGAAACTCGAAATAGCTTGGAGAATACAGGGAGGCCATAAGAACTTACAAGGCTGAAAATTAACTGGCTCATGCCTTATATAATGAGGAAAGAATTTCCTAGGCAGCCAATTCCCCTGCAAAACATTTTGCATAGCAAAAAAATTACTCAAAGCCCCCTTACCTCAAATATATCTGATGCCACTGGCCGACGCTGCAATGAACTTACAGACTACTTTTATAATAAGATTCAAACAATCTACCCGTCTTTTTTCTCATTAGACAATCACAACAATTCCCACCTAGAGGATATTAGTCCACATAGCAGGGAACACTCTTTGGGGGTATTTACCCTGATGGACTGTGAGTTATTCCATACCATATAGGTACTCGTGAAGTATCCAAAATGATCGCCGTATCATCCTGGATTTGATTAATGCCTCTATCGCCACTGGAGTGGTCCCACCTCTGTGGAAAAGAGCGATGGTTAAGTCTCTTAAAAAAAACGAGTTTTGACCCGGATCTCCTGGGTAATTATTGTTCCATCTCGCTTCTCCTAGGGTTCAGTAAAATTGCGGAGAAACATGTCAACTCATCGCTCTCTACATTTCTGGAATCCCGCAACCTCTTCCTACCCTCTCAAGGATAGGACACTGCTCTGTTAGCAGTTGTCGAAGAGTCTGAAAAGATTCTTGACACCGGAGGTACAACAGCTGTCTTGGACCTCAGTGCAGCCTTCGAAACGGTCAACCTCCAAATTTTGGTCCATCGACTTAGCAGTTTGGGGGCGACCGGAGTAGCTTTAACATGGTTGCAATCATTCCTGGAAGAGAGATCCCTCCAGGTTTTCGAGGGTGACCCTTCCTCAAAATCTATGCCTCTCTACTGCCAGATCCCTCAGGGATCAAAACTGAGTCCCTCCCTTTTTAATGTTTATATGACCCTGCTCACGGAGATTGCTTTTGGGGTTCATATAGTGACCTATGCTGATGACACCCAACTCGTCGTAGCACTGAACCACTCTGATAATGCCTCTATCGGTCTCTATCCCTGTCTAGAGGAGAAAGCTAAGCGGATGAACAACTCACATCTAAAATTGAATGGGGACAAGACCGAGCTGATACTCCTTGGCAATACGTATCTCTTTAAAGCTAAAGTAATGTGGCCTGCCTGCATGGGACCCAGGATGAAGAGTCTGGGCATCTGACTTGAACAAGTCCTCAGCTTTATTGTTCAGGTATGGAAGGTGGTGGCTTCCTGCTATGGCATCCCAAGGATGCTCCACAAAGTGCTCCCACTTCTTCCTTTCCAGGCACAACAACTTATGATACAGGCACTTATTCTTTCCTGCTTGGACTACTGGAACGCCCTTTACCTTGGAGCCCCGGCCTTGACCTTCGCAAAACTCCAAACGGTGCAAAACTGCGCAGCAAGGATTCTTGTGGGGACCTCGAACCTGCAATCTGCAAAACCTGCCTTGAAGACCCTTCACTGGCTCCCTGTTTGCAAGAGAGTTATCTTTAGGGATATATGCATTGCCGCCAAGATGCTAGCAGGGAATGGACCAGCGATCAAACAGTCCGTTGTCCAGCCTTACCTGGCGAATAGACGGCTGAGCTCAGACGATCTGCATCTGGTTGTCCCCAGGATAAAGAAAGTCTTTTATAATGCAGCTAGGCTGTGGAACACCCTCCCTCTCCGCCTACTGAGGGAACCCAGCCATCTAGCCTTTCGGAAACTGTTAAAAACCTGGGTCTTGCCCTAAGTGTTGCTATGATGTTCTCTCGGTTACTGCCTCAGTGCTGGGATGCCCCTGGATAGCTACACGCTTAATAAATGCTGTTTTCATTAAATTTTTTCGATCTCATTCCAGAATCATTAAAACATTCATACGTGCAGGAGTGGGCTCCTGCTTCATACCACAATCATGTAGGGTGGGTTGCTGAGTCACCTCACTATGTGATACCAGTAAAAATTAGTCTAACTCCACACAGAGAGTACCCAATAAAACATGATGCGAAAAAGCAAGTCAGAGAAATCTTAGATCAACTTGAATACCGCACACTGTCGCATTAATGAATAACATTGTGCGGAAGATACAAAATAACACTAGATATCCAAAATGGATTCTTTTTCCAAAATACAGTGTGTGAAAGCAGATATTTGACAGCATTTTCAGCCCAGAACTCTCAGCGTCAAGGGTATAGGAATAGCCTGGGGTTGTTCTAAGCAAGAGTATCAGAGTTACTTCAGAATTTTGATGAGGAGGCATTGTCCTATGTAGATGATAGTTATCTGATGGACGATGAACTATTAGATCATCTGACAAAGATAAACAACTTCATTTTGGGGTTCACCTCAGAGGTCTACAAATGTAACTTTAAGAAATCAAAAATTGCCCACCCCAATGTCCTATTTTTAACCCCATTGCCGTGGGGCTAATTCCCCTGCGGCGCGGGGGAGGGGGGCGCATGCGTTGCCGCGGTGCTGATGACGAGCTTGGCTCATCATGAAGCACGGTGGCCGTGTGCTGATAATGAGCTGAGCTCATCATGGCCACGCCCGCTCAATGGAACGCCCAGCACAGCAGGGTAATTATCCACGCATGAGCGTTCCGCGGAGGCCATGACGAGCTCAGCTCGTCACCAGCACACGGCCACTGTGCTGCATGACGAGCTGAGCTCGTCATCAGCATGCAAGGAGTTAAGATATGAGCTTTCAAATGAAGGTAAAAGCGTGGCAGCAAACGTTTTAGAAAAATGTGCGCTGCTCCAACCTCTAAAGACTCTGAAAAACTTCCAAGTCATTTTGGGATTCCTACATTTTGTCAGAACATACATTTTGGATTACACAGAAATTATGAAACCGTTCTACGACTTAATCAGACCTGATTTCTCAGTTCGATACAAAAGGGGAGGGGAACAAAAGGGGATGATGGACGGAGCGTTTGAACAAATCAAACACTCACCCCCAGTCAACTGATCTGGGTTTAATCCATCACCATTCTTTAGTTCACTCAGCCACCCCAGTTCAGACATGGCTATATGCAAATCAGTCTGACCCTGTGCCTCATGGGAACAGTCCAGCCCGAACTGCCAAGCCATGTCTTCCCTGGACCGGAAACAAGCATCCTGGGACCGGTTTCGGATTCATAATCCTCATCAGCCAGGCTATCTTGAATCCAGTGGCCAAGTGAACAAGGGACTCACGTCTGAGCATACCCGAACAAAGCGATACAAAAGGGGATGATGGACGGAGCGTTTGAACAAATCAAACACTCACCCCCAGTCAACTGATCTGGGTTTAATCCATCACCATTCTTTAGTTCACTCAGCCACCCCAGTTCAGACATGGCTATATGCAAATCAGTCTGACCCTGTGCCTCATGGGAACAGTCCAGCCCGAACTGCCAAGCTATGTCTTCCCTGGACCGGCAACAAGCATCCTGGGACCGGTTTTGGATTCATAATCCTCATCAGCCAGGCTATCTTGAATCCAGTGGCCAAGTGAACAAGGGACTCACTTCTGAGCATACCCTGCCACACTTAGGGCGAACAAAGCGATACAAAAGGGGATGATGGACGGAGCGTTTGAACAAATCAAACACTCCACCCCCAGTCAACTGATCTGGGTTTAATCCATCACCATTCTTTAGTTCACTCAGCCACACCAGTTCAGACATGGCTATATGCAAATCAGTATGACCCTGTGCCTCATGGGAACAGTCCAGCCCGAACTGCCAAGCCATGTCTTCCCTGGACCGTAAAGAAGCATCCTAGGACCGGTTTCGGATTCATAATCCTCATCAGCCAGGCTATCTTGATTCCAGTGGCCAAGTGAACAAGGGACTCAAGTCTGAGCATACCCTGCCACACTTAGGGCGAACAAAGCGATACAAAAGGGGATGATGGACGGAGCGTTTGAACAAATCAAACACTCACCCCCAGTCAACTGATCTGGGTTTAATCCATCACCATTCTTTAGTTCACTCAGCCACCCCAGTTCAGACATGGCTATATGCAAATCAGTCTGACCCTGTGCCTCATGGGAACAGTCCAGCCCGAACCGCCAAATGTGAGTCCCTTGCTCACTTGGCCACTGGATTCAAGATAGCCTGGCTGATGAGGATTATGAATCCGAAACCGGTCCCAGGATGCTTGTTTCCGGTCCAGGGAAGACATGGCTTGGCAGTTCGGGCTGGACTGTTCCTATGAGGCACAGGGTTAGACTGATTTGCATATAGCCATGTCTGCCTCAACAACTATATAGCATGGTTCTGCTGCCTCACAAAGCGGGCGTATACGCCCAAATGCTAAGCTATTCTACATCTCACCGTGTGCTTTACACCGGAGCGCGTTGTCTCCTTCTGTTCTGTCGGCACCATTCTGCCTCAATAAAATAGAACTTCCTGGACGCTAAGACGCTATGACGTGGTAATCACGTGTTAGAGCGTCTGCAGAAATGGCGGCCAAAGATTTAATACAAAGGCGTTCAAACGGTTGATAACTACATCACATTTGGAAAGAAAAACGGATGTACCACTTGGGAAGTTATTCATGTACCCCTATCATAGCAGAGTCATTTTTGTCAATCTAACCAGTCTCTTATTCGATGCACAATACATGGGCATCTAATAGTGGTTAAATAATGTGAATAGACATCAAAGAACAGATTCAAAGCCATAACCTAATGTATTTAAATACAGTGGCATCCAGAAAAAAACACATCATAAGAGCCGTCAAATGCCCTACATGCAGATTGGAAAATACATGTTGTGCCCTGAACAATGGAGCGACATAAGTGAGGGTGACCAGTGTAACATGCAGTACATAATATATGAAAACACCGGTCACTTCTGCTTTTCAGTGTATAAAAAGATTGCAATGGATGGTATTTATACTGGACAATCCACCGGAGCCCCGGTGGACACCGAAGAGCCAAGGATAAGAACCAAACCACTTGTATCTAAAGTTTAATCCTATTCCACTCTATAATCTCTTTGAGCCCAGGTAGTCAGTCTTCTCTCTATAAATCCAACGTGCTTCCTTGGATAACAGGACATTCTCAATATTCTGTGGGGTCCCCTTCACCTTTTCTAGGACCGTCCAAGTAAAGGAATGTTTTTCACTGAAGCAATGCTGTACTAATTTTGTCGTCAGCTTCCCTGCCTTTAATGTGCTTAGATGTTCTTGCACTCTGACCTTAATCTTACGCGACGTCAGCCCAATATATTGCAGGCCGCATTGACAAAGGAGTCGGTACACCACATGGGTGGTGTTGCAATTGCTAAATTGATTTAGAAACCATTATTTTCCAGATGTTAACATGACGCTGGTACTCTTCTTGGTGAGAGGACACACCGAACAAGAGCCACATGGATAGTGTCCATTAGGAATGGTGGTGGCACTCAATGTTCTATCCAAGGGCTCGCGGGTATGTACAAGTTTATCCTTAAGGTTTCATGCTCTCCTGAATGTAAACCTTGGCGGTGGCATCCGAAACTCATTATTAGACAGGAGTGACCAATGTTTTCTTATGGACTGTCTAATTTTTTTAGCCATAGGATCAAAGGTCATAACCACCGGGACACAATCCTCTCTATTCCTCACATTTTTCTCGAGGAGAGCACTGCGTGGTGTGTTCAGGGCTCTTTTTTTGGCATGTCTGACCACTTTATTTGGGTAGTTGCGATTTGTCAACTTGGTGGTCAGTTCCGGTGACTGATCCAGAAAAACATTGGTGGTCGAACAGTTCCTCCTGTACCGAAGGAACTGTCCCACTGGGAGGTTATCTCTCAGTGCCCGGGGGTGGAATGAATCATACAAAAGCAAGGAGTTCCTATCAGTAAGCTTCTGATGACCAAAAGTGTTGATGGCGTCATTCTTAAACTCAATGCCCAAGTTAATGTACAGTGCCCTGTACCGATTGTAGGACCAAGTAAATCTCAAACTTGGATCCTGGACATATACGCGGCCTATCCCTTCTGCAAAATCTTATGAATCTTGACCTTGTACTTTTAAACTGTAGATTCCCGGAGGACTCTCCCGCAGCTTATACTTTTAATGGGACATATGGCCACTCTTTAATTGATTATATGGCAGTTTCCTTTCAATTGTTTAGTGTGTGCACACAGTTCAAGATACTCCCTACAAAGTTGAGTGACCATAACATTCTAGAGGTAAATATGGTTATAAAGATTGTGAAGCCCGAACTCTGGAATCAGAGGAATGAAAATGTTACTTATTCTCGAAATAATGGCCGTACTTGTTGGTCATATAAGGCGCTTCCAAACGTTTTTTTTTTTTGAAAAATATGTTTATTGCGGAAGACATAGAAGACATTATAAAGCAAATCTACGCATAGGCACTGCCAGGTGAAATAACCAAAGTCATCATACAGTAGAATACACAGCGACTAGGCCCGGAGGCCGGGCGGCGCAAAGGTGAGAAGTGCCACAAGGATAAACATAATCGTTCGCTAAAAGTACTTGTGCATCACTAGCATCCGCTGTTTTCTGTTTATACCCCCTCCCACGTCTTCTATTGATCCCGTCTCCCATCCGTCTGTATAGATACATTTTCCAATAGAAATACAATCTAACAATAGCAACAGAACAAGTCCCCCCAATACGTGGCATCATTAACAGAGTACATGTAAAGAGTCAGGTTACCTACTCCGCGGCCCGATAGGGTACAGACGTCAGAGTTCTAATCAATCCTCTGGGAATCAAGACAAATTACATAGTAATACGATATGGAACATTCGTGCGCGCCCAACCAGGCACTACTCCGACACTGGTCCCTCCCCCCCGCCTCCCGCCTCAGCCAACTCGGACCCAGACTCCTCAGGGGTGAACAATTCAACACTGGTGGCATCCGAGTCATCATCAGGCAACCCCTCAGCACACATCATCCTCCAAGCTAGTAAGTCCTCCTGAAGCCTTTCATCGCGGCGCGTGCGCTGCATGTGCGTTTCCTCAGTCAAGGACCACTCTCTGACATCCCGAAGCCATAGGGATAACTCGGGGGCCCTATGCCCCATCCAAGTGATTGCCACGCGCCGCCTAGCTAACACCAGTAGCAACTGCAGCAACTTGTAAGATAAGTTCCTCTTTTTGGGCTTGGGTATCAGGGCCAAGAGACAGTGAAGCAGATCCACGGCAATCCGGAGGTCCGTGTCCCGGCCAATGTGCTCCACCACCTCCCTCCAGAAACTACCGACCTGTGGGCACTCCCAAGCCAAGTGGAAGAATCCAGCTCCCACCGCCCCACACCTAGGGCAGTCGTTCCGCCTATCCACAGAGATACGGTGCAGGGATACCGGGGTCATGTAGGTACGATGCATAAAGTTATAGTGGATCAATTTGAACCGTGCATTGCACGAAACTTTCCGGGTCAGGAGCCCAATACGTTTGCGCTGTCTCGGCTCCAGAGCCTTCCCCAGGTCCGCCTCCCAGGCCGCCCAGGACGGCGCGAGGTGCTTCCAAACTTTAAGAGGGTTTTCAAGAATATTGCTTTTAGCCCAAGTCCGGAGATCCCGGTTCTGAGGTATGAGAGGGTTTTGGCAGCAATTAGAAGATTGGGAAGAAATAAGCAAGGTGTGAGAGTCCCCCCAATTGTAATAACATCATGGGAAATTAAAAAATTGAATAAGGAGATTAATGGTTTAATTAGAGACCAATTTAGAGAGCCCAGATTACAAAGGCAGAGAGAGATATATAGGCTAAAACAGGTTCGGAAAAGAAAAAATAGCATCAGATCGGAAGACGGTTGAAGACGAAAAATGGGTTAATTTACGAGAAGGGGCTTTATCCGGGGATACTAGAAAGTATTGGGCATTGATAGCAAAGTTTTGTGATGGGAGAGAAAAATCAGAACCCATTTTAATCTCAGAAACCGAATGGTTTATTTATATTTCCCAACTTTATGCTACAAATCAACTAGCTGATCAGTTTGAAGAGGTCACTAATGCTTTTTTAACGGGGGTGATGTAGGAGCACCGACATGTTTGGAGATTGAAGGATACATTAAAGGGGCTAGATACTCTAGTGCAATGGGGTCAGATGATGTTCCTGTAGCCATAATAAAACAGGACTGCAAGGATTGGGCTAAATTTTTACATCCGTTGTTTGTCCACTGGAATAATGATGGGGACATCCCACAATCTTGGAAGGGAAGTACATTATTCCCGTTATATAAACAGGGCCCAAAAAATTCCCTGGCCAGTTTTAGACAAATTTCCCTTTTAGATGCAACGGGGAAACTGTTCGCGAAGAGTATCCTTGGCCACTTGCAAGAGTGGGCATTCGCAAATAAATATATACCTTTGGAACAAACAGGATTCCGTAAGAATAGTGGCACACTGGATAACATCTCTGTTCTGCAAACCTTAATTGAAAAATATCCCGTGGGTCGGGGGGTCCCGTTGTTCTCAGCCTTTATAGATTTCTCCACAGCGTTCGATAGGGTAGATCGGGGGACTCTGTGGAGGAAATTGGTTACAATGGGGATTCCAGGGAACCTCCTAAGATTAATAATTGCTCTCCATTCTTCGACCTGGACAAAAGTTTTAATGGGGGGGACACAAGGCCTCTCAAAGAAAATAAGCACACATAACGGGCTGAAGCAGGGGTGCCTCCTGGCCCCTTTACTCTTTTCTATTTACATCAATGATCTGCCGAGTAGTGTAGGACAGAGTAAAGGGGACCCTCCTCAAGTAGGTAACCTAAAACTGAGTTGTCTGTTATATGCAGACGATGCAATAATAATGGATTTAACACCAATTGGTTTGCAAAGACGACTGACAGAGCTAGTTAGGTATACAGAAGAGTATTTTTTTTAAATAAATATTTTAAAGAATACATTTATGATTTTTAGTTATCAAGGTTGTAAGGTTAGAAAAAATTTGAATTGGTTTCTGGGAAAGGAAAAACTGGAAGTAGTAACCTTTTATCCATATTTAGGAAAAATATTTAATAGCAGGTGTTCAGCCAATAGACACATGAATCATTGCAAAGGTAAAGCGATTTCACATGCCTCTGCAATTAATCGCCTGTACATGCAATGTGGGAAAAAACATTTCTCACACATTATTTCAGTTTATAAAATAAATATCCCACCGACTTTGAATTATGCTAGCGAAACAATAGATGCGCAAGAGTGGGCCAAATTTGAGAAAGTGGAAGGAAAGATCTGGCGCCAAATATGTAATCTGAACCGTGCAGCGCCGATCGCAGCGCTTAGACTCGAATTTGGTCTCCTTTCTACATATGTGTTATCAATGGCTGCCTGTTTAAGGTGGTGTAATGCTCTGATAAACGGTTCCGACAATTTACTAAGGGCAGTGTTGCACAGGGAAATATTTGGAAACATGTTCGGAAAAAGTGCTATTTTTAGAAATTTTAGAAATTATTTAAAAGCATTAAGCATGTTTGGTTTAGATATGGACGGGGCAGCGGTTTTATGTAAAACAGCCTTAAAGAAGATAATTAAGAAAACAATATACGTGGTTTCTCGTGAAAGAGATTTGAAACTGTGCTCATTGAATAGAAGTATGGATTGTATTGTTGGGAGCACCATTGTTAAAAATCCCCAACCTTATGTCCTATGGAACTTGAAACACGGAGTACGTAGGGTGATTCTGTTACTAAGAGTGAATTTATTACCTCTAAGAATTGTAACAGGTTCCTGGGAGGGTATTCCCAAAAATGAAAGATATTGTCAGCTATGTAATTGTGGTATACAAGATCTGAATCATGTTTTGTTTGTGTGCCCTGCACTCCATTCAATACGACGTAGATATTTAAGGATTGGTTTTCTAAAGTATAATATTTCCACAGCAGAACAGGCCCGTAACTGCCTTCTGTCCCCTCCATCCGAACTGATGTGTTTAATTTTTTTTAGCTTTTTCAAAGAATTTTTGAATATTTATTAAGATCGTAAAATGTTACGGTGATTTGAGTGTCTATAGTACTTGTATGTTAGACCATTTACCCTGCTGCTAAGGGAGGTTGGGAAATATTCTCTCAAAAAGTTGCACAGAGCATTTGCACTTTTTTCGGTCGTGTTAGTCGTCTTTTTAAGTTCTTATGTGTACCTTATGAGATACTTTTGCTGCTAGTTATTCATTGGTAAAGAGTGTTCCGTAGAGGATGCTTAAAGCATTAGCACTTTATTGAGCACTTTATAAAAACTTTTTGCTTCTAGTTTTAATTGGGATAATTTTTCCAAAAGAAGATGCACAGAGCCCTTTAAGCTTAGGTTTTTATGCTTACAACCAAACATGTGTGTCTTTTAAAATATTGTGAGTTGTTTGATATTTATTTTTGGATTACAACCGTATATTAATTCTTCTGTGTACCTCACTTAATCAGGTTTTCCCGATTAAACCATAGCGTGCTGCAATTGAAAGAAGCCTGTATATGTTGAAAGACCACCTGCATTGATTTTTAATTTTTTTTAAAAATTTAATTATTAAAGTTTTGTATAGCGCTAGCTGGACCCGAGGGTATCAGAGCGATTCACAACAAGTACAGCGGCATCAGACAGACATTGAGGACGGAAAACATGGCAAGGGGCAAATGGGCGAGTAAAGTCTGTACAATAGCAGCCAGAGCGCAAAACAGGGCGGAGAGTCATAAGCAAGTCAACCAGCTCTGGGGTCGCAGCGATAATGGTCCTTCAAAGTAAAAAGTGGAGTTCTAGTATGATCCAGAACGCTCGAGGAAAGGGACTTTGAGTAACATCTTGAATTTCGGGAAGGATGCGGTCATTCTGATGTGTGGGGGGATGGAGTTCCAAATCTTGGGAGCATTACCCGCAAAGGATTTGCTAGCTGTTTTGTGTTTCTGGAATTTCAGAGGAATGAGTAGGAGTGTGTTGGAGCTTCCGAGGTTTCTAGACTGACCGGCCCTTTTGAGCTTGTTGGCCAGGTATTCAGGTTTGCCTGTATGCAGGGCTTTGTGTGTGAGGCAGGCTGTACGGAAGCTGGCTCGTTGGTCAATAGGGAGCCACTTCAGATCCTTAAGAGATGGGGAGATGTGCTCATATTTCTTAGTTCCCGTGACAATTCTTGCTGCGGCGTTTAGGGTAGAGGTCAGAGGTCCCAGGTGCCATTTGGCTGTTCCAGTCAGAGTAGCAATGCCGTAGTCAATTCTGGAGAGTACCAGAGCCTGCGTGGCCTGTTTCAGGTCTTTCGTGGGGAGGAAGGGTTTCAATTTGTAGAGAAGGTTCAGGAAAGCACTTTTGGCAGTTTTTGAGATGTGTTCTTTCATGTCCAGTTTGGGGTCAAGGGTGATCCCTAGGGATTTTATGGAGTTCATTGGAACAAGAGGAACATTCAGGGCGATTAAGGCTTTGAGCCATTCTAGAATTTGGGGGTTTTCATCTTTGGTTGAGATGAGGAGCACTTCTGTTTTTTCTTCATTGAGTTTGAGGTGGTTGGATGAGAGCCAGAGTTGAACTTCAGTAAGTGTGCGGTTCAGTCTGTGGATGTCTGTGATCGACTTGGTTTCCAGATAGAGTTGTGTGTCGTCCGCATAGAGGAAGAAGGGGATGTTGGATTTCCTTAGAATTGAAGTGAGGGGCTCCATGTAGATGTTGAAGAGTTGTCGAGAGAGTACTGACCCTTGTGGGACTCCTCTGCTGATGGGAAGGATGTCCGATTCGCAGCTTTTAATTTTGATTCTTTGTGTGTGGTTGTTGAGAAAGGAGGAGAACCATTTTAGGGCAGTCTTTTCCAGACCCGCTCTCTTGGAGGACATTGAGTAGCAGGGCATGATCGACTGTGTCAAATGCAGCCGATAGGTCTAAGAGGATGAGAAGGATGCATTGGTTGGAGTCGAGCGAGATGTGTAGATCGACCAGGACATTAAGGATTGCGGTTTCTGTACTGCAGCCTTTTCTGAACCCTGATTGGTATGGGTCGAGAAGATTTGTGTTCTCTAGGTGCTGGGATAGCTGAGACAGCACACATCTTTTCAGAATTTTAGATAAGAGTGGAAGGTTTGAAACTGGTCTGAAGTTGTTCATATCTTGGAGGTCGAGGCCCGTTTTTTTAGTAGTGGCGTGACTTGACCTACTTTAAGGCAGTCAGGGATGGAGCCCTCGCTCAGAGAGCTGTTGATGATCTTGGCCCAGTTAAGGGCTAGAGTGAGCTTCAGGTCTTTGGTCAATCTCGGGGGAAGCTGATCAAGGGAGTGGGATGAGGGTTTGGCGGTGGCTATGAGATTGCTTATCAGTTCAACCTGGATAGGATGGAAGGAGGACCAGCGAGTGGTTGTGGTTGCTGGCCTGAAGTGGGACGTTGCAGAGGGGTGGGAGGAGGGCATAGCGCAGATTGATCGATCAATTTTGGCAATTATTTCGTTGAAGAAGCTGGCAAAGTCGTCACATTGGGATTTGGACGCCACCATGTTGTCTGTCACAGGAATGGAGGTTTGGTTCCTGATGATGTTAAAGAGTTCTTTGGGGCGGTTTTTAGCATTAGAGCCAAACAGAAGAAGGATGACTTTTTGTTCTTGATGTGGTTATAGTAGATTTTGCGGGCTGCCTTGAGTTGGTCCCGGTTGGGGGAGGTGGGGTTGGACCTCCAGGTTCTTTCCAGGGATCTTAGGTGTCTTCTTTCTTCGTTAATGTCAGTGGAGAACCAAGATCTGGAGGGGATGCTTCTTGTTTTTTTAGTTTCCACAGTGCCAGCTGATCTAGGACGAGCTCCAGGTTGGAGTGGTAAAGGGAGGTGAGTTCCGTGGTTGAGAGGAGTTCCGTCGAGTTCGGAAGGAGTGAGCTAAGTCCCTTTTCTAGCTTGTCAGGGGGGACTCTCGATAAGTTTCTGATCCACTTGGAGGAGGTTTGAGTGGGAGGGAGGGAAAGAACCGAATGATTGATATGAAAGAGAATGGCGTGATGGTCTGACCAGTCCACTGGGATGATGCGGTCAATTGAAATTGTCTTTTATATCCGCGATGATTGCATCAAGGATTGCTCCTCTGTGGTGGGTTTCCTCTGTGTAGTGCTGGGTCATGTCATGGTCTTGCAGAAGGGTGGTGAGAGATTGGATGAGCTGGTTTTTTGTTACATTCCATCTTAGGTTGAGGTGGCCAAGAATTATTCTGAAGTCGCTGTTGAGAGCGGTTTGAGTGATCAGATCCGTCAGCTGAGCGCCAAATTCGGAGGAGTTGCCCGGAGGGTGGTAGAGGAGAAGGCATTGAAGTGGAGGGTGGTGAGGCGAATTGAGGTTTACCGAAAGGCATTCAAAGGAGTTATATATCATGGAGGGAGATTCAGTGATGGAGAGGTCACTTTTGTGGATAATAGCTATTCCGCCACCTTTGTGTACGGGCCTGTCTTTGTGTATAATTGAGAAACCGGGCGGCACCAGCGTGTCCATGATGGGGATGGATAGAGTGTTTAGCCATGTTTCAGTGATGTAGGCTACATCCAGGTCGTGGGAGAGAATGGTTTCGGCTATTTCTGTTGCATGTTTGATGGCGGATCGGCAAATGATGAGCATACAGTTGATTGGGGGTCAGCATTCGAGATAGGGTTGACAGAAGTAGCTCTGGGTAAGGAGGAGAGATAGGATGGGGGTCTGGCAGCTTTTCGGAGGGGCCCCACTCCAGTGATGACTTGGATTGAGGAGAAGGGTGAATGGTAAAGGGGATGTGCTTGGGCTGGCTGATTAGGAGGGGTTTCATAGGAGGCGATGAGGGAGCTCGCTTCCTGGGGCGAAAGGGAGGGAACAATTCTTCTAGGACTGTCAACTAGTGACTCAGTCCTGGGTTTGGTGAGAAGAGGCCGGGAGCCTATGGGGGGCATGTGCCCAATGTGAGGAAGAGAGTCAATCCTAGTGGGAGGCGGCTGGAGGTGGGGAGGTGGAACGTGAGGGGAGAGAAGCTGGAGTTTCTCTAGGGAGGATAAGGTTTCCTTCAGGCCAAAAACCAGAGTAGCGATCTGGGCTTCTAGGAGGTCCAGGCGTTGCGTCAGTTTAAGTGCTGGGGAGGAGGGGGGCGGGTGGGTGAAGTTGTGCTTGGCGTGGGAGGGGTAATGGGGCAGGACGTTGGTTGGGAGTGGGGTAGGGGACGGGGGGGCCCTGATCCAAGTTAGAGTTCGATTGTGGGAGGACTAGAGAGGGAGAGGGGGTTTGGGGCGAGTTACTGTTGAGTGGTATAACAGGGGAGGGAGGCACGGAATTGGCTTTCGGGTACCCCTGAGCGAGGGCAAGGTGGGGGAGGGGCTTCGGGGCGAGTTACTATTAGGGGGGATAGTCGGGGTAGGAGGATCTGATTCGTGTTTCGAGTTCGGATGGGTGAGGGATAGGGAGGGAAGGGGGTTGCGGTCCCTTTGGAGGTGGTGGTTGTCATCACTAAGGGAGACGGTGTGAGCAGGAGGAGTGAGGGTTCACGCAGGGGGCTGTGACTCGTGGACAATGGGTGGTCTGGGATCTCTATGGGAAGGAGACTGAGAACCTGTAGTGTTGTGGGAGACGTGGGGAGGAGGGAAGGAAGTCAAACGGGTAGCGGGGGTGGCGGAATTCTGGAAGTTTGGGAGAAGGCCTGGGGATGTAGGAGAGAGGGGGGTGGGGCTGGGTGAGACGGATGACTGGAGACGTGACTAAGCGCGATGGGAAGGGATTGTTGAGGTGAAGGAAGCATGCTCTCCGGGTTGGAAGTTTGGCAAGAGCCATTGGGAGTGGCCGGGGCGCGGCTGTTGAGGGTAGTGAGCCGTAGTCGTCTTAAGAGTGGGGAAGAGGGAGTCGAAGAACTCTAGGTTATCGTCTTTCGCCTGGATTAGAATGGTGCCATTCACGAAGATGGTGATGGAGATATCTCCGGTCAGGGACTGTTGGTTCAGGGGGGAGATAGTTAGTTTCCGGTTGTGTTCTGAGAAGGTGGTTTTGGAGACAGGGAGGAGTGATTTAAAGGTGGTGACCCAAACGTCTGGTCGGGTGGTGTGGAAAATGAAGTCCATTTTTCTCAGCCCTCTCGTTGAGCAGTGGTAGGTGTCCACGATTAGAGTTTCGGGGTGTTGCTTAATTAAATTCTGTTTGAAGCGTTTTTTGGCTTTGAAGGAGAGGCTGTGTGGGAAGGTAATGGAGTAGGTGTTCCGTCCAAGAGGAGATAAGTGGTTAAGTGACGGGCCGGGGTGCATGTCTAAACGCAAGGACGGAGGCATCGTAGTAGAACTAGGGGGAGTGAGGCCACTAGGTGACTGAGGAGAGCGGCGTTAACAGTGGTGGGAGGACTTTGTTGTAGAATCGGAAGAGGGGGAGTTCAGCTTGAGGCCATCATTACAACTTCCTTGGGGAGACTCGCTTGAGATTGGACAAAGAAGTTTGTTTAAACACGACTGTGAGATGTCCGAGGTGGCGGCCGTGTTGGGGCCAGGCAGCCCTAGGCAGGGGCGGAGAGAACTGGAGCTTGCGTGAGGGGCAGAGTCAGGTGCCCCTGTAGATCGGCGTATGTCTCCTCTGAAGTTGACCACCGTAGAGTATAGCTTAGTGAACAGAAAAACTGTTCTCTTTTAATTGAATGTTTTTAGCATAGAATTAGCCTAAACAATTTGTATAAATTGGTAATAATTCATATATGGTAACTTTACTACCTAATGCTCATGTTTTTTTAAACAAAATGGGAATTTGTAATTTTATTTGAATTTTGTGGTGGGTGGAATTGTGTTTTAATCATGTACTTTATGTGGAATTCTTTGGAATTCTAAATCATAATAAAATATTGAATTGAATTGAATCACAGAAAATGCCCAAATTCCCAGAGAGGGAGTTGACAGTCATGGTCAATGAAATAGTGAGAGTAGAGCCACAACTGTTTAGTAGCCTGGTCCAACAGACATCATTAGCCACAAGGACACAAATGTGGGAAAGGATAGTACAAAGGGTCAATGCAGTAGGGACCACCCTAAGATCCAAGAAGGAGATCATGAAGTGGTGGCATGATCTCAAGAGGGTTGTCAAAGAGAAGAGGAGCAAGAACTGGGAGCTGGCGAACGTGACTGGCAGTGGCCCTCCCATCCCACAGAAAACATTCACACCATGGGAGGAGAAGGTGCTTGCCATACTGCATCCTGAGAGTCTCACAGGAGGAGCTGGGGGAACGGAGGCTGGTAAGTACAAACAAATGGCAACCAACACACTGATAAGTACTTCCTTGCACAACCTATACACCATTGCACGGTTCACCCTCACCTAACAGGTAGGCAGCCATCTTGTATTGGAGGAGAGTTTGGGGGTGGGAAGCCTGTATCACCACTCCCAGCATGCCTCCCGGCCCACAGCCTACCAAGGTGGAGGCCTCCCCCACCCAGGAGCATGTGCCAGCCATTACATTGTCCACCCTCACCTAACAGGTAGGTAGCCATGTTCCTTGGGAGGGTGTTTGTGGGAGGGAGGCCTGCAGTACCACTCCCACCATGCCCCCTGTCCCACAGCCTACCAAGATGGAGGCCTCCCCCACCCAGGAGCATGTGTCAACCATTACACTGCCCACCCTCACCTAACAGGTAGGTAGGCATGTTCCTTAGGAGGGTGTTTGTGGGAGGGAGACCTGCACTACCACTCCCACCATGCCTCCTGTCCCACAACTGAGCAGAATAGAGGCCTCCCCCACCCAGGAGCATGTGTCAGCCATTGCACTGTTCCCTCTCACCTAACAGGTAGGTAGCCATGTTCCTTGGGAGGGTGTTTGAGGGAGGGAGGCCTGTACTACCACTCCCACCATGCCTCCTGTCCTATAGCCTACCAAGATGGAGGCCTCCCCCTCCCAGGAGCATGTGTCAGCCATTACACTGTCCACCCTCACCTAACAGGTAGGTAGCCATCTAGCTTCTGATGTCTGTCTGTGGGAGGGAGGCCTGCACTAACACTCCCATCATGCCTCCGGTCCCACAACTGAGCAGGATAGAGGCCTCCCTCAGCCAGGAGCATGTGTTAGCCATTGTACTGTTCCCCCTCACCCAACAGGTAGTTAGCCATCTTGTATTGGAGGACAGTTTGGGGGTGGGAGGCCTGTATTACTACTCCCAGCATGCCCCCTGTCCCACAGCCTACCAAGATGGAGGCCTCCCCCACCCAGGAGCATGTGTCAGCCATTACACTGTCCACCCTCACCTAACAGGTAGGTAGGCATGTTCCTTGGGAGGGTAACATTTGTGGGAGGGAGGCCTGCACTACCACTCCCACCATGCCTCCTGTCCCACAACTGAGCAGGATAGAGGCCTCCCCCACCCAGGAGCATGTGTCAGCCATTGCACTGTTCCCCCTCACCTTACAGGTAGGTAGCCATGTTCCTTGGGAGGGTGTTTGAGGGAGGGAGGCCTGCACTACCACTCCCACCATGCCTCCTGTCCCACAGCCTACCAAGATGGAGGCCTCCCCACCCAGGAGCATGTGTCAGCCATTACACTGTCCACCCTCACCTAACATGTAGGTAGCCATCTAGCTTCTGATGTCAGTCTGTGGGAGGGAGACCTGCACTACCACTCCCACCATGCCGCCGGTCCCACAGCTGAGCAGGATAGAGGCCTCCCTCACCCAGGAGCATGTGTCAGCCATTGCACTATTCCCCCTCACCTAACAGGTAGGTAGCCATCTTAACTCTTTGTGATGTGTGTGAGACCTGTATCCCTACACACAGCAACAATTGCAAGCAATGCATTGACACCTGACATGTATGACTAAATGATGTTCCTCTGCACTATGACATTACACAGTGTTGCAATGAAGAATACTAGTGGAGACTTCACAATGGTGTAGTGTACAGACAGTCGATGATACACAGATGATACAATGCTTACACAGTGCCCAACACTGACCATTCCCCATCTAATCCACAGGTGATGAAGAACTCACTGCTGAGGACCACAACAACGAACAGCAGAGCCAGTCTCCACCCCGGTACATGGACTCTCAGATGTTGACTCCCAGGACAGTTTGGACGATGAGCTCCAGGCCGGCCTATCTGGTGTGCCACAGACCCACAGTTCCCAAGACCCCATCCTCCCCACCACCACGTCTGCTGCAACAACAACAGCACAGCAGACCCCTGCAGTCACGGCCTCTGCCTCCACCGCTGCCACCACCGCCACCACCACCACCAGTACCACCAGTACCACCAGAACCACCTGCAGCACCCTCCCTGTCCCAGGGGATGACCAGGCTACACCAACAACTGTGGAGGGCAGGGAGAGTGTGCGTGGACCCACAGTGGCGAGGCAACAGGTCCGTGGCAGCAGGGAAGGTGGGAGGGCAAGGGTCACCACCAGACCTCGGGAGGAGTGGACACCATCCCTGGATCACTTCACCAGAGTTGTGGAGGCATACCAACAGGTCCAGGGACAAAGTGTCCGGTCTGATGAACTATTAAGGGAGCTCATCCTGCTGATGAGGTCCACCGACAACCGCCTTGGACAGATGGTGGATCTCATGGGCCAGCAAGTGGCGTTGCAGAGGGACAGGCCTGTGTCCCAACCAACACCTCCGACCCCTCCTGTTGTGCCGCAGGATGACAGTGCACCTTCCTCCCCTGCACCAACAGAGAGGGGCGAGTCCTCTGACGCCGCAGGCCATGCAGCAGCCCCCCCCAAGAGATCAAGGGGCGTCCAAAGAAGAGCCTGGGAGTCTCTGGAGGCAAAGCACCAGCCACACGCCAGTCACGGAGCCAGACCTGATGGCAACCCTCTTCCCCACTGCATTGACTATTTGGACTATCCTTCCCAGCACTGCCTTGTGAATGGCACATGTCTGTTGGACTGGGTCACCACATCCATGTGGTCTCTACTCTTGCATATCATCTACTATGACTGTCAACTCACTGCTCCATCACCACCTACATGTGAAAATGCCCGCACCCCTCACATGTCAACTTTGTAAATAAAACACCTTACACACTACAATTTGTGCAGTCTTGTCTTTAGTGCTATTTTGACAGTGTCCAAAATGTCCATGATGTATACAAAAGATGTACATTATGTTGGCCAGGATGACTCCGTAGCACCTAGGGAGATACAACTGTCACTGGTGGCCTTGGTTCCTCACCATCGTCCAGGAGCATGGGGATCCCCTTGTGGGTGGCCAGGTTGTGCAGCATACAGCATGCCACAACGATCTTGCAGACCTCCCCAGGCGAGTATGCCAGTGCACCTCCTGTCCTGTCAAGGCAGCGGAATCTTGGCTTCAGCACGCGAAGAGTCCGCTCTATTACACGTCGGGTCCTGCCATGGGCCTCATTGTACCGGATGTCAGCCGGGGTCCTGGGATTCCTTGGCGGGCTCAACAGCCATGGCCTACTGGGATATGCAGAGTCACCTGTGAATGACAAACACCCATTGCAATGTTGCACAGCCAGAGTTCAGCAGGTAACACACAGCACGCCATATCAGTAGGCATACTCACCCACAATCCAAGCACGCTCGGGATGCAGACTTTCCATCATCCGTGGCACCATGCTGTTCCTCATGATGTAGGAATGATGTGCAGAGCCAGGAAATCTTGCACACACATGGGAAATGGTCATGTCCGCAAGGCACACCACCTGCACATTGATAGAATGATAATGTTCACGATTTCTAAAAATGTGCTCTGTTGCCTGTGGTGGCACCAGACCTACATGGGTGCAATCGATGGCACCAACAACATGGGGGATGCGCCAAAGGGGATAGAAGTCACCCTTCACACCGGTCAATTCTGCTTCCCTAGGGAAATGAATGTAGCGATTCTTATATAGCATCATGGCTGCAATAACATCCCTCAGCACCTGGCTGAACATGGGCTGCGACATCCCTGCAGCGCTAGCCACGGTCTCCTGGAAGGAACCAGTTGCAAAAAAGTGGAGGTCTGCCATCACCTTGTATGTGGGTGTGACTGCTGTTGGATAGTGACGGCGAGGCTGCAGGTGGGGCTCCAAAAGATCACACAGGATAGTCAGTGTTGGTCTGTTGAGGCGGAATTTCCGAATGATTGCAACATTCTCGATGTCCTCCAGTACTGTCAGGTGACGTAGGAGATTTGGCCTCCTCCTAGTTGAGATGTAAATTTAAAAATGTCAGTGACAACCATCATGAGATGGCCACAGCACATACCATCAACGATGTCATGGAAAAACAAAGACTGCCTAAGAGATGCATGGCACACCAGGTTACATGGGTGGCCTTTTGATACACACAGAGGGCACACCTCTCCACTAACAATACACAAGTGCCACAAACACATCGGTGAATGTGAATGCACACATACTGAACCACACATTTCACATGTGCACGCCAGGTGCTGTAACATCCGCCAATGTGTCTGAAATTACCATGACTGTATCATACCCATCTGCTGTACCTGTCCCACCTCAATGCATCATGTAAACTCTGCACACATCCATCAACACAATAATCACATTAGCCGGAAAACTTTCAGTTGTGTGCATGAGCTGATGTGAAAGCACCAGTCTGGTACGATACCTTACAGTGACACAAGCATTATCAAGGTCAGCACTGACCCACAACACATTGATTTCTTCAACATCATTGACACTAGCTTAAGAGTGTCAAGCATCATCAACCATCAAATGCATAACTAACATGGCAGGGACCACAGACCAAAGTGGGTCACACAGAACGTGCGTCCACCTGTGGATGACATGCAAGAATGGTATTGTGTGTACAATGATGTGCCCTTCACCATGTTGCTGCTGGGTACTGATACAGTCTTCACGATGGACATAGCCAGTAAATGTTATGAAAATGGCGGTACCTACTGCCTGGCCCCGGCGGTGTGACACAAGCACCACCCCCTTCACAAGTGCGGTAGCCATTGGCATATGGACATGTGTAGATGGCGGTGGGCATGCTCCGCCGCATGAATCGCGGTACCTACCGCCTGGCCTCGGCGGTGTGACACTAGCACCACCCCCTTCACAAGTTCGGTAGCCATTGGAATATGGACATGTGTAGATGGCGGTGGGCATGCTCCGCCGCATGTATCGCGGTACCTACCGCCTGGCCTCGGCGGTGTGACACTAGCACTACCCCCTTCACAAGTGCGGTAGCCATTGGCATATGAACATGTGTAGATGGCGGTGGGCATGCTCCGCCGCATAAATCGTAATACCTAACGCCTGGCCCCGGCGGTGTGACACCAGCACCACCCCCTTCACAAGTGCGATAGCCATTGGTATATGGACATGTGTAGATGGCGGTGGGCATGCTCCGCCACCAGGAGGCGGTCATTGGATACTTTTGAATGATGCACCATCGCGGTAGCGCAACCCGGGCACCCGCGGTGCATCACCGCCATGGAGCATTGCCTACAGCCAATGGGAGCGATGATTGCGGTGGCATGATGCAGATTTGAAAATCGCGGAAGGTGTGCTCCGCCACCGCGGAGGCGGTCATTGGATAATTTTGAAAGAGGCAGACCTGGACAACCAATTGTTGCAGCTTTGCAGCTTCCAACCGACCCCAGTGTAGTGTAGTTCCTATATTCCCAATAGGCTCTGTGCATTGGAATAATATCTTCAGTAGTGTAGACGTAGGACTGAGGTTAACTAGGTCTTTTACTGACGATATTAGACTTAAAGTTTTATGTGCCTGGTAGCTCAGAGTTCACTAGAAACTTTCTCGAATAAGCAAGGAGGAGTTTAACCTCCCTGGATAGACAAGAAGGGATTTAGTTTCTGACAACCATAGAACATGACAACTTTGCTCTCCCTGATCAAGAGTATATCTCTAGAGTCGTGTGAAAACAAAAGACAGCTATTTTACTCAGTCAATACGTGCATACTTAGTTTCACCAGATTGTAGAGAAAAGAAGAGGCGGGCGTTTTCAATAAAAGGTGTTATTTATTGATCAGTCTCTTTTCTCATACAAGAGAAATGAATTGCTACAATTGTAATACTGATGGTTAAGTAAAATGCATACAGTAAGAGCAGGATTATAAAATAATACTGTAAAAGCATTGATATGGTTTCTTAGCCATATGTTACTTTAAAATGGATAAAAGATATACATACATATATACATTGACTAATCGTACTCAACTGGTGCTTCTAACTACGCCTACCCCGGTGTACCTGACCTAAGCCTAATACATGGGAGGGAGTAAGTAAGTAGCAGTTTAAGTTAAGTTTGTTTTGCCAAGAGTCTGACTCAAGAATTCTCTGTAAGGGGTTAGTCAGGGCAGTACATGGGATTTAGAAGGCAGGAGGGCTGGTATCTCTTTCTCAGGACTCGGTATCCCAGTCACCCGCGAAGATGGGCTGGAAACGCTGGAGGCTGGATTTCTCGGCAAGAGAAAAGACAGCGTCTTTCCTCAGCGCGTCAAAAAGGGAAGGGCAGCGTCCGTGGGCTCTCGCATCAGCTGGGCTCTCCGGCAAGTAGTCGCTGCTCCAAGCTCATCACCACCGTGTCTTTACTTAGGGCAGTGTCGGTATATTTATACCTGAGAGGTGCCGGGTTTGACGTAAGGATGGACATAAGACGTCAATTAAGAACTGGTCGTTCTTACATTCTTTGCAGGAGTTCTCGAACGAAATCAAAACAATAGCAGCGGGGATTTCCCAGGTTTGCTGGAGGTTTGGTTTGTTAAGAGAACTCGGTGTGCTTTCTAGGGGGCTGGAGGAATAGTGCTTGCTTAATGTGACAGCATGCGTTATGACTGATTTATGAAACGGGTTTCTATGCCGTTGTATGAATATTAGTGATTTATAACCGGACAAGGGTCAGAAATTGGAGTATCGATACAGGTCCCTATATAAACACACTACACCCACTCCATGAATTCATGTCCATATTTACTAACCTAATCAATAGTAAACATAACTAATAGTGCATGTGTATACCGAACCACCCCAAAATTTATTTTTTGCATTTAAAAAAATAGGCATATTCGAAATATACGAAAATGAGTATAGGTACTGTATGCATTCAAGCAGTGTAATCATTCAAAAAAACTATGCACAATTTATATCAGCATGAATGATTAGCGAAAATAACACATGAAATGGCTCTTAATACAGAAGAAAAAGTGCGAGACCACTTCATCACATATAAATACAGTTACTCGTAAATGTGCTAGAGGCTGAGGTAAATTATTGTCTCTAGAGTTCCTAAAAATAGAAGCTCTGTTCTCTAGGAATAGTGTTACTTTAAGCAGAAGATAAGTGCCAAAAGGTAAATATTTTGGGTTTTGGAAAAAGTTCTCGTTTTCAGTGAAGAAGGAATTTTTTTTTTCAGTTTGTTTGTTTCTAAAACTGAAGGCCAAATTCAGAGTTCAGGGAACGCTGTGTGCACGTTTGTTTAAAGTCACTCTCTCTGTTCTGGTGAAAACATCATTTCAGACAGATTTTCAAAAAAACAGTTTACCGCTTCAGGTGAAAGTTCGACCAAGTTGGAAAATGCCGCTACCATGCAGTCGTGCGCATGTTCGCTTTCAGTGATGTTTTGATCAGCATTGCTTACAGAAGGCTGTACCTGGTTGATGCTGCTCTCATCTTGTACTTCACTACCCTTCAATCGTAGTGGTGAGGTCTCCACGAATGCCGTCATCAGGATTGGTAGCCGCTGGGGACAGCACAATGCATGAGCCTTTACTGGACCCAACAAAGTATCTGCATCCAATGGTACTTCTGATTGTAGTGTAAGACATGTGTCCAACACGCATTCCTCGCCGCACAGCATGCATCTTAATACAGGTAAGACACAATTCTGCCATATGGGTCTGAACGAAAGAAACCAGGTCATATTCAGATCTCGTAGCCGGGCTAATCCAAGGACTTTAGTTATGCGGTCCCGGTAGCGTATAGCTAGGATTGTTTCTTCCATTGTTGCTGGAGTCTTGTCTGTGACATGGCTTGCCATAATGAAGCAGGAGTAGCAAAAATAAGATGCCTGCTACGAGTCCCAACAGGAGTGGAAGTCCGCCAAAGACAGAATGGACGAAATTAGGAATTATTCCCAGGACTGCTTTGAATGGTGTTAACAGTCCCGAAAAAACAGACTTAAATACACTGAGATACCATTTGTATCTGAAATATTTAAGATTTCGCTTAGCATTTCTGCGAAGTTTAGGGGGCAATTTGTTGATAACAATGCATGTATCTCTCCCGTTGTCCTTGCAACTTGGAGATCATACGTTTCTTTTGATGACGTCAAGTGAACTGGCGTCTGTAGGAGCACAGTCTTCATTCTGCTTAAAGTATCAATTCGAATAGAAGAGATATTCAAACTGGGCCAAATTTTTCCCTCCCTGTCTGGAGTGTCATTCGGGAACAATACTCGCTCACAGCAAGTGACCAAGGAACTCACGCTTACTAGATAAGCCACAACATCTGTGATCCACAATTAGAATGTAACTCCCGTTAGAAAGTCTTCTAAAGAATGGTTCTATTTTTGTTGCAGGTGTGCCGAGTTGGTGACATGAAAGGTTATTTGAAGTCCCTTCACAGGCCCCATGTAAACTTATACCCTGACACAGAAGTATACCACTTAGTGATTTTTCACAATTGTTACCACTAAGAAATACACTCTGTCCTTTTTCACTATAACATGTGTGTGTATAAGGTAGGTTCCATGTTGACTTAATGTATCCTTTACCCAACCTTTCATACTGGCCTGCCTGTATATATTTCTGGCAGTATCGAAATTGGAAAGTCGTTATCGGAATAGTTATGATTCCATGTATTATCCATTCAATGACAGGTCGTTCTGACATTGTCAATGGTAATCTTTCAAGTTTTTCAATGCTCAGAATTGTATACTCTGCACCCTTTTGTGCCAAGCTGATTTGTGTATCAGTAAGGTTAAAGATACCGAATAATGACGTTGTGTTGATTAAACGCCAAGGCACGTAGCCTGAACACAGATTTTGTAACGTCCAGCCAAGCTGTACAATAGAACGCAATTGAGACTGACCGTGTTGTAACATCAGTAAGTCTTGCTCTATTATATCGATTGCAGATGATACAATACTGTCCAGTGAATATATTCTGGAAGACAGAGTCATTAACCCATTGTCCACAACAGAAAGTGATTTTTCCAAATTAACACGGTCAATTTCCCGTATTTTCTCTGCTGTTTCAGTTTGAGTTACTTTCCAAGCTTCGTTGTAAGCTGCATATATAGAGGCCGCTATGAAACGTTTTTGACGCTGTTTGCGTAGTCCCATAATGAAATCACGCAAGTCAGCACCTTCTTTAAGTAAAGTCAAGTGTTGCTTAATTTCTGCCAGTGTGGATGTTCGTAGCCATTCGAGGCAGAGTTTCCCTACACTGTATGTAGTTACAATCCCTGGATGTTATCTCTGGGAGTATCTAGGGTCTGGCCTGGTTATTGTGAACCCCTGTTTTTTGTTCAGGAATCTATCTTGACAGTTATTCGTGTCTGTGGGCCAGATCAACCATTTTTTCCAATCAGGATGTGTTCTGTTTTGGTTAAAAATATGGGATACGTCTATCTCAACATCTGTAGTGCTATTACTGTCAGGTGTTGGCTTTGGAATAGACGGTTTGTTTAAGTCTTTAATTTTGGCTAGGCCAAAACAGGTTGTTTGTTGAATTGTGTCATTCAAGAATATAATTTGTTCTGGGATCATGCAGGCTCTAAACAATGATTCTATACCTTTGACCTGCCATTCTCTTGTACCCCAGATTGTTTTTGTTTCAATGTTATTGTTCCAGAAATCAAAACCGAATGTGTTCATTTTTGTCAAAAAATGTCTCTGAATAGATTAATTTTGTATTTGTGAGCATGGTTTTCATTCCTGTCTTATTTAACAGTTTGAAATAAAACGTTTCTGCATTACTTGTGTTAAACCCTGAGAAATATGGAATTTTTTCATAAAATTTTTTCGAACTGCCTTTTGGTGGAGTTGCACAATGTTCCCATTGGTTATAATTAAAAACATTTCTAGGTTGAGCAGATTTATTCAGATAATGGTTACCATAGTGGTTGTAACAGTACATCTGGTCATAATTAGATGAACCCTGTAAATAATCATGTTCTGTAAATTTAGCTGACATCACTAGATCTGACATCATACCATTAATACTTTCAAAGTCCCAATCATCAGCGAATGTGCTTGATTTTACAAAGTCACTTAGTGAAATCTTGAAATGATGAGGATATTTCAGGAGCTCAACCGGGCCATAGATTTCGTAATCAGTTTTGTCCCATGCTACCCCACCGGGTATAGGATTGGCTGTGAAGTTTACTGAAGAAAGTTCTCTTTTCTCGATGTGTGAAGACTTGTGTGGTTTCAGGACCAAGTTGATATTCTGACTTGCTGTGTCCATTGTAACGTATTTTCCCTCAATGAAATGACCCAAGTATAGTACCAGGATGAGCCAAAGTATGAGGACAAATACACCTTGTGCCACCCAAAATTCAATCCAAGGAGAAATCAGATAAGTTTCTTGTAGTTGATGAAAGAGTTCTTTTGCTTTGTCTTCAAAAGTCTTTGATGTTGTCGGCTGTTCCTCAGGTTCGCTCGGATCCTCAGAAAAATCATCGAAGTTGATGAAGTAGCCTGATGCTGTTCTGTCAATTGTTTCAATTGCTTCTGGATTCCTTTTTGTTTTTGGAATTTTCTTTGTTTCATTAGCATAGTCTGTGGTTACATCATTGTAGACTGGTGTTCCTTGATGTAAGATTTGGATTTGGGTTTCAAGAGGTTTAAGTTCCATGGCTTTGTTGCATAGTCCTTGTTGATTCACTGTAGGTTTATCAAATGTGATTAGTCTCTCAGTTTGAACCTCTGTGTTTGTAGCAAACTTTGGTGTTCTGCTATTTCTTGGGAGTCCACTCGGCCTACTACTTATTATCGGCCACATGATTGTGGTTTAACCAGGTCGATTGATACATCTCGGTTCTCCTTTTTACCAGCAAGGGGCGGTAATACAACTGATCTTGTTCCGTTGATAGCTAAGACAGGTACTGCTTTTCTGTAAGAAGGCCCAAATTCCTTCTTTACCGCGATCTTCTCTCTGACCAGATTCCTGATTTTTGGAATCCAGACAGGCCTTGCTGGGACAGGTGGTTTTTCTTCAGTGGCTGTTGGCTGTTGTTTCAACTTTATGTTGCTCAGGTCTTTTCTTGTTTCATTTAAGTCCTGTAAAATAGCCAAACGATCTTTGATATCAAAGCATTTTTCTTTAACCACTGAAGTTTGACTATAGAGGCCCTGGATTAACATTCTAGTCCCAAACAATAGTTCGTACGGACTGAGACCTCTCAGAGAATTTCTTGGCAGATTATTAAGACTACGTTGGACACTTATTAAATGTTTGACCCACCCAGCTCCCGAACCTAATACCTTTGCCGTTATAGATTGCTTTATGTCACAGTTTTTTCTTTCCACAATTCCGTTTCCCTCAGGATGAAAGGGACAAGAGTACCGCAATGCAATGCCCATGCTGGTCATGGCCTCCCTATAAGCCCGAGAGCTAAAAGCAGGACCCTGGTCAGAATGTAGCATGTCAATTGCGTATGTGCCGATAAAGACTCGCAAATCTTTTATAACAGTTCTGGCGTCAGCCGAGCGCTGGGGCCACATCCAAATAAATCTCGTGCATGAATCCACTGCGACCATGATATATTTATAGTTGCCATCCCTTTGTAAGGGACCGCAGTGGTCCAGGTAAACACATGCTAATGGTTTATCTGAGATTAGAAGGGGCGTCTGTGCTGGTCGTTTCACGGTTGATACCTTCATCCTTTGGCATATTTCGCATTCTAGAACATAGTTCCTAGTTTGTCATCTCGTGTGGCCACCAGTATCTCTGTTTTAATAGCGATACTGTGGCTGAAACACCAGCATGTACAGAAGCGAGCCCTTCGTGTGCCGCTTTAACGAGTCCTAACCTATATTCCATGTTTGGAATTGCCCTATCCCCCACTCCAGGGATTCGAGCAAATGGAACGTTATTCGCATCAGTTATGTATGAGTACTTTACTGGAAAGCCTTTCGGGAGTGTTTCTATCGCATCTTTTACTGTAGCGCTGACAGCTTGTAATATTTCGCTGTCTATTTTTGTTTTTGACCGGGTGATAGCGGCTACGGAAGCCGTTTGGACAGCTGCCTTCGCTGCTTCATCAGCCAATGAATTACCTGCAACTTGAACGCCATCACGTTGATGACTCAGTGTATGTATCACGTGAGTCTTTTGTAGTTCCTTTTGTAAAAGAACTACTTGTTCCCAAAGCGTTTTGTGCTTGATTGTGCCACCTTTTGCGTCTTTGAAACTGTTCTCAACCCAGATCTGCAAGTATTCATTATAAGATTGCACTCAATACTATGAATCGCACACTATTAGTGTGGGGAATTCGTGATCTGTATTTTCAAGCGCCATCTTAAATGCCAGTAGTTCAGCTCGCTGAGCTGTACAATCTCCTAGAGATTGTGTTTTAGTGACCAGTGGTCTAAATTTTCCTCCGTGCCAGTGACCTTTAACGATCGCGCACGCAGCACTGTAAGCTTGTTTACCCCCAACTGCGGGCTGTGCTGATCCGTCTGTATATATTATACAGCCGTAGTGTTCTAGAGGCAGGATTTCGGTCGGCAGAGGACATTCAAATTCATATTGGAGAAATTCTTGTGTTTTTAAATTAGGATCAAATTCGTATACCACGTCTGTTGCAGCAAGAGAATTAACCCACTGTATCCATCTCGGATGTAATGCTTTAGCATTTGGAATGCTTGCCTTTGTTACCGCCTCTAGGGCTGGTATTGGTGTAACGATGATTATTCGTTTACCCTGTGCTAGGGATCTTTCTTTTGCTACAGCAGTCTGTACCGCGGTTAGAATTTTTTCCGTTGGGCTAAATTTTATTTCAGCTTTTGTGTACAAATGTGATTTGTATGCTATTGGTACTGTTTCTCCCTTATTAGAGGTCAGGTATGTGAATCCGCATCTTCCTGGGATGACTCGGATTACAAGGTTGCGTGTGTTATCGCGTGTTTGCAGTTTTGTTTTAGCTAACATGTCTGTTTGTAATGATCTCAAAATTTCTGTGTGTTTTTGAGTCCAATTGATTGTTTTAAAATCCGGTTTTATTAGGTCGTAGAGAGGTTTAACTCTCTCTGCATAATTTAGAATGTAAGTTCTACCGAAATTCAGGAAACCTAGAATTGATTGTAAGTTTTTCAGCGTTCTTGGTGCTTGGTTACGGCACATTTCTCTAGGAAATTGTCTGCCAGGCTTTTGCCTTCACTTGATAGTTCATATCCTAAAAACAGGACAGTTAGATGGGCAATTCTTGACTTTTTGAAGTTGAATTTATAACCCTCTGCTGCGAACCCAAGTATTATGGTGTTCACTCTTTTCAAGTGAGTATCCAAGTCATCATCTGTTAGATAGATGTCATCGACATAAGATAATGCCTCATCATCATACATTTGTAGTAACTCTGTTACTCTCGCTGAGAATAATCCTGGGCTGTTCTTGAACCCCTGTGGCAAACGACAGAAATTTTCTGCGAGCCATTTATTGAGAAAGCGGTCAAATATCTGCTTTCAGGTGCTATATTTTGACAAAAGAATCCATTAGAGATGTCTAATGTTGTTTTTTTTATTTTTTGCGCACTATGCTATTCATTAGTGCTGCACTGTGTGAGTTTTGTACTGCAAAAGTTTTGCAACATGAGTTAAGGTGTCTGTAGTCCAAAACTAGACGATATGAATCATCTGGTTTGAAGACAGGAAACAAAGGATTGTTCATTTGTGAGGTGCATGTTTCAATCACCCCCTGGTATTCAAGTTGATCTAAGATCTCCCTGACCTGTTTTTTAGCTTCTTGCTTAATTGGGTACTGCCTCTGTGCAGTTGGTTGTGATTTTAACTGGATTTTGTGAGGAAAAGAGTCCTCATCCCATCCCACATGGTTTTTATATAATGCAGGAGCTTAGGCTACTGCCCACTTTCTTGCAAGTGTATATTTTTTATGAATTGGAATATGATTTGAGAAGGCAGGCATAATCATTTCTTCGCCATGAGGGCACTCCCTGACAAACTCCGGTGGCCAGTCTTTTTCAGCTAAAAGGATGTCATAGCCTTTGGAGGGGTTATCCCAAAATAGACCCCTTATTTTCCTAGTCTTATCTCCCTCTATACGTAATGTTATTTCGTATATTTTATGAGGTTTGCTAACTCTGGTGTCTGCAGTTTCCACCTGAATGTATTCATTCGTATCCACTGTCTCCAGATGATTCATCAGGATCTTGCGAGCTATGCTCACTTCTGCTGCGCTGTCTAGCATTGTCTGAGCCCACTCTCCGTTTTTCAGCTGTGTCCTCAGGATCCTCTGCATGTTTGATTACTTTAATACTGGCTACCTTCTTCTTTGGAAATTGTAACTTTTTATTTTGATGAGCAGGCTCCTTGTCTTTGGACTTGAAGTGCTCTTCCCTTTGTTCTGACCGTCCTCTTCTTTCCGATTTCTGTGAGGAAGTCTGAAAAGATCGAGAGGGACGTGTATCAATATCTTGATATCTATCAGGTTTCTTCAAATTATCCCTATTTCTAAGGTTGTACTTTTTCTCAGAGAGCTCCCTCTGGGGAGACTTGTGTCCTTGGTCCGGAGATCTTTCTCTCCGCCGAGGAGACCTTCCTCTGGACTGGAATCTTTTTTCTTTGGGAGTTGATTGTTTATTTCCATCCCAGCTCTTTTTTGGAGCGGTTAGATTATTTTTAATAAATACCTTTTCAGGATTTTCAGTTAGTTGGGGTTTCACTGGTTTCCCACCCAAACTATCTCTTCCTAGTTCTTCATAGGATTTTTCTATGATTCTGGCAAGTTCAAATGGTTGTTCTGCTATATCTGTTTCTTTCAACTTCTGGCGGATCGCCACAGATGCTGCTGCCCCTTTTATGTTGGCTAGTAATATAGCCGAGACCTGCTTGAAGTCTTTCAGTAATTTCATACCCAGAGTTAAAGCAGGCTCTGGACCGTATTCATTTTGAATCTGTTTTAGCACATCTGGTATTACCGCCATGGACGGAACACCATGTGTTTTTGTGTAAATGGAAGCAAAGACTGTGCCCACAGTCCTTCACATGTGGTGCGATCCCCATTGGAAGGCAGATAGTCAGAATTCTGTGTTTCTCAGTAGGGGTAGTATCCAGAAATACTGCCTCTATTTGAGTGATTTTCTGTGCTAACCAGAATGGAATTTGTTCCCGTTTAATGGGTACTTTGCCTAGACAGGACTGTATGTTCTGTGGTGTTATTTTATTTGTGTTCCCCTGATGAGGGGTCTGCTGTGGAATTTTAATAGCTGGTTGGACTGTTGAAGTCCGCATTACATATTGGACCAATTGTCTATGTATTTTAATCAGTTGTTTTAGCTGTGCTAAAATTTCTGGTATTGACATTTTTTCAATGTGTGAATGTGGTGTGTAGCTGGCTAGAACCGGCCACGTTGCTCCTGGTCTACCTAGTGGACCGAGCCTGGTGATGTGATCATTATGTTTTAGGGTGCCTTTAAACCAGAGCAGGTGCTCTTGGTATTTTAATGGTATTTCCACCTCCTCGAAAGGAGTGTACTCATCCGGTGGTTCCTCTATTTTGTAATAGTGGAACTCTTTTGTGACAGCGTTTGCTGCTGGAAAGTTTATCCATGAATAGAATACCTCTGTCTGCCGATATTCGTGTGCCTCAATTACGAATATGACTGTACCACCTCTTGGTGTTAGTCCATTTTCTATAAGTTTTAGTGTTATAGTTTTTCTTATGTTGACCGGGATTAGTATTGCATCCGGGTCTTGATGTAGGAGACTTGTGTCATCCGCTAGGAGTTGAGCTGCTAATCTAGCTGTCTCCCTATCTCCTTCACCGTCTGACATTTTACTGACAGGAAGGTTTTTTGTTGCAGATCAAGTTTTCAAGGAAGCAAAGATTAGGTGCACAATATTTTGGAACACTGTATCCTTCAACAGTGAATACACCAAAAACCATACATAGGAGTCTCCTCCTACTAAGTTTGGTGGATTTTTTAACCTTTGACCCACTCCAGACGTCTTTGGAGTATTTATGGGAGAAAGGGTCTGTGTGAAAAAGCACGACTGAGTTACTCTAATGCTTTGCGTTAGTTTTATCGCCTTACCAAACGTTGGGCGCCATGCAGTGTAGTTCCTATATTCCCAATAGGCTCTGCGCATTGGAATAATATCTTCAGTAGTGTAGACGTAGGACTGAGGTTAACTAGGTCTTTTACTGACGATATTAGACTTAAAGTTTTATGTGCCAGCTAGCTCAGAGTTAACTAGAAACTTTCTCGAATAAGCGAGGAGGAGTTTAACCTCCCTGGATAGACAAGAAGGGATTTAGTTTCTGACAACCATAGAACATGACAACTTTGCTCTCCCTGATCAAGAGTATATCTCTAGAGTCGTGTGAAAACAAAAGACAGCTATTTTACTCAGTCAATACGTGCATACTTAGTTTCACCAGATTGTAGAGAAAAGAAGAGACGGGCGTTTTCAATAAAAGGTGTTATTTATTGATCAGTCTCTTTTCTCTTACAAGAGAAATGAATTGCTACAATTGTAATACTGATGGTTAAGTAAAATGCATACAGTAAGAGCAGGATTATAAAATAATACTGTAAAAGCATTGATATGGTTTCTTAGCCATATGTTACTTTAAAATGGATAAAAGATATACATACATATATACATTGACTAATCGTACTCAACTGGTGCTTCTAACTACGCCTACCCCGGTGTACCTGACCTAAGCCTAATACATGGGAGGGACCAGGAATCGCTTCTATCAGTGGGGCAACCAGTATTAAATATGGAAATCCCCACCCAATCTAATATGGAGACCATACCCATATTTAACCTCTCAAGCCATCAACTAAACTCTACAGATATCTCCCTCCTGAGTAGAGGACTCTCTTTTGTCCCAACTGAAAAACCCACTTGGTTCAATATCCAGTCAGAATTTTTTTCTTTCTTTCGAAAAATAAGACTACAAACCTTTTTCAAAGATAGAGAGGCTGCCCAAAAACAGAATACGACAGAGTTACGACCACCCTCCTCTTTTAATCCAGCAAGTAGTACCATGCCACCTGAGGTGTTAACTTATGAGCATCTAATCCTCAGAGAATTGGAAAATCTGAAAAAGGAGTATAGGTTTACACCGTTCAATATCAGTAAAGAAGAAAGAAACAGTCTTATTGAACTTAAACAGAATGACAAAATCGTGATAAAACCATGCGATAAAAGGGGCGGGATTGCTATTCAGGATCGTTCCTCGTATGAAGCGGAAATTTTTCGCCAAATAAACAATACCCTACATTATGAGAAATTAAGACATAATCCCACAAAAGAAATTAGTGAAATAATCCAGCAGATCACTAAAGAAGCGCTAGAGGACGGGTACATAAGTAAAAATGGATTTCTGTTCCTTAACAATAAGGAACCCCGAATCCCAGTGCTATATACACTCCCAAAACTTCATAAAAATCTGGAAACACCACCAGGAAGACCTATCCTTTCAGGATGTGGCTCGGTTGTGGAACCTTTAGGGAAGTATATTGACTTCTTCATAAAGGATTTGGTAAAAGATACAGCAACATATATCAAGGATACCACACACCTAATAAGCCTTGTTGAATCACATCCGTACCACCCTGACTCAGAATTATTGGTTACTCTAGACATAGAGTCATTATATACTAACATACCCCAACAAAAAGGAATGGATGTAATTCGTAAACACCTTAATAATCGTCCAGCCCCACACCAGGTCCCAACTGAATTTATAATGAATTTACTAGAGATTGCCCTCACAAAAAACTATTTCATTTTTAAAGAAACCTACTACAGACAATGTAAAGGGACCTCTATGGGAGCCATTTTTGCTCCAAATTTTGCTATCGTGTTTGTAGATGATCTAGAATCCACCTTTGTTTTGAATGCAAACAACCCCTATCGCGAAAACATCCTTAACTGGCACAGATATATCGATGATGTGCTTATGATTTGGAAAGGTGAGGAAGGCACATTGAAAGAGTATTGTGAGTGGCTCAATAATAGCCAGACAGATTTGAAATTTACCTATAACTTTGATAGACATCAAATTGATTATTTAGATGTCACAATCAAATGTCATGAACAACAGCTGTACACCACCCTCTTTAGGAAACCTACAGAGCGGAATACGCTGTTACAATATCAGAGTGCACACCCAAGGGCCCTTAGGGATGGCCTCCCCTATGGCCAGTTCCTTCGAATCAGGCGTAATTGCAAGTTCAAACAAGACTTTTTCCAAGAAGCTGAGATTCTATGCTCAAAACTGACAAATAGAGGCTACCCTAGGAAGCTTGTAAGGAGAGCTATGAAACGTGCATGGTATACGCATAGGGAACATCTTTTTGAGCCAAAAAAGAAAGATCCACTAAAAAGAATAACTTGTGTAACGACCTTTAGCACAGTCAGTAATAAACTCTGCAGAGTTATTAAAAAACACTGGCCTGTTTTAGCTCCTTTAGAACTTGAGACAGGGATCCCCTTATTTTCATTCAAAAGGGGTAATAACCTGAAAGATCATTTAGTGAGAGCTGCCTGCAGTACTAATAAAAATACCACTATAGAGACATGTTTGAACCTTCCACCTATTGTAGGACACTACAAATGCAATAACTGCACTGCATGCGTTTTTACGACTAACACAAAATTGTTTGAATATGAGAATTGCAAGTATAGTCTAAAATCTTTTACGAATTGTAATTCAAAAAATGTCGTATATTGCATACAATGTCATGCAAAAACCTGTATATCGGCCAAACTACACAACAGATCAAGACAAGGATTTCACAGCATAGGAGCCGAATACGATGTAAGGTACTAACTGCGCCTTTGGTTGAACACTATATGGAACTTGGACACTCCGAAAATGACTTACGGTGGCAAGTGATTGACCATGTTGTACCTAATGTAAGAGGAGGCAATCAGCAGACAATTCTGAATCGACTAGAATGTAAATGGATTTTTCTGTGCAAAAGCATTGAGAAAGGACTCAACACTTTGGACCAATGGAACAGCTGTGGTTAAAAATACAAAATTATCAGCTTGAAAAAACTATATTATTGATGATGTCCTGTGTATGAAAATGTAAAAGTATAAGCATGTAAATGTAAAATAGATAAGTGGTTTCTAGCAATAATAATTACTTTTTCCGGGAAGACATTATGACACCTGTCTTTATAATAATACTAGAAACTATTTGGCTTGCTTAAAAATATCAAATCGGCAGATCGCGCTATTGACACTATTCCTTTAGACATGCGCGTTATAAGTATCTTATGCGCATGCGCGAAATGTTAACCGGCTGACGCATGCGCATAAACATATCCCGACTTGAAAATGGTAGTGCTCGATAGAACGCTGAACTACTGAGACAGCGAGGTGCAGCCTACGGCGTAGACCTTTGCGGTGATTAAGTAAGTACATGTATCGCTGTAGATACGTTCTCTTTTTAAGTACGCATCTTGATGAGGGAGGGCTGAATTTAATCTTCATTCCCCTCTCTTTTTCTTGATCAGCTCCCGCCCTGACGCCGCAACACGACTTAATCTGGGACATACATTGTATGCTAGTTCCCTCCATCAAATACAACGAATTTGAATAACGAAATAACACGGCAACGGTAAAGATGTAAAATTGTTTTTACCTTAGTCCACTTCGCATTTAAATTCCAAATCTAAATGGTGTCTAATTGCTTATAGATGACTCTCTGGAGACGCGGAAGTTAACTGTAAATTGTACCAGTCTCACCATTTCCCTGACTTCTACCGCACAGATATCGTGTAAGTCCCCAATTTGATTACACTTGGGTTACACCACTGTATAATTCTCTCTATTAAAATTATCTCTCTCTAAATTTCAGATAGTGTGGTTTACCATACCTGCAGAATTAATTTCTCCTCCGTTTCAAACTATTGTTGAGAAACTTCTTTAAGTGAGTTCACCGGCACGCTTGAGCTTTAAAGCGCGTAAATAAGTCTGTATTTGATAAATCCAAGATCCATCATTGTAAAGTGATTTTGTTTAGCTCACTATCTCGTCTGAGCCCAAAGCGCGTAAATAAACTTGTGTTTCAAACGCAACTATACACCTTTAAAATGAGTGTGTGTAGCTCAGGGCTGCCCGCCCTTGCTAAATAATGTTAAAAAATTGCATGAACTTCATAGCATTGGGAGCACCAATTAATTTGGTTTTTAATTTTGTGCAAGACCATAGGATTAAAATTTAATTTTATTAATATTTCCAGGGAAGCTCACGTCCTGATGATGATCTAAAAATACTTTAGATCGAAACACCGTCGACATACTCAAGGAAAACCTCCCTATTCTACTGTATATATTTTCTGTGGGAATAACCTTGTGTGTGACATCCTTGTATATAACTGTTTTTTAATATTTCTTCACTAAAGTCACTTTGAGCACTTTGTCACATATGTGAGCACCTGTAATAGGAAGTAACTATCATTATTTTGCATAAATGCTAATAAAATTTACCTATATGGCATCTTGCTAAGACCTTCTCCCGGAATTGATTTCATAATTTAAATTACTCTTCCCAGGACCTTTTGGGGCCACTAAAAACCATTGTAACTCTTACAAATAAACCAATGTATAGGTAAGTCACCATGAAGGTAGCTGTAGGTCAGTGGGGTGTCAGACGTGTAGTTGTGCAGCTGCAGTATATGCCGGAGGGTGTGGGGTTGTGTCAAACACTGACAGACAAGCTGTCTCCAGGGCGAGGGAGTGTGTGTGTCCAAATGTCACTCTTTTGTATGCCTGTACTTGTATGTGTGAGTGGGGTGTGTTACATTGTCAGCCATAAAGAGCCAACGGATGTTAGCCATGTAGGTGCCAGGACAGTAATTGCTTGTGTGAATATTTCAGTGTGCCCCTGTAGTCTGAGTCAGTGTGACCCAGAGAGTAGGTTCAGTGCCTGCCCACCCAAACGAAAAAACATCACCAGACTTACATGCTCCTTGCTCCAGTTCCTTCACACTGAATAGTAGATATGCCCCATCTGTGCCCTGTATAATTTCAGACTTACACACTTCTGTCGATGCATAATGTGTTGAGGCATCCTGCGTTTGTGAGATTATCATGGAGCCTCTATGCCCCAATGTGTGCATGCAATCACAAATGTTTGGGCCATGCAGAGTGCCCGTGTGAGGGGTCCCCCAGTTTTGGAGGGAGGGAGGTTACAATTAGTCCTGAGTCTGTGTTTTGCTACTGTACTGATAGATGTTGGTACCTGACATTGTGTAACTGGTCATTTACCCTTCTTTTCTCTCATACCTGCAGCTCAAGGTATACCAGCGTAAGGCCCTGTGAAGGGCCATTGCAGAAAAGGTGCGAGCCCTGGGGGTATCCAACAGACGATGCACCCACTGTCACAAGAGGTGAGACGACATCAGCCGGCTGGCAAAGCAAGTGGCAGAGATGACCTTGGGGATGCTACCACGCACAGGGCGTTTGGCACGGCCCAGCATGACTCCACTGATGGGCCGCATCTTGGCAGTGACTCATCCAGACCTGGATGAACGTCTGAAGGAGCATCGGCAGCAAGGCAGGGGTGGTGAGTATCTGGGGAGGGTGACTTTTGCTGGGAGTGGGTGCATGTGTACAGGGCCTGTGGCACCGGTGACCCATGTGATGTGCGTGTGTTGCTGTGCTGTGTAATGTGAGTGGCTGCTGTGATGTGTGGTTGTATCAGGCATTGACCCACCCTGGCCTTACTAAGCTGAAACTCCCTGCTGTACTTTCGCATTGCCAGATGGGTTAGGCTCCACATGGTCATTCATCATTGGGATAGTGTGGGAAATCTATTATGGGGTGAACTGCAGTATCCACTTTCTGAGTGTGACTTCATGTATGCCTACTTTGCATGCACCATGATCGTTGAGGCCCACACATCTGACAACAATGTGTCCCAGATTACCACATGGTGCTTGCTATGGCCTACTTGGCATTGTGGACTGTAATACCATAATAGGTGTGTGTGTTGTCCCCTCCTGTTCCCTGAAGGTCTGTCAGTGGTAGTAAGTGTTGTACCCACATTATGTCCCTAGGGCAGGGCAAGTTTGGGGGGGGGCACTCCATCTACGGGCAGGGTGTAGTGCTGTGTGGCATCAACATGGCTCACTCATAGCAGATATTCTGCGTTACAGGCACTGTTGTGGTCTATGTTGTGTGTTGCTGCACAGTGATTGCAGGGTGTGGTGGTTACCATGTAGATTTGTGCCTCTCCTGTACTGGATCGATTTGAATTTGTGTGATCAGATGATGACACTTACACAACCCTGTATCTCTCTCTCATGCAGATTCTCAAGAGACCACGGAGGAACATGAGCCAGAAACCGGTGGTGGCGAGAGTAGCACTACAGCTACAGCGGAGGCCAGTGACACAGAGCCCACCAGCGCATCTGAGGGGGACAGAAGTATGCAGGAGGAATCCGTGGCTGAGACAGAGAGTACCACATCATCTGATGCCAGCGGGGATGCATCCATGTTGGCAGGCACAGGGGATGGGGAGTCCGCATCATCATCTACCACCCAGCGGCCAGTGCCCAGTCTCCCATCCACTTCCTCTGGTGCTGCCCGTATCCGTGTCACTAAGAGGGGACGAGTCACATTCACACCTGGCACGGCTGCCCCTGCACCTGTCCCCCCTGCTGCCCTCAGTGCTGAGTGTGTAGAGCTCCTGCGCCAGCTTTGTGTGGGCCAGACCGCCCTGCTCAATGCCTTCAGTGACCATGACAAGAAATAGGCCAGGTGGTTGCATACATGGAGGGCATACACTCTGACGTGGGTGGGCTACACCGTACAGTCCAGGCGCTGTCATGCACAGTCACGTCAGCCCTTCAACAGGCACATGTTCCCATTGCAGCTCAGGTGCCTTTGTCCACCCCCCAGTCAGTGGCCACATCAGATGACAGTGAGCACGGTTCGCCTGCGTCACCGGAAAGATACAGCACAAGGAGCACACAACAGACACAAGCCAAACACTCCCGCTCACAGACACTATCCCCACTGAAGAGCATGGCCACCCCAGAATGCACAGACAAGAGCCAGTCAGGGAAGAGCAAGGCCAGAAGAGCAATCAGGCAGACATCAGGCTCACATGCTGCAGAGGCATCACCAGCAAAAGACTCTCCTGTCACTAAAACATCACACAGACCTACCCATGCAGTGTCTGTGCCCACTGAGGAGGTGTTGCATATCACACCTAGGAAGACCACAGGGACACATCCACCCACCACATCTACCCCAATTCCACGACCATTGATGCAGGTGGAGGAGGGCACTGTAGAGACCACCCCTGGCAAGAAGGCAAAGGAGGGCACTGTAGGCGGTACCCCTGGCAAGAAGGCAAAGGAGGGCACTGTAGAGACCATCCCTGGCAAGAAGGCAAAGGAGGGCACTGTAGGGGGTACACCTGGCAAGAAGGCAAAGGAGGGCACTGTAGAGACCAAACCTGGCAAAAACGCAAAGGAGGGCACTGTAGAGACCACCCCTGGCAAAAAGGCAAAGGAGGGCACTGTAGAGACCAAACCTGGCAAAAACGCAAAGGAGGGCACTGTAGAGACCACCCCTGACAAGAAGTCAAAGGAGGGCACTGTAGGGGGTACACCTGGCAAAGAGGGGAAGGTGGTCCAGAGACGTAGCCAGACCAAGCGTTCCACGGGATCCAGCACAGAGGTAGTGCCAGTGTCTGCACCTGATGTGGGACAGTTGGTGTGTGTGCCTGTTGTGTCATCACCACTTCCCATCAACCCCAAGACAGGGAAGCCATTTCATATTCCCAAAAAGTGGAAGGGCACCCCTCCAACCTCGACCACCCACACTGTGTCAGAGGTCTGCATGACTCCACCTCCACGTGCCACTATGCCACCTGGTCCACACAGCCCGGCAGCTTGCCAAGCCACTGTTAGCTCCACATCACCCGGGGCTCTGTCACTACAGTCAAGTGGGCCTGCTGTCCCCGACACACAGCCATGTACAAGTCCGCATGACAGCCAGGAGTGAGTTGACATCACCCTCATATGCCTGTCCCTCATACTGGTGTGCTAGTCTTGAACATTATTTAGAACATGGGTATGCTGCTGGCTCTGTTGCTCTGCTGTGCTGTACTCTCCCCTGTGCAGCCTCTCATGTACTTGCTGTCTCACCTGCCATGGACACTGGCCCTGTTGCTCTGCTGTGCTGTACTCTCCCCTGTGCAGCCTCTCATGTACTTGCTGTCTCACCTGCCATGGACACTGGCCCTGTTGCTCTGCCGTGCTGTACTCTCCCCTGTGCAGTCTCTCATGTACTTGCTGTCTCACCTGCCATGGACACTGGCCCTGTTGCTCGGCTGTGTTGGGCTCTCACCTGTGCTATGGACACAGGCCCTGTTGCTCTGCTGTGCTGTACTCTCCCCTGTGCAGCCTCTCATGTCCTTGCTGTCTCACCTGCCATGGACACTGGCTCTGTTGCTCTGCTGTGCTGTACTCTCCCCTGTGCAGCCTCTCGTGTACTTGCTGTCTCATCTGCCATGGACACTGGCCCTGTAGCTCTGCAGTGCTGTAACCTCCCCTGTGCAGCCTCTCATATACTTGCTGTCTTACCTGCCTTGAACACTGGCCCTGTTGCTGTGCTGTACTCTCCCCTGTGCAGCCTCTCATGTACTTGCTGTCTCACCTGCCATGGACACTGGCCCTGTTGCTCTGCTGTGTTGGGCTCTCACCTGTGATATGGACACTGGCCTTCCTGTTTGTGTTTCACCTGTGCATAGTATCTTTCATTTGAACATCAGTTTGTGCCTTGCTGTTGTCTACTATTGTTCTACTGCTACATCTGTGCAATATGTGAATTAATACAGTTACTTCTGTTGTGTGTTTTGTTAGTGTCCTTGCTGATTAAAGTTATTTTTCTGTTTGCATTTGATTGCCTGTGCCCCATGCTTTATATATCACTTCAACATTGCAAGGCTCTTTGCAGGCATCAGATTTTTAGACAGGGGTGACAGGGTCTTCAGTCCATTCTGACCCTGATAATAGTGTAATCTGTGATGGTTATTTTACCTACCATACAGTTATCTTCTTAGTGATTTGCTATTGTTGGGTACCCTGTTAACATGTCAGGTTGGGGGACACTGCCAGCACAGGGTGTGATGCTGTACAGGTTTTGAAGCAGGCTGGGATATGTCATGATGTATGTGTGTGGATTCCTTTATGTGTGCCCAGCCGTATGTTTATGGTCATCTTGTGTTGGCCCTTAGTCCTGGAACCATGGCCTACATGAGATGCGTGGTCTTGGGTGTAGCAGAGGTGTGCAGTGTGAAGGGTGTAAGTTTGTAGTGGATGTATGTGTGTCCCTGTATTGTGAGAGACACACATGTGTCACCCAGGAGTTGCATGCCTGTTGTTTGTTTTGTCTTGCCCTGTGTAGAAGATTATATGCACTTGTGTGAGCTGTTTGTAGTGCACTGTGCTGTGTGTTGGTGTGTCCATGCTGCTGAGTGTGACTCCTCCTTGTTGTGTTGGTAAGTTAGAAGTGTGCAAAGTGTGTGAGTTGCACATCAGTGTTGTGTTTGTTTGATCCTCAATGTGTCTTGGATGTGTTTGTGTACACTGTGTGGCCCTGCTGCTCCACACTGGTATTGTGTTTGTGTTTGTCATGATATGAAGGCACATGGTGGTTATTCTCCTCCTGTATGGCATGGTGTGTGTGGTGTAAAGCCATCCCCTATGTGTGCCACTTTTGCCTGGCCATTGTGGGTCTTCCCTCCCTCTATTTGTGTGTGGTACACCCCTTACATGTCTGCGACTGACATGCAGGCTATTTCACTTTGATGTCAGATGTCCCCTTGATTTCCATGTGTGTGTGCCTCCCCATCACTTCATTTGTGAGCTTGTGCTTTGTGGAGCAGTTATTGGGACATAAGTGTTGTTCCACTCTGGACATTTCCCCAATGGTTTATGTGTGCTGTCCTTGTGCTATTAATCATTCTGTAGTGGTCATGTGCACTTCAGCTGTGTGTGCTGCCCAGTGCTCTGGTGGAGATGGCTTGGCTCTTGTATCCCAGAGTGGTGCATGTGTAGTTGTTGTGTTGGATGTCTGTGTGTTGGCTGTGGTATTGCTTGAGTTCCTGGGTGTGCTGTTGTATTTGTGCAGTGCTGATTTGTGGGGTGTGTGATGAGGTTGTGTCAATCATGTGTGTGTGTGGCTGTTGTGCTTGTTATTCACGCACTGCTTGTTGTGCATGCAGTGCTGTGTGTATGTGGCCTTGGCATTGCCTGATGTGCATCCCCCGATGTCTTGTGATGTTTGTTGAATAGGGTTTCATGTGCATCTGTGGTAGGTTTGATGTGGCAGTGTGTGTTTGTCCAGATGCACTTCTTGTGTGATTTGTGTTATGGTGTGTGTGTTTTGTTCCTGAGTGATGATGTTGTGTACTCCTGTTGTGTCTGTGCTCCCATTGCTTTTCCCCAGTTTGGCTGACAGGGTATGTCTGTTTCTATTAGAGTTCAGTATGTGTTCCTGTAGTGTTTGTGTGTTGTTCTCGTGCAGGCATCTGTTGAGGCATCCCTGTGTGTGTGTTGTGTTTGTGGCTAAACCCAGGGTGTGTGTTTGTTTGTGTGTGTATGTGCTGGCAAGGATTGTGAGCCTTCAGTGTGTGTGGCACTGGTGTTGTGTGTTCCTTGTCAGTCACTCCTGCAGTGGCTGTCTCCCTAGTTGTGTGTTGTGTGGTGCAGGGTGTGTATTGTGCTTGTTGTTGCAGTGCTTGTTGGTGTGCATGGGGGTGCACGGGATGCCTGGCCTGTTACTTTATGGGGTGTGTTGATGTGTGGTTGAGGGTGGTGTGTCCCTATGGTGTTTGTGCCCTGCCCATGCCTTGGAGTGGCCCTGCCTTTTGCATAGTGCGCATGTGTTGACCGCGGCGGTGACGTGACCGGGACCGGGACATTGCTGCTGGTTGGCGGACGATGTGTGTCCCGGATGCTGAAGGGTGGCTTGTTGTCAGGTGGGTCATGTGTGGGTGCCCTTGTGGATGTGTTGTGACCCCCAGCAGGGTGTCTGTGTGGTGATTGGACCCTGTGTCGGCCTGTGTGTTGCATTTGTGTAGTTGCGTACCTGTGGCATCGTCTGCGGTGGCCCATCTGACGATAGTGTTGTAGGAGGTACATCACCGGATGCATGTGGAGGGCTGGGTCCATGGTGTTCATGACCGGATCTTGGCTATCTTGCTCCGCTGTTAGCTTTCCGCCTGCTCAGGCTGGGCGGTGTCTCCGCTGCGGTGCGTCTGCTTGTTTGGGCAATCCTAATTTGTCGAGCGAGGCGGACGTCATTCGGCACGGCGGTGAGACTCGATTGGCTCCCACCGCCGCGGTGGCAGGCGCACTTTGATGGCAGTGCGCGGCGCTCTGCGGTGGACGGGAAATGACCTATGTTTTGCTATCCTAATGTGGCGTACGTGAGTACCGCTGCTCGCGGGCAGAAAAAGCTGTTTTTCCGCCCCGCCACCACCGTGGTGGTGCCACCGCCCGACATCCTAATGGACCCCTAAGTTTGATATATTTGGTTATAGATGAACATATATGTATATAATACCTACTGGCGGTCACCGGTAGGTAGTTATAGTTAGGACCTAGCTACCATAGGAAATCCGCAACATTCTATTGGGAATAACTTTGGCACCGCTTGAGGAATTTGCGTGTAATTTTCTAAAATTTTGGCCAGCTCCGCTCTGCTCCTTCCCTGAAAGTTTCGGGGGCATTCGTGAAGTGGGGGCTGAGACAAAAGCGGGGTCCTAAAACGTGTTTTCCCCATGTTAATTTCCATAGGACGGTCTGACAAGTCTATAGCCCGAACCGCTGAACGGAATTACGCCAAACTTGGCAACATTGTAGGGACTGGTACGCAGATGTGACTTTGCTATATTTGGTGAAAATTGCTCCAGTGTTTTTTTTTAAAATTAACTTCAAAAACACATATATATCTATAGGCGCGCTACGAGCGCTCACCGGTCCGCGTACCGGGGAGCGCACCTGACGCGCTACGGGAGTGCGCGAGCGGAAAGCCGATTGGCTGTCGGGTGTCTGTCAACATTCTAAACAGTCCGGAGAGTCTGCCATCTTGTGTCTCGGTAGAATCGAGACACAAGAGGTGAAAAAGAAAGGGGGAAAAATGTAAAAGGGGGCAGAGTAGACACCCCCTGACCCCCTAGGTTTTCTGAGGGGGGTCTAGAAGGACCCTGAAGGGCAAAACAACGTTTTTTTATTTTATTTTTGCGGGGTAAGCTCTGGGTGCGTTCCCAGGTCCGCTCTCCAGTACGCGCACCCTGAGCGCACCACGGGGAAAAACAGTGTAAAAAATTATAGTAAAAAAATAATTTAGAGTGTTTAGAGGTAGGGTAGCTCTGAAAAGAGCTGTTGTGTTATGTGGGTGTTTTTGGACCTACAAGTAGGTACCAATGCAGAGTCTCATATTTAAGAGGAAAACTCTATTCCCCTCATCTGTAAAATGCACACCATCTCTCCTATAGATGCCTGGCATGTTGAAACGCAAGTTGTTGTGGTAAATGGAACCCATACCATAGTCTCTGAGGAAAGCAGAAACAGATTTATTTACATGTTTCCTTGCTTTCTCAATCTGTGGACAAAATTGGTTGGACCAGTTCCATTTTTGCCTTTGGCACATATTAGAAAATACCAAGGCAGTTTTTGGAAAAAGTGAGTGAGTTGCACATCAGTGTTGTGCTTGTTTGATCCTCAATGTGTCTTGGATGTGTTTGTGTACACTGTGTGGCCCTGCTGCTCCACACTGGTATTGTGTTTGTGTTTGTCATGATATGAAGGCACATGGTGGTTTTTCTCCTCCTGTATGGCATGGTGTGTGTGGTGTAAAGCCATCCCCTATGTGTGCCACTTTTGCCTGGCCATTGTGGGTCTTCCCTCCCTCTATTTGTGTGTGGTACACCCCTTACATGTCTGCGACTGACATGCAGGCTATTTCACTTTGATGTCAGATGTCCCCTTGGTTTCCATGTGTGTGTGCCTCCCCATCACTTCATTTGTGAGCTTGTGCTTTGTGGTGCAGTTCTTGGGACATAAGTGTTGTTCCACTCTGGACATTTCCCCAATGGTTTATGTGTGCTGTCCTTGTGCTATTAATCATTCTGTAGTGGTCATGTGCACTTCAGCTTAAAAATCTCCACTGAAAATTAGGGCGCATGCTTTATTTTTTGAAAGAAGTCATTTCAATGGTTGAGAAAAAGTCATTTAAAGAAACATTGCATTTGATTAGCTAGTACATTGAGAGGTCAAACACCCTTGATGGATTGTTTTGCAACATAGTATGATGAACTTCTGAACTGTGTGCTGAGTTAGGAGGGAGTTACCATGGTTACAGGGGAATGAGCACTGGGGGGATGGGTGAATGTTATCTGAGTTTCAAAGTGTTCAAATGTAGAGCCAATTAAAATGTGCAGTTTGGTTTTGAATTTGTGTGGGAAGAATTTTCATTGGTTATGTAAAAGAATATGGGTCTGAAATGAGAAAGAATCTGTGCCATTATTCTGAGGCTCTGGTGAAGGAAGCATTATTCAGAGATTCTGCTTAAGAAAATCTGTTGAGTGTGACTGACACTGTTCTATATCTTCCAAAGCATTTTTAAAGGTGAGTAATGATTCTTTTATAAAAGATAGAGTGCTGTATGCACTATGGGGAAGATTAAGAAGCATATTGTGCTTCTTTATTCTTGCATTTTGTCATGTTTTTTTGTAATGCTGTTTAAAAATAGAATGGTGCATACTGGAAATGTATTTTGAAAATGAGTTAGGTTTCTGCTTTGTTTCTGTAGTGGTTATTTAAATGAGCTGTGTTTTGTGTCAAAAACGATGTAGTATGCAAAATGTTTTCTGGAAAAAAGTCTGCTTTTTAAATTTTGGAGAAGCATTACACTGATTTTCTGTTTGAAAGAAGAGAAAACATTTTCACATTTTTCAATAATGTCACCTGTGCGTGTAACAGTTTGCCTCAATTAGCTTAAAGAGTATTCTTTGCTTGTGTCTCACTTTACTTTGTGTCTGTGTGTAATCTGATATATGATGTATTTAATGAAGATACACTGCTATTAAAAATATGGTAGTATATGTTATTTGAAGGCATGCTAGATTAAATGTAACATTCTGGTCATGTGACTAAGATTACACTGATGGATGAATCAAGCTTCAGTCACAGTGTGATCTTAGGCACATTCCCAGGATGTTACATGTAATGAGTAATTAATGTTATGTCTTGCTTAGATATAGGTGGACTGTTTTTGGCCTGTAGAGACTGTGAAATTGTATGAGTTAAAACACACATACTGCTTGTAGAGACAGACATGGTAGATTACATGTAACATCCTGGTCATGTGCCTAAGATCACACTGTGACTCAAGCTTGATTTTAAATGAATGTGGGTAAATAATGTGATTAGTTGTTGTCTTTAAAAATATGGAAGAACATGTTTTTTAAAGATATGGTAGATTACATTTTACATCCTGGTCATGTGCCTAAGATCACACTGATGGGTGAATCAAGCTTCACCCACAGTGTGATCTTAGGCACATGCCCAGGATGTTACATGTAATGAGTAATTAATGTTATGTCTTGCTTATGTATAGGTGGCCTGTGTTTGGCCTGTAGAGACAGGGAAATAACATGACCAGAGACACATATACTGCTTGCAGAGACAGACATGGTAGATTACATGTAACATCCTGGTCATCTGCCTAAGATCACACTGTGCGTCAAGCTTGATTTTAAATGGGTGTGGGTGAATAATGTGATTAGTTGATGTCTTTAAAAATATGGAAGTACATGTTTTTTAAAGATATGGTAGATTGTGTGTGTGTGACCGCTCAGCCCTCCACAGGGCTTGGTCGCCCCACTCCCTGCTGCCGCTCCTGCCTGCCTTTGCCGCCTCCTGCCTGCAGATTCCTTCACTCGCTGCCCGCTGCTCCTGGGAATTTCCCGCTGCTCCTGGGAATTTCCCGCTGCCCGCTGCTTCTTGGAATTTCCCGCCGCTGCCTCCCTGCGGCCCCGCCCCCCTGTGATTCCATTCGCCGCCCCGCTCCCGCCATCCAGCTGCTCCTCCCTCCCAGCTCCTTACTTATGACGCCCCCAGAGCGACCGTGCAGCGGACGTGTGCAGCGGGAGCGCCGATTGAGCGCCGAGGGTGCACCAAAGGTAAGCCCGTCTGCGCCCGTCCGCGCCTGGCCCGCGCCCAGCGCCAGGACCCTTGGCCCTCCCCGCCGAGACAAGACGACCCGACTGACCTACGATGCCGCCACTCTCAACGCACTCAATGCCGGCCGGACCCACGCCTGCTGCCGAGCCACCCCGAGACACACCCACGGACCCTTCACCTGCTGCACCTGCAAGTTCACCTGCCTCCGAACCTGCCCCGCACCCGCCAAGACAAACACCAGCAGCAACCACCTCAAGTGCATCCTGATCAACACCCGCTCCGTCCAAAGACACGCCGTGGAACTCTGGAACCTCCTCGACGCTACATCACCGGACGTCGCCTTCCTCACGGAAACCTGGATGAACGCCTCCTCTGCACCCGACATCGCCATCCCGGACGGGTACAAGATCATCAGGAGGGACCGCATCAACCAGACCGGAGGTGGCATCGCCATCGTCCACAGGAACAACATCGGCATCACGACCGACGCCAACGACTCCTTCGCCGCAGCCGAACATCTCCACTTCCAGATTCACACCGACCCTAAGACGACCCTCAGAGGCACCCTCGTCTACAGACCCCCGGGACCACGCACACAATTCAGCGAAGACATCACAGACTTCATCAGCCCGCACGCCCTCCCCTCCACTGACTACATCCTCCTCGGGGACCTCAACTTCCACCTGGAGAACAACAAGGACCGCAACACCACCGCCCTGCTGGAAAACCTTGCCAACCTCGGACTCAAGCAACTGGTCAACACCCCCACCCACTACGCCGGCCACACGCTCGATCCCGTCTTCTCTTCCAGCAAGTACATCACCTTCAGCCACGCCACCGGACTCCACTGGACCGACCACAGCTGCGTCCACTTCAGCTTCAAAAGATCCACGACCCACCACTACCCGCAACAGGTACCTCACAGGAATTGGAGCAAGATCACCGCAGACCAGCTCACCACCTCCCTCAGCCAGAGCCCACCCGCCAACACAACGGACCCCAACGAAGCAGCCCGCAACTTCACACATTGGCTGACCGCCTGCGCCGACGACCTTGCGCCACTAAAGAACCCTCCCAGCAGACCCAGAAGCAAGAAGGCATCCTGGTTCACCGACGACCTCAAGGACTCCAAGAAGACCTGCCGCACCCTCGAGAGAGCCTGGCTCCTCGACCGGACCACCGACAACATGACCGCCCTCAAACACGCTACCCGCAAGCACCACCAGCTCATCCGCACCACCAAGACGAAATCCCTGAAGGAACGACTGGACAACAACGCCCACGACAGCAAAGAGCTCTTCACTATCGTCAAGGAGTGTGATTTTAGGCACATGATCAGAATGTTAGATGTAATGTACCATGTCTGTCTCTGCCAACAGTATGTGTGTCTCTGCCTAAGATCACACTGATGGGTGAATCAAGCTTCACTCACAGTGTGATCTTAGGCACATGATCAGAATGTTAGATATAATGTACCATGTCTGTCTCTGCCAACAGTATGTGTGACTCTGCCTAAGATCACAGTAATGGGTGAATCAAGCTTCACTCACAGTGTGATCTTAGGCACATGATCAGAATGTTAGATATAATGTACCATGTCTGTCTCTGCCAACAGTATGTGTGTCTCTGCCTAAGATCACAGTGATGGGTGAATCAAGCTTCACTCACAGTGTGATCTTAGGCACATGTAATAACAGATATACAAAGAGAGAAATGACACACATAAAAAGAGAGATTATGCACATGCATAGTGACATGAGATACAGACACAGAGTACCTTTTAAGCTAAAAGAGACAAACTGTTCGAAGGCACAGGTGATATTATTGAAAAATGTGAAAATGTAATTCTAGAAACTTAGTGTGATCATTGACAAAAATTTTTTAAAGCCAGACATTTCACCAGAAAACTTTTTACCTAGTAAATCATTTTTGACACAAAGCAAAGCACATGTAATGTAAATCAGCTTTTTGTTCTATACTAGTGTTTATATCGTTTACTTATTGTAATTGCTATGTAATATGTTTGTAGTGGTCTATAGTATGCTACTTTTTCTTTACCACAGATTATAATCATCTCTACAAAGGAAAAATAATATGCCGTCTAAACAAAGACGAGCCAAAAAGTATAAAAAGGATTTAAGGTCTAAGGAAAGAAAAATAGAAGACTCATCTAAAACAAAATCTTCAGTCAACAAAAATAATGCTCCTGGTAAGCAAACTAAAAATTTTCTCAGGAACTTATTGAAATGTCAAAAAATAAAAAATGTGACTTCAAAGCAAAGTAAGACACCTTTAATTACAAAAAAGAAAGTGTGTCTCTCAAAAATGTTAGATCTCTAGAAGGAGATGATATTGTCTATGACAATAGATGGAGAAATCAATTTATTGAAATTCGTAGACGAGTGTTTTATAACAGAATTATATCTAATTTATTTAAAAATGTAAAAAGGTATAAAAAAAGACCGCTTTTTACAAGAAAAAAAAAGCATAATTAAGATTGTGGATGAAGCATTTAAAGTGAAAAATAAGTTATATGGATTAGTAATGAATAGAATTCGTACACTAGATAAAGTAATCCATGTGTTCAAATCAAAATGTAAGTGGAAGAGAGTAATTAATTGGACTAATTTTTTTGATGTTTTTACTGGAGAATGGAAGCATTGTTCAAGTTGTGAGCCATTATTTAATGAAGAAAGTTACTTTCAGGATAATGATTTGGTACATGCAGTTGACACCAGTGGTCGAGCATATGAGGTGAAGGACGGTTGTCCAGTTGAAAAAGAAAAGATTGTGCCTAGAAATACAGAAGAGGTGTTCGCTGATGAAGTTTTAGGGAGATGTCCTAAGGCTCCAGTCTATACTTGGAATTGTAGTAGTATTTGTAGTGTGCGACAGGATTCAATTGATTTGTTTCGCAGTTTCTTACGGACATATACTAAGAAAAGTCTAAAACAAATTATTTAAATTTTGCAAGAGTTAGATCCTTGTAGAGTGAGAGAAAAAACAGGTTTGCAAGGGCATTCACTGGCTTGTCTTTCAAGAAAAGTATGTCAGAGTGTTTTTCATCATTTTAGGATGTTAGCAGTGCATCATAATAAAGTGAGGAAATTAGTGAGACGGTTGTATTATGCAAAAAGTCCAGCACTTAAACTAAAACAGTTAAACAGTGCTCTTTTGCATGGAACTGAATTAGATGTGGAAAACATTTGTGAAGAAATGGAGTTTTGTTACTTTGGTGAAAAAGAGGTCAGTGCAGCAACTGATACAGTAATAGAAAGTAATGTAGAAGAGAATGTAGAGATTTCAAGTACAGAAAAATTTGAACATGAAATTACAAAGTTTAAGGTGAATTCAAGTGAAAGGCCTAATTTTACTTGTGTGTGTTGTCGACGAACTCATTATAAGCATCAAACTAGATTAGTTGATTTATACGTAAAAAGTGAAAAGATAAATAATAATGAGTGGAATGATTTTGCAACTTATTTGTTGGTAGAAAATTGTTTTGATTTGGGTTCTGATCAACAAATTTGTAAATGTTGTTAAAATAAATTCAAGGAAAACAGAATGCCTGCTAGAGCTGTCCATAATAAACTGGAGTTGGTAGACATTCCTTCTGAATTGATGGATTTAAATACCTATGATTCTATTCTGATTCAATGTGTGCATCCTTTTCAGGCTTTTGTTCGCATGGAGCCTAAGACAGGGAAATTGCCTCCTTCAGATTTACAGAGAGGATTAAAGGGAAGATTTGTTTATTTGCCACTAGATTTTAAGAAAAATATTGATACAATTGGTGTCAAAAAAGTAGAAGAGGAGCCTCTGGTTATTCTAGTTAATGGTGTTTCGACAAAGAGTAAGAAAATCTGGCAAGAATTAGTGGATGTTAGGAAAGTCAAGAAGGCAACGTTGTATCTGATAAAAAATAATCAGTACTATAAAAATGTGTATGTGGAAGAAGAGGAAACAACTGTAGAAGACGACACTAATTTCTCAGCTGGGCAAATTGAAAAAGTTGATGTCTCTAGAAGTGAAGAAATTTATGAACATTATAGTGTTCATGCATTGCATTCCAAAGAAGTAATGGGGAATGCTATTGACTTGTTTCAAATGAAAGAAGCAAAAGGAAGTCCCATTAGTGTATGGGAAGAAAGTTTGGAAGCTCGTTATTTTCCACAGTTATTCCCAACAGGTAAAGGTGGACGATATGATGACCGACCTGTTCAAATTCCTGCATCTGAATACCGGACTTCAAGATTATATGCAGAAGATCCAAGATTTCGTCAATGCATTCCATATTTGTTCCATCTACTGTTTGAGAGTGACTTGTCTGGACTTTCTTATGCAGTAAACCATATACTGAAAAGTGGAGTACATCTACAAAATGTTTCGGCAAGGGATTTCATGGATAAAGTGAAACTGCACGACAGTGTTTTGGAATCTCAGCTAATTAATCTCATGGCATGTCAGCGTGGTACTAATGAGTATTGGTACCGTTGTCATGGGGAATTGAAATGTATGCTAAGAAACTTAGGAACTCCTACATGGTTCCTCACTCTTAGCTGTGCTGAGTATGCTTGGGAAGACTTACTTGAATTTCTACGAGAGGCAAATGAAAACATTGAAAATATTGAATACAAGACACCTGGAGAACTGTGCTCTTTGAATCCAGTTAATGTATGCAGGTATTTCAATCATAGGTTTGAAGCTATGATGTCTTTTATTACAAACAAAAAAAATCCTCCGCTAGGAGAGGTGTTGGATTTCTTTTGGAGAAAGGAGTATCAAGCAAGAGGTGCTCCTCACATACATATGCTGCTATGGATTAAAGATGCACCAAAATTTGGAACAGATTCAGATGAGAAAGTGATGAGTTTTATTGAGCAGTATTCTACATGTGCTGTTCCGAAAAGTACAGAATAAAACAATTTAAGACATCAAGTTTTATGCTTTCAAACCCATCGTTGTGGGAAATACTGTTGTCGAAAATACAAATCCAAGGACAAGTTCTACACGAAATGTTGTTTTGCATTTCCACGTCCAGTAACATCGAAAGGAAGAGTCAACAATTTTTTGTCTTCTCTGAGACATACTGTGACAAGAAAATCACCCAAAAATACATAAGAAGAAATGAGGAATCCAAATTCATAAATGACTACAACCCAGTTATTTTGTCCATGTGGAATGCTAACATGGATATTCAATATGTGGCTGACAACTCTATTGCTGTGGCTCGATATGTGACGTCTTACATCACAAAATCAGAAAAGACGGAAATGAAGGAAGTGTGGGAGGAGATTTCACATGAAAAGAGTCTAAGCAAGAAATTATACAGTTACAGTTTGAAGATGTTGTCGCATCGAGAAATTGGAGCATATGAATGTTCTGATCAGCAAGTCTATATGCCAAATCTAGAACCATCATTTGGGTGGGTCTAGGTCTTGCTGCAACACGAAACCGAGTTTTGAAATCTGTACAAGAAATAGAGTATTTGTCGGAGAAAGAACCAGACAGTACAGATATTCTGAAGACAAACATGTTGGATACATACTATCCAAATAGAAGTACTCATCTTGAGAACATTTGTCTTTATGAAGTTCTGTAAACCTATATTTTTAAAAACAACGTCACAGAAGACATCAATAAAGGTGTATATGCTGTAATTGGTTGTGAAGGCTGTCTAGTGAAACAAAGAAAAGGCCATTTGATTAATCATCGAAAATTGAGTTGTGATTCTCCAGACAAAAGGGAATTATTACTGAGCTCTTTTGCAACTCTTTAAGCCTTGGCGTACAGAAGAGGAACTACTTGGAGATTTTCTTACTTACGAAGATTCGTTCAATTCAACCATACGATAGAATGTCCTGTTTTTTCAAATTATCTGCAAATGTTGAACGAGAAAATACAGCAAGAAGCTACAATTGCAGCAGAGATTGCTAGAGACAGTTCTCAAGATAGTCAGAGTTCTGCTTCATTGAGTCAGGATCCACTAGGATGACCAATTATACAAAATGAAGCTGCCACTGCCATGGATGAAGTTGAAAGAGCCATGGAACAAGCTCAGGAGGATGGAGTTAACTTAGAAGATTTGGAAAAAGAACTAAAGGTTGAGCAGAAACAAATATATGACGAAGTCACAAAACACATTGAGCATGGCTTATCTCATGAGAAAAAAGAGTGCTCATGTACATCATTTGTACCTGTGCGACTATATGTGAGTGGAGAAGCAGGAACTGGAAAAAGTTTCCTGATTAAAGCAATTGCAACTTATCTGCAGAAAACAACGGAGTCATCGCTCTCTTGTGTTGTTACTGCTCCAACTGGGTTGGCAGCACACAACATTAAAGGGGTTACTTTACATCGCTTATTGATGCTGCCAGTGGAGCATGATAACAAATTACAATACCACAAGCTATCTGGAGAAGCTTGTTGTGAAGTTTCAAGAGTCCTAAAGAAAATGAAACTTCTTATTATCGATGAAGTAAGCATGGTATCAAATGTAATGCTTGCTTTTGTGCATTTAAGAATGCAAGAAATTCTTAAAACAGACTATGAAGTGTTATTTGGAGGCAAACACATCATTGTTTTTGGAGATCTACTGCAACTAACTCCAGTGAAAGGACAGCCAGTGTTTAAAATGCTTACACATGAAGATACCAGGAAGTGCTTAGGAAGCATTGGCCTAACGGCTAGGGCGCTCGACCTCGGACCTGGGGATCTGGGTTCGAGTCTCGGTAACGACGCCAAAACCGCCTGTGATTCTGGGCAAATCACTTAATCTCCCCGTGCCTAAAATGAAAGTGTGTCCTCATGTAACGTAACTGGAAAATATGTAAAGCGCTCTGATACCTGATTCGGTTCGGGTCTAGTTCGCGCTATATAAAACTCTGCAAAAAAAAAAAAAAATGTTAACATATGGTTACATTTCAAATATGCAGAACTGCTTCAAAATATGCGACAGGCAAAGGATGAAGATTATAAAAATATTCTACAAGATGTAAGAATTGGAAAACTAACTGAGCATGGCAAAGAAGCTTTACATGGACGATTAATTTCAAATTTGTTTCCAAATGAAAATATTCTCCAAGAGAATATTTTTAAGAAAATTCCTGAAAACAAATCTGTCATATGCTTGATGCCAACTCTGCAAGAATGTTCAATCTTCAACAAGAAAATGTTAAAGTTGGAAAATCAAGTGATTGTGAAACTGGAAGCTATTGATAAAATTGAACATGAAGGAGCAACTATTATTTTGTCAGAAAAGTTGAAATCAAAATTGGATTCTTTAGAGAAGACTATCTAAAACTGCTGGTATGGAAAAGACTCTGTATGCATCTTTAAATTGTCGTATAATTTTATGACGTAATTTTCATGTGGAAAGAGGTTTAGTAAATGGAGCAATGGGTCATGTTGTGGATTTTGTGAATTACCGAAATAGAGATGGAATTGAAATTATAACAATTAAATTTGATGGTATTGAAGAACTACAACAAATCAGTCGTTGTTCTGCCCGTTTTTTGCTTGTGAAAGATTTATATGTCCGCAGAAAACAGTTTCCTGTTTCTTTGGCATATGCAGTAACTATTCATAAATCTCGAGGTTTGATTGTTGATAGTGCTTTGGTGAATATTGGAAATTCTGTGTTCAAGGAGGGTATGGCATATGTTGCTTTATCTCGAGTCAGAACTTTATCAGGATTGTACTTGATTGATTTTGATGAGACAAAGATTAATGCAGATCTAAATTGTGTAACAGAATATAATAGGTTAAGAAGAGAGTATGCTCCAAATTTACCTCAATATCCTTTATTTGAAATGCGTGTGGTAGGCCGAAAAAGAAGAAATGAGAAAAATTGTAGTGAAGTTGTAGCAAAAAGAAAAAAGGTAGATGAACCAGTAATTGTAAGCAGAAACGAAATGGATTCAGTTAAAGATGTTGTTGGATTTCAGTTTGAAAATAGTTCTGGTGTCAACTGCTATGTAGTGGTTAATGTTGTTTTCTTTCTCCAAACTGTACAAGAACAGATTGCTGAAAATCGTGATCAAACATTTTGTTGTTTATTAAATTCTGTATTAGAGAAATGTAGGCGTGATAGAACAAAAATACAAAGTGTTTCTGAAATTCGAAATGTTTTAGACATATGTTCTAGTCTAAATCAATTTTCACCGAATATTCAGCAAGATTGTCAGGAATTTCTTTTTTTTTATTTCTTTTTTTTATATTTTTTATTTATTGCAAGAAAAAAAACAGAAAATACAATGATAGAATCAACTCAGTTGTACAAATATACATGATTCTCTGTACATATTATTATCATTATAGGGAGAGAAAAAAGAAAGAAAAAGGAAATATATATATATATATATATATATAAATGCATAACATGTATAACATGTCGGCCTCACAAAATATTAATCCATTTAACTGATAAACGTTCCCCAGATTTTTTCCCTTCCTTTTAGGGCTTTGGCGCCTCTTAGTTTAGCCAATGAAAGTTCCATAGTATGTATTTCATGGATAAGATACCACCATTCCATGACGCTAGGGGGCTCCTTCGAAATCCATGTTCGCGCGATGGCCAGTCTAGCACAGGCGAAAATGATAGTTAGCAGATCCTTATATATACTGTTTGTGTCTTGAATGTCTAACAAAACTAAGTGAGCAGAAAGTGTAGGCGTTGGTATATGCTTCCTATTGAGAACATCAATTATTCCCGACCAGAAGGTGGTGAGTTTTGGACACTCATAGAGCATATGTTCTATGCCTACTGCTTCCATATTACATTTTGAGCATTTAGTGCGTTCGTTAGAGATGTTGCCAAAAGCCCAGCTAGAGATTCTTTGAGGTGTATAGTACATTTGAGTAACTGTCCTATAAAATTGTAGCCTCAGATTTGAAGACTGGACAACTCGATTGATTTGTTTTAATGAACACACGACCTGGCTTGGATTGATATTTATTCCTAGCCTACTAGTCCATTTATCTGCCATTTTGGCACAATCGCCGACTTGACTTTTGTTGAGGAGCCTATAGCTCTTACTAATGATGGCTTTGGTCTGATTGGAATAAATAAACTGTAAAATGTCTGAGTTTTCAACACTCTCAATTTTCTTTTTATTAATTAAGAAATCTTGTATCTGTATGTATTTAAAATATGTTGTCTCTTTAATTTTATAAAGTATTTTTTAATGTATTGAAGCTCAGAAGGCCATCTGGACCATAAAGATCCCCAAGCTTGTTGATATTCTGGTCTTTCCAGTAAGTGCAAGCGCCGTCAGTGAAAATGTTAGGTAGCCCAGGATTCCCCCATATTGGGAGTTCAGCATTAAAAAAAGAAATGTTTTCAATATCCATTATTTGATCCCAAATTCTTTTGATGGCTCTAGCTGTCTTGAATTTAACTCGCTTAAAGTAATTTGGGTCATGTACCCGGAATAGGAACTGATGGCTTTGCAATCCTAACATAAATAGATGGTAGAATGTAGGGGCATCGTTAGAGAGAAGGCTGCGTATGCGTTGTATAAAAGTTGCAAAAAAATAAATTTTTAGATCTGGGAAGTTTAGTCCCCCATTTTCAATAGATAGTTTCAGTATCGTCAGTGATCGGCGAGCTTTTTTGTATCCCCAGATGTAGTTGCTACAAATACTTTCTATTTTCTTAATATAGAATTTGGTTAGTTGTAGAGGGATAGATCTAAATAAATATAATATTTTTGGGACTATCTTCATCTTTAATATATTGATACGTCCGATCAAACTAAGAGGTATTTTATTCCAATTTTTTAGCATAGAAGCAATATCTTTAAGCAAAGAATCATAATTTAATGGGATAATTTTCTCGATATTGGAAGTGAGTTTTACTCCTAAATAGGTAGCCTTTTGACAAAGCCCTGTAATCGGAAGTGTGGGTTGATAGTTTGCTATCACTTGCGTTTTATTGACATTGAGTCTATAGCCCGATATATCACCAAATTCTCTTGCTTCCTGGATTATTTTAGGTATAGCCTGAATTAAATCAGTAGTGTATATAGCTATATCGTCGGCGAAAGCTGTAATTTTTAGACACATGTCTTCGTGTTCTATTGGGATTATGTGTTTTTGGGCAGTTAATGCATTTACGAATGGTTCTAGAGCTATAGCGAATAACAGGGGTGAAAGAGGACACCCCTGTCTAGTGCCTCTTTTTATTGAAAAGTTATCCGAGTTATTCCCCATATAGCTAACAATAGCTGTAGGTGTCTCGTACAGAGATTGTATCCATCTTAGATATTGCCCCTGTATCCCATAAGCCAGTAGTGTTGCCCAGAGGTATTCCCACCCCACTCGGTCAAACGCCTTCTCTGCATCTAACATGACCATACCGAGTGGGGTGAGAGTAGTTGCTGCGACATCGAAAGCAGTTATTGCAGTATTGACATGGGTGGTGGTATCCCTGCCTAGCACAAATCCGTGTTGTTGGCAGTTGACTAAAGTTGGCATTATCGGCGCTAACCGATTGGCAAGTACTTTGGCGAAGATTTTAGCATCAGTGTTGATTAGAGAAATTGGCCTGCATGATCCCTGTTCTTCCGGTGGTTTGTTCTTTTTTAAAAAGAATACTATTTTAGCTGTACGCCATGAAGCAGGGGCAGCTCCTGTTTCTCCCACAAAGTCTATCACTTGTTTAAGTAATGGGAGAAGTTCCTGCTCGCAGACCTTATAGATTTCCACAGGTAAGGAATCTTCACCTGCAGCCTTATTTGGGGGGAGGGCCTTTACAGCTGTGCCAAGTTCTTCAATAGAGATGTTAATATTAAGTGGTCTAATTATTTCTGGGTCTAATCTTTCAGGAGTAAATTTCTCTAGATATGCTTCTATTGTATCTAGAGTAGGTATTTTTTCTGGAGTGTAGAGGTGACAGTAATATTTAGCAAATTGTCCCAGAATCTGTTCTGGTTTACTATAGACTTTAGAGTCGAGTCCTTTTATATTTTTAATAGTAGTTTTAGCCTTTTTATCCGCTACCTTATACGCCAGAAGTTTCCCAATTCTGTCACCGCCTTCATATTGTGCGAGTTTGTATTTATGGATTTTTGTACTGAATTTTTCCCTGAGGGTTTTCTTAAGAGATGCCCTTAGTGAGATAAGTCTAAGGCTTAGTTCTTTAATATTGGATTTGCCTTGTGTTATAGCGTCTGAGAGTTGTTGTTCAGCTAAAGAGATATTTGATGTAATAGACTTTTCTAACCCTCGTTTTTCAGCGTTATCCCGGAAAATATATTGCTGTGTATAGCCTCTAATACTGCTTTTACATGCGTCCCACACATGGTTGATAGCAGTAGAGTTGATATTAAATGATATGTACTCCTGGATGTGCTTTTAGATACCAAAGATGTATTTATGGTCTGTAAGTAAGTATCTAGGATATGTGAACTGCCGAGCTATGGGTTGAGTGTCCAAATTTTTAAATTCGAATAATATCGGATTATGATCTGAGGTGATTTTAGGGCAGATTTCTATTACACAATTTTCCAGAAAGCAATTTGTTGCCCAGATCATGTCGATTCTAGAAAAGGTTTGATGTGGGGAGGAGTAGTGTGTGAAGCCGGCTATGGTGGGATGTTTAGTACGCCAAACATCTTTTAGGTTGTGTATCCTAGCTAGTTCTAAAATAGCTAACCTCACTTTACCCATCCTATTTCTGGTTCCTTTACTTGTGGAGTCTATAGCATAATTCATGACACAATTGAAATCCCCCATTATCAAGAGTTCCCCCTCCCAGTCCAATAACTCGATAGTCAATTGTTCGTACAGCTTGGGTATATCTAAATTAGGCCCATAGACTATGCAAAATACATAGCACTTTTGATTAAACTGCAGCTGTACTATTGCTCACCTGCCTTTAACATCGGCGTCAGTCTTAATAACATTCACTCTTAACCATTTTTGTTTTAGAATAGCAACACCGCGGATTGGTGCCCCTAGAGTAGAACAAACAACAAGATCCCAACCCATTTGTGATAGAAACTTACGGTCTTGATATCTGATATGAGTCTCTGAAAGAAATATGATATGTGGTTTATACAAGTCCATTTCTTCTTGTACTAATTTCCTTTTGTCTTTATTGTTGAGACCGGCAACGTTCCAAACTAAACATTTAAAAGAAGACATAGCTTATATAGTTTCTTCTCGAACTCTCCCAAAACGCACTTTCGTTAACCTTGTTGCTATATTTTGAGCTTCTCTTATTCTTGCAATAACATTTTTTCCCATTTTTCTGCCCAACCCACCCAGATGGCTCGATTCCACCCACCAACCCCCTTATCCACAAGCCGCTTGGGGGGGAAACCCCGCTATCCTGGCTGCCGCTGGAGGGGCAGCACAGTGAAGTTGTGAGCATGGAACCCGCTCCACACCGCTAGAGTAACTCATAGTATGAATGTTTCTGCCGCAGAGAAAGAGCGCTATATCTGAAGTCAGAAAAAAGAAGAAAAGAGAAAGAAAGGAGAAAGAACAGAGAGAGAAGGAGAAAGAGGAAAAGAGAAAGAGAAAGAAAAAAAAAAGGAAGCAAAAAGAGAAGGATAGTTAGACAAATATACTCTAGTCGTAATGAGCCCTCCGTTAGTAATCACATTGTGTTTCAATTAATTTTCCAAATTTCTCGAAAGCTCAAAGTTACATCCTATTCCCTCTTTTAAAGACTGTAAAGTCTTTTTAGTCCTTCTCTCTCGTCCACCTCTCTAAGTTTTTGACCGCCTCCTCTGGTTCAGTAAAGAATAGTGATTGTCCACCCCTAATAATTTTAAGGCGTGCGGGTTCTTGTAGGTATACCATACAGCCAATAGTCTTGAAAGAATCCATTAATTTACGAAGATCCCAACGTCGATCCATAGTGGCTTTACACAAGTCAGACCGTACAAAAAAAGTGAAGTTGCCAATAGTAACAGGACTATTAACTTTGGCTTTGAGAGCAACAGCTTGTCTCAAGAGGAAGTTCCCGAAGTAAATCATAATTGGTCTAGGGAATTTGTTGTTCTTATTCCTTTGAAAGGAGGGCAATCTATGTACCCGTTGCAGTTGCGAATCCCAATCCCAATCCGAAAGGTCACTAAAGGCTTTTTGGAAAAGTTGCACCACAAAGGTGCGGGGATACGCCCCCTCGGCACCCTCAGGTATTCCAAACAGTCTTAAATTGTGTCTGCGTGCTCGATTCTCCATGTCCTCGACTTTGGCCTCCAGTTGAGAGATAGGAGATGAATGAACTCTCGTGGTTGACTCTGATCGTGAGGTCCCTTCTTCAATCACCACGACTCGCTGCTTCAAATCTTCTATCTCTTGCGTGACCCCACCAAGTTTCTGGCACATTTCGCTCATGGAGGCCTGTAATTTTATGTTATCCTCCCTCAGCTGAAGATGTTGTTGGTGACTTTCCTGTCTCTGTGCAATAAGAGTTTGCATGATTAGGCCCATAGTAGTATTGTCATGCTGATGCTGTGTTTCTTCATCTAATTGAAGCATTGCCGTTGGTGTTTTTATTGCTGTTGGACTAGGTACTGGAGTTGTAGTCGTACAATTTTTATCCAAGAGGATTTGACTAGAATTCAAGGATGTTACTTCCATTGAGTCATTTGAAATTTCCACCGTACATACTTCGGGATCTGTTTCAATCAATATTGGCCTTGTGTTTAAGTTTGTCAGTATAGGGTAAGCATTGAGAGGTTCACTTGCCACTGAACTATTAGGCAAGTCTATGCCCAGAGAGATAGTTAGAGCGCTGAGTGGTGGCCCAGCATTACCGGCATTACCAGCATCAGTCAGTCTATCTTTAGTTGATAGTGTTGGTGTTGATGGAGCTATTGTCGTTATGCTAGTTGAGCTGTCAGGTTGCTTTAAACTTTCTCTACATTCTATATTCTGCACGATCTCTGTTCTAGAAGGTATATTGCTATCCAGTGAATGTAGATCAAGACCTGCACCAGATAATCTTAGGGCCATACCCTTGACACCTCCCTTTGCCTCGATCCACTTCCTCAGCAGGCTATCGTCTATTAGAGCCTTACGCCCCTTTTTATTGGCAATCGGGTCTTTATTCAGCAATTTGCGTGTGGTGGGTTTTTGTCTAGACTTGGCTTTCAGTTTAATTTTCCTTGAGACCACAGTGTGGCCAGTATTATTCCTAATAGAGGTTGTTTCCGTCTCTCGCTCGCTCTCTTCGGATATCTCTTCAGACATCTCCTCGTATTCTTGGTTGGAGTTTTCTTCGGCTCTTAGAGTATCATCATTGAATATGTAATCTTTCTTTCCAGATCGATCCTCGTTCTGTTGGTTTCCGAGCACGGGTGGTTCAGTTTCCAATACAAGCAGTGAATGATAAGTTAATCTGCTAGCTTCTGTCTCTTTATCCAAGATAGCCCCCAGTGTAGCGGGTGTGCTTTCCGGAAGATTAATGGCTGTGTCAACAGTTTTTGAGGAGTCTTTGCTAATAGGGGTAGCATTAGCGCTAGCAGCGTCGACGTCAATATCAGGGAGAATAGTAGCCTTAGAGTTGAAACACCTTTCTCTCCTATGTAAACCGGCTCGGATTCGGGAGTGATATTACCATCTTTCGCAAAGATGCACAGTTCCTTAATTCTGTCCATTCTAGCTGCATTATCTGTATGGCCAGTAATCTTTTGATTTTTCTCTTTTTCTTTGACATGCGTATAGCCTGCATTAACGTTGGTAGATGGTTTGGAGCCAACGTCTTTACTAGCCAAGTCAGCCTGGATAAAGATTCCCTGGGGACCAGGACCCCCCCCCCACAAAAAGTCGCTGCCTCGGTACCATAATGAATGCTCCTGCCTGGAGCGAGATCGCTGGATGTTTGGTTTTCGCCCGCTGTGCCCTGATTGCTTCTGTCAATGGCTACAGTCGGGTGTCTGATTCCTGCCAAAGGACCCAAAGCATTTCTAGTTTTAGCAGCCGTGTCTCTCGTTAAAGTTTTAGACATATGTTCTAGTCTAAATCAATTTTCACAGAATATTCAGCAAGATTGTCAGGAATTTCTAATGTATATGCTTGTTGTATTGCAAGATGAAGGTGTAGATGTAGAAAATCTTTTTGGCCTTTCTTATAAATGGCAACATGACTGCGACAATTGCTCCTTTTCAAGTAGTACTACAGTAGACACTGAAATATTTATATATTTGACTTTACCAGACTGCAAATCAGTGTCTTTTAATAATCTAGTTAGAGAAGCAAATCAAAACATTGTCTGTACTCAATGTAAATCTGCAATGCTATCAACTTTATTTTTACGAAGATATGGACAGTATGTTATTTTAATGTTCCAACGATGTAGACCTGATGGAACTAAATTGACAACATTAATTAAACATTTTGTGGCCTCTCAATTATCAATTTCAGGAAGAACCTTTACAACTGCAGCAAGTATTTACCATGATGGTCCTTCAACAACATCAGGACATTACACAGCATATTTAAAATGTCAAAAAGGCTGGAAACACTGTAATGATACTCAATTGACTTTCAAACAACGTTCCCCTTCTGACTTACTAAATTCTTACCTAGTGTTCTTACAACCGAAATTTTAGGGAAGGTAATTGGCCTATGAAGATTGCAGCAGTTAATATAACTTAGTTTGCCGTTCAAAATTACTTTCTGAATGAGAGTGATGAAGATAATAAAAAACATGTAGTTGTCATAGAGATAGTATATGTATATCATATAGTGTGTGCTGTGATTATTATACAAATTATTTATAAAAAGTAAGCTAGAGGTGGAAATAAAACTCTTGTTTCATAATGTAAAAGATGTTGGAGCTTTTCTTTCAGAAAGTCGAGTAAATGAGAAATTAAGAATACTCTGGACTAATTTCCAAAGAAAAGGACTTTCCATATACTATTTGGCCTCGTGGAAAAGTGGATGGATCAAAAGTGAGTTTAGATATGTTTTTTCAAAATTTTACATTATTTAAGAAAGGATTTTATGGGTTTTTTAAACACAATCATTTTGATTGTGGTTTTTTTTGCCCGCTGTTATATGATGAGTACTATTGAAGTCACTGTTTTAAGTGAAATTTAATATATTCTGAGAACAGCAAAAATAAACCATATAACATGTTGTTGAAATTATTTTGTATTTTCTATTATTAAATATGTATTATTTTCCCATTCTTTTATGCTCACTTACCTATTTCCACCCTCTATCACTCCTCTTAACTCACCCTCACTGGCCTTTTTTCACTCTCCCTCACCTCCCTTCCCTTATTCCACTTTCCTCACTTATTCTCATTAACCACTCCTTCACTGCCCTTTCCCTCTCTCCCATCCACTACTTTCCAGCTGTCAGTCACTCTACTTCACTCCCCTTCCCCTTGTTTTCTTTCTTTGTTCCCTCAATAATTCCCCTTCTCTCACTCACCTTATTACACTTCACTCACTCCTTCTCTCACTTCCTCTGTCCTCTCACATCCTCACTCCCTTTCCCTCACTCCCTGTGTCTTATCTTCAGTCTCTCGATCCTCTCACTCTCTCACTCCTCTTCCGTCATGCTTACTCCCTAAAACTCACCCACACTCCCTTACTTATCTTTCTTTGTTCTCTTACTCAGTTTCTTTCTGCCACTCTTTCCTTCACTACCTCTATGTTCTCACTCTTTCACTTCCTTTGTCTCAAGCTCATTTGCTTTTATCCTCTTTTTATTTTCCCTTTTTCATCAACCTCACTCTCCTTCACTCACCCTCCCTCACCCTTGTTCCTTTACTTCAGTTCCTTCAGTTATCCTCAATCATGATCTTTAACTACCCTTCTTCTTTCTTTTGTCATGCTCTCACCTTTTCCCAGTCCCTTTGCTTCACTTTTCTTTCCTTTCTTCCCTTCCTTTGCTCTGTCAGTCATTCTCCTTCCTTTAATCACCTTACTGCCCTTTACTCACTCTTTCTCTTACTCCATCTATTCTCTCATATTCTCACTTGTCGTCCCTCACTCCCTCTCTGTTACCTTCACTCCCATTGTCTCCTCATTGTCTTACAAGCCTACATTCACCCTCACTCAAATTCCATGCCTCATTGTCATTAATCCACTGTTATTCACTCCTGCTTCTCTGTCACTCACTCCCCTTTCTTTACTCCCCTTTCTGCCTTTAGTTTTCGTAACCGGTACAAAAGGTGGTGGTGATGGACGGAGCATTTGAGTCAATCAAACCATCACACCCAGTCAAAAGATCTGGGTTTAATCCATCACCGTTTAGCCCACTCTGCCACCCCAGTTCACACATGGCTATATGCAAATCAGTCTGACCCTGTGCCTCATGGGAACAGTCCAGCCTGAACTGCCAAGCCATGTCTTCCCTGGACCGGAAACAAGCATCCGAGGACCGGTTTCTGGCATTCCAGCCGTCTTCAGCCTGGCTTGCTTGAATCCAGTGGCAAAGTGGGCAAGGGACTCACGTCTGAGCATACCCTGCCACACTTATGGCGGCCAAAAGCGGTACAAAAGGGGGTGGTGATGGACGGAGCATCTGAGTCAATCAAACACTCACATCCAGTCAAAAGATCTGGGTTTAATCCATCACCGTTCTTTAGCCCACTCTGCCACCCCAGTTCACACATGGCTATATGCAAATCAGTCTGACCCTGTGCCTCATGGGAACAGTCCAGCCCGAACTGCCAAGCCATGTCTTTCCTGGACCGGAAACAAGCTTCCGAGGACCGGTTTCTGGCATTCCAGCCGTCTTCAGCCCGGCTTGCTTGAATCCAGTGGCATAGTGAGCAAGGGACTCACGTCTGAGCATACCCTGCCACACTTTAGTTTTCGTAATGCATATTCCTTTAGGATCTTACTCACCTTCAGTTTATTTCTCTCTCCTGCTTTTGTTCACTGTCACTGAATGTATCTATGTTATCCTTTTAGCAATTTGCTCTCTCTCTATTTCTTTTTGACTCTCTCTGACCTTCACCATTCCTTTGTTTTTCTTTCTGAGTCCTTCACTTCTAGTTTATCTCTTACTAACCTTTTATGACTTTTAATGTCCAGCTTTGTCTCTTGTATTGTAAAATATATATTATAAATATTCTAACTTTTTTTTGTCTTTCACAGATATACATTTTAATGAAAATATGAAATTAAGTTTACATTACTCATAAGGTAAGTTTGATGTACAAAATGTACTTTCCCTATACTCTTTTCCTTAACCTCACTACTCTTCTCTGATGCTCCCACACCTCTGTTCCCTTATTGCGCTTGCCTCACTTATTCTGAATCCCCAGGTTTACTTCCCTTTTCCACACTCCTCTCTTACACTCTCCTTCTTTCAGACCTTCTCCTTTACTTTCGTTCCTCTCTCTTCTCTTACTTCATTGCTTTACTCTTTTCCCTTCACTTACTCTCTTTACTCCACTTCACTAACTCCTTCTCTTTCTTCCTCTGTCCTCTTAGTTCTACACTCCCCTTCCATCAATCTCTTTCTGTTAGCCTCATTCTCTCTGTCCCCTTAGTCTCTCACTTCTCTTCTGTCACGCTCACACCCTATAACTCAGCCACACTCCCACACTCACCTTCTTTCAGACTTTCTCCTTTACTTTTCTTCCTCTCTCTTCCCTTCCTTCATTCCTTCACTGTTTTCCCTTCCCTTACTCTCCTTACTCCACTTCACTAATTCCTTCTCTTACTCCCTCTGTACTCTTACTTCTACACTCCCGTTCCCTCATTCTCTCTCTGTTATCCTCATTCTCTCCGTCCCTTTAGTCTCTCACTCCTCTTCTGTCATGCTCACTGCCTATAACTCAGCCATACTCCCACACTCACCTTCTTTCAGGCCTTCTCCTTTACTTTCCTTCCTCTCTCTTTTCTTCTTCGCTCCTTCACTCTTTTCCCTTCCCTTACTTTCCTTACTCCACTTTACTAACTCCTTCTCTTACTCCCTCTTTCCTCTTAGTTCTACACTCCCCTTCTCTCATTCTCTCTCTGTTAGCCTCGTTCTCTCCGTCCCTTTAGTCTCTCACTCCTCTTCTGTCACGCTCACTCCCTATAACTGAGCCATACTCCCACATTCACCTTCTTTCAGACCTTCTTCTTTACTTTCCTTCCTCTCTCTTCCCTTCCTTCACTCCTTCACTGTTTTCCCTTCCCTTACTCTCCTTACTCCACTTCACTAATTCCTTCTCTTACTCCCTCTGTCCTCTTACTTCTACACTCCCCTTTCCTCATTCTCTCTCTGTTAGCCTCATTCTCTCTGTCCTTTTAGTCTCTCACTCCTCTTCTGTCACTCTCACTCCCTATAACTCAGCCATACTCCCACAGTCACCTTCTTTCAAACCTTCTCCTTTACTTCCCTTCCTCTCTCTTCCCTTCCTTCACTCTTTTCCCTTTCCTTACTTTCCTTACTCCACTTCACTAACTCCTTCTCTTACTCCCTCTGTCCTCTTAGTTCTACACTCCCCTTCCCTCATTCTCTCTCTGTTAGCCTCTTTCTTTCCATCCCCTTAGTCTCTCACTCCTCTTCTGTCACGCTCACTCCGTATAACTCAGACATACTCCCACACTCAACTTCTTTCAGACCTTCTCCTTCACTTTCCTTTCTCTCTCTTCCCTTCTTTCACTCCTTCACTCTTTTCCCTTCTCTAACTGTCCTTACTCCACTACAGTAACTCTTTCTCTTACTGCCTCTGTCCTCTTAGTTGTACACTCCCTTTCCCTCATTCTCTCTCTGTTTGCCTCATTGTCTCTGTCCTCTTAGTCTCTCACTCCTCTTCTATCACACTCACTGCCTATAACTCAGCCATACTCCCACACTCACCTTCTTTCAGACCTTCTCCTTTACTTTTCTTTCTCTCTCTTCCCTTCTTTCACTCCTTCACCTTCCCTTACTCTTCTTACTACACTTTACTAACTCCTTGTTTTACTTCCTCTGTCCTCTTAGTTCTACACTCCCCTTCCCTCATTCTCTCTCTGTTAGCCTCATTCTCTCCATCCCCTTAGTCTCTCACTCCTCTTCTGTCACGCTCACACCTTATAACTCAGCCATACTCCCACACTCACGTTCTTTCAAACCTTCTCCTTTACTATCCTTCCTGTCTCTCCCCTTCTTTCGCTCCTTCACACATTTCCCTTTCCTTACTCTCTTTACTCCACTTCACTAACTCCTTCTCTTTCTCCCTCTGTCCTCTTAGTTCTACACTCCCCTTTCCTCATTCTCTCTCTGTTAGTCTCATTTGCTGCGTCCCCTTAGTCTCTCACTTCTCTTCTGTCACGCTCACACCCTATAAATCAGCCATACTCCCACACTCACCTTCTTTCAATACCCCTACTTCACTTCCCTTCCCCTCTCGTCCCTTTTTTTCCTCCCTTACTCATTTTCCTTTCCTTTCTCACTGCACTCCACTTCACTCACTCCTTTTGTATTTGTTTAGAATACAGCTCTTTTTGGAGAATTGGAGGTAGTTCTAAAAAGAACTGGTTTTTTCCTTCTTTTTAGGTTTTTTTAGTGAACAAAAACAAAAACAGGGAATGTCAAACTGCTCAACAGGAGCAAAAAAAAGAGTAAAAATTAGGGGTGGGGACGGCAGCGGTGGTTTTCTCTTGTTCAGACAATGTTCATAATACTTTGTTCACCGTAACAAAGTAGTTCATCACAGTCTTTACATTTGATAGTGATGCCATCAAAAACAGGCTGAATATTAGGAATCAGCTGTTCAGGTCTCCCCCTCACCGATGATGCAGTTGGTCCTCCAGTCGAAGTTGAAGCACCATCCCTTGGAGCATCTAGTGCCAGAGCCCTGACATTCTCCCGGGCATAGTTCTGGGGGTGCCTTCTCTGAATGTGCCGAATCATGGTCGAATTGCCAAAACTGTATTTCCTTGTAGGGTCACCCCGTGAAAGGACAGTATGGCAAATTCTGCACTCCACCTTTGGAGCATTCACCTTTTTTAATCAGCTGGTATGGAAAAAAACTTCCAAATGAAGTGCTCCTTTACCCTGGGCTGAGGAGGCTCTTCCTCTATGAACCCATCCGAGTCCTCACTGCTACTGGTGGGTTTAGCAGCCATTTTAATCCCTATAAGGTTCAGCAGAAAAAAACAGGTCTTGCAGTCACAAAAGTGAAAGAAAAAGTGAAGGAAATGGGTGGGGTTTCATTCTTTGTAAAAAAAAACTGTTAGCAACCAATGAAAATTGTTATTTTAAGGTCACATGACTTGACGCGCTTACGCTGCGCGCACCGGAGCGCTTACCCAGCACGAACGTGGGCGCTTCCGTGGCGAGCCTAAATGACGTTTTGCTAGCTCTAGGGAAATACAAAATCATTTCCATTCTGAAAATCAAAAATACTACTTTTATAAGTATGGTACTGAATGTCTTGCATTATTATTTAGTTTTCATACATATTTTTTTTACGAATGCAGAAATTAGCGCTCTCGCTGCGCTCTCGGGTGAGCTTACCGGTGCGCGCACCCTGAGCACTCAAGACAATATGATACGGGTAAGCTTACCGGTGCGCGCACCCTGAGCGCCCCAGGAAAAAATGATAAAAAAAAGAAAAATACATTGAACAAATAATTTTTTTAAAAAAATTTAATAATAAATAATAGTTATAAAAAACAGCTAATTAAAAAAAACACTAAAATTCGTAGGTTACAAACTCGATATATAAAGGAATTCATTTTTTAAAAACCTTTGAAATTCACTGAAAAAACCATAGGTTTCACAATCGTAGTTAGGATTCGGAATTAGCATTTAAAAAACCTTTGAAATTCACTGAAAAAAACCATAGGTTTCACAATCGTTATAGTTAGGAATTTGCATTTAAAAAACCTTTGAAATTCACTGAAAAAAACATAGGTTGCACACCAGTTATAGTTAGCTGAACATTTTACTCATACAAAACCATTGAAATTCCTACGTTATAGTTAGTTGGACTCACTATAACTCGCGCGCCCGGAATCCACTGCTGATGAGGTCACATATTACATCATTCATGACATGGTCAGTGACATCACTGATGACATCACTGATCACATCTCAAATGACATCTCAAATGACATCACTGATGACATCATTCATGTGATAATACGATGCACCTCCTCACACTCTAATCTAACCTTTGATACACCCAGTGTTAAATACAGACTACCATTCCAGAAACCATTGACACACCAATACCAGTTACTACATACGCACTCACTGATTCCTAAGTCTACACACACATCCACTCGTTCACCCATACAATCACTCATACATACAGTCACTCATCAATACAACACAATTATATGCACTCATACACCTATACAGACACTCACACACTGCCACTCATTCATGGAGTTACTCACACACCTAGTCAGTCATGCAAAGAATCAATCACACTCCCATTTCCTCATCTATACAGTTATACACACAAAATCTTACTTATTCAAACATGGACTAACACATACTTACTCTATTTTACAATCACTGATACAAGTACACATTGATCCATACAGTCACTTACGCAATCACAGGCTCTCATGTATAGTCATTTATATATGCCAACTCTCACATCCACTGTGTTTTACATATGTACTTACTTGGACATGTAGCACTGAGATATCCATTCACTCACCAACACACCCATGCACACAGTCAACCACTCATACAGCTCTTTCTACATGCACTCTTGAACCCATATACCAAGTGAATCAACTGCTCACACATCTATGCACAGAGTCACACACCTCCCAGCCATCCACACACACACTCACCCTCACATACAAATACTTGCGAAACCAATCAATAACTCATATAGCCACTCATATAGCTACTGATCAACACATGCAGCAGCTTACACAACAAGAGACATACTGATGCACACATTCAAACAGATTAGTCACTAACCAATGCATTCAGTAAGACACATTTAATCACTCACTCATACAGTCAGTCACACACCTACTAAATCCTTCATCCAGACACTCATACATCCACTCATTTTTCAATATATAAAACATATTTTTACTTTTCAGAAACACACATTCACTGGATGATGTCATCAGTGATGTTATCAGTGATGTCATTTGAGATGTCATCAGTGATGCCATCAGTGATGTCACTGACCATGTCATGAATGATGTAATATGTGACATCATCAGCAGTGGATTGCGGGCGCGCAAGTTATAGTGAGTCCAACTAACTATAACTTGGGAAATTCAATGGTTTTGTATGAGTAAAATGTTCAGCTAACTATAACTGGTGTGAAACCTATGGTTTTTTCAGTGAATTTCAAAGTTTTTTTAAAAGCAAATTCCTAACTATAACGATTGTGAAACCTATGGTTTTTTCAGTGAATATATATATATATATATACACATTTGTGTGTGTATATATATATATATATATTACCTACTGGCGATCGCCAGTAGGTATATATAGTTAGGATTTTTTCTCTATGGGATTTTTGAAAATTCTATGTCGAATAACTTTGGCATTTGAGGACGGAATTGGCTGAAATTGTCAGGAAAATGGAACATTTTGTTTCTGAGCAGCCCCTGAAAATTTGGGGGGGTTTCGTCAAGGGGGGGCCGAGAAAAAAGGGGGGTCCCAAAACTCGTTTTTCCCATGCAATTTTCTATAGGGCGGTTGGACTCACTTTTAGCTCGAACGGCTGAATGGATTTCCACGAAACTTGGCAAAATTGTAGATATTGTTTGCCCGATGTGCCTTTGCTAGGTCTCAATATATGTGCTCCAGTGGATTTTGATAAATTAACGTTCAAAAAAATATATATATCTGTAACAGCGCTCTGGTTAGCGCCCCGCTTCGCGTACCTGACGCGTACCGGAACTTCGTGAAGCGAAGCTGATTGGCTCTCCGGTGTCTGTCAACATTCTAAACAGTCCGGAGCGGCCGCCATCTTGTCTCTCGGTAGGATCGAGAGACAAGAGGTGAAGAAAAATGAAGGGGGAAATTAATGAAAGGGGGCAAGGTAGACCCCTCCTGACCCCCTAGGATTGATGAGGGGGCTATTAAAGGGTCCCGCGGGGCAAAAAATTTAAAAAATAAAAATTCTGTTTTTTCGCGGTAGAGGCGCTACCCGGTACGCGAACCGGGTAGCTAACCGGTAGCGTAACGGGAGTCCGCCATCTTGTGTTTCGGTCGAATTTAATCACAAGATGGAGGAAAAACAATGTGGGAAATGGGTATAAGGGGGCACGGGAGACGTATCCTGACCCCCTAGGTTTTCTAAGGGCGGCTGAGAAGGCTCATATATGTCGAAAAAGAAAAAATAAATTTGAATTTTTCGCGAGGTTAGCTGCCGGTACGCGAACCGGGAAGCGAACAAAAGTGAAAATTAGTGAAAAAAAGTACATTTGAAATTTTTAAAGAGTAATCATAGTTAAGGTAGCTCTGAAAAGAGCTTTTGGGTTCTGTGTAAGTTCTAGGTACTTATAAGTAGGTACCAATACATAGTCTTAAATTCAGGATGAAAATTCTGTTCCCCTCATCTGAGAAGTGAACTCCATCTCCTCTGTAGATATCTTGCATGTAGTAACGCAAGTTATTGTTGTAGATGGAGCCTATTCCATGGTCTTTCATGTAAGCTGAAACAGACTTATTTACATGCTTCCTCGATTTCTCAATTTGTGGACAAAATTGTTTTTGGACCACCTCCATTTCTGTCTTTGGCATATATTTGAATATACCAAGGCAGTTTGAGGAAAAAATGCCATCAATTGCTCAAAGGTGTCCTTTAAAAGCATTTCCAGACCTACCCCAGTCAAAGTGCCCAAGTCATTTCCTCCACAGCGCACAATTAACAGGTCAGGTTTTGGCAAATGCAAAAAGGTTTTCACCAATGGTATCAATTGGTGACATCTTAATCCTCTGTGACCAATCCAGTTGATTTCCACATTTTGTAAATTGAGGTTGTGTAAATTTCTTTTATCAGCATACCTTTGAGCCCAGTGGATGTAACTATGTCCAACAATCCAGACAGAAAACATGGTGAGAGGAGGTTCTGCTGTAGTCAGATGAAGTGTGGGAATCAAATGGCAGTTGAAACAGTAGGAGTTTGTAATGAAAAAAACTGTGGAGTTTCTGTGCTAATGATTCAGAAAAGGACTGAGTCATCGCTGTCTTGTGTTGTCACCGCTCCAACTGGACTGGCAGCACATAACATTAAAGGTATTACTTTGCATCGTCTACTGATGCTGCCAGTGTAGCATGATAACAAATTACAATACCACAAGTTATCTGGAGATGCTTGTTGTGAAGTTTCAAGAGTCTTGAGGAAAATGAAACTTCTTATCATTGACGAAGTAAGCATGGTTTCCAATGTCATGCTTGCCTTTGTGCATTTGAGAATGCAAGAAGTTCTTAAAACAGAGTATGATGTGTTATTTGGTGGCAAACACATCATTGTTTTCGGTGAACTTCTGCAGCTGACACCAGTGAAAGGACAACCAGTGTTTAAACTACTTACACATGAAGATACCAGGAAGTGCCTAGGGAGTATTGGCAACGTTAATATATGGTTAAACTTCAATTATGCTGAACTGCGTGAAAATATGCGTCAAGCGAAGGATGAAGATTATAAGAATATTCTACAAGATGTTAGAATCGGAAAAGTGACCGAGCATGGGAAAGAAGCTTTACATGCACGATTACTGTCAAATTTGTATCCAGAAGAAGACGTTCTGCCAGAGAATATTTTTCGGAAAATTACTGAGAAGAAATTTGGAATATGTTTGATGCCAACTCTTGCAGAATGTGCCATCTTCAACAACAAAATGTTGAATTTAGAAAACCAAGAGATTGTGAAACTGGAAGCTATTGACAGAATAGAGCATATGGGAGCAACAATTATTTTGTCTGAGAATTTGAAATCTAAATTGGATTCATTAGAGAAGACTATATCTAAAACTGCTGGTTTTGAAAAGACTCTGAATGTGTGCTTAAATTGCCGTATCATTTTGAGAAGGAATTTACATGTTGAAAGAGGTCTGGTAAATGGATCAATGGGTAATGTTGTTGATTTTGAGAAATACAGAAATAGAGATGGAATTAAATTTTTAAAAATTAAATTTGATGGCATTGAGGAAGTACAGCTAATTTGTCGTTGCTCTGCTAGGTTTTTGCTTGTAAAAGACTTATATGTTCGCCGTAAGCAGTTTCCTGTTTGCTTGGCATATGCGGTGACAATCCATAAATCGCAAGGTTTAAGTGTAGACAGTGCATTGGTGAAAATTGGCAGTTCTGTGTTCAAGGAAGGTATGGCATATGTGGCATTGTCACGAGTCAGAACTTTATCGGGATTGTACTTGATTGAGTGTGATGTCACAAACATTTGTGCGGATCTAGATTGTGTTAAGGAATACAATAGGTTAAGAAGAGAGTATGCGCCGCATTTGCCTCAATATCCTTTGTTTGAGAAACGTGTGGTAGGCCGGAAACAAAGAAATGTGACCAATAGTAGAGAGGTTGTAGCAAAAAGACGAAAAGTCGATGAACCCGAAATTATAAGCAGAAAGAAAATGGATTCTGTTGAAGATGTTGTTGGTTTTCAATTTGAAAATAGTTCTGGTGTCAACTGCTATGCTAATGTAGTGGTTAATGTTGTCTTTTCTCTAGAAACTTTAAAAGAACAGATTGTGATCAATTCGGATCAAAGTTTTTGCTGTTTATTGAATTCTGTGTTAGAGAAATGTAGCACTGATAGAACAAAAATAGAAAGTGTGTCTGAAATTCGAAATCTGTTGGACAAATGTTCAGGTCAAACGCAATTCTCTCAAAATATTCAGCAAGATTGTCAGGAGTTTTTAATGTATATTCTTGATGTATTGCAGAATGAAGGTGTAGATGTAGATCATCTGTTTCGCCTTTCTTATCAATGGCAGCATGACTGTGAGAACTGTAGGGTATCAAGTACTACTAGTGTAGACTCAGAAAGATTTATATATTTAACTTTGCCAGACAGTAAATCAGTGTCCTTTAATAAGCTAGTAAAAGCAGCCGATCAAAACATGGAGTGTAGCCAATGTAAGTCTGCAATGCTGTCCACATTATTTATACGAAGTTATGACCAGTATGTCATTTTAATGTTCCAACGATGTAGACCTGATGGAACGAAATTGACAACTTTAAATAAAAATGTTGTGGCTTCGCAGTTGTCAATATCAGGAAGGACTTTTGTAACTGCAGCAATTATATAGCATGACGGTCCTTCAACAACATCAAGACATTACACAGCTTATTTGAAGTCTAAAAACGGCTGGTCATTCTGCAATGATTCTGTTTTAACTTTCAAAAAAAATTGCCTTTTGACCTTAAAAATTCTTACCTGGTGTTTTTACAACCAAAATTTTAGGGAAAGAATCTCGGGATTTGCTCTGAGGAATTTCAAGAGGTTCTAATAGCTCCTACACTATTTGGCCTTGAGGATAAGTGTAGTACAGAGTGAAAAGTTATTTTTGAGTTTTAAGTAGTTCCTGAAAAAAAAAGAAGGTTTTCTTACAGAAAGTGGTGGGCACGGATTAGTTAAAGGACAACAAAGTATTTCCCAAACCAAACGGTGTTCTTACCATAACACTTGACGTCATGGAAAAATAACTGCACTTTGAATGAGTTCTGAAAAACTGTTTCTTTTAATAAGCTAATTCAAGCAGCCAATCAAAACATGGAGTAGAGGTAATGTAAGTCTGCAATGCTGTCCACATTATTTGTACAAACTTTTGGTTATAATGTCATTTTAAAATTCCAACTATATAAACCTGATGAAAGTAAGATTTTAGGAAGAACATTTGTAACTGCAGCTATTATATGACATGATGGTCCTTTGACAACATCCGCTTATTACACAGCTTATTTAAAATGTAAAAAAAGCTGGTGTTTCGGAAATGATTCCCATTTGACTATGATACAATGTTGCCTTTTGACTTAAAATATTCTTACTTTGTGTTTTCAGAAGAGAGAATTTAGGGTAGGTAACTGGCCTATAATGATTCTAGGAGTTGATATAATTTTATGTACTGTTTTAAATTGCTTTGTGATTAACAGTGATCAAGAGAATTAAATAGATGTACTAGTCATAGAGGTAGTGTAAGTGTGCCTCATAGTAAGCAGTATCAGTGTCATAAGAAATGTGGAACATGAGTGAGCAAGAAGGGTGAGATATTACTAGTACAGGATTGTGAAAATGATCTTAAACGTTTTCTTTCGGAAAGTTGTGGAAAAAGAAAATGACGGGATTTGCTTAGAAGAATTTCAAGAGTTATAAATGGCTCTTACACTATTTGGCCTTGAGGAGAAGTGCAGTAGAGAGCGAGAAGTCATTTATTGTATGTAACATATTTGTCAAAACGATGGAGCTTTTCTTTCAGAAAGTGGCGGGCAGAAAATAATAACAGCACAACAGAGTATAAGCTGTTCATAGGACATCCTTCGACGTCATGGAAAGTAAGTTACTTTTGAGGAGTTCTGATTTCTGATTGGTTATGTTTTATGGGTTTTTTTAAACACAATCATTTTGATTGTGTTTTTTTCCCCCGCTGTTATATGATGAATACCTTCAACTCACTGTTTTTAGTGAAATTTGAAATATTCTGAGAACAGCAAAAATAAACCATTTAACATGTATAATTGATTCTGTACTTTGTATAGTGAATTTTAATTTGTACTCATCTTGTCTCATGCTCACTCGTCTTTTACTACCTTCTATCAATCCTCTTTACATACTCACATTGCCTTTTGTTTTATTCTCTTTCACCCTTGTTCTCTAACTCAACTTATCTTTCAACCTTTGTTTCCCTATTACAACTCTGCTTTTTTCTTTTCTCCCTTGCACCATTTTCCAGCTTTTAGACCTTCTGCTTCGCTTGTCTTTTCCATCTTTCCTCCCTTTGTTTTCTAAATTAAATATTTTTGGGTTCTCCTTTTTTGGTGCAATCAGTTAGTATAACTCACCCTCACTCATTTATCTTTCTTTGTTGCCTCACTCAGTCTGTATCTGACACTCTTTCCTTCACTTCCTCTGTCTCCTCTCTCCCTCACTCTCTTTTCCTTATTCACCCTTTCCTTATATAGTTTACCTTACTCACTTTCTTTTAGTAGCTTACACAACTTCAATTTAGTTTTCTCTTCTATCCTTCTTTTCTGTCACTGAAAGTATCTTCCTTTTTTTCTCTTAGTAATTTACTCAATTACAATTTCTTTTTGTCTCTGACTGTCTATCACCGTTTCTTTCTCTTTTTTTTCTGCATGTTTATCTCTAACTTTATTTCTTTGTAAAATTGGATGATTTTCAATCTTTTCCCTTGTCTTTTCTAATTTTTAAATACATGTTTTAATATTTTTCAAATTTTTGTTCTTTCTTTCACAGATTGAAAGTATAAAAATAACAAGTGACTAAGTTAACGACAATTATAAGGTAAGTGTTTTGTACTCTTTTCGTTACATTTCTATCACATTTAACTTCTATTAGTTCCACTGCTTCATTTCTTTAACCCTCAGTTTCCTGCCTTTGCTACTTCCCTCATTCCTTTTTCTATTACTTACTTACTCTACTCCTTCCACTCCTTTTCTCAGTCCCTCTGTTCTCATAGTTCCTCACTCCTGTTCACTCACTCTGTCTCTATTACTCTCACTGTCTCTGACTCATCACTCTTTCACTACTTGTTCATTATGCTTTCTCCCTGTAGTTCAAGCACACTATGTTATTTACATTTCTTTGCTGTTCCAATTATTCCTTTTCTGTCACTTCTTCTTTTCTGCTTTCTGTTTTTTCTCTCTGTTATTCCACATGTTTTAACCTTAGTCACTGTCATACATCTTGTTTTATTCCTATTTACTTTCGCTCACTGTTTTCTTAACACTTTCCCTCAGGGTTGTTCTTTTAGTCCGGTTCTATCCCTACCTCTCATTCCACATCGTTTACTGTTTTTCTTCTTAATTTGAACATTCACTCACATTCTCTAAGAAACTCTTGTTTATTATTCTTCTACTCTCCTTTTTTTCTTTCACTTCCTTATCTATTTTGTTTTTCTCAATTATACCCTCTTACATCTTTTCTTTGGTAAATAGATCTATTAAACAGTATCTCTGTGTTACTCCCTCTAGCTGTCTTTCTTTTAACATTACTCTCTGTTTCCTTCCCTTATACTCACTCTTCTTTTTTTTTTTTTCTGTTTCGCTTCCGGTTCGCGTACCGGGGCGCGAACCGGGAAGCGAATCAAAAGAAATAGAGTTTGCCAGTTTGCTAAACATTCTAGCAATTTTTTATAAATGGGAGGTAGTTCTGAAAAGAACTTTTTTTATTGTTTTTGTTGTTTTATATATTTTTTTATTTTTCTGAACATTTTTTTACTTTTTTTGTATTTTTTGAACGGTTATATATTTTTTTTGTTTTTTTTGGGAGGGAAAACGAAAATCATTCATTATAAAGGGCTCAACAGGAGCAACAAAAAAAAGATAATTTACTTTCTGGGGCATTTTGGACATTTATGATTTTCAATAGCTCTGTTGATTAAAGTTATGCTACTCTCCCTATAGCAAATTAATTTGCCGCAAAAAATGCAAACTTGCTTCACGACCCCGAACTTCAACTGAATGTTTGGGACCGTCTCCCTCGCCTCTGGTCCCGTCACTGCCTGTTCAGTTGATGTACTGGCCACAGGAGGGGGGGGTTCCTGCAGGTCACGTACCTGCGCAGCACTATAATTTATAGGGTGCCACCTCTCCATGTGCCGATGCATGGTGTAATTGCCAAAGCTGTACTTTTTGTCAGTCCCTCTGGACAGAGTTTTGCCACAGATGAGACATGTGACATAGCGGGCATTTACTTTTTTTTGGCCCTGGGGAAATGTATAGAATTGCCAGATGTAGCTATCCTTCACATGGGACCTCCTTGGCTCTTCAGGCAAAAACTGTCTCGTCCCTTGCTCCTCTTCCTCTTCTTCCTCTTCTTGATTAATGATGACCTGAGGAGGTGGTCCTTCCTTCCTAGGAGGTGGTGGTGGTGGTGGGGTGCACCAGCTGCAGCTACTAATGAAGCCATTTCTTATCAATCAAAATAGGTCTTCCTCTCACAAAGTTGGAAGTCAGAGTGAGAAAAAAGGTGGGGGCTTTCATCATTTGGGAAAAAAAAATGTTCTAAACCAATGAAAAGTGTTATTTTTAGGTCAAATGACCCAGCCTTACATCATTAGGAAACCAAAAGTGAAATGAACCAATGAAAAGTTTTATTAACAAGTCACATGATCTGTTACGCTTACGTTACGCGCTGCGCGCCGCGCCCCGGATCGCTTCCGGGGTGCTGCGCTTCGAGCCTCGGTTCGCGCTCCGGAGCACTTCCGGGTGCGCTAACGCGGCGCGTCATAAGACGCATTACGCGACAACGCGATACGTCGCGCTTACGCGACGCGTCACGATGTTGTTTTCTAATGCGGCAGTTGCGCAAAGGGAACGTTTACCGGTTCGCGGCACCAAATTGAGCTAGCGGGAAGGTACCCGGTGCGCGGACCGGTAGCGAAACAAAAAAAAAATACAAAAAAAATATATACATAAAAAAATTGTATTAGAAACATACAAAATATATTTTTCGATTTAAAGAAGAATACATTTTAAAGCTTTTGATATTTGCTATTAAAAAACCATTGAAATTCACTGAAAAAACCATAGGTTATAGACCATATATAGTTAGGAATTAGCATTTACAAAACCTTGAAAATTCACTGAAAAAACCATAGGTTATACACCATATATAGTTAGGAATTAGCATTTACAAAACCTTATTTTACTCACACAAACCATTGAAATTCGCATATATAGTTAGTTGCACTAACTATATATCGCGCACCCGCAATCCACTGCTGATCATGTCACATATTACATCATTCATGACATGGTCAGTGACATCACTGATGACATCACTGATGAAATCTCAAATGACATCACTGATGACATCACTGATGACATCTCAAATGACATCACTGATGACATCACTGATGACATCACTGATGACATCTCATTTGACATTACTGATCACATCACTGATGACATAATTTATGTGATAATACGATGAACCTCTTCAGACTCTAATATAACCTTAGATACACTCAGTGTAAACAGACACTCACAGACTGTCACTCATTCATGGAGTTACACACACACCTAGTCAGTCATCCAAAGAATTAATCACACCTCCATTTTCTCAACTATACAGTTATACACACCTTACTTATTCAAACATATACTAACACATATTTACTCTCTTATACAATCTTGGATACAAGTTCACAATGATCCATACACCACTCACACATTCACTGGCTCTTATGCACAGTTATTTATATATTTCAACTCTCAAATGTACTGTGTTTTACATATGTACTTACTTTGACATGTAGCACTGAGATATCCATTCACTCACCAATACACTCATGCACACAGTCAACCACCCATACAGCTGTTTCCACATGCACTTTTGAACCCATACATCTAGTGAATCAACTGCTCACACATCTATGCACTGTCATACACCTCCCAGCCACCCACACACACACTCAGTCTCCCATACAAATACTTGAGCAACCAATCAATAACCCATATAGTTACTCATATAGCTACTGATCAACACATGCAGCAGTTTACAGAACAACAGATATAATGATGCACAAATTAAGACAGTTTAGTCACTAACCCATGCACTCAGTGAGACACATTTAATCACTCACTCATACAGTCAGTCATGCACCTACTAAATCCTTCATCCAGACACTTATAAATCCACTCATTCTTCAATATGTAAGACATATTTTAACTTTACAGAAACTGGATGTTGTCATCAGTGATGTCATTTGAGATGTCATCAGTGATGTCATCAGTGATGTCATTTGAGATGTCATCAGTGATGTCATCAGTGATGTCACTGACCATGTCATGAATGATGTAATATGTGACATGATCAGCAGTGGATTGCGGGTGCGCAATATATACTTAGTGCAACTAACTATATATGCGAATTTCAATGGTTTTGTGTGAGTAAATAAGGTTTTGTAAATGCTAATTCCTAACTATATATGGTGTATAACCTATGGGTTTTTTCAGTGAATATATATATATATATATATATGTGCATATTTGATATCTCAACCATCCATGGAAAAGCCACAGCAATCACTTTTATTTTGCATCTGAATAGTGGACACCCAACAGCATTGAAGTAGAGCATTCCATACAGTCAAATGTTACGAGCAAAAAGAATCTGCTCAACAGAAGGTCAACTAACAAATGAATTAACAGAAATGACTGAAAGATTCATTCAATGGGGTTAGCACAGAAATGTGTTACGAGATGCTCAAGAAAGAATAAGCAAAAAGACTCGAACAAAGGTCCTCTATTAGACAAAAGTGGATAAAAAAGAAAAAAATAGATTAAGAGACTTTTTTTAGAGTACAATTCAGCATATCCAACAATAAAGATTTTTTTTTATAGAACTGGAATATATTACGAAAAGGAAAACTAATTATAGGAGTAGTGGACCAAAACCCCAGAATAACCTTAAAAAAATGAAATAATTGGGAGATCTTTTAAAAAGGAGTCATTGGAAGGAACTAAAGAAACGAACTGGTAAACTAGCTGTACAAAAGTATTCACAAAATGCAGCTCATGTAAAGCTTGTCAATATGGGACCAATCAGAGAACCTATACAACAGTAAATGGAGAGAAAACACTTCAAGAAAGAATTACCTGGGAGACTGAATTCGTAGTTTATACACTTAGGGCCCAAGTACAATGCGGTTTGGAAGGCCTCCTAACAGCATTTGCTTTGTCCAAATCGGATCGGGAACGTGTCTTTCTGACCGAATCGGAAAGGTTTCCAACCGACCGATTACGATGCGAGTTAGGCATTAGGAATATCCTAATCCGATCCCGACGGCATTCGGAATGACTTAGCCGTACGGAGCAGGCTAGTACGTCTCTATGGGCTGCATTTCTGAACCACCGATTCTGATGCTGGATTCGGACTGCCTTTCCAAATCGTGATGTTCGACTCAAATGGGCAGTCGGAATTAGACTTTGGGGGCCTGTAGCGGGCCCCCATGCAACCTGAGCCTTCACAATCAGACACGTGGGGGAATCCATGGGTCCCCCCTTACCAGCCATGTACAGTGTGGCAGGCACCAGGGGGTGCCTGCCACAGAGTGATCGATTTTCCCCAGCCACCCCTTTCTTCAATGGGAGCCTATGCATTTAGTTGTAACATAGGCTTCAGTTGAAGTCAATGGGGGTCCGACCGAATCATACCTGGAAGCATCGGATGCATCATAATCGGTCGGTCGGACTCTTCTGATCAGAGTCGGTCGGAAAGCATTCCCAAACCAATTCAGTTGGAATTATTTCCAAACAGAATGGTACTCGGGCCCTGAGATGTATTTGTAATGAAAATTATGTGGGGAGTACTATCAACAAACTCAAACTACGAATACTACAGCATACTAGGGCCATCAAAAATGGAGACATGGATTATCCAATGGCGAAGCATTTTGAAATTGTGCTCAACCGCTCCCTAAAAGGTTTCAGCTATTATGGAATCAAACACATACTGAAAAATAAAAGAGGAGGAAATAGGATCAAGAATTAAGGAGAGTAAAATCCAAACTAATACTCACGATGGGCACAGAGACTACCACAGGATGTAACACGGATGCAGAGCTATAAGTACACAGGTAACAACGGTAGATGGCACAGCACTCTTTAATGTGTATCTCACTCCACTGGCCCAGATAGCAGAATCCTTGGAGGCAAAAGCCATATTTTAAGCTGATGATGCTTGATTGTTGTTCTTGTGCGCAAGGGGGAAAAGATCTCTGGAGAATCTATTAAATACTGCCTGACAGTGTTATTCCATTGGATGGCCATACACCAACAAACGCAGACAAAACCAAAATTCAGTTTTTCAGTAACGCTCCCCCAGAAACATGGCAGAACCTTTGGCTTGAAGAGGCCCCTCTTCGAGGCCCACCCGGCATATCCACACCTGCAGCTGCATGTGCTTACAAAATAACAGATTTGACCCATCTCAGCAATGTCGAGGAAAACCATTTCTTCCTCCTCTTTACAGTACCAAAGTTCACAAACAGACTGGCAGAACTCAGCTGAATGTGTAAGTTAAATATAGAGGGCCCTCACAAAATCAAGGAGAGAGACGAAAGAACCCTGAGCCCTCTGGTCTTCTAGAACTGCACACCAACCCAGACTGCTTGCATGGGTAGTAAGTATCTCTAGTGAGGTACCCCTCTCGTGAGAAAGAGGGGCCAACCACCACTGGAGTTCCTGACAGACTGAACCAGACACTGAAATGACAGTGTCACAATTCTCCTGTGTGATATTCCAATGGATTAGGATATGACAAACCACAAGGCCTAGGTGACGTCAAGACCATAGAATAATGGCCAAAGTTACTGCTTAGAAGAGACAAAACCACTAAATATTGAGTGCAACTAACCATAACTTTCAACCAAGTGAAATACTAAGTGCTCACCCTATGCCCTTAGAGTTATAGCCAGTCCCTCGCTGACACCTCTTAATTTTGGAGCAAGGACTATTTGAGAGATCTCAGCATTGCACGACGGGTCTCTGGAAGAAACACCATCCCCAAATTCATGTAGAAGAATGCCCCAACATAGTCCACTGTTTGAAATGGAACCAGCAGGGATTTCAGGAGGTTGATAAGAAAGCTGAATCATTGCAGAGTCTCCATAGTTTTGGTTGTGTCTGAGAGAGTCTTCTGTTGAGAGGGAACCTGGATCAACAGATTCTCCAGAGAAGGAAGGATGATGACAACTTGAGAATGCAGGAGACTGCTTACTAGAGCAAGGATCTTTGTAAAAATCTAAGGAGGAAACTCGAGGTGAAAGGGAAGTACACAAAACTGCCAGTGGTGTGGACCAACTGCAAATCTGAGGAACCTCTGTGAATTCCTAGCCACTGAAACATGCATATATGCATACTGGCGATCTATCTTTGTTATAGAATCCCCTGGAGAGACTGAAGGAATCACCTGTCGCAGAGTATTCATTTTGAAATGAATGGTCTGTATGTACTTGTTCAGAAATAATGGTCTGTAATCAAACAAAAGACACATGTGATTTTCTTGAGCAAAAAGACCCAAGAATAGCAACCAAGCACCACTCCTGAGAGGGAACTTTGATTAAATGCCTCTTTCTCTAGCAAGGAATCAATCCTCTCTTTGAGGGCTCATCTCTTGAGCAACAACCTGGGCCACTGGGTTTGGAAAATATGAGGTTCTCGAAACTCAGGTGAGAATTGTAGTGCATAATCCTGTATAAATGTAAAAAGAGGGGGGACCTGGAGCAGTTATAGGTCCAGTGCCCATGCTCCTAATGTTAACCTTTTAAATAAAAAAAGGGGGGGCACTGTTCCAGTTTGAGGGGTGCAAATCGTCACCCACTCAATGCAAAGGGTGGGGGAGAAGGAGCAGAGACAAAAGCGAGAGGGAGATGTAAGTAGTCCTAGGTTTTTGAAGGTTTTTCAAGACCCACTAGTGAAAGGGAAGAGCAAGTCCTGTCTCTTGATGCCCTCACACACCCCAAAGGATGTCATGCTTCATCATCGGTCGTTTTGCTCCTCGTTGGGCCGGCGCTGCAATGCCCCATGGGTCCCCCGAAGGGTCGCTTTAGCGGAGATCTTTGGAGACAAAAATTCCGTAAGGTGCATGTGGGGGTGTGGAGTGGGTCTTCTTACAGGGTGGTGTGGTGCGTGCAACGTGAGTTAATACTGTCTAAGGGTTGCCAGAATTATGGTATTTAATGAAAGGGTACCCTTGACAGAGTAAAAAAACCCGAAGGTTAGGGGTTGCCTCAGTCGGCTTAATGAGCTCCAAGTAACTATGATGTAAAAGAGGTTGACATGTTTTGCGCCTGTCTGGTCTCAAACATCCGTGGCGCTTCTTCAGGACCGAAAAAACAGGGTGAAGTGTTATGCACGTGAAGAGTGTCGGGTTAATACCCTGAGGAGGTGTCAGGGCGGGCCAGGGGACAATGTACTCTGCAGTTTTATACTTGGGGCATATCAATTAGTCCCACAGCCTGTCATTGGGCTCCGCACATCGTGGTAACCAGGAGGAGACATGAATGTGAGAAGTTACTAAGGGAGAGAACGGCACTAGTGCGGAGTCTCAACTATGAGTCACGGAGGGGCTAAGCACACGTCATGCCAGGGGAGTGGCCATGGCATATGCTGTTGACCCGGGCATCATAGGAGTAACCCGCGTTCTATGCCGTCCTCCTAATAAAAATAAGAATGCCCAATATAAAGAAGTCAGTGCGTCTCCCAAAGCACTCAGGATATGGTTGTGCAACAGGCACTGATCTAGTGTGCCAGTTGGAGAGGTTCCAACAGGGGTTGGAGCCTCCGGAGCGCTATGACTACTCCCCCATGAGTGTTATCTACAGTAGTTATTATCATGACATCCTCTTACCTCAAAATATAAGGAGAGTTGCTCCATGGGCTAGTAAAGTAGGACATGTGGAGAAATGTGGCTCAATGGTTAGAGCGGCAGACCCTGATGCAGAGCTCTGGCACAGGACCAGGGTTCAATTCCCTCCTCGGCGGGTCTTGGGCTCAATTTCCTCAGACCGGATAGTTCTCGCCTCGGTGCCTATTCTAATCATGGGTCCCACTCTGCAACTCTGGGCAATAGCTTGCTTAATCTCCACAACGGCCCCAAAAGCGCTAGGATGCCTGGCTGCACCTTGGGGGTGCCCAGGAGTGGGCGCCTCACAGGGAAAAGCCAGGAAGGGTTCCAAAGCGCTATTCGTACAAGCGCCGGAGAGACCCCATGTGGGGTGATTCGGGCGCTATACAAGTACTACAACATTTACATTTACATTTACATCCTCACCTTACAGGGCTAAACAGATGATGACTTAATGTAAAGCACAAACATCAGATAAACCCCTTGAATTGACAGTGTCGTGCGGTGTAGTAAACTTTCTACATCGCTTCTGATGCCCCCAGACCAGCGGCCTTATTCACAGTTTTGCTCGGGTGCTGACTCTCTTGCACCTACCCCATCCGTACTCCTTCCTGCAACGTGTGGTCATCGGAGGGGATGGGTTTAAGTAGTGAAACTCATTTGTGTGGGGAGGGGGCCTCTTCCGGTATTCAGAGGCATCATCTCTCGCAGCTGTGTGTGTGTCAAGAGAGATATGCTGCGCATGAGTGCTACGGAGATATTTGTCCCCGGCGCATGTGCAGCAAGCATTGTGCACATCCTGGTCGTCATGTGGATCCATGACGCTCTGGGGCTTTTGCATGTATATCGCTCAAGATGTAAGTCCCGGTGCCGTGATTTGGAAGGTGTGACTGCCGGGCCATAATGAATTATATTCCTGCATAGTTGGATCAGCATTCCATTTGACAAAAAATACCTCTAATGCCATAGCTACATGCTACACACTAGAGGGATACGAAATGTGCTCCAACTCATGGGGGGCCAGCCTAACATGAAAATGTAGTGGGTCGTGTGATACTGAGCGGTGCCTAACACACGGGTTAGATCAGGAATCACCATTTACTTGCCTATCATCCCACCTTGTGTGGAGGGTCGTCTGTCTGGTGCGTGCTAAATATAGAGTGTTTAGGAAGATTGGGTGTGTTTAAAGTTCCACCCAGGGCATTTCATCATTGAATCTATGGTCACGTGTTTGGAGACGATGCACCCAGCGTTATTCGCGGCAAAACAGAGACTTGTTGCTCCACATCTGGTTCACTTCCAGTATCGTCCATTATATTTCGTTGCAGGAGTGGCCTTTTTTGGTGTAGTGGTTCGTCATTTTAGTAGCCGTCCGGCCACATCTGATTGTGCTTCTAAGTTTGCGTATCCTCACTTTGGTTGGGTCGTCATCCCACATATCTCAGTGAGCACAGGCAAGTAATCAGGTTAACACAATTCTTGGTGTTGCAGTTCATGTGTCTACGCTCTTCCCATGTGAAGTTATCCAGATGAAGGGTCGTAGTGTGTTGTGTGGAGGGACATGCACTGCATGTGCCACATGGGAAATGGCCTTTTACTGGAGGTAAGTCGCATAGGGTCCTGTCCTGTGTTTTTTTTCTAGCTCGTGGTCTGGTGTTGACCAATTGATCACGCAAATTTGTTGTTCGTTTCAATGCAAAACGACGAAGGTCCAGGTTCAGGGTGCCAGTATTCAAGATTCTCCAGTTCCGTTTAATGGTGTTCTTGATTCTGTTGGACATCGGTGTGAAGGTTGTCACTCATGTAATCATGTTGCTTGGTTCTTTCTCCCTAGTTTCCAATAATGCCTGCCGATCATTATTTTTTGCACATTTTCTGGCCTTGTTAATTACCTCATCTGGCTGGTCCATTTTGTGTAGTTTCCAGGTGAGGGAGCCTGCTTGAGCATTGTATTCCTGGATGCTGCTGCAGTTGCGTCATATTCTCAAAAATTGGCGGTATGGGAGGTTCTTCCTGAGGGCCTTGGGGTGATGACTCCTAAAGCTGAGGAGGCTGTTATGGTCGGTCGCCTTCTTGTATGTAGCCATGTGGAGTTGTCCACATTCCATAGTGATAAGTAAATCCGGAAATGGAATTTCTTTGTCACTGGCAGTCTTTGAGAAGCATGGGTAGGGGTTGAGGTTCTTGAGCCAATCATGGAATCGGTTGCTGGTATCCACATCTCCACTCCAAAGGATGAGAACGTCATCGATATACCTCTTCCAGGTAATGAGGTTATCTTTGAATGGGTTGTTGTCCGTGAAGATGTTGGTAGCCTCAAACTGTGCCATGTATAACCCTGCCAGGCTTGGTGCAAAGGTGCTGCCCATGCTGGTACCCTGTACCTGGTGATAGATGGTGGTTTTGTACATAAAGAAATTGTTTTTCAATGCAATAGTGATGATCTCGGTGAAGAAGTCGGCCGCAGTATTGGTTGGGAGGTCAGTCTCTTGTAGTAATTTCCCCACTGCCTAGATGGTAGTGTCCTGGGGAATGTTTGTGTATGGAGCTTCTACATCAAGGGTGAGGAGGAGATTAATAACCTCTGTATTGTCATTACTGATCTCCTGTATTAAATGTAGGACATCCTGTGTGTCCACGTATGCTGGAGTGGCTTGGACTAGCAGCGTTAAAAGTGATTTCTGAATTGGCTGAGTGGTTCCAACAGTGAGCCTATGCAGGATACAATTGGGTGGCCAGGTGGGGGCACGACTCCTTTGTGAATCTTCAGTAAAGGTAGAAATAGGGCATCCTGGAGTTCCCATTCACCAGGAAAGCATCCTCCTGGGTGGAGATCCAACCTTCAGTGGCTGTCTCGTTCTCCATGATACATTTCAGTCAGAGTAGTCAATCCGTATGGTCTGTCTCCAGTCTGTGGTAGTATTCAGTACTGATGAGTTGTCTGGAGCATTCCCTTTCATAGTCCTCAATGTTGAGGATGACGGTTGCGCCCCCTTGTCCGCGGGTTTTGAAGATAATTGTCTCATCGTCTGTGAGGGAGTTAACCGCATTGCGTAGTTTCTTCGGCATGCTGTCATATGTTGGTTTTCTAGTGATACAACTGGCCTCCTTAAGTACAGCTTTTTCGAAGGTCAGTTACTCGCTGGGGACATCCCTGCTGTTGGGGTACATTTGGAGGGGGTCTCAGACCTGTGTCTTGACGATTCGGTATGCAGTTGTCGCTGAAGAAGGATCTTAATCTTATCTTCTGGAACAGCTGGTGGAGTTCTCCATTCAAGCGAAAGTTGTCTTCTTTTGGGGTGGGTACAAACCCAACTCCCATCTCTAGGACGGTGACTTCGTCGGTGCTGAGTTGTCTCTCTGATTGGATGACTATCAAGGCCTTGGGTGTGTCATGCTCCTCGTCGTTCTCTGTTGTGCCTCCGTGTCCTGCCATTGCACCTGTTTTTGCCCTCTTCTTTTTCCTCTGCCTTGCCCCCTGCCTCTGTTCTGAAAAGTAGATGGCACGTTTCGGAAAAAGGGCTGCTGGAAACCCTGATGTGGTCCGTGGAATTCCAGGTAGCACATGGGACCTTGCGGTCGGTAGGGTTGGTGAAGATACCCATACATGGGTGGCATAGGGGGTAGTGATGGCGGTGGGAGGAGTTCCAGTTTATTAGTATTTCTTCCCCAGCTGCTGTTACTTGAGTTACTGTATGAGGAGCGTCCAGAGTTTGCCGAGGTCAACAAGCCATCATTTGATGAGGCATCGGTGTCAGATGGTCGGAAATCTTCCTTTGTGTAGGGATATATCATTTCCCTATCAAATTTTTTAATGTCCTTCTGTAGCTTAGAGATCTTCTGTTGCAGAAGGTAGTCCCAGTGGGCTGTCATTTCCACATTAAATTTAGGCCAGACGTGTTCAAAAGCGGAAATGCTAATGCCCGTCTTTATGCCTTTCTCCGTAATATTCATTTTAATGATTAATGCCTCGGAGAGGTGTTTAGCTGTACCAATAATCAGGATCAACCAGTTGCGGGTACATTTCCATGCGATCTGGCTCCATTCCCGTCTGAAGAATAGTTTATCCAGGAAGATTCTAGGTGCCGTGCGTATTAGTAGGATGTTGGGTGCGGAATCGTCTCTCAGGTATTCTGTCATAATGGAGCCATGTAGTGCAATCTTGACCTGTTGTTTCTTCAATGATGCCAGTGAGTTTCAGTCACCTTGTATGGTGGAGCTAGCCATATTGTCCTCACTGTCCGGTAGTGTACCCCCCCCCCTTTACATTGGGTGGGCGACGATTTGCACCCCTCAAACTGGAACAGTGCCCCCCCTTTTTGATTTAAAGGGGTACATAATCCTGTGACACTGCTAGTTGTATGACATGGAGGTCCTCCAAATCTTCTTAAAAAAGGACACGACCTCCAACAGGACCTAGGGAGGGTACGGTCCAGTCAGGAAGGCTGCTTAGAACCCCCCTTCGCAGTCAGTGTACAAGAGGGACACGACCCCTGATCGGATTTGCTTTAAATCTGGTCTACGTCTTTTGAACAGATCAGACCTTTTCCTTCCAGATTCACAAATCTTTTGTTTTGGTCAAAATGGTTGGACATGCTTCTGTCTCTTAAATGATTTTTTGAGAAACTCCTGTAACTCATCATCTTGCAATCTATTATCAGAAAAAGGCATCTTAAGTCAGCAGTTCAATTGAGCCATCTCCATCTTTCAATCTTGTAACTGCAAATGTTATTTTGCTGCCACTGAACTTGTTGAGGCAATCAAAACACCCTCAAATTATAAAAAGTGATGTCCAAAAGGAACTGTGCCTGGAATTCCATGAGGGCCAATAGTTGTGACCAATCCTCACCTTCCTAGATTGCTGACATAAGATTGGAAAATCTGAAGTAAGTGACCTGATTAGGGTCACTCGGGTCACTCATGACCACCTTTCAGCCTTCCATACCAAATGAAGAGTCGGTCAGACAGTAGAGAATACAAACCAATAACAGTTTATTTAAAGTACACTCAGAGCAGAGCCCTGTCTGCCCAGTCGCTAGGAGTGCTGCAGAGGGACTGATATCAGCAATCATAACTGTACATTTTGTACACTTCGAAACCAATGAATCCCACCATGGAATTTTCCAAGGAGATGCAGCTGGACAGTAAATTACAAAGGAGTACGTTTCGATTGTGAGGCCGGGCACACATTACCTACTATTCAAGGTCACTCTGCCTGAACCCACCACTAGACAAGTGGGAAAAGGCCTAAGTCTAAAGGAAAGGTATGCGCTAATAAGAACAGTACATTCATTAGTGTAGCAAAACTCAGCTCTGAAGAAACATAAACTAGAAAAGGCAGTTTCTCGGAAATGACGAAGGATTAGTTTCGATCATGATATAAAATGGCGTAGCAAATGCTAACTTACATAAAACAATGCTAAAGCATATTTTTCTATTCTAACAATTCTTAACTAATGAATTTCGTATCGTAAGGACATGCCGAGGTCAGCATGTGCTCTTTTAAGAGTTGCCTCTACCTTCCTATCCACAGGATCAGTTAAGGTGACATCTTTAGTAAGCAAAGAATGCTTCCAAATGAGATTAGGAAGGTGAGAATCAAGTGTCAGAACCTGCAGTAACTCAGTCTCTCCAGGTGCCAAAGGATAAACACCTAGATTCATCAAAGTCCCGTTTTGCGAGTCTGTAATAGCGATTCATAAGGAATCGCTATTAAGGACTTGCAAAACGGGATTCATGTAGGAATTGCAAAAAATATTGCGATTCCTACATCTTCCTTAATTGCGATCAGCAAATTGCTAATCGCAAATAAGGAATAACTTCCCATTCATTCCTATGGTCCTACAGGCCCGTAGGAATGAATGGGGAGTTATTCCTTATTTGCGATTAGCAATTTGCTAATCGCAATTAAGGATGCGATTTCAAGGGTGCCAGGGGTGTCCAAAGGACACCCTGTAGCACCCCTGAAATGCAAATTTACACAGGTGTTGCGCACACACATGTCCAAAGGACATGTGTGTGTGTAACATGCAACTGAGAAAAATGCACTAAAGTGCTTTTTTCTATTTTTTCGCTATTTACCACGAAGTCACACTTCGTGGTAAATAGCGGCCAAATATTGCGAATTCGCAGTTTAAAATTGGTTAATGAATTGCATTTAAGGAATCTCAAATAGAGATTCCTTAAATGCAATTCCTCGCAAATATGCGATTTCGCAAATAGCGATTTTTGCATTTGGGATGATGAATCCCAAATGCAAAAATTGCGCTCGCAAAGGGCCAGATTCTGAGAATCTGGCCTTTGCGAGCCGAGTTTTCGTTCATGAATCTGGCTGAAAGTCTCTTCATTCCCGTTTCAACAGGTTATGGATGGCAGGAATTACCGACACTTTAGTCTTTAATATTACCTGAATCAGTCTCCAATAGTATTGGGCTGATCAACATCCTGAGGAAGCTGGAGATTAGATGACAGGTAGGAAACAACAGGTAAACTCAGAGATCTTATTTTTACGAGGTATTTTACAACATGAACGTTTATACCAAAGCACTGTGTACAGTATTTGTGCTGCCAGGTTTATCTACTGTGTGTGTGCGGGTGTCAAGCAGTATTTATGGTCACATTACTTTCAGCTTGAGCACTTTGCCATCATTACTTATGGATTTGTATACATTTGTTTGGAGAATATGATTTCCAATGGGAAGGACCTCACCCTCGTTATGGGGTTCAGGGTCTTTAACAACCAGTGAAGCCCTCGGCAGAGGGAGGGCTGTAAGGCTATATTAACTGAGCTTACAGCCATTATCCTCAATACACGTCACTATAGCCTTGCTATTAGGACGATGGATGTTTTCATGTCTGGTGGATGGAGCTCTAGAGTTATACCAGCAAGCACCTTCACTCTCTGCATGTACCGTCATAATTTTTAAGTGCGCTCCATTCTCTACCCCTTGCATTCCAGCAAATTGATCTGACGTTATCTGGGTACCCTTAGGTGCTTGCAGTAGAAGCCCACCACCACTGAGATCGTTGTAAAGGTCATGAAGACAGGGAACACCACTTGTATCTCCGTTAAAAAATAATGGCAGCATGGGCAGGCCCAAACACAAAAAACCAATGCTTCTGGATCCGCCAGACATTGAGCATGCGGCAGGCCCAAAACATTAATTCAAAAGATCCTGGGCCCGCCGTTTGCCTTGTGTGGGGCGGCCCAAATGAAATAAAACAATGTCTCTGGGGCCCCTGTACACTGGGCTTGGGTCAAAATTGAAAGAAATGCCCCAGGTGCACAGGAGGCCTGGATAGGGAAAACCTGTCTGGTATCTCCCCCCCACCCCCAACCCCGGTCTCCACTCTAACAGTACCACCCAATTGGAGCTGAGGTCAGGTGCAGTCGGGCTTCTCCAGGCAAACGCAGATGCTTCTCCATACAAAGGAATGAACAGCAGGGCAGGTGAGACATGTAAATAAACACCACCTCACCTGTCTGCCGTGAGGATCTTGCTTCTATTCGTCCAGTGGCAAGAGCCACTGGACCAAGAGAAGTGAGGGTCCGCATTCCATAAATTTCGCAGACACTTTTGTATAAATGCGCCTTTTTACAAAATGTTATCACAAATCGCGAAATCCTGGCCAGGTCTGTTTATAAGAGTAACTTACGGGCACATGCATCATTGTTGGCTTTTGCGATTTCTTAATTGCGATTTTTAAGAAATCGCAATTAAGAAATCGCAAAAGCCTATGCATGAAAAAATCGCTGAAAATGTTGCGATTTCTAAACATTCCTTAATTGCTACTCGCAAATTACCTCAATTTGCGATTAGCAATTAGTGAATCACAAATTGAGACTGCGATTACAAGGGTGCAGGGGTGTCCAAAGGGCACCCTGTTGCATCCCGAAATCAATCTGTGCACATATGTTGTGCACACACATGCCCTAAGGGCATGTGTGTGCACAACATGAAACTTTGAAAAATGCACAAAAGTGCATTTTTCAAAGTTTCCGCAAATTACCATGAGGTTCAACCTCATGGTAATTTGCTCCCCCTAATTTGTGAAATCTCTATTTTTTAAACTTTCATGCATTGCATTTAAGGAATCGCAAATTGTGATTCCTTAAATGCAATCGCCATTTGAGAATTCACAAATATTTGCGAATTCTCAAATTGCGAGGGCCTTCACCCTTCTTGCATCCCAAAAGCTGGTTTTGCGATCACAAACGGCCGATTTTTGCGATTCGCACCGTTTGCGATCGCAAAAAGCTTAGATGCATGTGCCTGTTGAGGAAGTGAATGGGCACATTCACTCCATTCATGAGGAATGGGACGAGGACAGGAAGATAAGAAAGTACTGTTGCTTTCAGGACTGGAGTATTCTAAGAAAACCACAAACCTGAATATCTTGTTCTTAGTTTATTTCAAAGATTGTTTAATCCTCAAAAACGATGTTATGGTAAAAAACTAATTAAGTCAAGTTTTCAAATACATTGTCAACAGTCATTATTTCAGAGGGAGAGATGTAATTCAGTCGCCTTGATTCTCATCTGCACACTTTGTGATCCTTCTAGGAGGTTAAGGAGCTCAGAGTGAATAGAATAATGCTTATGATTTTATAATGTTTAGTTCCTTGGCCACATTCTTTCCTAATTGAATCTTTAATACGTTAAATGTTCTATTTGTTTCCATTTGATTATGTTAGGCTCAGATTATACACCTCCTGCCGAGGTTCTCCAGGGTCTCCATTCTGCTTCCCCCGCTCATGCTATTCTAATTATGGCAGAGGCAATGCACTTAATCTTCATTGTAATTATCTTTAAATGGATTACTTAGCAGTTATTTCGGGAGCAAAGCAAGCATGTACTCGATGTTCACCCCATGCACAATGTAAATGAGTAAAATGATGGCTCTTCGTGTACAGTCAGAACTTTATTTTGAACGTTCGTTGAAGCGGGAATATCATAAGAATATGTGAACGAAAGATTTCTTTTTACATCTAGTCAAATGCAAACGACATGCATTGCATCGCTGAGAAAGTTTGCTCAGGAGACCAGGCAATTTTGCAGCAGCATTTTCACTGATCGACCCGTTTGTGTCATGTGTAGTCTAAGCACATGTTTGTTTACCTTGCACGAATCTACAGTACAAATAGCACTTACACTAGTCGGACTCTGCAAATGTCAATATATAACCGCTCAGCCACTATTTCAAAATGACTCAGTCAAAAGAGTATGCTACATTCTTTGTCAACAATGTTCTTTCAGGGAACTCATGAAATCTTAGTTGAACTTGAAGATAAATCGTGACAATATTAACCGTGCCAAGGAGTGTGAGCACTTAAGCCTTATTTTAAAACAAGCATTGGCAAAGCCCATATGCCCGGCCTTGACATTAGCTGCAATGGCTACGTTGTTAATGATTTTTTACAAGCAAATGGCGTCAAAAGAAAAAAACACATATCAACTAAATGTGGCCATCATATTCGTACAACATTTTTTTTACTTAAAATAACAATCACTAATATCACATACAAGTGATTTTCATTTGCTAATATTACAGTCACACCTTGCATTTTACTTATATTTTTTGTGAAGGCGAGAAGAAGAAATCACCACCCAACGAAGTGCTCAGATTGCAGGCAGCTGGAATCTTACACTGCCAACTAAACACTTTATAACAGAAACTTTATAAAGGAGACACATAATAAATCACGATCTGACTGGGTATCTGAAGTGCAGCAAAAATCAATATTTAAAAATAATATAATGAATAAAACGCACACTTTAAACCACTCTGTCATTGAAGAAAGTGGAACTATTTGTAAGTGGGTGTGTACAATGTGTGCAACGTTGTGCAGTCACTCGGTGTGAAGAAAGCCAGTGGGTAAAATGGGTGGACTCATTTCCCCCACGCTGTATGCTGTGATGAGCAGAAGCAAAATATGGATTACGTTTTTAAAAAAAAGTTGTTTTATTACGATTTTCAACTGCACTGAAAGAAAAGCATGGCCAACCCGTGCCATTGTAAGTCAACAACAGTAGAGATAAAAGCAAATGATCAGTACAATAAGAAAATACACAAAACAAAATTACAGTCAGTAAATCTTCGGTCATTAACTCATGTACATCACGAGTAATGGAACAATCCAAACAAGGTATCACAGCGGTAGTAACATGGCTGTTTTCACAACTGGTTTTGTGCAGCTTGAATGTTGCGCATATGCTTGGGTTTGATTTTACACCTGTTTTATATCTGCCGATATGGCTGCAAACCGTTTCATGTTCCAGTTCTTGGTTGCAGCTAGTAACAATTAACTAGTAACAGAGTGAAAAGGCACTGTACCAAGAAAAAGAAAATGAAATTTTGCTTCAAACGAGGCTGTTTAGTATGGTTTATTCTGTCTGTTCGCTGACTGTGCTGCAGCTGTTGGCATGTATAGGGTGTGAGTTATGTGCCCAGGTTTGAAGCATGCCAAAGCTTAATGGGGCAGATTTACAAACCCTTTGCGCCACTTTTGCGTCACTTTTAACATGGGAAAAATTGACGCAAAAGTGGCGCAAGGGGCTTGTAAATCTGTCCCAATGTTTTTAGTGGGATGAGTCATGATTTGCCTTACTTAATAGTTGGGGTCAGAGGGTGGATCACCACAATGTGAATTTTAGCCAATTTTGTGATGCTAACAGGTATATACATGGCTGTTGTGCGTTACTGGCTTCAGCACTTTAAAGTTATTTGTTTTCTATTGGGTGTAAGAGACGTCCTTGTGAAAGAACAGCAGTATTTCATCCCAGTGACTTGAAATGCATTTTTTGCAGAATGATATAACTCCTTCTCCGTATAGTGAATTAATAAGATAGTTTATTAGTCAATTAAAACCATAAACATAACTAAAGCCATGAAGTACGAAACATTAAAAAAAAAAGGTATACAACTTATTATACATCTGTAACCATTGCACATTTAATTGGGAAACATTTTCATTATTTGCTGCTCTTCATGATTAAAAAAAGTAAAAATACTAGTGTACAACTAGTAAAAGGCGATAGGGTGAAATGGGTTAACCACAGCACCTTCCTACGACTCTACAATTGATTGGTCATGAAACGGCTTTTTCCCAGATGAATTTGCATGTATATGATTTACTTTGTGGCCAGTTGTAATTCTACTGATAAAGTGCCAGTGTGCCAGACTATGATGCAGTTAAGATGCCCATGTGCATGTCTACAGTGCTGATAAAGTGCTAATGTGCAAAAAGTAACTGCTTATTAGGCACATATTGCCATAGCGTGACGGAATAGGGAGCAGCTTCTGATACTTTCCCGCAGCAGCCCGTCCTCACTTATCAATTTGCCCGCTCAGAATTATTTGCATAACTTGATGGGATTGGCAAAACCTTATGGCAATATCTCTAGCAACCCTTTACCAACATGCCCTAGAACCACCCACTAGGAGCTTGTCAATCCTCTTCACAGCCCCCCAAAATCACCCAGCACCCGATTAATACACAGCCAAGTTTCTGAAGACCAGAAACTGCACTAATCTAATGTTCAACAATGTATTTATTGGATCCAGCGACTCTCTTCTCACTAGACTTCATCGCTGGTTGTCCAGTACTGGACAGATGCATATGATGTGCAACAGGGTCTCGTTCCCCTGATGGCATAGTGGGCAGTTCTGGCCTTCATAAGAAACAACAGTTAGAAAAAGAGGGTCTCAGGGCATATATAGAGACCACAGCATAGACATAACCCCCGATAAGCCAAACACGTAACAACACTCTAAATGTCTATGGGTCTGTGGGAACATCTTTTAAAGGGCTGATATAGGTGTGATCTACTTATAGAGGAGGAAAAAGAATCATACCTGTGTATACTGTAAGCATAACATGGTATCACCGGGGTGTGAAAAAAGTACCCATCAGTACCCATCCTGTACCGCCCTTTTCATCATTTGGGTTCTCCCTACACCAGAGAGAGTATGGGCCAGATGTAGGTAAATCTATTTTACCGACTCATAAATACCGAATTTTACCGATTTGGTATTTATGAATCGGTAAAATAGAAGTACTGATATGTAGGTAAATACAGATGTGCATTTACCGAATCGGTAATATTCGGTATTTACCGATTCGGTAAATACCGACCGGTAATGCCCATTCATTCCTATGGGCTTTGAAGCCCATAGGAATGAATGGGCATTACCGATTCGGTATTTACCGAATCGGTAAATACCGAATTTCACAAGGGTGCAGGGGGTGTCACTTTGACACCCTCTAGCACCCCCAAAACTGGTTTGTGTGCCATGTGGCAGGCATACATGCCCTAAGGGCAGGTCTGCCTGTCATATGGCACAGGTGTGCATGCACACATGTGCATGCACACCGGAATCGGTATTTTACCATCAAATTGAATTTGATGGTAAAATACCGATTCGGAAAGGCTTGTGGGACTCAGAAGAGTCCCACCTACATCTCAAAATTACCGAATCGGTAAAAATACCGATTCGGTAATTTACAGAATCGGTAAATTTACCGATCGGTAAATTTACCGATTCTGCCCCCTACATCTCAAAATCCATTTACCAGTCGGTAACGGCCGAAATCGGCCGTTACCGACCGGTAAAAGCCTACTTACATCTGGCCCTATGTTGGCAAACACTAGGAGTTATCAGTGATCAATGCCAATCTTTTAAGAATAGTAAATATGGTGTGGGAGATACATGGAGGTCACCATATAGTAGGGTAACTGGTGTGCAGTGCGTGAGTTAGTGAAAATGTGAAATGAGGTGCATATGTAAAATTGGAGTGTGGAGAGAAAATATTTTATTAAGTGTCTCCCAGACTTCCAAAATTAAAAACAGTGCAAAAGAATAAAGCAGGTTTACCAAATAGCTGCTTATTTTAGATGTTGCTCAACATGTTTCAGCTTTTGTGGAATTTTCCACAGCTTTCGTCAGGACCGTTCGCTACTGCAATTAGTGAAGAAATCAAATCGAATAAAAACTAATAACCATATCACCTGGTTTAGGTCATGGAAAGTCCTCCTCTTAGAAACTGCTTATAACAGACCAGAAGGAGGATCACACCCAGACAGGACATAGAAAAGAGCAAAAAAGAGACGTCAACATTATTGAGTACATCTCACAATTACTAAGCGATATCTCAAGCTTATTCATTATTCATAGCGGGATATTTACCCTTAATTGACATAAGGACCGGCTTACCTATTAGGTAGGAGGACGGCCATCGCCTCACCTGGCTGCAGCTCAGGTAGTAGTTCTGGCCTTCACCTAGGCTGCCTTTTCTCCATTTTGACTGGAAAACTAATGTGGCTATCTCACCAAGTTTAAGAGCCAAAAATTACTGTTTAACCTTCAGATGATAAGGTGCTGCAAGAAGTGGCAATTCTAGTAAGGTTGAAAATGATTTTAGCACCAGTCACCCATGGGTACATTTGGATAACCTTTCTTTATCTGCAGTCCAACTTTGCAATTTGGTCAACTTATTTATCATTTTCTTGAAGACTTGCCAGATACTTTAGAGTTTGCGATTCGCCGAAATTGCTGGTTGAACGTGCCTGTCCTCCTTTAAAATTGGGATGGATTATTGAGCCTCACCAGCTTTCAGGGAGAACATCATTTGCCAGATTGCAAGTAAACATCAATGCCAAAAAGGCTGCCCACCTTTATGTAAATTGCTTAAAGTGTGCCTGCGAAACCTATTTGGGCCAGAGGCACAGTCTGCCCGCAAATGTTTAATGACTTTCTCTACCTCTGCCAAGGTAAATATACATTGTGACAAATTATCTTTATTGGGCAAGTGAAGGCTGTTGCGTCCAAAGAACTTCCCTTAAAATCTGATTTTAGGTATTGAACCCACTCCGTCTCACTAATATTTGCGTTGGTCACTGCTCCAGAACCTTTCTAAGTGTTATTGATAAGCTTTCAGAATCTTTTTGAGTCATCACAAGATACTTCTCTAATCATTGAAGCAACACTCAGGGACCTTGGACCCTGGAAACACCTGCCCTCTGTATAGCAGGGTTATGGTATGTGCTCTGGCTTACTTGTTAGGAACGTGTTTTTGCCCGACTAAAAAGCTGCATATACTCCAGCGTGCCTACTTTGGGAAATGCAGTGATTTAAAGGGCCTCCTGCCAGCAACAGTTTCACTGTGGCCTCTGCGAGGATCTACCCCGATCTGCATGTGGAAGCTCCAGTGCCCCCAAGAGTATAAGGAAAGAAATCGGAGCACTCACCTTCCAAGTTGGGAAGGCGACCTCGTTGGGTCCTCTGCGTATGGCCAGAATCCAAAGGTCTTCCTCCAATGGCAAGGAGTGCCGTGCAACCCCACAGGGATCGCTTGGGTCCGAGTCAAGCAAGCCCAAAACACTGCCGCTGGCAGAGACACCCCCACACCCACCGAGCCACTGTGTCCTCTTCTTCCAGCACTGGTTTCCAAGCCTTATCAATTACGGTCTCAAATTCTGGAGGGGCTACGATGGGAGGCGGCGAGGTGGGTCTCCTCCATGGTCTCAGTCGAGTAAGCCACCCACCATGCACTGGTCTATCAGCAGTGAAGCGCTCACCATTCGCCTTACTCTGGGGTGAGAATGAAGCGCTAATCGTGCCAAAGGATTAGAGGCACAGGATCAGTGCATTATCGTCCAGGGATCCTCCCAAAACACGCTAGTCTGAAGAACAAAGTGCTCACTATGCACTAAGTTTTCAATAGCATAGGACAGGCCACCAAGCCCTGGGAGATAACTGGGGGCAATAAAGCAGAAATGTAGACTGCAGACAGCACACAGGGTACTTTGTAGGTGAAGAAGCAGTCCTTCTTGGCAGGTCTGCAAAGACAGGGAGTCAGGTCCTGGGACATGTAGTTGGTTGGACCATAGGTAACAGGTATACAAACACAATTTACCAACTGCACACTTCTCTAGATCCTCCACTTTGAGGAAAAAACCAAGTGATACTCCTAGGTTAATTGGGTATATCTCATTCGTACCCTTTTATTTTATTATTTTAAGTTTTTTTCTTTTATTTCATGTGTGAAAAGGACACTTAACGTTTTTGTTAATTTACAAACACAATACATTTCTACAACATAAATACGCCATTTATATATACACAAATATATTTTGATATATACACAATCATTTTGAACAGTATATTTCACTGCTCGCACTTTTTTTTTAAAAGACAAAAGTCACGCTCTGGACTCAAGGTTAGGCAATTTGATGTCTTTTTCCTCTATGTGCACATAGAGAAAATAGACATCAAATTGCCTAATAGACCAAAGAATTAATTTATGGTTTATTGAAATTCTTGTTGCATTTGTTTCTTGTTTATTTGAACCTTGAGTCCAGAGCGTGACTTTTGACAGGGTCAGCTGGCCCTTTTTAATAGAAGTAATTAATCTCTTCAATTTGGGAGAAAGATTTGTAGCAGCAGTAAAAGCCCTTTATAAACATCCCTCTGCAAGGATACTTGTCAATGGGAATAACAAAGCAATTTTAAATTTCCCGAGGGACTAGACAAGACTGCCCCCTCTCGCCTCTCCTTTTCAATTTTTACATCGAGCCCCTGGCATGTAAATTAACCTTTTTGGTGCGACCGCTATTTCCCCCTCCGGTGCTGGGCCATAATAGAAACGGGCGTGGTCATGACGGAACGGTTCCGTCATGAGCACAGCTCAACCGACGCTCATGACGGAACCGCTCCGTCATGAGCACCGAAGGGGTTAAGATCATGTCAAACTATTCCACCTTTCATCTGTATGGGCTGGGAGAAAAAGATAGGGCTCTATGCAGATGATCTTATGATTCTGTCAGGGGATCTGGAACAAGCACTTCCAGAAATCTGGGCTCAGCTAGAAAATTTCAGAAAGGTATCGGGCTACTCTATAAATCAGCAGAAAACTGAGTTGATGTTATGGAATTCTCCCTACAAGAGCACACTTCTAAAAACACAAACAAGATATCTTGGGGTCCAAATCACAAAGAATATTGATAAGATAGTTCAATTAAACTTCGAGAAAACGTTGACCAGTGTAAAACAGCAATTGCAGGTATGGGATCAACCTCCTCCGTCCATCATAGGCAGATCTAACTTATTAAAAATGTCGAACCTACCTAGGTTTACCTTTTTATTCGATACCATCCCCCTGGAATTCCCTAAAACTTGGTTTTAGAAAGCACAAGGGCTCTTTTGCTCATTTATCTGGGGAAATAAGAATCCCAGGATCTCTCAGGGGAAACTTAGGAGGAAAAAATCTAATGGCGGTTTAGCTACCCCGGATTTATACTTATATTATTGTGCTTTCCATCTCAAAAACTTTCGCCAACTCCTCAACAACTCCCAGGCATACTCACCTCTTTTTGTAGCCTTAACAAAGTCGCATAATTTTCAAGCCGACTCATTTCTCCTAAAATTTGGCCACCCCAAATTCTACAAAAAGGTCAGGCTGAAGATTCGTATTGCCGTCCTTAAAGTCTAGGTTCAAGTTAGGGTACTATTAGGTATATCGTACTACAATCAAGAAACACCAATTTGGAACTCCCCGGGTACCCCGGCATGCCTGCAAGATACTTTGGCCCTACCTTTGCGTAGAGCCGGGATAGTAAAATGGGGAGAACTAATAGTAGAAAAAGACTTAATTCCATTGCAGTGTTTTTCTGCTTTAACGAACAACTCTGTTTCAAGATTTAACCCCTTCGGGGCTGATGACGAGCTGGGCTCGTCATGGCGTAGCCTCCTCGCACGCTCATGACGAGCCCAGCTCGTCATGAGCCCCACCCTCGGGGGAAGCGCCAGCGCTCCCCCCGAGTCAGCCCGATTTTTTTAGTTTCTGCGGGGATGGCAGGGGAAGACCTTCCCCTGCCTCCCCCCGCCCTCCCCGCCCGCGTCATCAATGACGTCAGCGCGCGAGGCGCGCTGACGTCACCGGAGGCTCCATTTGTTTACCGACGCGCAGGGAAGCCATTTGCTTCCTGCGCGTCGGATGGTAAACAGGTTAGTTTTGCGGCTGGGGCGGGGGAGATTTCAGTATTGGTTCTAAGGAGGGAAAGGAAAGGCTTTTCCTTTCCCTCGGTGGCATTTAGAGGTTTCCTGCTGCACGATCGTGCGATCGTGCAGCAGGAATGTTAGGGATTTTTTTTTTTTTTTCATGGATGATCAATTTCGTAGTTCGGGGAGCGGCCCCTTGGGGAAGGGTCGCTCCCCTTGTTGGGGGAACATTATCTATGAAGTCTTCTCTTTGCTGCAATGTTGTTGAAAGGCCGTTTTTTCTACAAAAATGCCGATGGGGGTCATTTATAAAGTAAAATAATAGTGCTCATTGTAATGAAGGATGCAAGTGCCTCTGTCCTTCATTACTTATACTGATGTGTGTTTCTGAAGTGGCTAAAAAACACACCTGTGCTGCCTAGGCAAAGCTCACTAGTGTTTTTGGCCTGATGAATGTTTTTTTTTTGTGTGCTGCTTTTCAAACACATGCTTTGTCTCCAGTGACCATGTGTGTGTTACTATGCCATGTGCGAAGGGGTCCCTTGAGTGAGCTGTCCATCATAGTGGGAAGCTCACAAATGTTTTTGGGCTGTTGATTGTTACCTGAATTTGTGCTGCAACTCTAGCGCCATCTTTGTCTCCATTGACCATGGGTGCGTTACTATGCAACTGCACAAATGTGCGCAGGGGTCCCTTGAGTGGGCTGTCCATCATAGTGGGAAGCTCACAAATTTTTTTGTGTTGATGATTGTTTTCCTGAGTTTGTGCCGCAACTCGAGCGCCATCTTTGTCTCCAGTGTCCATGTGTGCGTTACTATGCAATTGCACAGATGTGCGCAGGGGTCCCTTGTGTGAGCTGTCCATCATAGTGTTTGGGGTATGCACGAAACATGTCGACGATAGGAGTTGATAGGTACATCTGGACACATTACGTTTAGGGCAGCCTATCTTTCCACCCCGTTTATTACCACCTAGAGGCAAGAATAAAGTTTATTGTAAACCTACTGGGCAGGTATTTCACACATCACATAGTCCACTCCTCAAATACACATGCACCACACATAGTCTAATAAAGTGCTCCTACGTAACTTTCGCAAGTCGCAGCACGCCCCAGCCCGTAGAGGACTGGGATGGCCCCAATGATGAAGCATGTCACCGTGGGGCAACCCTGGTGAGTGAGGGGACACCTAAAAGAGGAGCATTTCTCCCCTTTTTTGTACACAATACCATATTTTCACAATCGACCCCAGTGTGTGTTGGTTGTTATCTGAATAAACTAGCAACGCTCTTAGGTATCTGGAAGCAGAGACCATTTGTTCATCATAGTGGGAAGTTCACAAATGTTTTTGGGCTGATGATTGCTTTCCTGAGTTTGTGCTGCAACTCGAGCCCCATCTTTGTCTCCAGTGTCCATGTGTGCGTTACTATGCAATTGCACAGATGTGCGCAGGGGTCCCTTGTGTGAGCTGTGAATCATAGTGGGAAGGTCACAAATGTTTTTGGGCTGATGAATGTTTTTCTGAATTTGTGCTGCAACTCGAGCGCTTGCTTTGTCTCCAGTGTCCGTGTGTGTTACTATGCCATCGCACCAATGTGTGCACAGGTCCCTTGAGTGAGCTGTCCATCATAGTGGGTAAATTTAGGAAAGATGGTGCACTCCGCTAGTTGGTGGGCGTTGCCAATAGGGGATCTTCTGTGTGAGTTCACATGCCTCTTATGTGTATAAATGGTCAGAGACTGTTGAGAGCAGCAGATGGGGAGAAAGAAGCTCCTGGTCATAGGAACTGTTTTAGGATTGCGCTTGTGAAAATCAAGGATGCAAGTGCCTCTGTCCAGCATCGCAGTTAACCACAGTAATTCTGTTGTCCCCCTCCCCATGAGAATCCCTGATGATGTCAGCGCGCACAGCACGCGCCAACATCTTCAGGGATTCCCAGGCGGTCGGGAAGCCATTTGCTTCCTGCGCCTGGAGGTGTTAGGTTGGTTTTGAGATATTTGGGGGGGTTTGCAAAGAGGCTTCAGGGGAGAGGTAAGTGATTTTCCTCTCTTCTGATGTCTCTTTGCAGGGCATTTCTGGCTCACGGTCGCGCACAGCATTGCGATTGTGCGGTGGAAATGCCCTCACTAGCACCAGGGATTTTATTTTAGATTGTAGGAAGTGACCCATTGTGCAAGGGTCGCTTTCAGGTGGGTCGGATTTTAAATTTAGATGTTCTGGCCCCCCCCCCCCGGTGGGCAAATCAACCCGTACTTTTGTCCGTTTTGCCCTTTTTGATGGCCCATCTGTGTGGATGTGATTTTGGGGGTACATTTGTGTATTGTTTATTCATTTGTTATGTTGTTTGTGAAATGTAGTATTAAATTATTTTTTTTCTTCTTTGTTTTTGATCCAGGCTTTTGCTGTTTGTATTGGTGTAGGTTGTGGTTCGGTTAATGCTGGTTTTGCAGCTTGTGTAGTTGCATGTGCTTGGTAAGTAAATGTTTTTTGTACTATTTTTCCTAGATAAATGTGTTGTTATGAAAAGTGAAGTTATTGCTGTTTGTGTGGCTTTGTGTTTCTTGATTGTTAACTTTTTTTTTGTATTGCTGCTTGATGTGTACTTTGTCTAATCTATACTTTTTTCTTTCCAGTGGGATTTCCTTTCTTTTTGCTGTGTTTCAGCAGAGTAGGTGCTGGTGAGTCTTCTTATATTTGGTTAGATTTGAATTGTTTTTGAGTGTATTGATTTTTGTGTGAAGACTCTACCTTGTTTACTTCTTCCTTTGCACAGTGTAGGTTGTTGTTCACTTGTGTGTGTAGTCTTCTTGATTTGTAAGGATAATGGCTGCTCGCAGGATTACTGCCAAGCAGGTTGTTAGTTTGCTTTTTGAGTCTTCCTCTGACCATGGTCCAGACACTGACTCCGATTCGGAGCTTGAGTTAGGTGCAGAAGATTCAGGCAGTGAGTTTTCTCTTCGCATGGTATCATCGGATGATGATTCTTCTTCTAGTGCTGATGAAGTGCCTGTGGTAGAGAGGGACATTGATGTGCCGGTAGAGAGGGAAGAGCCATGTGAGCGGCAGCCTAGGTCCTCAAGGTTTCCCTTTTTTTCTCGTCAGGAACAGGCAAGTGTGGTAAAGGCTGCGCCCAAAAGGTTTCACATTGCTGTGGTGCGCCAAAGGTTATCTGGTGCTGCTAGTCTTCCTGTTGTTGAGCAGCATGAGGCATCTGGTGCTGCTAGTCTTTCTGTTGTTGTTGAGCAGCAAGTGGCATCTGGGGATGCGAGTTCTTCTGTTGATGTTGAGATGCAAGAGGCAGCTGGGGATGTGAGTTCGTCTGTTGGTGAAGAGATGCAAAATGTATCTGGGGATGCTAGTATTCCTGTTGGTGTAGTGAGGCAAGAGGCATCTGGGGATGCTAGTGTTCCCGTTGATGTAGTGCAGCAAGAGGCATCTGGCCTGCAGGCTAGGGTGGCTTCTTCTCCTCATGTTAGTGATGACGTCTGGGTTGCCCCTGGCATGGTGCAGCCGGAATTGCCAGACTTCACTGGTGTTCCAGGGTGTAGAGTGGATACTGACAATTTTTTGCCAATTCAATATTTTCAATTGTTTTTTGACGATGAGTTTTTGCAGGAGATTGTGGAGCAAACTAATTTGTATGCAGAGCAGTATTTGAGGGACCACAGTGCCAGCCTTAAGCCCCATTCCAGAGCTACCCATTGGTCTCCCACATATGTTGAAGAGATGAAGAAGTTTTTGGGATTAACTTTTTTGATGGGCTTGCTAAGGAAGCCATCAATGTCTTCTTATTGGTCCACTAGTCCCTTGATGGCAACATCTATATTTCCAGCACTTATGACTCGTGATCGATATATGCTTCTTCTTCGCATGATGCATTTTGTTGATAATGATTTAGCGTTGCCACGCGATCACCCTGATTGTGACCGTCTTTTTAAGATTCGGCCTGTCCTTGATCACTTTGTTGATCGTTTTCCTGAGATGTTTGCACCTGGAAGAGAAATAGCTGTGGACGAGTCTTTGGTGTTGTTCAAGGGCCGCTTGGTTTTTAGGCAATACATTCCTAGTAAGAGGGCACGCTATGGCATCAAACTGTATATGCTGTGTGACAGTGAGACTGGATATGTTTATAATTTCAGGGTGTACACCGGTAAGGATTCCAGCATTAACACTTCTGCTTGTCCGTCCACTTTTGGAGTGACTGAGAAAATTGTGTGGGAACTAGGTAGACGATTATTTAACAAAGGCCACCATTTATATGTAGATAACTTCTACACTAGTGTGCGTTTGTTCAAGGAGTTGGCCAAAGTGGGCACTGTTGCATGTGGCACGATGCGCAGTAACCGGAAAGGTTTTCCAATAGAACTTGTTTGCAAAAGGCTTGTGCGGGGACAGTCTACTGCATTGCGATGTGGGAAGCTTCTAGCTGTGAAGTTTTCAGACAGGAGAGATGTTTACATGCTGACTACTATCCATGACGAAAGCACTGAAGCTCTGCCAGTTCGGGGTGAGACTGCTGAAGTGCGTAAACCTGTGTGCATTTTAGACTATAATAGGCACATGGGTGGTGTTGACAGAGTAGATCAGAGGTTGGAACCTTATGCTGCTCTTCGAAAGGCTTACGTTTGGTACAAGAAGTTGGCTATCCATCTTTTCCACTTGGCATCCTTTAATGCTTTTGTTGTTTTCCAGAAATCTTGTCCTGAGTCAAAGATGCCTTTTGTTAAGTTTCAGGAGACTATAATAGGCAGCCTTGTACTAGTGGAACAGGCAAGTGTGCCAAGATTTGGAGTGGTGGAGGAAGTGGCTAGACTGAAAGATCGCCACTTTCCAGAATACATTCCTCCCACAACTGCAAAAGACAAACCCACTAAAAGATGTAGAGTCTGTTGGCGAAGAGAAGTGCGGAGGGAGTCTCGTATGCACTGTCCTGACTGTCCTTCAAATCCTGGATTGTGTGTGCCAGCTTGTTTTAAATCGTACCACACACAAAAGAAGTTTTGGGAGTTTCATTGAGCTTGTAAGTGTACTGTCTGGTTTGTTTTCTGTAATATTTTTTTGTTTGCTTTTAGGTTTGCATTAGTCCAAAGCATTTAGGTTTTGAATTTGTGTTAGCAGATTTGTAGGTTTCTACATTTGATTTGTGGTATTTCTTTAAAAAATTCTAATTTTGATGGTGGTGTGTGCAGGATTGTGCTTGGATTGTTGGTGTGCGTGGACAGGCGCTTGGCTGGTGGTGTGCGTGGTCTGGTGCTTGGCTGGAATAGTGCATGGATTGGAGTTGTGCTGGGGGGGTTAGTGGATTTTTGCTTGGCTGGCGGAGTGTATGGTTAGGTGCTTGGCTGGCGGTGTGAGTGGAGTGGTGCTTGGCTGGCGGTGTGTGTGGAGTGGTGCTTGGCTGGCGGCGTGTGTGGAGTGGTGCTTGGATGGTGTTGTGTTTGTGGAGTGGCGCTTGGCTGGTGGTGTGCGTGGAGTGATGCTTGGCTGGTGGTGTGTGTGGAGTGGTAGTTGGCTGTCGGTGTGCGCTGAGTGGTGTTTGGCTGGTAACCCCTAAGTCCACCAGCTTTTGCAAGAGGGGTTACCTGGGTTTTTGGCCCCGTGCGAGACAGCCATCTAGGGAAACCTACCAATCCCACACATTTCTGAAAAGTAGACAACCGGGGGCTTCCAAGGAGGTATGGCTTGCGTGGATCCTCCAACGTTCCTTTACCCAGAATCCCTTGCAAACCTCATTTTTTGCATGGTAAAAAATCAGTTTTTTCACACGTTTTAGTGTGGGAAAGCGTGGCATCACTGGGCACACACAAATTACCTCCCACCCAGCGTTCCCCAAGGTCTCCCGATAAAAATGGTACCTCACTTGCGTGGGTAGGCATAGCGGCTGCTTTAGGAAAAGGCCCAATTCATACTGTGGAGACAAAAACTTTACCTTTAGCCAAATAATCTTATTTTTTGAGGGGGTCACCTGAGCTTTTGGCCCGGGGCTTGGCAGGCATCTTTGGAAACTACCAAACCCAAACAGTTCTGAGAACTAGACACCCAGGGGAGTCCAGGGTGGTATGGCATGCGTGGGTCCCCCAATGTTTTCCTACCCAGAAACCCCTGCAAACCTGAAATTTTGGTCAAAAAACCCACTTTTCCATACTTTTTTGGGTGGGATCTCGCTGCCGGAACAAATGTCCTACCACCCAGTGTTTCCCTTGTTCTCCCGAGTAAAATGATACCTCACTTGTGTGGGTGGGCCAAAGGCATGTGACTTAGGCTGGGGTGCTTAATTTGTAAAACGTAAATATGAGTAAAAACTACTTTTTTCAAAATTCATTTTTGGCGTATTCTGCTTTGGGGCACCCACACAAGTGAGGTATCCTTTTACTCGGGAGAACAAGGGGAACGCAGGGTGGTATGACTTTTTTGCCGACCCGGCGATCCCACGCCAAAAAGTTTGGAAAAGTGCAATTTTTACCTAATTTTAAGGTTTGCAGAGAGTTCTGGGTAGGAAAACATTGGGGGACCCATGCATGCCATACCTCCCTGGAGTCCCCCGGGTGTCTAGTTTTCAGAACTGTTTGGGTTTGCTACTTTGCAAAGAATACCACCGAGCCCCGGGCCACAAACTCAGATGCCCCCCCCCCAAAATCAAGGTAGTTTTGCAATAAGGTAATGTAAATTCACCACCATACAATTTGAACCGTTTCCTGTTGCAGCCACTATGTTTACCCACGCAAGTGAGGTACCGTTTTTTTCGGGAGACCTGGGGGCACGCTGGGTGGGTGGAAATTTGTTGATCCACGCAGATTCCAGAACTTTCCACCACAGAAATGTGAGGAAAATGTGTTTTTTTGGTCAAATTTTTATGTTTGCAAGGGATTCTGGGTAACAAAACCTGGGGGTAGGCAGGCGAGTCACCCCATCCTGAATTCCCCTGGGTGTCTAGTTTTCAAAAATGTATAGGTTTGCTAGGTTTCCCTAGGTGCTGGCAGAGCTACGGCGCAAAAACAAAAGGTAGTCTTTTTGTCCGAATCGTGCTAAATTTCACTGGGAAATTGAGGTGCGACCATGCTGCGTTTTGCGCTGTTTCATGTCGCAGCCACTATGCCTACCCACGCAAGTGAGGTACCGTTTTTTTCGGGAGACCTGGGGACACGCTGGGTGGGTGGAAATTTGTTGATCCACGCAGATTCCAGAACTTTCCACCACAGAAATGTGAGGAAAATGTGTTTTTTTGGTCAAATTTTTATGTTTGCAAGGGATTCTGGGTAACAAAACCTGGGGGTAGGCAGGCGAGTCACCCCATCCTGAATTCCCCTGGGTGTCTAGTTTTCAAAAATGTATAGGTTTGCTAGGTTTCCCTAGGTGCTGGCAGAGCTACGGCGCAAAAACAAAAGGTAGTCTTTTTGTCCGAATCGTGCTAAATTTCACTGGGAAATTGAGGTGCAACCATGCTGCGTTTTGCGCTGTTTCATGTCGCAGCCACTATGCCTACCCACGCAAGTGAGGTACCGTTTTTTTCGGGAGACCTGGGGGCACGCTGGGTGGGTGGAAATTTGTTGATCCACGCAGATTCCAGAACTTTCCACCACAGAAATGTGAGGAAAATGTGTTTTTTTGGTCAAATTTTTATGTTTGCAAGGGATTCTGGGTAACAAAACCTGGGGGTAGGCAGGCGAGTCACCCCATCCTGAATTCCCCTGGGTGTCTAGTTTTCAAAAATGTATAGGTTTGCTAGGTTTCCCTAGGTGCTGGCAGAGCTACGGCGCAAAAACAAAAGGTAGTCTTTTTGTCCGAATCGTGCTAAATTTCACTGGGAAATTGAGGTGCGACCATGCTGCGTTTTGCGCTGTTTCATGTCGCAGCCACTATGCCTACCCACGCAAGTGAGGTACCGTTTTTTTCGGGAGACCTGGGGGCACGCTGGGTGGGTGGAAATTTGTTGATCCACGCAGATTCCAGAACTTTCCACCACAGAAATGTGAGGAAAATGTGTTTTTTTGGTCAAATTTTTATGTTTGCAAGGGATTCTGGGTAACAAAACCTGGGGGTAGGCAGGCGAGTCACCCCATCCTGAATTCCCCTGGGTGTCTAGTTTTCAAAAATGTATAGGTTTGCTAGGTTTCCCTAGGTGCTGGCAGAGCTACGGCGCAAAAACAAAAGGTAGTCTTTTTGTCCGAATCGTGCTAAATTTCACTGGGAAATTGAGGTGCGACTATGCTGCGTTTTGCGCTGTTTCATGTCGCAGCCACTATGCCTACCCACGCAAGTGAGGTACCGTTTTTTTCGGGAGACCTGGGGGCACGCTGGGTGGGTGGAAATTTGTTGATCCACGCAGATTCCAGAACTTTCCACCACAGAAATGTGAGGAAAATGTGTTTTTTTGGTCAAATTTTTATGTTTGCAAGGGATTCTGGGTAACAAAACCTGGGGGTAGGCAGGCGAGTCACCCCATCCTGAATTCCCCTGGGTGTCTAGTTTTCAAAAATGTATAGGTTTGCTAGGTTTCCCTAGGTGCTGGCAGAGCTACGGCGCAAAAACAAAAGGTAGTCTTTTTGTCCGAATCGTGCTAAATTTCACTGGGAAATTGAGGTGCGACCATGCTGCGTTTTGCGCTGTTTCATGTCGCAGCCACTATGCCTACCCACGCAAGTGAGGTACCGTTTTTTTCGGGAGACCTGGGGGCACGCTGGGTGGGTGGAAATTTGTTGATCCACGCAGATTCCAGAACTTTCCACCACAGAAATGTGAGGAAAATGTGTTTTTTTGGTCAAATTTTTATGTTTGCAAGGGATTCTGGGTAACAAAACCTGGGGGTAGGCAGGCGAGTCACCCCATCCTGAATTTCCCTGGGTGTCTAGTTTTCAAAAATGTATAGGTTTGCTAGGTTTCCCTAGGTGCTGGCAGAGCTACGGCGCAAAAACAAAAGGTAGTCTTTTTGTCCGAATCGTGCTAAATTTCACTGGGAAATTGAGGTGCAACCATGCTGCGTTTTGCGCTGTTTCATGTCGCAGCCACTATGCCTACCCACGCAAGTGAGGTACCGTTTTTTTCGGGAGACCTGGGGGCACGCTGGGTGAGTGGAAATTTGTTGATCCACGCAGATTCCAGAACTTTCCACCACAGAAATGTGAGGAAAATGTGTTTTTTTGGTCAAATTTTTATGTTTGCAAGGGATTCTGGGTAACAAAACCTGGGGGTAGGCAGGCGAGTCACCCCATCCTGAATTCCCCTGGGTGTCTAGTTTTCAAAAATGTATAGGTTTGCTAGGTTTCCCTAGATGCTGGCAGAGCTACGGCGCAAAAACAAAAGGTAGTCTTTTTGTCCGAATCGTGCTAAATTTCACTGGGAAATTGAGGTGCGACCATGCTGCGTTTTGCGCTGTTTCATGTCGCAGCCACTATGCCTACCCACGCAAGTGAGGTACCGTTTTTTTCGGGAGACCTGGGGGCACGCTGGGTGGGTGGAAATTTGTTGATCCACGCAGATTCCAGAACTTTCCACCACAGAAATGTGAGGAAAATGTGTTTTTTTGGTCAAATTTTTATGTTTGCAAGGGATTCTGGGTAACAAAACCTGGGGGTAGGCAGGCGAGTCACCCCATCCTGAATTCCCCTGGGTGTCTAGTTTTCAAAAATGTATAGGTTTGCTAGGTTTCCCTAGGTGCTGGCAGAGCTACGGCGCAAAAACAAAAGGTAGTCTTTTTGTCCGAATCGTGCTAAATTTCACTGGGAAATTGAGGTGCGACCATGCTGCGTTTTGCGCTGTTTCATGTCGCAGCCACTATGCCTACCCACGCAAGTGAGGTACCGTTTTTTTCGGGAGACCTGGGGGCACGCTGGGTGGGTGGAAATTTGTTGATCCACGCAGATTCCAGAACTTACCACCACAGAAATGTGAGGAAAATGTGTTTTTTTGGTCAAATTTTTATGTTTGCAAGGGATTCTGGGTAACAAAACCTGGGGATAGGCAGGCGAGTCACCCCATCCTGAATTTCCCTGGGTGTCTAGTTTTCAAAAATGTATAGGTTTGCTAGGTTTCCCTAGGTGCTGGCAGAGCTACGGCGCAAAAACAAAAGGTAGTCTTTTTGTCCGAATCGTGCTAAATTTCACTGGGAAATTGAGGTGCGACCATGCTGCGTTTTGCGCTGTTTCATGTCGCAGCCACTATGCCTACCCACGCAAGTGAGGTACCGTTTTTTTCGGGAGACCTGGGGGCACGCTGGGTGGGTGGAAATTTGTTGATCCACGCAGATTCCAGAACTTTCCACCACAGAAATGTGAGGAAAATGTGTTTATTTTGTGAAAAACTTAGCTTTGCAAGGGATTCTGGGTAACAAAACCTGGTGGTAGGCAGTCGAGTCACCCCATCCTGAATTCCCCTGGGTGTCTACTTTTCAAAAATGTATAGGTTTGCAAGGTTTCCCTAGGTGCCGGCAGAGCTAGGGTGCAAAAACTACAGGTAGGCACTTTGCCAAAAAAGGGTCAATTTGTAACTGCTAAATTTAGGTGTGACCACGTTGCATTTTCCGCCGTTTCCTGTCGCAGGCACAAGGCCGACCCACACAAGTGAGGTACCGTTTTTATCGGGACACTTGGGGTAATTCAGATTTGTAAATCAACTGTTATTACCAATTGAGCTTTCATGCATTTCTCCCTTTGAATGAAAGACATTGAGTAAAAAAAAAATCTTTATGAAAAATGACCAATAATTCTCATGCTAGTATGAGTATTCCCAACTTTGAAAATGTGCAATTATATACTGTTTCTGAAGTCTATAATTTGTACCCAATTCAGAAATACATAGGTGTCTTTCATACAGATTATTCCATGTATACATTTTCCAAGACAAAGTGCACTATACCCAGTAAATGAAAAAATACCATTGCAAGTTGCTGCTCAGTTTTTGGATCTGGGTTCGTCGGGTTCTTGGTGAAACTACAAGTCCTATATATCCCCACAACCAGGAAGGTCTAACGGATGTAACGGTATATTGCTTTCCAAGAGCTGTCAAAATTAGAAAAAGTTATAGGTGAAAACGTTGAGACAAAAGGCTGTTTTTTTCAACAAAATTTCAAATATTCCAATATCTAACTGTTAGTTTCTATAACGAAACCTTCATGGATTTAGACAAATGACCCCTTTCTGAATTCAGAATTTTGTCTACTTTTCGAAAATGTAAAGCTTTCCAGGATCCATTATTGCTTTCAAACTCATTTCTACCATTAACTGGAAGGAGGTGGAAAGCTCTAAAAATAGCAAAAATAGGCTATGTCCCAGAAAAATGCCAAAACTGAGTGAAAAATTTCGGTTCTCTGACAAAAGTCTGTCATTCCCTGAAAGCTGAGAAAATGGAGATTTCAGCCCCACAAACCTTTTTGTGATACCATTTTCAGGGAAACACCCAGAGGCTTTCATTTGCAGCCCGTTTTTCCCATTTTTCTGAAAAAAACAAAAAAATCACTATATTTTGCTAAATTTCTGGGCCCCCTCCAAGGGAATCCACAAACCCAGGGCGCCTTTAGAATCCACATGATGTTGGAAGAAAAGGACGCAAATTTGGCGTGGATACCTTATGTGGTCAAAAAGTTACAAGGGCCTAAGCGCGCACTACTCCAAAACGCCAAAAAAAGCCTCAGCACAGGAGGGGAAAAGGCCTAGCAGCGAAGGGGTTAAGTATGTGCAAATCCTCGGTTGGTCAAAATCAATTAGAAGGAAACGGGGACTCTATAAAATTGATCGCCACAAGATCAACACAAAAGGAAGTGGCAGCATGGTACTGGCGATTGATTGAGATTGGAGACAACAAATTGATCCCATACACAGAGAGCTGGAAAAAGGACATGCCGGATGACAACCTCGAAACCCTCGGGCAAGTATCTATGTCTACTCTTTGGTCATGTTTGAAAGCTGCTCCTCTGAAAAGAAACCATCTTTTTACTGTCCATAAGGCTAACTGGACACCTCTGAAACTTTCCAAAATGGGGAACGGAGCGGCAAGGAAATGCCCGAAGTGTGATGATATCAACGTAAACGAAGTACACATGTTTTGGCAATGTCCTTCGATCAAGCTCTTCTGGGATCATGTGAGTAATATTGTCTCTGGCATTTTGGGCAGAACTGTGGGGCTAACTATATCCACAGTAATTTTTGGGGTTTCTGTAAAAGAGTCAGAACATCATATTTTTTCAAGAGACCAGAAGGCACTACTTTTTGTCTTAATTCTCATGGCACGAAGGGGAATTTGTATTTAATGGGTTTCACCTATCCCCCCCCACAAAATCAGAATGGATAAGTTCAGTCCAATGCATTTCATTTCTTGACCGAGTAAGCAAACGGGTTAAAAAACAAGATTTGGGGATTTATGGGATATCTGGTTCACATCTTTTGCCTCCGCCTAGTCTGGTTTTAAAATGTATTTTGTTTTCTTTTTTCTTTCACTGTGGGTCTTTAATGATATGATGTCAGTTTCTTTTCGGTCCAATCATGACAAACTTGCTCGCTTGGCAGAAAGGACAGAAAACTAGCTAAGGCTAGACGGGAGAGGCCTACATATAAGGGGCAGCCTTGGTTTCTATACCCAAAAATGCTGCTGTAGATAAATACCCGGGGTTAGATCAGCCCTTCCTTCATTGAGAAGTGACTGGGTACGTTTTCTCCTTTTCCACTTTATAGTGGATTGCAGTCTTTCAGTCAAACTGGCTCTATTCTCCAAACCCATGAGCATTTTTTGTAGAATGAGGACTTAAAAAAAAAACCAGTCTGGTAGACCCAATTTTCGGAGATAACAAATTGGCTTTGGAAATTGTTTTGCCGAGATCTGCAGTGTTGAGGTTAAGAAGCAAGGGTGCCAGAACGCACCCTTGTTTTAGACCACGGTCTGTGTAGATTTGTTTGGTCGCCGAGTTTGTCATTACTTTCACTTGTACCCAAGTTCCGGTGTAGAGAGCAGTGATTGCTTTCAACAGGGTAATCGGAATCCCCCAATATTGTAATTTCCTCCACAGCAAATTCCTGTTGACGCCATCAAATGCTGCAGAATAATCCACAAAGCATGCAAAGAGTGGGGGCTGTTTTTCCTTAGTAGACTGTTCTACCAGGTAGGCAAGGGCTAGGATGTTGTCTAATGTCGAAACTCCTGGCCTAAAGCCGGACTGGTATGCTGGAAGAATTTCATTATCATTAGCCCAGTTTTGCAGGTCTTGCAGGAGGAGGCTTGCATATCCTTTTGCTTCAATATCCAAAAGGGCTATCAACCTATAATTGGTTGGGTCTCCAGTGCTGCCCTTCTTATGAATCGGTTGAAGCAAGGAGCCTTTCCAAGCTTCGGGTACCATTGAGTTATCCAGGCAAAACTGATAAAGCAGAGTAAATAAGGTTCCCCAGAAATCACTGTCTTCTTTGAATCGGCTTCCGGGCAGGCCATTGGGTCCCGGGGCCCCATCCTTTCTGATGTTTTTAAATATTGGAGATACCCGTTTTCCTACTTCAAAAAGTTTCAAATGGTTCTTCAGTGATACTTGTGCGAGAGTTGATCAAACTGGTGTTACTGGAACTCTTTGATGATGTGCTGGTCCATGATCTGGAGCACTGCAGTACAGTGTAGTCACATGGGAGACCCATGTGTAGCTGGGGACCACATTGCGCCGGTCGTGCTTATGACCTGTCAGCCTGTTGATATATGACCAAAATTACAGCCTGTTTACTGGACGTCAGCAGGCTGAAGATATGCAACCATTGCGAGTCCTGCAGTTGCCTTTTGTGGTCCCATAGGTTTTTCCTGTGAGCTTTTCTTGCTAGCAACCGATTTTGAAGTGTTTTGTCATTACCCTCACTCTTACGTTCACGGTTGGCTTGTGTCAAGGCCAGCTTACTTTGTGCAATTTTTTCACATCTCGGTTGAAATTGGCAGCACTCTCTTTCTTCACAATCTTGCTGATGCTGTGGTCTTTTGCCTGAAAAAAGGCGATACAGCTCTGGTGCCAAGTTAGTCCAGTTCTCGGCTATATTGCCACAGCGAAATCTTTCGCAAACATGGACCAATTACTTTTCCAGTTTAACAGGCTAGTTGTGTCTATTTTGTTCCATTTTAGCCTTCTCAAAAGTACGTGAATTTCCTCCCCATTGGAATGACCTACGAGGGGAATGTACGGGAGACTTGCTGTATGCAGCGAAATAGCTATGGCTAATGGGAGATGGTCACTAGTCTGCAACACTGGGTTTCGTAGTGCAGCTGCGTGATCATGCAAGCGATTGCACATGAAGATGTAATCAATTGGAGGTTTGGTTTTTCCCTTTGAAGCATTATTTGTGGCATAGTTGGTGAGTAGTGGGTCTTGTATTGGCCTCAAGCTGTACGTGTTTAAAAATGTATTTAATAAGATCCCAGCCCGAACTTTGTGCAGATTCTGGGTGTTAAAGTCCCCGGACAATATGATCCCACTATTTGAATGATTATTGAGCAAATCTTCAAGTGTGTCTACCAGGATTCTCATCTCTGAGTGTCTTGGTTTGTCTTTGCAATTAAAATGGACATTCAGTTCAGTTCAGTTCAGTAAATCTTTATTTCGATGATTAAAAACCATCATAAAAATACATTATACAAAATACATTAATCACATTTCTGAACCGTACATTATTAACAAAGAAAGGTTAAAACCTTAAAACATATGACAATTCATACATCATTGCTCAGTCTCTTGTGTTTCTTAGTCTTACTACTATTTTCAAGAAATTCATAATAGAGCACAAGGTACACATATCACTAGCCTTTTGCAAAAATATTAGGGCAGACTTGGCTTGGCGGACTTTTGCCTCTTTTAAAATATCAACAAGGAATCTGCGACGGGGAATTCGGTAAAAAGAACACAAAAGTACAAAATGAAGGGTGTCCTGCGGAGACCTATTGTCGCAGCCGCAGGCTCCCTTCAGCTCAATTGTTAAAGTAAAACCTGATGGATAAGCTAAAATATTATGTAACAGGTTGAGCCTAAAACGACACATTAAAAATCTGTCCTGCTGGTTATACATTAAAAATAAATAGGGCTCCATCCCTTCTTCATTACTCACTAGACGGTGTGCCACAACCGAACTTTTTGCTGAGTCAGAGCTTGATCTTCGTAAATCAAATATTTCTAGTAGTTGTTTTTTGATTTGGTGTCTACCTGAGGTGGTAATGGAAGACGGATCACTAAAAAGTAGGGACTGGTCAATGGTTCCTAGTGTATCCCTAATATATTTCAGCCAAGGAATTTTGAGGCAATTGTCTTTTTGTAAGCAGTCACCAACTATTACCCTGCTTAGTTCAGCTTCGGGGTTCGCCCAAATTCTAAGCCATGTCATAATGCGCCTCACCTTCACTTGGTTTGTAATATATGGGATCCCAAGCTCAGTGTGTACAATTCCTGCTGGGATACTCTGTGGAATCTTTAGGATCCTACGTAGGAATTTATCTTCCTCCAATTGTAAAGCTCTTGCATCCCTAAAACCCCAAACCTCTGCATCATATACAGCCTTTGCAGTGCTTACAGCTACGTATAGATTCAATACTTGCTCTGGTGACTTGTGGGACACCCCCGCGCCGCACGGCCACCAGCTGCTGCGTGTGCCCCTGAGCCTTGTCCCTGCCGCGCTGCCTGCCTCGCCGCCGGCTGACTCTGTTGCCGTCTGACTCTGTTGCCGCTTGCGTTGTTTTTGTTTTGACCGCCATTTGTGCTTGTTCAACTGTATTCTTGCCCGTGTTAGCAGTCTTGTTTGTTTTTGTTTTGACCGCCATTTGTGCTTGTTCAACTGTATTCTTGCCCGTGTTAGCATTCTTATTTGTTTTTGTTTTATCCGCCATTTGTGCTTGTTCAACTGTATTCTTGCCCGTGTTAGCGTTTTTGTTTCCCATTAGTGCCTGTTTACTTTTCAGCTTGCGTCCTTCCTGTTTGCCCGCCTACCTCGCCGCCCTCCGTCTTCCCTCCCCGCTCCCCGCTTCCCGCCACCAACGCAGACCCCGCCCCTTTTTTCCTTCTGTTCCCTCCCCGCTCCCGCCTCCCAGCTGCTCCGCCCACCCGCGCACTTCGCCTTTATATGGCGACCGTGCGAACGCGCAGCGGTCACGCGCAGCGGGCGCGCCGATTGTGCGCCGAATGCGCGCCAAAGGTAAGCCCGTCTGCGCCCGTCCGCGACCGGATCGCGACCAGCGCCAGGACCCCTGGCCCACGAAGACCCCGACCGACCCGCCTGACGTACTCCGCCGCAACCCTCACCGCTCTCAACCCCGGCCGACTCCAAGAATGCCATCAAGCCACACCATGACGTACCCACGGACCGTTCAGCTGCCACGCCTGCAAATTCACCTGCATCCGGACCTGCCGCGCACCAGCACCCGCCAAGTCGAACACCAGCAGCACCCACCTCAAGTGCATCCTGCTCAACACCCGCTCCGTCCACAGACACGCCATCGAACTCTGGAACCTCCTTGACGCCACAGCCCCTGACGTTGCCTTCCTCACGGAGACCTGGATGAACGCCTCCTCAGCTCCCGACATCGCCATCGCTATCCCAGAGGGCTACAAGATCGTCCGGAGGGACCGAAACGCCAACCAGATGGGAGGAGGCATCGCCATCATCCACAGGGACACCATCCGCATCACGACCAACACCGACGACACCCTAACCACCGCCGAACACCTGCACTTCCAGATCCACACCAACCCGAACACCACCCTCAGAGGCACCCTGATCTACCGACCCCCTGGACCACGCACACAATTCAGCGAGGACATCGCCGACTTAGTCAGCCCGCATGCCCTCCCCTCCGCTGACTACATCCTCCTGGGGGACCTCAACTTCCACCTGGAGAACAACAACGACCGCAACACCACCACCCTGCTGGACAACCTCGCCAACCTGGGACTCAAGCAACTGGTGTCCACCCCCACCCACCTCGCCGGACACACACTCGACGCAGTCTTCTCTTCCAGCACAGACATCGACTTCAGCCACGCCACAGAGCTTCAATGGACGGACCACAGCTGCGTCCACTTCACCTTCAAGAGAACGACGACCCACCACCACCAGCAACAGGCCGCCCGCAGAAGCTGGAACAAGATCACAGCAGACCAGCTCGCCACCTCCCTGAGCCAGCACCCTCCCGCCAGCTCAACGAACCCCAGCCAGGCCGCCGACAGCCTCACGAAGTGGATCAGCAACTGCGCGGACGAGCTCGCCCCGCTGAGGACCCCGCCCAGCAGACCCGGAAGCAAGAAAGCCCCGTGGTTCACCGACGAAGTCAAGAGCTCCAAGAAGAACTGCCGAGCCTTCGAGAAAGTCTGGAGAAGGGAACCCACACCGGACAACAGGACCTCCTTCAAGCTTGCCACCCGGAAGCACCACCAGCTGATCCGCGCCGCCAAGAAAACAGCATTCAAGGAACGGTTGGAAAACAACGCACACAACTGCAAGGAACTCTTCAACATCGTGAAAGAGCTTTCCAACCCCAGCGCAGGAAACAACGACATCACCCCATCGCAAGACCTCTGCAACTCCCTCGCCTCCTACTTCCACAACAAGATCGCGGACATACACAACAGCTTCAACAACCAACCAACGTACACCAAGACCGAACAACCACCCCCCACCACCACCCTCCACGCCTGGACCCCGATCAGCACCGAAGACACCATCCGCACGATGAACTCCATCCACTCCGGATCACCGACCGACCCCTGCCCTCACCACGTCTTCAACAAGGCCGACGCTGTCATCGCACCCCACCTGCGAGACATCATCAACACATCATTCGACACCGCCACCTTCCCTGAGAGCTGGAAACACGCCGAACTCAGCGCCCTGCTCAAGAAACCAACAGCGGACCCCACCGAACTCAAGAACTACCGCCCCATCTCGCTCCTCCCGTTTCCAGCCAAAGTCATCGAGAAGACCGTCAACAAGCAGATGGCCGCCTTCCTCGAGACGAACGGATCCCTCGACCCCTCACAGTCCGGCTTCCGAGCCAATCACAGCACCGAGACCGCCCTCATCGCCGCCACCGATGACATCCGAGCCCTGATGGACAACGGAGAAACAGCGGCCCTCATCCTCCTAGACCTCTCCGCGGCATTCGACACGGTCTGCCACCGCACCCTAGTACAGCGCCTCAGTAACATCGGAATCCAGGACAAAGCGCTGGAATGGATCATCTCCTTCCTCGACGGAAGAACACAGAGAGTCCGCCTACCACCGTACAAGTCAGAGGCCTCCGAAGTCATCTGCGGCGTCCCTCAAGGATCATCTCTGAGCCCCACCCTCTTCAACGTCTACATGAGCCCCCTCGCGGCCATCGTACGCAAACACAACCTCAGCATAATCTCCTACGCCGACGACACCCAGCTAATCCTCTCCCTGACCAACGACCCCGCCTCCGCCAAAGCCAACCTGCACGAAGGGATGAAAGAGGTAGCCGAGTGGATGACGACCAGCCGCCTGAAACTGAACTCTGACAAGACGGAGGTCCTCATCCTGGGCTCTTCCCCCTCCGCCTGGGACGACTCCTGGTGGCCTCCCGCCCTGGGCACCGCACCCAAACCGACAGACCATGCACGCAACCTGGGCTTCATCCTGGACTCCTCCCTCTCCATGACCAGGCAAGTCAACAACGTCTCCTCAGCGTGCTTCAACATCCTACGCATGCTACGGAAGATCTTCCGGTGGATCCCCACCGAGACCAGGAAGACCGTCACCCAGGCCCTCGTCACCAGCCGACTGGACTACGGCAACGCCCTCTACGCCGGTACCACCGCCAAGCTCCAGAAGAGACTCCAGCGGATCCAGAATGCCTCAGCCAGACTCATCCTCGACATCCCACGAACCAGCCACATCACCGGACATCTGAAAGACCTTCACTGGCTCCCCGTCAACAAAAGAATCACCTTCCGCCTCCTCACCCACGCACACAAAGCCCTACACGACCAAGGCCCGAGCTACCTCAACAGCCGGATCAACTTCTACGCTCCCAAACGCCACCTCCGATCAGCCAACCACGCCCTCGCATCCGAAGAGCGACGACAGGAGAAAGGTCCTTCTCCTACCTGGCCGCCAAGACCTGGAACTCCCTCCCGACCGACCTGCGCCTGACCCAAGACCACCTCTCCTTCAGGAAGAAACTGAAGACCTGGCTGTTCGAGCAGTAGCAGCCCCCCCCCCCCCCCCAGCGCCTTGAGACCCTACGGGTATGTAGCGCGCTCTAGAAGTGTCACTGATTGATTGATTGATTGATTGACCAGCGACCCAACCTTCGGGCAAAGTTGAGTATCGCACCATTTGTGGAAACCAGCTTTCTGCACCTTTCCTCAATTAAAAAGTCAAACTTTATCTCCCTGTCGAACAAAAGGCCCAAATAGGAGAAGGAACTTACAGTTTCTAGTGTGTGGGACCCTATTTTAAATACATATTAACTGCAAGGTTTCTTACCCGCCACCATCACATACGATTTGTTCAGATTCACGGACAGATCTAATTTGTCCATGAATTCGACAAACCCATCAACGAGATGTTGTAAACTCAGCGCTGTTCGGGCAAGCAGGACCGCGTCATCCGCGTACAGCAGTACCGGAATATGACGCGTTCCTGCTTTGGGGCAATCCACATTTAGGGCAACCAGTGTTCTCTCCAAATCATTTATGTAAAGAGAAAATAAAAAGGGGGCAAGGATCCCTGCCTCACTCCGCTGGTGCACGGGAAGGGATCAGTACTCCCCCCCGTGCTAAAGCGGACCTTGGCAGTAGTGTTCCAATGTAATTCCTTGAGAATGTTGATGAGTCCGGGGTCAATTCCCAAGTTACTCATCATGGCCCAAAGTTTACTCCTATTTACATTATCAAAGGCGGCAGCCAAGTCCATGAAACCCATGTAAGTGTACCTTTACTAGCCTTAGTGTATTTTGCAGCTAATAGGTAAAGGTTAAGGCATTGATCGCTTGTTGATTTACCCGATCTGAAGCCGTATTAGGTATCTGCTATAATGTGGTGCTCTTCTGTCCAGGCCATAAGGCGATTTAAAACCGCCCTGCCTAGCAATTTGGCTGACACGTCTATCAACGAGATTGGTCTATAGCATTGAGGATTGTCCCTACTCCCTTTTTTGAAGATAGGGACAATCAATGCAGTAGACCAAGATCGCGGAAGACCAGATTTTATAGCTGCGTTTAGCACCCTGGTCATAATAGGGGCCCAAAGGTCGATGTTACTTAAATAGAGATCTGGTGGTGTGCCATCAGGCCCCGGTGCTTTATTGCGGGTCAGGCCTTGAATAGCTTGGGTGATTTCTTGAAGTGAAAATTCTGGTTTACCAAGCCGAACCCCGTTCCAGCCTCCTACAGATACAGAATCACATCTATGATTGTAGAGGCCCTTAAAGTGAGCCACCCACTGTTCGGGAAGTATATTATTGCTAATCACCGGGGCATTACTATCTTGGAAACAGGGTCTATTGATGATTTTCCAGAATTCATTGAAATCTCTATTTTCCCTGGCCTCCCTTAGGTCAGCCCAAACTTCCACTTGAAGCGTGGTCTTCCTCTGTTTTACCTTTGATTTATATATGTTTCTACAGAGAGCTACTTTCTGCTTGTCCCTAGGTTGGGTTTTAAGGCATAATTTTAAATCCCTCAGTGTTCGAGAGCAGTCGGAATCGAACCAACGTGGTTGTATTCCGTTCTTTTTGGTCCCTTTTACTTTCAGTAGGTCGCCAACCAAATTAGTTAGTGACTCGAACGCTGAGACCAGCACCCCTCCCTCCACTAAGGGATCAAGACAGTCATGAATTTGGTTTTTGCCCTTTTCAACTAGAGTTCCATAAAACTCCTGTGCATTAATTTTTGCCCATCTAAGTCGCCTCCCCTGGTCCACTGGTCGCAACTCAATAGCTGCCGCTTTCCTTCTCATAGAGCGACAACTGTATGTTAGTTCTATCATCAAGGGGTTATGGTCACTGAAGGGACTCCAATCTATTCTCACCCCTCACCTCCTTAACCCGGTCCTTTGCAAAGGTAGATATCATGATGTAATCTATGATGGAATGGCATCCCCTACCTTTGAATGTTGGTGTAAGGATACCATCCCTACCTGGGGCCACCAGATCTATTGTGTGTGTTAGAGCATAGGTATCTAATAACTTCATAAAGGTTCTTCCTTCCTTATTATGCTCGAAATGTGGCCCCCTCTCTACCGGGCATAATGACCAGTCGGCTCTAACAGGGAGCAATTTTGGACAAAGATGGCAATTTAGATCACCCATGATAAGGACTATTGGTTCTCCTCCCCCTTTCTTCTGTTTAATCTCATGGTTGAGTCTGTTATCCAGTTCCTGGATTATTGAGTAGTTCCCGTCCACTGATCCTGAATTATAAATATTAAATATCAGTAACCTCAGCCCTGGACCTTGAAATACAACTGCCTGGAGAGTGTGCGACGTCCAGGAAGGTTGTGACCATGAGCCCTCTACGTCTAGATCGACATATAAAGCTAGCCCTCCCTTGGCTCTGCCTGATCTGCCTTCTATAGCTGGAACGAAAAAACACTTGTAGCCCTCTATTTGAAAAGGGGAGGATTTTGCCACCCATGACTCCTGAAAAGCTAATATATGATAGCCCTGGAGGGTTTTCTTCCAGTCACCATTTTCAAATTTTCCTGCCAGGCCTGCAATATTCCAGGACAGTATCATCAGACCTTCTCTCAGTTCTTTCCCAACCTCTTCTCCCTGGTCGTATATCCTGGAAACTTCCTTCCTAACCAGTATAACACCCTGATCACCCTCGTCAATAGGTTCTTGATGTACATCCACCCTCTTTGCCTGATAGCTTTCTGAGGCCCTCTGTGCACATAATTTATTGCCCACCTTTTCGGCCAGCTTTTCATGATGTTTCCCAATTAGGGGCAGTCAGTCATTCTCATCGAGGGACTGTTACGGGCTAAATCTATTTGCCCACTGAGTGTAACCCTGTCCTCTCTGGTCTTCCATTCTAGTCCCGTGTCTTATTGTAGTATTTACTGTTCTAGCATAGGCATAGCTCTGGATGTTTGCAGCGCGTCTCCTCGGGTAGAAGTAGCCTAAAGGTAAGGAACATATAGTACTGGTGTGGTTTTTATTGTAGCTACCCAGTATGTACTTCACTAGATCAGTGTTCCTAAAATGTACCACAATACAATCCCCCGTGGTATCTTTCCTCCTGCTGCCTATCCAGTTTGTCCTTCTCACATGAAGAATCTCCCCACATTCTCCTCCACGCAGGGGCCTATGTATGTTTAGCCACTTTATTATTTTATTTTTCAGTTCCATATGTGACTCTTTCTCCCCTTCCCTAAGTTCGGGGACCTCAGTAAAGACAACAACATAAGGGCATGCTTCAGGAGGCAGATTGATATGCGGTGGTGCATAGTAAGCAGAACTGTCATTCGACCCATAGCTTGACAAATTTGTGTCAGCATGGACATGAGTTGTTGAATTTCCTATGTGAGCTGGCAGGGCATTAATTTGTTGTTGTGCCTTATCCGTGACCTTTGTCCCTCCCTCCCACGTGTTTTCCCTCTCTAGCTGGGCTGTAGGTTTAGGTGTTTCGTGGACTTGTACAATGGTGCATTGTTCGTTACTCACACAGTTATTATTGCGAGCTGTATGATCAGGTGTTGTATGGCCTACTAAGGAGCGATTTGCTGTTAAGTTGCAATCTATAGGGCCTTTAGATCTTCCCTGCTTGGCCAATTCATTTATGACTTTATCCAGCTTGCTAATTATTGGTTTCAGCTGGTTCATAATGAAGGTTTCCATGCGTTTTTGGAGGTCTCCTATTACTTCGTCCATCCATCCAGGAGGAGGTTGATGGTGTGTCACTGGCACTTCAGTGACTGCTACCTCACTGTCTTTGCAACTAAGTGTAACCCTACTTTGTTTGTTTTTTCGGGGTTTGCCCTTCCTGTAGCCCCCTTGTTTTAATTTCCTGGTTGTGTCTGGGTCTACTTCTTTTACTACCTGTGCACAAGTAATGCTATCTGTGGAATTTTCTAGGGAGTCGTTTGAAAAGTTACTGATGTATTTAAGTCAATAGGTTGTGTAGGTGTATTTGGGGTAGACAAACTTCTCTCTGTGCGCTCAATCTCCCTATTTACTTTTTGCAACATCAGATCGATCGCAGTAGGTTGTAACACAGCATTTAATTCAGGCCCTAAAGGATTCAGGGTACGGGACAGATGTACTTTGCTCGTCGCAGAGCGCGTTTTTGTTCTATTTGTCATGACTAAAACAGGAAGGGGGGAAGATGTATAAACGTACTCTACAGTAACCCACCGCTACACTCCCTCCTAGTCTAATTGACTGGTGAGTGAATCCTCCCTACTTTACAACAATATAGTGAGTGTGTTCAACCCTCCCGCTTTTACACAGCGATTAATGGTCCACTGTATACAATGTCTTATTGCAGCAGTCAGCTCAAAGTTAGGTAGGCATCACGGTAGTGTACTACTAAGGGGGAATAAATACCAAAGTACCTCTGGGACAAACACAAGGGGGTTGGCCCAGCCCAGCCTCTTCTGGCCGCTGATGGTCGCCGATGGTCCCGCCCTTGCCCCGGGCTTCTCTCGGCGCGCTCTCGCGTTCGTCCCGCGGGACGAGGTTCCAAGGGAGCCTTTATGCGCCTCTTGGCGCTTCCGATTTGCGTCAGCGGCGTCCTTGCCGTGATGGGGCTGCTGGGAAATGTAGTTTGAGGGGGCCCGGCGGAGCCAAGCCCGGCAAGAGAACAAGCGGAGCAAAGCCTGGCCCACAGGTGCCAACACAGGAGTGCAGGGGCTCGGCAGAGCCAAGCCCCGCCAAGGAGGTAGAGCGGAGCAAGGCCCGGCCCTCAGCAACACAGCAAGTCTGCAAGTAAGGCTCCCCCCAGCCTCGGCACCAAGGGAGCCTTTATGCGCCTCCTGGTGCTTCCGATTTGCGTCAGCGGCGTCCTTGCCGCGATGGGGCTGCTGGGAAATGTAGTTTGAGGGGGCCCGGCGGAGCCAAGCCCGGCCAGAGAACAAGCGGAGCAAAGCCCGGCCCACAGGTGCCAACACAGGGGTGCAGAGGCTCGGCGGAGCCAAGCCCGGCCAAGGAGGTAGAGCGGAGCAAGGCCCGGCCCTCAGCAACACAGCAAGTCTGCAAATAAGGCTCCCATCGGCCTCGGCACCAAGGGAGCCTTTATGCGCCTCCTGGCGCTTCCGATTTGCGTCAGCGGCGTCCTTGCCGTGATGGGGCTGCTGGGAAATGTAGTTTGAAGGGGCCCGGCGGAGCCAAGCCCGGCCAGAGAACAAGCGTAGCAAAGCCCGGCCCACAGGTGCCAACACAGGGGTGCAGGGGCTCGGCGGAGCCAAGCCCGGCCAAGGAGGTAGAGCGGAGCAAGGCCCGGTCCACAGCAACACAGCAAGTCTGCAAGTAAGGCTCCCCCCGGCCTCGGCACCAAGGGAGCCTTTATGCGCCTCCTGGCGCTTCCGATTTGCGTCAGCGGGGTCCTTGCCGCGATGGGGCTGCTGGGAAATGTAGTTTGAGGGGACCCGGCGGAGCCAAGCCCGGCCAGAGAACAAGCGGAGCAAAGCCCTGCCCACAGGTGCCAACACAGGGGTGCAGGGGCTCGGCGGAGCTAAGCCTGGCCAAGGAGGTAGAGCGGAGCAAGGCCCGGCCCTCAGCAACACAGGAATTCTGCAAGTAAGGCTCCCCATAAAAGGACATTCAAAATGAGGATTGTTAATGGGCGGCCGTTCAGTTTTAATCCCTGGCGGTAAATAGCTTGAACCATGTCTGTGACTAACACGGTTTTAGCTTTTGTGTTGCGGCCAATTCGTATATATATGGATAAGCCCCCAGATGGCCTGCCAAATATATTATACTTTTTTGCTGGCTGTTGGAATTGAACAAAGCCTGGGATGACCACTGGAGTGATTAACCAGGTTTCTTGAAGACACAGCAGATCCCCAGACTGTAAAAATGTAAATGTGCCTCTGTTTTGCAACGTGGTTTTTAGACCATATACATTCCATGAGATGAGTTTCATACTGGTGATCTTTCGACTCCCCCGACAGTTGTTCCTTGTTATGCTAGGAGCAATTTGGTTTTATACATGTTTGGGTAATTGCAGCTCCCTATTGGGGGTTTCTAGATTGGTCGTTTTGTTCTCTTTCTATTAGGTTGGAGTTTGGTGAGAGATGTATTCTTAAATTAAGAAATGCTGACATGCGAGGACCTTGTTTTGTCCCTCTTAAGATGGTCTTTCTTGGTGTTAGTGTCTTTTTATCAATAGGTCCACCTCCTAGCATGTGTGGGTACCTTTCCTCTTTTGGTATGTGTACACTGGTCCCCCATTTCGCAAATTGGTCTCTTTCTTGCATGATCTTGTGGACTATTGAGTTGTCTTTCTATTTTCATATTGTTGACTCTCTTATTTAGTTGCTCCCCAATGTCTTGAAATGAACTTGAGTAAGGTCTTTGGTCACAATAAAAGAGAGCTATGGGATGTGTTGGAAGATTTGTAAAATATTGGACCTGTTTAATGTATTTGAGTTTCCACAAGATATATATTCGGGTGTGAAAATTATGATGTTATTCTCTGATTCCCTGTGTACTTGGGCCCTTACACCGACAGCCGGGGGTTGTATTTCCAGGATTTGGGTCGTTGATGTGGTTACTCTGTTATCATCATGGGCAGCCATATTCCCCCTTGACCCGGGGTTTTCATCTAGTGGGAAGGATGTCCATACGCTGGCCATAGCCTGAGGCATTTCAACCAACTCTTGATTTTTTATGCTCTGTTCTATGAGGTGGCGCCCTCCGCTGTCTATTTTTAGAGGAGGTTCAGGCTCATGTGAGGCTTCAGTAAACTGCTTGTTGTTCTCGGTGGGATGACCAGCTTCAGGGTTTGTACTTGTGGTTAATTTGATTGCTGGTAATTTATTTGGCTGCTTATCTTCACAGTTTGAATTTATGGTTGATAATGATGTTTTGTTTGAATCATAATTTCCTGGTCTATGTTTACGAAATATAGGATAACATTTCTGGGGCAACAGGTGGCTTTGTGTGTGGGCCTTCTTTGCAATTGTTTTTTGACTCGGGCTATCTTGTAGCGGGCCATGCCCACCTTGTTTATTAATTTTTGCTTGCTTCCGCAAGCGGTTTTTGCTCTCCTTGTTAGTGCTTTAACAGGTTCTATGGCCTCTTGCGGGTTGTCTAAATGGCTAGTGTTGCTATGAGTGGTCGTGCCCCCACTGATTCCTCATGGTTGGGGGTGTTTTTACATGTTACTGACACTAGCTGCGTCGATGACGGAGGTGTGTCCAGCCCTAGAGTAGGTTTGCTATCTTGAGTCCTATTGTGATTGAAGTGCTTGACTTCTGGTCTTGGGCTGTGATTCGCGCTTTTCGTTGTCATTTGATGTAGAAAAATGCGGGAGCTGTCAGCCCATTTTGTGGCATTAATACCATTGTGTTTTACATATTTTGGTGTTCTTTCAGCTGTGTTTTGATTTGGTTGGTCTTCGATCTTTAGTTGTCTTTGCTTTTGCTCTGAAATTATTGATGTTAAAACTTCGGGGAGCGAGTTGAGCTTCTCAACTATTGGTAAACAAGAACACCCAACTGTTGTCTGGGATTTCAACAACTCCAAGTTTCCTGCTAAGATATCAATTTTACCTTCTATGTTAATCATAGATGTTGCTATAGCCTGCATTGTGTCCGTTTGAATTTCCAGTTTTTGTGTTTGCCAAATGAGCGCCTTGATGGCCGTCGTCATTATGGAGTTTATTGAGGATAGCAAGGTGTTTTGATGGCGAGGGTCGCTTTGATTTGTGCTCTTTGTTTCTGCGATTGGTTGATGGGGTTTATGTTCCCCCGAGTAGCTATTCTCTCTCAACTCCGATCCCTGAGAGAATAAATTTTGATTGAAGGTGAGGAGTTTGATCACTGACAGATAAGGTGACTGGGACAGGTCGTGCTGAGTTCTTCTGCCACCTGCCTGTGGTGTCACCGAACTGTCTCCTAGTTTGACTTTGGTTGGGCACTCCAAAGCTGATGATATTTCCAGGACTTCAGGGAGTGGGCTCTCCCCGTACGTCTGCTGATTGACCTTAATGGGTGACTCCAGGGCTGATGATGATATTTCCAGAATTTCTGGGTTTCCCTGCCCCGGTGCATCTTCCCCCCTCTCATGGGGCTTCAATGCTGGAGGAGTTTCAAAAGCCTCCGGGTTTTCTTGCCATAATGTTTCTTTTCTTCCTTCCTGGGGTATGCAAGGGGCTGCTCCTTTCTCCCATGAGGAAGAATATTTCCAGACATCTAATTTTTCAATGGTCTTTATATTTGGTTCCTGGGACGGGGCATCTTCAGCTTGTTGCTTCTCCTGTTTTGGTGCATTGCCGCAGGACTCTCCCTTCCCCAATGTTCTTTGTCTGGGCAGCTTTGGCATAAAGTATTTGCAGATTCCCATGCTATTTATATTGGTATTTGTGTTTAAGATTGTATGTACAATAGGGGTAGACTCTAATTGCGCTCAGATCTCCTTGACTAGCTTTTTCTCGGTGCCGGCACCGGCTCTAGATTTACGCATTTTGGCACCTGGTCTGCTCATTTCCCTCCCCTGCTGTGCACAAACTTGTTTTAGGTGTCCTCTTGCAATCCTGTCTCCAAGTTTCTATGTTAGTTTATAGGTCAATTTTCAGCTGTGTGCCAGATGTTTGTGCACTTTAGGTGCCAAGGTTATGCATGTTTTGTGAATGATAGCACTATGCTTGGTTGCTCCTTCTTTTCTTGTTCACCTATTACCCTGGAAGTTATTTGATGTCATTTGAAGCAGCTAAGTCAAATTGTATTTAAAAAAAAGAAAAAGGAAATTCTGAGGCCGTGCGGGGCTGGAATCTGCCTCCTCCTATACCTTGCTCACTGCTTATAGCTCCCACAACTGGCAATTGGGGTAGATGCAAAACACGGACAGGACCAGAAAGTCAAAGGCACTCTTCACTCACTCTCGCTCTCACCTTTGGCTTCCCATTTGGCCAGTTGGCAGAGGATCCACAGTAAGCATCGGAACGCCTCTTAATTGCAGCCAACTCCTCTTGCTCAGCTGCTTGGCTACTCAACTTGTTCTCACCGCTTTACTCCCATGCTGTGGGGCTATTCTTTCCCCTTTGTGCTCCCGCTCCCGCAGTGCTGCGCTGTCTGTCTGCCGAGGTAAACTGGTATAGTAAAAGGCTGTAGTGAAGCTAAATCCCAGGGCACAAGGAGTGCCAGGGGCGAGGCGCCAACTTGCGCTGGTGCAGCGCCAACCCGCTGCAGCACCGGCTCAGCGCCTGCTCCGCTCCTCTCTACTGCCATGATTTAAACTATTGTTGTTATTGATGTGTGATTGCTATTGGGCAGGAGATCTAGCTCCAGTTTATTACATAAATCAATATTAGGTAGCATATTTCTGTCCTTCTATGGTGGCAAGATCTGGAACAGTAAATGAGGAAAAGGCACTTAGTTATTGGGTTATGCATGAGTTGTAATGTATTTGAAAAATAATCACAGATTTATTTCTTCAAATATAATAAACTACTAGTTATTGAATTGTGTTTCTTGTTATTTGTGCTAATTTTTGTAAAATGTGGAGCATATTACCTACATGGAATTTATTTATGACTTGAATGTTTACATTTTAAAATGTATGTTGTAAAGATAATAAAAGGAACCAATTGAAAAATGACATACAAAAGTCTTTTCCTTTGTTAGTTTTATTTTTTTCAAAATAACCCAAAAAATAAAACACAGGATGTAACAAAAAAAAAAAAAAAACAATTACAAAATCAATGATGGTGAATGAAACTTATATTGCAGAGCCAAAATTGTTAGGAGTCTAATGTACAAAATACAAATGGAATCCAAAAGGTAAATGTGTCCAGAAAATAGTCCACAGAGTGAATGGTAGTCACACAGTGAAGGGAATTCGAATCTGCATCTCTTGCTGGTGGAGGTATTGGGAAAACACAGTTGCAGGGACTGAGGTGGGTGCAGGCATTTCCTCATTTGGCGGGCCTCCCTTTTTGTGGCTGAGGCTGATGTAGTTGGACCAGATGTAGTTGGAGCACATAAAGGGGAAAATGTTGCTGGAAAAGCCCTGCACATATGGGTGAAAATATCATGCAGCACCCCAGTCAGGAAGCTGAAACTGGAGTTCAGATTCTCCAACTGTACATTGTGCTTCCTTTGCAATTACTTCATCTCCCATAACTCTGTCAGGACCTGGCCCATCATGTCTTAGGACTGATGGAGGGATCACAAGACTTGGTCAATGGCATCCTGAGTGACAGTGAACCTAGTGGCCTCACTTTGCTGGCCCACAGATTCTCTCCCTGAGCCCTACCCCAACTTCCCTGTGCCCTTGACACAGTGTAGCCCATCTCACTGCTTCCTGACTGAACTGGAGGTAGTGGGGGTTGTGCGTCAACAGCAGGCTGGATCGGGGGGCTCAAGATTGGTATGATATTAGTTTGGAGACAGGAAGTGGGGCATCTACAGGCTTAAGTGTGGTAACAGCTGGGATGGGAGGTGTAGATTTGGGCCAAGTGAGACCAGATGGGCCAGGCTGATCCTCGTCAACTGGACTTGCAGGGGTGTTGTCCTCACTGATCCTGGTCTGGATTGGAGGTATCCTCAATGGTAGATGGTTGTCCATGTACTCTGGCACTCTGACCTATTATGAATGGATGACAAATTCAAATTGTGAAAGTCTGGATTATAATTAAAAATGATTTTGAAGCCCAGTTATTAGGCAACCAAAAAATAATACGCACAAGATAATGATGATTGTATTGTTCAGTGGTATCATAATAGGCTACATAAGCAGTTTAGAAGTGGAGAAGTGTGGCTCACTTGTTAGAAGCGGCAGACCCTGAAGCAGAGATTGGCCCGGGACCAGGGTTCAATTCCCAACGCGGCAGGGTCTTGGGTCAACGTCCGCGGACTCGATAATTCTCGCCGAGGTGCCTACGCTAACCATGGGTCCCACTCTGCAACTCTGGGCAATAGCTTGCTTAATCTCCACAACGGCCCCATCAACGCCGGGGATGCCTGGCTTCACCTTGGAGGTGCCCTGGAGGGACCATCTCACAGGGAAAGCCAGGACAGGTTCCCCAGCGGTATACATCGCCAGGACACCCCGAGATGGGGTAACAGTGCGCTTTACAAGTATACTTATCTACCTACCTTTAAATGACAAACAACCACTACAAAAAGGCAGGAGAAAACGTCCTGAAATGCAAAAAAGGATTAGAAAGTATACATAAAATATACTAAACATTTAACGCAACACAGTTAAGATGTGAAATATGAAATAACCAATTCCCAGGCCTAGTGGCTCATACTCTGACATTTGCACAATTTAGAAGGATCAATATCATTAGTCATCCTATGAACTGCACAGTACATTTGAACAAAAAAAGTCCACATATATTCAGCATACAAAACTGCATACTTTCAATTTATTCAGATAACAGGAATAGGACAACATACAAAATTAAACACAAAAGCATTTCAAAACATAGCATGAACTAGAGATTGATAAATACACAAATGAGCAAGATAACATTTCAGTATTATTTTCACTAAACAAGGCATCATAGTAGCTGTGGTAATTTCAATTTAACATTGAAAAAACATTTGTAATTTAACCCTTTGGGCGCCGCTGGAATTCCCCCGCTGTGCAGGCGAATTCCACATGTGTGCAAATCGGACGGCCCCCAGCTGTCCGATGCACACGCCCACCATGACGTCAGACGGCAGGGGGCTGTCCGACGCATGCAATGGGTTAAACATACCATATTTATGCTGTAAACGCAGAACAAAAAATTACAATATATAAAAAAACATGTATGCAATGTTATTTGATGTAAAAACACTTACAAGCAAAATTGTGTCATGTGAAAGGTTATGGAGATTGAAACCTGTAATTTTATATAGAACAAAATACATTAAAAAAACAAACAAGACCACAAAAAATGATTGAAATACATACATGTTCGTAAATTTCCAAAAGTTTCAAAACACATAAGCAAAAGCTAATTGAACATCTAAAGCAAAATTGAGGTTAATTAACACATTCAAAAGTGTAACTTACCAGTCTCCATTCCACCAGGGATTCCTATCAAGCCTTCAAGATGTAGGACCTGTCAGACCCTCTCCTCCCAGGAAAAAGGTTGGAAGGAGGACTGGGATAACCACCACCAGTTCTCTGGGCCTCCATGTGGCACTTGGAGGCCAGGGTACACACCCACCCCGCAGGGTCATTCCACCTCTTCCTAATTTCCTTCTGTGTTCGCAGGTGGCTTGCTACAGCATTCACTCTGTCAACTATTTTGGCCCACATTAGCCTTTTCTGAGATATGGTTATATTTTGTACTTGGGCTCCAAACAATTGTGACTCTACTTTAATAATTTTGTCCTCCATAATTGACAATTCTCCCTCTGTAAAACTGGGATTTCTCCTCCCTGCCTTAACAATAAAACCCCTGGGGACCCCTTCCCATGTGCGAGTGGTTTACCACCTTCTCAAAGTAGGAGTTTTTTTTTTTTTTAAGTTTCAAAAACCTTTATTGAAGCATGATAGCATGGTACATCAATGCAATAAAATCAAGGCAATATACATCGTATTATATAGCAGGAGAGCGGCATCTTCCCATGCAAAGCCATACTAAGCAGTTATCAAGTAAATAAAGGAATATACTGTGGTTAACTTCAAACATCCCCCCCCCCCCAAACATAGGTAGCTAATACAGTGGTCGAAAGTCCGAAGTAGTCCTGCAGCGGCGTAGGTGAGTTCTGAAGCCGCATATGCAAATGTGGGACCACTGCCATCCGGAGCTGCATAATCACATAAATCATATCAACGGGCACTACATGCAACCTACGTCCCAAACAGAGGCCCCGTGGGTGACCCCATTCCTACAGTCAGGCACAGTAAGGCAATACAGGTAAAGTACAACATGTTGGCAAGCAGCTATGTATTGCATCCTGAGGAGGGCATTACTAATCCAATACTCGGGGCGTTTCTTCTACAGCCTAGACAGTGTCCCCCTCTTTACTCAACTGAAGGAGATATGCCCTGAAGGGAGCCCATATGTCTTTAGGCTGCGAACTTGGTGGTAGAAGTTCCGCATAGTCGTGTAAGCTCTCTTGCCAGGTAGACATAGACCTAATCCAGCACTTAAACTTGGGGGCGCGCCCTCTGCCCCAGCGGCATGCAATTAATCTCTTAGCCAGTAGTAAACTGAGAGCAAGAAGCTTTTTGTGAGTGGTAATCACGGTCTGTGTCAGTCCCAACAGCGCCTGGAGCGGGCAAGGGGTGAGGTCTACGCCTAGCATGCTTTTTAGTCCATCAAAAACTTGTTCCCAAAAACTGGCAATCCGGGGGCAGGACCAAGCCAAGTGTAGAAAATCTGCTCCTGCAGCGCCACAGCGGAGACAGCAGTCAGTGTCGCGTAGGTGAAGCCTTTTCAGCCTGGTAGGTGTGTGGTACAATCTGTGTAGAAATTTGTAATGTAAAAGACGCAACCTGTTATGGCTTGTGATAGCCTGTGTTTGAGTGCAACTGCTTTCCCATTGTTCATCCGTTAACGGTGACTCAAGGTCCCTATCCCTCTCCGCTCTAGCCCTACTAATTGTGGTTCTGGGTGCGGCTTGTACATGTTTGTAAAGCATGGATACAACGTGTCATGGGGCGTCTGGTTGGACTAAGGCGTGGAGTGGAGCAAACGTGTCTGGTTCAGTGGGGAAGGAAGATGTAAGGGCCCGTATGTTTTGCCTCAGTCTAGTGAACAGGAAGGTGTCCATGAAGGACGGGGTCATTTCTCCAAAGAATTGATCCGCAGTGCGGAAGGTACCTTGTACGTATAGATCTCCCCAGCAGTGAATGTTAAGTTTCCGGAGCAGATTGTGACAGATGACTTCGCAGGTGACCTGCAGTCCAGGGTCATTCAGCAGAGGGAGATTGGGTGAGTAGACAAATGGGCAATCCAGGGCCCGCACCAGACGGTCCCAGGCCTGTACCGTGCAGTCTACAGTGGAGGGGTCCCGGCTTCTCTGGCTCACCACAGTGTGTATATAGCCAGTGGGAACTATCGGGGCCATGTGGCCGTCTTCAACTACCAAATGTGCCATATAGGGAGGAGGGTGGTACCAGTAGACGGCGATGTGCGCCTGTGCGCAGTCATAATATCGTTCAAAGTTGGGCACATCGAAACCGCCTAGGTGGAAGGGAAGCATGAGGGTGTTGAGGCTGAGGCGCGCTTGTTTCCCACCCCAAATCAGACGTGTGATCTGGGACCTGAGGGAAAGGAAGAAAAATCTGCCTGGGTTATAGGGGATGTTTATAAAAAGATATAATAGTTTGGGCAGAATATTCATCTTGATTAGCGCGATGCGGCCCGCCATGGAGAGGGGGAGATGCAGCCATTTGGTGATGTTGTCCGTTATTTTGTCCATTGCAGTGCCATAATTGGCTCGCATCAGTGCCTCCTTATCTCTATGAATGTGGATGCTGAGATATTTCAGGTCATCTTGCTCCGATATTAACGGGTAGTCTAATGGGAATGGGTGTGTGTTGTCCGTAAGCGGAAAAATCGCCGATTTGGCCCAATTAATTTGTACTCCGGCGATCCCCCCAAATTTTGTAATTTCACGCAGAATTGGATTTAAATTATCGCAGGGTTTTTCTATGTAGAGTGTGAGGTCATCCGCGTAAAGCGAAATGAGGAGCGGCCGGGAGCTATAGATGAGGGAGCGGTGGTTGTGCTTTTGCCGGAGTATTGCGGCTAGTGGTTCGATTGCCAGGGCAAAGAGGATGGGGGACAGTGGGCAGCCTTGGCGGGTGCCTCTTTGGACAGTAAATGGAGTGGACCTGGACCCATTAAGAAGCACCGTAACGGTAGGGTGATGATATAACAGTTTCACCCAGTCGAGGAAACTGAAGGGTAGGCCTATGTGTTGTAAAGTGCCAAGCAGGTAATCCCATTCTAATGAATCGAACGCTTTGGTGGCGTCAAGGAACACCGCCACGGCGTCGCATTTAGGGTTAAGGTCTTGAAGCACAGCATGAAGTGTGCGAAGGTTATGGGAGGTAGCCCGGTTAGGTACGAACCCAGCCTGGTCAGGGAGAACCAAGCGCTCCATGAGTAAGTTGAGTCGCGTGGCTAGCACCTTAGCAAGGATCTTAGTGTCGCAATTTAAGAGTGATAGCGGGCGATAGGAATCGCAGTGTGAGGGGGGTTTACCAGGTTTGAGCAGGGAAGTGATAAGGGCCTCACGCATAGTGCGAGGTAGGCTGCCTTCTTCTAGAGCGGCGTAATACACCTTCTTCAGTATGGGGGCTAGAATGGGGGCGAAGAGCTTATAAAAATCAATAGGGAGGCCATCTGAGCCAGGGGCCTTGCCCGAGCGCATGCCCATAATAGCATCGCTGATCTCATCTAATTCTAGCTCAGCATGGAGAAATTTCTGCTGAGCATTTCCCAACCACGCCAGCGCGATATCATCAAAGTATGTAGGGAGGTCAAGGAGTTCCGTTCTATGTGAAGAATAAAGTGTCTGGTAGTGGTCTCGGAAAGTGCGGAGTATGTCAGGAAGATTCCTATGAGTATTTCCACCTCCATCTTGAATTTCAGTAACATAGTTAGCGAATCTAGGGGGTTTAACCGCGTTCGCCAAGGCCTTGCCTGGTCTGTCCCCCTCCCCATATATCCGGGCCATGTGCGGGCGCCCAAGGAATTTGCTTTCTTTGTCAGCGAGTTGCGTGTATTCAGATAATTTACATCGCATACAGATATGGTGCTCTAAGTCCGCAGGGTTGCGAGCAATGGACCTGTCCAAGTGCCTCAGTTCTATCTCTAGTTTATGTAAGTCAGTGCGCAGTGATTGGAGGACACCCCCGCCTTTGGCAATACACCAGCCTCTGATGGTCACCTTGAAGGCTTCCCAGACAGTGACAATACTATCCACAGATGAAATATTGCGCTTAAAGAAGTCTCGGATGTCTTGTTCGAGTTCGGCCTTGAAAGCAGGGTCCCGGAGATGTGCTGGATTGAGACGCCAGGACAGAAAGGGAGAACTATCCAAGCGAAGCTGCAATTCTATAAGGACTGGCGAGTGGTCACAATAAGTGCGGGCTAGGTGTATTGCGCGCCGTAGCCATGGAGCTAAACCTGCAGAGACAAAAGCGTAATCTAAACGCGCCCAGGTGGAGTGTTGGGTAGAATAGTGCGTGCCTTCACGCAGCGTAGGATGCAGATATCGCCATGTATCTATCAAGTGATTATCGGCTACAATATCACTGAGCGTCCTGTGTGTGTTGGTGTAGTGTGAGGGTTGCGGACGAGATCTATCAAGGGCAGGTTGTAGCGCCGTATTGAAATCGCCACCTAGGATAACGTGAGTGATACCCAATGTATGTATTTTGCTCCATAGTGTCAGCAAACTGGAGGGGTTATCTATGTTGGGGCCATAGTAGTTAGCGAAGAGAACATCATGCGACCACAAGCGCCCCCATACCAGACAGAACCTGCCTTCTCTGTCAGTTTCAGACCCCGTTGGCGTAAAAGTTACTCCCCTTTTCACTAGAATTGTAACCCCTCTGGCATAATTAGAATAGGTCGAGAAGGTACGACTAGAGGCCCAACGGGACGCAAAGTGTGGGGCGTGCCCAGGGGCTAGGTGAGTCTCCCGTAGTAGTGCTACGTGTACGCCCTGCCTGTCTAGATACCCCAAAATTTGTCTACGTTTTCTAGGGTCATTTAGGCCCCTAACATTCCAAGAGGCTAGTCTGAGGATCTGATTTACCTCAGGGCGGGACATAGCGGACATGTACACATGCAGCATGAAACAATATGCAAATGAGAGGCAGATGGCAGGTTGAGTAATCATCCAAAGAAAGAGTGCCACATGGTATGCACAGTGAGTATAAGCATTGATACTTCGGACTACACATCACATTTCTTCCCTCCCTCCCCCCACCCACAACAGCAGCCCCAACTTGCCATGAAAGAATCGACCCACCCTCCCCAAATAACACACTGCGTCTAGGTACCCAGCGAGAACAGTCCCAAACCTTAATTAACATAAGTCCTCAGTGGGGAATGCCCTCAGATGGGAGGGCCGCCAGGGGCCCCCGCCTGTATCACTCTACCTCCATATTTCACCCATCTATAACCACCTGGGTCACAGGGGCAGAAACGACGGGCGGAGGCGAGCGGCCGGGAAACAGTAAGTGCCTTCAAGACAATAGGAACAGTATACATCACCAGTCAAAGGGTCATCAACACATCCTCAGGAAGAAGTTGTCAGTTCAAGATTGAAGCGACGTGGAGAGGGCAGCTCAGGAAGGTTCAGACAGGGGTGAGTGGGAGCGCGAGTGGTGACGGGCAGCCGCCTTGCGTGAGGATGATCTCCTGTCGCGTTTCAAGTATTCCTCGGCCTGTTGTGGTGTCTGAAAAATATGTTGGCGGCCTCCATGGTGAATCCGCAGCCTCGCAGGGTAGAGCATCGCGTATTGGATACTTCGGGTTTGGAGCTGTTTCTTCACCGCGAGGAATTTCCTCCGAGCATCCTGCACCGCCTGGGTAAAGTCTGGATAAAATGACAATGTTGTATTTTCAAAACGCACCTCACCCTTCTCTCTCGCGAGGCGAAGCAGGGCATCTCGGTCGCGGTAATTGAGGAACTTCATGATGATCGGGCGCGGCGTCGCCCCCGGAGGGGGTTTGGGCGCCAAGGAGCGATGGGCGCGCTCGATCACCAACTGCGCCGAGAAGGACTCACGTCCGAAAAGGTCGCTTAACAAGCGCTCCAGGTAATCTGCCAATCGACCTGTGTTGGTGGATTCCGCAAGGCCCAGCATGTGGACGTTGTTTCTTCGGGAGCGCGCCTCCAACTCCTCGTTCTTGTCAGCGATGACTTTCAATAACCTGTCCATGTGTGCTATTTGCTTTTGATTAGAGGTAGCGCCGTCTTCCAGATCGGATACTCTTTGTTCGGCTTCTTTAAGACGTACTTCGTACCCATCCAATTTCGCCACTACATTATCTAGCCTTTGAGACATTGAGTCAATTTTGGAGTCAATTGAGGTGAGGCTCTGTTGCATGGTGACTAGGAGAGCCTTCCATCCGTCCTCTCGTGTTTCGGGTGGGTCCTCGCCACTTTGGGATTTAGAGTTGGCGCCCGCTGCTTTGCGGCCATCGAACAGCAGTTTCGATTGTTTTGGTTCCGTTTTCCCCATCGCGGCTGGTCGGGCGGTACGGAGGCGCGTTGAAGTAGGGTAGAGGGAGGCCTGCACGCTCCCACCCAGCTGTGTACGCAATTCCAGTTCAAGATAATAGTGGGTAGGAGTGCCAATAAGGTTAGGCCACTGGGATGGGCGCAGTCCAGCACCTTCTCCCCTCACGTGTGGGAGGAGGGGTATAGAGGAGACGGAGGGGGGTAGGCGTTCAATTTACTCACATATGCTCTCCCCACTCGAGCAATGTAGTCAGGCACAGTTTCGCCTGTAGTTATTTCAGTGGCGCGCTCTCCCACGACGTTCGTGACTCTGTGGACACGCTCTTTGCCCGAGTAAAGCCCGGGACAGTACCAAACACTGTATGTTCAATGCCGAGTGCTTGCCGCAGGGCAATATCTGGTAATCTCGCGGTGCCCCGGCAGCTCTGTAGGTCAGGGGGGTATCGGTCCACTAGCAAGCACACTCGAAAGGTCTCTTAATCATGTCCTTGTGGTGCGGTGCGTGCCCCAGGAATATGAGACAGCCAAATGCGTCTGTGTGGACAGCCAGGCAGCGGGCCGGTCAGGAGATGAGGTTGGGGACAGCCACACATCAGGCACGGCTAATGGAGGTTCCAGGGTCCAAACAGCACGTGGTTGCTTAGGACGGCAGGCTAAACGTCCCCCATCGCAGCAGCCCTCGCCACTCTGCGCAAGTCGGTGTCTCTCGCCCCTCTCGCCCCCAGACAACAACACATCGAGTCCTCCTCACAGTCCAGGAGGAACGTGGGTGATCGCAGTTGCGGCGTCAGGCCGTCCGGTTCCCCTCACGTCCCCAAGATGCCCAGAGCTAGCAGCAGAGGCGGGGGGGCCGCAGCTTCCTACCGTCGGGAGTCCGGTGCCCCAGGGCAGGGGAGGGGAGGTCTGCACGTCCAGCAAGGAGTCGCCAAGCTCGGGCCGAGACCTGCGAGCAGCGACAAAGCAGCGTCATGCGGCGGCCTGCAGGGCGGCGCAGCACCGGTTTAGCGTAGGTCCCCAGGCCGCCCGGCAGGTCAATCAGCTCCAGGACCTCCGCCCGCAGCAACTTCGTCTGACAATATCAGGCCCGCCTCAGCAGCTGCCGGCACGGGATTTTTACCGAGGCCGTAGCTTGGCTTCCCTCACACTCCGGTGGCAGTAGAAATTGCAGTTAGAAGGCAGGATGGGGGTTATGGCGATTTTATTCCCCGGCAGGGCGAGAGCTCTACACCAGAGCGGCCATTCCGGTCTGGCGCCACCGACCGCCCTCCCTAGGAGTTAAACTGTAAGTGTTTTGCAGCCGCAAATGTGGTCACAAAACTATAGTAAATGGCAGTGAGCCTCGCTATTAGGAAGGTAGCCCATTCCTAATAGCGAGAGTCGCAAACGATTTTTTGCGAGTTAGTGACTCACAAAATAGCATTTGTACATGCCATTACTCTTTTTTGCGGTCGCAAACGGGCCGACCTCCCATTTGTGAGAGCAAACAAGGGTCGTGCTTCTGCCCCCACATCTATCCCCTTGCATAACATTTACTTCTGCGGAACTCGCTATACATGTAGCAAAGTATTCTGCAGAAGAAAGTGCATTTACTCCTCTCAAGAATCCTTTTGTGAATTTGTGGCAGGCATAGAGCGAGGTATATTTGGTCATAAGCTTCTTTTTACGTAAAAATACAGTAAGAATTAGGTCATTAGCTGCCATGGATGCAAACCCTTCCCAAGTAATAAGCATGCAATGGTATTTTTACTGGGAACCAAGAACCCCATTATAGCATTTGACTACCTCAGGATAGTGAGTCAGAGTGGTCCAAGTCTTACAGAGTGGAGGTGGTGTAGGCTAGTAACCCCAGCACGCTGATATGCAACAACAAAACTCAAAAAATCATTGCCCAGTTATTGTTTTTTTTTTAAATAAAGAAAAACTAGTTATTATGCACATACTACTAAATACTAACTTATAATTACAAATATATGCATTCAGGTATATCAAAATACCTTTATCACATCCTCATATCATGTTACACGGAGTGAATTCTGAAACCTATAACCCCAATAACCCCCTAGCTATAGTTAATGCAATTTTACAGTATGAAGGATTGTCATTATGTATCACCACATCAGTGAAAGCAACCACATGTAATAATTCATCAATGCAACATCACTGAAATCAGTGGAAAGTATCAGTACTCAATAGTATTCATTTAATGGACTCTTGTGCTGTTAACCATCACATTATCAGTAAAGCATATTGTTGCAAAGCATGTGTCATAGAATCTTTCTTTTATTTCCATTTGTTGCTACTACAACATTAGGACCAGCCATTAGAGGTCCTTTCCATCCCAAGCTCACGAGCAAAGGCACAGGATTAGGCAGAGTTCCAGGAGTCAGCAACAGGCTCTCTTGTGGGCAGACATATAAGCCCCATAGGAGACTTGAGATGAGTTTTTTAAAACATGTATAAAGGTCTTTTGCACTATCTGCTACACCCCAGACATGCTTGAAAACCATTGGTGTGCCCACCATAAAGAAATTATATAAATTTGACCCTGCTCACATGGGATTCTGAGGTGCTTTATGCCCCGGGTGTGAGTGACTAATGAGCAGCAAATTTTCTTTTGGAGTGGCCTCATGTTGCCATTCAACTTTTGGTTTCTGGGTGGGACCAGGGCACTCTCAATCTAATTTTCTGTTCGAGCCACTGGGATGGCCCTAGGCTTCTGTGTAACCAGCTATCTCCCCATGCTCATGCACACCTCTTCTGCAGTGCACAATAGCCAACATATCTCTTGTTCTACTCCTACCAAGTAGGAGCAGTTTCTCTCTTGAGCAGACACAAGCATGGTGGTCGGACAAGTCGTCTAGCAAAATCATCTTTTGGCCCAGAGGATGGGGTGGCCAGGTCCTTAACGACATCTTCTTTCATTCTGGGAGTTGTGGGCCCAAGTGAACGCATTGGATCTGGGGACGGGATCCTACACACCCCTCCCAAATCTAATATTATGAAGGCAATTGTTTCAACCCCTGGCACAACCCAGGAGGTTTTCAAGAAATTTGGCAGAGCATATGCGCTTCATTCTCTGCTTGGCCCCCCTGGTGACTGAGCTATAAAGGGCAACAGGTCCCGCCCATAGGAATGATTGAAATGGTTTTGAAATAGTTTCGCTTCTGGTGGCCAGTTGTAGGCACCAGGAGAAGTCTCTCCAGGGCTTCTGGCCTTTAAAGGATGCTTTTCATTAGGAGCTGGGCTTTTTGACATTCTACACCAGACCTGGGCTCCTGGTGTTCTCTCCTATTTGGGAGGAGGAGGTAGGGGCATCTTCCCCAGTCCCTCTGCAGCCAACAAGCAAAGTATCCTCCCTGCTGCACTCCCTAGATCCCACAGCCTTCTAACTAATTGCAGGACACCTATATGTCATTGGAATCCAGGGCCAGTCCACAGAAGTCCCAGGGGAACAATCCAGGGTTTCTACAGCAGATCCATTCTCCAAACATTTCCTCAGTCAGGGGCACAAGTGGGCCACTGCTACTGGCACTGGACAGGCTCATGCTAGTCCTAGGGAGCATATCAATAAACAGACAGTAGTTCTGCCATGTAGGTAAATAACTTTTTGAAAAATAAATAATCAATATTTTGATCCTCTCAAAGGTAGGATTCTCAATTAATGCTCCAAATCATACTGACCATAAACATACAAACGACAAGGACTCATTTTGAAAAAAGCTCATGTGAGATATATTGAAATTCATATATCGTATATGATAAAAAAGACCTATCAATGATGATATTAAACAGGACAGATACACATTACGTAACAATGTGTATACAAATCAGTGACATAAAAGTGTAGTTTAGGACAAAAAATATATTTACACACAAATAACAAAACATAAACTTGTTATAGCGTCCAAAATATATCAGAATAACCCTGGATAAACATGTGATTTCTATTCTACTCAGGCAAAGGACATATAAAATCAACGTCGAACTTTTGACCCCCTAAAAATTAGTGTGAGTGAACAACATCAAAATGAGGTCTTTGTCAGGACTGTGAACCATGGATGTGTGTCGCCTGTGTAATAAAAAGGAATATGGTAGTAAAAGGTCGGTTTGTGGGCATAGAAAAATGCAAGAAAGTAAAAAGTAAACGATGAGAGCTCTCACCTTTCTGAAAAATCAATCATAGTAGGATTATCGATGAAAATGCAGGTGAATAGGGCTCTTAAACCTGCAGAAAAAAGATGTATTTGTAAAACAGAGGATGGGCGAGAAGGTGCTACTAACCAAATCATATGGGAGGAAACGTAATTCCTACATTCGAGCAAGGAGTCTTACATGAAGGAGTGAGGAGGGGGTCAGCTTGAGTCAAAGTTCCAGGTCCATCCTTAAGGGGGCATATCATCACTCCACCCCTCTCCCAAATCTCCTACACAGCATTCTGCTACATACCAGTATGATAACTTGAAGTAGTTTGTGGATGGGGCTTTCCTGAGAGACTCCTCTCCGCCCCTAGCTGACACAGTTGCCTAATTCCTTCCCAGCAAAATGTCAAAGGTGAGCACCTCCTGTGTTGGCTCTAGAAGCATTGCCCTACACCATTGTTTCTGGGATCCTCTGCTGTCTCAGCCCAGGTGCAGCGTGACAGCTCATCAAGAGATACATATTTCCTCTTCACACCTTCCTTTCCCAGGAAAGGGTGGGGGGGGGGGGTAAAGAACTGTAAATTGTCCTATTGTGTGCAGAGTCCTTTGATCCTCCCACTTGGTTGCCAATTATTTTACCTGCTGGGATGTATGTTTACCCTTATATTGACACCTCCTTCCACCCCATTTGGCAAAACTATATTTTAGTTCAGATTTCACCTATAATGTGAAATACAATTTAACCACTTAACTGCTTAGGCTTTTTCACCTGAGCACTGAACTCTTTTTTGGCTATTTGGAGTTGTTCACACTTAGGCATCTTTTTCCACATAAGGGATCAATGCCAAATTTGCCTCTTTTTTTCCAGCATGGGGATTCTAAAGGTACTCAGGATTTGTAAATTTCCATGGAGGAGCCTGCAAAAATAGCCAAATTAATGCTAAATGTTGAGGTTTTTTGTGGCAAATAGGACAAAAGTGCTCCACAACGTAATGTCTGTTTTTTCCTCTAAAAATGGCATCAACGAAAGTTTTGATGTATTGTTGAAAGAAACAAATGTGAAACTGATTTGGAAAAAATGGCCATTTGTGACAAGATTTTAATCTGTAGTTTCTTGTCAGAAGGGCTGAATTACAAAAGTGATTTACGATTATGTCCGCTAGACCCTTCTGGTTGCAGAGATAAATAGGGTTTGTAGATTGCAGAGAAATCTGAGGCACTCAGAGCAAACAATTAAGTTGCACCTTATAGTTGTTTTCACTGTGTACCAAGTATAGGTACAGTGCAAATCATATGGCAAAATATACAGAGTGAAAAATGGGTATCAAGGATTCCTATGTATTTCTTAAATGGGCAACATATATGGAGTTTAGGATCAGTGGTTATTTTTACATCTCTGAATTTATGAGTACCGATACTAGCATGCTACACACTAGCTTGTGTGGGTAGGCATGGTGCTTCTGACAGGAAAAGGCCCAAATCACAGCATGGACACATTACTTTTTTCAACTGAAAACTGACACATTTTTTTACAATCCTGTTAAGAAAACATCTGGAATCTGTAGGGAGCCGTGGGGAGCATGCAGCTGCTTTCTTAGTAAGCATTGTAATCATGTTGTGAGTACACTTTGTCCAAGGCTAGGCACATAGAATGTGATGTACTTGCATTTGGTTGTCTGTTTGTAGACAGCTCTAAAGAGCCAGATAAACCATTACATCAGCTCTGCACCTTTTGACACAGTGCAATTTGAATGATGCTTCTCATTATATAAACAAACACAATGATGATGATGGACGGAGCGCGGCAACTTTTCAGACACTCACCCCCAGTCACAGATCTGGGTTGAATCCATCATCGTTCTTTAGCTCACTTCTCCTCCCCAGTTCAGACCCAGCCATATGCAAATCAGTCTTTACCCTGTTCCTCATTGAAACTGTCCATTCTGATGTGCCAAGCCATGTCTTCCCTAGGCCAGGACACAAGCATCCTGGGACTAGTTTTAGGGTAGCAAAACAATCAAGCTGAAATACAACGCAGATTGCAACACCATGGGAGTAATTTATGCCATTCGTTGCACATGTGGTTTGGTATACGTGGGTAGAACTTCCAGAAAAATTAAAACAAGGATCATAGAACACAAAAGCACGACACGCAACCAACACATGTCATCCAGTTTAGCAACACACTGGATACAACAATCACACAACATTCCGCAGATTCATTTTACCATACTAGAAAAGGTTGAGAGAACCACAGGAAAGGAGTATAACAAGCTCTTAGCTAGAAGAGAGACATTCTGGATAAAATATCTAGGCACCATGAGCCCGCGAGGACTCAATGACCAATATGAATTATTGTCTTTTCTATAATCACAATACACTAACTACCCTAGAGGTCCTATAGGATATCAATAAGAATATGGTTTAGAGCGTGAAAGGCCACAGGAAGTTGTCACCAGTACCATCACTATACTCATTAAACCAGACATTTTCACCTTATCTTGTTGTTACTATAGGTGATATCTTGTTATTGAAGAATCAAAATATTGGCTACAGGCACTCATGTATTTGTTGTAAAGGATTGGCACATACAAATTTGGTTGTCTTACCACTCATTCTCTCATTAGTCTCACTTTTGTTTTTGCTTATTCCTGTTATGACCATCCACTTCAAACTTTACACTCATAAATTCTACACACCTAGAACTCTATGTCTAATCTCCAATACTTCTTGATTAGAGATATACACGAAGCACTGGTCTCTGAACGGGTGGAAAGTCCTTCTTTACTTTCAGGTATCTAACTATACCGGATAGTGATTAATATTAGAAACTTACAGTGTTTATGTAATAACTATTACACTGCAGTGCTAACATTTTCCATACATCTTCTAAAAAAATGTTTAGGGTGCGATAGTGCATAATTCATTTTTTGTTTCAACACTCGCGTTAGATTAACACATTTTGTTACTAATGTGGTTAATAAAGTTTTTTGCCGAGATTTCGGTCTTTTAAATATCGGATAAGGCTAAACCTGATGTTTACTCCGGAAACCATGTGATACGGCATCACGTACTTTTGAATGGACAGGAAGGTAGGCGTTTTACACTTTAAGCGTGTACCACACGTTTTTTTGAGTAGATAGACCAAACATATTTAAATTGAGTCATTTTAACTTCAGGCTGTGGAATACTTTGTCTACAAAACACTTAAGGAAAATCCTAGCACTCCGTGACCGAGCCCATTGAAGCAAGGTAATGGAGTCGACCCCTTTTTTGACGTTTTCGTTCGTTTTTTACTGCGACTCTAGGTCGCTGATTAAACAACTGCACATAGTCTTAGCCAACCAGTCTTGGCATTTCAATTTCAGATACATACACGACTGTGGACGTATATTTGAGGGAGTTATTTTGGAGGAATCAAAAGCTACTGAGAAACGATATAAGGCGCGGTAAGACTTAAGAAATATGTTATTGGAAAACACACATCGCCTCTAGATGCACGCATACAGAATGTTATTACATACATTTCTCTTCTTTTCGGCATTGAATAGGGGAGCCAGATTTCTCGGGGACTAATTATCTCGTGTTTACCACCACTCCATAAGTGAGTACTTTCAGCCCATTTCAAATTTAAGTAGCTGGTCACTCAGAACAACGTTTAGCACACAGTGGGGTGATTCGGTAAAATTTCTGCATTTCCATTAAACAAGAGATGCACAGGGCACTTTATCCCTTTGTTTCACCTGTTCAACACAGTTTTCATTTCCTTATTGCATGTTTATATTTCACTTTTAACAGACACGAACACCTGTATGTGCGAATCCTAATGAATTAAGCATGTAAACGACTTGAATATATAAAACGCATATTGCTATATCATGTTGTATTTTTCAATTTCAGCACAACGCCTTGGAACCTGAAATCACGAATCTTGGTGATTTAAATCAAACATTTTTTTAAAAACAACCCCTGAAGAAGGGTTCCTAGAAACCCGAAATGCATTGGGAATTTAAGTTTGAAATGTTTCATGTTACATGTTAAACCACGGCTCAGTGGTATTTCAATTTACTTATTGACTAATGATCTATTTCTTAATGTGAATGAAACTTTATTATCACAAACCAGCACAAGAAAACATAAATTTAAATGAATACGATTTTGTTTACTTGTTTATATTTTGTCAAACGTTGGAATCTATTTTTCTAAATATGTGCTAAACAAGACAGAAACCCTTATGGACTTAGGTTGAAAACCCTGCAGACCTGGAGTCTTCCAGGCCTAGACAGAGCTGTATACCTGTGCTGGCCAGATCTAGGTAGTGGAAAGGCTGGTGTCCCCAAAACAGTCTATACCAGGAAAGGTATGTATGTTAAGGAATGTCCATGGGGGTCAGTCTGATCGCATTGTGACCATGGTCTTCTCAGACTGAAGGAAGATATTTGCTCAGAGAAGGGTATGTACCAAGTTGCCTATAGACGGCATCCTTGGCAATGAACTACCACAGCACAGTAGGGAACCAATGGGTAGGAGCACCCAGGTTTCCTCACCACAGATCTCTGAGGGTACTGTCCCTAGGGCTATTGCCACGGTCGCTGGAATTAATTGATACCGTGGTGTTCTTCGCATAATTATCAATTTACCAAATTTTCCACATAATCCATCTTCTGCTGCATAATTTGCAGATTTTAACAAAAGCAATTTCTGTTTCTATCTTAAACGGATCAAAAGTTACTAAAAATGTGGCAACATGTTCCTGCGTAGTTAAAGGCCCTTTGCAAAATGTGACAGATCATCGCTCAGTTGCTTATTTCTATATTTGGTTGTTAAGCAGGTACTAATGAGGTGAAATCTTTGCAAAGACAGTGTTAACATGAGTAAAAACGATAAAATGAGGAAATACTTTCACAAAATGTGCCGCAATATGCCCATATTTGACCTTTTCTTGCCGCATAATTTAGTCAAACCTGTTGCATAATCATAATGTTTGTCCTCCCCTACTGTGTAATTCCAATGGCCCTGATTATGCTATAGAGATAGAGAAGGAAAGCAAGAGTAGGAGGCAGGTGCCATCTACAGAGGAGGACAAAAGGGCCTGGTTCATTGCAAAAATATTTTTTTAATAATGAAAATATTACAAATTTCAAAATCATCATTGAAGGGGGCGCGTGGTCTGCAGCCGAGAGGAATGGCCGCGTTCTAAAGCGGCTTCTCGGCCCTCACCCATATCTTCGGCCTCACCTATCAGCCAGTGACTCTGATTCCCCCTGCATCGAGGGGCATGCATCGAAGGCTCACCTGGACGTTGCCACCTGCTCCCGAGCGGCACCTAAGCTCCTGTAGCCACTAACTGATCTCTTGGGCTTGACTGCTCCCTTGGCCTAAAATGGTGGCCGGGACCGCCGACTGCCGCTGGCACTAACTCCGGGACTGATTCTGGGGACTGGGAGCCTCTACTACGAGGGCCCACCGGTGTCGGAACCAGAAGAACCGACTGCCTACTGCCACATGAAGCCTCCACTTCGCTGGTGCAACTGATTGCGGACCATTGCGGCAGATAAAGAGTCTCCCTGGTGCCCAGGGCGGCATATACGAGAGTCCCCGGCTTCAGGCCTACTGCCGGGGACCGCTCCACATTGCCCGCACCTTCGCCAGCCGCTCTTGCAGACTATGGCCTCCCATATTGCGGACTCTGGCTCACCGCTAACCCTTGTGGGGCTAGGGGGGGCCACTGCACCGCAGCACAGTTCTCCGAGGGGCCGCCCTGACAGTGCGGAGCTGGCCTGCATTGCGGCCTAACTCTACTACGCCAGAAAGGGCTCCTACGGCCGAGCTCACCGGGCCCACTTGAACTGCCCTCGGGAGCCTGGATCTCTTGACGACGTGGAGGCTGGGGTGGAACACTCCGTAGGGGCCTAGCCTCCCTTGCTTCGAGGATACCTGCTTGAAACCACAGGTTTGGAAAGAACACTTGCTACCTCACACTTGGCCCTGGATCACGAGGGCGGGACACTTACCCACTCTGCTATGGGGCGCTTGGTCAGTTGAGGTCCTGCTCACGACTGCATAGCTCCATCACATCCCACCCACCCCATATGAACTGCCTACCCAGACTCTCGTGTTCGTGGGGCGCTCCCCTGTGTGACCTGTGGCCTACTGTTTGATAAGTGGCGCTTTTGCGATCCCCTGTGTTTTACTGTCGCTCTGCTTCTCCTCCTCTGCCCCCGCCTGGGCCATAGGCACTCTGGTGCTGTCAGCCTAGCGGGGGTGGTGACGGACTGCCTGAACCAGAGGGGTGAAAGTCTACTCCCGTTTGACCGTTACCGGACCTGCGCCATTGGACCAAATTAGACATATCGGCGCCCAAAATGACCTCCAATAAAGGCAACAGGCCGTCTAACCAGAGACAAATTAATAAACTCTCGTGGGGCTCTAAAGGTCAACCCAAAGAGATGGACCCTGAGCCTGCGCCTAAAACTGCTACCCCTCCTCCGGCAGCACGTACCCCCACACTGGAAGACGTGATGGAGGCGATCGCTGGAGTCCGCACGTCGCTGGAAACCCAAATAGACTCGGTGAATATAGAGGGCACCCTACTGCGAGCGGACCTCCGTAAAATGGACTCAAAAGTGCGAGATATAGAGGTCAAAACCACGGCGCTAATAGACGACACCTCCACCCTCCAGCAACAGGTGACCCAACTACAAAAACAACAGGTGCAGATGGGGGAGCTCCTGGACGACTATGAAGGACGCGCAAGGCGCAACAACATCCGCATCCTAGGTGTTCCGGAACGGATGGAGGGGCTGGCTTCTGACCTCTTTGTTGAAAACCTAATCCTGAAACACCTTCAGCCGAAACAGCTGTCCAACTATTTCTCCATTGAGCGAGCGCACAGGGTCCCTGGGAGAAGACCGAAACCGGGCGCCCCACCCCGACCCATAATTTCCCAGATGTTTAACTTCCGAGACCGGGATATCATCCTTCAAACTGCACGAGCAGGACCCCCCTTACGACTGGAAAACACCCAGATCACACTCTTTCCCGACTTTACGGGGAAGGTTCAGGCTCGCAGACGCAGTTTCCTTGAAGTCAAAAGGTTAGAGCCAAGGATATAAAATACGCTATGCTGTTTCCCGCAAAACTACAAGTGGAGTCGGAGGGAAAGACTTGGTTCTTTTTGTCACCTGAAGAAGTCTGGGACTGGCTCGAGGGATGGCGTCAATCAGGCACCACTCAGCAACATCAACGTGGACCGACCGAGTGGGCCGACCCTGGCCTGCTCCCAGAAAGCCAAGATCTGTTCTCTGATGGCAACCAAGAGGACCTGTGAAGTTGTCAGTTGCCCGCTCCTTTCCATTGCTCAAGTAAGGTATTATCCCGGGACCCGCATGGTACGACTGAGGTCTCTTGATCTTGACTGGCCGGGGACGCAATGGCTCTATGTTCACCCCTGATATTCCACCCATTCCTTTTTAAGGTCCGGACATCATGGAGCGTCCAGGTTGTTTCATTGTTTAATATACTATGTGAATACTGCTGCTGATATAAGTCGATTGAAGCTGCACTAGGCTCAACTATCTGGTTAGCTTTGGGCGAGGGCACACATGGCTCTCCACACACCCCGTATATGTTTGGGAGGGCGACAGGCACTCGCCTAGTTGGGGAGTGGATAGTTTCAAGTCCGCGGGCAGGGTGGGGGGTTGGAATGGGAGGGAGGGGGGTTCTAAGTTGTTTTGTTCTGGTGTTCTTGATTTTCATTGACGTTTATATCAGAGTCTTTCCTTGTCACACTTCACTTCTCCTTCAGGGTCCAAACACGACGGACCGGCCCCCTTGGGTATCACCTGGTCCCCTCCTGATCCTGATCCTTTCTCCCATCCTGTCATGATAGACCGGCGGCACAAGCCGCCTCTCTTACAGCTCTCCTTCAACAGATCCCACACCATCCACCATCATGTCGCGACCCACCTCTAGGACCCTCACGATAATGTCATGGAATGTTAACGGGTTGGGGCACAAAATAAAACACGGCATAGTTCTTCAATATTTAAGGCGCCACTCCCCTGACATCGTGTTATTGCAGGAGACACACTTGGTAGGCAACACCTGTCACGCTCTTCAGAAAGGCGGCTACAAACTACTGGTACACGCGGGGTATACCTCTGGATCCCGTGGCACTGGGATTCTTGTTAAAAAGCGCCTCACACTCACTTACACCAAGACATGGGCTGACCCTCTGGGCCGCTTTGCACTGGTTGAGGCCGCTTGGGAGGGACATCCACTAAACATTATCTCTGCATACCTCCCACCAACCCTAGTTTGGGACTCCCTCAGAGAGCTGGGCGCCCGACTACTAGGCCTCCCCAAAGGCACACTCCTAATCGGGGGGGACTTTAACATGACAATGTGTGATGAATTGGACCGATGACCTAGGCGCACTTCACATAGACAGGGCTCAGATCTGTCCAACTTTGCTCATGCTATGGGGCTTGAGGACGTTTGGCGTACTTACTATCCCGACACACCTTACTTCACACACTACTCTAACGCACATAACAGCATGTCCCGAATTGATTATTTATTCTGCCCCACAACAGACATTGGCTTCTTCATTCGCCCAAATGGCGTTCCCCGAGGCATCTCTGATCACTCACCTCTTAGTGTTGACCTAACCTATCACCGCCAATTCACTCGGGGTCCCATTATTATTAACCCCCTGGCTCATGCTTGATCGAGCGAACTGAATTTTGTTTTGTGTAAAATGTTGGCTCGGTGAGCTCAGCTGTCACGCTCTGGGAGGCATACCTAGCGGTTGTTTAGGGTGAGACATTAGCACTCAAGATGGGGTATCTACGGAAACACAACAAACAGATTCTTCAGGCCGAAACTGACCTTAGCCTTGAAACGTCCCACAATGCTGCCCCCTCGGAAGAAACGGCTCGCCGTCTCCGAGCCCAGCAGCTGGCCCATAAAGCACTAGCACAGGAAAAGGCACAAGCTCGATTACTCCACAAGCGCCACCGCATATACGAATTCGGTGACAGCACGGGTAAGATGCTTGCATGGCTGGAACGGCGTGAACAGGGGTCTAGATGGGTGTCATCTATAATAAGACCGGATGGGTTCAAAATTGTGGATCCACAAGACATAGCGGAGGCCTTCGCTAACCATTTGGAAATTATTTACACCGCTGGAGCGTGTTATACTTCGGAGGAATCCAGACAACTTCTGGATGAGATGCGCCTAGCTACCATCTCAGATGCTGACAAAGAGACCCTAGACGCTGACATTACGATAGAGGAACTCACTACAGCACTCTTTGCCGTTAACTCCGGCAAGGCCATGGGCCCCAACGGGGTCCCCATTGAATTTCTGAAGGGCATGGTTCCGTGAATCGTCCCCCATCTCAAAAACATGTTTGAAGAAAGCCGTGAAAATGGTACCCTACCGCTCGATCAACGATTAGCCTCCATCGCGGTCATCCTTAAGTCGAATAAGCCGCCCACTGACTGCGGCTCTTATAGACCGATTTCTCTGATTAGTGCGGAGGCAAAGGTCCTGGCTAAGCTCCTGGCAAATCGCCTCCTTACCGTGCTTCCCTCCCTAATACACGACGACCAGTCGGGTTTCCTTCCGGGACAGAACACGGCCCTAAATCTACGGAGGGTTAATAATGTCTTGAGTCGGCAATCTATCATACAACAAGACGCCGCCATTCTGTCCCTTGATGCCACGATGGCATTCGACTCGATTGAGTGGCCACATCTCTTTGAGGTTCTGCTTAGATTCGGCTTCGGGCCCAATTTCATTAGCTGGGTACGACTCCTATATACAGACCTATTGGGCCAAGTCCGGGTCAACAACCATACGTCTCGGCAGTGTCGACTCCACAGGGGGACCCGGCAGGGATGCCCCTTGTCACCACTGTTGTTTGCCCTCACCCTCAAACCCCTAGCCCATTGGGTCTGCACAGACGTCTCCATTAGAGGCCTCCAATGGAATGACGAGATAACTGACAACATTTCCCTTTATGCCGATGACATCCTGGTATACATAGCCTCCCCTAGGTCCTCTATTAATAGTTTATTCCATGTCCTTACTAACTTCGGGAAATACTCGGGCTACTCGATTAATTGGGCTAAATCAACACTGTACATGCTACATGGCCCCCCGCCCCGTCTACCCCGGGGGTTTTCCATCGCAATGGCCCCAGACGGATTCAAATGCCTAGGTAGTAAGTAAGTAAAATATCTTTATTCGATTGTTTACATATAACAATCATAAAAGTACATTTCATAGACATTTAAACACACAATAAAAATTATAAGAAGAGTGTTACTACATGAACACGAACACAAGCGGGATTACAAAGTTATAGTTAAAAGAGATAAAAATAAAAATACAGTTTGAGTTAAAAAGATATTCCTATCAGTAGCAAAATTAGTTAACCTTCCATGCTTTTTCTATGTTCAAGTGCTAGTTTTAAAAAGCTACATACAAACATGGTACATTCACTGTTTAACATTTGGAGGTAATAAAGTGCTGTTCTGATTTGTGCAAAATACAGCTGTTTAAGTAGAGGTTTTAAAAACAGATTACGGGGAACTGTGTAATACGGGCAAAGAAATAAAAAGTGTGCCAGGTCTTGCGGAGACTTATTGTCGCAGCCGCAAGCTGGCAACACTTTTCCTCTATGTGCCCCACTTGGTACAGCTAACAATAGATGAATCATATCGAATCGAAATCTTGTCAACAAGAAGCGATCATATCCCGACAAAGGCCAAGCTAGGTAGGGTTCCATATGTGGACACTTTTTTGTGAGAGCATGCAATCTCACGCTGTTTTTCTTATACTCGCTCTCCTCCCTCGCCAAGCGCCTGGATGACATAAAGGTGTTCTTCATATATAATACATCAGTTTTAGTTATTTTCTCAGGGGCTAGAAAAAGGTCCAGCCGACCTAGTTCAAGGAAACATCTTCTAACGTATTTTATCCACGGGATCTTAAACCTCCCTTCCCACTCTAGTGCCTCTTGCAGGATGTTTCTAGTGAGGGGGATATCTATGTTTAACCAGCTATTCAGCCAGCACAGCAAGGGATTTACAGCTAACCTATCACTTAAGTAGGGCATACCAAGTTCCTCGTGAACAGAGAAGTTTGCCGTACCCCTAGGTAGCCTTAAAACTTGCTTTAAAAAGTTATTTTCAGTGACCTCAAGGGCATCTAAAGATTCAGACCCCCATATTTCACTCCCATAGCACGCGACTGCAGTGCTTTTGGCTTGGTATAGCTTCAAAACAGCAGCCACCGGGCTATTACCCATTTTCTTTGCAAAGTCCATTATTGCTGCGTTTGCACGCACTACCTCACCCTTTTTCTTTTGTATTGCTGGTGCCCATGTTAATTTATGGTCGAAAAGGACACCAAGATACGAAAAAGTCTTGGTTATCGGTATTTTTTCACCATTTACAGAGTGGGGGTATATTTTTTTGGGACCTAAACCTGTCATCATTGTAAAGGATTTTGAATTATTGATGCTCAGGCCTCGGGAATTCATAAATGCAAAAAAAGAGTCTAACAAGGTTTGAAGACCGATCGCCGTTCTGGAGATTAGGACGGCGTCGTCCGCGTATAGCAGGACGGGCACGCCCTGCCTTCCTATATATGGATAGTCTGTACCAGTTTTTAATAAATGCTCCTCCAGTTCATTGATGTAAAGATTAAAAAGAAACGGGGCTAAGATGCACCCCTGCCTAACACCCCGATTTATCCTAAAATCCCTGGTTACTTTCGTATCTTGGGTATAACGAACATTTGCTCTTGTGTCCGAGTGGAGATCAGCTAAAAAATTGATAAGGTTTTGCTCCACTCCCATTTTTTGCAGGACCTCCCAAAGCCTGCCTCTGTCAACGCAATCAAAAGCGGACGATAAATCCATAAAGGCCATATAAATGGTCCCTTTTCTTGCCATGGTATATTTGCCGTTTATTAACTACAGGTTCAGACATTGAGTTATCGTAGAATGACCTGGTCTGAACCCGTATTGTATTGGCGACAATATGTTGTTTTCGATGGCCCAAGCTATCAGCCTATTTAAAATGATGCCCCCCACCACTTTGGCAACTGAATTAATCAGCGATATAGGTCTGTAACATGTTGCACTACTACGGTCGCCCTTCTTGAATACAGGCACTATGGTCGAAGACCCCCAGGACTTTGGGCAGCCAATTGAGATTCCGGCATTTATTACTGCAGTAAGAACTGGGGCCCATAAATGAATATTTGATTTAAATAAATCGGGAGGAATGCCATCAGGACCAGGTGCTTTGTTGCTGGTTAAACCCTGAATCCCCTTTTCTACCTCCCCCACTGTAAAACACAACAATTCTTCATCAGAAGTTTTAAAAACAAAATCCGCTTGTGGCTCGTCACTTTTAAAAATTGTACTATAATGTGATATCCACTCTTCCTCGGGTATGTTAGTCCCAAGCGTAGGATTGCTGGGGTCATCAAACAGAGGCTTGTTTATGATGTTCCAAAACTTAGAACTGTTACCCAGGATTGCAGGGTCACACAAAGATTCCCATATGCCTGCTTTCACTTCTTTTTTCCGAGCTGCCAAGGCTGTCTTATATTTTGCTCTCAAATTCTTTATAAGAACAGGATCTCTTGGGATAGCCTTAAGTGCTTTTTTTAGGTTTCGTCCGGCCTTAGAGCATGCTTGGTCAAACCATCTTGGTTGGTGTTCATAATGACCCTTCGCTGGTATGGTTAGCAATTGTCCAACTCTATCGACCACAACGGAAAAGGCGATTAAGGTCGCTTCAGGCAAGGTGGTAGGAGAGACACAAAGGCCTAATTCTTTGCCACAGCTGGTATTAATTTAGCTGTACAAAGTATTACTATTAACCTTTGACCATTTCAAACGTCGATTTCCGTTTATTGGTTTTAGAGAACCACAATCATTCCGTGGCTTCCGGTGTTCAAAAATGCCTCCTCCAATTTGAATAGAAAGAGGATTATGGTCACTGAAGATACTTGTTTGAATTTCAAAATCGGTGACTAAGTCGACAAGATCTCTAGAAAGAAGAATGTGATCTATGTAAGAACCATTTCCAAAGCCTTTGTACGTGGGGACATCAAAGATGTGAGAATCCTCCGATATGGACATTGCAACAGTTAAGTTCCTGTCATCAGTTAAGTTGTTGACGTAGGTGCCACGCGTCGAATGGTCAAAATGGAAACCAGACCTCTTGTTACATCCTAGGAGGCCAATAGGTGTCGTTACAGGATTGCCACATGGATGCACATTGAAGTCTCCAGCGATGAGGGTGCTTCGAGGCAGACTTGCTGCTTTAGCTTTTAAGAAGTTGTGTAGATAGAGGATGTTACACTCCCTGTTTGGAAGTACAGCATTATTGAAATTAATGAGGGTGAGTGCCCTTTTACCACTCCTAAGCACCAGGGCTTGGATATGTCTGTTATCAGATGCTCTATTTGAAATCTGACAGATAAGTGCGAGGCTGATGTAAATTGCCAAGCCCCCCTTAGATCTTCCGCTATTCGACGGGGCTGCCGGTTGGAAAAAACTTTGGAAGCCCTCAATATGTACATTAACATCTTCCAGCCATGTTTCTTGGAAACACAGAACGGTATAGTTTTTTATATATGCCACCCATATTGGGTCATTTACCTTGGCAGCCAGACCGGCTACATTCCAGGATAAGAGTTTTATAATGCCTGGTAATGTATGGCCTAGAGCTACTACCTGGGCCTTGTTTATGGATGGAGATATCACTTGATCCCCTCGATCAGTCATTGTGTCTGCTTGCGTTTCATTGGTGGTAAGTAAAGGGTTTGCGTCACTAGGGACTGTGCAATAGACTTGAGTGGAAGAATGTGAGAGACTGCGCCCATTTGGAATCAGCGTGCTCTCTGATTGGTGTACTGATGGAACTGCCTTAGATGTTTCGCCTGACTCTTGAATAGAGATATATGTACACTCTAAAGTAGTGCTCACTATTTTGTGGGGAAATGCTTCCCTATTTGGGGACTCAGGAGGGGTAGAATGGGGGGACGAAAGTACGATTTGTCAATCAATCTCATCCAGATAGTCTGGAGCATAGAAAGCGTCAAATCTGTTTGAAATGGGAACCCCGTATTGCATATTTAGATGATGTGGGTATGAGTAGTACTGCTGTTGTGGGCGGGATAAAAACTCCCTTCTCTCTTGTTGTCTTATGGGATAGCTATTTAGCCTACTCGGCCGTGGGGGTTCCGGCCTATAATTAGTCAAGTCCATTAAGGTGGACGGGCCGTGAGGCCATGCGGTTTCCCTGGATTGATAATGAGCTGTTGGCTCAAGCAACCCCCCCTGACCATAGGTTGGCTGTAATTGTGTTATATTTTGGCTAGGGTTATTAGAAGGGTAAAAATAGCTCAAGTCCATAGTGCGGATCAGACTATTTGTCACACCGCTTTTCCAACTGCTAATAAAACTAGCTGCACGACTGTCAACAAAGGTTACCACGATACAATCACCCTCAGTCAATTTAAATCTGGTTCCCACCCAGTCTACCCTTCTCACATGTGAGATATGACCATTTATATGTTGTGGAAACGGTCTATGGGTTGTCAACCAATGGTTCACCTTATTTTTTATTTCCACTTGAGATTCTATCCTCTCACCCGCTAGTTTGGGTACACCAATCATAACGATGGTATATAGACTGGATTCAGGTGGAAGATTTATATGAAGTGGTCTTTTAGCTACCACCGGTTTTAACAATTTATCTCCTGTTTGGTTTGTAGGTATACTCTGGTTAGATGTTTTAATATGACTCAATGGTTCTATATGGGTTGGTGCTGGTTTGACCGGGGAGCTCTCGGCGGCCCATTCACATTCCTCAGTTTCAATGTCAGGTAAAGTTTGGGCATTACTCAAGGTTGCGGCCACTATGTGGGGTGGATTAACTCCTCCGTCTAAGTTTATTGCAGGTTTGGTAGGAGGGGTTTTTTCCTGGCAAGTTGGCAAATTTTGTTTATTGCCAGTATTATGTGTGGCTTTCTTTGCCCGTGCATTTTTATTGCTGGTTGAAGCGAGGGAACTACTAGCTGGTACAAAAGTAGAAGTTGATTGAGGTGCGTTCACTATTTTGAGCAAGGTGGAAAATGCATCATTTTGGGCCCTTTCAAATTTCCCTAATGCCTTCTCAATGTTGATAACTCTCTCACTAATAGGCAACAAGAGAGACTTAAGTAGGGTTTCTAGTTCACCCAAAAGTAATTTATTATTTATCAGTGTGTGATCTGTCTGATCTGTGTGGTGTATAGACGTGTTTGTAAGGATGGTCTGCTCTTTACTCAAAGGCGGGCCTGGATCCGGACTGGTTGTAGATGGACATGGGATCACTACTTTAGAGGCAAGGTTAGCCAGTCTAAAAGTAGACCAGATGTCCTTGGCTGAGTAGTGTTGTTTGGCCTTAAGCCGAGGCATTTTTTTAACTAAAGATGTTTTTTTACTTCGTGTTCCACGACACCTAGTTGTATTTTTTGTCGCATGACTTATTCCGGGGGCAGGTTTTGTTGTTATAGATGTTAAACCTCCCGCAAGTGGGGCCCCTGGTTCTAGATGGACTATGGGCGACAAACATGTGTTGGTACCATTGTCGCTAAGCAGCATAAGACTATTGTCCCTACTATTGCCTATAGAGGGTATAGACAGGGCTATTGGTGTGTTGTCTCTGGTTTGGGGACTAGAAAGCCCTGTAAATGACAACATTAAAATAGTCTCTTGAGAATTCATTGTGTTGTCCATAGTGTTAACGTTTTCGGTAGTATGTAAAGAGAGGTCCGGAAAACACAGGTCTGGAGTTAGTGAGAGGCGTCTTTCTGAATCCTGGATGGCATCCGCCACTACACTGATCGTTTTCTGTAGCATTAGATCGATGGCAGTTATTGTAGGAAGAGGGGTATTGGAGACATTTTTTATTCTAGTTGCAGATCTCGTGGTCACAGGAGTCTTTCTAGTTTTAAACATCTTGACTTGATTTTTTAAGTCTGACAATAACAATTTACCCCTTAAACAAAAACTGGGATGAAAAAAGTACAAAGGATCACCTTGGTTGGTTTTTACGGCACAAAGTATCAAGGGGGTGGCCCGCCCCGTCCTCCTCGGTCCCCTGAGGGCCACAGAGGGCCCGCCCTTTGCCCGGGCTTAGCCCGGCGCAGTCCCGCGTGCTCCCGCGACGCGGGAGGTGAGTGCCGTTTTATAGCGCCTCCTGGCGCGCTCCGCCTCAACGCGACTTCCGGTCGCGGATGCCGCTGGGAGTTGTGGTTTTACTCTGTGTCTCCCCCACACTGCGGCAGCGGTGTTGGAGTGAGGCTGCGGCGGGGGGGTGACAGGCAGCGGTGGAGCAGCGTCGTAGGCAGCAGTCCCGGTGTCACAGGAATCCCTCAGGCAAATAAGGCGTCCGTTAACTGTGTGCAGGCAGGAATACAAGCACCCGCTCCTCAGCAGGTGAGTGCCGTTTTATAGCGCCTCCTGGCGCGCTCCGCCTCAACGCGAGTTCCGGTCGCGGAGGCCGCTGGGAGTTGTGGTTTTACTCTGTGTCTCCCCCACACTGCGGCAGCGCTGTTGGAGTGAGGCTGCGGCGGGGGGATGACAGGCAGCGGTGGAGCAGCGTCGTAAGCAGCAGTCCCGGTGTCACAGGAATCCCTCAGGCAAATAAGGCGTCCGTTAACTGTGTGCAGGCAGGAATACAAGCACCTGCTCCTCAGCAGGTGAGTGCCGTTTTATAGCGCCTCCTGGCGCGCTTCGCCTCAACGTGACTTCCGGTCGCGGAGGCCGCTGGGAGTTGTGGTTTTACTCTGTGTCTCCCCCACACTGCGGCAGCGCTGTTGGAGTGAGGCTGCGGCGGGGGGATGACAGGCAGCGGTGGAGCAGCGTCGTAGGCAGCAGTCCCGGTGTCACAGGAATCCCTCAGGCAAATAAGGCGTCCGTTAACTGTGTGCAGGCAGGAATACAATGCCTAGGTATCTATGTTACATCAGACCCCAAGGTGTTCCATGATCACAACCTATTAGGTCCCCTGCGAAGATTACACAGTGACGTGGCCCACTGGCAATCCCTCCCACTCTCCCTCCCTCGCAGGGCGGCCTTGTTTAAAATGCTGGCGCTCCCGCGTTTCCTATACACCCTGCAAAACTGTCCCTTTATGATCCCGGACTCCTACTTTAGCCTTGTGGAAAGTGACATCCGTCTTCTGTTGTGGGATGGCGGGGCAGCCCGCATCACCCTCTACAAACTCTGCCAAGGCTGGTACGACGGAGGCATTGCCTTACCTAACCTCCGCCTTTACTATTGGGCGTCACAACTGGTGGCCGTTAATCATTGGATACATGGTTCACCCTTGGATCCGGCCTTCCTTCTTGACAGATGTCAGACTGAATGAGAGGGCTACCTGGGGGCCCTATACAGTAAACCGGTCAGGAATAGATATGTTGGACCCATGGCACACACGGTCGCAATATGGCATAGAGCCAACAAGAGTATGGGGTGGTCGGCTAAACTCACCAAGGCAACACACTTATGGCCATCGCAACGCTTGGGTTCCCTTTGCTTCCTTCAGGGATTCGACAAATGGGACACCATAGGGATTTTGACGGTGGGAGACCTTGTCCATAGGGGTAAATTACTGACATGCGCTGATCTTCAGGCCAAATATTCCCTTGCATTGACAGAATCTTTCCGTTACCTGCAAATTAAACACGCCATCCTCGCCGCCATCCCAGACCTCACGTCCATACCTGAGTACTCCCCCCTGGAGGATAGACTACTGTCGGAACCTCTCCCTGCAAAAGCCATCTCCTCCACTTACCGCAAGCTTTGTAACAATCTCCCCGACTCCTTCCAGTCCTTGCGTGACAAATGGGAGGGAGACTTGGGTCCCTTAGATGATGGGGAATGGCAGGCGGCCCTAATGTCCCCTAGAGAATCGGCTATTTGCCATCGGTTCAGACTAATTCAACGGAAGGTTTTACATAGAGCTTACATGTCCGCTCTTACCTGTGTCTGCGGGGCTGCGGCTTACCCGGCACTTTCTATCACATCCTATGGGACTGCCCGGTGGTGCAACACTTCTGGGGTGGAACGATTCGTAAAATGAGTAGCTCCTTGGGTAAGCCACTCCTACAGTCGCCAAAAGAATGTGTCCTTAATATATGGGGGGCCACAGACCAGAATGAACTGGAATTACAGTGGGTGGCGTTGGATTTTCTACTAGCTAAGCGCTCCATTGCAATGAGATGGGGCTCACCTGATAAACTGCTGGTGGTGGGCTGGATGGCTGAGATGGACCGCTGCATGATTGCAGAGAAAACGGTGTACAAAATAAGAGGATGCCCCAAGAAGTGGGACAAGAAATGAGGACATTGGAACAAATATCGAGGTGAACTCTGTGAATCTTTGACAATTGAGTTGGCCATGGGCCGTGCTGGACCCACGGGACGAACTGTATGCTAAATTAATTTTTTTACTTGATTTGTACCTTGATTCAAATGTGTCGTTTTGATTGTGACTGGTTTCCTGACTCTGCTTTTTCCTAATAAAATCTTATGTTAAAAAAAAATAAAAATCATCATTGAAATCAATTCAGACATTAAAATTCATATTTACTGCAGTATCATGGTTGATATTGATGTAAGGTTATGAGCAGTGCACTATGGGTCACAAATAATGGTCACTTTACCCAACCAATAATAGTGAATGTATGGATTTTTCGCTTGCAATATTTTATACTAAATAGAACAGATAGCACAGTGAAAATATCACTACAGATTTTCAGCAGACATTAGTCTCAAATTAACCTAAAAATTGCCACATTGCACTTCTAGCAGTCAATAGTTTTGTGATGGAGTTATGCACAATTATTAATATTCATTCCAAGTAAGACGAATATATGGAATGTATTAGTAGTTGTCCAGAGTAACTCAATCGTTAAAAATAGATATTTTAGTGCAATGTATATCTTAAGAAAATAGCCGTGCGTCTTTTAGTCAAGTTTGAAATGCACGTTACATGTTTGCCATCTGGTATACTGCTAATGATGTTAAGTAGCAAAAGGCCATCTGGTTTTACTTGCTCAGAACGCTTTTAATAGAAATGTGAAGTTGTAAAAATAAAAAAACACATAGTTGTACCTTTCCGGAATGTGGTTTAATGTTAAAGCATAAACTAACATGTTTATTTAAAGCATCGAAGATATATTTGAAAAGCAGAAAGGGAAGCGTTGAAAAAAGGACTTTAAAAAGACGTCGAATACAAATATTACTTCTCAACACAATGATTAAAGAAATCGATTTCAACCTGAAAGTCGGATATTATCCTCAGCAGCAGCCCTAAAACTCTGTAAATGTTAGACCGTTTTGGACATCAGCAGCACGGTGTTTCGTCGTGTTGTAAAACGCCTCTGTGACCAAGGTTAGGAGTCGGCACCGCTTAGCAGACAGATACAAAATGAAAACACAGCCCTGATTACTGGTAGACTGGTGAAGGTTTCACTGAACCCAAGGGTATTGGTAATACCTCATATTCTGAGTTGACAATCTAAAAGGGGGAATTACCCGAGATTATACACAGGTCAAATCTGCCGAAATGTTACTAGTGGAGAATACCAAGCGGTGCGGTAATTAGGGCGGCACTTGGAATTCCAAGACCTACGCAAACAGTAGTAGTTCCATCTGAAATCAGTGACCCTCTCATATCCTAAGTAAGTTCAAATATATCTTTGCGTTAGCAGGGATTTTTACCCTATTTTAATACATAAATCTAATAAAAGTCATACATAATCTAGTCCCAAGTAAACTGACCCAGTAAATCAAAGACATGCCTTTCTCAAACTTGCCAGTTCCTTTAAAGTCATCAGCAGGTGCTGCATAAACCATATCGCCAAAGCAGATTTCTAGAACACATCTGCAATCCTTACCACTACTTACCAAACAAAAAGGAACACTTTCAATACCCCTTTCTCATCTAAGCTTTTGTAGGAAATTGACCAGAATTCTGCTTGATTGAGCGTAAGAATAGCTATAAGTTTAAAGAAAATCTGTGGCACGACAAACACCTCCCCATTTTTCTTTTAGACGAAGCAATATGGTCAACTAGTCTACTGGACCAGAGCACACTGTCCTCTGTCAAGTGCATGATTTTCTGTTTTGCTCACTAACACACCACTAGACTCTTTTGGGTGACATGGGTACATCTAAAGTAATACATCTTTTGACACTGCTGACTTCTGACCAGGCCATGGTGCTCGTAATGATTTGAGGCAGCTGATTTAAGAGTAGAAGACTACCACCCTTTCTACCTTCACCACCGCGTGAGACTTCCTACCACCTCTCCCTTTGTAAATCAGTGTATTGTATCAGGAATAAGCCCCATAATGCCCCCTAGCTTTGTGTGGTGTGCAGGAGAGTGATTGTGTATGGTTAGGGTATGAATAAGGGAGACCCTTGTCACAGAGTCCCCTATTTGTATGTAGCCCCTAAGGGTCAAGTGTGCTCACTGAATAAATCAGGAAGACACCTTAGTGCTCCCCTGACCAGGAACATCTTGGTTCAATGGATCAGTATGAGAGAGGAGACACTTAAGCAGAGAAACTGGGCAAGTGCATCAGCAAGGACTGGACATCTACAACAATATGATAGGCTGACTGTGCCCCGTACTCCCTGTGTCCTGTTCTAGTGGTAAAGCACCAGCCTCTGCAATTGTACCTGTTTGGGCAGAGATTGTCTAGATTCCAGTCCACACCTGAGAGTGTGATTCCGACTGACACTGTTTGCCTTGGAGCTGTGGTCCACCTCAAAGGAAAACGCGCTTTGGTGTAAACGGCCATCCCTAAAATCTGTGTCCAACTTTCAATCTGAATGGTCACTTTGCTCGGAATCCAAGTGCCTCTATACTGCATATAAGCTGACCCCTTTAGCCTAGCCATTGTTAACCTTTTAATTTTTTTCCAAATGTTTTATTAGAAGGAAACATCAGCAAGCGATACAGTAATATTGACATACGCGTTGATCTAGCTACATCATATCAGACATATGACAAATAAAGATATATGTGAAGCCCCTTAAAGCAAAATAAGGAAGAGTGGGGGGAAGTATGAATGAGAAAGTTAGAGTGTAGAACGAGAGAGAAGGAAGAAATCCCCATTATTCAGCTTTCACTTTAAAACGCACTCCTTTCCTGTTTGGAAAAAAACAGGAACTAGAGGCAGAAATTGTGCTTGTCTCCCTTGGAAGGGTAGGGAATATACCCAGGTCTCACAAAAAGACTTTGATCCTGCCCCAGACTGAAAGGAGACAATTTCGTAGACCACTGTGCATGTGGATAACTTGCCTCTTTTTAGTTTACTGCCTAGAGTTCAACTTGATGGTAGCAACACTTGCATGAGGATCCCAGTTAGACTGAGGCTGTTGAGACCAGGAGGCTCTCACATTGCTTATCAGAACCTGCATTACCCTGGAGCGATGCTAATTCCTGGAATAAGGACTTGTTTGCCTCCACCTCGTGCTGCAGTGATCACCCAAGTGGCACTGATCCATTGCATGAGGGTCCATGTGCCTCAGTCATGTCACTGCTGGTGTGAATCCCCAGCAAAGCTGAATCCTGGAATCAGGGCCGGCGTTCCTCCACTTCAATGCCACAACTACAGCCTCTTCCCCTGAAGTGCTATTAACTTCAGACCTTAGATCTTTGTGCCTCTGCTCCATGGTGGCACACTGGACTCCCCTGGAAGCAGCGCTGACCCTCACTTGAGACCGGGTGTGCCTTCACTCCTCATCCTTGCAACAGCAACTCTCCCCTTGCATTGCTAACCCCTGGGACATGGGTTCCAAAGCTTTGACTCCCACTGCATCTGAGACAACAATGATTCTAAGGGAGTTGTTTGAAGATTACTTTAAATTACAACCAGACTGTCAATGTTATGGAAATGTATTTGGTGTGATAGAAAGTCTATTTGCAAACAAAGGCCTGATTTAGACTTCGGCAGAATTACTCGTCACAAAGGGGACAGATATGTCATCCGTCATTAATATAAATCCAATAGGATATTATGGGATTTGTATTTCGTCGGACCGGATATCTGTCACCGTTGTGAGGGAGTAACCCATTTGCCGAAATCTAAATCAGGCCCATAGTATTTACATATATCAGAAATATGACTCCAATTGTCAAATCAAAAGACTTGATCAAGAGTACAACAGTTACGGAAAACTTCAATTTTGCAATGATGGTAAGAATGAAGAAATGTTTCTTGGTGTCTTGAAAATGTCGGCAAAAAAATATACATTTAAATACTGTATGACTCCGTTACAAACTCAACCTCAAGAATATTTTTGGAACTTTTGACCCTTTGGACAGTGTCCGAGGGTCAATATTAGGACAGGCGGTAGGAAAGTGCAATCGTGAGCAGCCTTTCAGATGTTGGAATGTGCTAAGAGATGAGTGAAATATTCTGATGCATCAACTACTGTCCTGAAAACCTGTTAGTACTAGAGAAACCCAGAAATTGGAGACATAGGGTCAGATTTACAAGCCCCTTGCACTGCCAGTACGTCACTTTTTGTGATATATATATACTGGCCGCGCATTTCTTTGCCCCATATTTACAAGGACAGGAAAAGCCACCCTGCATGTCTTTTCCTGTCCTTGTAAATATGGACCCTATACACGCAGCACTTTGCGTGAAAGTGACGTTCCATGGGTGTTGCTGTGGGTGTCCTCGTTTTTTCTTCTTTCAATGCGTGGTGCATTCTACAGCACACATTGAAAGAGGAAAATGCCTGTAGTGATGTTTTTCATACCGGAAGGTGCCCGTTCCTTCACAAAAACAATCTCCCCATGACGCAGGCATCCTTGCACCATGGTGCAAGGGTGCCTGCGCAGGCGCATGGCAGCAGTTTGTGCGCCAGCGCAGGGGAGTGCACAGGAATGCGACATATCATTGTAAATATGTCACATTCCTGTGCTGTGAAAGTGCTGCAGCTTGGCACAGACAAAGGGCTAGCAGTTCTGCGCTGCAGCACTTTCTTGTAGACCTGCCCCATAATGTCCTTTTCTTTGCCACTTGTAGAGAATGGTGTCAAACTGTTCTTGTCAGAGGCTCCCATTAAACTGAACTACTGAAGCCGTACACTCTAATAACAGTAAACACCTGCCAACAAAAACAAACATGTTTTAACCATAGGATTGTCTAATAAGGCACAAACACTCATTGTTTGAAAGAGTCTGAGGTTTGGCATGGATGCTTTGCTGCTGAATGTGGTCTGATTACAACCAGAGGCTAAAGCTGTCTTTAGCTCCGACTTACAAAAGTAGAACTTTACGTTATGGCCATGTTATAAATTCAGAGCACAATAAACAGATTTACCTAGCACTTCTTGGCGTGGCGATAGAATCCCAAATATTATTTGTCTGCTATTGAATTGTAACGCTGAAAATTATATATTACATATGTGAAGTTCATTTCTCTATACTTTGGTAATCCAAAATGTAGTAGGCTTGAGCTAGTTAGTACTCCATGGAGCATGCTTTACTCAATGTCAACAGGATGTCAATCTTTAAAGGAAAGGATGGTTACCAAAAGGCTGGGCTGAGTCCCGTGACCTTGATCGCTTAGCCTGTCTCCCAGTCATTCTTTGTAGAGATAAAAGAAGCGTGATCATAAAAACCTGTAATGTATTGACTTTACCAGAGCAAGACACCAAGTAGACAAAATAAAATATCGACAATGGTCAACAACAAGCCGAGTGCTTTCATCAAGTTACTTAGCGCTATCAAGTTACTGGCACCATTTTGCACCTTAAAATACATAAAATCAAAAGGGATTCCTGCGAGACATTAGCAAATACTGTCAATGAAGGTAGCACCTATGTGTTCAGCCTGACTGCTCTTGTGTTTGCTGTTTCGTAGCGCCATGAAGAGTTTAAGTACGCTTAATGAATAACGTAGCCATTAACAGGAAGACAAACGTAACACCTGCAAAATGATATGTACATCTTTCAAATCTATCAAACCAGAAAAAAGTTTCACGCAAATTCTTCAATATAATGGAAACCTGTATCAAGTGCACTTACCTAAACTATACGAAGAACAGTTATGTTGCTTGAAACGTGCCCAAACTCCAAATGCCACTCTATTAGTCACATTTACACTTACACTCACACACTTTTTCACCAACGCCCAAATGTACATTTCTCAATACAAAAAAAACTGATAATGAAGTAAAATTATTTAATTTGCATGTATACATTTCCTAAGAATGCACTCTTATTTACCAGGCTGCCTCATAAATAATTTTTTCAATGTATCTTCAAGGGTCTATTAGAAATAACATCCCTCGCAAACACCAAACTTGTGGAATCAGCTGCTTCGAACCTGGTCATTAGTGAACACTGGGGCATATGTATAAGAACTGCTGCAAACTAAACGTAATGCTAGTTAGCGACAGTTTTCTTAACGTAGCCTATCACTATGTTGGCGATGTATTTACATGGCAATAGCTTCTAGTAGCTGCAGTGAAAACTACCGGTAACACTAGCGTGAAGGCGATACAAATTTTGACGTTAGCGGGCGAAAACTGACGAAATTAGCTGAAAAAACCTTCACGTTAGTCAGCCCAACATGATGTTTTTTGCCTCTGAAGGCAAAACTAGCCTATAAGTCCACCTCCAATGAAAAATAGGAAATAAAAGCAATGGAATGCAGAATGGGGCAGCCAGAACGAAGTGTAGCACAGATCAACACCCCATTAAGCCCCTCAAAAGCCAGGATGACCAGCCAGAGTCCCATTGGAAGAAGAAATTCGGGGCTACATCTATAAAAAGAGGTGCATCGCTGTGCCAAACCAGTGATGCATCACTTTTCATTGCACACTCCTTGCAAACACCATGGCATCCAAAACCTTAAAAGCGTGGACATTTCCCAGGGCCCAGAGACCTTGCTGCGGCTGCGTCTGGGATGCAGAGGTGCTGTGGAGTCGCTGGGCTGTGGAGGTAGATATTGAGGTGCGGTGACCTTCCTTACCTAGTGATGACATCTGGCAGGTTGCATGGAGACACATTGTTGACCTGTGTGAGAAGATCACCTTGCACCCCTTTGAGCTGTGAACAGTAGAGGCACTCCTGCGCACCAGCAAAGGGAGGTCTGCATCGCATACTATGATCCAACACTACGCTTGGGTGCACGGAGGAGATTATTAATGGTGGGCTGTGCCACTCTGTATCACAGGGCATAGGATATTGTGCTGGCCGGACATTGTGGAGGGTGAGGCTCCTGAGCTGTAACAAACTTGTGGGGCGGGTACGCTGCAACTTTGCACCTCAGGGGGCCATTTTGCCACATCTGCATCAGGAGGTTCCCCAGCGGACTTGACGGCGACTGCTGTACCGTGACTTGTGAAATCCCACCTGGCTGAGGCTCCTGCTGGCTGAGTCACAGATCTGGAGAGAGTGCTCTGCATTGAGCCCCAGTGTCAATGTTCAGGTGAGGCTAAGGTAGGAGACATAGCAGAGAAGGCCCAGGGGTGAATTGGGCCCAGGTCTAGCGTCTGTGGGTGACGTACACTGTTCCCTGAGCAATCCCTGCCCTGCTTCTGACTTACATCACTGAGGGCACCACACAAGACTGATGGGGGACTCCACTAACTCCCTCAAATCGCTGAGAATGGCCATTGGTGGCAGTGGGTGCCAGGGGCACTGGGGCCGGTTCTGGCCCAGTACCTTGGGTATGCAGCTTGATCCGCTGTTACTCACTGGGGAACTGAGGAACACAACATATGGTTGCCACTGTCAGATCAGAAGATGTAACCCGGTAGTGCTGCCTTTTTTTGCCCCCTGTTACTTTGCTTTTGGGTGTACGGGGGACTAATCCTTAGTGGACTTCTTCTTTCCACAGTGCTGCACCATCTGGTTGCTGCTGTCTCCATCTGCTACCATCCCCATCTGCTAATGCTTGTTCCTCTGACATAGTTGTCAGGTGTTTGAGTCCCTCCTTCACCCTCAGGCTCCTGCTTACGCCTCATCCCTGGTGGTCCACTGGTAGAGCGTCACTGCTCTGCAGCTTGACTGCCCTTCTGTCCCTCTTGTCTGCTGTTCCTGTTCATCTTTCTGCTCTTCTTTATTGCTTTCCTACCTTTTTCTTTATTTTGTTTTCTTCGCTGTGTTTGGCTTTGCTTTTCCTGTGCTTTTTTGCATTTCCTTTTCCCCTGTCCTCTCCCTCGTTGCTGCTGCGATCACCCTGTCACCACCCCTCCAGTGTCCTTTCCCGCATTTCCCACCTCACAGCTGTCCAGCCACCCTGCAGCACTACTTATTGGCAGAAACTATGCGGCCATGTGCAGTGGGCATGCCACTGGTGTGCTGAAGGGAAGGCAAAGGCAAGCCCACCTTTACAGTGCCCAGCACGAGGGACCCTGTCTCTCGGACACTCCACCCCTAGGATGCCAGCACTCTCCTCACCCTCAAGCCTGGAGTCCATGCCGCCTACCATCTCGCATCACCCTAGAAAACCCTAGCACCCTGCACCTGTCGAAACTGCAAATGCACCTTCTGCCACATCAGCACACCAGCGCCTCTTGCCGCCTCGTGGACCGACAGTGCACCTGACTGGCTCAACTCCATCCTCCTCAATGTGTGGTCCCTCCACAAATGCACCACAGACATCTGGGACCTCCTCGATGCCACTTCTTCAGATATAATCTTCTTCATGGAAACCTGGACCAACCTCTGCTCCAGACCGGACATCACCATTGCCATTCCTGACTGCTACTAAATCACACGCAAGGACCACCCCGACAATCCTTGAGGAGGCATTGCCATCATCTACAAAAGCACACTCCAACTGACCACGCACTCTAATGACCCAACCGTGACCATGGAACACCTCCACTTCCATATCCAGACCAACCCCAACACCATCCTCTATGGCACCCTTATCTACATGCTACTTGGGCAATGGACCCCCATTCACCGATACCATTATAGATCTCATTGCACCCCAGGCTCTCGTATCAACCAACTACATCCTACTCGGAGACCACAAGTTCCACCTGGACAACCCCAGTGACCAGAACACCACTTCCCTCCTGGGGAAATTCGCCAACATTGGACTCAAAGAGCTAGTCACTGCACCAACCCACATAGCTGGACACAAGCTCAAGCACGTCTTATCCACCAGAGGTAACTTTAACTACAGCCACACCACTGGACTCTCATTGTATACATCACATCTTCACCATGCCCACTGTACACCACCAATACAATACACAGAAATGTCTCCACCCGAAATAAATCAAAAGAGTGCTAATAAAGTCACCAGAGATTCAGTCTCCCTCCCAGAAAGAGCAATCAATAAACAACATTTTGGAAGATATCCATAAATAAGCTTTAATCAATATTCATGTATATACAGAGATTGATTTCTATAAATGCAATATCACAAAAGAAACATTTAGATCAAAGATACACAACCCCACAACACAGTCATTCAAACACTCAAAACAACACATATTGCTAATTAAACCAATCTCGTTTGTCCTGTCATTCAAGCTCAATTAAAAAGCTTTAATCTACACAAGGCAAAGGACCACATTATTCAATGGAAGGCATAGGAGACAAATAGACCTTCCTGAAATACAATTTGTTTGGTCTGGAAATTTACACAAAATCAATATTCAAAGAATATAACAAGAATTAAATGATGAAATCAATACAATCCAACTGTAAAAATAGAGGCTTGAAAGGATAAGTGAACAAAGACAATCACTTACAAAAAATGACTATATGTGGTTAACTTCGCCAAGTTGTTTCTGTAGTGGTGCCAACGTACGTTTCGGTGTGTGACCTATAACGGGTCTCACCTTCCTCAGGGCACGTGTCTCCATAGAGACAGCTGTGGGGGGATATCTGGAAATAATAATAATCATGATAATACAGAATAAAAAATAGTGGGTATTTAGAGCTTCCGTAGTTTGAAACAGGATACTCAAGACAACAAAGTGCAAAGCATGATCAAATCGCAAAACGCCCGGGAGGGAGGGTAATTTGAAATACAGGATAATTACAAAGGTACAGATAGGACCAAAGTACAGGGCAAGGTAAGAGGAATTACTAGTGAAAAATAATAATAGAACCAAGGAACCCACAGCAGTGCAATGAAATAGATTAAAAACAAAATAATAAAATAGTGCAGAGAGTACTCCGTGAAAAACACATGAGTGTGATCCCAAAAGGAGAGGAACAGGAAATACATCAAAAAGATAAAAGAATAAAAAGTGAAGTAGATACCTCAAAACGAGTAAGATCAGTGTACGGTTAGTGTCCACAATTGACAATCAAAATAGAGACCAAGCATTACCTGAATAACAGATACTGGCTAACGTAAGATGGAAAATGTAAAACACGGAAGGTTTGCAGCACAATATATCTGTAAACGTATAATAAACAAGTGGAATGTATTAAACGGGGTATTAAAAGGAATATAAACCTAATAAGGTGTACCCAGTTCTCATGAGCGACAGGCACGTCTTACCAAGAGAAAGCATGCAGTGAACTACCAGACGGGGAGTACACAGTTCAAAGATAACTAGCCAGTCCTAGGTCATCAGGCGAAGGATGTAGAATATCCAGAAACAATAAGGACAAGAAGATAATCCAGATAAATAAAAAGTGGCAGTCGACTCAACTGGAAGGCGGCTGGTCACTGAAACGGGTAAAAACATAAAAAGAATAAAGAAAAATGAGAGCAGGAGGTACATAAGGGATAAAAGTCTAGGTGATTAAACAACAGACAGGGAGCAGCGTAGATATTTACCAACAACAGATGAAAGCCGCAATGGCGGAGAGTCCCAAAATGAGGACGTTTACGTGGCTGGCGGCCACAGGCTCGTAATGAATCCTCCGGTCGCGAGTGCCCGGAAGCATCCGATCTAAAAGTAAGGAGACAGACACAATATCTGTCAATATACAGTATAACGATAGAGAGTGGACAAAGGTCGAAGAAGGACGGGCCCACGCATCCAAGAGGTACTTACCAGTGACGGCGGTTTAGGTGTGTCAATGCGTCTGACGATAACCGGGTGTGAGGCAGCGACGAGAACGTTCAGAAGGAGGAAGCAATATAAAGGCCACCAACATAGGGGACTCCAATCAGAGAGAACGCCCTGTGCGCAAGTGACAAGGCGCGCTAGGGTGTGATGTGGGTGGCAGGAATGGATCCTGTACCCCACCGCCATCATCACCCCGCCATGCAGCTGGATCAAGGCCACCAAAGAACTTCTCATTAACTCCCTCAGCACCACCACTCTGTCAACGCTTACAGATGGCAACACCACAGCGTGCAGACTCCACCTACGGATCTCCTACTGCACCGACACCCTGGCACCCTTCAAGACAAGACCAGACAAACAACAGTCCAAGAAGGCCAACTGGTTCATTCCCGCCCTCCACTAGTCCAGACGCACCTGCAGACGTCTCGAGAAGTGATGGAGCCACAACATTAATCAACTACGCAACACAGTCACCCTTTCACTCTGGTGCAAAGGTGCCTGCGTTGGTGCATGGCAGCCATTGTACAACAGTGTAGGGGAAAAAGACAGGGGAGCTTATCCATGAGCCCTTCTGACAATATCACCTCGCCAGTGCATCATTTTCTTGACATACTTGTAGCATGATTCTTGCACAACGTTGGCCGTATTTGCAAAGTGAAGCATTTAGACATATGCGTGACCTTGTGAAGCCCTGTGACACATTATACCTGCATCAGGTATAATGTATGCAGGGCGGTCGTTCCCATGCAACAAATCCTCATAGGAGTGGTGCAGTAGAATCCATCAGATTTCACGGCAAGAATTGTAGAATGCCACTGCATCAGTACCTTAGGCCTGCCTGATGGCAGGTGTAAGGGTGACGCAGTGCCACAGGGATAGGCAGGCCGCATGCATTGCTGGAGTTTCGTCATGCTTGTGACAAAACTGCAGCAATGCGTGTATTTAGCGCTGACAGATACATCAGGATTTCAGACGTATCTGTCATTAATTGCGACATGGAGCTCTGTACAGCGAATGCAGAGCATCCATGGTGTCGTAAGAAGGGCATAGTGAAAAGTGTTGCAACGTTGTTTTGTCGCAGCGATGCAACACTTTTCCTGATTGAGGCCGAGAAATTCACCCTATCTTATTGATGGTGCAAATTCCTGCCCTGTAGTTTTGTTGCAGGGCATCGCAGCAACATTCCCTGCAGTGCTGTCCAGCACCATAACCTTCTGAAATGAGGCCCAAACAGGCTTAATGTCAGAAAATGTGTAAAGTATTTAGTAGTACCAAAAAAGTTAAAAAGTAGAAAATCCACTTCAATTTATAAACAAGGCAACAATTTAGTAAACAAATTGACACTCAAACAACCAAAATACAATATAAGGAACCGGAGAAATGAATTTGAAACATGTTTAATAAAAATAGCACCAGTATCTACACACAATTTAAGTCCAACTACGATGAAACACAGGTTGGATAAAGAAACCAGATTCATCCAGGTCAGAAGTTTTGCCTTCTGACTTAGTCTCTCACATAGAACTCAATGAGGCCAGATAGCTATTGATTAAGGGCCCAATGAAGGTGCTGACGTTTGGTAGGAAAGCTCTGAGCAGGAGAAATTTGAATTTCATACCCAAAGAAGGTCCCTCGTTGGCCAGCTACTTTTGGCACCTTTGCCTGGGGAAGATTTCTAAGTTCACTTTTTTGGACCTTGGATTCTTCCAGCAGTGAAGGCTAGAAGCTGTAGTTGAACAGAGCTCCACAAGGCCAGTTACCTTCCCTGCGACGTCCTGCTGAAACAGATTTGCTGCTGAAGCTCAGACTAGGATCAACCTGAATCTTTGGACCAGCATCAACACACGTTTTTTTAATTGACTTGGCAGGTTTGTCCCACTTCTCCACAGGTCTTTGGAGCCCAAAAACCTTTAACAAACAGATTTCACAGGGTTTTAGGTGAAGTACACCTAGATACAAGCAAAGGTCACAGGACCTCAGAAACAACACTTGGGGCTCATGAGTAACTTTAGCAGAAGTGACCAGCAGGGCAGCTGCAACTTGATCTGTTTAGCTAGGCTCTTCAGGATAATGGGTTATAGCAGCTTGTTGTGTTCCCGTGTGTGGTATCCTCTTGTAAATGAAGTTGTAACAGTTGAAGCTTTATTGAAGGTTATAATCTAAGGACCTCATCCTCCAGAGTCCAGCTGGCAAATGGCTGGTAACCAAGATACAGCATTCTAAGCAACACCATTCCATGCTGGAATACTGGGTAAGAGGTATTCATGGGAAATAGCTGCAGTGGTGGATACCACAGCACCTCCCTCCCATCAACAAGACAATCATGACATATAAAACAAAGAATAGGCAAAATAGAAATAAAAGGGGAGAAGGTGTAAGAGAGGAGATTAGCCTCTCAATTTAGGAAGTAACAAATCCTTTCAAGCGTGAAGAGCTAACTCATATCCTCGTGGACTTCCTCACAACACCACTAGAAGAGGATGAGGAAGAAGAGGGATTAGTTTCTTGAATGGGACTATTAGAATGACAGACAACAACTCTGCTGAGATTCCAAACTTTGTGGTCTTGAGTTCTGATGGCATTTCCCAAAACTTTTATAACTTTTATAGGTTTACTAAATTTTGAGATCCCAAATTTTCTTTCAGGTAGCTTGATCCTTACTACATCCCCCACACACACAATAGTTTTTTTTACAGCTTTCCTTTCATCATACTCACACTTTCTTCTAACCATCTTTTCGAACTCTCTCTCTTTCCAAAAGGTAGAGTCACGTGTGTTATCGCAAGAGTCACCAGTTTGACCAAGTTTACCTAAAAACCAAGAAGGTTTGAGAGGGGTACAGGCAGATCTACCTTTGAATAAGATGAACGGGGTAACACCAGTGGAAGAGTGAGCAGTGAATCTGTATTCACAGACTTTCTTTTCTAAAGCCTCTTCCCAACAACTTTTAGAAACAAGAGCTAACTGCATCGCTTCCTTAAGAACTTTAATGAATCTTTCAACAACACCGTTGCTTTCTGGATGTCAAACTGCAGCACGCTTGTGCACAATGCTCCTCTCACTCAAGAATTTTTCTACAAGAGTAGAGGTGAACTGCACCCCATTGTCAGTGAGAACTGAGCTTGGTAGACCTTCTTGAGCAAACAAGCCATCTAGAAACGAGATGACTGAGGTAGAATCTACACGAGAAACAATTTTTATGAAGGGCCACCTAGAAAACATGTCTACACACACTAGAACATACCTATCTTGGCTGTTCACCTTGACCGGACCTAGAATGACTAAGGAGATGTCGACCCACGGACCCTGAGATTGTTTTCTGATAGTCATGGGTTCTGTTCTGCATTTCAAAATCTTATCACTAGAAGAACACTGTACACAATCACGAACTGATCTTTCAATTTCTGTGTCCATTGCTGGCCACCAATATGTGTCTTTAACCCTTGTCTTGGTCTTGGCTATACCCATGTGACTAGAGTGTGCAAATTCAATTATCTTAGGTCTAAGTTTCACAGGGGGTACGAGTCTACTCCCTCTAACTAACAAACCATTTAGCATAGAGAGTTGATCCTTTACACTCCAGAACCCTTTGATTTCTTCACTACAGTCTTTTTTCTGGCACCAACCATCACGCAGAAACCCAAAAACTAGTTGAAGAATTGGGTCTGAAACCATCTCAGACGTCCACTCACCCTCCGTGATCACTCCTTGAGTGATAACACATACTTTAAGGTTGTCAAAAGGATCTTCATTACTAATAGAGGTGTCAACCAGGTGATCAGCTGCATTCTCCCCAGTAAGTCTCGATAAGCAGTCTGCAAGTATATTATTGGACCCAGGCAAATAAGAAACATTAAATTCAAAATCTTGCAGATAAGAAGTCAGTCAACTAACCCTTGAAGTACACTTCAATGTCATGGGTACAAGTCAGAGCAGGTCTAGTCTTTCAGGTCTCCTCACAAGTCTCAACAACAGGTGCAGTCCTGTCTTTCACTAATCCAGCAGTGTTCTGAAGGGGCTGCCCATGGGTGTCACATTTATGTCTGGCACTAGCCTGTGAGTGGGGATTGCTCCTTGCCCCTCCCTTATCAATATGGAAAAAGTTCCCATGGGCAAACTTACACACATGTGCAGCAATTCCTCTGTGCCCTACTGCAAACAATTTCATAATGCACCTCTCTACTTAAAACCAAGATGGCAGAACCGTCCTTCCCATGTGCAGAGCTCCTGTGCCCACCCTAAAAGTGTGGCCAGGGAAATGAGCAACCCCTCGTCTGTGGTCACTCAAAACCAGTTCTAAGGTAACTCTTCTCACACTGGGATTGATGCCTGGCTGCCTAGTGGGCCCAGGTGTTGACTACATCTGCTTATGATAGGGTAAGCCCCTTTGAAGATAATTAAGTTCCGGCCCACAGCCAAGATGGTCATCGTACCAAAGGATGAGAGCACATCCCCACTCCCATCCCACCGCCTTTGCCTCAGCTCTGGGAGCAAGGTCACATCTCATTAAGAGGGTTATTTAGCTCTTGAATGACAGATGTATGATCATGCAAATGAGGCTTTAGGAAGGGAAACAATATTTTTTTAAAGGTACTTTCCCCAAAATGTGTATTAAATATTCGACTTTACCAGTGAATTCGGCTTGTAATAGATATTTTTAAAAGTCCAAGAATGAACTTTTGAAGCATTTCCCAGGTGGACATAACAGTATTCAATGTAATATAGTATTCCAATGATTTCCTATGGTACAGCGAACCCAGCTACAATGAAAATAGATGTGTGAGTCTTTTCACTGTAAAGACATGGTCAACATTAAAAATTTGATATGTCCTACCTTTAATACCATGCACCATGCCTTATGGGCAGTAAGGCCTATTTAGAGGTCACTTATTAATATTTAAAAGGATGGTTTAGGCATGTCACAATGGGTCAGAATCCCATGGCCGAAAGTACAAAAAAACAGCAGCATCAGAGAAAGCAAAAACATGGGAGTGATCATGCACAAATAGGCATTTTCCTACACATCTTCAGCATCTTTTCCACCCACCTCTATCAAATATTCATATGAGAATAGCTTGGTTTGATTCTAGTGTTCAAATGTGTCCATTAGCCTTCCTTTCCCTTGTCATGCATGGGTCAACTATTTCAAAACCTCTTAGTGAAATCATAATCCCCAAACCCAATACACTGTTCATATTGCTGCAACACCTTGTTAATATTCCCACACTTTCCCTTTAACAATAGACACCTTGATTGTATATCAACCACCACCCTTGAGTTAAGAATGGCCCTAACTTACTACACTTTTCAAAGATTAAATTAAATTACAAAAATCTTTACATCTCTACTACCTGTGGACCATTAATGTTGTTTATATTACAAGAACTTCATATATTCCAATGTATAATGTCTGATGTAACTAACTAATTGTGATTTATTATTTATTTAGACTTTAGGACGGAAAAGGAGGAGTTTCAGTGCAGAGTAAATTCACTTAATGTTTGTGAATACTGGACAGGAAAATAGGTTCTCAACAGATCAGTAACAAAAAGTGCCTCTAAGGGGTAAATGGATTGTAAGTTGGTCTTTGAATTGGTATGGAGAGGTGGATCATGCGGATCGTGTTGGGGGAAAGAGTTACAGGATTTTGGGGCAGAGCTGGAGTTTCTAAGCTAAATATTTTAGAGCTGCTGAGGGTTCAGGAGCAGCCTAAAATTGTGAATTTACCAAATAGTGGTGCCTTTCTGGAATGCATTGTGAGTAAGATAAGACAACTTGTAGAAATATGTGTTCTTAATAGAAAGCCAGATGGGTGATTTTTAGGGTGAATTTCCAGGAGCCAGAGAGCAGTTTGGATGATGTTTGCAGAGCATATTGCAGGGGCTAGTCTGATAATAGGGAGACTGGTTAGTATGTCATTACCATATCAAGTCAAGACTAAAAACAAATAGTAGTTAAATGGTGGATTTGAAATCTGTCAAGGGAACAGTATTGTTTTAAATAAGTTGCCAAAGCGGATACTAGGTAGTATTCAAATGGCATGATGTGACATTACAGCAGTACTTTGTTTTCCATCAAAAATTCCACTGATTTGGCACCTTTGACAAAAGAGGGATAATATTCAATAAAGTGCAAGCATTTACCCAAGTGGGGTAGCTGTATTAGTTGAGGAAGGAGCGATGAGGAGGAATTTGGTTCTGTCCTCATTTAGTCAAAGGAGGTGTATGGCTACAACCAAGTCTGAAACCAGATTGGTGGTAGCTATGAAGAATGATCTCTGGTAAATAGTTTTAAGTTGCTTTTACAGTCAACTCTTTCTGAAAGGAAATACCAATCAGCGATAGGGCAAAATGTATTGGTCCATCTATTGTCTGCAGTTTTGTCTTTTTAAATAGGTTTGACCAAAGTGTTTTTTTAAATAGTGAGGGAACAGTCCCTGTGAAGTGGACGAGTTAACAATATTGAAACAGTAAATGCTGATGTAGTGGCAGATGGTTTTACTTAAGGTAACAGGATTTGGGTCATCAGAATAACTCGGGTGCTTCAGTATGGAAATGGTTTCTTAATGTAGCAATTTTGGATTCAGTTGGAGTTTGCCTATGTAGCTGGAGTTTCCTGCAAGGCTAGATTATAATGACAGTTGGTTGGACTGCTGCCCACTATAGCAGCTGTCAGGAGCCCGCCCAACAAGCAGGCAACGGTCTTACCGCCGCATTATGATGCAACTGCCGTACTGGTCATTGGAAAGTTCTATTTATCATGGTGGCTTGTGCTGTGGCCAAGGAAAAGGGCCACAGCACACGCCGCCATGACAAGGAGCACCTACTGTGCTTGCATGCACTGTGTGTCAAGCAACCTCTGGTGCATGGCACACGTACATGCAGGTGAGTGGGGGCACTACATGTGCCCCAGGACCTCTTTGAAATGGCCCACAATGTACAGCAGCCCTGTTTGGGGCCCCCAAATTACGTTCCTGCCATGAAAAGTCTGTCGGAAAGGGATATCCTAATCCTGACGGCAGTGCCTGCCTCTGCTCAGCTGCCATTCGGGACTACAAATAGGACTGCCACCCCATCGGGATCACAGACCCTGTTGGAGGCAGCAGTCTTCTCCCTGTGGGTACGACTGCTGGCATTGTATTGCGACAGTTGGACCGAGGGGATGTCAGTCGGCGGACTGCCACTGGTCGCCTGTCAGTGGCAGTCTGCCCAACATCACAATCAGGCCCTAGGTTGGATAGAGGGAGAGGGAGAAATGTTTTATTTAAACATTTGACGTTTTTTACCAGATGAGTTTGAGAAGTTCTTTGTTTTTGTTGAAAAAGTAATAGTGTGATGAATTTGTTGATTGTCTAATAATTTGAGATAGTTTTTGGGTCAGTTGTCCACTTATTCAATATGTAATTTGATAACGTTTGGCAAGGTTATGAGGTTGCCAAGATTGCAGGTAGAATGAGTTAGATGCCACATCCTTTCCAGTGCTTTGACTTGTTTGATCTTTTTATTTAGGTCCATGGAAAAGCAGCAGAGTGATGGCTTTAAGTTTCACTTTTTTAGCTTGAGAGCATCATTTTCATTTAAATTGTCAGACATGGTATTATCCTCAGAGTACTGAAAGTGTTTGGCAGGAGAGGGCTTAGTGCACAAATTGTCAGGATCAGGAATTTTGGTGTTGTGGAAGATCGATGGGCTGCCTTTTAGATGATCTTTTCTATGTATGGTGAGAAAAGTATCCGTTAGTGGTCTGATCAATCAATCAATTTGGATAGGATCATGAACCAGGAGTAATGCAGCAGGAGTAATTATGAGTTCACAAATTGAGCCATGCGATGGAGCTGGCTTAATGTGGTTTTGGAAGAGACCATTTTCTTGTACAAAGGAGGCAAATTAAAATACTTCGGTGTTGTGTGTATCATTTAAATTCAATTTGAACTCAGACATGTTCCTGGAGAAGAGTGTTTGTCGAGCTGTAATACACTAATTTATTCATTATTGTCAATAGAATGGTAATATAAGGTGTTTCAAGACGTGTGAGCGAGAGTTTATGATCCCTAACTGGAGACATTGAACAACATTGTAAGTGAAGGTGATGATTTGTTTTCATTTAACATTGGATTTATGGAATAGGTTACTCTGCCCCAGTGGACAAATTACGGAGTGTGTATGAGTCAGTATGAGAAAAGTGTTACGAAGGGTCATCTGATCCCAGTGTGGGAGAAATGGATACAAATGAATGGTCTAATGTTTAGACACAGAGTCAGTTGACAATGGTTGATAAGAGAGGCTAGGGAAAAAAAGAATTATAGGAGTAGGGATGGATTTGTGAATTAATTATATTTTTTGCAATATCTTTAAGGTATTGGAACACTGCGTCCAACAATGCAAGAGGTTTGTGTTTACTTATTTTACCTTTGTCTTAGATGGTGAAAGCTGAGATTACTTTGGGTGCGGGGATGGTGGAATTTTTAGCACTATAAGGGATTCTTTATGTGCATATCATGGAGAACTATAAGGAGAGCATGTGACTAAAAGCTCTACCACAGAGTAAAGCACAAAAGTATGTCTTCATTGAGACACATTGAATTCTATGGTTGTTATTAGAAATCGGATTCCTGGTGGGTTGAGGTATGCACCTAGGCACCACCACTCTAGTCAGGGTAAGCTAGATACACACTAAAAGGGAATCTGTGCTCACCCTCTGGTAGCTTGGCACAGAACAGTCAGGCTTATCTGAAGAGGCAATGTGTAAAGTGTAAAGTATTGGTGCAACACACACAAGCACAGACACACACACAGACACGCACAGTAACACAATGAATACCCCACAAAAATACACCACACATTAAACAAAATAGAGTATTATATTCTGAGGAAAATAAGAGCAAAATGACACAAATCCAATGAATAGAAGTTGAGATATTAAAATTAAAAAGCATAAGTGAAATAAAGCGCTTAGAAGCAAGTAGCCCCAAAATAATTGTTCATTAGGTCGCATTGGACGGGTCAAAGTCAAAGTTCGGGCTGATTTGGATGGAGCACCGGCCTGCTATAGGACCGCACAGGCCCGGTGAAGAAAATACCTCTCCTGGTTGCAAACAGTGAGATGCGTCGATGTCTAGGCCCACAGGTGCAGGATGAATCGATCTTCTCCATGCAGTGAAGCTGTTTGGTCAGTTCCGCAGACTGGTACCGCAGTTTAGAGAAGTCGAGTGATGCGCTAAATTCTGGCACGCACCTTTGACCAGTCTCAATTTTTGTAGGCACCATACTTATTATAGTAGACTCAAGAGAGAGCTGCGTCAAGTCTAATGGTCTTCCAAGTGGAATTACATGCAGATCAACAGGGACTGTACCCACTTTCGGTATTCCCTTAACATTAGTTACAGGGGCAGCATGTGGTAGTGGACACACCGCTTACAATGTGGAGAAGTGTGGCTCAATGGTTAGAGCGGCAGACCCTGATGCAGAGGTCTGGCCCGGGACCAGGGTTCGATTCCCGCCTCGGCGGGTCTTGGGCTCAATTTCCCCGGACCTGATCATTCTCGCCTCGGTGCCTAGTCTAATCATGGGTCCCACTCTGTGACTCTGGGCAATAGCTTGCTTAATCTCCACAACGGCCCCAGCAGCGCTGTGGATGCCTGGCTTCACCTTGGGGGTGCCCAGGAGTGGACATTTCACAGGAAAGCCAGGATGGGTTCCGCAGCGGTATGAATACAGCGCTACGAGGCCTCCGGGTAGAAGTGCGCTATATAAAATACAAACAACAAACAAACAACAATGCATTACACATATAATCCCCTGAATCGCTTTCAGAATCTGATCTCTTTGCAGCTTTCTCATCGTCTTTCTTCAATGTCATAGCCTTGGTAGATTTTACAGCTGAGTCCCTTCGAATATAGCTTTCCTCCATCTTTGTTGTTTGTCATTCCACTGAGCATCTGCATAATTACACACTGCTTTTACTAGTACAATTGGGGTACTTTCCCTCTCTTTAGCATGTGAGGTGTTCTCCCAAATATTTAATGATTGATAGTGTGTAGCTCCAGGTGGTGGCTTATATATACAACACATTTTGTTAGAATCTATGAATGTTGCCGCTCCCATCTTCTTTCATCTAATCATCATTCAATGTCTTCATGGGAACCAGATTACTCATCATCATATCTTCAAGAAAAAATAATTTATTAGTTAAATTTGCTGCAACTAATGTGAAACAGGGTTCATCTCCAATTACAGCTTAGCTTTCCCATGTATACTTATACCAGTCTATCTTTTGAAACTAAAGTCCACCAATAAGCTGTGTAGAAACTGAAACATCTTTCAGTGAAAAGTAAACATTTTTGCAATGACATATTCTAAAAAGGAAATACGAGTTAGTTGAAGAGGTCAAAATCTACATTATGTGCTGATTCTTCATATATACTTCCAATTTAAAAGGTTAAATCCTAATCAATTATAACAATAAGTTCTTATTCAAAATAGAAATATTTCTACAAGAAATGTGTGAATCATTTTATAAAATGTTAATGTCATTATGGAAAAGCATCTTGCGAGGTCAAGGGTTACACATTCTGCAGTATCTTTGTTTCTACTAAGAAAATCAATTCATGTGTTTAGCATTTCAAAGTGGACAACTTTTAGCGGTGTCATTTATAACCATCTTGAGGCCCAGCACATGTAAATGTGGCGTTATGTACATTATCCATATTTTTTTAAAGCACTTTCCTTTTATTTTAGCATGCATATTAATACTGCATGGGTATTAAAACCTATATTATTGTGTTTTTATTTTAAAAGCTTGCCACACAGTAAAGTCAACTATATTTACTTTGACAATGCTTGTTAGTTTTTCTCAGTTAGATGCCCTAAGGTTAAGAGTATACCCTGATCTTGGTTCTGTACTTGCTACATGATTGGAATCAAGCTGAACGTAATTGATGAGGTCCGTTGACACCAAGATTTATCTGGGGTTTCTTGTTTTGCTATTCTGATGATACATGGCTTAGCTGTTTAGGCTGGCATTATCGAATTGAAGTAGCACCTGCTTTGCATATGGGTTTATTCCTGTCTGAAGTTGCACACTGACTAAATAAAATGGAGTGCAATGTGTCCTAGAGAAATTACCATTGGCTGAGCTTAAATCCACTCTTCACCTTTTGTGTTTTTCTCACTGTTTACAACTGTGGCCACTGCACTTGTCCGTGCAGTGTGCAAAAATTGTAATGATATCTATTGGACCTGTCCCATTTTGCAGGGTTGTTCCAAAACCTTTTACCTTCCACCTGTATTTTTCTGACCTGTTTGTGTTGGCTTTATGACTGAACACTTTCCCACTGTATTTACCTGTAGGTCCCTTGTACAGCGTTGTCCTATATACCCAGGGCCTGTAAATTAAAGCTACTAGTGTGTCTGCAGCACTGCATGCGCCACCCACAGAAGTAGTATTTCAAATCTGTCTCAGACCTCTGCCACTGCAGGGCCTACATGCACAGTTTACTGTCACATTGACTCAGCATTTAAAGTTACTTGCCAAGTCTGGAACTCCCCTTTTACTACATATAGATCACCCCTAATGCAGGCCCTCAGTAGCTCTATGGGCAGGGTGCTGTGTATGCAAAAGGTAGGACATATGACTGTTGTGTGGCATGTCCTGGTAGTGAAAAACAGCCTATTTGTTTTCTCACTGCAGTGAGGCTGCTCCTCCCATAGGCTTCCATTGGGTATTCCCTGATATGTGTTTCAGTGGTAGTTTTTGATATGAAAGGAGTAGCATTGCCATGTTTGGTATGTTTGGAATAGTGGTGATACATCCTGCTTATTGGTGAAAATAGATTTGTTATTACTATTTTAGAAAAGCCACTTTCAAGACTGGGCATTTCTGTGTGCCTATAACTCTTTGTACTTTGCATCCTGACTCCAATCAACGTTAGATTTAGACTGACAGGGGCCTGTTTTCTACATTCACTCTAGGCAGTCACAAGGGGAACTGAGGTGTGCCCCGCATATCCTGATGGGTCTTCGAGCTAGAGTGGTTAGAGGAGCTGTCACCAGCTCCTGAATAGGGCTGTGCCTGCCTTTCACAATGCTGTCTCCTCCCCCCTCTAGTGTGTCTAGAGTCACTGCTGGGATTGAGTGGAGATGTTGTGCACTTCTACAGTATGTTTTGAAGTTTCCTCCACATCAAACACTTTATGAGTATAAGCACTGGGGCGCTGACCCCATGATTGACGCTGTGTGGGACTTGTAACTAGACGCTGCTGGTTCTGCATACTGCACCAGAGGATTTCTGTGCTGCCAGGAGGAACCACTATTTTGGTCCATCTGCTTTGTTGGGCTGACCTGTTTTAGAGACTGCAACTTTGCAATAGGGATCTTTGTGCTGGGCTGTTGCCTGCTTCCTGCTGATCGTGGCCCCAGTGCTCTCCAGAAGCTTGGTAGCTTGCTTACCTACACCCTGTTTTTCTGGAATCCCAGAGACCTTCAGGATTCCATTGCCTGCAACTTTATCATTGGTCTGTGGAGTACGGAAGGAGTGCTACCCTTTGCCCTTAGCTCCTACCAGGAACTGGTGTGTGGTGAGCACCTTGATTTTAGGCAGCACTGATCTCCCCCACGCTGTGCTCTTGATTGTGTGAGACCACTGCAGTGCCAGTTTTATGTCTTGCAATGACGGATAACGAGTGCACAAGTGCTCCCATGCTCTGCCACATCATCAATCGCTCCCTGGCAACCGCCTCGTTCCCTGATGACTGGAGACACGCTGAGATCAACCCCCTCCTGAAGAAACCCTCGGCTGACCCCAACGACCTCAAAAACTACAGACCCATCTCCCTGCTCCCGTTCCCAATGAAAGTCATAGAGAAAGCCATCAACAGCCAACTCGCCACATTCATCGAAGAGCACAACATCCTCAACTCCTCCCAATCTGGCTTCAGAAAAAACCACAGTACAGAAACCACCCTCGTTGCGGCAACAGACGACATCTGTACCTTACTGGACAAAGGAGAAGCAGCAGCCCTCATCCTCCTCGACCTCTCAGCGGCGTTTGACACCGTCTCTTACTGCAGCCTAATACACAGATTCCACGACGCAGGGATCCTAGACAAAGCCCTTGACTGGATCCGCTCCTTCCTCTCCAGCAGAACGCAGTGGTTCAGCCTCACCCCTTTCCTCTCAGACCCTACATCTACCACCTGCAGAGTCCCCCGGGGGGTCCTCCCTCAGCCCTATACTCTTCAACGTCTCCATGGCTCCACTCACCCCCATCGTCAGAAACTACGGACTCAACATTATGTCATACGCAGACGACACCCAACTCATCCTCTCCCTCTCCAACGAACCCAGCACCGCCAGACACAACTTTCGAGAAGGCATGGAAGGTATCGCCAAACGGATGAAAAACAGCTGCCTACAACTAAACACAAACAAAACGGAAGTACTCATCATGGGCCCAAACCCAGACACCTGGAATGACACCTGGTGGCATCCCGCCCTCGGAAGCCCGCCCACACCCACGGAACACGCACGCAACCTGGGAATCATCTTTGACTCAGAGCTCAAAATGGACCGCCAGGTCAACTCCGTCTCATCCTCCTGCTTCCACACCCTCCACCTCCTACGTAAGACCTTCAAATAGATCCCCCTCTCCTACGCCGTGGTCCCCCGCACCAGAAAGACCAGATCGGGAGGCCGCTCCTTCACCTTCCGTGCGGCCAGTGCCTGGAACGACTTTCCACTCCACCTCAGACAGATAACATCGCTCCCCATCTTTGCAAGAAACCTCAAATCCTGGCTTTTCGACAGACCTCCTTCTTGATGGACTGGAACCTGCAAACCCCCCATACCTCCAGCGCCTTGAGACCCTTCCAGGTGAGTAGTCACGCTTAACAAACACCTGATTTGATTTGATATGCGCAGGGATTGTGTTTTTATGATGTTTGAAACATGTAGGTATTTACTTTAGTGTGCTAACTGTGATGTTATGACTATTGCAGAGTTGGCAAAATGACTTATGGTTCGTCATGTCTTTTCTATGTGTTATATACAATATATGAGAAATGTTTATATAATATTGTGTGGAGTCTATTTTGTGGGGTGTTTATTGTGTCACTGGTGTGTTGGTGTGTGTGTGTGTTGGGTAACACTTTACACATTGCCTCTGGGATAAGCCTGACTGCTCTGCCATGCTACCAAGGGGGAGAACAGGGGTTATCTTGGGTGTGTACCCTGACTAGAGAAGTGAGCACTGCAAGGTTTAGGTGCCTACCCTAGCCAACCAGAAACACCCATTTCAAACAATGCCCAGCTATTTTGATAGTGTTGGGAAACAAGGATAGGCAACAGAGCTTGCTGTGGTTAATCTGAGTTTATCTAAATGAGAGTCCTATGAGTCCGAAACTAATTAAATCCTCTGCTTCCTGTAGGTGTTGAAGCATGGGATTCTTCCTTCGTAACCCTTCACCTCACCTTTAAGCTGGTTCAAAAGTATATAGATAAACAAAATAACATAACTTATAATTCCACATGAGCATGGTTACTCCATGATGTATACTTTTAGGCAGCATCTCTGATATACAGTAAGATGATGGACAGAGTATCTGAATTAAGCAGAACACTCCTACCCAGTCAAAAGATCAGGGCTTGATCCATCACCGTTTTTTAGCTCACTGCACCATCCCAGTTCAGAACCTGGCTACATGCAAATTAGTCTGACCCTGGCCCAGTGCATCATGGGAACAGGGCAGACCAAACTACCAAGCCAATTCTTTACTGGAAAGGAAACAAGCTACCGGGGACCGGTTTCTGGCATTACAGCCGTCTTCGGCCCGGCTTGCTTGAATCCTGATGGTGCAGTGAGCAAGGGACTCACATCTGAGCATACCCTTCCACACTTGTGGTGGCCAAAACGATTCAAAAGGGGGTGGTGATGGACAGAGTATCTGAATTAAGCAGAACACTCCTACCCAGTCAAAAGATCAGGGCTTGATCCATCACCGTTTTTTAGCTCACTGCACCATCCCAGTTCAGAACCTGGCTACATGCAAATTAGTCTGACCCTGGCCCAGTGCATCATGGGAACAGGGCAGACCAAACTACCAAGCCAATTCTTTACTGGAAAGGAAACAAGCTTCCGGGGACCGGTTTCTGGCATTACAGCCGTCTTCGGCCCGGCTTGCTTGAATCCTGATGGTGCAGTGAGCAAGGGACTCACATCTGAGCATACCCTTCCACACTTGTGGTGGCCAAAACGATTCAAAAGGGGGTGGTGATGGACAGAGTATCTGAATTAAGCAGAACACTCCTACCCAGTCAAAAGATCAGGGCTTGATCCATCACCGTTTTTTAGCTCACTGCACCATCCCAGTTCAGAACCTGGCTACATGCAAATTAGTCTGACCCTGGCCCAGTGCATCATGGGAACAGGGCAGACCAAACTACCAAGCCAATTCTTTACTGGAAAGGAAACAAGCTTCCGGGGACCGGTTTCTGGCATTACAGCCGTCTTCGGCCCGGCTTGCTTGAATCCTGATGGTGCAGTGAGCAAGGGACTCACATCTGAGCATACCCTTCCACACTTGTGGTGGCCAAAACGATTCAAAAGGGGGTGGTGATGGACAGAGTATCTGAATTAAGCAGAACACTCCTACCAAGTCAAAAGATCAGGGCTTGATCCATCACCGTTTTTTAGCTCACTGCACCATCCCAGTTAAGAACCTGGCTACATGCAAATTAGTCTGACCCTGGCCCAGTGCATCATGGGAACAGGGCAGACCAAACTACCAAGCCAATTCTTTACTGGAAAGGAAACAAGCTTCCGGGGACCGGTTTCTGGCATTACAGCCGTCTTCGGCCCGGCTTGCTTGAATCCTGATGGTGCAGTGAGCAAGGGACTCACATCTGAGCATACCCTTCCACACTTGTGGTGGCCAAAACGATTCAAAAGGGGGTGGTGATGGACAGAGTATCTGAATTAAGCAGAACACTCCTACCCAGTCAAAAGATCAGGGCTTGATCCATCACCGTTTTTTAGCGCACTGCACCATCCCAGTTCAGAACCTGGCTACATGCAAATTAGTCTGACCCTGGCCCAGTGCATCATGGGAACAGGGCAGACCAAACTACCAAGCCAATTCTTTACTGGAAAGGAAACAAGCTTCCGGGGACCGGTTTCTGGTATTACAGCCGTCTTCGGCCCGGCTTGCTTGAATCCTGATGGTGCAGTGAGCAAGGGACTCACATCTGAGCATACCCTTCCACACTTGTGGTGGCCAAAACGATTCAAAAGGGGGTGGTGATGGACAGAGTATCTGAATTAAGCAGAACACTCCTACCCAGTCAAAAGATCAGGGCTTGATCCATCACCGTTTTTTAGCTCACTGCACCATCCCAGTTCAGAACCTGGCTACATGCAAATTAGTCTGACCCTGGCCCAGTGCATCATGGGAACAGGGCAGACCAAACTACCAAGCCAATTCTTTACTGGAAAGGAAACAAGCTTCCGGGGACCGGTTTCTGGCATTACAGCCGTCTTCGGCCCGGCTTGCTTGAATCCTGATGGTGCAGTGAGCAAGGGACTCACATCTGAGCATACCCTTCCACACTTGTGGTGGCCAAAACGATTCAAAAGGGGGTGGTGATGGACAGAGTATCTGAATTAAGCAGAACACTCCTACCCAGTCAAAAGATCAGGGCTTGATCCATCACCGTTTTTTAGCTCACTGCACCATCCCAGTTCAGAACCTGGCTACATGCAAATTAGTCTGACCCTGGCCCAGTGCATCATGGGAACAGGGCAGACCAAACTACCAAGCCAATTCTTTACTGGAAAGGAAACAAGCTTCCGGGGACCGGTTTCTGGCATTACAGCCGTCTTCGGCCCGGCTTGCTTGAATCCTGATGGTGCAGTGAGCAAGGGACTCACATCTGAGCATACCCTTCCACACTTGTGGTGGCCAAAACGATTCAAAAGGGGGTGGTGATGGACAGAGTATCTGAGTTAATCAGAACACTCCTACCCAGTCAACAGATCAGGGCTTGATCCATCACCGTTTTTTAGCTCACTGCACCATCAGGATTCAAGCAAGCCGGGCTGAAGACGACTGTAAGGCCAGAAACCGGTCCCCGGAAGCTTGTTTCCTTTCCAGTGAAGAATTGGCTTGGTAGTTTGGTCTGCCCTGTTCCCATGATGCACTGGGCCAGGGACAGACTAATTTGCATAGAGCCAGGTTCTGAACTGGGATGGTGCAGTGAGCTAAAAAACGGTGATGGATCAAGCCCTGATCTGTTGACTGGGTAGGAGTGTTCTGATTAACTCAGATACTCTGTCCATCACCACCCCCTTTTTGTAATTATTTTGGCCACCATGAGTGTGGAAGGGTATGCTCAGACATGAGTCCCTTGCTCATTGCACCATCAGGATTCAAGCAAGCCGGGCTGAAGACGGCAGTAATGCCAGAAACCGGTCCCCGGAAGCTTGTTTCCTTTCCAGTGAAGAATTGGCTTGGTAGTTTGGTCTGCCCTGTTCCCATGATGCACTGGGCCAGGGACAGACTAATTTGCATATAGCCAGGTTCTGAACTGGGATGGTGCAGTGAGCTAAAAAACGGTGATGGATCAAGCCCTGATCTGTTGACTGGGTAGGAGTGTTCTGATTAACTCAGATACTCTGTCCATCACCACCCCCTTTTTGTAATTATTTTGGCCACCATGAGTGTGGAAGGGTATGCTCAGACATGAGTCCCTTGCTCAGTGCACCACCAGGATTCAAGCAAGCCGGGCTGAAGACGGCTGTAATGCCAGAAACCGGTCCCCGGAAGCTTGTTTCCTTTCCAGTGAAGAATTGGCTTGGTAGTTTGGTCTGCCCTGTTCCCATGATGCACTGGGCCAGGGACAGACTAATTTGCATATAGCCAGGTTCTGAACTGGGATGGTGCAGTGAGCTAAAAAACGGTGATGGATCAAGCCCTGATCTGTTGACTGGGTAGGAGTGTTCTGATTAACTCAGATACTCTGTCCATCACCACCCCCTTTTTGTAATTATTTTGGCCACCATGAGTGTGGAAGGGTATGCTCAGACATGAGTCCCTTGCTCATTGCACCATCAGGATTCAAGCAAGCCGGGCTGAAGACGGCTGTAATGCCAGAAACCGGTCCCGGGAAGCTTGTTTCCTTTCCAGTGAAGAATTGGCTTGGTAGTTTGGTCTGCCCTGTTCCCATGATGCACTGGGCCAGGGACAGACTAATTTGCATATAGCCAGGTTCTGAACTGGGATGTTGCAGTGAGCTAAAAAACGGTGATGGATCAAGCCCTGATCTGTTGACTGGGTAGGAGTGTTCTGATTAACTCAGATACTCTGTCCATCACCACCCCCTTTTTGTAATTATTTTGGCCACCATGAGTGTGGAAGGGTATGCTCAGACATGAGTCCCTTGCTCATTGCACCATCAGGATTCAAGCAAGCCGGGCTGAAGACGGCTGTGATGCCAGAAACCGGTCCCCGGAAGCTTGTTTCCTTTCCAGTGAAGAATTGGCTTGGTAGTTTGGTCTGCCCTGTTCCCATGATGCACTGGGCCAGGGACAGACTAATTTGCATATAGCCAGGTTCTGAACTGGGATGGTGCAGTGAGCTAAAAAACGGTGATGGATCAAGCCCTGATCTGTTGACTGGGTAGGAGTGTTCTGATTAACTCAGATACTCTGTCCATCACCACCCCCTTTTTGTAATTATTTTGGCCACCATGAGTGTGGAAGGGTATGCTCAGACATGAGTCCCTTGCTCATTGCACCATCAGGATTCAAGCAAGCCGGGCTGAAGACGGCTGTAATGCCAGAAACCGGTCCCCGGAAGCTTGTTTCCTTTCCAGTGAAGAATTGGCTTGGTAGTTTGGTCTGCCCTGTTCCCATGATGCACTGGGCCAGGGACAGACTAATTTGCATATAGCCAGGTTCTGAACTGGGATGGTGCAGTGAGCTAAAAAACGGTGATGGATCAAGCCCTGATCTGTTGACTGGGTAGGAGTGTTCTGATTAACTCAGATACTCTGTCCATCACCACCCCCTTTTTGTAATTATTTTGGCCACCATGAGTGTGGAAGGGTATGCTCAGACATGAGTCCCTTGCTCATTGCACCATCAGGATTCAAGCAAGCCGGGCTGAAGACGGCTGTAATGCCAGAAACCGGTCCCCGGAAGCTTGTTTCCTTTCCAGTGAAGAATTGGCTTGGTAGTTTGGTCTGCCCTGTTCCCATGATGCACTGGGCCAGGGACAGACTAATTTGCATATAGCCAGGTTCTGAACTGGGATGGTGCAGTGAGCTAAAAAACGGTGATGGATCAAGCCCTGATCTGTTGACTGGGTAGGAGTGTTCTGATTAACTCAGATACTCTGTCCATCACCACCCCCTTTTTGTAATTATTTTGGCCACCATGAGTGTGGAAGGGTATGCTCAGACATGAGTCCCTTGCTCATTGCACCATCAGGATTCAAGCAAGCCGGGCTGAAGACGGCTGTAATGCCAGAAACCGGTCCCCGGAAGCTTGTTTCCTTTCCAGTGAAGAATTGGTTGGCTTGGTAGTTTGGTCTGCCCTGTTCCCATGATGCACTGGGCCAGGGACAGACTAATTTGCATATAGCCAGGTTCTGAACTGGGATGGTGCAGTGAGCTAAAAAACGGTGATGGATCAAGCCCTGATCTGTTGACTGGGTAGGAGTGTTCTGATTAACTCAGATACTCTGTCCATCACCACCCCCTTTTTGTAATTATTTTGGCCACCATGAGTGTGGAAGGGTATGCTCAGACATGAGTCCCTTGCTCATTGCACCATCAGGATTCAAGCAAGCCGGGCTGAAGACGGCTGTAATGCCAGAAACCGGTCCCCGGAAGCTTGTTTCCTTTCCAGTGAAGAATTGGCTTGGTAGTTTGGTCTGCCCTGTTCCCATGATGCACTGGGCCAGGGACAGACTAATTTGCATAGAGCCAGGTTCTGAACTGGGATGGTGCAGTGAGCTAAAAAACGGTGATGGATCAAGCCCTGATCTGTTGACTGGGTAGGAGTGTTCTGATTAACTCAGATACTCTGTCCATCACCACCCCCTTTTTGTAATTATTTTGGCCACCATGAGTGTTGAAGGGTATGCTCAGACATGAGTCCCTTGCTCATTGCACCATCAGGATTCAAGCAAGCCGGGCTGAAGACGGCTGTAATGCCAGAAACCGGTCCCCGGAAGCTTGTTTCCTTTCCAGTGAAGAATTGGCTTGGTAGTTTGGTCTGCCCTGTTCCCATGATGCACTGGGCCAGGGACAGACTAATTTGCATATAGCCAGGTTCTGAACTGGGATGGTGCAGTGAGCTAAAAAACGGTGATGGATCAAGCCCTGATCTGTTGACTGGGTAGGAGTGTTCTGATTAACTCAGATACTCTGTCCATCACCACCCCCTTTTTGTAATTATTTTGGCCACCATGAGTGTGGAAGGGTATGCTCAGACATAAGTCCCTTGCTCATTGCACCATCAGGATTCAAGCAAGCCGGGCTGAAGACGGCTGTAATGCCAGAAACCGGTCCCCGGAAGCTTGTTTCCTTTCCAGTGAAGAATTGGCTTGGTAGTTTGGTCTGCCCTGTTCCCATGATGCACTGGGCCAGGGACAGACTAATTTGCATATAGCCAGGTTCTGAACTGGGATGGTGCAGTGAGCTAAAAAACGGTGATGGATCAAGCCCTGATCTGTTGACTGGGTAGGAGTGTTCTGATTAACTCAGATACTCTGTCCATCACTACCCCCTTTTTGTAATTATTTTGGCCACCATGAGTGTGGAAGGGTATGCTCAGACATGAGTCCCTTGCTCATTGCACCATCAGGATTCAAGCAAGCCGGGCTGAAGACGGCTGTAATGCCAGAAACCGGTCCCCGGAAGCTTGTTTCCTTTCCAGTGAAGAATTGGCTTGGTAGTTTGGTCTGCCCTGTTCCCATGATGCACTGGGCCAGGGACAGACTAATTTGCATATAGCCAGGTTCTGAACTGGGATGGTGCAGTGAGCTAAAAAACGGTGATGGATCAAGCCCTGATCTGTTGACTGGGTAGTAGTGTTCTGATTAACTCAGATACTCTGTCCATCACCACCCCCTTTTTGTAATTATTTTGGCCACCATGAGTGTGGAAGGGTATGCTCAGACATGAGTCCCTTGCTCATTGCACCATCAGGATTCAAGCAAGCCGGGCTGAAGACGACTGTAAGGCCAGAAACCGGTCCCCGGAAGCTTGTTTCCTTTCCAGTGAAGAATTGGCTTGGTAGTTTGGTCTGCCCTGTTCCCATGATGCACTGGGCCAGGGACAGACTAATTTGCATATAGCCAGGTTCTGAACTGGGATGGTGCAGTGAGCTAAAAAACGGTGATGGATCAAGCCCTGATCTGTTGACTGGGTAGGAGTGTTCTGATTAACTCAGATACTCTGTCCATCACCACCCCCTTTTTGTAATTATTTTGGCCACCATGAGTGTTGAAGGGTATGCTCAGACATGAGTCCCTTGCTCATTGCACCATCAGGATTCAAGCAAGCCGGGCTGAAGACGGCTGTAATGCCAGAAACCGGTCCCCGGAAGCTTGTTTCCTTTCCAGTGAAGAATTGGCTTGGTAGTTTGGTCTGCCCTGTTCCCATGATGCACTGGGCCAGGGACAGACTAATTTGCATATAGCCAGGTTCTGAACTGGGATGGTGCAGTGAGCTAAAAAACGGTGATGGATCAAGCCCTGATCTGTTGACTGGGTAGGAGTGTTCTGATTAACTCAGATACTCTGTCCATCACCACCCCCTTTTTGTAATTATTTTGGCCACCATGAGTGTGGAAGGGTATGCTCAGACATAAGTCCCTTGCTCATTGCACCATCAGGATTCAAGCAAGCCGGGCTGAAGACGGCTGTAATGCCAGAAACCGGTCCCCGGAAGCTTGTTTCCTTTCCAGTGAAGAATTGGCTTGGTAGTTTGGTCTGCCCTGTTCCCATGATGCACTGGGCCAGGGACAGACTAATTTGCATATAGCCAGGTTCTGAACTGGGATGGTGCAGTGAGCTAAAAAACGGTGATGGATCAAGCCCTGATCTGTTGACTGGGTAGGAGTGTTCTGATTAACTCAGATACTCTGTCCATCACTACCCCCTTTTTGTAATTATTTTGGCCACCATGAGTGTGGAAGGGTATGCTCAGACATGAGTCCCTTGCTCATTGCACCATCAGGATTCAAGCAAGCCGGGCTGAAGACGGCTGTAATGCCAGAAACCGGTCCCCGGAAGCTTGTTTCCTTTCCAGTGAAGAATTGGCTTGGTAGTTTGGTCTGCCCTGTTCCCATGATGCACTGGGCCAGGGACAGACTAATTTGCATATAGCCAGGTTCTGAACTGGGATGGTGCAGTGAGCTAAAAAACGGTGATGGATCAAGCCCTGATCTGTTGACTGGGTAGTAGTGTTCTGATTAACTCAGATACTCTGTCCATCACCACCCCCTTTTTGTAATTATTTTGGCCACCATGAGTGTGGAAGGGTATGCTCAGACATGAGTCCCTTGCTCATTGCACCATCAGGATTCAAGCAAGCCGGGCTGAAGACGACTGTAAGGCCAGAAACCGGTCCCCGGAAGCTTGTTTCCTTTCCAGTGAAGAATTGGCTTGGTAGTTTGGTCTGCCCTGTTCCCATGATGCACTGGGCCAGGGACAGACTAATTTGCATATAGCCAGGTTCTGAACTGGGATGGTGCAGTGAGCTAAAAAACGGTGATGGATCAAGCCCTGATCTGTTGACTGGGTAGGAGTGTTCTGATTAACTCAGATACTCTGTCCATCACCACCCCCTTTTTGTAATTATTTTGGCCACCATGAGTGTGGAAGGGTATGCTCAGACATGAGTCCCTTGCTCATTGCACCATCAGGATTCAAGCAAGCCGGGCTGAAGACGGCTGTAATGCCAGAAACCGGTCCCCGGAAGCTTGTTTCCTTTCCAGTGAAGAATTGGCTTGGTAGTTTGGTCTGCCCTGTTCCCATGATGCACTGGGCCAGGGACAGACTAATTTGCATATAGCCAGGTTCTGAACTGGGATGGTGCAGTGAGCTAAAAAACGGTGATGGATCAAGCCCTGATCTGTTGACTGGGTAGGAGTGTTCTGATTAACTCAGATACTCTGTCCATCACCACCCCCTTTTTGTAATTATGTTGGCCACCATGAGTGTGGAAGGGTATGCTCAGACATGAGTCCCTTGCTCATTGCACCATCAGGATTCAAGCAAGCCGGGCTGAAGACGGCTGTAATGCCATAAACCGGTCCCCGGAAGCTTGTTTCCTTTCCAGTGAAGAATTGGCTTGGTAGTTTGGTCTGCCCTGTTCCCATGATGCACTGGGCCAGGGACAGACTAATTTGCATATAGCCAGGTTCTGAACTGGGATGGTGCAGTGAGCTAAAAAACGGTGATGGATCAAGCCCTGATCTGTTGACTGGGTAGGAGTGTTCTGATTAACTCAGATACTCTGTCCATCACCACCCCCTTTTTGTAATTATTTTGGCCACCATGAGTGTGGAAGGGTATGCTCAGACATGAGTCCCTTGCTCATTGCACCATCAGGATTCAAGCAAGCCGGGCTGAAGACGGCTGTAATGCCAGAAACCGGTCCCCGGAAGCTTGTTTCCTTTCCAGTGAAGAATTGGCTTGGTAGTTTGGTCTGCCCTGTTCCCATGATGCACTGGGCCAGGGACAGACTAATTTGCATATAGCCAGGTTCTGAACTGGGATGGTGCAGTGAGCTAAAAAACGGTGATGGATCAAGCCCTGATCTGTTGACTGGGTAGGAGTGTTCTGATTAACTCAGATACTCTGTCCATCACCACCCCCTTTTTGTAATTATTTTGGCCACCATGAGTGTGGAAGGGTATGCTCAGACATGAGTCCCTTGCTCATTGCACCATCAGGATTCAAGCAAGCCGGGCTGAAGACGGCTGTAATGCCAGAAACCGGTCCCCGGAAGCTTGTTTCCTTTCCAGTGAAGAATTGGCTTGGTAGTTTGGTCTGCCCTGTTCCCATGATGCACTGGGCCAGGGACAGACTAATTTGCATATAGCCAGGTTCTGAACTGGGATGGTGCAGTGAGCTAAAAAACGGTGATGGATCAAGCCCTGATCTGTTGACTGGGTAGGAGTGTTCTGATTAACTCAGATACTCTGTCCATCACCACCCCCTTTTTGTAATTATTTTGGCCACCATGAGTGTGGAAGGGTATGCTCAGACATGACTCCCTTGCTCATTGCACCATCAGGATTCAAGCAAGCCGGGCTGAAGACGGCTGTAATGCCAGAAACCGGTCCCCGGAAGCTTGTTTCCTTTCCAGTGAAGAATTGGCTTGGTAGTTTGGTCTGCCCTGTTCCCATGATGCACTGGGCCAGGGACAGACTAATTTGCATATAGCCAGGTTCTGAACTGGGATGGTGCAGTGAGCTAAAAAACGGTGATGGATCAAGCCCTGATCTGTTGACTGGGTAGGAGTGTTCTGATTAACTCAGATACTCTGTCCATCACCACCCCCTTTTTGTAATTATTTTGGCCACCATGAGTGTGGAAGGGTATGCTCAGACATGAGTCCCTTGCTCATTGCACCATCAGGATTCAAGCAAGCCGGGCTGAAGACGGCTGTAATGCCAGAAACCGGTCCCCGGAAGCTTGTTTCCTTTCCAGTGAAGAATTGGCTTGGTAGTTTGGTCTGCCCTGTTCCCATGATGCACTGGGCCAGGGACAGACTAATTTGCATATAGCCAGGTTCTGAACTGGGATGGTGGAGTGAGCTAAAAAACGGTGATGGATCAAGCCCTGATCTGTTGACTGGGTAGGAGTGTTCTGATTAACTCAGATACTCTGTCCATCACCACCCCCTTTTTGTAATTATTTTGGCCACCATGAGTGTGGAAGGGTATGCTCAGACATAAGTCCCTTGCTCATTGCACCATCAGGATTCAAGCAAGCCGGGCTGAAGACGGCTGTAATGCCAGAAACCGGTCCCCGGAAGCTTGTTTCCTTTCCAGTGAAGAATTGGCTTGGTAGTTTGGTCTGCCCTGTTCCCATGATGCACTGGGCCAGGGACAGACTAATTTGCATATAGCCAGGTTCTGAACTGGGATGGTGCAGTGAGCTAAAAAACGGTGATGGATCAAGCCCTGATCTGTTGACTGGGTAGGAGTGTTCTGATTAACTCAGATACTCTGTCCATCACCACCCCCTTTTTGTAATTATTTTGGCCACCATGAGTGTGGAAGGGTATGCTCAGACATGAGTCCCTTGCTCATTGCACCATCAGGATTCAAGCAAGCCGGGCTGAAGACGGCTGTAATGCCAGAAACCGGTCCCCGGAAGCTTGTTTCCTTTCCAGTGAAGAATTGGCTTGGTAGTTTGGTCTGCCCTGTTCCCATGATGCACTGGGCCAGGGACAGACTAATTTGCATATAGCCAGGTTCTGAACTGGGATGGTGCAGTGAGCTAAAAAACGGTGATGGATCAAGCCCTGATCTGTTGACTGGGTAGGAGTGTTCTGATTAACTCAGATACTCTGTCCATCACCACCCCCTTTTTGTAATTATTTTGGCCACCATGAGTGTGGAAGGGTATGCTCAGACATGAGTCCCTTGCTCATTGCACCATCAGGATTCAAGCAAGCCGGGCTGAAGACGGCTGTAATGCCAGAAACCGGTCCCCGGAAGCTTGTTTCCTTTCCAGTGAAGAATTGGCTTGGTAGTTTGGTCTGCCCTGTTCCCATGATGCACTGGGCCAGGGACAGACTAATTTGCATATAGCCAGGTTCTGAACTGGGATGGTGCAGTGAGCTAAAAAACCGTGATGGATCAAGCCCTGATCTGTTGACTGGGTAGGAGTGTTCTGATTAACTCAGATACTCTGTCCATCACCACCCCCTTTTTGTAATTATTTTGGCCACCATGAGTGTGGAAGGGTATGCTCAGACATGAGTCCCTTGCTCATTGCACCATCAGGATTCAAGCAAGCCGGGCTGAAGACGGCTGTAATGCCATAAACCGGTCCCCGGAAGCTTGTTTCCTTTCCAGTGAAGAATTGGCTTGGTAGTTTGGTCTGCCCTGTTCCCATGATGCACTGGGCCAGGGACAGACTAATTTGCATATAGCCAGGTTCTGAACTGGGATGGTGCAGTGAGCTAAAAAACGGTGATGGATCAAGCCCTGATCTGTTGACTGGGTAGGAGTGTTCTGATTAACTCAGATACTCTGTCCATCACCACCCCCTTTTTGTAATTATTTTGGCCACCATGATTGTGGAAGGGTATGCTCAGACATGAGTCCCTTGCTCATTGCACCATCAGGATTCAAGCAAGCCGGGCTGAAGACGGCTGTAATGCCATAAACCGGTCCCCGGAAGCTTGTTTCCTTTCCAGTGAAGAATTGGCTTGGTAGTTTGGTCTGCCCTGTTCCCATGATGCACTGGGCCAGGGACAGACTAATTTGCATATAGCCAGGTTCTGAACTGGGATGGTGCAGTGAGCTAAAAAACGGTGATGGATCAAGCCCTGATCTGTTGACTGGGTAGGAGTGTTCTGATTAACTCAGATACTCTGTCCATCACCACCCCCTTTTTGTAATTATTTTGGCCACCATGAGTGTGGAAGGGTATGCTCAGACATGAGTCCCTTGCTCATTGCACCATCAGGATTCAAGCAAGCCGGGCTGAAGACGGCTGTAATGCCATAAACCGGTCCCCGGAAGCTTGTTTCCTTTCCAGTGAAGAATTGGCTTGGTAGTTTGGTCTGCCCTGTTCCCATGATGCACTGGGCCAGGGACAGACTAATTTGCATATAGCCAGGTTCTGAACTGGGATGGTGCAGTGAGCTAAAAAACGGTGATGGATCAAGCCCTGATCTGTTGACTGGGTAGGAGTGTTCTGATTAACTCAGATACTCTGTCCATCACCACCCCCTTTTTGTAATTATTTTGGCCACCATGAGTGTGGAAGGGTATGCTCAGACATGAGTCCCTTGCTCATTGCACCATCAGGATTCAAGCAAGCCGGGCTGAAGACGGCTGTAATGCCAGAAACCGGTCCCCGGAAGCTTGTTTCCTTTCCAGTGAAGAATTGGCTTGGTAGTTTGGTCTGCCCTGTTCCCATGATGCACTGGGCCAGGGACAGACTAATTTGCATATAGCCAGGTTCTGAACTGGGATGGTGCAGTGAGCTAAAAAACGGTGATGGATCAAGCCCTGATCTGTTGACTGGGTAGGAGTGTTCTGATTAACTCAGATACTCTGTCCATCACCACCCCCTTTTTGTAATTATTTTGGCCACCATGAGTGTGGAAGGGTATGCTCAGACATGAGTCCCTTGCTCATTGCACCATCAGGATTCAAGCAAGCCGGGCTGAAGACGGCTGTAATGCCAGAAACCGGTCCCCGGAAGCTTGTTTCCTTTCCAGTGAAGAATTGGCTTGGTAGTTTGGTCTGCCCTGTTCCCATGATGCACTGGGCCAGGGACAGACTAATTTGCATATAGCCAGGTTCTGAACTGGGATGGTGCAGTGAGCTAAAAAACGGTGATGGATCAAGCCCTGATCTGTTGACTGGGTAGGAGTGTTCTGATTAACTCAGATACTCTGTCCATCACCACCCCCTTTTTGTAATTATTTTGGCCACCATGAGTGTGGAAGGGTATGCTCAGACATGAGTCCCTTGCTCATTGCACCATCAGGATTCAAGCAAGCCAGGCTGAAGACGGCTGTAATGCCATAAACCGGTCCCCGGAAGCTTGTTTCCTTTCCAGTGAAGAATTGGCTTGGTAGTTTGGTCTGCCCTGTTCCCATGATGCACTGGGCCAGGGACAGACTAATTTGCATATAGCCAGGTTCTGAACTGGGATGGTGCAGTGAGCTAAAAAACGGTGATGGATCAAGCCCTGATCTGTTGACTGGGTAGGAGTGTTCTGATTAACTCAGATACTCTGTCCATCACCACCCCCTTTTTGTAATTATTTTGGCCACCATGATTGTGGAAGGGTATGCTCAGACATGAGTCCCTTGCTCATTGCACCATCAGGATTCAAGCAAGCCGGGCTGAAGACGGCTGTAATGCCATAAACCGGTCCCCGGAAGCTTGTTTCCTTTCCAGTGAAGAATTGGCTTGGTAGTTTGGTCTGCCCTGTTCCCATGATGCACTGGGCCAGGGACAGACTAATTTGCATATAGCCAGGTTCTGAACTGGGATGGTGCAGTGAGCTAAAAAACGGTGATGGATCAAGCCCTGATCTGTTGACTGGGTAGGAGTGTTCTGATTAACTCAGATACTCTGTCCATCACCACCCCCTTTTTGTAATTATTTTGGCCACCATGAGTGTGGAAGGGTATGCTCAGACATGAGTCCCTTGCTCATTGCACCATCAGGATTCAAGCAAGCCGGGCTGAAGACGGCTGTAATGCCAGAAACCGGTCCCCGGAAGCTTGTTTCCTTTCCAGTGAAGAATTGGCTTGGTAGTTTGGTCTGCCCTGTTCCCATGATGCACTGGGCCAGGGACAGACTAATTTGCATATAGCCAGGTTCTGAACTGGGATGGTGCAGTGAGCTAAAAAACGGTGATGGATCAAGCCCTGATCTGTTGACTGGGTAGGAGTGTTCTGATTAACTCAGATACTCTGTCCATCACCACCCCCTTTTTGTAATTATTTTGGCCACCATGAGTGTGGAAGGGTATGCTCAGACATGAGTCCCTTGCTCATTGCACCATCAGGATTCAAGCAAGCCGGGCTGAAGACGGCTGTAATGCCAGAAACCGGTCCCCGGAAGCTTGTTTCCTTTCCAGTGAAGAATTGGCTTGGTAGTTTGGTCTGCCCTGTTCCCATGATGCACTGGGCCAGGGACAGACTAATTTGCATATAGCCAGGTTCTGAACTGGGATGGTGCAGTGAGCTAAAAAACGGTGATGGATCAAGCCCTGATCTGTTGAATGGGTAGGAGTGTTCTGATTAACTCAGATACTCTGTCCATCACCACCCCCTTTTTGTAATTATTTTGGCCACCATGAGTGTGGAAGGGTATGCTCAGACATGAGTCCCTTGCTCATTGCACCATCAGGATTCAAGCAAGCCGGGCTGAAGACGGCTGTAATGCCAGAAACCGGTCCCCGGAAGCTTGTTTCCTTTCCAGTGAAGAATTGGCTTGGTAGTTTGGTCTGCCCTGTTCCCATGATGCACTGGGCCAGGGACAGACTAATTTGCATATAGCCAGGTTCTGAACTGGGATGGTGGAGTGAGCTAAAAAACGGTGATGGATCAAGCCCTGATCTGTTGACTGGGTAGGAGTGTTCTGATTAACTCAGATACTCTGTCCATCACCACCCCCTTTTTGTAATTATTTTGGCCACCATGAGTGTGGAAGGGTATGCTCAGACATAAGTCCCTTGCTCATTGCACCATCAGGATTCAACCAAGCCGGGCTGAAGACGGCTGTAATGCAAGAAACCGGTCCCCGGAAGCTTGTTTCCTTTCCAGTGAAGAATTGGCTTGGTAGTTTGGTCTGCCCTGTTCCCATGATGCACTGGGCCAGGGACAGACTAATTTGCATATAGCCAGGTTCTGAACTGGGATGGTGCAGTGAGCTAAAAAACGGTGATGGATCAAGCCCTGATCTGTTGACTGGGTAGGAGTATTCTGATTAACTCAGATACTCTGTCCATCACCACCCCCTTTTGTAATTATTTTGGCCACCATGAGTGTGGAAGGGTATGCTCAGACATGAGTCCCTTGCTCATTGCACCATCAGGATTCAAGCAAGCCGGGCTGAAGACGGCTGTAATGCCAGAAACCGGTCCCCGGAAGCTTGTTTCCTTTCCAGTGAAGAATTGGCTTGGTAGTTTGGTCTGCCCTGTTCCCATGATGCACTGGGCCAGGGACAGACTAATTTGCATATAGCCAGGTTCTGAACTGGGATGGTGCAGTGAGCTAAAAAACGGTGATGGATCAAGCCCTGATCTGTTGACTGGGTAGGAGTGTTCTGATTAACTCAGATACTCTGTCCATCACCACCCCCTTTTTGTAATTATTTTGGCCACCATGAGTGTGGAAGGGTATGCTCAGACATGAGTCCCTTGCTCATTGCACCATCAGGATTCAAGCAAGCCGGGCTGAAGACGGCTGTAATGCCAGAAACCGGTCCCCGGAAGCTTGTTTCCTTTCCAGTGAAGAATTGGCTTGGTAGTTTGGTCTGCCCTGTTCCCATGATGCACTGGGCCAGGGACAGACTAATTTGCATATAGCCAGGTTCTGAACTGGGATGGTGCAGTGAGCTAAAAAACGGTGATGGATCAAGCCCTGATCTGTTGACTGGGTAGGAGTGTTTTGATTAACTCAGATACTCTGTCCATCACCACCCCCTTTTTGTAATTATTTTGGCCACCATGAGTGTGGAAGGGTATGCTCAGACATGAGTCCCTTGCTCATTGCACCATCAGGATTCAAGCAAGCCGGGCTGAAGACGGCTGTAATGCCAGAAACCGGTCCCCGGAAGCTTGTTTCCTTTCCAGTGAAGAATTGGCTTGGTAGTTTGGTCTGCCCTGTTCCCATGATGCACTGGGCCAGGGACAGACTAATTTGCATATAGCCAGGTTCTGAACTGGGATGGTGCAGTGAGCTAAAAAACGGTGATGGATCAAGCCCTGATCTGTTGACTGGGTAGGAGTGTTCTGATTAACTGTGGTAAATAAATAAATAATACCCTATTTTTGAATGAATAAATGAATAACAGATAGCTCAATAAATAAGAGTCAAGATTCGAGGTAGTAGGAGTTTTGCAGGTTTAATACAGCAAATACAGGAATAGGATGGCAAGGCCCAGCAGCGCTGCCGGGGTCAGGATCGGGACAAGGGAATAACTTTTTAATAACAGTGCATGAGCATATATACATAACGCAAACACATAGCATTACATTGCAATAGGCGTAACAGTGGGTGGAGCAAAGGGTGTGACGCGTAGTAGTCGCGAAAGATAAGGGTGAAAAGAGGTGTAACAGGGCGTATACATAGACATGTGATGCAAACGTAACAGAATATGTCATGAATGGGGCGGAAACCATGGAGGGGGCTACCTGAGGAGCCGGGACCTCTAACCTGATGGTGCACGCAAACTAGCAATGACGTGTTACTAGGAGAAGCTGGGGGCTATGAACTCTGTGCTAGGAGCAGAGACTGAAGTCTGGAGAGTCAGGGCGACATGTACCTAAACAGTATCTAGTATCTGATGTTTAGAGAACATGTTGATATAAACTAGAAGTCAGGAGGGGAAAGGCTAACTTGATTCTAAGACTGGACCATGCATTATTCTACATGTAGTGCGTGATGAAGAATATTAAATGACCATTAAATGCAGTATTTCTCTAACGTGGAGACGTGAAGGCTAGACAATGACGGAAACTATTGATGCGATTCAGTAGCTTAGGAATGCAGAGAAGGAGGACTGAACTGATAACTGGAATCATAACATATTCTTGGCAGACTCAGAGGCAGAGCCAGGGTGAGCCGGGCACTGCGAGGCAGGAAGTAAGTGAAGGGTCGAGGATACAGGTGGGGGCTGTATCGCTCCTCAGCGAGGCTTCAGGAGACAGGAGCTGAATCTGGTGTCCGGGCCCTTTTGAGGCCTAGAAACGGGGACTTTATAATGGAATAACGTGCACACTGAGAAACGTGGCAACGTAACTTTACATAGGCCTGATATTCGTAGTATTCACGAGAACTGGAAACTGGCATACTAGAGGTGGACACAACTGTAATTGCGTCATTAATCGAACATAGGGAATGCATATGCATATTTAATCATGCACACATAACATATGATGGATGACACGTAGTGACACAGAACATAGCAAAATTTACTTTTCCACATTCCCTCCTTGTCACTACGTTTCCATCAGGAAACATCAATATTCATGATACCATCTATCATTTCATACAGTATCATTTGCTCGTCTCGAATTCTCTGGGAACGGGATTTAGAACGGGGCTTGGGACTAGGAATACAAGAGGTAGCACAGATGCCGCAAATCGCAGGGCCACATTGTATACAGAGGCAGCAGCTGAATATGATCGCTACTGCAATACCTAGAAAGGACAAGACTTTCCATCCCCAGGCGGAAATTATATTCCAGAACCAACCGGACCATGTCCAGGTGCCTGGATCTTGGTGTAACAGATGGGCAATTTTATGGAGTCTGGTTATAGCTGAATAAACAGACGGCGCGTTATTTGGAATGAAAATGCAGCAACTAGATCCGATGACTCTACAGGCCCCGCCCCTATCGGCCAGTATGACGTCAAGGACGAGACGATTTTGCAAAACTACAAATCTCATAGCAGATTGCTCTTCGGTTAAGTTACCTAGAGCAGAGGCAGTCTCATTTACTACAGCTTCGAGGGTTCTGGTTAACCTACGGATTAGCTTACTATTCTGGATAGGTCCTATAAAGAAAAAGAAACCTCTATTGAAATCTGTATACTGTTCTAGAGCAGTTTCAGTATAATCGACAATGGGGGACTCCCTTCTATGTTTAATGTGTACTAGATGTGTGTTTCTATGATAATCAGGTGGGGCTAGGAAAACTGGTGGCAGTAGGAAGGCAATGTAACAGGTTCCCTCCCAATCGAGGGGCAGACGAACATATGCAGTTTGACCACAAATAAAATAAGAATGACGTGAAGCTTTGAAAATAGATTTCCCACTGTCACTATACTTGACAATAGTAGTACAATCACTATGTCCTACATGTACGGAACCATGATTTCGGACACATAATTCGCCTTTAACTGGTAGTACTGAAATAGCAGGTAAGTCTGGAGTAGTATCAGACTGAACATTCAGGACCATGAAATTCGAAGAATAGTTACCTAAATTATACACTTCATTTTCTAGATCTAACCCGGTTCTGTGGGGAAGACCTTGCTTGTCTGGGAAACATGTACTGTTAAGAAAAGACATATCTGTTGAGGATGACGTTAACGTGGACCATGCTCCACACGAACCATTATGTGAAAAAGGATAAGGAAAAAGTGGCAGAACTCCCTTCGGTATCTGGAAAGGGGGGAGTCGACCACACACCCAACAATTAGTGGCATTGCTGGTCTGATGTGAGTAATGCAACATGCGGATGAAAGAATTATTTTTCATAGCGAGGCGGTAAGAGAGTTCATGAGGAGGCAGATCACTAAACGTGTGCTCTATTGTAGCATTAGCAGACTTATTTACATGAAGAACTGGGAAATACAGGTAAAATGCATAACTGGTGCAGGAAATCATAATGCTGAGAAATAATATGAAACATAGAAAAACGATACATCGAATTGAGTTTTGACTAACTCTCTCACTATGGGGGTCTATTTTATACATGTCAGAAACAGTCTAACCGTTTCACCTAGGGGAGGACTTAGACAATCAAACTGGCTGACTTATTTTACTAGACCGGAGTTTCAACTTATACTCCTGTTGCGGAGTTTTCTCTAACAGGGGTGGGTTTGTAGCAATGTCTTTTGCGGGACAGTCCTTGAGAACAATATTTTGGCAATCCTTCAAATCCTGGGAAATGTTCTTTGAGACGGGTTTCAGTCCATAAAACTTCTTTATATGTGAAAGGTGCACCCAGCCTTTGCGACCCTCCAACTTCACGGCTGTACGGGTGGCGAGGAGGACCTGTCGGGGCTCCTTCCAGCGTGGCTCCAGCGGACTTGAGCGGTCAAAATTGCAAACCAAGACCATGGATCCTGGAACGATTTCATGCGGTGCCACCTCGGTATTGTCTGGAAATGCGGCGGCAACCTGTGAACGACAAGAGTTGAGGGCAGACATCAAGGAAGCTAGGTAATCTGTCAGCATATTACTTGAAACATCGGTAATACTTCGGGGTCTAGGAGTACCCCACATATTAGGGGGGCGGCCGAATACGACCTCATACGGGGACAGACCTGATCTGGAATGTGCGACCATGCGCATATAAAATAAAGCGACTGGCAGAGCTACTAGCCAGTCCACACCTTTCTCTTTACATACTTTTGCAATACGGATTTTCAGAGTCTGATTATGTCTCTCTACGAGACCGGCTGCTTCAGGATGGCGTACACAATGAAACTTCCACTGGTACCCCAACAAAAGGGAAACATGCTTCATTAACTCAGATGAGAATGGCTGGCCGTTGTCAGAATATACGACTCTAGGGAGTCCATAACGGGGGAAGAACTCACGAACCAACTGCTTGGCAGTGGTCGCGGCTGTGTAATCTGGGACTGGATATGCTTCTGTCCACCTGGACAAAGCGCATACAACTACAAGGACATACTTGAAACCTCGACATCGTTCCATCTGAATATAATCCATCTGGAGGACTTCAAAAGGGTGGTCAGGAGGCTGGAATCCACCTTGTTCCACCGGGACACTTTTACCTGGATTAAACTGACAACATATCATACAGGTACGGACTTTCTGCTTGGCTGCAGCTCGTAAATGCTTGTTGAACCAAATGTTCTGGATACTGTCTAACATAGCTTTTTCTCCTAAATGTGCTGGACTATGTGCGGTATTAATAATGACTTGAACCATAGAGTCGGGGAGAAACCATGTGGCTCTACCCTTCGTTAACCATCCTTGATCTGTCTGGACCCCTCCTTGTTCGGACCATTTCTTGATTTCTTCAGGAGTAGCATGTAACTGTATGTCTATGACATCTTGTGTAGGGTCTTTAACTGTCATACATGTAATCGGATCTGGAGTGTGTGTCTGTGTCGGATTAACTGGAATGTCTGGAGTCTGTGCTGTAAGCTTGGCTGTGCGATCTGCTAAATCGTTACCTTGAGAAATAATGTCAGTAACTTTCGTATGTGCTTTGCACTTCATGATGGCGATAGATGTCGGTAAATGTATGGCATCTAACAGAGCTTGAATAAGGAGACCATGCTGAATCTTGGTTCCATGAGAAGTCATGAAACCTCTCTCCTGCCAGAGCACTCCGAAGTCGTGTACAAGTCCAAATGCGTAGCGTGAATCTGTGTAAACATTAACTTTCAAGTTCTTAGCGTGTATGCAGGCTTGTGTCAGAGCGACTAGCTCTGCTGCTTGAGCGGACAGGGTGTCAATACGGTGTGTCTCAATAACTTCGGTGTCGGTAGTCACTGCATACGCGGCGACTAGTTCTCCTGTACTTGTTCTCATACATGAACCATCCACATAAAGTGTCAGGTCGGGGTCTGGTAACGGAATATCTGTCAGATCTTGTCTTGGCTTTGTCGTAATATTAACTACTTCCACGCAGTCATGTGTGGCAGAATTCGGAGTAACTGATGGTAACAGTGTAGCAGGGTTCAGGATGTTGCAGCGTCTGATTTCTATGTGTGGCTGGAACAGTGTCAATTCATAACCTGTTAAACGTGCAATTGTCAAGTGCTGAGTTTGTGTTCGGTTTAAAAGAACTTCCACGGAATGTGGAACTTGTACTGACAAGGAGTGTCCTAAGACTATGGAATCACTTTGTCTGATAGCTAGTGCTGTGGCTGCAACTGACTTGAGGCACGCAGGCAGAGCCTGGGCTACAGGATCTAATGTGCTCGAAAAATAAGCACAGGGCTTGTATTGTCCTGCTTGATCTTGTGTGAGAACAGATAATGCTGTACCTTCGCGTTCAGTGACGAAAAGTGTAAAAGGCTTACTGTAGTTCGGTGTCGCTAGAACTGGAGCTTGGCATAGGGCTTTCTTTAACTCATTGAAACTAAGTGTATGTTCAGATGTCCAAGGGAGGACAGTCGATACGGCTGCCTCCTGTGTCGTTAACTGTATCAGTGGCTTGGCTAGAAATGCATACTGAGGAATCCATTGTCTGCAGTAAGAAGTAAGGCCGATAAAAGCACGTACCTCCTTCTGGGTCTTGGGCTGAGGAAGACTCGCTATTAACTGGATACGGTCTGGTGTCAACTGCCTACCCCTCTTGGACAGTAAGTGTCCTAAGTAGACCACTTGCTGGACACAGAATTGAAGCTTAGAAGGGGACACCTTGTGCCCCATCTCGGCTAGGAAATACAAGACTGTAAGGGATGCTCGCTCGCAAGCACGTTCAGAACGGGCTGTGATCAGGAGATCATCGACATACTGGAGCAGGGCAGTGTCAGTTGGCATGTGAATGTTGTCTAGTTGTCTTTTAAGTGCTTGACTGTAAATGCTAGGGCTTTCTGTGAAACCTTGAGGAGCGCGTGTGGACATATAGCTCCTTCCATTTAAACAAAATCCGAAAAGAAACTGGCTGTCTGGATGAATAGGGACACTGAAAAACGCGTTCTTGAGGTCGATTACAGTAAAGAACGTGGCTTCGGAATCAATGGCTGTCAATAGGGAAGAGATATCTGGAACGACTGGGTACTGAGGAATAATACATTTATTAAGTTCTCGTAGGTCAATCACTAATCGATATACTGGGGGTGCATTTGGATCAGTACGTTTCATGACTGGAATGATCGGGGAATTGCATACATTGGAGTCAGTTTCTACAACCACTCCTTGAGCCATGAGCTCGTCAATAATTTTGGTTAAGGCTGCTACAGCCTCAGGTGGCAATCTGTACTGTCTGATTCGTGGTAACACTACACCTGACTTGAGAGTCACACGATAGGGTGTGATTTGCATATAACCAACATCAGTTGGACCTTGCGCCCATAGATGCTGCGGAACATTAGACAATCTGGGATCAAAATCTCGTAATACATAGTGACCCTTAAAGTCACGTAGGAACAATCGTATTCCCTCTGGGGAACAGCATATAACTGCACCTAACTCTTTCAGTGTTTTAATGCCTAATAGGTTTTCTGGACATGACTTAGTAAGTAACAGATCAGTAGTGCGGGACAATGGACCTACTTCTAGAGTAACTGGCTTTGATATTTCATTTACAATGGGTTTTCCTGAAAATCCAAGGGAAACACTTCTTGAGCCTGAGAGCGGAGCCCCTGGAACTTCGGCGTGACTAATGGTGGTCCTACTTGCCCCTGTATCAATCAAAAACTTTCTGTCTTTCCCTAATACTTGACTGTGAACATAGGGACCTTCTTGATCTACAGGTATCTCGATGAGAGGCAAGCCTACCTCCCTCTCTAGGCTGTTTCATGAATACTGCTGGTACTCTGGATACTCAGACTGTGCATACTGGTACATCTGCTGTGTAACGTGCTGTGTTGCAGCAATAGGCTGCGGTACAGTAACTGTCTGTTGTCCATTCTGTGACTGAGGAATCTGTGAAACTTGTTCTTGTCTAGGCGGACGTGGTCTTTCTTTAGTCTTACCGGTAGCTATGTTGTGTTTCAGAACTGCACACTCGTTTATAAAATGACCTGGCTGTTTACAATAATTGCAGTTCCCTTTAACGGGAGCTGCAGGATGACTGGCTTGATTCGGACCCCTCTTCTGACTGTCTTGAGGAACAGATTGTGCAACTAGTACTTTCTTTTTCGTGTCTTTCATACGTTTTCTCTCGTGTTCTTGTTCTTCCCTGATCCTATTCTGGTGGTATTGGAGCATCTGCAACATCTGGGACGGGGTATTAGCTTGCCAGGTACTTTCGACTTTCAAAACTCGATTTTTAATTTGTGGACTTGAATTCTCGACTAATTTAGTAACAAAAAGGTGAGGGTATGACTCACTACTTGTCTTGAGGCCACTGTTGATGCTAAAACATTTCTCAAATCTAGAATAAAAATCACTAATGTCTTCGTCTTGTTTCTGTTTACAGGCTGAGATTGCATCCCAGTCTTCTTTTCTAGTTGTCAATAATCTGGGTAAAACTTGTATTAATAATTCCGGTAATTCTTTACATTTCGCTCCAAGACCGGTACCTGGTACTCGTGCCTTGTCTTCAGCTTCTAGAACTGCCCAATCGATCTTTTTCTCTCCCACCTCCCATTCTTTTTTCTTGAGCTTTTCATACACCCCTGCGGGCAGCAGAACCTTTAACATTTTAATTATATCTGGATACGTGTATTCTCCCATACGGAGCATGTCTTTTAATTCTCGGTGGAACCCTGCTGGATCTTTATCATGACAGGGAATTAATTTCTTCATCTCTAGGAGTTCCATCTTTGTAATCGGAGTGTAAACAAACACTCGTTCTAGTTCGCCACCCGTTCCTCTAACTGGGTGGACTTCTCGTAACGGATTCTGTCTCTCTATGTAAAATGGTTTACTTTCTGGGGGTGAGACATGAACAAAATGCGGATTCAAAAACGTTCTATATTTGTGACGCTGTTCTAGAATGACACTAATTAAATCGGTACCTAAACCTTTCCATCTATACTGGAGTAACTCGTTCAGGATATCGTGTAACGGACCTGGATCAGAGTGTTGACCCTCATACAATGTAATGAGGTGCTGAATCATATACATACCCGCCAGTCGTTGCTCGGCTGGGGGCATTTTCAGAAACATTTGTGCCACTATTTCGTCTGGAAAAGTGGTAGAATCAGTAATCCATCGGACTGCTGATCGGGCTAGTTCTTGTTCATGCATGGTACTCAACTCACTGTAACCGATTCGTGATTTCAGAATGTGATCGGTAGCTTGAAACACTTGTTCTAGAGAACCTTGTTCTGGTACTGGATGATGAAAAATAGACTTGTGTTCTAGGCGTAAATGGCGATCTGGAAATCTAGATTTTCCTACATACGCTATTCTGTCGGGATTCTCGTCGTCTAACTCTTCAGGATCAGAGTTACTTTCTTTCTCGCTTACTTGTGCTGCTTTACGCTGTTCGTGTAACTTTATTATTTCTTTACGGATTTTCTTGTACATACTCTCCATAGCACCGACGGTCTTGTGCTTACCCTCGGCTATATTATCACTCCACCTTGTCAGGGTTTTCATTTCAGCCGGATCTTTAGACGGGTAATCTTGTTCTCTTATTAGACAATTGATCAGAAACTTTAATATCATGAGCTGGGTCTCAGCTTTCCTTTGAGACATGGCCTCGCCAATGCTTTCTGGATCATCCCCTGTACGGATGAAACGATATATTCTGTCTAGATCTTCTTTCATATTCGGTAAGGTGACTAGATACTCGGCCACCTTTCTTACGCGGAATGAATATAAAACCATATTATCCTCGCCTGGGACTGGATCATAGCCGCATTCGGCAAGGGATTTTCTTATTTCTGCTACAGTCTGATGTCTGGGCGTACGCTGTGACGCTTGCATATGTAATTCGGCTGTCGTTAAACGCTTGTGTGGCGGCGGGGTTTGAGGAGTACCTCCCCCTGCGGCCCCTAAACTAGAGTCGTCTACTGAGGCTCTTCGTCCTGGCAGAGTGGGAAATGGAAATGTAGGCTGGACTTGTATGGCGGGCTGGACCGGGGGTACCGTAACAGGTACTCCGGTGTCTGGAGGAGCGGGAAGTGCCTGATTTACAGGGACTGGCGGAGCGCGAACAGGATTTGCATATTCTGGGACTGTGTCGTCCAAATAGGACGAAATAAAAATATCAGCTGCGGTCGGTTTGTGACGTAGCTTGGTCGGAACTAATGGTGGCGGGAAATTACTGGATGCCTCTGGGGTCGCTTTTGGCAAGCCCTCGGCAAGGAGAGGATACATACCCTTAATAAGGGCATGCCTCTGTCTGTCTGACTGTTCGGCTTTAACTTGTTCACCTATCTCGATTAATTCTTTTTCATGGGCTCGTTCCAAGGATTCTCTACTTAATTCTGACTTTCTGATTTCTTTTTCGGTTCTTTTATGAGCTTCTTTGCGCCATAACTCGATGGCATCTTTCTGTGACTGTCTGGCTTTCTTTTTCCATAATGCCTCTTCTACTCGCATGATGCACTCGGCATCCCATGTACCCGATACGGGCCATCTATACTTTTCTTCTAACTGTTTGGTATACTCTACCCATAAATCTAGATATAGTATGGCACTTATGCCATGCCTCTGATACATAAAATGACCTGCACTGTCCCTAGGCGGAACTGGAACTGCTGCTTCCAGCAGACCCTTTCTAGTTTTTAACTGACGTAACTTAGAAAACAAGGGCATGACTGGACTGTAATCTAGACACAATACAATACACAATGAACACGATACTTATTCCCCATTCATACCACGACATTAAAATACATGAAGAACATTTAAAAATAACAGTTCGAACAGAATACTACCTGGAATAGGGAACACAGAATACATGAATTTTCTCGAGAACAGAACTGACTGGAACAGAAACTAGATGCACTGCTGAAACAGTACGAAACTTACCGGTCTCATAAAGAGACACGTCAGGACCCGCATCCACCGAAGTGGACACTTCGTTTGTGGGTCTGTGTACCACCAACCCACGGACCAGAGTCAATTAAATTGACCCTGTCTAGATACTACCCCAGTAACGGTACTCACCGGGCAGCAAGAACGGAAGGCCTCAGACTGGACGGGACTGCTTGGACGCCGGACGGACGAACTTCGGACTTTTGTTACGGGTGGACCTCCGGATACCTCGGACCTTGGACTCTCGGCTTGGGCTCTGGTCGGGACTCGCCGCGTTCCTCCACCGTCTCGTCTGGATGCTGGACCGCCTCCTCCGTCTCCTCCGTGGGCCTGAGGGATACTTGAAGCAGAAATATCTGCCGGTGCGCAGAAGAGTTCCGTCACGACTGCAGAGGGTCAGGGGGTCGGCGTGGCTTCACCGACGCGTGGGGAAAGGGCAAGTCCCTGTTCGGGCGCCATTATGTGGTAAATAAATAAATAATACCCTATTTTTGAATGAATAAATGAATAACAGATAGCTCAATAAATAAGAGTCAAGATTCGAGGTAGTAGGAGTTTTGCAGGTTTAATACAGCAAATACAGGAATAGGATGGCAAGGCCCAGCAGCGCTGCCGGGGTCAGGATCGGGACAAGGGAATAACTTTTTAATAACAGTGCATGAGCATATATACATAACGCAAACACATAGCATTACATTGCAATAGGCGTAACAGTGGGTGGAGCAAAGGGTGTGACGCGTAGTAGTCGCGAAAGATAAGGGTGAAAAGAGGTGTAACAGGGCGTATACATAGACATGTGATGCAAACGTAACAGAATATGTCATGAATGGGGCGGAAACCATGGAGGGGGCTACCTGAGGAGCCGGGACCTCTAACCTGATGGTGCACGCAAACTAGCAATGACGTGTTACTAGGAGAAGCTGGGGGCTATGAACTCTGTGCTAGGAGCAGAGACTGAAGTCTGGAGAGTCAGGGCGACATGTACCTAAACAGTATCTAGTATCTGATGTTTAGAGAACATGTTGATATAAACTAGAAGTCAGGAGGGGAAAGGCTAACTTGATTCTAAGACTGGACCATGCATTATTCTACATGTAGTGCGTGATGAAGAATATTAAATGACCATTAAATGCAGTATTTCTCTAACGTGGAGACGTGAAGGCTAGACAATGACGGAAACTATTGATGCGATTCAGTAGCTTAGGAATGCAGAGAAGGAGGACTGAACTGATAACTGGAATCATAACATATTCTTGGCAGACTCAGAGGCAGAGCCAGGGTGAGCCGGGCACTGCGAGGCAGGAAGTAAGTGAAGGGTCGAGGATACAGGTGGGGGCTGTATCGCTCCTCAGCGAGGCTTCAGGAGACAGGAGCTGAATCTGGTGTCCGGGCCCTTTTGAGGCCTAGAAACGGGGACTTTATAATGGAATAACGTGCACACTGAGAAACGTGGCAACGTAACTTTACATAGGCCTGATATTCGTAGTATTCACGAGAACTGGAAACTGGCATACTAGAGGTGGACACAACTGTAATTGCGTCATTAATCGAACATAGGGAATGCATATGCATATTTAATCATGCACACATAACATATGATGGATGACACGTAGTGACACAGAACATAGCAAAATTTACTTTTCCACATAACTCAGATACTCTGTCCATCACCACCCCCTTTTTGTAATTATTTTGGCCACCATGAGTGTGGAAGGGTATGCTCAGACATGAGTCCCTTGCTCATTGCACCATCAGGATTCAAGCAAGCCGGGCTGAAGACGGCTGTAATGCCAGAAACCGGTCCCCGGAAGCTTGTTTCCTTTCCAGTGAAGAATTGGCTTGGTAGTTTGGTCTGCCCTGTTCCCATGATGCACTGGGCCAGGGACAGACTAATTTGCATATAGCCAGGTTCTGAACTGGGATGGTGCAGTGAGCTAAAAAACGGTGATGGATCAAGCCCTGATCTGTTGACTGGGTAGGAGTGTTCTGATTAACTCAAATACTCTGTCCATCACCACCCCCTTTTTGTAATTATTTTGGCCACCATGAGTGTGGAAGGGTATGCTCAGACATGAGTCCCTTGCTCATTGCACCATCAGGATTCAAGCAAGCCGGGCTGAAGACGGCTGTAATGCCATAAACCGGTCCCCGGAAGCTTGTTTCCTTTCCAGTGAAGAATTGGCTTGGTAGTTTGGTCTGCCCTGTTCCCATGATGCACTGGGCCAGGGACAGACTAATTTGCATATAGCCAGGTTCTGAACTGGGATGGTGCAGTGAGCTAAAAAACGGTGATGGATCAAGCCCTGATCTGTTGACTGGGTAGGAGTGTTCTGATTAACTCAGATACTCTGTCCATCACCACCCCCTTTTTGTAATTATTTTGGCCACCATGAGTGTGGAAGGGTATGCTCAGACATGAGTCCCTTGCTCATTGCACCATCAGGATTCAAGCAAGCCGGGCTGAAGACGGCTGTGATGCCAGAAACCGGTCCCCGGAAGCTTGTTTCCTTTCCAGTGAAGAATTGGCTTGGTAGTTTGGTCTGCCCTGTTCCCATGATGCACTGGGCCAGGGACAGACTAATTTGCATATAGCCAGGTTCTGAACTGGGATGGTGCAGTGAGCTAAAAAACGGTGATGGATCAAGCCCTGATCTGTTGACTGGGTAGGAGTGTTCTGATTAACTCAGATACTCTGTCCATCACCACCCCCTTTTTGTAATTATTTTGGCCACCATGAGTGTGGAAGGGTATGCTCAGACATGAGTCCCTTGCTCATTGCACCATCAGGATTCAAGCAAGCCGGGCTGAAGACGGCTGTAATGCCAGAAACCGGTCCCCGGAAGCTTGTTTCCTTTCCAGTGAAGAATTGGCTTGGTAGTTTGGTCTGCCCTGTTCCCATGATGCACTGGGCCAGGGACAGACTAATTTGCATATAGCCAGGTTCTGAACTGGGATGGTGCAGTGAGCTAAAAAACGGTGATGGATCAAGCCCTGATCTGTTGACTGGGTAGGAGTGTTCTGATTAACTCAGATACTCTGTCCATCACCACCCCCTTTTTGTAATTATTTTGGCCACCATGAGTGTGGAAGGGTATGCTCAGACATGAGTCCCTTGCTCATTGCACCATCAGGATTCAAGCAAGCCGGGCTGAAGACGGCTGTAATGCCAGAAACCGGTCCCCGGAATCTTGTTTCCTTTCCAGTGAAGAATTGGCTTGGTAGTTTGGTCTGCCCTGTTCCCATGATGCACTGGGCCAGGGACAGACTAATTTGCATATAGCCAGGTTCTGAACTGGGATGGTGCAGTGAGCTAAAAAACGGTGATGGATCAAGCCCTGATCTGTTGACTGGGTAGGAGTGTTCTGATTAACTCAGATACTCTGTCCATCACCACCCCCTTTTTGTAATTATTTTGGCCACCATGAGTGTGGAAGGGTATGCTCAGACATGAGTCCCTTGCTCATTGCACCATCAGGATTCAAGCAAGCCAGGCTGAAGACGGCTGTAATGCCAGAAACCGGTCCCCGGAAGCTTGTTTCCTTTCCAGTGAAGAATTGGCTTGGTAGTTTGGTCTGCCCTGTTCCCATGATGCACTGGGCCAGGGACAGACTAATTTGCATATAGCCAGGTTCTGAACTGGGAAGGTGCAGTGAGCTAAAAAACGGTGATGGATCAAGTCCTGATCTGTTGACTGGGTAGGAGTGTTCTGATTAACTCAGATACTCTGTCCATCACCACCCCCTTTTTGTAATTATTTTGGCCACCATGAGTGTGGAAGGGTATGCTCAGACATGAGTCCCTTTCTCATTGCACCATCAGGATTCAAGCAAGCCGGGCTGAAGACGGCTGTAATGCCAGAAACCGGTCCCCGGAAGCTTGTTTCCTTTCCAGTGAAGAATTGGCTTGGTAGTTTGGTCTGCCCTGTTCCCATGATGCACTGGGCCAGGGACAGACTAATTTGCATATAGCCAGGTTCTGAAGTGGGATGGTGCAGTGAGCTAAAAAACAGTGATGGATCAAGCCCTGATCTGTTGACTGGGTAGGAGTGTTCTGATTAACTCAGATACTCTGTCCATCACCACCCCCTTTTTGTAATTATTTTGGCCACCATGAGTGTGGAAGGGTATGCTCAGACATGAGTCCCTTGCTCATTGCACCATCAGGATTCAAGCAAGCCGGGCTGAAGACGGCTGTAATGCCAGAAACCGGTCCCCGGAAGCTTGTTTCCTTTCCAGTGAAGAATTGGCTTGGTAGTTTGGTCTGCCCTGTTCCCATGATGCACTGGGCCAGGGACAGACTAATTTGCATATAGCCAGGTTCTGAACTGGGATGGTACAGTGAGCTAAAAAACGGTGATGGATCAAGCCCTGATCTGTTGACTGGGTAGGAGTGTCCCGATTAACTCAGATACTCTGTCCATCACCACCCCCTTTTTGTAATTATTTTGGCCACCATGAGTGTGGAAGGGTATGCTCAGACATGAGTCCCTTGCTCATTGCACCATCAGGATTCAAGCAAGCCGGGCTGAAGACTGCTGTAATGCCAGAAACCGGTCCCCGGAAGCTTGTTTCCTTTCCAGTGAAGAATTGGCTTGGTAGTTTGGCCTGCCCTGTTCCCATGATGCACTGGGCCAGGGACAGACTAATTTGCATATAGCCAGGTTCTGAACTGGGATGGTGCGAGCTAAAAAACGGTGATGGATCAAGCCCTGATCTGTTGACTGGGTAGGAGTGTTCTGATTAACTCAGATACTCTGTCCATCACCACCCCCTTTTTGTAATTATTTTGGCCACCATGAGTGTGGAAGGGTATGCTCAGACATGAGTCCCTTGCTCATTGCACCATCAGGATTCAAGCAAGCCGGGCTGAAGACGGCTGTAATGCCAGAAACCGGTCCCCGGAAGCTTGTTTCCTTTCCAGTGAAGAATTGGCTTGGTAGTTTGGTCTGCCCGGTTCCCATGATGCACTGGGCCAGGGACAGACTAATTTGCATATAGCCAGGTTCTGAACTGGGATGGTGCAGTGAGCTAAAAAACGGTGATGGATCAAGCCCTGATCTGTTGACTGGGTAGGAGTGTTCTGATTAACTCAGATACTCTGTCCATCACCACCCCCTTTTTGTAATTATTTTGGCCACCATGAGTGTGGAAGGGTATGCTCAGACATGAGTCCCTTGCTCATTGCACCATCAGGATTCAAGCAAGCCGGGCTGAAGACGGCTGTAATGCCAGAAACCGGTCCCCGGAAGCTTGTTTCCTTTCCAGTGAAGAATTGGCTTGGTAGTTTGGTCTGCCCTGTTCCCATGATGCACTGGGCCAGGGACAGACTAATTTGCATATAGCCAGGTTCTGAACTGGGATGGTGCAGTGAGCTAAAAAACGGTGATGGATCAAGCCCTGATCTGTTGACTGGGTAGGAGTGTTCTGATTAACTCAGATACTCTGTCCATCACCACCCCCTTTTTGTAATTATTTTGGCCACCATGAGTGTGGAAGGGTATGCTCAGACATGAGTCCCTTGCTCATTGCACCATCAGGATTCAAGCAAGCCGGGCTGAAGACGGCTGTAATGCCAGAAACCGGTCCCCGGAAGCTTGTTTCCTTTCCAGTGAAGAATTGGCTTGGTAGTTTGGTCTGCCCTGTTCCCATGATGCAATGGGCCAGGGACAGACTAATTTGCATATAGCCAGGTTCTGAACTGGGATGGTGCAGTGAGCTAAAAAACGGTGATGGATCAAGCCCTGATCTGTTGACTGGGTAGGAGTGTTCTGATTAACTCAGATACTCTGTCCATCACCACCCCCTTTTTGTAATTATTTTGGCCACCATGAGTGTGGAAGGGTATGCTCAGACATGAGTCCCTTGCTCATTGCACCATCAGGATTCAAGCAAGCCGGGCTGAAGACGGCTGTAATGCCAGAAACCGGTCCCCGGAAGCTTGTTTCCTTTCCAGTGAAGAATTGGCTTGGTAGTTTGGTCTGCCCTGTTCCCATGATGCACTGGGCCAGGGACAGACTAATTTGCATATAGCCAGGTTCTGAACTGGGAGGGTGCAGTGAGCTAAAAAACGGTGATGGATCAAGCCCTGATCTGTTGACTGGGTAGGAGTGTTCTGATTAACTCAGATACTCTGTCCATCACCACCCCCTTTTTGTAATTATTTTGGCCACCATGAGTGTGGAAGGGTATGCTCAGACATGAGTCCCTTTCTCATTGCACCATCAGGATTCAAGCAAGCCGGGCTGAAGACGGCTGTAATGCCAGAAACCGGTCCCCGGAAGCTTGTTTCCTTTCCAGTGAAGAATTGGCTTGGTAGTTTGGTCTGCCCTGTTCCCATGATGCACTGGGCCAGGGACAGACTAATTTGCATATAGCCAGGTTCTGAAGTGGGATGGTGCAGTGAGCTAAAAAACAGTGATGGATCAAGCCCTGATCTGTTGACTGGGTAGGAGTGTTCTGATTAACTCAGATACTCTGTCCATCACCACCCCCTTTTTGTAATTATTTTGGCCACCATGAGTGTGGAAGGGTATGCTCAGACATGAGTCCCTTGCTCATTGCACCATCAGGATTCAAGCAAGCCGGGCTGAAGACGGCTGTAATGCCAGAAACCGGTCCCCGGAAGCTTGTTTCCTTTCCAGTGAAGAATTGGCTTGGTAGTTTGGTCTGCCCTGTTCCCATGATGCACTGGGCCAGGGACAGACTAATTTGCATATAGCCAGGTTCTGAACTGGGATGGTACAGTGAGCTAAAAAACGGTGATGGATCAAGCCCTGATCTGTTGACTGGGTAGGAGTGTCCCGATTAACTCAGATACTCTGTCCATCACCACCCCCTTTTTGTAATTATTTTGGCCACCATGAGTGTGGAAGGGTATGCTCAGACATGAGTCCCTTGCTCATTGCACCATCAGGATTCAAGCAAGCCGGGCTGAAGACTGCTGTAATGCCAGAAACCGGTCCCCGGAAGCTTGTTTCCTTTCCAGTGAAGAATTGGCTTGGTAGTTTGGCCTGCCCTGTTCCCATGATGCACTGGGCCAGGGACAGACTAATTTGCATATAGCCAGGTTCTGAACTGGGATGGTGCGAGCTAAAAAACGGTGATGGATCAAGCCCTGATCTGTTGACTGGGTAGGAGTGTTCTGATTAACTCAGATACTCTGTCCATCACCACCCCCTTTTTGTAATTATTTTGGCCACCATGAGTGTGGAAGGGTATGCTCAGACATGAGTCCCTTGCTCATTGCACCATCAGGATTCAAGCAAGCCGGGCTGAAGACGGCTGTAATGCCAGAAACCGGTCCCCGGAAGCTTGTTTCCTTTCCAGTGAAGAATTGGCTTGGTAGTTTGGTCTGCCCGGTTCCCATGATGCACTGGGCCAGGGACAGACTAATTTGCATATAGCCAGGTTCTGAACTGGGATGGTGCAGTGAGCTAAAAAACGGTGATGGATCAAGCCCTGATCTGTTGACTGGGTAGGAGTGTTCTGATTAACTCAGATACTCTGTCCATCACCACCCCCTTTTTGTAATTATTTTGGCCACCATGAGTGTGGAAGGGTATGCTCAGACATGAGTCCCTTGCTCATTGCACCATCAGGATTCAAGCAAGCCGGGCTGAAGACGGCTGTAATGCCAGAAACCGGTCCCCGGAAGCTTGTTTCCTTTCCAGTGAAGAATTGGCTTGGTAGTTTGGTCTGCCCTGTTCCCATGATGCACTGGGCCAGGGACAGACTAATTTGCATATAGCCAGGTTCTGAACTGGGATGGTGCAGTGAGCTAAAAAACGGTGATGGATCAAGCCCTGATCTGTTGACTGGGTAGGAGTGTTCTGATTAACTCAGATACTCTGTCCATCACCACCCCCTTTTTGTAATTATTTTGGCCACCATGAGTGTGGAAGGGTATGCTCAGACATGAGTCCCTTGCTCATTGCACCATCAGGATTCAAGCAAGCCGGGCTGAAGACGGCTGTAATGCCAGAAACCGGTCCCCGGAAGCTTGTTTCCTTTCCAGTGAAGAATTGGCTTGGTAGTTTGGTCTGCCCTGTTCCCATGATGCAATGGGCCAGGGACAGACTAATTTGCATATAGCCAGGTTCTGAACTGGGATGGTGCAGTGAGCTAAAAAACGGTGATGGATCAAGCCCTGATCTGTTGACTGGGTAGGAGTGTTCTGATTAACTCAGATACTCTGTCCATCACCACCCCCTTTTTGTAATTATTTTGGCCACCATGAGTGTGGAAGGGTATGCTCAGACATGAGTCCCTTGCTCATTGCACCATCAGGATTCAAGCAAGCCGGGCTGAAGACGGCTGTAATGCCAGAAACCGGTCCCCGGAAGCTTGTTTCCTTTCCAGTGAAGAATTGGCTTGGTAGTTTGGTCTGCCCTGTTCCCATGATGCACTGGGCCAGGGACAGACTAATTTGCATATAGCCAGGTTCTGAACTGGGAGGGTGCAGTGAGCTAAAAAACGGTGATGGATCAAGCCCTGATCTGTTGACTGGGTAGGAGTGTTCTGATTAACTCAGATACTCTGTCCATCACCACCCCCTTTTTGTAATTATTTTGGCCACCATGAGTGTGGAAGGGTATGCTCAGACATGAGTCCCTTGCTCATTGCACCATCAGGATTCAAGCAAGCCGGGCTGAAGACGGCTGTAATGCCAGAAACCGGTCCCCGGAAGCTTGTTTCCTTTCCAGTGAAGAATTGGCTTGGTAGTTTGGTCTGCCCTGTTCCCATGATGCAATGGGCCAGGGACAGACTAATTTGCATATAGCCAGGTTCTGAACTGGGATGGTGCAGTGAGCTAAAAAACGGTGATGGATCAAGCCCTGATCTGTTGACTGGGTAGGAGTGTTCTGATTAACTCAGATACTCTGTCCATCACCACCCCCTTTTTGTAATTATTTTGGCCACCATGAGTGTGGAAGGGTATGCTCAGACATGAGTCCCTTGCTCATTGCACCATCAGGATTCAAGCAAGCCGGGCTGAAGACGGCTGTAATGCCAGAAACCGGTCCCCGGAAGCTTGTTTCCTTTCCAGTGAAGAATTGGCTTGGTAGTTTGGTCTGCCCTGTTCCCATGATGCACGGGGCCAGGGACAGACTAATTTGCATATAGCCAGGTTCTGAACTGGGATGGTGCAGTGAGCTAAAAAACGGTGATGGATCAAGCCCTGATCTGTTGACTGGGTAGGAGTGTTCTGATTAACTCAGATACTCTGTCCATCACCACCCCCTTTTTGTAATTATTTTGGCCACCATGAGTGTGGAAGGGTATGCTCAGACATGAGTCCCTTGCTCATTGCACCATCAGGATTCAAGCAAGCCGGGCTGAAGACGGCTGTAATGCCATAAACCGGTCCCCGGAAGCTTGTTTCCTTTCCAGTGAAGAATTGGCTTGGTAGTTTGGTCTGCCCTGTTCCCATGATGCACTGGGCCAGGGACAGACTAATTTGCATATAGCCAGGTTCTGAACTGGGATGGTGCAGTGAGCTAAAAAACGGTGATGGATCAAGCCCTGATCTGTTGACTGGGTAGGAGTGTTCTGATTGACTCAGATACTCTGTCCATCACCACCCCCTTTTTGTAATTATTTTGGCCACCATGAGTGTGGAAGGGTATGCTCAGACATGAGTCCCTTGCTCATTGCACCATCAGGATTCAAGCAAGCCGGGCTGAAGACGGCTGTAATGCCAGAAACCGGTCCCCGGAAGCTTGTTTCCTTTCCAGTGAAGAATTGGCTTGGTAGTTTGGTCTGCCCTGTTCCCATGATGCACTGGGCCAGGGACAGACTAATTTGCATATAGCCAGGTTCTGAACTGGGATGGTGCAGTGAGCTAAAAAACGGTGATGGATCAAGCCCTGATCTGTTGACTGGGTAGGAGTGTTCTGATTAACTCAGATACTCTGTCCATCACCACCCCCTTTTTGTAATTATTTTGGCCACCATGAGTGTGGAAGGGTATGCTCAGACATGAGTCCCTTGCTCATTGCACCCTCAGGATTCAAGCAAGCCGGGCTGAAGACGGCTGTAATGCCAGAAACCGGTCCCCAGAAGCTTGTTTCCTTTCCAGTGAAGAATTGGCTTGGTAGTTTGGTCTGCCCTGTTCCCATGATGCACTGGGCCAGGGACAGACTAATTTGCATATAGCCAGGTTCTGAACTGGGATGGTGCAGTGAGCTAAAAAACGGTGATGGATCAAGCCCTGATGTGTTGACTGGGTAGGAGTGTTCTGATTAACTCAGATACTCTGTCCATCACCACCCCCTTTTTGTAATTATTTTGGCCACCATGAGTGTGGAAGGGTATGCTCAGACATGAGTCCCTTGCTCATTGCACCATCAGGATTCAAGCAAGCCGGGCTGAAGAGGGCTGTAATGCCATAAACCGGTCCCCGGAAGCTTGTTTCCTTTCCAGTGAAGAATTGGCTTGGTAGTTTGGTCTGCCCTGTTCCCATGATGCACTGGGCCAGGGACAGACTAATTTGCATATAGCCAGGTTCTGAACTGGGATGGTGCAGTGAGCTAAAAAACAGTGATGGATCAAGCCCTGATCTGTTGACTGGGTAGGAGTGTTCTGATTAACTCAGATACTCTGTCCATCACCACCCCCTTTTTGTAATTAATTTGGCCACCATGAGTGTGGAAGGGTATGCTCAGACATGAGTCCCTTGCTCATTGCACCATCAGGATTCAAGCAAGCCGGGCTGAAGACGGCTGTAATGCCAGAAACCGGTCCCCGGAAGCTTGTTTCCTTTCCAGTGAAGAATTGGCTTGGTAGTCTGGTCTGCCCTGTTCCCATGATGCACTGGGCCAGGGACAGACTAATTTACATATAGCCAGGTTCTGAACTGGGATGGTGCAGTGAGCTAAAAAACGGTGATGGATCAAGCCCTGATCTGTTGACTGGGTAGGAGTGTTCTGATTAACTCAGATACTCTGTCCATCACCACCCCCTTTTTGTAATTACCTTACCGAAAGATGCATACACTTTCATTACTGGTGGGTTAGCATGCTCTCTATTTAATTGCATTCATCAGGGAACTATCAGGTTGGGTTTTATTACTCTTTATGCCTACAACACTTAACTTGCTACAACCATATGACTTAACGTATTTGTCTGGAGAGCAGCAGTGGCCCGTCCATATGGGATGAGGGGCCACACCTCCCACCTTTTTCCCAGCAAGAAGAATGTCTGTCAGGCTGAGCAAAGGACAGCCTAACAAACAGTCTTCTTGTTCAGGTCAGGCAGCCAGGAGATAGACATGCACTAAATGCCCATGCTCCTGGCTTCCTGAGTGGACCTTTGCCATGTTGAGGATTTCACAGCCCTGTGGATGTGACCTCTTCAGCCTGGCAAAAGTGCCTTTTGGCCCTCCCCCCTCAAGACGTGGGGGAGCATCACTGATTGCCTTGGACCTGGGTGCTTCAATTTTGAGCCCTGATGTGCTCACGGACAAGAGTCAACCAGTGATACCTCGTCACAGAGTGGGTTGGGGTCAGCAGTCTCCCTGACTCAGTCCAACTCTGACAAGTGAGGTACTGCTGCCTTCTCACATTGACTTAGGTCAGCCAATGAGAGAAAGTAGGAGTCCCTCCCCTCCTAGGACCTCTGAGGCTTCCCTTTCCACAGTGTAGGTACGTTTTATAGCTTTGTTTGTATGTTTGGTACATGCATGCGTGTGTGCGTGTGTGTATGAATGTATGGGTATCTGTTAGTGAGCAATGTGGATGGGTTTGTTGTATATGTGTGTGAATGCAATGGTGTGAGTAAGTGTGTATGTGTGTGTCCACCCCATACCTGTTCTCCGTTCTTTTGATGGTGACTCACAGAGGGCCAGTACTCAAGACATTGTCCTTTAAGGTAAAGTGGTATTCATGCCAACTACACCTACAAGCCTGAGGGCAATCCATTAATTTGTCATCACATTGAATTTACTTTGTAATGCTACGGGTTACATTTTTCCTCATCCTAAAGTAAGTAGATTTTCTACATAATAAATAAATTCAAGCCACGACACAGATTGTTCATTCCATGACAGACAAGAGGTTATATCCTTGGAAGACAATAGAAACAAACTGAGTTGTTCATTCTACAGTCGTCAGTGATTACAAGAATGCATAGATACTACTACCTCTGACTTGATCTAAACCACTTAATACCTACCGACCTCATTGTACACTAATTTCCATATATTTCTACTGTATAGATATTTTTATTTTTAGACTGGGGACACAGGCCCATCGGTTGTTGATATATATGTTCTTTCTAGGTAAATTTGAGATCACATCTGCTCTTTCAGGGTAATCATACTATTAAACTGCAAGATGAACTCTGATATCTTGCATATCTTAATCACAGGTGAAATCACATGTAGCACAATATGATAATGAAAGGCCAGGACCATAGGTTCTGGACCGGTTCTAGAGCCACAATTCAATGGATCTTTTTAGCAGCATGGATAGGAGAACATTTTTTATTAAGCCAATCAATTAACCAGGAATACTTTTGAACACATAGTTAGCATAGACAACTACGTAAAGTTAGTTGGATTTATTACAAAGCCAAACATAATTTAACATAAAGGCACCTCAAGATGAGAAAGTAAAAATACATCAGAATTAGAGTAAAGCCAAATCTATGTATCCAATTATGGTGATGTAGCATGAATAATACAATTAATTCAAGAAGCAGAATGCAGAGGATCAGAAAGCATGAGTACAAATTTCCCTGCATCGAGGATCGATGAATAAAAAGCATTAATCTATCCCTACACTAACACTAAAATGGCATTGCTACTCAAGCTTCTTCAGGAAGGAGGATAAAAAGGTGTCAGCATGTGGTGTCTTCCTAAGAAGTCTCTCCACCATTGATGGGTCGGTAGCCTAAAGCTATTGAGACAGAGCTTTTTTTTTTTTTGAGACCTTTATTATCAGTTCAACAAGAACACAGCCGATGGCCTACAACCCAAACCGGGACAGCCGCAAATCGTTTCATACATATATCTCAATTGCACAAAGTTGTAAAAGACATTACCAAGTTACAATGTAATACCGATTCATGTGCCAATTTTCATACACATTGTGAGCAGTCTCATTTCAAAACACAAAACACCAAACAGCTCCCCCCCACCCAACATCCCCGGGTTCAGATCTTGGCAACAAAGAACTACAATAAAGTGTAGGAGTAGAAGGATCCATGGCCAAAACCTCGTATCGCCCCCCTGGCTGGTATGCAATTCGGGTGTACTCGGCCAATATAAGTAGGCACCTGGAGGAGTCAGCAATAAGGCACAACTCGCGTAAATGGATAGGTAAGCTAGTGGGCCTATTTATGTCACATTAGGTAGACACTTAGGTAGGAGATTCCCCCTCCTCACATCTATAGCTCAGACAATGTAACCTGCAGAGGAGAGCCAGTTAAGGACCCTCCTCATCCGTTAGTTTCGACAGCACATAGGCAGTATAGGGGCCCCATATATCCCGTGGTCTGGAAGCTTCCGGTAGGTCCTCATAATAACAGAGCAATTGATCTCTACAGTACGCCATATCGTTGAGCCATAGTTTAACAGCCGGCGCCCGCTTCCCTCCCCATGTCACAGCTACTCTTCTCTTGGCAATCTGCAGGGCAATCACCACCAGGCGTCTCATCCCAGCTGGCACTCCAGAAGCAATCCCTAATAGGCAAAGTCGCGGGTCAGTATGAATTTCAGTCGATGTCATTTCAGAAAGCGCTGCAGTCACATCCACCCAAAACGCATGCACTCTAGCACAGCCCCATGCTAAATGAATAAAGTCAGCCCCCTCCATTCCGCATCGCACACAACAGGACTGGTCCCGCAAGCCATATCTCGCCAACTGGGCAGGCGTATAGTACCATTGTTGTACAAATTTATAGTGGATGAGGCGAAAATTACCATTAGCTGCAAATCCCCCAGTCATGGAGCAGCATTCAGCCCATTCATCCTCAGTCAGCGGATCCTGCAAGCATGCATCCCATCTAGCTTTGGCAGACACAGCTCTCCCTCCCTCATCCTCCTGCGAGGCCTTATATAACCGTGAAATCAATTTGACTCTACTGGTCGATGTATATAAGAGCTGCAAGGCGCCCAAGACCGGTGGTTCGTCCGGGTATGAGGGATATAAGGCCCGTACCGCAGCCCGAAGTCTAACATACAAGAATGTAGCCATCGTGCAGTTATTTGTCTGATCCAGCAAAGTCTGCAGGGAAAGGAAAGTAGCAGTGGGGAATACGTCACCCATAGTCACCACACCGGCATTTTGGAATAACTGCAAAGCTCCTAGTTCACCTGAAACCGAAATCTCAGCATGATGCAACAACGGCATATTTGGCGCATACAGCGGTAGTCTATGTGATCTACGTCCCAGCTCCTGCCAAGCACTATATGTACTGTGTACCGTGTCCACTTCCCCCTTATCAAAGATGGAGCAAGAGTTCACTATCATTGCCCTGAGGGGCAACGGAAGAACTGCGCTGGCCTCCAGTGCCACATGGGGCGTGTACGGTGGAGCCGACAACCAGTAAGTGGCAAAGTGTGCACGCGTGCAAAGATAATATAGCTTCATATCCGGTACAGCAAACCCTCCCATCTCGTATGGTTTTATTAAGACATCCCACCTCACTCTCGGCTTCTTACCAGCCCAGGCCAATGTAATTAATAAGGATTGTAACTGCGCAAAAAAAATGGGACGTTAGGGTGATCGGCACATTAACAAAGTAATACAAAAAATTGGGCAGTACCACCATCTTAATGAGGGAAACCCTATCAGCAAACGATAACGGTAGTCTGACCCAGCGGGCAACTTGGTCCTCCAATTTTGAAATAGCCACCCCGTAATTGGCCCGGATCGTTTCCTTACTGTCCCTGTGGACCCATATTCCCAAATATCGCACCGGTTCCAGTGCCCACTCCAACGGAAACTCAGATGGGAAAGGTAGAGTAGCGTCCGTCAGTGGTAATAATATGGACTTATCCCAATTGATGGATAGTCCAGAAAATCGCCCGAACCTGATAAATTCCCGAAGCACTTTGTCCAAATTCTGTACAGGGTCTCTTATATACAGGACCATGTCATCAGCATACATGGATACCGCCAGAGACCTGAGAGGGAATCGTAGCGCCGTATCCGCGTATCTCTCCCGCAAGATACAGGCCAAGGGCTCTAACACTATAGCAAAAAGTAAGGGCGATAGGGGACACCCCTGCCTCGTGCCCCTCTGTATAGAGAACGGAGCCGACAAATGTCCATTCACCCTCACTCGAGCCACCGGGTTGGTATATAGTAGCGTAACCAAGGAGGTGAAAAAAAACGGTACTCCCATGCGATGCAGTACTGCTATCATGTAGCGCCATGCCACGGAATCGAAGGCCTTTGCGGCATTAAGCAAAACCGCCACCGCCGCCAAGTCAGGTTTAAGGAGATGGAGGACCGCAAACAGAGCTCTCAGATTATGAGTGGTAGAGCGGAGGGGTACAAATCCAGATTGATCTGGCAACACCATAACCGGCAATATCAATCGTAATCGCGTGGACAGCACTTTAGCAATGATCTTTACATCAGTATTCATTAGAGATAGAGGATGGTACGACTCGCAGCTGTTTAGCGGTTTGCCCGGCTTTGGCAGTGCAACCAGCAGTGCCTCCCTCATTGTCGCCGGCAGTTGCCCCTGTTCTAACGCCTCCTCCAGTACCATCGCCAATCGGGGCACCAAAAGATCTATATATTCTTTGTAAAATTCGGATGGCAAACCATCGGTACCAGCCGCCTTGCCATTAGGCAGGGATGCTATCGCATCTCGAATCTCTCCTTCAGTTATATGGTGCATCAAGAAATCCTGCTGTCTCTTCGATAGCCAGACCAATGCTATATCATCTAAATACCGCGCCAACTCGTCCTCCTCCGCTGTCTCCCTGTACTCATACATCTTCCCATAATACCGTACAAAGCAATTCAGAATGTCAGTAGCATTCGTCACGGTAGTGTCCTCAGTAACTATTTCCTGTATACTGCAATGCCTGGCCCAGGGTTCTCTAATTCTATCCGCTAGCCCTCGTCCTGCTCGTCCCCCTTCACTATAATACCTCGCCCTAGCACGTTTGGATAAAAATTTAACCTCCTGCTCTGCCAGATCATTGTATTCAGTAACTTTCGTCCGGATCTCCGCTAGCCTAGTTGCTTCCGGTTGCAGCTCCTGCATTCGTTCTAGTGTCAGCAGCTCTCCTTCTAGTTTGGACATGGAGGTCCGCAGTGATTTTAGCACACCCGACTGTAGACCCACACATTCTCCCCGTACGGTTACATTAAATGCCTCCCACAATGTGCACATACTTTCAACAGACCCTACATTCGTGTAAAAAAACTCCTCTACAAACGTCCTCAGACTCTCGCGCATCACTAGATCCGTTAGTATGCCAGGGGATAAACGCCACGAAAAGGGGGCCGGAAAGTGTGTCGGTAACCCCACCTCCATCAGCACAGGAGCATGATCAGAAAGAGTCCTGGGCAAGTGTCTCATCCCCTTAACCCATCCACTAACATCTCTCGTCACCAGCCAATAGTCGAGTCTCGACCACGTATCGTGCGCAGACGTATAGCATGTACCCGGATTCCCTAACCTCCAAACATCCACCAGGCCTAGTCCATTCATACCATCACGCACAGCATCAGTCGGCTTTCGATGTACATACGGCCTCACATCCTTTCTGTCTAGCACACCGTCTAGAGTCACATTCCAGTCTCCTCCACATACAATCGCCGAAGGTGGTAGGGCATATACCCTATTCCAAAGCGCGAAATAGAACTCTGGGTCATCAATATTTGGACCATAAACATTGACCATCGTTACAAGTGTGCCACACAGCTTCCCATGCAGTATGATGAATCTACCTTCTTTGTCAATTTCCTCATGCATAGTGACAAACTGCACATTTCGTTTGATTAAAATCATGACTCCACGGGCATATGAAGAGTAAGTATACGCAACTCTAGTGCCCGCCCATTGCTTAGCCACGACCTTCACCGCCTTACCCTGAAGATGTGTCTCCTGTAGAAAGACCACCTGCGCACCATGTTTGTTAAGGAAGGCCAACATTTGTCTAGTTTTCTGGGGACGGTTCAATCCCCGTACATTCCAAGTAATCCAGTTAATGTTCCCACCCTCAGCCATTACATCCGCTCACCCAACATCCTGAATCAGCGAAACAGTGTGTACCCCCCCAGAACTGAGCACTCAAGCGTGAATAAAGAATCATAGTACAAACCGTAGCAATCATCCAACAACAGATCAGAAAGACCATCCAGGTGATCTGAACCATCACGCCCACATCCCTCTTCCACCCACCCACGGTAGAAAATACTGAACCAGATCTGAAACCCCCGAAAGCAGCCATCCCCCCCCACCCACTTCAGCTCCCAAAACCTGCCAAAGCCGTCCCCAACCCCCCAACCTCCCAACTAGGAACATTGCACCAAACATTTTGTGGGGAATTCCCATACGTGGGGGCGTAGAGGTGCCCAACTCCCGCTAGTGAGCTAAGCAGGAGAGGATCGGGTAAACGATCTCAACATCCGCCCCTACCGTCCCATTGCTGCGGCATATCTCAGACCACACCATCTATGCACAACCAACAAGGCAATATGGCAACCTTCCCCCTGCCCCTCAATATACTTCGTCCAGCAGTCATGTATCATCATTTCCGTGAAAAGCATAGTCTGCGATCATCAAGACCCCGGTCTACATCCTCAGGTCAGTTCCATCGCGTTATAGCAGAGTATTCAAAAGATCCATTCGCCATCCCTAGCCTATATGCAGCAAGGTCACAAGGGGAAAGGCTGTAGTCTGTGTGATTCCTGGCACTCAAGAAACACCCCTACCTCGCACTCCTTTTGATTTTCCCTGAATAAGTACTCAACGTAGTTTTGTAGTTTTCATGAATTTTTATTTTCAAATATTTTCATTATTTTTAGTAGATATGCTTTTCATTTTTTGTATTATTTTCATACAATTTCCAATGCATTCTTAGTTCCCAATGCATTTCAAGCATAAAGCCCTTCTTCAGGGGATTCCTTGTCTGAAACAATCAATATATGGTGGTTCAGTAAACCAGTTTACATTCAGTCATGTTACAATTTTATATACATTCTTTTCACCACTTTTGTTTTCAGTGATATTTGACCCCACATGCCATGTGTCACTGTGTGTTTGGTAAAAGCGACATTTACTCTAGGTGAACATGGTGTAAAACCTTTATAACCCTGTTGCTTAGACAGCTTGTTTGTGAGGAGATAAATGGGACTGACCTTTTCAATGAACGTCACGAAAGTTCAAAACGCTGAAAAATCTGAAATCATGATCTAAACCAATAATGGTAGACGAGCATTTAGAGTTTGTACTTATTATCTTAGTAGGTTATACAGTCTGTATAACAAGATCAAATGACGCTAAAACAGCGTCTTACCTGTAATAGTAGATGTTGCCGATTTCGTCTATTCCACAACCCGCATCCGCGGGTAGATTTTAGTTTGTTTCCAAACTCCGATCATGTGACCGGAACCCGCCTCGTTTTAATGTAAAAAAATGAGGAGAAAAGAACGAAGGACTGGTGTCATGTTTATAATCGGGCGCATTAATAATAGACGAGGCACTCCGTGCTCAGTTTGTGTTCTGTCTAAAGAATGTTTTCGGATTGTGAAAACTGAAAATAAACGAAGGACTTGGAGCTTCGTTTATGTTCTGTCTGAGGGTGTTTACAATTGCGGTAGAGTGAAAAGTATTATGAGTGTAAATGGCTGTGGGGTATCTAGTGTGAATGTATTAGCTGTGACTTATATCCAACTCGTAATCAATCAAAAACGATTTATAATTCATCAAAGACAATTATTAAACAATGTTAAGAGAAGAACATGTGGCACATTAAATTTCAGAATAATCAATAATTATGCACAATTGTGTCTGACATCAAAAACCAGATTTATAAAAAACAACTGAAATCTAATTTTTCATTGAGTCCAACTGGATTCATCGTATTAAGGAAATTCATCCAAAAAATTTCTCTCCTTAAGAGGTGACTGTTGTTGTCTCTGCCAGGCAAGGTTGGCACCATTTCCAAGATACAAAATCGAAGTTGGCTCACATTGTGATTTGCTTCGTTGAAATGAGTGGCAATCGGCGATTTTTGGTTATTTAATCGAATGTTACTTTTATGTTCGATTATTCTAGTTTTTAGTTTGCGTTGGGTTTTGCCCACATATGACTTCCCACATGGGCATCTTAGCATGTAAATTAAATTGCTTGAATCGCATGTGCCTGTTACTTTCAACTTGATAGGTGATCCTTTTGTGGGATGATTGATGATGTTACTTTTTATGATTGCGGAACAATTGCCACAATTGTGGCAGGGTAAAGTGCCTTTGTAGGTCATTGCCGGTTGGTTGGAAGTGTGTCTGATTAGTTCTTTTACATTTTTTGTTCTTTCGTAAGCAAAGATGGTTTTTTTTTTGAAAATTCCTTTAAAGTCGTCCTCAAGGGATAAAAGTGGCCAATGTTTTTTGATGCTCCTCTTTATTTCTCCACTTCTTGTGGAAAACCTTGACACAAATACCATTCTCTGTTCCTCTTCTCTCGTTTTTTGTATGAGTAAGAGTCTTCTTTGTAGTTTGTCCGCTCTTTCCGCAGCTGATTCCAGGATGGTCTCGGGATATCCTCGTTTCTTGAATTTATCCAGTGTTTCTCTTTTGTGTTTTTGGTAAAGTTCCTCTGTTGATGCTATTCTTTTTATTCTCAGCAGTTGAGAAAATGGTAGATGTTGTTTAAGTGAGTTTTGATGGAAACTGTTGTAGTGTAGTAAATTGTTTCTGTCAGTTGATTTAGAGAATACACTAGTGGTAATCATTCCCTCGTTGTTTTTTATCAATACATCTAAGAATGATAATTCTTTTTTACTGATAGTAAAAGTGAACTGAATTCTTGCATTGACCTGGTTCAACTCTTTTAGGGCCTGTTCTAGGCTGTCTTGATTCCCTTTCCATAGGACAAAAATGTCGTCGATGTACCTCTTATAGGTGATTAGATTCCCCTGCCATTGTTCATTGTTGAGTATGTGGTCAATCTCAAATCTGTGCATGAATGTATTCGCATAGCAAGGGGCTGCACAATTGCCCATAGATGTACCTGAGGCCTGTATATAGAATTTGTCTTTCCACTCAAAGTAGCTGTGATACAGCGTGAAATGTAGCAACTCCATTATAAATACTTTCAAATTTTCTGGTTTGTCCTCACTGACTAAAAAACTTTCTACCGCTGATATACCCAAGTCATGGGGTATTGAAGTGTATAACGACTTCACATCTATGCTTGCCATCAGCATGTTACTGGTAAATTTGTCCTTTTCATTTTCCAATATATTTAGAAAGTGAGTTGTATCTTTTATGTAAGTACTGCTGTTTTGGACAATGTTTTGTAAGTGTCTGTCAATATATTTCCCCACGGGTTCATGTATTGATCCGATGGTTGATACTATTGGTCGTAAAGGCGGTGTTGTTGCGTTTTTATGAATTTTGGGAATCATATATATATATGGTATGCTCGGATTAGACTTTGTTAGATATTCTCTCTCTTTTGAACCGATGGTTCCTGAATTCATGGCTTTTTCAATTATGATATTTAGAATCTTGATAAATTCTTTCGTAGGATCTGAAATGATAACTGTATAGGTATTCGAGTCGTTGACATGAGTGTCTACACTTTGTTCGTAAAATATTGTGTCCATCACAACTAAAGCGCCCCCTTTGTCCGCTTGTCTAATTGTAACCTGGGGATTATTGGCCAGGTTTTGTAGAGTACTTCTTTCTTTTGAAGACAAATTGGTGTATTTGGGTCTAGGGCGTTTGAAAATTCCTTCCAAATCCATTGTTACCACCTTCTCGAAGGCGTCCAAAACTTTATGGCTGACCGGGGCCATGAATTTGCTTTTGGATCTCAGACCCATTAATGTATCTTCTTTTCCTACGGTGGGTCCTGGTTCAATGACATTACTGAAAAAGTGTCTTAATCTCAACGATCTTAAAAATTTGTACAAACATATTTTCATTTCCAAATGGTTTGAGTGGTATGTTGGTACATACGATGATCCTTTTTGAAGTGTCTTTAGTTCAATAGCCGTCATTTTATATTTTGAGATATTTATGACTAAGGTTTCTGACTCCTGGTGTTTTGAGCCACCGTTTCTGTGTTTGTTTGTTTTTTTGCTCCTCCGGGTTCTACCAAGGGTCCGGAACCTGTCTCTAAAAAAGGAACAGGAGTTTGTGATGTTGTTGGTACTTCTGTATTAATTGTTTCTTGGGTGGTACCTTTACCTGTCTGTTTTAGAGTTGTTGGACCTGTTCTTGGTCTTCTTTCAAAAGTTGGTCTTTTATATTCGGAACCGTCCGACGAGGTATCACTGGTTGATGCGTTTGGTTTTTGTTGACGTCTTTTTGCATAAATTTCCGCCCATGTGTATACTTCACCTAGGCGGTAATCAGTGGTGTCCCTTTTGAATTTACATAACTTCCTGTCATTTATCTCTTTTGTGTATTCGTCCAATTTTATATATGTGTCAGCTAGGATTTGGTTCCATTCCTCTTTTGTTGTTACTTTCGATAGATCATCTTTTGTTTGGTTTATTTCTTTTGTGAGATCCTCTATTAACTTAGCCAACTCTTCAATTATTAGTAAAATCAAATCGAGTGAACACTTGTTCAATATGGCTTGCCAGCGCTCTGTAAACCTTGCATTATTTTTACATAGGGTTGATTTTAAGGATATCCTAAGTCCTCGTGGAATCCTTTGTGTTTTGTGGTACTTGATAATGTACTTGCATGCAGTTTTTGATTGACTATTCGTTTAGATATATACAGTAATTGTTTAATTGTAGACTCTTTTGAACCTGTACCAGGACATATTTCTTCTGTTTCTTCGATCAAGGAATAAATGCGACTGGTATCCTCCTCTGTGAAGACTAACGTGTCTGCCCTTTGTTCGGTGGTATGTGCAATTTCCGCGAATTGCATGTTGATTTTGGTTAATTGTGGTGCGCGAATCCTTTTTGCTCAGAAGGAAACTGTGATTGTCCAATTGGAATATGATTCCGCACTCCTTTTCCAGTGTGTTGAATGGATTAACGTGTGTTAGGCTTTTTTGTAGGTCGGTGGTGCGTAGGTAGGTTACCCTACTGAGCGATTAGGGTACGTGCAATGTCTGTAGTCTGTGTGATTCCTGGCACTCAAGAAACACCCCTACCTCGCACTCCTTTTGATTTTCCTTGAATAAGTACTCAACGTAGTTTTGTAGTTTTCATGAATTTTTATTTTCAAATATTTTCATTATTTTTAGTAGATATGCTTTTCATTTTTTGTATTATTTTCATACAATTTCCAATGCATTCTTAGTTCCCAATGCATTTCAAGCATAAAGCCCTTCTTCAGGGGATTCCTTGTCTGAAACAATCATTATATGGCGGTTCAGTAAACCAGTTTACATTCAGTCATGTTACAATTTTATATACATTCTTTTCACCACTTTTGTTTTCAGTGATATTTGACCCCACATGCCATGTGTCACTGTGTGTTTGGTAAAAGCGACATTTACTCTAGGTGAACATGGTGTAAAACCTTTATAACCCTGTTGCTTAGACAGCGTGTTTGTGAGGAGATAAATGGGACTGACCTTTTCAATGAACGTCACGAAAGTTCAAAACGCTGAAAAATCTGAAATCACGATCTAAACCAATAATGGTAGACGAGCATTTAGAGTTTGTACTTATTATCTTAGTAGGTTATACAGTCTGTATAACAAGATCAAATGACGCTAAAACAGCGTCTTACCTGTAATAGTAGATGTTGCCGATTTCGTCTATTCCACAACCCGCATCCGCGGGTAGATTTTAGTTTGTTTCCAAACTCCGATCATGTGACCGGAACCCGCCTCGTTTTAATGTCAAAAAATGAGGAGAAAAGAACGAAGGACTGGTGTCATGTTTATAATCGGGCGCATTAAAAATAGACGAGGGACTCCGTGCTCAGTTTGTGTTCTGTCTAAAGAATGTTTTCGGATTGTGAAAACTGAAAATAAACGAAGGACTTGGAGCTTCGTTTATGTTCTGTCTGAGGGTGTTTACAATTGCGGTAGAGTGAAAAGTATTATGAGTGTAAATGGCTGTGGGGTATCTAGTGTGAATGTATTAGCTGTGACTTATATCCAACTCGTAAACAATCAAAAACGATTTATAATTCATCAAAGACAATTATTAAACAATGTTAAGAGAAGAACATGTGGCACATTAAATTTCAGAATAATCAATAATTATGCACAATTGTGTCTGACATCAAAAACCAGATTTATAAAAAACAACTGAAATCTAATTTTTCATTGAGTCCAACTGGATTCATCGTATTAAGGAAATTCATCCAAAAAATTTCTCTCCTTAAGAGGTGACTGTTGTTGTCTCTGCCAGGCAAGGTTGGCACCATTTCCAAGATACAAAATCGAAGTTGGCTCACATTGTGATTTGCTTCGTTGAAATGAGTGGCAATCGGCGATTTTTGGTTATTTAATCGAATGTTACTTTTATGTTCGATTATTCTAGTTTTTAGTTTGCGTTGGGTTTTGCCCACATATGACTTCCCACATGGGCATCTTAGCATGTAAATTAAATTGCTTGAATCGCATGTGCCTGTTACTTTCAACTTGATAGGTGATCCTTTTGTGGGATGATTGATGATGTTACTTTTTATGATTGCGGAACAATTGCCACAATTGTGGCAGGGTAAAGTGCCTTTGTAGGTCATTGCCGGTTGGTTGGAAGTGTGTCTGATTAGTTCTTTTACATTTTTTGTTCTTTCGTAAGCAAAGATGGTTTTTTTTTTGAAAATTCCTTTAAAGTCGTCCTCAAGGGATAAAAGTGGCCAATGTTTTTTGATGCTCCTCTTTATTTCTCCACTTCTTGTGGAAAACCTTGACACAAATACCATTCTCTGTTCCTCTTCTCTCGTTTTTTGTAGGAGTAAGTGTCTTCTTTGTAGTTTGTCCGCTCTTTCCGCAGCTGATTCCAGGATGGTCTCTGGATATCCTCGTTTCTTGAATTTATCCAGTGTTTCTCTTTTGTGTTTTTGGTAAAGTTCCTCTGTTGATGCTATTCTTTTTATTCTCAGCAGTTGAGAAAATGGTAGATGTTGTTTAAGTGAGTTTTGATGGAAACTGTTGTAGTGTAGTAAATTGTTTCTGTCAGTTGATTTAGAGAATACACTAGTGTAATCATTCCCTCGTTGTTTTTTATCAATACATCTAAGAATGATAATTCTTTTTTACTGATAGTAAAAGTGAACTGAATTCTTGCATTGACCTGGTTCAACTCTTTTAGGGCCTGTTCTAGGCTGTCTTGATTCCCTTTCCATAGGACAAAAATGTCATCGATGTACCTCTTATAGGTGATTAGATTCCCCTGCCATTGTTCATTGTTGAGTATGTGGTCAATCTCAAATCTGTGCATGAATGTATTTGCATAGCAAGGGGCTGCACAATTGCCCATAGATGTACCTGAGGCCTGTATATAGAATTTGTCTTTCCACTCAAAGTAGCTGTGATACAGCGTGAAATGTAGCAACTCCATTATAAACACTTTCAAATTTTCTGGTTTGTCCTCACTGACTAAAAAACTTTCTACCGCTGATATACCCAAGTCATGGGGTATTGAAGTGTATAACGACTTCACATCTATGCTTGCCATCAGCATGTTACTGGTAAATTTGTCCTTTTCATTTTCCAATATATTTAGAAAGTGAGTTGTATCTTTTATGTAAGTACTGCTGTTTTGGACAATGTTTTGTAAGTGTCTGTCAATATATTTCCCCACGGGTTCATGTATTGATCTGATGGTTGATACTATTGGTCGTAAAGGCGGTGTTGTTGCGTTTTTATGAATTTTGGGAATCATATATATATATATGGTATGCTCGGATTAGACTTTGTTAGATATTCTCTCTCTTTTGAACCGATGGATCCTGAATTCATGGCTTTTTCAATTATGATATTTAGAACCTTGATAAATTCTTTCGTAGGATCTGAAATGATAACTGTATAGGTATTCGAGTCGTTGACATGAGTGTCTACACTTTGTTCGTAAAATATTGTGTCCATCACAACTAAAGCGCCCCCTTTGTCCGCTTGTCTAATTGTAACCTGGGGATTATTGGCCAGGTTTTGTAGAGTACTTCTTTCTTTTGAAGACAAATTGGTGTATTTGGGTCTAGGGCGTTTGAAAATTCCTTCCAAATCCATTGTTACCACCTTCTCGAAGGCATCCAAAACTTTATGGCTGACCGGGGCCATGAATTTGCTTTTGGATCTCAGACCCATTAATGTATCTTCTTTTCCTACGGTGGGTCCTGGTTCAATGACATTACTGAAAAAGTGTCTTAATCTCAACGATCTTAAAAATTTGTACAAACATATTTTCATTTCCAAATGGTTTGAGTGGTATGTTGGTACATACGATGATCCTTTTTGAAGTGTCTTTAGTTCAATATTCGTCATTTTATATTTTGAGATATTTATGACTAAGGTTTCTGACTCCTGGTGTTTTGAGCCACCGTTTCTGTGTTTGTTTGTTTTTTCATATGTGGGCAAAACCCAACGCAAACTAAAAACTAGAATAATCGAACATAAAAGTAACATTCGATTAAATAACCAAAAATCGCCGATTGCCACTCATTTCAACGAAGCAAATCACAATGTGAGCCAACTTCGATTTTGTATCTTGGAAATGGTGCCAACCTTGCCTGGCAGAGACAACAACAGTCACCTCTTAAGGAGAGAAATTTTTTGGATGAATTTCCTTAATACGATGAATCCAGTTGGACTCAATGAAAAATTAGATTTCAGTTGTTTTTTATAAATCTGGTTTTTGATGTCAGACACAATTGTGCATAATTATTGATTATTCTGAAATGTAATGTGCCACATGTTCTTCTCTTAACATTGTTTAATAATTGTCTTTGATGAATTATAAATCATTTTTGATTGATTACGAGTTGGATATAAGTCACAGCTAATACATTCACACTAGATACCCCACAGCCATTTACACTCATAATACTTTTCACTCTACCGCAATTGTAAACACCCTCAGACAGAACATAAACGAAGCTCCAAGTCCTTCGTTTATTTTCAGTTTTCACAATCCGAAAACATTCTTTAGACAGAACACAAACTGAGCACGGAGTCCCTCGTCTATTTTTAATGCGCCCGATTATAAACATGACACCAGTCCTTCGTTCTTTTCTCCTCATTTTTTGACATTAAAACGAGGCGGGTTCCGGTCACATGATCGGAGTTTGGAAACAAACTAAAATCTACCCGCGGATGCGGGTTGTGGAATAGACGAAATCGGCAACATCTACTATTACAGGTAAGACGCTGTTTTAGCGTCATTTGATCTTGTTATACAGACTGTATAACCTACTAAGATAATAAGTACAAACTCTAAATGCTCGTCTACCATTATTGGTTTAGATCGTGATTTCAGATTTTTCAGCGTTTTGAACTTTCGTGACGTTCATTGAAAAGGTCAGTCCCATTTATCTCCTCACAAACACGCTGTCTAAGCAACAGGGTTATAAAGGTTTTACACCATGTTCACCTAGAGTAAATGTCGCTTTTACCAAACACACAGTGACACATGGCATGTGGGGTCAAATATCACTGAAAACAAAAGTGGTGAAAAGAATGTATATAAAATTGTAACATGACTGAATGTAAACTGGTTTACTGAACCGCCATATAATGATTGTTTCAGACAAGGAATCCCCTGAAGAAGGGCTTTATGCTTGAAATGCATTGGGAACTAAGAATGCATTGGAAATTGTATGAAAATAATACAAAAAATTAAAAGCATATCTACTAAAAATAATGAAAATATTTGAAAATAAAAATTCATGAAAACTACAAAACTACGTTGAGTACTTATTCAAGGAAAATCAAAAGGAGTGCGAGGTAGGGGTGTTTCTTGAGTGCCAGGAATCACACAGACTACAGACATTGCACGTACCCTAATCGCTCAGTAGGGTAACCTACCTACGCACCACCGACCTACAAAAAAGCCTAACACACGTTAATCCATTCAACACACTGGAAAAGGAGTGCGGAATCATATTCCAATTGGACAATCACAGTTTCCTTCTGAGCAAAAAGGATTCGCGCACCACAATTAACCAAAATCAACATGCAATTCGCGGAAATTGCACATACCACCGAACAAAGGGCAGACACGTTAGTCTTCACAGAGGAGGATACCAGTCGCATTTATTCCTTGATCGAAGAAACAGAAGAAATATGTCCTGGTACAGGTTCAAAAGAGTCTACAATTAAACAATTACTGTATATATCTAAACGAATAGTCAATCAAAAACTGCATGCAAGTACATTATCAAGTACCACAAAACACAAAGGATTCCACGAGGACTTAGGATATCCTTAAAATCAACCCTATGTAAAAATAATGCAAGGTTTACAGAGCGCTGGCAAGCCATATTGAACAAGTGTTCACTCGATTTGATTTTACTAATAATTGAAGAGTTGGCTAAGTTAATAGAGGATCTCACAAAAGAAATAAACCAAACAAAAGATGATCTATCGAAAGTAACAACAAAAGAGGAATGGAACCAAATCCTAGCTGACACATATATAAAATTGGACGAATACACAAAAGAGATAAATGACAGGAAGTTATGTAAATTCAAAAGGGACACCACTGATTACCGCCTAGGTGAAGTATACACATGGGCGGAAATTTATGCAAAAAGACGTCAACAAAAACCAAACGCATCAACCAGTGATACCTCGTCGGACGGTTCCGAATATAAAAGACCAACTTTTGAAAGAAGACCAAGAACAGGTCCAACAACTCTAAAACAGACAGGTAAAGGTACCACCCAAGAAACAATTAATACAGAAGTACCAACAACATCACAAACTCCTGTTCCTTTTTTAGAGACAGGTTCCGGACCCTTGGTAGAACCCGGAGGAGCAAAAAAACAAACAAACACAGAAACGGTGGCTCAAAACACCAGGAGTCAGAAACCTTAGTCATAAATATCTCAAAATATAAAATGACGGATATTGAACTAAAGACACTTCAAAAAGGATCATCGTATGTACCAACATACCACTCAAACCATTTGGAAATGAAAATATGTTTGTACAAATTTTTAAGATCGTTGAGATTAAGACACTTTTTCAGTAATGTCATTGAACCAGGACCCACCGTAGGAAAAGAAGATACATTAATGGGTCTGAGATCCAAAAGCAAATTCATGGCCCCGGTCAGCCATAAAGTTTTGGACGCCTTCGAGAAGGTGGTAACAATGGATTTGGAAGGAATTTTCAAACGCCCTAGACCCAAATACACCAATTTGTCTTCAAAAGAAAGAAGTACTCTACAAAACCTGGCCAATAATCCCCAGGTTACAATTAGACAAGCGGACAAAGGGGGCGCTTTAGTTGTGATGGACACAATATTTTACGAACACAGTGTAGACACTCATGTCAACGACTCGAATACCTATACAGTTATCATTTCAGATCCTACGAAAGAATTTATCAAGATTCTAAATATCATAATTGAAAAAGCCATGAATTCAGGAACCATCGGTTCAAAAGAGAGAGAATATCTAACAAAGTCTAATCCGAGCATACCATATATATATATGATTCCCAAAATTCATAAAAACGCAACAACACCGCCTTTACGACCAATAGTATCAACCATCGGATCAATACATGAACCCGTGGGGAAATATATTGACAGACACTTACAAAACATTGTCCAAAACAGCAGTACTTACATAAAAGATACAACTCACTTTTTAAATATATTGGAAAATGAAAAGGACAAATTTACCAGTAACATGCTGATGGCAAGCATAGATGTGAAGTCGTTATACACTTCAATACCCCATGACTTGGTTATATCAGCGGTAGAAAGTTTTTTAGTCAGTGAGGACAAACCAGAAAGTTTGAAAGTGTTTATAATGGAGTTGCTACATTTCACGCTGTATCACAGCTACTTTGAGTGGAAAGACAAATTCTATATACAGGCCTCAGGTACATCTATGGGCAATTGTGCAGCCCCTTGCTATGCGAATACATTCATGCACAGATTTGAGATTGACCACATACTCAACAATGAACAATGGCAGGGGAATCTAATCACCTATAAGAGGTACATCGACGACATTTTTGTCCTATGGAAAGGGAATCAAGACAGCCTAGAACAGGCCCTAAAAGAGTTGAACCAGGTCAATGCAAGAATTCAGTTCACTTTTACTATCAGTAAAAAAGAATTATCATTCTTAGATGTATTGATAAAAAACAACGAGGGAATGATTACCACTAGTGTATTCTCTAAATCAACTGACAGAAACAATTTACTACACTACAACAGTTTCCATCAAAACTCACTTAAACAACATCTACCATTTTCTCAACTGCTGAGAATAAAAAGAATAGCATCAACAGAGGAACTTTACCAAAAACACAAAAGAGAAACACTGGATAAATTCAAGAAACGAGGATATCCCGAGACCATCCTGGAATCAGCTGCGGAAAGAGCGGACAAACTACAAAGAAGACACTTACTCATACAAAAAACGAGAGAAGAGGAACAGAGAATGGTATTTGTGTCAAGGTTTTCCACAAGAAGTGGAGAAATAAAGAGGAGCATCAAAAAACATTGGCCACTTTTATCCCTTGAGGACGACTTTAAAGGAATTTAAAAAAAAAAACCCATCTTTGCTTAAGAAAGAACAAAAAATGTAAAAGAACTAATCAGACACACTTCCAACCAACCGGCAATGACCTACAAAGGCACTTTACCCTGCCACAATTGTGGCAATTGTTCCGCAATCATAAAAAGTAACATCATCAATCATCCCACAAAAGGATCACCTATCAAGTTGAAAGTAACAGGCACATGCGATTCAAGCAATTTAATTTACATGCTAAGATGCCCATGTGGGAAGTCATATGTGGGCAAAACCCAACGCAAACTAAAAACTAGAATAATCGAACATAAAAGTAACATTCGATTAAATAACCAAAAATCGCTGATTGCCACTCATTTCAACGAAGCAAATCACAATGTGAGCCAACTTCGATTTTGTATCTTGGAAATGGTGCCAACCTTGCCTGGCAGAGACAACAACAGTCACCTCTTAAGGAGAGACATTTTTTGGATGAATTTCCTTAATACGATGAATCCAGTTGGACTCAATGAAAAATTAGATTTCAGTTGTTTTTTATAAATCTGGTTTTTGATGTCAGACACAATTGTGCATAATTATTGATTATTCTGAAATTTAATGTGCCACATGTTCTTCTCTTAACATTCTTTAATAATTGTCTTTGATGAATTATAAATCGTTTTTGATTGATTACGAGTTGGATATAAGTCACAGCTAATACATTCACACTAGATACCCCACAGCCATTTACACTCATAATACTTTTCACTCTACCGCAATTGTAAACACCCTCAGACAGAACATAAACGAAGCTCCAAGTCCTTCGTTTATTTTCAGTTTTCACAATCCGAAAACATTCTTTAGACAGAACATAAACTGAGCACGGAGTCCCTCGTCTATTTTTAATGCGCCCGATTATAAACATGACACCAGTCCTTCGTTCTTTTCTCCTCATTTTTTGACATTAAAACGAGGCGGGTTCCGGTCACATGATCGGAGTTTGGAAACAAACTAAAATCTACCCGCGGATGCGGGTTGTGGAATAGACGAAATCGGCAACATCTACTATTACAGGTAAGACGCTGTTTTAGCATCATTTGATCTTGTTATACAGACTGTATAACCTACTAAGATAATAAGTACAAACTCTAAATGCTCGTCTACCATTATTGGTTTAGATAATGATTTCAGATTTTTCAGCGTTTTGAACTTTCGTGACGTTCATTGAAAAGGTCAGTCCCATTTATCTCCTCACAAACACGCTGTCTAAGCAACAGGGTTATAAAGGTTTTACACCATGTTCACCTAGAGTAAATGTCGCTTTTACCAAACACACAGTGACACATGGCATGTGGGGTCAAATATCACTGAAAACAAAAGTGGTGAAAAGAATGTATATAAAATTGTAACATGACTGAATGTAAACTGGTTTACTGAACCGCCATATATTGATTGTTTCAGACAAGGAATCCCCTGAAGAAGGGCTTTATGCTTGAAATGCATTGGGAACTAAGAATGCATTGGAAATTGTATGAAAATAATACAAAAAATGAAAAGCATATCTACTAAAAATAATGAAAATATTTGAAAATAAAAATTCATGAAAACTACAAAACTACGTTGAGTACTTATTCAAGGAAAATCAAAAGGAGTGCGAGGTAGGGGTGTTTCTTGAGTGCCAGGAATCACACAGACTACAGACATTGCACGTACCCTAATCGCTCAGTAGGGTAACCTACCTACGCACCACCGACCTACAAAAAAGCCTAACACACGTTAATCCATTCAACACACTGGAAAAGGAGTGCGGAATCATATTCCGATTGGACAATCACAAGGGGAAAGGAACAGAAACTCATCAGAAGGCACTCCGGCGGGTCCCACGGAGCGCTGGAAATGGCTTAGCGTTCGTAATATTCACAGTTCCAAAAAGCTATTTCATCCCAGTTAGTCTTGAACCAGAAATGAGGAAATGAGGATTAACGAGGAATAGCACTCCAGCAGAGGCAGTGAAATGTAATGTCAGTATCGTCAAAGTGTACTCTCTCATGCAACGTCGTCCTGCAAGTCATCTTCTCTGTCCTGTGCTGCATTAGCGTCTCGTTTTCTTTTTTTCTGCTTCTTGGCAAAATCCATAGCTGCCTTAGGAGAGGTGAATATTTTATTCTCTGATTGGGCTCCAATCCGGAGGCGCACCGGGTACAGCATAGCATACGGAATATCCTCAGCCCTGAGAAGTTGCTTTACCGCATTGAACTCTTTCCTTGCCGTTTGCACCGCCACTGTAAAGTCAGGGTAAAATTCAAGCTTGTTGCCCTGGTAATCTATTACTCCCTTCTCTCGTGCTAGGCGGAGGATCACATCCCTGTCTTTATAATTTAGTATGCGGGCGATAATGGGGCGCGGAGGCGCTCCGGTCGCCGGCCGTTTAGCTATGGATCGATGTGCTCGCTCCACAATAAACACCCTGGACAATTGTTCCGCCCCGAAAATATCAATGATCATGCGTTCCATAAAGTCCTCCATGCGGCCTACATTGGTAGTTTCGGGCAGCCCCGTGAGGCGGATGTTATTGCGTCTCGACCTCCCTTCCAACTCCTCGTTCTTCGCCTGGATAACCGCCAAGACCCGTTCCATGTTGAAGACTTTTGTAGTCACGGTGGGCAAGCCGTCTTCAGTAGCAGATACCCGCTGTTCTACCTCTCCCATCCTTTCATTCTGCCTGTCAAACTGCGTAGCCATATGATCAAGTCAGTGATTTACAGCTTCCATGGTGCCCTCTATAGATTGTAAAGTTTTTGCATAGCCACGAGCACGACCTCTAAATTCGGCGTCCCTCCAGACGCTCCAGCAGTCCCTGAGTCCGACGGCAGTTGTGAGGCCGACATGGTGGACTTTTTTGCGTCGAATGTTAATTTGGGCTGGTTGCGCTCAGGTCTGCCCATATTACCAGAATCTCAGCTCGCCTTTTCGCCCCTATTGCAGCGCTCCAAAGCCCCAGATGAAGCAGAAACAGCAGTGCAGTGAAGTATCCACAATTAGCAGTTTGAATAGTGTCAGCAGGCACGCAACTCTATCCCCCAGAGTCCACTTAGGCCTCACCACGAGCCTAGTTCGCAATCAGGAGAAATCCGGTACAAGCCCCCAAGGCGACACTGTCCTCCCAAGAGAATATAGGCTCATACAGTATCGGGGCACACGGAGCCTCAAAAGTGTCGTTATGGAGAAGGTCCGGGTCGTGCAGTCAGTGCAGCCGCTCCTGTTTTCACTCTCAGACAACCTCGGGCGGGAAGCTGCAGGCGTCTCAGTCCCTGCGTGTAATAGCAAGCAGGCGGCGGGAAGGCCTCAACACAAGTAGCCCGGCAATCGTGACCCAAAGTACAGTCACCAGCTAGGCTCCAGCAGTGTCGGGTCGCCTCCCGTCAACCACCGCTCAGCCCTCTTCCCTCAGTCGCACCCGAGCGTTCCCCGCCCCCGCCGGCCGCAGCTCGTACGGAGCGGCCCAGTACGGCCCAGCACCACCTCCGCAGCCCCGGGCCGCCCTGCACCACAACCCCACTCACCGCAGCCGGCAGAGACCGGTTCCAGCCCAGGCGTTGCTCGCTGTCTTTCTCACGCCGCCCAGATCCCGTCGTTGGCTCCGCAGGACCTTTCCGCCGCTCTAGCCGTCCCCTGCAGCCGCCCCGTTGCTCCTCCGTCAGGTCTCAGGCTCGGCAGCTCCTCCCAGGCACCGCGTCGTCAGACACCGGCGAGCAGGCCCCAGCGCTGTGCACGTCGTCGGAGGCGGTATAATCAGCCAAAAACGGCGCCTGTGCATGCAACCTCGTTACGCTCACACAAGACCGCAGCTCTGATTCAGCAATCAGGGCAGGACGTGCAGGATATTGGAAGGATTTTGTCCCGATCTGGCGGAGCCTCACATGCGTGCGGCCATCTTGCCCGGCGCCCTCTAGCGCCCCCCTATTGAGACAGAGCTTGTTCTCAGATGCTCTCCTTCTGAAGGCAAAAGAAGAAGTAGGCACTTTCCCTACTCCCACCTTCACATTATTCGTAGATAACTTTCCCAACAATAATTGTGGATCACCACATCTGCTCTTGGTACAATCCTAAAGGGTTTTTTCCATGGGACAACGGTTTTCTTTTCTTGCAACATTTTGTCCTTGGTTCCCAGGCCTTCTCCTGTGTAAAGCACAGCAACCTTACTTTATCGACTCAAGCCACATGATTGTACCTTCGTCTCTCCTTGCCTGAATAGTAAAACAAAGAAATTTTTCTAGCTAACAAGAGAGCTCCTTTCACCTGCAACACAAATGTGAGAAAGTACAAATTCTACAGCATGCATGAAATTCAAACTGTTAATTCTAAAGCGAGAGTTTCCAGGTAACTGCATTTAGCCCTACGAAATTCAGCTAACATAAGAAAGCATTATAGGAACTTTACAAAATTGCATAGGAAAAAAGGCACCTTCAGGTAAATGCATATACCTACATATAAATGACACAATTAATAAACACATTTAGTACATGAATAATTGTCAGTTTCACAACACAAGTTCTTCATGTTAATGTTGCTGCTAGTTACATTCATCTTCTACGTTAATTCTCCATGTTACTTTCCAATGGTCTAGAATACATCACGTTTCAGATTATTATATTCCAAAATTCTAACACTTCATTTTAACACGGCAAAGGATTATATACGGGTTTCAATCTACACATGTGATTATAATGCACTACAAATAGAATGTGATTTCCGCTACATCAAGAAAGATGAGTCCACATAAAAATCAGGATAACTATAAGTCCACATGAAAATCAGGAATATTCTTGCACACGGGCGCTCATAGTATGGCCCACGGGCCGCCAGCGGACCGCCAAGGCTTCCTTTGCGGCCCGCGGCCCCTGCAGACATTCTACCTGTGTTTTAAAAAAAAAATATTTAAAGAGTGTCAGCAAACACTGCCGCAAAAGGTCCTAAGCAATTCAAAAATACAACTTAATGTGCAGGACTGTGCCTTACTGCAGAAATTGTTTTTTTTTTTGCTAAATGTATTCAGACTCTAAATCTTTTGATTCAATCTAAAATAAATTCCTTGTCCGGCTGGGCAAGGAAAAATATATAGCAGCCTATTGTGGTCTATATAATATTAAGTTGTATTTTTGAATTGCTTTGGACCTTTTGTTTCTTTGCTTAACTCATACCCATGGTCCATAGCTACCTTTAGGGTCCCCCTTGTTTACCTAATAAGCAAACACTGCCGCAGCACCGCAGACTCCGAGACACTCTGATCTATGGAGGCTGGGCGATTCACAACAAAGCCTCATTAATAAGTAAATGTCTTTTAAAGACCTGTGAAGTACTCGGGTGTGGCTGTGTGTGTGCCCGGGAAGCTGGGGTGAGGTGACAGAGGGTGACAGACAGAGGGAGACAGACAGAGGGAGACGGAGGGAGGAAAGCAGAGGGAGGGAGAGAGGGAGACAGAGAGGGAGACAGAAAGAGGGAGAGAGGGAGGGAGAGAGGGAGGGAGACAGAGGGACGGAGACAGAGGAAGACAGAGAGGGAGATGGAGGGAGACAGAGAGGGAGACAGACAGAGGGAGGAGGGTGACAGAGGGAGGGAGACAGACAGAGGGAGACAGACGGAGCAAGGCAATGGGAGACAGAGGGAAGGAGACAGACAGAGTGAGTGAGAAAGAGGGAGACAGAAAGAGAGGGAGAGAGGGAAAGAGAGAGATAGAGAGGGAGGGAGAGAGAGAGAGAGGGAGGAAGACAGAGAGAGGGATGGAGAGAGAGATAGAGAGAGGTAGGGAAACAGAGAGAAAGAGAGAGAGAGAGAGAGAGAGAGAGAGATAAAGATGTGTGTATGTAGAGTCTGGTGGCTCAGTGGACGAAGGCGTCTGCTGCAGGGGCCTGTGTTCAACATCAAGGTCACAGTTTTTTTTTATTTGCTCTGGCCCTGCCTCCACCCCCACTGACCCCGCCCCCACCAGTGCGGCCCTCGGCCACAAACCACACTGTAAATTTAGCCCGAGGGAAAGTTTGTGAGTACCCATGCTCTAGCACCTATGTGCTTAAGAGCACAACTCCTCTCTAAAGACTTTGTCCACTCAAAGTTGTCATAAAATAAAATGTGCAACACTTATTTTACTTTCTTCCCTGCCCTTTACCTATGAATGTTAAATTGCATTGGTTCTAAAACATTGCTTTATGCTGATTTACATAGTCTTTTTAGCCCATGTCCACTACCGTCAGCTGTTGCAAACATAAGTGCTAAAATATTTTTAAAATAAAATAAAAAACATTGATGGGCAATGTCTTATCTATAAATAATGCTACTTCTTCCTTAAAATACATTGGCTCAGCAAACAAGCAATTTCTGAAAGTGCAAGCGGGACCTCTCTAATGCGCCCCCGCTTGCAATAAATTATCAGGCACAACAATCACTCTCCAGCTCAGGAGAGTGAACTTTTCTTTGCTCGCGGCAGAAGAGCTTTACAGTCAATAAATTACCATCTCCATAAACACACTCGTACCTATTACAGACATCCCACAAAATAAGCCACAACACATGGGTGAATCGTATCTGTGCAACAAGAAAAGAGTTGGTGTGCGTGGTCTTTGCTCGGTATATACTGTAGGTTTAATTGATTCTTTAATTGTCCCCCTGTTTTAAAGAATTGACTCGTGGGATTTGTCATTCGTTGAGTGCTGCAAAATAAACAGTGAGATAATAGCCTGCATGATACTTCCCTCCTTGTCTTTAATACAATCAGGGCACTCTCCTTCAGAACTGGCCAGGACACTCTGCAATTCTTCTACCTTATGATAAGAAATACATAAGTTGCATCATGGAAGTCACAGTTTACATTACCACATTAAAGTCTAAAGTAACAACAAAACTTAGCCTTTCCACTTCTAGTTCAATAACAAGCTCAACCTTGTCAAAACATACTACTCTGCGGATGGAATCACCTCATGCAATGCTCATAAAATAAAATGTATCGGTTAATTCTAGAAAAACATCTGCCACCATTGCCTCTCAAACTTTATGTTCAGATGATAAAACTATTTCACCGATAAAATGTCATATATTAGAAAACGAAATGAGGAGGCATTTTTTTTCTCTGTTGACATTAGAAGTCTGCTTCACTATCTTTGTTTTTCAACGTTCAATCAGATAACCATTTGTAGTAAAATACATCTTTTTGCATGATCACCCTCATTATTTTGGACTGCTGCTGCTGATTTCTTTTATTCTTGCACTGGGACTCTGCTAACCAGGCCCCAGTGTGTGTGCTCCGACCCCTAAAGCATGTCACAATTGGCTACACTCCTAACTGAAATCTTTAACTTACCTTTAAGTCCCTAGTATATGTACCAAGTGTACTCAGCCCTGCAAGTTAAAAGTTACTAGTGGACCGCAGCATGCCTTGTGCCACCACTAGAGTATCAATGCAAAACTAAACTCTAGGCCTGCCACCAGTAAACTGGCTGTGCAGGTTTGAACTATTTATGTTTAAAATGCAAAATCAACCTGTCTAAATAACACACTTTTCTTATAAGGACATTGAGTTTTTAAGTCTGCAACAAAAAAAATACGGTTAAGCTACATTGCCACATTACAATCTAAAGTAATAACAAAACACACCAACTCCAAGTCTGATTCATTAACAAGCTCAAACTTGCCAGAATAGTAGTAAGACAATTTAGGTGTACATGTAAATATGAGGAAGATACACGTTAAAAATGCTGTGAAATAATGCAAACACTAAGTAAGTAGCCAAAAGTAGATAGGGTCTGATTTAGATATCGGGGGGATGGATTACTGCGTCACAACAGTGATGGATATCCCGTCTGCCAAAATCTAAATCCCATAGGGTATTAAGAGATTTAGATTTCAGCAGACGGGGTATTCCTCCTCGTTGTGACAGAGTAACTTATCCGCTGATATCTAAATCGGGCCCATAGTGTTGTACGGCTTGCATTTTCTCAAGTAAAACTGTGTGTTTTGTTGGAAAACATAAACGTTGGACTGGTATGATACTAATTCTGAGCACCCTTCTGGATATGTTGGCCTATACTCCTGCCAGCTCACAGTGCACCATCGGTACTCCTAACCTTACAGATAAACGAATCAATCAATCAATCAATCAATCAATCAGAGTACTTGTAGAGCGTGCTACTTACCCATGAGGTTCCCAAGGCACTGAGGGGGTGGGGGTGTGATGCTACAGCTCGAAGAGCCAGGTCTTGAGGAGTCTTCTGAAGGTGAGTATGTCTTGGGTCTGCCGTATGTGGGTAGGAAGGGTGTTCCAGGTCTTGGCGGCGAGGTAGGAGAAGGATCTGCCACCGGAGGTCGTTCGTTGGATGCGGGGGACAGCGGCGAGGGCGAGGCTGGTGGAGCGGAGCTGGCGGGTGGGGGTGTGGAAGCTGAGTCTGCTGTCCGGCGTTGTGGAGTGCTTTGTGTGCGTGGTTGAGGAACATGAAGGTGATCCTCTTGTCAACGGGGAGCCAGTGTAGGTCTCTCAGGTGAGGGGTGATGTGGCTGCGGGGGGGGGACGTTGACGATCAGTCGGGCAGAGGCGTTTTGGTTGCGTTGTAGTTGTCGTAGGTGTTTGGCTGGGATTCCTGCGTAGTGTACGATGCCGTAGTCCAGTCTGCTGCTGACGAGGGCCTGTGTCACAGTTCTTCTTGTTTCCGTCGGGATCCACTTGTAGATCCTGCGGAGCATGCGGAGGGTGTTGTAGCAGGAGTAGGAGACGGCGTTGACCTGCTTAGACATGGAGAGGGAGGAGTCGAGGATGAATCCTAGATTGTGTGCATGGTCGGTGGGTGTTGGTGCTGTTCCCAGTGTGGTCGGCCACCAGGAGTCGTCCCAGGCTGAGGAGGTGGATCTGAGGATAAGGACCTCCGTCTTGTCCGAGTTCAGCTTCAGACGGCTGCTCCTCATCCAGCCGGTGACGGCCTTCATTCCCTCGTGGAGTTTGGTTTTGGCGGTGTGAGGGTCCTTGGTGAGGGAGAAGGTGAGCTGGGTGTCCTCGTCGTAGATGATGTTGAGGTCGTGATGGTGGGCCACTAGTGCGAGGGGGGCCATGTAGACGTTGAACAGCATCGGGCTGAGGGATGAGCTCTGGGGGACACCGCAGATGATGTCGGTGGCTTCGGATCGGAAGGGTGGGAGGCAGAGGCTCTGGGTTCTGCAGGTGACGAAGGACGTGGTCCTGTCAAGGGCATTCTCTTGGATTCTGGCTTCTAGGAGGTGTGTCTTTAGAGTGCGATGGCAGACCGTGATGAAGGCAGCTGACAGGTCCAGGAGGATGAGGGCTGATGTTTCGCCGTTGTCTAGTTGGCGTCTGATGTTGTCTGTGGTGGCGATGAGGGCTGTCTCGGTGCTGTGGTTTCGTCTGAATCCGGACTGGGCGGGTCCAAGATGTTGTCTTCCAAGTGGCGAGTCAGTTGCATGTTGATGATTTTCTCGATGACCTTTGCCGGGAACGGGAGCAGGGAGATGGGCCGGAAGTTCTTGAGTTCCATGGGGTCTGCTCTGGGCTTCTTGAGGAGGGCGTTGATTTCGGCATGCTTCCAGCTTTCCGGGAATGTTGCTGTTTCAAAGGAGATGTTGATGACCTTCCGTAGTTGGGGTGCGATGGCTGCGTCTGCTTTGTTGTATACGTGGTGTGGGCACGGGTCAGACGGAGATCCTGAGTGGATGGAGTTCATGACCTTGCGTGTCTCGTCGTCGTTGACGTTGGACCAGGAGGTCAGGTGGTTGGCGCTGGTGGTGTTCACAGGGGAGGTGGAGCCTGACGTAGTTGGGGCAGTCGTGGTGTTGAAGCTGTCGTGGATGTCAGCGATCTTGTGGTGGAAGAAGATGGCTACTGAGTCGCACAGTTCTTGTGAGGGCAGGATGTCGTTGGCATTGGCGCTGGGGTTGGAGAGTTCCTTTACGATGCTGAAGAGCTCTTTGCTGTTGTGCGCGTTCTTGTTCAAGCGGTCTTTGAAGGAGGATCTCTTGGCTAGTCTAATGAGGTGGTGGTGTCTGCGGGTGGCGTCTTTGTGGGCTGCGTGGTTGTCCGGTGTACGTTCATGTAGCCATGTCTTCTCCAGTTTTCGGCATGCGCGTTTGGAGGACTGGAACTCGTTGGTGCACCATGTGGCTCTCTTGCTGGTGTGGCTGTTGGAGGGTTTCTTGAGTGGGGTGAGGGTGTTGGTGCAGTCGTAGCGAGCTGCGGCGTCAGAGTTGGTGGGGTCAGTGGGTGGGTTCTTGGCAAGGGAGTTGAGCAGCTGGTCTTTGGTGACTTTGCTCCAGCAGCGGCGAGGCAGCTGTTGGATGAGATGGTGCGTGGTTGGTTTCTTGAAGGTGAAGTGGATGCAGCGGTGGTCGGTCCAGTGGAATTCGGTGGCGTGATCGAAGGCGACGTGGAAGCCTGTGGAGAAGATAGGGTCAAGCGTGTGGCCGGTGACGCGGGTGAGTGTGGTGACGAGTTGTCTGAGGCCGAGGTTGGCGAGGTTGTTGATCAGGGTGGCGGAGTTGGTGTCGTTGTTGTTTTCGAGGTGGAAGTTCAGGTCCCTGAGGAGATTGTAGTCCGTGGAGGTGAGTGCGTGGGTGCTGGCGAGGTCGGTGATGGAGTCGCTGAACTGAGCTCAGGGTCCGGGTGGCCTGTAGATGATTGTTCCTCTGAGGGTGGTTTTGGAGTCGGTGTGTATCCGGAAGTGCAGGTGTTCAGCAGTGTTGAGGGTGTCCTCTGCGTGGGTGGCGACTTTGAGGTTTGACTTGTGTCCATCATGGCTATTCCTCCTCCGATTCCGTTGGCGCGATCCCTGCGTGTGATCTTGTAGCCGTCCGGGATGGCTATGGCGATGTCAGGCGCCGTTCCACCAGGTCTCGGTCAGGAAGGCTACGTCTGGGGCGGAGGTGTCGAGCAGATCATAGAGCTCGACGGTGTGTTTGCGTGCGGAGCGGGTGTTGAGGAGTATGCAGCGGAGGTGGTTGCGTCCAGTCCTGTCTGTGGGTCAGTTTTGGGGCGGCCTGGAAGCAGGTGTGGTTTCGGCCGGCGTTGCCTGCTGCGCGGCCACTTCTCAGCCTGCATATGAGGAGGCTTGGGAGGGAGGAGCAGCTGGGAGGCGGGAGCGGGGAGGCCAATGGGTGTGCTGGGGGGCGGGCTACAGGGAGGTAGCGGCAGGAAGGCCGGGTCAGGAGTGGTGGGGGCGAGGGCAAAACTGGCACGCAGGGCAAGGGAAAAACCCAGGAACCAGGAAGGAAGGCAGAAAGGGGCACAGGAACCAGGCAATTCGGCTAACAGGTGATGAGTGGCGGTGTGGGGGCGACCTGCCTGCAATCAAATGTGTGTGCAACACGGGAACATGAAAACCCTGACTCGCCAAGGAAACCATGGTAAGAGATCTAGAACCCTTTCTCTTAGTTACTTATGCATACCCAAACAGAAACACAAAACATATACAGTATGTGATTTCAATATTTATTGAAGCATCGTGATTCTACTGCATTATGTGATTAACATTACAAGAATGGTAAAGATCAATCATTCGAGAATGTTGAAGATCAATAATTCAACTATTTTTTACAGAGAATATATGTTTGCATACAAGTACTGTAATATAAATACTCCTACCTAGTGCATTCTACCCTATCGTGTTGAAGGTAAGTGGATCTTCCAAATCCCTATCCAGTTGGTCTAACTCCCCATTACCTGTTGGTAAGTGTCAGCAAGCTGCCCATCTTGTAGTAGACTTGGACAGCATCCCTCGCATGAGGTGACACGAAACAGCTGAGCTCGAATTCTGGCATGGATCGACCTTTCAGTGCCAGCAAAATTCTCTGTTGAATAAACAATGGCTTGATGTCATATATATTTAATAAAATCCCCCATGCTACCATGCTGAAGTCCCAGTCAGGCTTCTATTGTTTATTCTATTGTGATAGCCCTGTCGCTGTAGAAATTTCGTAGTGTTCAAGGTGTTCTGTTAAAGTGCCTTCAAAGGGGTTTTGTAAGCAAACTGAGTATCCTGTATATAACCGCATATTAATGTGTGTCAAATGTCACTCTGTTTAAGGGGAGAGAAGGCAACTTAAGAACGTTAGCATGTAAAGATGGCATTCCTTAATCGTGCATAATACTTTCACGTGACACCCACTCCTTGGACATAAGATGACTAAAGTAAGCTATCTAAATGCAATTTTAACCCTGCTTCAAAGCAAAAAAAAACTTAAAGCTATATAAAGGCACTACGCTAGTTTGAGGATAAAAGCACACCAACTGAAACAAGTGTTTAGGGGGTGCTGGATCCCAGTTTGCTCTTTATTTTGCCCAATCACTATAAACCTCCAGCTCTTACTCAAGCTCAGCCATTGGACACACATTCTGCTGATTCTCTGGTATATGTCCAAAACAGTCCAGGGTCCCTGGCCAGGGCATAGTCCGGCTGCAGACAGGCACAGGCGATCCACTAGACCGTGTTGGAATATTAGGCGGTGGATTAGCAATGATTTTAAAAATCGCCTAGAGATCACGTGTTAACCAGTAAAACTATTGACTGAGAAGTCCTCTCCTTTAGATGCAAGTCTAACCATAATTCTATGTTTTCAGGATTACTGGTCTATAGACCTTGTGGCCCCCTAACTGAAATTTTTAGAAGCCCTTAGCAACTTTCTTGAAGTAAGCATACAATTTGTAAACTTCTCAATATTACATGATTTAAATGTTCACCTAGAAAACTTAGCTAACAGACTCCAATTCATTTATTGAAAACTTGATATAATTGGATTTCAAATTGCTGGTCAATGCCCCAACTAACTTGGTCTGACCACAAGGCGGTGCGTTTAGTCTAAATTGTAATCCAAATAATTTATCAAGTAATAACACTGGTCAGGCTCTGGAATAAAATTAACAAAAGCGAGTTGTCTGGAATCTTAGAAGCCTCTCACTCCTCTGTTACCACATGACGTTAATGAAGCTGCCTCTAACTATACCAAATGGATTTGGATTAACAAAGCAGTTAATAAATTGGCTCCCATCAAGATGGTTAAAAACCATAGCCCCCACCCATCAGCTCGATGGTACTCTTCCAAATGTAGAGATTTGAAAAAGACTTGCAGATGACATGAAAGACCCTGGAGGAGAAATTACTCCTTAGAATAATAAGCTAAATACAATTTGATTATTCAGGAATGTAAAAACACAATAAAAAAAGAAAAATCGAGGTACTATAAAGAAACAATTAACTCAGCCATCAACTCGCCTAGGTAACTGTGCTTTCGGGCACCCCTGCCGCCGTTAATTAAACCTCCACCCAACAGCTACACGATAACTTAGCTGAATTGTATACGAACAAAGTTGAGACAGTTTACAGGGATGTTGGACTTGGCCCTTTTTGCAGGGTCACCTCAAATCTTTTTGCCTTCCTCCTGCATTTTGTTTGACCTGTTGTTGGTGGTTTTATAAGTCAGAACACTTTATCACTGCTGTAAAGTGCTAAAGTGCATGTGCTCTCTATGGTAAACTTGGTAAGATTGGTCTACACCTGTTTAGAATATTTAGTTTACCTCTCAGTCCCTTGTAGAGTGGTATCCCATAAACCCAGGGCCAGTAAATTAAATGCTACTGCTGGGCTTGCAGCGCTGCTTGCGCCACCCACCAAAGTAGCCTTTCAAACCTGTTTCAGGCCTCTGCCACTGCAGGACCTGCACTCACAGTTACTGCCGCTGTGACATGGCACATAAAGTGGATGCCACGTCTCCAACTCCCCTTTTACTACATATCAGTCACCCCTATGGGCAGGTAGAGTGCAGTGTAGGTAAAAAGCAGGACATGTGCCTTAACTGTGTGGCATGTCCTGGTAGTGACAAACAACCCATTTGGTTCCTCACTGCTCTGAGGCAGCCCTCTCAAGGGATGCATTGGGGATTCTCTGATATGTGCTTCATGAGAGGGGTAGCGTGATCAAGTTTGGTATGTCTGGAATAGTACTGATAAATGCTGCCTATTGGTGCTAGTGCATTAATCATTACTATTTTAGAAATTTGTGTCTTTGTGCCTGCCTGATATGTATTGACTGTCTGGTCCACTACTGACTGACAGTGGAAGAGGGGATGTGTATTACCTCCAGCCCTTCCCTGGGGGGTTGAGGTGTGTCCTGCCCTACCTGGGTGACTCAGCCCTAGGCTGAATAGGCCTGGTCTACATTTGTTGGGAAGATTAGCACCTGCACCTGAATAGAGCTGTGCCTGTCTTCCACATTGTTAGCTCCCCCCCCTGCGGTGTGTCTGGAATCAGGGCTTACACTTTGAATTGGAAGTGTTGTGCCCTGCAATTTTATTTTTAGATTGCCCCCTGAAGTGTGCGAGGGCAGAACAAAGAATTTTTGTTCTGTATGTACTGGGGCTGTGACCCCATGTCTGTTGAGTTGAGCTTGCTTGGAATTTGGGAGAAGACACTGCGTGGGACCCAGAGGAACCACCATTAAACTGCATTGCAGAAAGGGCTGACAGGCTGCTTTTTTGGGGATAGGGGAGGGACTACCACTCTGCCTAAAATAATCCTTGTGCTGGCCTCCCTATAGGCATTTTGCGGGTGTGCCCCTGTGTCTGCCACAGCTTTGTGGCTTGCCCTATCTGCTTTCTGACAGTGTGTGGTGAGCGTGTGCTATTTATCTTGTGGCCCCAAGCTGTGTTGAGTCTGCCTGCAAGAAAGGAAGGAGACCGCCTGCAGGAGAGCTGTGGCGGGGGAAGCGCGGGGTGAGCACTTTGTTACCATGGGGCGAGAAGGAAGCAGCCAGTGTGCGTGTCAGTGCACTGTCCTGCGTGGTGGGCGCTCTACCTTCCTGTGTGCCTGCACTAACGGAGACTTCACTCCGCTGCTCATTTTGAAGGCAGAGTGCACTGGAGAGCAGCCACCCTCCCAGTTTGGCAGCATTCGTGTTGCGCTGCACAGCGGGAAACTCTCCCCGCTCGTGCGCTGAGGTGCGGCGGTGCCATAAGCAGGTGTGAGGAACCCTGCGGGCATTATTACGCTGTTCGGAGAGACCAGAAGTTAGGAGGAGGATGCTTGGTTGTGGGTGGGACTGGCGGCGATATCGAGCCAGAGCCTCGTGGGCTCCTTGTGCAGCAGAGGAGGGGTACTCCCGTCGACGCGAGCAGAGGAGCTCGGGAAGAGACATTTGTGGAGGCTCCTACCAGGAGCGATTGGCATTTCCTGGCAACGTCAGGGCTGCGCTGTTTTACTTGCAGCATTGGGGCAGTTTTCTATGAACAGAGACAGGGTGAGTTGCACCCCCGCCCCCTTGCTTGTGGAGTTGTGCCCCGGAATGGGGTGCAAACTCGACGGAGGCCCCCAGGGTCGAGAATGTCTACATTTCATGGTATAGGTGGGCACGTGGCCTGGAAGCCTATACAAAGGACACAAGGCGCCCTAAAGGAAAGCGCAGATGTCGCGCAGGTGTCACGCAGGTGTTGCAAAGGTGTCGCGCAGGTGTCGTGCAGTGTGGTGCACTGTTGTTATGGGTTTGTTACCTAAAGCATTTTGCCTAATGAGTACACTGCTACATGAATTTTGTGGTACACTACTGATGTTGGTGCTGGATATCCTTAGGGTGCACTGTGGGTAGTTCTGTTCTGCATACAGTGTGGCCCTCAGTGTAATATCACCAGTAGTTACTTGTGACCCTAATTGTAATGATTGGTGGCCTAATTGGCCAAGTGATTTATATAACTCCTACGAAGTCATGACAATTGCCTGGTAGCACAGTATAATATGTTATTGTGTTCTAATGTGTTTTTATGGATAATAAAAAGGCTATTTTTACATAACCCTGCGTGGAGTTTCTTTTGTGGTGTGCCTAGTGTGTTGCTGCTGTGTGAGTGTGTTGCGCAAACACTTGACACATTGCCTCTGGGATAATCCTGACTGCTCTGCCAAGCTACCAAGGGGGTGATCAGGGTTTATCTTTACCGTGTAACTTCCTTGCCCTGACTAGAGTGGTGGGTTCCGCCTGGCTTAGGTGCATACCATAGCCAACAAAAAACCCCATTTCTAACAAGGGACTTTAATGAAAGCAGGAATACCAATATTCCACCCTCAGCAGATATTCCCTCAGACTCTAGCAGCGCAGGCTTTTACAATTTTACATCTCTTACAATGGAGCAAATGGTTGAGTTGATAAGGCTCACCAGATCGGATGCTCCAATTGACCCGTTCCCTACAAAGGTGCTAAAAGAAGTTATGTTATGTTATGTTAAAATTACTTGTACAGTGCGCGGACACCAGGCGGTTTCATGGCGCTAGGGACGGAAGAGCAATGACAGGAGTGAAGACAGTGCGCAGTTGTTACTCATAGGCTTGACAAAACAAGTAGGTTTTCAGGAGTTTCCTGAAGAGAGTGTAACTGGAGGTTGACCTAAGTTCATATGGGAGGGAGTTCCATAAGTGGGGCGCCAAAAATGAAAACCTAAGGCCCCCATGTTTTTTCCGTTTAAAAGAAGGGACAGAAAGAAGGTTATGGTAGGAAGAACGAAGGTTATGGGTGGGAAGGTACCTGTGAATTCTGGAAGCAATAAAGGCAGGGCCCTGACCAAGTAGGGACTTAAAAATGGTACATCCAACTTTAAAGATGTAGCGTTTAGCCACCGGGAGCCAGTGAACGCGCTTCAACAGAGGGGAAACATGTTGATGTTTAGGTTGATGAAAGATCAACCTAGCTGCTTGGTTCTGTACCAGTTGTAGTTTATGAAGCTGGTAAGCCGGGATGCCAACATAGAGAGCGTTGGCATAATCAATGCGGGAAATAACCAGGGCCATGATGACAAGTGTGAGGGCCTCAGTGGTCAGGAACCTGCACATTTTTCGGATTCTCCGAAGATGGAAAAGATGCAGGTTGTATTGCCGTACCTCTGGTATCTCTATCAAATAACATTATTAAGGACAGTACACTTTTCCTACTGATGCAAAAAGGCATCCACCCATCCACTGATAAAAAACAGTGTTACATACAAATGGGGAAAAGAACTATCAACATATATTTGACACCCTCTGCCACCACAAATCTTAGAGAGATCTAAATACTATGCACTCTGAATATCTTGACTAAAATGAAGTCCTTGATGCGGCCCAATTTTAGGAAATCTCACAGGACAGAATCTGCCCTAGTAGTAGAAACCAAGGAGATTCGGGACATCTTAGACAAAGGTGAAAAGGCTGCAGTGGTCTTATTGGACCAAGATGCAATCTTTGACACTGTGAGCCACTCGCTTTATCAACAACAATTGGCTGAGATTGCACTTGGGAGCTCTGCTCCCAATCTGCTATGCTCCTTTCTTAATGGAAGGGAGCTAGCATTCTCTCTGGGTGATTTGACCTCTGAGCCTTTCTCTCTACTCTGTGGCATCCCACAAGAGTCTTCGTTAAGTCCCACTTTATTTAGCATTTATATGGCTCTCCTTGCTAAATTGATTAAGACTTTTGGATTCTCGACAAACTCCTACGCTGATGACACCCAAATCATGGTGTCTTTTTCTAGTAGCTTGGAGTGGAGGTAGTGGCCTCCTGTTTTAACAACTGTATGAGAGCGATAGTCAACTGGATGAGTTCCCACTGTCTCAAACTTAACTCCAAGAAGACAGAGGTGCTCCTTTTTTAAAGGGACACCTCCTTTTGGAACAGTGCATGGTGACCACAAACCTGCAGCCCTCTCACGAAGCCAGTTTTGAAAGTAAGAAATTTTGGTATCATCCTTTTTTTTTTAAACTTTATTTTTGACATGTATCAACACAACAGTTCCCCCCGCAATTGGCATCACTGGAAAAACACGTGTACACAGTTCGTTCACCCCATTATGGCCCATGCAGGTACAGATAGCACAGTGGTAAGCAAATCTCTGGAATGCAAAGCAAATCACAAATACAAATATAGTATGGAACACATGCACGTTACCGTCAGGGCACTACTCCAAAATCATCCACCCTCCCCGCTCCCAGCATCCTCTCCCTCAGATCCCGACTCCCCAGGGGTGAACAATTCAGCACTGGTGGCATCGGAGTCACCGCAGGACGACCCCACAGCGCACATCATTCTCCATGCAAGCAAGTCCTCCTGTAGCCTCTCATCCCTGCGTGTGCGCTGCATGTGTGTTTCTTCAGCTAAGGACCACTCCCTGACATCCCTCAGCCACATTGACATCACAGGAGCCCTTTGTCCCATCCAGGTGATAGCCACCCGTCGCCTCGCTAATACCAGGGGCAACTGCAACATCTTATAGGATAAGTTCCTCTTTTTGGGCTTGGGGACCAGGGCCAACAAACAATGAAGCGGGGTCAAAGCAATCCGGAGGCCCGTGACCTTCCTAATGTGTTCCACCGCCGCTTTCCAGAAGTCCCCGACCAGCGGGCACTCCCAAGCCAGGTGCAGAAATGTGGCCTTTTCCACGCTACACCTAGGGCAGTTGTCTGGTCTATCCGCAGTGATACGGCGCAGGGAGACCGGGGTCATGTAAGTGTGATGTACAAAAATGAAATGTATCAGTATAAATCGCGCATTGCACGACACCTTACGAGTTAGGGTACCTATGCGTGTGCATTGTCCTGGCTCCAGAGCAACCCCCAGATCTGCCTCCCATGCCGCCCAGGACGGCGAGACCGGTGGGGCGGAGTCTCTTCTCATGGCCGAGTACAACAATGTGATCAGCCGTCGTCCCCTACTACAGGATAGAAGGATGTTCAGGGTGTGGGGTAGCTCACTCAATGGTCACAAAGGAATCGTCTGGATAAAGATCCGCCAAAGTCTCGCAGCCGCCCTCCCACCAGTCCCGGAAAGACATGTGCTCCTCCATCAGCGTCTCGAGTGCCAATATCCACACCGGTAACTCCCTGTGAAAGGGGGCCCGCCGCAAAACCTTCTCAACAAACTGCTGCCAAACCCCCGCCGTGTGTCGGACGACATATGAGAGAGTGTCATCTGCTCCTCTACCCCGCATCAGGGCCACCTGTAGCGCCCTCTCGTCTGCCCTGCCCGCTAGGAGTCTCAATTCCCAGTTATCCATGCCTGCGAACCAGCGTGCAGCCGGCAGGAGTTGTGCCGCATAATAATATAGATCAAATCTCGGGGCCTCCAGGCCCCCCTCCTCCCAGCTCCGAAAAACGGTGTGCAGGGCGACTCTGCTGCGTTTGCCTGCCCGGAGTAAGGAAGTGAGCAGCGTGTTGAGCGTGCGAAATATACGTGGGGGGAGCGGGCACAAAGTATTTTGCAGGATTTAGAAGATCCTTGGCAGCATTACCATTTTGGCAACAGCAAGCCTTCCCATTAGGGAGAGTGGGAGTGTGTTCCAAAAGGACACAGACTGCTGCAGGGAGCGGAGCACTCGCCCGGCGTTACGGTCCAGAGATTGTGCATCAGACGCAGCCACCTGGATTCCTAGGTATCGGAAGGCCTCCAATTCCCATACCAGCCCCAGGAGCGGGAGACTCAGTCGCGGGTCCACACCACATCCCGCCAAGGGAAAGATCAAGGACTTCACAGGGTTGAGGCGCAGTCCCGAGGCTGCACCAAAACGGTCCAAAAGTTGCAGTAGAATAGGCAGTGATTCTCTTGGGGACGTCAGGTAGAACAATGCGTCGTCGGCATACAGGGAAATCAGATGCACAGTATTCCCCACCGTTATTCCCCACTGCACCATCTCCGTACGAACCGAGACCGCCAAGGGCTCGATCGCCAGGGCGAAAAGGAGCGGCGATAGGGGACACCCCTGCCGAGTGCCCCTACCCAAAGGCCAGTCCTCCGAGCGGGCCGACCCAAGCCTAACCCTGGCCCTAGGCACCCCGTACAGGTTCCGGATCCAATTGCAAAAGACGGGCCCCACCCCTGCCAGCCGGAGCACCTCTAAGAGGTACCCCCAGCTGACAGTGTTGATGGCCTTGGCTAGATCGATCGACACCAGGATCTGGGGATCCTCTCTACCACGCACTTCATGAAGGACATGGTTCAGGTGCCGGAGATTCATGGCGGTGTTGCGGCCAGGGATAACCCCACACTGGTCCTGATGGACCAAGTGCGTCATGTGTGGCGCCAGCCGGGTGGCCAGAAGCCTGATAAGGATTTTTACATCCGTGTTGATCAGAGTAATAGGCCGGTATGCCGCGGGATCGCAGCTACCCCCCCCCCCCGGTTTTAGAATCATACAAACCTCACCCCGATCCATGGTGGGCGGGAGGGTGCCACAGTCCAGTGCCTCACGGTAAACCTGCAAAAGGAGGGGAGCAAGGGTATCCTCAAACGCCTGAAAAAATTCAGGTGGGAAACAGTCTTCGCCTGGGGCCTTAGCCTTCGGCAGTGCGGCCAATGCTACTCTGACTTCCCGGAGTGTCAAAATTGCGTCTAGTTCCTCTGCGGTCTCTTTCGAGAGGGCCTGGAGAGTCAGTCCCCGAAGGTATGGCTGATAGGAGGCCTCCGTTATCAAGGGGTCTGCGGCATACACCGCCTGTAGATGAGATCGGAGGACCTCGAGAATATCCAACTCTGAGTGCACAATGCCCCCCGCAGGATCCTTCAGAGCAACTATCCGTACCGGAGCGGACTCTCTCCTGAGAATCCAGGCCAACAAACGTCCAGACTTGTCCCCCTCCCGGTGGAGGCGCTGACGGTGTTGACCAAGAGTGTACTTATCCAGGCGGGTAAGTATGTCATGTATGCCCTCACAGGTTGTCCGCTCTGACTCCAGGTCTGAGTCATCGGGATCTGACAGGGACTGACTGTGTCGGAGGCGGTCTTCCGCGTCTCGCAGGATTTCCGAGCAACTGCCTCCGGACCCCATAGGTAAGGCCCATGCATTCACCACGCACAACCGCCTTTAGGGCGTCCCATTTAGTCGCATAAGGCAAGTCACCGCCCTCCCAGTTTAAGTCTAGTTAGTTGGTCAGGACCGTCGCCACATGATCCCTTCCCACCTGTTCTTGCAAGAGGTCCCCCGGCATTCCCAGGTCCGCGGGCACGAGGACTGGTCGACCCACTGCGCAACGCACGTCACGGGAGAGTGGTCCAACAGAAAACGAGCCTGATGTGTGACCGTCAGAGTAAGGGATGCGTCAATATTGGCAGCGAGGATTCTATCCAGCCTACTATGTGTGTTGTGTGTCGGGGTGTAACAGGTGTACAGTTTCTGGTCAGGGTTGCCCAGGCGCCTCACATCGGCAGCTCCCAGGTTGGTCATCACCTCCCGGAGTCCCGCTGTCATACGTGGTTTCGTGCCAGTACGGGGAGGGTGCCTGTCCAAAATCGGATCCAACACACAGTTAAAGTCCCCAAACCAGTGGAGGGGAGCGTCTATATCCGAAACAAGAAGCTCTTGAAGGTGGGAGAAGAAGTCAGGGTCATCTACATTGGGTGCATATGAATTTAACAGTAAGAAGTCTCTTCCGTCCAGCTTCACCCGCAGTAGCAAGTATCTGTCCTCAATATCCGCCTCCGCAAACTGGACAGCAAAGGGGACCCCAGGCGCCACCCAGATCAGGACCCCCCTAGCATAGGTAGGAAAGGAGGAATGAAACACTTGGCCCCTCCATTTCTTTGCCAGTTTTAGGGCACCCTCCTCATTCAAATGGGTCTCCTGTAGACACTCTATGGAGACTCCATGTCACCGGAGGAATGAAAGGGCCCTGTGTCTCTTAGTACAAGTGCCCAGCCCACGCACGTTCCAGGTTAAGAATTTGTATCCCATAAGCGCTGGTCACGCCCATCCGGGCCACCAAGTCTGGTATCTGCAATCCGCCACCCATGGGCCCGAACCATAGTACACTCGATGCCTGCAACTGTGTCCCCCCACAACTTCCCCCATCCCCTCCACCCCCACAACTTCTCAAACCCCAGAGAATACCTCCCCCCACCCCCACCCACGAGCAGGATGACAGCAACAATGAAACATGCTACCCTGCCCTCCCCCTGCCAGTGCCAGGATGTACACAGCCACCCCATCCACTCCACACCACACTCACACTCAAACAACAAAACCACCCCCCTCCCGCCCCCTACGGGACCCAATGCCTATAAAGGTTCTCTAGACTCATTCAGGCGAAAACAGCTCCAACCGGACACTGCCCCACCACATGCTTCCCTCCCCCCCACCCTCCTACACAGCCTCCACCCAGCAAAATGGAAGTTCTCCTCCCTGCTCAGCCACACAAGGTCAAGCGCCGCCGACCACAGGCATCAATTCCAAAAGCAACACCACTCACAGGCCGGGCAGGCTAGACATAGAGAATGTTCAGGGCACATATCACCTCATGGTGGAATCGTCCCCTCCAGCGACTTAGCCCCCCCGTTTCTGGAATCACCGGGGCCGTGAAGATCGTGTCCTGCACTGTGTCTTGTAACTTGTCTGGAATCAGAACATCCCCAGATTCGAGGCGGCCCAGAGCCCGCAAGTCAGTCTCAGTCGGCAGGGGATCCAGAAGCATAGCGCCGTCCTCTCCCACGTCTCCGTCTGCTGCGGCGTCTCCGTGATGGCCGGGTTCCCCACGTCTCACAGGAGCCCCCACGTTCTCCCGGCGGAAGGTCTTCTCCTCTTATCTCCAACCACTCCCACCCCGAAGAAATGCGCCTTCCCTTGCGAGAGCACTTTGAGCTTGGCCGTGTACAGCAGCATATACTGCAACTTCATCTCCCGGAGCTTCTGCTTAACCCCTAAGTAGGACTTCCGTTGCTCCTGGACTTGTTGGGTATAGTCGGGATAGATGGACACCCGGCTATTCTCAATGGTGAGATCTGCTGTCTCCCTAGCCGCTCGTAGGATGCAATCCCGATCCCTATAGTTCAGGATCTTGGCGATTAGGGCTCTTGGAGGCGCTCCCGGACGTGGCGGCGGGACCAGAGCTCGATGCGCCCGTTCGATGACAAAAACGTCGTTCGGATCCAAGTCTCCAAGAAGTGCTCAGCATTTCCAGCCTCCAGCCGCTCCAGCACCCCAATGATCCTTATGTTGCTGCGACGCGCCCTCCCCTCCGCGTCCTCAGTCCTCCGCTCCAAAGCATGTGTCATGGCTGTGAGGTGCGTGACCGTCTTTTTGAGGGAGGCTACCTCACCCTGCTGTTCCGCAATATTACCCTCGGCGTCCGAGACTTTGTCTGCAACTTTCCGAAGGTCTGTCTGCAATAGATTAACGTCTATGGAGAACGTTTCAATCTGCCGCTCCAGCGCGGTATGCGAGCCCTGTATTGCCTTCAGCAGCTCCGCCCGGGAGGGTTCAGCAGGGTCGCCTGCTCCGTCATCCTGGCCTGATTGGCGTGTAATCCGCTGTGAGGGCAGCCGCTGTGTGGTATACTGTGTAATCATGTTGGGTTGCGTGGCTCGCGACATTCTGTCTTTGCGCATTTCCAGGGTCTGAAGTGTCCCGACCCGTACACCAGCGGGGTGACAAAGGCCTCCTCCAGTCACGTACGCCTCGATGTATGGTGCAGGTTACTCCCCCAGGGCCAGGGCGCTCTGCACAGGTCCCCTCAGCTTTCAAATTCCTAGGTGCCTCCTAGACGGTAGTCGCTGGGAGGGGCTCAGTGGTGACAACAGAACACCCCAGTCCGGTGTACGGGGCCTCGGCAGGGGGTAAGAGACCACCCTCCCCCTCCGCACCTCCAACGCCGCCAAAGAGGGAGGGAAGCGGGGGGCCACAGTCCAAGAGATTCACTAGGTCGTCAGATCGCCGCCAGGCGCGCCACAGCGTATAGTGCACCGGCTCCACCCAGGCCAGCTCCCAAGGCATACACCTCAGGGGGGACCACTCTGAGGAAACCCCAGGTCACCAAGGCCGCCCAGGCCACGCAGGGTGTCACACAGTCGGAACCACCCGGGCTCGGTACCGGGGCAGTCTCAAGGGTAGTATGGAGCCACAGCCAGCCCCCGTCCGAGGTGCCCAACGATGGAACGCAGCCCGCCAGGCTCAGAGTGGCGGCAACGGATGTAGCGGGACTCAGTCAATACATCTGCATGCGCGTTCAGGGCGAGCAGGCCGCTGGAAGGCATGGATCCCCCCCGCTATTCAGCCTCCGGGGTATTCAGGACAGCACAGGGGGGTGGGGTGCCCAGAGCAGGATCACTCACCGCAGCGCCCCCAGTCGTGGCTTCCCGGGCACTCGGTTCCTCCTCCAGCGGGGCCTCAAATGATGCGGGGCACCGCAGTGTGACCCCCAGGAGCAGCTATCCCCTCTGCAGGCAAGCCGGGGTCCTCCGGCCCGTACAACAGCCGCACCTCACCGTAGATAAGGCGCCGCCTCAGTGAGGAAGTAGGCCGCAGACCAGGCCTCCCCCGCCGCTCAGGGCCTCTGCTGGTTCGCCTGCGTCAGCCCTCGTGCCAGGGCACCGGGACCCCCAGGACAGAGAGGGGCCCCCACACAGGCCGCGTCGGCAGAGTCCGAAGTCCCCCACGTAACAGTCGAGGGGGAGTCAGCGGGGAAGGGCCAGCCACCGCGTCCGTCTCCGCAGCCACAAAAGCAGCACCAGGCAGGATAGCTCGTCCGCAGGGGTCGCTGGCAGCCTCCAAGGCCCCGCCGACATGGAGCCCCAGATGACAGCGGGCTCCGGTGTCCAAAAAGCAGCGCCGGGCCTCCCAGGAGTCGCAGGTAGGCAGGTCCGCCACTCCGTCATCACGCCGGGACAGGCCGCAGACCCTGACCTCGGGTAGCCAGAGGTCCGGGGCACCACAGCGCCGGCAACTTTCACGGTTTCCCGCACAGAGTCTTGCCTCCGACAACTGATTCAGTGAGTTTTGAGCCCAAACAGGATCTTAAAACAGGATTACAGGGTCCTCGGGTCGGGAGCTGGCGGAGCTCACGTCCTGTCGGCCATGCTGCTTGGCCACGCCCCCCTTTTGGTATCATCCTTGACTCCAAACCTACTTTCACAGTTCCGACTAACCAACTGTTGTCTTCTTGCTTCTTCATTTTAAAAACACTGTAGAAGGTCCTCCTATTCCTTCCTGGACTACTGCAATTCCCTTTAATAAGGGTACATTTTAATAAAACTCTAACAACTGCTTCCTCAGGAACATCATGAGGTTTGAACCAGTCTCAAAAGCAATGGAGGAACTACTGTGTCGCATTCAAGGTACTGTGTACAACACACAAAGCCCTTAATCACACAGGCCCTGGCTACCTGAAGAAAAAGTTCTCATGGTACATCCTAAAAATGCCTACAATAAGCACTAGTGAAAAAAGTATTGGTTCCAAAAATCTATAAAGTCTCTTGGGGAGGCAGAAGTTTTTTTCATTTTATCTCCTAGTTCAGGAACGTTGCATTTGAGAAGCCAACCAAATCTTCAAAAGGTGGTTCTTTTGGCTTTCTCTGTGGATTGCTATTAAGGGTCGTCTTAGCTTTCAAGCAGACGCAGAGCACCAAGACTCTTCCCGGCAAATGTTTCACTTTACAAAATTAAATCAAATCAGAATATTAGGTGGAGGAAGGCAAAGAGTTTGGGGATAACCCTGCAAAAAAATGACCAGGCCTAACAGGCATGCTCTAAATAAGGCCTTGTTTTCCCGGAACCTGTGAAACTGCACTGCCCCAAAGGGATTTTAAATCACCTTTGTCTTTCTAAAAGCAGAACCCTTGTACAGACAACTGGGAAACAAAGGATGCAGAATATTCCAGCCTGGTGCCATTTTCTGAGCCCTTTAAGGTGTTTATTTATTTGAAATAGGAATCTGGATCAACTGTATTGAGACATGACAAATATGCAAACGTCTGTGTAAATGCTTTTGCGCTAACCTTCAGTGGTGTAGGGCGGTATTTCCATTGGGTGTAATTAAATGGTGACCATAATGGTGAAAACAGAACATGTCATGATAATTAGCCATGCCTTCATATATCTCATTATGATTAAAAACAGATGAATGCTGCAGATCATATAGCATTTCATGTACTGTATCAATGTCACACTCATCAGAGATAGAGTTAGGGGATAATGAAATCATGCATAAAAACTTTAAAAACATATGGAATTTGAATCAGTTCTGCTGGACCAATTATATCATAGGATATCTTATCCGAACCAATCCGATCAGGGACCGGAACAGCAAAAATGTTAACCAGGGAAAGGTCTCTTCGCACTTTGTGTGATGAAGAATGGGGTTTTAAAACCAAGTTCACCAGTAGCGAATTCTGGGAGATAGTACCCATTGAGAAACAAGAAAAAGACGGTCACAAAACTAATCCAAAGAAAAAGTACAAAAATTGTATTCCAAATAGATGTCCAAGGGGCGACAGAGTATGTCTTTTTCAGCCAAATGTAGAGTTCACGCAATCTTCCTCTGGCGGGCGGTAGTGGTGGCAGGTCAAATGAGTCTGAAGTGAAGTCATTATAGTCAATGAACCACACACACAACCACAACCACACACAATCACAACCATACACACAACCACACACACACACAGCCACACACACAACCACACACACACAACCACACATGCACTCAATCACACACACACACTCAACCACACACAACTCCACACACAACCACACACACACAACCACACACACAACCACACACACACAGCAACACACACAGCCACACACAAAATGACACACACAACCACACACACCACCACACACACACCACCACACACACACAACCAGACATACACAACCACACCCACAACCACACACAACCACACACAACCACACATACACAACCACACACACAACCACACACAACCACAACCACACACAACCACAACACAACCACAACACAACCACACACACAACCACACATAATCACACACACAGCCATACACACACACCCACACACACACACACAACTACACCCACAACCACACACACAATCATACACACAACCACACACACACACAACCACACACACAAAACCACACACACAACCACACACACAACCACAACACACACAAAACCACACACACAACTACACACACACACACACAAAACCACACACACAACCACACCCACAACAACACCCACACAATCACAACCACACACAACCACATACACACACAACCACACACACACAACCACTCACACAACCACACACAACCACACACAACCACACACACAACCACACACACAACCACACACACAACCACACATACACAACCATACACACACACACAACCACAAACACTCAACCACACACACAACCACACACACAACCACAACACACACAACCACAACCAAACAACATACAACCACACCCACACAACCACACATACACAACCATGCACACAACCACACACACAACCACACACACACACAACCACACACACAACCACACACACAACCACACACAGACAACCACACACACAACCACACAAGCACACACAAAACCACAACCACACACAAACAACCACACACAAACACAAACACAACCACACACAACCACAACCACACATAACCCACACCCACAACCACACACCCACACACAACCACACCCACACACACCCACATCAACAACCACACACACAACCACGCACACAATCACACAACCACAACCACACACACAACTACATACACAACCACACACACAATCACAACCACACACACAACCACATACACAACCATACATCCCCACCCCCCCACAACCACACCCACCCACAACCACACCCACAACCACACATACAACCACAACCACAACCACACACAACCACACACACAAACACACACACAAACACACACACAACCACACACACAACCAAACACAACCACACACAACCACACAGACACAACCACACACAAACACACACAACCACACACACAACCGCAACCACCCACACAACCGCAACAAAACATTTATGAAAAATTGACTCTTTTCAAAATTCTGATTCCACAAGAATCTGAGTCCTCCCAAACCTTTTTTTTTGGGCTGTCAGCTGTGAAAAGGAGACCAATATGGCTTCATTTTTTTTATTCTGTATCCTCGGTTCAATTCTGGGGTGCTTTTTTAACTTGTCTCTAGTTCATTGCGAATCTTACCTTTACTAATTCAAATTGTGTTAGCTTTGGCTTATTTGCAATGTAAACTTTTTCTCTAGAAGTTGTTGTAACAAGCTGCAAGTCCTCTACGGAAGCCCATTCATTTGCTAATTATTTTCCACATAAGGTTGCAAGACCATAAAGTGGAGTATTCAGGATTTTGAATAGTTTCTTTTTTAAGATGTTACTCTCTCCTGCGCACCCACTCCTGTACTGGTACTTGGGTCTCTTGCTCGCTTTGCCACAGGATTCAAGCTAGCCTGGCTGATGACAGCTGATGAGCCAGAAACCAGTCCCAGGATGCTTGTTTCCGGTCCAGGGAAGACATGGCTTGGCCGCCATAAGTGTGGCAGGGTATGCTCAGACGTGAGTCTCCTGCTCACTTTGCAACTGGATTCAAGCAAGCCGGGCTGAAGACGGCTGTAATGCCAGAAACCGGTCCTCGGAAACTGGTTTCCGGTCCAGGGAAGGCATGGCTTGGCAGTTCAGGCTGGACTGTTCCCATGAGGCACAGGGTCAGACTGATTTGCATATAGCCATGTCTAAACTGGGGTGGCAGAGTGGGCTAAAGAACGGTGATGGATCAAACCCAGATCTTTTGACTGGGTGTGAGTATTTGATTGGTTCAGATGCTCTGTCCATCACCACCCCCTTTTGTACCGGATTGTTCCCATGAGGCACAGGGTCAAACTGATTTGCATATGGCCATTTCTGAACATGGGTGGTGGTGTGAGCTAAAGAATGATGATGGATTAAACCCAGATCAGTTGACTTGGAGTGAGTGCTTGCAATGTTCAACACACCGTCCATCATCCCCTTTGGTTTTTCTTTGTTCGCAGGGTATGCCAGACGTGGGTCTCTTGCTAACTTTGCCACTGGATTTAAGCTAGCCTTGCTGATGATGGCTGATTAGCCAGAAACCGGTCCCAGGATGCTTGTTTCCGGTCCAGGGAAGAGATGGCTTGGCAGTTCGGGCTGGGCTGTTCCCAAGAGGCACAGGGTCAGACTGATTTGCATTTGGCCGTGTCTGAACTGGGGTTTGCAGAGTGAGCTAAAGAATGATGATGGATTATACCCAGATCAGTTTACTGGGGGTGAGTGCTTGCAATGTTCAACACTCCCTCCATCATCCCCTTGGTTTTGCTTTTGTTCGCCCTAAGTTGGCAGGGTATGCCCAGACGTGGGTCCCTTGCTCACTTTGCCACTAGATTCAAGCTAGCCTGGCTGATGACGGTTGATTAGCCAGAAACCGTTCCCAGGATGCTTGCTTCTGGTCCAAGGATGACATTGCTTGGCAGTTCAGGCTGGACTGTTCCCATGAGGCACAGGGTCAGACTGATTTGCATATGGCCATGTCTGAACTGGGGTGGCAGATTGAGCAAAAGAATGATGATGGATTAAACCCAGATCAGTTGACTGAGGGTGAGTGCTTCCAATGTTCAACACTCCATCCATCATCCCCTTTGGTTTTGCTTTGTTCACCCTAAGTTGACAGGGTATGCAAGACGTGGGTCCCTTGCTCACTTTGCCACTGGATTCAAGCTAGTCTGGCTATTGATGGCTGATAAGCCAGAAACCGGTCCCAGGATGCTTGTTTCCAGTCCAGGGAAGACATGGCTTTGCAGTTTGGGCTGGACTGTTCCCATGAGGCACAAGGTCCAACTGATTTCCATATGGCCATGTCTGAACTGGGGTGGCAGAATGAGCTAAAGAATGATGATGGATTAAACCCAGATCAGTTGACTGGGGGTGACTGCTTGCAATGTTCAACACTCCATCCATCATCCCCTTTGGTTTTGCTTTGTTTTGCCCTAAGTTGGCGGGGTATGCCCAGACGTGGGTCCCTCGCTCACTTTGCCACTGGATTCAAGCTAGCCTGGCTGATGACGGCTGATTAGCCAGAACCGGTCCCATGATGCTTGTTTCCAGCCCAGGGAAGACACGGCTTGGCAGTTCGGGCAGGACTGGTCCCATGAGGCACAGGGCCAAACTGATTTGCATATGGCCATGTCTGTACTGGCCTGGGTGGCGGAATGAGCTAAAGAATGATGATGGATTTATCCCAGATCAGTTGACTGGGGATGAATGCTTTCAATGTTCAACACTCCGTCCATCATCCCCTTTTTTTTTGCTTTGTTCGCTCTAAGTTGGGAGGGTATGCCCAGACGTGGATCCCTTGCTCACTTTGCCACTGGATTCAAGCTAGTCTGGCTATTGATGGCTGATAAGCCAGAAACCGGTCCCAGGATGCTTGTTTCCAGTCCAGGGAAGACATGGCTTTGCAGTTTGGGCTGGACTGTTCCCATGAGGCACAAGGTCCGACTGATTTCCATATGGCCATGTCTGAACTGGGGTGGCAGAATGAGCTAAAGAATGATGATGGATTAAACCCAGATCAGTTGACTGGGGGTGACTGCTTGCAATGTTCAACACTCCGTCCATCATCCCCTTTGGTTTTGCTTTGTTTGCCCTAAGTTGGCGGGGTATGCCCAGACGTGGGTCCCTCGCTCACTTTGCCACTGGATTCAAGCTAGCCTGGCTGATGACGGCTGATTAGCCAGAACCGGTCCCATGACCCTTGTTTCTGGTCCAGGGAAGACATGGCTTGGCAGTTCAGGCTGGACTGTTCCCATGAGGCACAGGGTCAGACTGATTTGCATATGGCCATGTCTGAACTGTGGTGGCGGAGTGAGCTACAGGATGATGATGGATTACACCCAGATCAGTTGACTTTTGGGAGAGTACTTGCAATGTCCAACACTCCGTCCGTCATCCCCTTTGGTTTTGCTTTGTTTGCCCTAAGTTGGTAGGGTATGCCCAGACGTGTGTCCCTTGCTCACTTTGCCACTGGATTCAAGGTAGCCTGGCTAATGACGGCTGATTAGCCAGAAACCAGTCCCATGACCCTTGTTTCTGGTCCAGGGAAGACATGGCTTGGCAGTTCGGGCAGGACTGTTCCCATGAGGCACAGGGTCAGACTGATTTGCATATGGCCATGTCTGAGCTTGGGTGGCAGAATGAGCTAAAGAATGATGATGCATTGAACCAAGATCAGTTGACTGGGGGTGAATGGTTTCAATGTTCAGCACTTCGTCCATCATCCCCTTTGGTTTTGCTTTGTTCGCTCGAAGTTGGCAGGGTATGCCCAGACGTGGGTCCCTTGCTCACTTTGCCACTGGATTCAAGCTAGCCTGGTTGATGACAGCTGATTGGCCAGAAACCGGTCTCAGGATGCTTGTTTCCTGTCCAGTGAAGACATGGCCTTTTCAGTTCGGGCTGTACTGTTCCCATGAGGCACAGGGTCAGACTGATTTGCATATGGCCATTTCTGAACAGGGGTGGCTGAGTGAGCTAAAGAATGATGATGAATTAAACCCAGATCAGTTGACTGGGGTGAGTGCTTGCAATGTTTAAACACTCCGGCCATCATCCCCTTTGGTTTTTCTTTGTTCGCCCTAAGTTGGCAGGGTATGCCCATACGTGGATCTCTTGCTCGCTTTGCCACTGGATTCAAGCTTGCCCGGCTGATGACAGCTGATTAGCCAAAAACCTGCCCAGGATGCTTGTTTCCGTTCCAGGGAAGACATGGCTTGGCTGTTCGGGCTGTACTGTTCCCATGAGGCACAGGGTCGCACTGATTTGCATATGGCCATGTCTGAACTGGGTTGGCGGAGTGATCTAAAGAATGTTGATGGATTAAACCCAGATCCGTTGACTGTGGGTGAGTGCTTGCAATGTTCAACACTCAGTCGACCATCCCCTTTGGTTTTGGAATATACGGGAGCACCTTCCTGAAAGTTTTCAGAATATAGGAGCAGGTACTAACAGTGCAGCTGACCTGAAACTCGAAGCTCAATCCCACGTCAAAAATGACCCCCAGGTTTTTAACTGTCCTAGTCGGAACAGTGAGGGGTTCGCTATCTGCCAGCCACCAGGCGTTTGACCAGATTTAGGTCTGCGGACCAAAAACTAGGACCTCAGTTTTCTCTGCAATGATCTTTAGGGAGTTATTCTGCATCTATCTGATAGTACCGGCCATGCACTGGTTTAATTTGTCTGCTACCGACTGCAGATCATTGGAGATAGAAACAATGATCTGCTTTTCGTCTGCATAGGAAATCACCTGGGACCCAAAGGATCTTACCAGCTTGGCCAGCTGGGTCACATACACATTAAAGAGGGTAGGGCTCAGAGATGCACTCTGGGGAATGCCACAGGGTAGGCTGAAGGCCTTAGATCTGAAACACCCAGCTAATAATTGTCGTTCTCCTTGTCAGGAAGGCGTGGAGGATCTGCAAGGCCTTTCCCGAAACTCCCACCTCTCGCAGACGTTGGACCATCCTGGTAGAGGAGAAGCAACCGACAGAACGGTCTTAATCAGCTCTACTAAGACACCCTGGTCTACCTCCATACCAATGTGATCAGTGACAGCAATAAGGGCGGACTTGGGGCTGTGATTGGCGCAGAAACCATTTTGAGGCTGATCTAAGATCTCATGAGATTCAAAAAAGTTCATCAACTCAGTGTTGATGAATTTCTCTAGGATTTTTGTGGGGCAGGGAGTAGTTTAATGGGGTGAACTTTCTTCAATTCAGAGGGATCAGCATTGGGTTTCTTGAGAAGAGGCGTAATAATAGCCTCCTTCCAGGTGTCTGGATAGCAGCTGGAACTGAGAATGTTGTTCAACACCTTACACAGGAGGTCTGAAATCGGATGAGGGACCAACTTGAGAGTGAGGGGCATACAGGGTTGTGAGGGAGAGCCAGACTTAAAGCCCTTGAGGAGAACCAGAGTTTGTTGAAATAGTAATCTGGGAAAAAAACTGCAAGAGTAAAAGGGGTACTCCCAATCACTTGGTTCTGAGTGACCTCCTCGACCTCAAGTTCTTCCGTTTCCACATGGTCAGGCTCCCGAAAGATTTTAAGGACCTTGTCATGGAAATAGACAGCTGTTCTTTCTGAGAGGTCTTGAGAAGGGGACAATAATTGTGTCCCTGAAGGTTCAGAGATTTCCTTGATCACCTTGAAAAGCATGCTAGAAGAACTGTCTGCAGCAAGGACCTTGTTGGCAAGGAAGTGAGATTTAGCTTGAAAGATGGACAGTTTATACTTCTGAAGCAGAGCTTTCTGCTTGGCTTTTTTCCTAGTACAAGGGTCCAACCGCCATCTGCATTTCTGTCTGCGACACTCCCTTCTAAGTGATCTAAGTTCATCAGATAACCAAGGTGACACCGGTTTGACTCTTTTAAAAATGCAGTCTTTAAAAGGGGCAACAATATCTCGGGCCTCAGTCCTCCAGTTGTGGAAACCCTCTACCGTAGGGGGGGATGGGCGATGCCTCCCAACATCATCTGAGGCCAATGCAGCCTCCCATGTGGGGGCTGAAAGCTTGTTCAGTCCCATGCAGCGGATATCCCTTGGGGCGGTGCTTTCTTCCACAATAATGGAGAGATTATGACAGACCTTGAACATAATCAATGAATGGTCTACCCAGTTAAGAAGCTATACATCTTCAATCATTAAGTTACAGTGATTGGTGAATATGCCGTCTAAGATATGGCCGGAAATGTGGGTGGGGGATTGGACAAGTTGCTCAAAACCCGGGGATGAAATGAGTTTAAGGAGGTAATGTGAGTCATTGTCCTGTTCCTTTTCGAGATGGTAGTTAAAGTCCCCAAGAAACGGAGGCAGTTTGGGGCATCACATGTTCCTGTGTCTGCCTCTTGCAGCAGAGTACTCCTCCTTGTCTTTGACTCTCACCTCTGGTCACTCTACATCATGAACAAAGCTGAACAAAGACAATCCACACTACATTTCAAGAAAGGTCACTCTAAACCACATGCTGCTCCCTCACCAACAGATGACCATGATAGGGAGGCTCGGATGTCGCTGCCATTTACTATGAGCTCGAAGAAGGTTTGTGCTCCATCAATAGCAAAATGGATTCCCTCACTTCCCACATTGACGCATTCAAGAACACACTGATTGACAGAATTCCGTGATTACACAGGCTGAGGCCCGGATCTCAGGCCTTGAAGACACACAGCAGGAGTTAATCAAGGATCGCATTGCATCCATGCGGGATTTCAAAGTGGTTGTGGCTAAAAATGAGAACATGGAGGGCAGGACCCACCTTAATAATATATGTGTTAAGGTAGTGCTGGAATCGGGCACTAACACCAACTTCGAGGGCTTCATGAAGGGGCTTCTGGACTCTCTCTTTGGTTGTGACAAATTGTCTGATGTTTTCATCATTGAGCGGGCTCACTTCATGCTTGTTCGTAAGCTCACACCTGAAAAAGCTCCATGCTCAATCATGAATAGGTTACTGAACTACTGGGACAGAGATCTACCTCTGAATAGGGACAAAAAGGATCTCCAATTTGATGTTACAAGGATATCCTTTCACTCCGATTGCACTCCGGCTGTACAGGAGGCCTGCTGCTCATTCCAGGAGGTGAAAAGGACCCTTAGTTCGCAAACAGTGAAATACGCCATTCTTTTCCCAGCCAAACTGGGTCTTGAAGACAAGTGCAAAACTCACTTTTTTCTGCAACCTTCCACTGCTCTGGACTTTATCGAGTATCACTTTACTCCAGGCAGGACTGGGCCTTCAACCCCCTCCAGCTCTCCACCTCACCGGAGCAGTGTCCAGCCAGGCGAGGCAACCCCACCATCAGTGATAATAACTAGTGGCCGGCTTGCACAGATCACATCATGCTACTAGACTATCTGATATTTGCTTCTAGAAAATGCTCCGCCCCTATTCTTGGGTGTGGGTTGAGTCCCTCTGCCCTAGTGTAATCGGTGCCTGCTCCTGGCAGTGTCTCCACACCCATAGTGCTGCACCAGGGTTGCTCCCCTGTCTACGAGTTGTTAAGCTGGAGCTAGGTGTGGTGCTACCTACGTCAGTGACAATCCTGAATTTCCACTTAGGCCAATGCTACACTCTCTGGCACACCACTTGCATGAAGCACGTTCATTGCCCCAGGTGTTTCATTTGATGATGGTGATGACATTTTTTAATGTCTGTTTATGTTTCTTCCATCTATAATTTTTTAGTGTTTTTTGCTGGTACTTTGGGTTCATTCACCGGCTTTTGAGGTCTGTGAGGGCGGGTGGTTTGAGTGGTTTGAGTGGTTTGTAGTTATCACGGGTCACTTTTTTCATTTATAACCTGTCCCTAACACATCTCACTCTCTTTTAATCTCATTCCTATCCCTGTCTAATTAAAACAACACTTACCAGGGATAGTAGGTAATTTTATCCCACTGTACGTTTTCACAGGTCCCACCATGTCTCTATATCAAGAGACTCTCCCTCCTGGTGGAGGTAGGACCCAATTGTGAAGCTACCGGCTACTAGTACATCCGTGGGAAATTACATACTACTGATAGAAACTAGTTGTTGAGAGTCAGAACATAATTTTCTTGAGAGATTCTGTCTTGAGAATTGTGTGGTTTTACTCTCTCTGATATTTTCCAGGATATTTTCTAGGACAGGGATTTCCTTGACATCCACTAGAGCCCCAACCTCAATGGGGGCGTGTTATTGCCCATTAATGACATTCTTCCTTTGAATTTGTATAATCAGAAATAAAATACTTATTTTTCTTATAAAAGTAAATATTGAACTGAACATTGATTTATTGTTCATACTGTGTGCTCTTTCAGTTAGTTATACAGGTGCAGTTACCTTCATCTACACAACACCCCTGAGAGAGCCTTGACTGCTCATCTACAGCTACCACTGAGAGTCAAGTGCCGAAGGGGTACGTGGCTCAGTTGCTCAGTACCCATGATAGGGTGGGAGCCAGGACATCAGGAGTAAAAGGCCAACCACCACGGTTAGGTTCAGTAGCCCCTGTGTGCCCCATGGCTCTCTAAACGAAGCTCTGACAATCCTTCAAAGGCTGGAGATAGTTCAGCATGCTAATAAAATCCCTGTCCACGGACCGGTGTCTGCCTTGTGCCCCGTCAGTGGCGCTTGCGCTGTCTAGCGCTCGAGCCGCGGACCAGACCACGCTGCGGGTGCCTACCCCGCTGTGCCCACCTGTTGCTGTACCTGTGCCGGTTTCGGCGTTCCCGAGGGTCTGCCGGTCCTCCTGCTTCGTGCCGGACGAGGCGCTCAGGTGAGGCGTCCCCATTGCGGGGCAACCGCGTTGCACGCTGCCCCTCCATCGGAGCTTCTCGCTGCAGCCTGACTGTGGGCCTGACTGCCGCGTACTCCCGGCAGCGCGCGCACCCACGTGGTGCGGCCGAGGCAAATACCTCGCTCTAGAGCCAGCGCCTGTCAATGCTCGCGCAGAGGGACTGAGTCGGCCCTGGCGAGCAGCGGCGCCCAGGAGGGCTCTTTGGTCCTGCTGTTTTCCGGCCTTGTGCTGCCCCGATCCAGCCCGCGATTCACCGCGCTGGAAGAAGGGGCGTGGCCTCCCCCGAGCCTGGTGTCCATATGCTGCTGTTGCTGCCCTGAAGCACTAGAGGGCGGGAAGTGGAGCAGAAGGACATTTCCGAAAGAGAAGAGGGACATATTACCAGTTCTCTGAAGACAGGGGGGGGGGGAAGACACCCTAAAGGCCCAGGAAGGAGCAACACTCGAGTGTGACTGTGGGGGAAGGTCAAAGTTCGACTGACCACACCTAAAGCTCCCCCACATCTACTGTCCCAGATCAGGCTCACTGCAGGAAGAGAAAACACACTTAGCCAGCACTTCTCACGCACCCAGTGGCCGACTCTGCAAGCCTTTGTGGAGCCTTTGTGGGGGAACTGTGCTCAGATTATCACCTACCCATACTCGCTGGTGCTCTCTCTGTCAGCCTCCCCTGCCGCCGCCCACACCATCTCGTGGCCGCTGTAGGGGGAGACTACAGCTCCCAGGAACCCCGGCGGTGACACGCCCACCTGCACGGACTTCCGCGCTCGGAGGCGCTCAAAAGGGAGAGGCTCCTCCCGCGTCATGGGAAGTGCGCGGGCGACGCCAGTCTAAGCCCGGGCAAAGGGCGTTCCATCTGTGGCCGTCCGGGGCTGGACAAGGCTGGTTTGGCCCACTCCCCCGTGATTTCGTGCCCCTTACAAGGTACTGCAATTGGGTGTGGGACTTACCACTGAACTATTGAACATAACCTGGGAATTTTGAACTGGCCGCTCTCCAATTCCTGTGGGCTTAGGGGCTATTGACTATACAGGACTCAATGGGCAAAAGGAAAGCAATGGAAGGGGGAGGGCAGATGGCAAATAAGAAAGGTAAAAAGGTTAAAAAAAGATTCCACGGGGCGAGTAACTGTGTAATTGATAGAATAGAGGTGTTAGTTTCAAAATGTGAGGAGATTCTAGGGGCCAATATCGTAGGTGTAGAAGTCGGCGGAGAACAGAAAAAAAATGAAGTAGCTAATATTCACCAACGCAGAATCCCTTCAATGTTTAGGAAACAGACACAATCAACCACAAATCTAATTGTGCATACCGCCCCTGCAAATGATACTGTAAACACTCAACAGGTCCCTCTACCGCTGCCATTATCCAATCCTGGTTCTCCTGGAGCTCCGAGTGGTAATCAAGGCACTGATAATGTCTCCCCTATACTTTGTGCCAATAGATTCGCGGTACTTGAGCACATGTCTGAGGGATCTATCATCCCGGAGGCGCAGGGTTGTAACATTTTGGGGGCTGATCCCTTGGCAAGTAGATGTGGTTGTAAGGAATCAAACTTGGGGCTATTGCGGAAATTAGAAACACTACAAAATGAGGTGGAACAATTAAAGAAAATGGTGGCAATCCTGAATTCCAAGGCTATATTCCCGGCAACCCACCCTAGCACACCATCACCCTCTTCCCCCTTAGTAACCTCCTGTTATAAGGGTGCTTTAGTTAACAAACGAGCAAGCAATAAACCGCAAGGCAGTGGTGATACCCTCTCACAGAGGGTGCGGGATATAAAGAAAACTCCATCAGTGGCCCCTGACCTCAGGGTGGGAAACGTCCATGCTGACCCATCCAAAACATCTACAGTCCCAGGGGGGCGACATATTCCTTATAACCAGAGGCCCCTTAGCAAACCAATTCGGGATCCCCCAAGGGATACAACCAGGGACCCAAGGGCAATAGTTTACATGGTGAAAGTGCCAAAAATCCATGAAAGCCAGAGCTATGAATCTAGCGACTCCCTTTGCAATAAAGCAATACACTGGCTTCGCCACATAAGAGGTTTTATGTCCATAATTCTCGAATACATACAGGGTGTAAGGAGAATTACTTCGCGAAATTCAGTTTTAGACTGTATCGAGCTAAGGCTTAAAGATCTTGTCCTTGCTGACAATCTCCTGGCGTTGGAGTTTCGCACCTCCGCTTCCGATCACTCAACAATCCAAATTAGACATATGCCATTTTGGATGGAAGCTAGCACTGTAGATAGAGAGGTTTCTGGGAACAGGGTCGGCGGGTCGGGGCTGAATAAGGTCAATTGACTATCACCCAGGGGCACCGAGATTAGTACCACCATAGCAACACCAATAAACCCAAGGGACTCGGATATGCCACCACAAATTCTAAACCCAGGTACTATATCGGGACGCTGTCTTGATGTAGATAGCGTGCAACCTACACCTGGTGCCTCTAACCCTTCCCCTGTAGTGGAATTAACGAACAATAGATCTAATAAAGTAATCCTGAATATTCTCTCATGGAATGTAGCAGGGCTAGAGAAGAAACTCAAACTCCCGGAATGGCATAGATTTGTGGGAAAATACGAAGTATGCCTCTTCCAAGAAACATGGAGTTTAACCCCACTCCATAAATCAGGTTATACATCTTATTGTATTCCTGCTATTAGCTCTGGCAAAGGGCGGCCATCGGGGGGGTTACAAATCTGGATAAGGACTGCCCTCAATTGGTCGGTCACTCCCCATATTGGTCATCCTAGCGATATTCTACACTTGACCATTAAAGGTTCATCTAATGGCCTGGCACTTGAGCTACTTATTATGTATGCTAGAGGCTCTCCTGGTGCCCAGACATCCCCTGTCATATCCGTCCTAGAGATTATGTTAGCAATCACACCGCCCCATTCTAATACAATTGTAGCGGGGGATTTCAATGTAACTTTTGAACCTCTGAGTGTGGGTGATCTAGTAGGCACTACTGAAGAGGATGCTAAATGGGACATCCCACCTCTTGGTCTAGATCCGATTAAAAAATGGTCCCAGCGTGCCATCCAAATTAATGCCCTTAGTTTGGAATATGACTTAAGAGCTGTTAATGGGAGAACGCGCTCCGATCAAAATGGAGCAAACACTTTCAATCGATTATGTTCCCCTTCTAGGATAGATTACATCTTTATGGATGTCCGATTATGGCAGGATTTGGTTGATATGATAGTTGTCCCCTCTTTAGATAGTGATCACAACCCACTCTGCCTACAACTAAATAATATTTGGCAGTTGTCTGGGTTTAAGGCACGTAATCACCCCACATTGGCAAGTAGAGAGGTCACCCCTTCTAATTGTAGGCATCACCTGAAATGGCACAAAGTTTCCCAAGATGAAGGGAAATTATTAAGTATTAGGGAGGAGGTTGTTGCCAAGAATAGTGAATTGACGACACTTCATAGTGACACGGGGGATCAACCTAATTTTAACTTTAATAGTTTTTATCAAGATGCGATAGATAAGCTGAGTTCATTTTTCATTTGGAAATTAGGAAATTTGACCAACCAAAGACTAGCAAACCTTGGTACTCCAATAAATGTAGGGATAAAAGGGCGGCTATAGCACTCAGTATTAGGTTGAAAGACACAACTGCTGTCAAAATAGCCAGGAAAGAGTTTGCAAGGGCCTTGGTGGAGGCCAAACAAATTTGGGAGGAGGCTCACTGGCAGGAATTGAAGGAGGCATCGATGCAGAGGGATCCCACCCTATTCTGGAATATATTTAACCGTAGGGACAGGAAAATAGTGGACCCAATGCCTAATCACATTACTTGCCTACAATGGCAGGAGCACTTCTCAAATCTTTACTCAGGGGAAGATTGCTCAGAGTCCCTATCCATTGAAACCGCTCCAGTTACTTGAGAAGACTATGAAATAATGGACAGGTTTGATCTCCACGAGGTGGAGCAAGCAATACATAGCATTGCCCCAGGAAAGGCAGCAGGCCCGGATGGACTTCCCGGGGACCTGCTCCTGTATGATCCCATGCCATGGTCCCAACTCGTCCTCCTTGTTATGAATTTGATAGCAAGAGGATTTGCTGTCCCAGACTCCTGGAAAGGAGCCGAGGTGGTCCCAATATTTAAAAAGGGGAATAGAGCGGACCCTGCCAACTACCGGCCAATCAGTCTAATTGACGTTATACAGAAGGTGGTTGGCAGGATTCTTCTCCTGAGGATTAGAACTTGGATAGAGGATGGAAACATCCGGTCACATTTCCAAGCAGGTTTCAGGCAGAAGGTGGGAACAATGGACCAGGTCCTTAGATTCTTCATGATCTATTGGAAGTCAGTCCTTTTGGGGAAAGGGAGTTTGTACCTGGCTTTCATAGATCTGAAGACCGCCTTCGACCTGGTCCCTCGGGACAAGCTTTGGTAGGTGATTCAGCACTTGGGTATGCCATCCTACATTCTTGACTTTCTAAAAAGATTGCATACTGGTAATTATGCACGAATTAGATGGGGAACCCAAGGGGAGGTGACAGAGAGGATCGTGGTGAACAGAGGGGTCCGCCAAGGATGCGTGTTGGCCCCCACCCTATTTTCACTATTTATTAATGGGGTGGTGGGCTACCTCAATGAGGAACCATCATACGCTCCAGTGTTGGCAGGGGAGAAGACACCTACCCTCTTGTTTGCCGACGATACTCTCTTAATTTCCAAGTCACCAGGTGGTCTACAGAAACTGTTGAATAGATTTGACTCATTTTGTAAGGAACAGGGGTTAACTATTAACACCAGTAAAATAAAGTTGATGACCATCAACCCCTCCAAACGCTTTAGGAATAACATCACCCTAAACGACGTCCCACTGGACGTGGTTGAATCCTTTGATTATCTGGGGATTAGAATCCCGAAAAGCATGAAGTGGACCTCCCATCTAGACAAGATGCTTTTAAACCATAAACGGGTGTCCGGGGCAATTGTTAGAGAGCAGCATCTTTCTGTGAGCAGGCCAGTCACCCCGGCGCTTGCTATCTACGATGGGATAGCATTACCCTCGGCCCTTTATGGGGCAGAACTCTGGTGTATGGAGAATATTGGAGACCTATCCAGGTCTGAAAATACATTTTTAAGAGACCTTACCTCCCTCCCTACCTCCACCCCCCTGAAGCCTCTGTTCTATGATTATTATTTTTTTAAAAGCTTATAAAGCGCACGGCTACCCCCGAAGGGGTGTCCCGGCGCTGTAGACCACAAGCTAGAGAAGCAGGAGCACAACCTATGCAGATGGAAACAGCCAGGTCTTCAAACGGTTGCGGAAGAGTGATTCAGAAGGAGAGAACCTCAGGTCCAGAGGGAGATTGTTCCAGAGCTTAGCCGTCATAACTGTGAAACCTCTTCCTCCCATTCTGGAAAGGCGAAACCTGGGTACGATGAGGCGACGTAGATTATTAGACCGTAAAGATCTGGCAGATTGAGAGAGCACAAGTCTCTTTTGTAAGTAGCTTGGACCAGACCCACCCAGGGCCCGAAAGGCAAGGGTCAGCATTTTGAACTGAATGCGACTAGAGATAGGTAGCCAGTGTAACTTTTTGCGGTAGGCTGCAACCGACTGACGATAAGGGATATTGCCAATCAGCCTAGCTGCCGCGTTCTGGACGATCTGAAGTCGCTCAATTTGATATAAGGGGGCCCCAGCATACAGACTGTTGCCGTAATCTAGATGGGAGGTAACTAGGGCCTGAGTGACTGTTCGGCGTGCCTCGATGGGCAAAAAGGGAAAGATTTTTTTCATCATGCGCAGTTTCCAAAAACAGGTCGCGGTAACCTTGTTTATTTGGGCTTTGCATGAAAGTGCGTCATCAAATTGGAAGCCCAGATTGCGCACCGTTTGGACAGGGGTGGGAGGGGGGTTAAGCACCGACGGCCACCACAAATTGGGGGGTAATGGGCCTTTCTGATTAAAAAACAAGACCTCCGTCTTCTCGGTATTGAGTCTAAGATGATTCACCGTCATCCAAGAACAGATTTCGCCAAGACAGTGTCTAAAGTTGATGAAGCTGGAGTCAGAGTGATCTCTAAAAGAGAACATCAGCTGGGTATCATCAGCATATGAGATCACTCTGACCCCCCACGACTCAACCACCTTAGCCAGTGGGGCCAAATAGAGATTAAAAAAGAGGGGACTTAACGCAGAGCCCTGCGGGACTCCACAGACAAGAGGTTTACACTCGGATTGGAGTGGACTAAGAAGAACCCTCTGCGTTCTTCCCTTAAGAAAGGACTTAATCCATGAAAAGGCAGAGCCCCCCAATCCGATCTGCTGAAGGCGGTCCAACAATATATTATGGGAGACCGTATCGAATGCGGCGGACAGGTCGAGGAGGACCAACATGGCCTCCTCGCCCCCATCCACCCACTCTTGAATGGTCTCAGAGACCTCCAGAAGCGCTGTCTCAGTACTGAACCCGGTTCTGAAACCCGACTGGGAATCATGTAGCAAGGAGTTAGTCTCCAGATAGTCCGCAAGTTGCAATTGAACTGCCTTTTCCAAAACCTTCGCTGGCTTAGGAAGGAGGGAAATCGGGCGGTAATTGATACAGGAAGGAGGCATATTCAGGATATTGCTAGGCTTCGCCCCTTGCTCTTCTGGGCCCGCCTTAAGAGGTCTACTGAGCTGTCCAATTATGCTGCGGCTTTTGATGAGTTGCTGTCAGTTGACACAGGGCGCAGGATAAAATGGTTGGCTGACCTTAGGCATCTTACTGGCCTTATTGGATTAAGTGAGGCTTGGGCTAGCCAGATTCCACCTTCTAAGCAGGACTTAAAGCATGCTTATTGGGACTGGGTGTCGAAACGTGACCTATCTACCCAACAGACAGCGAAACTCACCGAGGGGTTCTTCGAACACAAAAACATCTGTAAACTGGAACCCTATCTCGATTTCATCCAGGTCCCTAGGGACAGGAACCTATATATGAAGATGAGATTTGGAACCCTGCAAGTTAACACTGTAACATCTTCATGGAAAGGGACAAACTCAGTTCCTGCACCTTGCCCAAGCTGTGCACATCCTGACGAGTCTATTGCTCACTTTTTTCTAGCATGCCCGGCCTATAAAAATGCTAGAGAAAAGTGGGCTTCAGGAGCCATGTCGATGCCTTACGCATCCTGAAAACTGACACCTCCTCTCTGACACTGGTTTGTGGAGTAGCCAAATATCTGGGGCGTGCTTGGTTAATATGAATAAAAGCCTTAGGCAAGAACGTAGTGGGCCCTTACATTTGAAAGACATGGGGCAATTGATCTGTTGTAATATCTTAATGTTGGGAAAATATTCGGCTCCTATTCCCTTCCTTTTATGCATTTGTGATAATGAATTTATGAATTTAATCATCACTTTTAAATTATATATAGTGTGTTTTTTTAATGGTTTTAATCTACATGGTTACTATGGCATCTGTGTGGCCATTTTATTCTGTGATTTTATACATGTAATGCGTTTATGATAAATCTTTTATCGAATAAAGCTTATCTACTACTACCCATGAGCATCAAGGAGAAAGGAGTAGAAATGAGGCAAAAGCAGGAGAAAGCACTCAGAATAAGCACTTGCAATGCAATCAGTCTCGCCTTTAGGACCTTATATGTATTTAGCTATGCAGCACATTAGCCTTGGTGCTGTAACGTCTACTGTTCTTTAACATGGAGGGAAAGTAACCACCCAACTGCGTGAAATGTCAGGTATGGGAACACATCTAAACCTGTCAAATTCTTGCTATGTTTCACCAATACTACAAAGTAGAACTTTAAGATTAGCAAATACATTTTGGTTATTCAAATAACACTACATCAGGCGTATAACATTACTGGTTAGTTTTGCTCTCCATAATCAGGCAAACACTGATAAGAACAATAGGAAGCAGTGAACACAGAAGTCTTCCTAAAGTACCAACCCATACTGCTCGAGAAAAACAAATCCAGATCAGTGACAAACAACTAACTAACACAATAATGTGCTCTATCGGTTTAGCTGTCTAATTTGAAGAGGCGCCATAAAATGAAAAGTGAATTTCAATCTACAAATAAAATCTTGTTACATAAAATAAATACCCGTGGTTACAATTTAAAATATATTTTTTTGCCATCTGGAATGAGAATTATTTTTGCTTCTAGGTAATCAGTATAATCCTACATTCCATAAAGGTGTCACTAAAATGTCACTATATCAAACGTGCTCGGTTAAATTGGAAAGTCTTTATATAATCGGTTCTTCAACATTAAAAAGTTGACTGCATGAGGCTCAGTTTTGGGGGAAAGGGAGGACTGTTTTGTAATCACATATGGACCTTGTTGTCACAAGGACATAATGGCTGTTAGGGACACAGTTTTGGAATCCAGAGCGCCATATACAGGCAGATACAGCAACTATAAAACCTGATATTGCATCGTGTAGCTTTATTGTAAAATTCTAAATTGCATCCGCTGCACTCAACAGAACTTTTTCAATAGGCGGGACTTCGCGTTTTAATGCTTAGTTAGATCACAGATTATTTTAAACGTTACCTCACTGACTATAAGAAATTAATTAAAAACACGGGGCCTTATTTATGAAGGCCTTGCGCCGCCGGTGCGTCACTTTTTCCCATTTTAAAAGTGACGCACGGGTGGCGCAAGGCCTTCATAAATAAGGCCCACGGTACTTTCAGTAGACAGGACTTTACTTAAAAGATTATTGGATGAGCATTTCAAAGAGCCACCTCTAGATGTGGCACAATTTTATATATCCAGTTCATGGCTCAATGCTTAAAACGAGTCATTAGAGGTTGACAAAGAATGAAAAGTGTTAAGGCATGGTGATAGTAGTGGGGAACAAGAAGATGCAAAGTTACACGATTGTGTGTGTCCAATCAAGTGGACGCTTATGGGGCAGGGTGATATGTCACCTATGAATTTCACGATTAAGGGATTGCAGTGAGTAGAAAACAAGTAATAAAGGAGCGAGGAAAACATTCAAGATGGGGTTACTGCTGGGAAAAATAGCTGGTTTAGAAGAGGAAATGGGGGAAATAGATGTCTGTCTGAGATAACTGAATCCGCTGTATATCATGGAGGGTGTTAACTATGCCTGTGTGGCATGGCTATGTCGGGAAGTGGCTCAGGCCTGACTGTTATTCGTGATAACATGTCAGCACCACCGACCCTCACTGTCAGCACTCAGCCATGCTTTCCCTAAACACCTGCCCTCTCTGTTCCAACTGGCTGTTGTGTCTTTCCCCAGACGGTGGTAGCAGCTCTCATGGAGGACTCTCCAGCTCACACGCACTGCCCCGTCCTCTGCTCTCAACTCTCAGCCCGTGCCTCCACCCTCCGCTGCCGCTGCCGTATGCCAGGTCTAAAACCTAAAACAAGCACAATACCCAATGAAAACAAAGACATAAACAGGTAAAAGTTCTACCAAAAAGCCTAAAGTAGCTCCTCACATCAACAATAGCAAAACATACAACTGAAGAGAAGAATTAATTGACATTAAGGATATAGCTCCATCAAAGTTCAAATACGCACTTCTAACAATTATTACACTATAGGTGCTCGTTAATTTTTCAAAAAGATAAATTAAATGGGAGATGCACAAAATCTGACTAGCTTCATTTAAATTACTTCTAATATATTTTAAGCTAAAACCGTTAAACAAGATGTAATTGTTGAATAGAGTTCTCAGTTAAACTGTATTTGTTAACTTTATGGAGAAACATTCACTTCTAAGATGGCCATCACGTCGCTTACACTAAACAGTGCTTCTGTATAGATGGACAGTCCCTAACTTTAACGTATGGTGAACAATTACTGTCCAGGCTCATTCACTGTCAAACTGTTGAAAGAAGCAAATTTTTCAATGGTAATCTAAAAGCGAGAGCATAAACTAAGATACTGAAGTAATGCATGTGAAAACAACATTAACAAGCATTTGCAATGCAATAGGACTTACATTTATGCGAGACCTATTGCATTGCAAACGGGGGTGCAGGTGGGCGGGGGGCAGGAGGGTGAGAAGGCACAAACAACGGAAGTGCGGGAAGGTGGGGGTCGGGAAGGCATGGAAAGAAAATAGTGCTCACAATCTAAAAAACAAGCAACACTCGAAGTAAAGGGGCCAGTAGCCATGGAAGGATACACATGACGACATGGCCGTCATAAGTAGGGACTAACAGCCTATAAACCTTGGACTGGAAGGCAGCTTTTAGAAAGGACAAAGACACAAGCCAATGAAAAGGATAAGTGGGGGAGTGGGCGGAGCTTCCACTCAATACTTCATTACTGCATACCGCGCAGAGCGAGCAACACAGGCACGCTGCCACTATAAGCTCGGCCTAAAATGGGTAGGAAGCAGAGCTGTGTAGCAGCACAGGAGAGCTGGCCCTGAAGCCTGCTCACTGGGGTCACGCTGCAGCCTCCATTGAGTGGGTCCTGGGAGGAGGGAGGGGCGCCAGGAGGTGGTGGGTGGGGCTAAGAAAACGGGTGGTAAGCGGGAGCTGCAATTCAGGAATAAACAAGGAGAAGCAATGAAAAATGAAGGAAAAGCAGTAAAAAGCGTTCGGGAAAACAGGGAAAGTAAGGAGAAGGCAGTAAAAAATTAGGGAAAAGCAGGAGAAAGCACTAAGAAAAATGGGGGAAAGTAAGGTAAAAGCAGTCAAAAATCAAGCAAAAGCAGGAGAAACACTCCAAAAAACGGAGAGGAAGTAGAGTGGCATATCAGCACGGGAGAGCTAGACCTGGGGCCTCCTCAATGGGTTAACATTGTGTTCTTCATTAAGTAGGTCCTGTGAGGATGTAGAGGCGCTAGGACATGGTGGGCAGAGCTAGGTGGGAGGCAGAAAAGCGGTCAGTAAATGAGAAAAAAAAACCAAGGAGAAGCAGTAAAAAATGAAGAAAAAGCAGTCAGTTAAATGGGGGTAAGGAAGAAGAAAGCAGCAAAAAACAAAAGAAAAGCAGGAGAAAGCATTCTGAAAAACGGGGAAAGGAAGGAGAGAGCAGAAAAAAACAAGAGAAAAGCAGGGGCAAGCACTCAGAAAAAAGGGGGAAAGGAAGGAGAAAACAGAAAAAATGAGGGGAAAGCAGGACAAAGCTGAATAAGCTCTGTGTTGGTCGGCACAGGTGCTTTCATAAGCATGCATCACTCATCACACAGATTGTGAGTTGGGTGATGCATCATGATTTGGGATTGCCTAATTCCCCGAAAGGGTCATCGTATTCTATTTACTAGTAGTCACTACCAAAGGGTGGGTGAAGCCCTCATGCTGATAGCCAGATGCACCTGGTTGTCTGTAAGCCATATGCAGGGCTTACACACAGCTTGCTTCTGTAATTAAGCTGGGCTTCAGTAATAAAGAAACCATGAAATTACTGTACACAGTGTTGTCTCTGTGAATTTTATGCCTGATGTTTGCATTTCACTGCCTATAGCACCATCAGCATGCAATATTTTCCTCTTACCCTGCTCCTAGTAAGTGGATGGCTGACTACAAGTTTGGATTATGGCTGCTTCATAGATTTACTGACATATGCCAATTGTCTGCTAATAAATGACCTAATATGCAAACTGAAAATCTCATAATGCAAATGTCTCAGAATTTCTACTGTCTAATATATCTGTCAATCCAAGAAGGGGGGGATTTATAAACCTGGTGGGGGTTTTGTTCAACCTCAAGGATACGTCTGGATGGACTATCCATAATAAGAGCACTCTTTAAAATTATTTTTATTGTCCCTCTCCTGGGTATATTTTGTTATTGGCTAAGGATTCAACAAATTTGGATCCATCTATGCTTGAGTCGGTTCATTAAGGGGATAACATTCTTTCAAATTTATATCAGTTGAATGTTTACCTAGAGCTACCAAGCACTGGAACCAAAATGCAGGCTTTGATCTGGCCACCATGGAAGCTTTTCCTCCTCTTTCATATCATGCAATATTAATAAATGTGGCTTCTAGCTTATTAAATAATTTAAGGGAATTAAAAGAGATGGGCAGGTCAAATGTGTTTAATTTTTCTGAAGAATCCAGTTTAAGTAGTAATGAGGTTATTAATCCCATTCAGAAGGAACCGGACTTCTATGGTCATTTGGGCTCATTAGTTGAGGTACCCATTCCTATTGCATTTAACATATTGAATATGCTAAATGAGCGACCCTTGTTTGCCGCTAGATGCAAGGGTCTCGGCCAATTTAAAATGAAATGCAAGTGGTCATGTCACTAACAGCTAAAAGCAATATTCTGATAGTTGAGATGGGCAATGTCAAAGGAAAAATGTATCTGTTGGAAACGGTAACAGAAAATATATTTGTAATTTCTCTGTGTGTGTGTGAGTGAAATGACTCATAAAGGATGTGGATATTAAATATTAGGATTGGCCAATGCTAATTCACTTCCTGATACTGCATGCCCTGAATTTCTGCTTCATTTGATGTTACTCAAATAGCAGGCCATTTTAACATCATTTCTTTTGTTTATGAAAAAGCACTTGCACTATAATGAAGGCTGTTCATAATATTTGTCTGGGTCCAAATATGAATACTAGAATAGGTGAAGCAAACTCCTCATATAGCATTTTTAAGGGAATCCTTTTCCACTCTGGGGAAGTGGAGGGATTGATTTGTTGGGGCATAATGGGGAAGAGATTTCTGCGGGCATTAAATGTATTATTGGCATGATGGGCGTGGGGTGCTCACAATAAATTGGGACCATGACTGTTTGATAGTAGATTCCAAAAACAACATGGACATCTAAGCATAATGGTTTTCTTAGCCTCACTTTAAGGATTGGCAAGGACTTTGATCATAAAAAGAATAGTAAAACTTTCGAAGGTGATGTGTTTATGATCACATGATCTGAAAATTGAATTGGGTATTTTAATAACATGTTTTTCTAAGATAAATTAGACTCCCATGAGCGATTCTTAAATTGCTATATATTATTAACACTCATTAAGAGGTACCTCTTCTTGATATTGCATGTTACTTAGGTATTCAAACTATAAGTGACTACCCCGTCAAAAAAGTATGACAGCTTCACCACGCTCTTCTTGAGCTGCCATTAAATTCAAGGATCTTCTTCAGCCTTTGCTGCCTTGCTTACAAGCAATATATTGAAACAATCCTGCCTACATATGCAAACTGCTCCCCATCTACAGTGGTCAAAGAGGAATCCTGAGTCAGATCTTTCTTCTGCTCAAGACCTTTAGATTCAAACCAATGTTGAATAATATTTGAAAACCGCTCCAACTCGTGCCCCCCAACCCTACCATCAAGAAGTATATAAATATTTTTTTTCTGGGACTACATGGTTGTACCTTCCTCCTATCTGCATGCAAATATTAAGATGCTCTTCCAGTCAAATGCTTTCATACACCCTCCCTTACTGAAAACTCAACTCTGAGCTTCATAAAGCTAATTCCCTTGCCCTCCCCCACAATACAGTGTCCAGCATTGAGCATATACAAATAATCTTACCTCACTTCTCTTTAAATAGTTACTTTGCAATACGTGCAGGCATATTTCCTTGTCCAGGTTTTTGTACATATAGTGAGTTCTCTGAAACGTTCGCATGCACTATGCAAGAATCTAAAAATGAATAATTCTAGTTTAGTGTACCATATGAATGCATTTTCAATTAGAGGTTTAAAATTAAGGTGATGGTCCAAAGAAAAATGTTTTTACCCCATTGCCCTGGCAGAACATCAGGCCGTTCGCCCAAATATGAATCAGGCCCTGTGCCCGTGCAAAATCGTAACAATTGTTCCTTGGAAAACCATATGCCATACATTACTTCTTTCAAAAGTAGTCAAAGTTGTTCATAGAAGTAAATTAAAAGAACTTGAACACGCTTGTCAAGAAAAAAAATTGCATGAGGATTACCTTGTAGCACCAGCATCTTGATATCATTGAATATTGTTAACATGTAGGGGGCATTTTGTGTGTTTTAACCATTGTGCGTGTTCTTCTTTGGTCACTGTTATCATGTTGTTACTGTGAGAATTGTTGGTTTTGTATAAAAAGTTCTGGAAGGAGGCAGTCAGGCAATCTAAAAAAGGCTGATGTCGGAGGAGGGGTTCGAAAAGCTTAGCAAATCTACCCATGACCCTAATGCAAGCAAGGAAGATGCCCACCCCGCCCTTCCCCCAGTTCTTTATTGGGTAACATAAACAGTTATAAATGGGTGCCTCAGGCATCAGTGTCTCTACCCCTACTGCACTTCTAATTATAGCTGTGCCCTAAGCTTATATGGCATTCTTGCCTTGTACAGATGATACGTTGTGCTGGAACAATTTATAGGGTGGGGGTGCTGCCATCAATGTTCCATTTCTGAACACACATTGATTCTAAACCATCTGAGCTCCCACAAAAAACAAGAGTAGCAAATGAGGACGCCTATTTGGCAAGAGAGTGGTAAGCGGGTAGTATGTAGGTGGTAGTGCATTTTGAAGCACACTATCAAAAATATAATACTAAAGCATGGTGTAGTAGCATACTGTCATTTACATTTGGGGGTGCTGCAACATCTCCCGGACCCCTGTTTCCAGAGCTCGAGGAGAGGATGCTGAACACTGTGATAGAGCGCGCAGGTCACCCGAATAGGCTTTTACCAATACTCACCTGGGCCCATAATTAATAAATTCAAAAAATTAAGCAGGTAACCTTCGCTCTACTATCAGTATATTTTATTTATTTAGGACTTTGGACCTTTTTATACCTTGACTTACCAATCCACGTCACCGGTACCTATAGTCCTAAGGGATCAAGGGTGTTAGAATAATAGGAAAAAAACATTTGCACTCATATAATAACCACAAACTCTGAAAGGTTTTACCTCTTTATCTAAAATCTTTTAAATGTCATTATCCAACGATTAAACACCAAGAGACAGTCAATTCTGATTATTAGAATCAACATGTAACTATGCAAAAGATGTATTAAACTGTTTACAAGCATTTAACAATAGGGCAGGGTAAAGAGAAGGAACATGATATGAACACACTATTTTCAAGCATGTAGGGATAGGGAGGGTAAAAAGAAGGAAACATATCAATGACGAACCCACATCGATTTTATATTTACCTAGAATGGTGCGAAGAACTAACCCTGGCACTAGGTCAGTTTAAAGGACAAAACCCCGAAATTTGCAGTAGCCAGTAGGCTAGCAGGTGCGGATCAGAATCAGGACAGGTAAAGCCAAATTGGATCAGGTCAGGATCACCAAAGGTTAAGACTGGCACCCGCAGTTAAGTTGCAACGCCTGCGCTACTCCCTCTCTGCAGCTAACAGCCAGAACCTCGATTGGGTTATCGATTTTCCCAGCAAAGTGCTTCACCAGCACTTCAGCTCCCAGAACCCCAATTGGGTTATCGAATCTTCTGACAGAGTGCTCCGCAGCCCTCTGCTCTTGGTCACCTATTGAGTGCATTGGGTCAGTGACAGGTCAGCTATTCGGACAAGTCGGACAAATTAACTAGCTAAGCCTACCCTAGTTATACTATTTTCCAGGTCAGTGTACTACCCCCCAATGTTGCAAGTGTAAGGATCCCCAATTTTAATTAGGCAAAGAATGAGGAGAGGTCATCACACCATACTAAAATGAAACTTTTCTTTTGAATATTCTATTAACGTTCCCGCCCATCAAATTTTATTTTCCCATGTATATTTTATTCCACCCGGCAGTGAATGTATCAATAATGATTACAATTAGTCCATATTTTAGTTTAGCTTCCTTGACAGGGGTCAGAAGTTGACTTTCCCAGGAACATCTTCTAGCAAGTCATGACTTGGCCGGGTTTCAATGCCAGTGCTTCAGGATTTGTGTTTCTTCTGCGCAGACACAGTTTCTTTCAATATGGAGTTCAGCGACAGGCATCAGGCCCAAATTGATTTACAGGTAAGAATAGAAAAGAAACAGTTTGAGTACACAGAATAAATGAATGCACTTTATACCACTTATCTCTATTCCCATTATTTTATATTTAACTATTGTGGTAAGGTTAAGCAGAACGAACAGCTTAGCAAAAGCAGCAGTGCAAGCTTCATGCATGCTCTAACACAGAGCAGCCATTTTAGTTCTAGTGCGCAGAAGCAAAAGATTCCCTCCAAAGCAAAGAGTATGTCACGTGAGTGTGACAGACGCATGAGCAGTAGAAAATCCCGCGTAGCAGCGGCCATATTAATGCAAGCTGAATATCTTTAGTAAAAGCACATATGCAAGCTTCACTTAGATGTCATGTAATGCAATATTAATAGGACAAACATGTTGATTAGTATATTAACATTAAGTCGAGACGACTGATTACAAGCAAGTCGCATTACGTGCGAATCCTTGCTCCATCAACTGCATTAACCGCATTGTAAAGCATCATGTACAGCAGAGCCACTAAGGAACAATTATACACATGCGGTGACGAGAGCAATTTATCGCTTAAAGTTCGTTTATGAAAACAACTTCTGGTTCATGAATTTGAAATGTAGAAGGTTTAAATATTTAAGAAGTCGACTCTTGCTGCCCACATGCAGATTTAACAATGCTTCCTAATGAATAAACCTCTCGAGTCATTTACAGCTCTTTGTTTTCACTCCAGCATGTATGTGTCTCCACAACGGCAGAAAACTAATATTTAATTAACGAGTACAAATGCTTGAACCAGCCACAAGTGCACAGTTTTGCAAGTCAGGATTGAAAGGAAATTGTGGTTCTGTCAATGTTCCATACCACAGCCAAGCTTATGATACACAAAAACCTGAATATAAGCATCTCGGGTTACAGCAGATGTTGTTTTATGATCTATAAAAAGATTTCAGATTGCTCAACGCCAAACTAGCTGAACACAGAAATATGAAGTTGAGATGTGCTGTGACATTTATTGGCAGAACACACCGATTCATAAAGAAAAAAGAGCGACTGCCTTCCTTCCAAAATCAAGTAAAATATCCTAGCACACACATATGCTCTTAATGATGTCACATACATGTAGGTGATAGCAACATTGATAAACTGTAAGATTGTGCTTGACCCAGAGTATGACCTGTGCAGGCACACCACAGGAGTACTTCTGTAACCGTAGTTATTGATATAGTAGGGTATGGTAATCCCAAAATGGCGGATTAGCCTGATGAAAACCACTGGTCTCAGTATTTTCGTAAATATTCTTGCATGGTTTCCTCATTTCAGGCATGTTTTCTAGTGCCCATTTCACAAGACTTAAAATTGTAAGCTGGGTTGAAATAGTGCAGCCCCAATTCAACCATCAGATCATGTTCGTGGCCAAAACGGGACTACACCACATCTTGTAACACAGCCTTACAGGTAATGACAATGGCAGCAAAAAATGAAAGTATTACACCCACATCCCATTTCCTCATTCTTGTCCTTACGTACTCTATGGGAAATCCCAAAGTAGAGACAAGTGCGGGCGAACGAATTACATGAACAAAATGTAAGGTACACTAAGCCAAGAGATAGACCATGCAGGGAAGTCGCCTGTAGAACCAGAAGAGATATGATGGGTAGTGACAAATAAAAATAACATAAAACGGTAGAAAAAGCATATTTATGAATTGAAAATAATGGAGGCCAGCATCACCTGAAATTCATTCAATACAACCAATGAAGGCATCTTCTGGGGATGTTAAAACAAGAGCATCAAGGATGTAGACCTAAGAAATCACCTCGATCTGTATTAACAATGCTGGGCACAAAGGAGCCTACATGTGAGCATGCAAGGACGAAAATGTCTGGAGAAGCAACCCACACGACTAAGCAAGGAGGCATAAACTGCTGGAGACAAACAAGCCTGAATGTAGCAGGAGTTGAAAGGGTCGCAGTGGCATACGTTGAGACAAAGGACTGGATTTTGAGTTTGGTGGACGGGATACTCTGTCACACATGTGGTGCCTATCCCGTCTGCTGTATTATTAATGCATTATAGCATACAGTACATGTAATATGAAATATGTGATATCTGTCCTGTTTCGACAGAGTATCCCGTCTGCCAAAGTCTAAATAAGGCCCCCAGTTTAATACTCCAGTGACCTAGGTCAGAGCAGTGTCAAGAACAGGCAAATATATGGAGTGAAACTGAGACTTGGGCAAGGCAAGAATCTGGCCGACTTAAGCCACACATGACCAGTTCATTGGCAAAGAATAAGGAATTAAGAAAAATACAAAGCAGCAAAGTAAGCTGCCTGGTGCCAGAAACGAAAAATGAAGTAGACCTCTTGAATGTAAATCACAAGCTCTTGGAACGTTGTTGCTAAACCAAGGTAATAAAAGTCAGTGGCGGTCAGTAAATACAACTAGTAGGGAGGTGAGGGGGTGCACACATGCACACTCACATGCATTCACAATCAGATATGCACACACACAAACACACATATACACACATACACACATTCACAACACTCACAAATACACATACATTCAAACATTCACGTACACACCAAACAGTTAATAAAAAACAACACTTACCTGCTGGAGCTTTTGGGTAGAGAAGCCTTGGAGCTGCCAATAGGATTGTGACTGTTGCCTCCTCTGACTATGAGGGGTGTTAGAAATGGGATCTCTGGTTGGCTAAGGCTTGCGCCAAAGCCAGGCAGAGACCACCACTCTAGTCACGGCAAGGGAGTTACACGCCTTGATAGCTTGGCACGAGCAGTCAGGCTTATCCCAGAGGCAATGTGTAAAGTGTTTGTGCTACACACACACAGCAGCGGCACACCACAAAAGCATACTCCACAAGAAGGTTATATAAAAATAGCCTTTGTAATATCATAAAACACATTAGATGGTAATCACACCATATACACTGTGCCATCTGGCAACGGGCAGTATTTTCAGGGACTATTTACAGGACCGGGCCAATTGGACCAGGGTCAGAACCATCAGAATGCAGGTCGTAGCTTTAACGCACACCCAGTAACTACTGGCAAAATACTGTCCTCTGGAACATATTATGCATAACCATTGTGGCATAGCAGTAAGCATAAACACATTACGCACTCTCTGTAGGCATAACCTCATTCCTAAAAGCACATTATGTAAGTATCATGGAGCAATAGCCCTAGCAAGCATAACCGTATTATGCATAAATCATTGTAGGTATCACATTAGGTATAAACCATCACCTAAATCACATTAGGGCCCTCTTATGCACAACCCTCACAGCTGCTGAGAACAACCAGTACTGACCGGTAATAGGGCATTACACTCAGTACATCACAATATGCCCAAGCACCATGAGCGGCAGAAACTAATGGCACACCTCCCAAAGGGTTACTGTCCCAACGTCAGTGTTCCCTGAATGGGGGCCCTATCCTGGGTTTGCCTGCAGTGCCACTTCAATTTGCACTTGCCCTCAATAGCGCTAGCACCACTGTGCCAGGGGGGAGACCCACCCTGGGGCCCTGGACACCAAAGTTGCCACCACGTTGCAGCTGCCCGCTACGGCAGCGCAGCTGAGGACACCAAACCAGCACTGGCACCCCACGTGCCTAGCCCACCCGGGGCCCCTGTTGGGACTCCTCCGGGAATGCAGGGATTGTGACCCAAATGCCCCCAAGATGCAGTTGCCCACAACGGCGGCGCAACTATGAGGGCTGGAAACACTTCACGATGCAGCTTCCCACTGTCAGATGAAGCAGCTGGGAAGCACCGATAAGTCCTTGCACAGGGGGCGGGCACCGGCAATGTGCCCCGACACCCCCCAACCGCTGAAGACTGAGCCCCACTCACCGGGCTCTCTGCTGCAGCGTCCCCACTCTCTCCTCTGCCGGCAGCACTTTTCTCATGGTCACGATGTGGCTGCCTGCGGGACTCCCTCTTCCCTACGGGGGTCCAGCCTGAAAGATCTCTCGGCCGCATCGCGGTCTCACTGCTCCGGTTTCACTCTTCACCATACAGGGCTCTCCTCTCCTCGCGGGAGTCCCGCTCCGGCCAGGCACTAACTTCCGGCTTCCGTGGACAATCCAGGCCCGCCCACAGTCAGGCAGCTTCCGGGCCGTGGTGGTGACTCCAGACGGCTTTTACTTTTGGAGGCAGGACTGTGGGGTGGGCACCCGCTTGCTTAATGGTGCAATCAAAGGCTGCCGCTACGCGGGGTGGGCACCCGCTAGGTACAAAAATAAACCACTAAGGCAGCAATTATGCGGGGTGGACACCCGCTTCCTTAAAGGTGCAATCAAAGGCTGCCGCAATGCGGGGTGGGCACCTGCTAGGTACAAAAATAAACCACTAAGGTGGCAATAATGCGGGGTGGGTTCCCGCTCCACCTCAGGCACAGGGGAACCCCTCACATCGGGGTTCCCTTCTGAAAACTTCTCTCAGCCCAGTGCTACAGGGAAAACAGGCTCCCACTGGGCCTGTAGCACAGGGGGATCCCTAAGCTCGGGATTCCCTCAGCAGGCACCTCTGCAGCGCGCTGCCAGACGCCAGCTCTTCCGAGCAATAAAGAGCAATGCCATCTTTAGAAATAAAAGTAAAGTGCTCCTAAAAATAAAAGTAAAGCGCTCTTCAGGGCGGTAGAGTTCAAAGTCCAGGGGGGCAAAGGCTGGGCCCTGGCAGGCCAGCACACAGGGTCCTCCAGCATGGAGGCAGTCCCTAGTGGAGGTTTCCCCTGGAGCCCAGCAGCAGCAGGACCCCTCAAGTCAGGAACAGCTCAACAGAAAACACTTTCATGGGGTCACAGCCCCTTCTTTTATACACCCATTTCCTTTGTGACACAGCACAGGGCTGGGGAAAAACCAGATGCAACTGGTTTGGGGGAGCTTTGGAGCACTCGTGCTCAGCTCCTTTCTCCTTTGTCAGGTGGGGGCTAGGTGCTCAGAAGCACCACAGGGGCGGAGCCAGCATTGTGGAGGGAAGGCAAAGCCCTATTCAGGTCCCAGGTGCAACTCCTCCTTCCCATCTACATGCTCCGAAGTACGCCCTGCAGAGTGTGGTGTGGTTGTCTTCTGGAGCGAACCACACCATCCAGTACCTGTCAATCACAAGCCAGACATACAATTCACATCAGGCAGGCAGACACAACGCACACAGAAATGCCAACTTCTAAAAGTGGCATTTCTTCACCAGTTACCATACATCTGCGCACACCATTGGGCAGCATTTATTCTCCTGCGTTAGCACATACTAAACTCACCCCTGCACTTCTCTCATACCAGGAATTACCAGGGACACACATATCCCCCATGCATTCCTATGGGAGGGCAGGCCAATCTCACCACACGCACTCAGAGTGCGCAAGTTTTAAAAGCACTGAAAAGTTCCTTGTACAATGAGCAGTTTTTGGGCAGCAATAAAAGTGTCAAGATAACTCCAGTGATTAATGTACATGCTAGAGAGAGAAGGGATTTTTGTCCAGTGGCAGCTTTTACTCATCTAAGGATGTGCAGATGGTTAATATGCCTGCTGCAAAGAATGTCTACCATGCATTAAAAAAAAAACAGTATATTGTTTTGTGCATAGCTGAGTGGGTTCCTGCTTTTGCTACAGAGATTTTGTTATTGTGCAGTTCACACGTTCCAATCATAATCTAGCACAGTGAGCTATAAATTGCCATCAAAGAGCTGCATGCAAACTACATGGTACAAGTTAGTAAGTTATGCCTTTTCACAGTTTTTTATTATCCTGATGCTGTTAAAAAGGTTTGTTTGGGTAGAAAAAAATCCTTATTATCAAAGTCAACGCGAACCCTTGTGTTATGTTCTGAATCCTGAGTTTGGGCTTCTCCAGAGCAAGCACTCTTAAAAAACGCCTACCAGTATGGATGACATGCAAATCCTACACCTTGTAGTCCCCTTTGCCTTATGTAACATTTTCTATTAACTGATCGACACATGTATGAATCATTGTCCCTGTATGGGTGTGATGTAAAGTGCTCTGACACCCTATAGTGGTATGAGAGGTGCTATAAAATAAATTAAATACATGTGCTATTTAGAGATGAGAGGCACTGTTGGAGGGTAGTAGTGAGGGAATCATTGAAGATTGTCAAACATTTCATTGAAGATTGACAAAAGATTGTTGTATCCTGGTGCCTAGTAAGGTCATTATTTACTATGCTTTAAAAGCTAATGCAATTCAATATATAATGTCAAATGGCTTGTAAAATGCACCTTTTCCCCCCATATTTTCTATGGGGAGCACCCCACAAAGCCCACTGTGTCGTGGTCAGGCTCACTCGAAGCACTTGGTGTGCACTGTATAGGGACTGGTCTAACAACATTTGCCAGAGTAACTTCCTGACACCCTTAGCTGCGCTAGCGGAGGAGCATGGGGCCCAGATCGTCTCCTATGCGGATGACACCCAGCTCTTGTTCACCTGCGACAAGGGCTGGGACTTCGACGGGGCTGCCATTCGGAGGTGTCTTGAGGCTGTGTTTGGTTGGTTTGGGAAGAGCTGCCTCAAGTGCAACTCGGACAAGTCCGAGATCCTTTTCTTTGGTTGTCCCGCCGACCTGAGATGGAAGGAATGGTGGCCTTCGGCCATGTTCCCGCCAGCCGGTGATTCTGTAACAGCAAAGAACCTGGGCATCCAGGTGGATAACACTCTCTCCTTTAAGGCTCAAGTAGCAGGACTTACGGGGAAGTGTTTTGCCATCTTAGGGATGCTGAGGACGTTTTGCCGTTCCTCTCCTTGGAGCATAGAAAGATCACGGTGCAGGCGCTGATAGGATCGCGCTTAGACTACTCTAACATCCTCTATCTAGGCCTCCCCGAGTATCTCTTGACCCGTCTTCAGGTTGTCCAGAATTCGGCAGCTAGGGCCATTTACGGCCTAACCAGAAGAGCTAGGGCCAGCGACCTTCTTAGAGCGTTGCACTGGCTGCCGGTTCGTAAACGCATCACTTTCAAGACCTTAACGATGGCGTTTAAAGCTCTACATAACATCGGAGCATTGTATCTACAAAAAAGGGTCAACTTTTACTTTCCATCCAGACCCTTGAGGTCAGCTGCCTTGGCCAAGGCAATCGTGCCGGCAGTGCGACGTGCACGATGTGGAGGACGTTCCTTTAACTACCTTGCTCCACGTCTTTGGAACGAGTTACCTCTGACCTTACGCGCTAGCTCTAACCTGCTAGCATTTAGAAAGGAGCTGAAGACTTTTCTCTTTTCCCAATAATTATTTTTCTTCTGAGCACTTTCCTTCGCCGGTGGTATTCTTTGTTGGTTGCTGGTGCGTGTTCTTGATCTGCAGCGCCGGGACGCTCTTTGGAGCAGCTGTGCGCTATATAAAACCCCCAGTAACATAACATAACATAACATAACTTTGGGTTTCCAGACGAGGAGCCTCGGGCAGCAAAATAAAGCCAAACAATGAAAAGTTAGTCGCTAGATGCAGCACCAACCTTCTCATTCAGATTTTTTGATTTTTGCAAATATTTTTTAAATAAAAATACTAAAATCTTTAGTAATTCAAGTCTAGTTTTTGTTTGATGTGCACACGTGAGTTTATTTTTTTCGAATTACAGTTTTAATATTTGACATTTAAATCATACAAATTGCTTAGGGGTCCCCGGCTTCCAGCAGTGACTTAATAGGGGTCCTCAGGAGTGAAAAGTTTGTGAACCACTGATTTAGAGCATGTCTAGCTCCTAGCTGACTGACCTGAAAAAATAAAGAGTGTCTGTCAGGCTGACCTTTGCTCAGCCTGATTGACAATCTTTATGTCCATAAAGTGTGTGGGCTTGGCCCCATCGCTCTTAAGGACGGGCCACTGCTAATAAAAGTGTTCCCCTGCTACATGGACTGGAGCTACCGCATCTGAATATAGCCTGTCAGACTCTCACCAAGAGGAAAATGTGACCAACTGAGCACCTTTTATTGGCATCTATCAAAAAAAGGGGACAACACACTTTGATTATAGGCTAGGCTATATTCGAGAGAACAGCCATCCAAATAGAACACAAATATCATTAGGCAAATAAATGATAGAGAAGGACTTCTCATTTAAGCAAATCACAAAGGAGTAATGCACGTCCATACTTTCTGCCTCTGCAAAGGGAAATTCCAAAGGAATCCATGTTCCAAAGATATGTAAAAGAAGCATGAAACCTACAACTTTAAGTGAGCAGTTAAAAGTACACGCTTAGACAACACTATCACTGAGTGTTCACCATAAAATATCTAGGAGATGGCACCAAAGAGTTCAGAGGAGTAGTTTCATTCATGCAATCACATCATAGAGTGAGACTGATTCATATTAAGGTCCCTAGTCCACCAGATATAAGATTACAATGCTGTACCACCTAGAACAAAACACATGCCATGACCTTTACTCTGAAACCTATGTATACACCTCCTGAAATGGAGCACAATGATGTTTCCATTGACAATTCCTATTGTCATTATCACACTTGATTGGACTCAGGGCAAGTGGTAACCAATGATCATGAAAACAGATTTTCAATCCAGAACAGATCCAGATGAATGCTGGATACTCACAGGCGGGGAATCAGTGGCAAGCCCTACACGTCCTCCAGACATTAAAGATAGAAGCTAATTTTTAAACAAGGCAGGCCATACTCAGAGCCAATGGCTGGCCCAGACAATCTGGCCTGAAACAACAAATCCCATGTTTGGTAGCCTTAGGGGAGTAGCATTACCATCTAAAGCCCCACCACTTGTTCTTGGTCAAAAAAGTTTGCCTGTAGAACGGAAGCAATAGCTTTTGCAATGTGATAGTAGCTCACGGAAAGGCATATGTTGATATTAGAATCCAATGATAACATAATTAATTAGCCCTGGTACTCATTGCAAAGAAAATGATGTCAAGATGCAAGTGAGAGAGAATGAAGCCGAAAGCAAACCATCTTTGATCTAAATGCATTCAACCTCTCTCTTCTAACACCTGTGTAGTATGGCCTAGGGCCTGCTTTGCGTGCACGTTATGTTAGCATGGCTTATTAGAAGTTTAAACGCCATTTTACCTTTTGCTGCTTTTGCACACAACACTGTATAGCTGTTTTCGTAGGTTAGCCTTCACGAAGGTCTACACATGAGCAAAGGTTTGTTTTTGACATCTCTAGACTTACATAGTGCCACTAGTCGGCACAGTGAGTGCTAAAGCCGTCAAGGTTATCAAAACATGTTAGTTGTTTTTCGACATGTTCGGGTAACGTTTTCTAGACACAATATTTTGGCAGCTGTGAGCCACGTAAGATTCTGGTGTCCTTATTATCGCACACTAGCCATGATTTCAGACACTTGGAAGATTTCCATTTCCAGGGATGCACAGAGCCTATGCTAATCCAGATGTAATTTACTCTTACTGAGCGGAAAGGTAATGGGGTCCCCTACACAAGACTAAGAGACCTTCTATAGTTTATAATACATAGTTCCTATATAGGGAGGGAGTAAAAACTAGGCACTATAGGACCTTTTTTTACCATCATTGTAATATGATTTCTCCTTTTGTATTTTATGGAATTGTAACCATGCTGACCATATTATTTTTATTCATATGTCTGCTTATGTTGGCTAAGTTACTGCACATGAGATCACGTCATTAAAATAAATATTTTACCCTTACTGTGTCTCTTATTTACTCCTGTTGTGGACTGGTATGAGAGTGTAACAAAAGAGTGTTCTCACTTGCCACCATTCCTGAGATAGTCCTAATTCGCACGTTCTAGATTGTCTAATCATTGGTTACTTTGCTATAGGACGAAGAGGTAATGTGACACTGATGCTAGCTGGTTGGGGTGTTTTCTAGGTACTGAGGTGAGTTTCTGGTACACCACAATTCACTTATGTCCTAGGTCTCTGTGCACAGTTCTGTGTATGAGCAGGATCCTTTCAACACATGAAAGAATATGGAATGAGGGGACTTTGTCCATTTTCGGCCATGATAGGATCCCCCTAACCTTTTCTCCTTTTCGTCACCTCAGGTCAAGATGCAGAGGAAAAACATAGTTTGGACTACTGTTAACACACTTGTACATACTCCAACCAGTGGTCGGAAGACTTATTGGATATTAACACGCACAACATGCCATTGTTTGAAAGTCAGTGAGTTTATTACTAAATTGTTATCCACCTAGTTTGAATTAGAAGCAATTACAACCCATGTACCCTCCATGCCAAATTTATAAACTGTGAATAGCGTATGTCACTACTTGCTGTATTACAGCATCAACTCTGCTGAAGACTTAAATACCAACAATCTTGGTATAGGGAATAGAAGAACACTAACAGCTCAATTACTAGTTGTACAGCACTGGTGGGTTTCAAACTCTATATGTGAAATTAACATTACCATGCAGTACCATCCCATCAGTATCGTACATTTACAAGGTAATAACCCCAAAATGAAGAATAATTGTGTAGACCCCATTTTATAATGAATACATTTGCACATTTTCTTGTTCCAGGAGGATTAAAGTACACATTTACCATCTGTTCTGTGCAGGTGGTAAATGTGACCCAGGTTCTGGGCGAGGGTAGTCGGAGAGGGGTTGAAGGGGTACAATAAAGCAGCAAAAGGTGCTGTTGGACCTGAAATCCTTGGTGTGGTCTTTCCCCAAACTTTTTCTCTTCACCCCTCCTGATTTGCTAGATTGTTTTGTTGGCTTTAGTACTCTGCTAACCAGTACTAAAGTGTTTGTGCTCTCTCCTTAAAAATATGTACAATTGGCTTACACCTGATTGGCACATTTAATTTACTCATAAATCCCTCGTATATGGTTCTGCATGGTACTCAGGACATGTGAATTAAATGTTACTAATGGGACTGCAGCACTCATTGTGCCACCCACTGGAGAAGCACCTTAAGACTAGTCTCATGCCTGCTACTGGAGCATGTAGTGCAGTTTTAAACTGCAATTTTGATCTGAGAAGATATGCCCCTTGCCAAGTCCAAACCTTCCATTTAATACATATGTCACCCCTAAGGTATGCCATAGAGGCCTTTCATATCATACAACAATGTCTCAATGGGAGTCAATGAAAGAATGCAATTTAGAAAGCAAATTAATTACACAAAAAACATGTAGTCCCACTTTTAAATGAAGGTGCAATTCTATTGACAAAAGAAAAGAACGGTATCAATATACACTTTACAAGGAATGAGAGGCAGCATCCACCATGCTTTTAAATTGTGTACTAAGGTGCAGGATGAACTCATTGTGCTCATGAAAAAAGTGTTTTAAATGATGCAAATAAAACACGGAAGAGATAATCAGCCTTTTTCTATGGGAAATACTTGAAAAGAATATTATGCATGAACATTTATTTCATAATCTAACGATGAAAATAATCATAACATAATTAACTATCCCAATTACGCTGCTACCAAGTCGATGGCGTTTCGACCTTCATGACTTGAGGTCATCTTCAGGACTAGAGAACACACAAAAGTAGATTGCTGCCTAGCGGGAATACAGAAAGAGTTACCCCTATCGATGAATTAATTTAAATCAATATAATAGTAATTTGTGGGGTACATGCTAAGAAGGTCAACTTGTATCAGCCTATTTGGGATTGTTAATTATATCATGATTGTTTTCATTGTTACATTTGGCCAAGTCTCTTGAACCACTTCCAAGAGCCCAGAACTGGCAATGGCACCACTTGGGAGATCAGAACTCCAAGCAGTAGAGTTCAGAGGTGCTGCAGGTGAAGTCTTTGATAGCCCTGAGACTTCTTAACAGGAGGCAAGCACACGCAAGCCTTTGGAGAAAATTCACTAGGAGGACACACAGCAAAGTCCAGTCCATTCCTTCTCCAAACCAGAAGCAGCAACCCAGCAAAGCCACAGTCAGCAAAGGGGCAGTAGTCACCCTTACAGCTGTTCAGCTCTTCTCCTTGGCAGAGTCTCCTCCAGATTGAGACGTGCTCTAAAAGTCTGGGATTCTAGGTCCACTACTTATAAGTCCTTCGGCCTTTGAAGTAGGCATTCTTCAAAGGACAGTCTTTGTAATGCACATGTTCTGCCTTGCCCAGTCTTGCCTCCAGACAAACTCAAAGGATTGGAGACTGCTTTTTGAGAGGCCGGGCACAGCCCTATTCAGGTGTCAGTGACAACTCCTCCCACCACTCTAGCTCAGGAACACCCATCAGCCTGGTAATAGGCCATCAGGCTATGCAGGGCACACCATAGTTCCCATTCTGTGATTGTCTAGAGTAAATGCACAAACAGGAGCCTGCCAGTCTAAATCAGATGTTGATTCCACAGGCAGGCAGAGGTACAGGATAGTTAAACAAGAATATGCCCAGTTTCTAAAAGTGGCATTTTCAAACACACAATTTAAAACCATCTTTACCAAAATAGTTTTTTCTAAATACAGTGTTCAGAGAGCCTAAACTCCAAATCTCTAGCTGTTCTCAATTGAAAGGTACACTTGTAAAATGTTAGAAGGCAGTTCCAATGATAGCCCATGGGAGAGCTAGTCCTTGCAATAGTGGAAACATTGGCAGTATTACACTATCAGAACATGTAAAACACACCAGTTCATGTGCTACCTTTCACATGTGCTACACCCTGTCCTGGGGGGTACTTTGGGCCTGCCTTAGGGGTGCCTTACATGTAGTAAAATAGAAAGGTTAGGGCCTGGCAAGTGGTTGCACTTGACAGGTTGACATAACAGTTTAAAACTGCACTCAAAGTAACTTCCATGGCAGCCCTGAGACAAGTTTACAGGGCTACTCATGTGGGTGGAACAAAGTACTGCAGGCCCACCAGCAGCATTTGATTTATCGGCCCTGGGCAAACCAGGTGCTCTTTACTAGGAATTTACCAGTAAATTAAATATGCCAATCATGTAGAACCAATAAGAATTTAAATGTACAACAGGAGCACTTGCACTTTAGCAATGATCAGTGGTGGTAAAGTACCCAGAGTACATAAACCAACAAAGCCAAAGTCCAGCGTAATATTAAAAATACAGGGGGTATAGGCAAAAAGACAGGGGAAACCACACTAAGGATGCCAGTTCTGACATGTACCAAAGGCCTCACCACACAACAAAGCAATTACAAGGGTGAGACTGTTAAGAAGACACTGAATCTGGAAGCGATGTAAGTGAAAGGATGCCCAGCTAGACAGAGAAGACACCTGATGCCCCGAAAAGATAGTGTCAGATATGGGGGTCTCTAGTTGATGGTGGTTTGCACACAGTGCAAGTACGGACCCTTCCTTCTAGTCAGGGTAAGGGAGTTACACACCTAAGATAACCCCTGCTCACCCCCTTGGTAATGTGGCACGAGCAGTTAGGCCTATCTCAGAGGAAATGTGTAAAGCATTTGTACATAACACACACAGTAACACAGTCAGAACACTACAAATAGACACCACACCAGTTTAGAAAAATAACCAATCGTTATCTAACCCAAAGAAGACCAAAACAATAAAAATAAAATATACATGACTCAAGATATTACGTTTATGAGGTTTAGGCAATTCTGTCCATAGAACTCTATGAATGTGTTGATTTTAGCACAAAGTACCTTTGACGCATCAAAATCCAAAATGAAAAACAGCCGTAAAGGTGGTAAGAGTCAGAAAACACAGCAATGCACCTGTACTTATGTCCCAGGGGAATGGAGGAGTCAGTTCTGCTGCACACAGGAGAAGTGTTGCATTGATTCCTTAATGCGAGGAGAAGCAACCACCAATTTCCAGAAACACCTCCTTTGTATGGGGCAATGCATTTAAAATTTCGCACACAGGTGTGATGCCTGGAAATCCAGACATGCTGGGTCAATGCAGGTGCAGCAAAACAGACACAGTGTCGATTTTTCCAGCGGTGGACTGGGCTGCGTTGATTCCTTCGGCAGCACAGCAAGGCCTGTGTTGGAGTCAAGGCGGGGTCTTGGATGTCAGAGACGTAGTGCTCTGGACTCAGGTTGCGGTGGTTCTGCTGGCAGCGAACAAGTGCTGCATCGATTTTACAGCCGATGCATTGGTTTTTTTACCACAAGGCAAGCTTGCTGTGGGGAAAATGGCAATGAAAAGGCGATGCATGGATTTTGAGTCTTTAAAGCACCCAAACCACCTCCAACAGGCCAGAACTAGAATTGGCACCATTTGGTAGATCAGAACTCCCAACAGAGGAGTTCAGGGGGGATGCAAATGAAGTCTTTGATGGTCCAGAGGCTTCTTAACAGGAGGCAAGCAAACACAGGCCCTTGGAGAATCTTCTCAAGCAGTATGCGAAAGCAAACTCCAGTCCTTGTCTTCTCCAAAACAGAAGTAGCTACTGAAGGCCAAACCAACATAGCAACAAAGCAAAGGGGTAGGACTCCTCCTAACAGCTCTCCAGCTCGTCATCTTGGCAGAGTCTCCTCTTGATCCAGAAGTGTTCTACCAGTCTGGAGTTACAGGTCCAATACTTATACCCCTTTTGGCATTTGAAGGAGACATACATCAAAGAATAGTCTTTGTAGTGCACAGATCCTACCCTGTCCATTCTTAGCTCCAGAAACACTACAGGGTCATGAAGACTGCATTGGAGAGGCCAAGCACAACCCTATTTAGGTGTCAGTGACGACTCCTCCCACCACTCCAGCTCAGGAAGGCCAATTAGCCTAGTTATGGGCAATCAGGATATGCAGGTCACACCTCAGCTCCCCTTGTGTGATTGTCTAGAGTCAATGCACAAACAACCCAATTGTCAGTGTAAACCAGACGTGGATTCAGCAGGCACAGGATGGTAAAGCAAGTAAAAGCTCCGTTTCTAAAAGTGGCATTTTCTAAGGCACAATTGAAAAAAACTCTTCATAGAAAGATGTGTTTTTAAATCCTGAGTTCAGAGAACCCAAACTACACATTTCTATGTCTTCACAATCGAAAGTTAGTCTTGTAAGAAGTTACAAGGGATCTTCAATTATGACCTATGGGAGAGATAGCCCTTGCAATAGTGATAAATGAAATTGGCAGTATTTCAGGACATGTAAAACACACCCCTACATATCCTACCTTTTAGTTACACTGCACCCTGCCCATTGGGCTATCTCTGTCGTGCCTACCGTAGGGGTGGCATACATGAAGTAAAAGGGACGATTTTGGGTCTGGGAAGTGGGTGCATTTGCCAGGTCGACATGGCAGTTTAAAACTACACTTACAGACACTGCAGTGGCAGGCCTGAGTCATGGTTTCAAGGGTACTCATGTGGCTTGCACAATCAGTGCTCTAGGCCCACTAGTAGCATTTGATTTACAGACCCTGGGCATACACAGTGCACTTTACTTTCACTTGCGCTACACCCTGTCTAGGGGGTACCTTGGGCCTGCGTTAGGGGTGCCTTACATGTGGTAAAATGGAAAGGTTAGGAGCTGACACGTCGTGAGTTTGACAGGTTAGCATGGCAGTTTAAAACTGCACTCACTGTAACTTCCATGGCAGCCCTGAAACAAGATTACAGGGCTACTCATGTGGGTAGAAAAAAGTGATGCAGGCCCACTAGCCCCTGATGCATTTCCGCAGAAAGATAAAGACCTGGCTGTTTGATCAAGAATAGTTACCGGCCTAACCTCGGGAATACATTCAAAGTTTCTAGCGCCGAGAAGCCTACGGGCAATTGTACGCGCTGTATAAATCTCAAAAATAAATAAATAAATAAATAGTAGCATTTGAGTTACAGGCCCTGGGCACACAAGGTGTACTCTACTAGGGATTTACCAGTATATCAAATATGCCAGTCTTGAATAACCAATCATAATGACAATTTACGCAGGAAGCACTTGCACTTTAGCAGTGGCAAAGTGCCCAGAGTTCACCAGCCAAAACAAAAATAATGTCCAGCATATAGTCAAAACTACAGGAGGTGGAGGCAAAACGACAGGGGAAATCATGCCAAGGATGTCAGGTCTCATAGATGGACTTTTTAACTTTGACTCCAGCTGACCCCAGGACTAGAATGGGTACTGGCCCCCTTAGGCCATCTGAGGAACAGTTGGAGAAATGTATGTGCTGGTAGACCCTGAATGGTTCCACTGGACCTTCTGTGGACTGTGCCCCCCCTCCTTGATTCCACTGACACACAGAAGGGCAGCATCATTTGCCCCCCCCCTCCCCCAAGAAGGAGAAAAGCACTAGGAGCCAGACAGAGGACAGATCTGGTGCAGAGACCATAAAATTCAGCTTCCCATGAAAAGCACTCGTTTAGAGGCTAGGAGTCATGAAGATGAGTCTGGATTTAAAATAATGTTGTAGGTAGCGTAAAGCATTACTAGTAAACAGATTAGTAATCATTATGTATTTGTGTGGAAGCAAAGAACTGCAGAATAATATTGGTGTATGTTAATGTTCAAGTGACAATTTCACTGTCAAGTCAAACCTAAAAATGCATGTGAGTCAATGACTACCCTCCTCTTATCTGTACTTTTGCCAGAGAAATACAAATACCATACATTACCTAGTTATTTAAGATACAACTACAGTATTACAATGTGTGTGCCTCTGAAAGTTCAACCTCAGCCAGCTGGATAAATAAACATAATTATCGCAGCTGGTGGAGGGCAAACACTTTTTTTGTGGAAGCACACACATTCTGCCAAACAAAAACATGTAGTCCTGTCTCCCAACATGCGGATGCAGCCAAAGTTCCTCTCTATTAATCCTCAAATAATTGTCTGGCGACAGCTGCACAGTCAAGCATGACCAAACAAATTCAGCCTCCTCTGTGCTAAACAGGAGGTGCACACATGTGGGGGCATTGGCACCCACACACAGACCCCACCATGATTAGGACCAGGGTGCGCAATGTGCACAGGCACCTGGTATTGCAAAATACTAAAAAGAGAGTGGACAAGCCACTCATTTGATATGCACAGTTTCAGCCTAGAATTGCCACATGAACCCTTGGGCAAAGCTTAATTGAACAACTGTCTGCTTCTGTGGTGCCCTAAAATGCACATAGGCAAGACCAATGTTTTTGAAAGTGTGATTAGACTCTGCATGATTGGAATGCGGCAGCGTCCCCAGATGATGCCCCAGAATTTGAACTCTAAGTGTACCAGGGGATTAGATTTAAGCCCCCAAGAAATATTCTGGAGATTTCTGGAGCCTGTACCTTTGTACATGGACTTGGGATGTATGGCCTCCATGGGGCTAATCCTATGACTGCAATAGCAATTTAGTAAAAGTAGAAGACAGACACAGAGATACATGTGTTGGATCTGAATGCTTCATTCATAATAACAATACTGACGATCCAATGTTTCTAATTATAATGAATGCTTTTAAATATTAATATTGTTCTCTTTAATTCTAATAGTGCTGCAGTGAGGAAATATAACATGCGGATACTCTGATCAATGTGATGACACCCTGGAAAAGCCAGTGGGCATGCCTTTTTTATGATGACACCACAGTATGTTGTGATTTTGAATTTGGTATAGGCAGGGGGTATTGTGATTATAGGTTTCAGCAACCGCTGGTGGTGTACTGTGATATGAGAGTGTTAACAAAGGTATTTCCTACAATCTGAATATGTATTTGTAATTTAATAGACAGTACTTCACAATGTGTGCGTAATAAAAGTATTTTTCGTTTTAAAAGAAAAGGCACTGACTGAACAGCAGTATACTGACTGTTGTTGCGGCACACTAGTGATTTTGGGTTACTAGCCCACACAATATATCTGAGTAGGCCTGGCTTGCTCTGCTTCGCTATGCTGAGAGAATTAAGTGATACAATGGGGTACTTGGTGTAGGAAGCTGGCTCTGCATATACTATACAAAAACAATGGAGAGAGCAAGGGTTATGTTCACCAGAGTGAACGGGGAGTACTCCTGTACCCCTGGATACAATAGTAGAAAAAACAAAAATGAAGGAGTACCACCAGTGGGAATTCACAAGTCACTGTGTTGGTGGATGGTTTTCACAAAATAGAGGAAAACTCTTTTTCTTAAAAACCCCTCACTCATCACCTAGTGATGACATGCTTCATCATCGGGGTCCACCCTAATGACCTAGCGTCATCAGGGTGTGCTTCAACACCTGATTACAGTGGAGCAGGTTTGTGAGTGGTGGTGTGTGAAAAATGAAAAAAATCAGTGAGTTAAAAATTGTCCTGGTTTGAACTTGTAAAATAAAGATTTTTTATTGGCAAGCAACTGGACAATATTAAAATAGTGGCGAGATAAAAATAGGGCAACAATGAACCCGTGTATCTCTATAATTAATAGGGTCTAAGTGTTAGGTCTACATGTTTCAACCTTATTGGTTAAGGTTAACCAGGTTTTCGTCAGGACCATACAACCACGTGGTGGACGGTCTGCGTCCCCTAAAAGACGCACCCAATCCTACCACATGGGACCACTGGATGGCGAAAATGCGCCCGTGGTGTAAGCTCGCTCCACACTGGGTGAGCTAAAAAATCAAAAAACCTGTAAAAGAAAATACCGACATTTGTCAAAGTATTGAACATATTTACAAGCCTGTAACGTAGTGCAGTGCTTCAACGTTGTGTCAGCATGCTGTCACACCCAGTTACATGGTGAATTCAGTGGTAGCATCCAGCGTCTAGCGTTACCAGTGTTGGGCTCTACTCCAGCATACTTCTAGAGGAGGGAAGTGCAGGTGCGATATGTGGGACAGTGTAGATTACCCACAACTTTCACACAGAGGGAATATCGTAATTTTCTCTATTCACAACTCACACGTGGTTCATAAAATGGTCACCGCGTGTTACATCCTCGCATACCGACTAGTTTGGTGCGAGACTATATCCAATTCGATCGTGCATGCATTGTCAAAGAGAAACTGTACAACACAAAGTGAGACACACACAACAAAGACACACGACAGACAGAAAGTATATATAACCAAGGCTCACTCTCAATGGAGTGTTCAGGGACTTCATGGGACGGGGGAGGTTACCCTCTTTAAAACGTATTCTGAAAGAGAGTGATATTTTTTAAGAGGTAGATAAATGCGGGTAAGGAATATCTTCCAACTCGTGTCCTGGGCGCGTTCGTTTTTGGCGCTTGTTGAAAAAAGACACGCCCGCAGTGAAACGGGTACTTTTACTTACAGTTAGTTGCCGAGGTATTCAGTTTGTAACCTACTGCCTGCACCGCCCCGCTAGTACTGGGCTGGGTGAAGGCGCGAGTGAAATAGAGTGTCGGCGCTTCCGTGATGGGCGTGGTTGAGCCGCAATCACGTGGGCGGAAGGCCGACAGGGATGCAAGGACGGTGGCCGCATAGCCTCAAATGGTAGCAGTGAATGTCAGAGATCGAATCTCGTGTAGGGTAGTAGGGTAAAGCCCAGGCTAGGAGGTACAATATTTCAAATTACAAAATTGTAAAATACTTAAGAGGTCATGAGGAGTATTTCAGATAATATATACAAAGACCTGAAAGGCTGATGGAATATTGGTGATCGCATCCTATATAGCCATATCAAAGGGGGGTTCTGAGATAGAACTGGGGTGTATATTACCAGAGGACCCCGACAGGAGACCAATGTTATGATTTAGGCGTGGTCATACTAACCAGAACGGACCATGACTTGATAAATTACAAAAGTGCTACAGTCATGTTTATGGACAACTCATTAGATGGTTAGGAGTAGGCTGAATATTACTCAAAGGGTAGGCTTACAGTATTGAGGCCCAAGGGACATTATCATTCAGGCCCGTGATATGAGTGGAAAGTCGGTACACCCAACGTTGTTCCTTCTCATGTAGGGTCTTGTGAGAGTTGGGTCCATTTGGAATCTGCTCAATGACAGTCCATCTCATGTCATTAGGAGTGTGATTAGCATCAAGGAAATGGTCAGTCAACTTGGTGGCATTTTTTCTGCAGCGTATTGTGCTACGATGTTCGCAGATACGTTGTTTGACCTTTCTGGTCGTCATACCAACGTAGTTCTTTCCGCAGATGCATGTGATCATGTACACAACGTTGGTGCTATTACAATTCGTGTGTTTACGTTGTTCCCACACTCTGCCTTCTTCAAGATTCAGTGTTTTAGTGTTCTCTGTCAGATGGCACACACTGCACTCCCCACATTTGTAGTGCCCAACAATTGGTGGCAAGTTCCACATTTCTGTAATGCTAGGGTTTGAGATGATCGTTGCATTCTTTGGTCTTGTGTTGACAAGGCTGTCTTTTAGACTTGGTGCTTTTTTATAAGAGAAGAGTGGTTTGTCCCATTTCAATGCGCCTGTGCTGAGGATCTGCCAATGTTTTTTGATGCTCTTGCTCACATTGTTAGAAACGGAATTGTACGTTGTAACACAAGTGAGGGGAATAGAATCATTCCGGGACATGTTTTCTTCAAGTAGAGAATCACGAGGCTGATTCCTGGCTCTTTTTTGGCACTTCTCAATTATTCTGTTTGGATACCCACGTTGTTTCAGTTTGCACGTGAGGTCTTTAGCTTGAAGTTTATAATCTGATAGTTTGCTGCAATTTCGCCGTAGTCTCAGATATTGGCCATAAGGCAGGTTTTCTCTGAGTGGACGGGGATGGAAACTCTCGTACCTCAGTAGATTGTTCTTGGCAGTGGGCTTAAAATGTGTTTTGGTTGTTAATTCCTGCCCCTCTTTCTTAATTTCTATGTCCAGAAAGACCATCTGTCGTTTGTCAAACGTGTGGGTGAACTTGAGGTGTGGATCTCGAGTATTGATCCAGATGGTAAACTCTCTGAGTGATTCCTCAGGTCCTTGCCAGATTACCATGACGTCGTCGATATAACGACGCCAAAACTTGATGTGATCTCTGTAGGGGTTCTCTTGTGTAAGGATGTGCCTTTCCTCAAAGTTATGGACATATAGCCCGGCTATACTAGGAGCAAAGACACTGCCCATAGACGTCCCACCGATTTGGAGGTACAGGGAGCCTTCGTACTCAAAATAGTTCCTTTTGAGTGCGAGCATGGCACATTGTAGGATGAACGCCTTTGGTGTTTGATGTTCCCAACTGTTATTTTCCAGAATGCTTCTAAGGACATCCAGGGTGGCATCTTGAGGAATACTCGTATAAAGGCTCTCGATGTCAAAACTGAGTAGGATGGTTTCATCGTCTACTTGTACATTGTTCAGGAGTGTCAGCAGGTTTTTTGTATCTCTGAGGTAAGTTGGGGTAGTTTGTACAATCGGTTTCAGAAAAAAGTCGCAAAACCGAGAGAGGGGTTCCAAGAGTGAGCCGATCCCTGACACGATCGGTCTTCCTGGCGGTGGGATTTTACCTTTGTGCATCTTTGGCAAGGTATAGAAATACGGGATCTTCCCTTCCGTTTTACAGAGGTAGTCCGCTTCCTGTTTAGAGATTGCACCAGAGGCCTCAGTTGTCTCAACGAGTTCCAAAATTTCTGCTCTCAATTCCTCGGTCGGATCTCTTGATAGGGGTTGATAGCTCTTGATGTCACTGAGTAGCCTCCTGCATTCAGTGTCATAATCACTCTTATTCATGACAACAAGGCCACCGCCCTTGTCAGCTGGTTTTATTATGACTGAGGCGTCATTCTTCAATTGCAAGATTGCGTCACATTCTGCCCTGCTATTGTTTTCAAATTGTCTGGGTTCCCTCATTTCTTCAATGTCTTTGAACACGGCCTGTTCAAATGTGTGGATTTCCACAGGGATAGTGTGTGGAAGTGGTGTGAACTTTGACTTAATTTTAAGGCCTGTTTCGTTGGGTGTTTCGTCATTTTCACTGCTAGGGTGTTTTTCAAAGAATGCTTTGAGTTTCAATTTCCGAAAGAAATTGGCCAGTTCGCAATGTAGTTTGAATTTGTCCAAATGTCTCGTGGGTACAAAACCCAGGCCCTTGTTCAGCACTTTAGTTTCAGTTGTAGTGAGACTCCTTGAGGAAAGGTTGGTGACTAGTTCGTCTTGTTGCTTGGTCCTGGTTTGCTCACTCCTGCTCTGCTCCTCGTGTTGTTGCCCACTGGGTCCTCGTCTTCCCACTGTACATTGTTTCCGGTTCTCTTCCGACCTCTGCCGCGCCTGCCTCTGTTCTGAAAAGGAGGGCGGTACTGGCTGGGTGGAAAGAAGTGCGGTTGGAATGGTGGTTGCCATCCATACATAGGGAATGATTGATCTGGCATGAATGGTGTCGGGAAAGGAGGTTGATTGTATTGTGGCCATTGATAATGTCCTCTAAATCCTCCTCTTTGTCTTTGTCTTTGGTTTCCATTCCCTGAACTACCACTATTGCTGGAGCTGTTGGACGTGTTGCTGGATGCATCAGAGTCTTGATCTGGTCCTGTGGAAGCTTTGTAGTCAGCATCAGAATAGGGATAGGCCTTTACAAAGGAAAAGCGTTTAAGATCCTTCTGGAACTTCTGTACCTTTTGTTGGGTAAGGTTGTCCCTATATTCATTCATCTCTTTATTGAGATCATCTAGTTTCTTTTTATATCCCGTGATGCTAGTTTTTATTTGTGCTTCAGTCACCTGTATCTCGATCTGGATTTTTTCAGAGAGGCGTAGGGCAGTCTTGAGGATCAGCATGATCCAATCATGGGTACAGTGCCATGCTATACGTGCCCAGTCCCTTCGGAACTCTTGATCGTCCAGAAAGATACGAGGGGCATTAGACACTAGTAAGCCTTTAGGTGCCATTTGGTTTGTCACATATTCCTTTAATATAGTGCCGTGTAGAATAGTTCTTATTCTGTTCTTTTTCATTTCCGTCAATTTGTCCCAGTCTGATGTCTGGGATATTGTACTGCTTATGTTTGCATCCGCAAACGCCGCAAGGTTGCCCATGATAGAGTCAATTTCATCAGTCGAGAATGTTAAGCCTTGAGTGTCTGCCATGGTCAATAGTTGTGTAGCCCTCTCCGTATAGACAGTCAAAAGGACAGTGCTGCTGTTTAATAACTCTCACAGCTGTGCGCTGCCAAGATATACAAAAACAATGGAGAGAGCAAGGGTTATGTTCACCAGAGTGAACGGGGAGTACTCCTGTACCCCTGGATACAATAGTAGAAAAAACAAAAATGAAGGAGTACCACCAGTGGGAATTCACAAGTCACTGTGTTGGTGGATGGTTTTCACAAAATAGAGGAAAACTCTTTTTCTTAAAAACCCCTCACTCATCACCTAGTGATGACATGCTTCATCATCGGGGTCCACCCTAATGACCTAGCGTCATCAGGGTGTGCTTCAACACCTGATTACAGTGGAGCAGGTTTGTGAGTGGTGGTGTGTGAAAAATGAAAAAAATCAGTGAGTTAAAAATTGTCCTGGTTTGAACTTGTAAAATAAAGATTTTTTATTGGCAAGCAACTGGACAATATTAAAATAGTGGCGAGATAAAAATAGGGCAACAATGAACCCGTGTATCTCTATAATTAATAGGGTCTAAGTGTTAGGTCTACATGTTTCAACCTTATTGGTTAAGGTTAACCAGGTTTTCGTCAGGACCATACAACCACGTGGTGGACGGTCTGCGTCCCCTAAAAGACGCACCCAATCCTACCACATGGGACCACTGGATGGCGAAAATGCGCCCGTGGTGTAAGCTCGCTCCACACTGGGTGAGCTAAAAAATCAAAAAACCTGTAAAAGAAAATACCGACATTTGTCAAAGTATTGAACATATTTACAAGCCTGTAACGTAGTGCAGTGCTTCAACGTTGTGTCAGCATGCTGTCACACCCAGTTACATGGTGAATTCAGTGGTAGCATCCAGCGTCTAGCGTTACCAGTGTTGGGCTCTACTCCAGCATACTTCTAGAGGAGGGAAGTGCAGGTGCGATATGTGGGACAGTGTAGATTACCCACAACTTTCACACAGAGGGAATATCGTAATTTTCTCTATTCACAACTCACACGTGGTTCATAAAATGGTCACCGCGTGTTACATCCTCGCATACCGACTAGTTTGGTGCGAGACTATATCCAATTCGATCGTGCATGCATTGTCAAAGAGAAACTGTACAACACAAAGTGAGACACACACAACAAAGACACACGACAGACAGAAAGTATATATAACCAAGGCTCACTCTCAATGGAGTGTTCAGGGACTTCATGGGACGGGGGAGGTTACCCTCTTAAAACGTATTCTGAAAGAGAGTGATATTTTTTAAGAGGTAGATAAATGCGGGTAAGGAATATCTTCCAACTCGTGTCCTGGGCGCGTTCGTTTTTGGCGCTTGTTGAAAAAAGACACGCCCGCAGTGAAACGGGTACTTTTACTTACAGTTAGTTGCCGAGGTATTCAGTTTGTAACCTACTGCCTGCACCGCCCCGCTAGTACTGGGCTGGGTGAAGGCGCGAGTGAAATAGAGTGTCGGCGCTTCCGTGATGGGCGTGGTTGAGCCGCAATCACGTGGGCGGAAGGCCGACAGGGATGCAAGGACGGTGGCCGCATAGCCTCAAATGGTAGCAGTGAATGTCAGAGATCGAATCTCGTGTAGGGTAGTAGGGTAAAGCCCAGGCTAGGAGGTACAATATTTCAAATTACAAAATTGTAAAATACTTAAGAGGTCATGAGGAGTATTTCAGATAATATATACAAAGACCTGAAAGGCTGATGGAATATTGGTGATCGCATCCTATATAGCCATATCAAAGGGGGGTTCTGAGATAGAACTGGGGTGTATATTACCAGAGGACCCCGACAGGAGACCAATGTTATGATTTAGGCGTGGTCATACTAACCATGACTTTATCAAGTCATGGTCCGTTCTGGTTAGTATTCCATCAGCCTTTCAGGTCTTTGTATATATTATCTGAAATACTCCTCATGACCTCTTAAGTATTTTACAATTTTGTAATTTGAAATATTGTACCTCCTAGCCTGGGCTTTACCCTACTACCCTACACGAGATTCGATCTCTGACATTCACTGCTACCATTTGAGGCTATGCGGCCACCGTCCTTGCATCCCTGTCGGCCTTCCGCCCACGTGATTGCGGCTCAACCACGCCCATCACGGAAGCGCCGACACTCTATTTCACTCGCGCCTTCACCCAGCCCAGTACTAGCGGGGCGGTGCAGGCAGTAGGTTACAAACTGAATACCTCGGCAACTAACTGTAAGTAAAAGTACCCGTTTCACTGCGGGCGTGTCTTTTTTCAACAAGCGCCAAAAACGAACGCGCCCAGGACACGAGTTTGAAGATATTCCTTACCCGCATTTATCTACCTCTTAAAAAATATCACTCTCTTTCAGAATACGTTTTAAAGAGGGTAACCTCCCCCGTCCCATGAAGTCCCTGAACACTCCATTGAGAGTGAGCCTTGGTTATATATACTTTCTGTCTGTCGTGTGTCTTTGTTGTGTGTGTCTCACTTTGTGTTGTACAGTTTCTCTTTGACAATGCATGCACGATCGAATTGGATATAGTCTCGCACCAAACTAGTCGGTATGCGAGGATGTAACACGCGGTGACCATTTTATGAACCACGTGTGAGTTGTGAATAGAGAAAATTACGATATTCCCTCTGTGTGAAAGTTGTGGGTAATCTACACTGTCCCACATATCGCACCTGCACTTCCCTCCTCTAGAAGTATGCTGGAGTAGAGCCCAACACTGGTAACGCTAGACGCTGGATGCTACCACTGAATTCACCATGTAACTGGGTGTGACAGCATGCTGACACAACGTTGAAGCACTGCACTACGTTACAGGCTTGTAAATATGTTCAATACTTTGACAAATGTCGGTATTTTCTTTTACAGGTTTTTTGATTTTTTAGCTCACCCAGTGTGGAGCGAGCTTACACCACGGGCGCATTTTCGCCATCCAGTGGTCCCATGTGGTAGGATTGGGTGCGTCTTTTAGGGGACGCAGACCGTCCACCACGTGGTTGTATGGTCCTGACGAAAACCTGGTTAACCTTAACCAATAAGGTTGAAACATGTAGACCTAACACTTAGACCCTATTAATTATAGAGATACACGGGTTCATTGTTGCCCTATTTTTATCTCGCCACTATTTTAATATTGTCCAGTTGCTTGCCAATAAAAAATCTTTATTTTACAAGTTCAAACCAGGACAATTTTTAACTCACTGATTTTTTTCATTTTTCACACACCACCACTCACAAACCTGCTCCACTGTAATCAGGTGTTGAAGCACACCCTGATGACGCTAGGTCATTAGGGTGGACCCCGATGATGAAGCATGTCATCACTAGGTGATGAGTGAGGGGTTTTTAAGAAAAAGAGTTTTCCTCTATTTTGTGAAAACCATCCACCAACACAGTGACTTGTGAATTCCCACTGGTGGTACTCCTTCATTTTTGTTTTTTCTACTATTGTATCCAGGGGTACAGGAGTACTCCCCGTTCACTCTGGTGAACATAACCCTTGCTCTCTCCATTGTTTTTGTATATCTTGGCAGCGCACAGCTGTGAGAGTTATTAAACAGCAGCACTGTCCTTTTGACTGTCTATACGGAGAGGGCTACACAACTATTGACCATGGCAGACACTCAAGGCTTAACATTCTCGACTGATGAAATTGACTCTATCATGGGCAACCTTGCGGCGTTTGCGGATGCAAACATAAGCAGTACAATATCCCAGACATCAGACTGGGACAAATTGACGGAAATGAAAAAGAACAGAATAAGAACTATTCTACACGGCACTATATTAAAGGAATATGTGACAAACCAAATGGCACCTAAAGGCTTACTAGTGTCTAATGCCCCTCGTATCTTTCTGGACGATCAAGAGTTCCGAAGGGACTGGGCACGTATAGCATGGCACTGTACCCATGATTGGATCATGCTGATCCTCAAGACTGCCCTACGCCTCTCTGAAAAAATCCAGATCGAGATACAGGTGACTGAAGCACAAATAAAAACTAGCATCACGGGATATAAAAAGAAACTAGATGATCTCAATAAAGAGATGAATGAATATAGGGACAACCTTACCCAACAAAAGGTACAGAAGTTCCAGAAGGATCTTAAACGCTTTTCCTTTGTAAAGGCCTATCCCTATTCTGATGCTGACTACAAAGCTTCCACAGGACCAGATCAAGACTCTGATGCATCCAGCAACACGTCCAACAGCTCCAGCAATAGTGGTAGTTCAGGGAATGGAAACCAAAGACAAAGACAAAGAGGAGGATTTAGAGGACATTATCAATGGCCACAATACAATCAACCTCCTTTCCCGACACCATTCATGCCAGATCAATCATTCCCTATGTATGGATGGCAACCACCATTCCAACCGCACTTCTTTCCACCCAGCCAGTACCGCCCTCCTTTTCAGAACAGAGGCAGGCGCGGCAGAGGTCGGAAGAGAACCGGAAACAATGTACAGTGGGAAGACGAGGACCCAGTGGGCAACAACACGAGGAGCAGAGCAGGAGTGAGCAAACCAGGACCAAGCAACAAGACGAACTAGTCACCAACCTTTCCTCAAGGAGTCTCACTACAACTGAAACTAAAGTGCTGAACAAGGGCCTGGGTTTTGTACCCACGAGACATTTGGACAAATTCAAACTACATTGCGAACTGGCCAATTTCTTTCGGAAATTGAAACTCAAAGCATTCTTTGAAAAACACCCTAGCAGTGAAAATGACGAAACACCCAACAAAACAGGCCTTAAAATTAAGTCAAAGTTCACACCACCTCCACACACTATCCCTGTGGAAATCCACACATTTGAACAGGCCGTGTTCAAAGACATTGAAGAAATGAGGGAACCCAGACAATTTGAAAACAATAGCAGGGCAGAATGTGACGCAATCTTGCAATTGAAGAATGACGCCTCAGTCATAATAAAACCAGCTGACAAGGGCGGTGGCCTTGTTGTCATGAATAAGAGTGATTATGACACTGAATGCAGGAGGCTACTCAGTGACATCAAGAGCTATCAACCCCTATCAAGAGATCCGACCGAGGAATTGAGAGCAGAAATTTTGGAACTCGTTGAGACAACTGAGGCCTCTGGTGCAATCTCTAAACAGGAAGCGGACTACCTCTGTAAAACGGAAGGGAAGATCCCGTATTTCTATACCTTGCCAAAGATGCACAAAGGTAAAATCCCACCGCCAGGAAGACCGATCGTGTCAGGGATCGGCTCACTCTTGGAACCCCTCTCTCGGTTTTGCGACTTTTTTCTGAAACCGATTGTACAAACTACCCCAACTTACCTCAGAGATACAAAAAACCTGCTGACACTCCTGAACAATGTACAAGTAGACGATGAAACCATCCTACTCAGTTTTGACATCGAGAGCCTTTATACGAGTATTCCTCAAGATGCCACCCTGGATGTCCTTAGAAGCATTCTGGAAAATAACAGTTGGGAACATCAAACACCAAAGGCGTTCATCCTACAATGTGCCATGCTCGCACTCAAAAGGAACTATTTTGAGTACGAAGGCTCCCTGTACCTCCAAATCGGTGGGACGTCTATGGGCAGTGTCTTTGCTCCTAGTATAGCCGGGCTATATGTCCATAACTTTGAGGAAAGGCACATCCTTACACAAGAGAACCCCTACAGAGATCACATCAAGTTTTGGCGTCGTTATATCGACGACGTCATGGTAATCTGGCAAGGACCTGAGGAATCACTCAGAGAGTTTACCATCTGGATCAATACTCGAGATCCACACCTCAAGTTCACCCACACGTTTGACAAACGACAGATGGTCTTTCTGGACATAGAAATTAAGAAAGAGGGGCAGGAATCAACAACCAAAACACATTTTAAGCCCACTGCCAAGAACAATCTACTGAGGTACGAGAGTTTCCATCCCCGTCCACTCAGAGAAAACCTGCCTTATGGCCAATATCTGAGACTACGGCGAAATTGCAGCAAACTATCAGATTATAAACTTCAAGCTAAAGACCTCACGTGCAAACTGAAACAACGTGGGTATCCAAACAGAATAATTGAGAAGTGCCAAAAAAGAGCCAGGAATCAGCCTCGTGATTCTCTACTTGAAGAAAACATGTCCCGGAATGATTCTATTCCCCTCACTTGTGTTACAACGTACAATTCCGTTTCTAACAATGTGAGCAAGAGCATCAAAAAACATTGGCAGATCCTCAGCACAGGCGCATTGAAATGGGACAAACCACTCTTCTCTTATAAAAAAGCACCAAGTCTAAAAGACAGCCTTGTCAACACAAGACCAAAGAATGCAACGATCATCTCAAACCCTAGCATTACAGAAATGTGGAACTTGCCACCAATTGTTGGGCACTACAAATGTGGGGAGTGCAGTGTGTGCCATCTGACAGAGAACACTAAAACACTGAATCTTGAAGAAGGCAGAGTGTGGGAACAACGTAAACACACGAATTGTAATAGCACCAACGTTGTGTACATGATCACATGCATCTGCGGAAAGAACTACGTTGGTATGACGACCAGAAAGGTCAAACAACGTATCTGCGAACATCGTAGCACAATACGCTGCAGAAAAAATGCCACCAAGTTGACTGACCATTTCCTTGATGCTAATCACACTCCTAATGACATGAGATGGACTGTCATTGAGCAGATTCCAAATGGACCCAACTCTCACAAGACCCTACATGAGAAGGAACAACGTTGGGTGTACCGACTTTCCACTCATATCACGGGCCTGAATGATAATGTCCCTTGGGCCTCAATACTGTAAGCCTACCCTTTGAGTAATATTCAGCCTACTCCTAACCATCTAATGAGTTGTCCATAAACATGACTGTAGCACTTTTGTAATTTATCAAGTCATGGTCCGTTCTGGTTAGTATGACCACGCCTAAATCATAACATTGGTCTCCTGTCGGGGTCCTCTGGTAATATACACCCCAGTTCTATCTCAGAACCCCCCTTTGATATGGCTATATAGGATGCGATCACCAATATTCCATCAGCCTTTCAGGTCTTTGTATATATTATCTGAAATACTCCTCATGACCTCTTAAGTATTTTACAATTTTGTAATTTGAAATATTGTACCTCCTAGCCTGGGCTTTACCCTACTACCCTACACAAGATTCGATCTCTGACATTCACTGCTACCATTTGAGGCTATGCGGCCACCGTCCTTGCATCCCTGTCGGCCTTCCGCCCACGTGATTGCGGCTCAACCACGCCCATCACGGAAGCGCCGACACTCTATTTCACTCGCGCCTTCACCCAGCCCAGTACTAGCGGGGCGGTGCAGGCAGTAGGTTACAAACTGAATACCTCGGCAACTAACTGTAAGTAAAAGTACCCGTTTCACTGCGGGCGTGTCTTTTTTCAACAAGCGCCAAAAACGAACGCGCCCAGGACACGAGTTGGAAGATATTCCTTACCCGCATTTATCTACCTCTTAAAAAATTATCACTCTCTTTCAGAATACGTTTTAAAGAGGGTAACCTCCCCCGTCCCATGAAGTCCCTGAACACTCCATTGAGAGTGAGCCTTGGTTATATATACTTTCTGTCTGTCGTGTGTCTTTGTTGTGTGTGTCTCACTTTGTGTTGTACAGTTTCTCTTTGACAATGCATGCACGATCGAATTGGATATAGTCTCGCACCAAACTAGTCGGTATGCGAGGATGTAACACGCGGTGACCATTTTATGAACCACGTGTGAGTTGTGAATAGAGAAAATTACGATATTCCCTCTGTGTGAAAGTTGTGGGTAATCTACACTGTCCCACATATCGCACCTGCACTTCCCTCCTCTAGAAGTATGCTGGAGTAGAGCCCAACACTGGTAACGCTAGACGCTGGATGCTACCACTGAATTCACCATGTAACTGGGTGTGACAGCATGCTGACACAACGTTGAAGCACTGCACTACGTTACAGGCTTGTAAATATGTTCAATACTTTGACAAATGTCGGTATTTTCTTTTACAGGTTTTTTGATTTTTTAGCTCACCCAGTGTGGAGCGAGCTTACACCACGGGCGCATTTTCGCCATCCAGTGGTCCCATGTGGTAGGATTGGGTGCGTCTTTTAGGGGACGCAGACCGTCCACCACGTGGTTGTATGGTCCTGACGAAAACCTGGTTAACCTTAACCAATAAGGTTGAAACATGTAGACCTAACACTTAGACCCTATTAATTATAGAGATACACGGGTTCATTGTTGCCCTATTTTTATCTCGCCACTATTTTAATATTGTCCAGTTGCTTGCCAATAAAAAATCTTTATTTTACAAGTTCAAACCAGGACAATTTTTAACTCACTGATTTTTTTCATTTTTCACACACCACCACTCACAAACCTGCTCCACTGTAATCAGGTGTTGAAGCACACCCTGATGACGCTAGGTCATTAGGGTGGACCCCGATGATGAAGCATGTCATCACTAGGTGATGAGTGAGGGGTTTTTAAGAAAAAGAGTTTTCCTCTATTTTGTGAAAACCATCCACCAACACAGTGACTTGTGAATTCCCACTGGTGGTACTCCTTCATTTTTGTTTTTTCTGCATATACTATACCAAAGTGAGGAATAGTGTGCACAGAGTCCAGTGGAACCCCAAAGGTAGGCAGAGGTAAAATTAGATAGAACTTTACTCTCTATTTGTGGTAGTGTGGTCAAGCAGTAAGGCAGTATCAGAGGACAGTGTTAAGCATTTGTTGTACACACTCAGTCAGCAAATGAATTCACACACTCAAAGACTGAACTTCAAACCAATTGTTTTGTATAAAAATATTCTTTTAGGTATTTTATTTTCTAGAACCAAGCAAGCCTGGCAAAGGTAAGCAATAAGTACTTTATAACTTTACAGTAGTAATGCAATTGAAAAACAGTTTAACTGATATTTGTACATGCACTTTGATTTGATTTACAATATGGATGCAGAGAAATGCAATACTTAGTACTTGAATAGGCTTTTTTGTAAAATAGCAGGTAAGTAACTTTTGAGATTACTAGGCTTACACATAGTAGTATACCTAGATACTACTCTGGGACATTTCCTGAAAACAGGTAAGTAAAATCGTTTTTTTAGAATATGCAATTTTAAAGAATGTCTTTATTTTCTCAAACTCCACACTTAGAAACTTTTCACAGAAAAACAGCCAATGTTATTCTATGCAGGAGAATAGTGTTATCGGTTTGGAGGTAAGTAATCAGTGTTTGAGGTCATGGGGCTAGAACAAGGGTTCCGCCAGGGTCAAGGATGCCCTCTCGTTACACCCTCAGCGGCACTAGGGCAGCCGGGTGCAGGGGGCTGAGGCCAATGTTATCTAAAGGGGAATAGGGGGCCTCCGGTTGGTGGCTGCTGGCAAGCAGGCCACTGGGTTGTGGGAGCAAAGCTCCTGGACTTTAGCTCAGGGCAAAAGGGAAAACAAATTAGCACCAAAGGTGCACCCTCAGCAGCACTATGGCGGCCGGGTGCAGGGTGCCGTTTCGACGTTGGATGCCCTGTTGTTTCCAATGAAGAACCGGTTCGCAAAAGCACTGCAGGCAGGGAGGCGGAGGATGCCTGGGTGCGACCACCACTTCGAGAGGTAATTTGAGAAATTAGGGGTTGGTTAGGCACTGTTGGTTTGGGCAGGGGTGCCTTTTGCAGTCGTATCTTCTTACCAGCTCCTGGTTCGGGGGGGACTTCTGGATTTATATTGCAGGCGTTGGCTGGAGGCTTAAGGCAGGTCAGGGGTTGCTGGATTTGGGTCAGGATCGCAGCAGTGTTTGCCCACTCGAGCTTGGGCGGATGCAGAGTGGTGCGGATTCGTGGTTTCTGGCTGCTGCTAGAGGTTCCAGTTAAACAAAGTCGGTGTTCACGGGCGAAGCAGTCTTTGGAAGTAAAGGCAGGCAGGTCCTCCAGGTTTTTAAGGTTGCTGGCTGCGAAACACACTGGGATTTTGCAGGAGCAAGTTCTTGAGGGAGACAGGCGGGTAGCGCTGGGGCCAAGTCACTGGGCGTCTTCCTCTTGTTAGCTGCTGCACGGCTGTTCCGTCCTTCTTCTTTTCTTCTTGTTTCTTGTCTGAATCTGAGGATGCAAGCTTCAGGGGTGCCCCTAAATACTAGATTTAGGGGTGTTACAGGTAGTTAAAAGGCAAGGACCAAGGCAGGGACCAATGGGTCCATTCCCTGGGGTGGGTACACCCCCTATTGTGCCACCCTCAAGTGGGAGGGGGGTATGTGCATGTCCCTGGTTGGCTGAGTCCCTCCATCTTCAAGATGGTGTGGACTGAGAGTTGTGCTTCACCTCACCTCCCCCTCCTGAGGGGTGGAGTTTCCAGAGGTGGGCACACTTCTCTCCCTCACTTGTTTTTCCTGATGGTTCTCCTGCCCAAAGTGGGGATCAGAACCAGTGGGACCAGTTGCTGAAAGCAGCAATTGTCCTGGAGAAGCTCACAAAGGCGGTAAGCCCATCGTAGGGAGGAGGCCGGGCGCCTCGTCCCAGGATGTGCATTGTTTCAGGCCCCAGAGAGCAGCAGGCTCTCGACCCCGGGGTCCAGAAACTTGTCAGGTGGTGGTAGCTGAAAGCAGCCACTCAGCCTGGACACTAGTGGTAGGTACATTTTCAGGGGGCATCTCTAAGATGCCCTCAGTTTGTGTTTTTCATTAAATCCCACACTGACATCAGTGTGGGTTTAATGTGCTGAGAAAGTTGATACCAAACTTCTCAGTTTCAGTGTAGCCATTATGGTGCTGTGGAGTTCGTAATGACAAACTTCCAGCAACATATACTCTTAATGGCAGCACTGCACTTACAATGTCTAAGAATGGACTTAGACACTGTGGGGGTACATGGCTCAGGTACCTGTAACCTCACCACTGGTGTAGTGCACCCAGCTAGAGGGGTGACTGACCTATGCCATTGCAGTGGGTTGTAGGCATGGCACACAGAGATGTGTGCCATGTCGAACCTTCACTTTGTTCTGCACCAAAACACGCAGCCTATGAAGGCAGTGTCTGATTGTAGTGGTACAGGACCTCCAAGGGTGGTACAATAAGTGCTGCAGCCCGTAGGGACCTTCTCTGGTCACAGTGTCCAGGGTACCTGTGGTACCATTTACCAGAGACTGGCCTGTGGCTAGAGATGCCAATTGGGTTAGTTTTGGGGAAAGAACACAGGCCCTGGGAACCTGATTGGCAGGTACTCAGGACACATCAAGTCAAAAGGCATCATTTGTCTGGCAAAAAGTGGGGGGTTACTGCAACAGAAACCCACTTTACAAACGTGGTTACCAGTGAAAAAGTAAAATGAGAACTTATTTTAAAGGACTCACCTCCTTTGTAACTTATAATTCAATTTGGTACACTCACCATCTCCGTTGGCTCTCAGCATACTTGCAGTCAGAATACCATCAGACTGAAGGTAACAAAATGCAAAAGAACACAAATGGTTGGTGTACGTCCTTCTTGACTTTTTACCCTATACAGAGATCTTATTACCCCATTTTTTAAACTACTGTTTTTTTTAGCACACAGCGAACTTGCCATTTTTACTATGTTTTTCAACCAGATGTACTGTAAGAATTTGGAAAAGCTTAACGAGTAAAAGTAGTTTTAAACTGCCTACTGTCTGATTAGCTGAAAGCTTACCTGATTGTACTTTGCACTTTAACTTGGGGTGGGAATCAGGATTGCAGAGGTTTGCCTCCCTTCCAGGAGCACCGGTAACACCTGAGGGGAGGGCAGCCAGTCAGCGCTCTGGATGCTGAACACCGGGGGCTTTAAAAGCACGGCTGCTGCGCGGCCATACCGCCGGTGTGCCAATGGTAAGACGGTCTGCACCCATCCATGCCTGGACCGGGCCCAAAGCCAGTCACTATGTCGGTTTTTGTCACCATGTTGTATCTATTATTACCTACTCCGCAGAACAGTTAGTAGGTATTAACACTAGAAGTAAATGTAGTAGTAAACTCGGTGTAGGATCAGACCTGTCGGCGAGATCAACACACTGTCCAGATTGTAACTTTCAACTATGTCCCCATTGCTGCAATGGAATAGAGCACATGTTATGCCTGTCACAACAAGGCGAAGCAAGAGCACACCGATAGTTTGCATCTTGATAAATGCACGTTCCCAAATGTAAACATGCCTCTAAATTTGCTATGTTCATAGAATCTCATGGTGTGGACTTAGGTTTTATTACTGAGACCTGGGCAGATGAGGCATCTGGCACTGATTTGGCCATAGCGGTTCCTAGGGGCGACACCATTTTTAAGCAAAACATAGCGGGGAAAAGGGGAAGTGGGCTAGTATTAATACATCGAAGCAGCTGGAAAAGAACTTTTAATACCCAAACTAATCAACCAATATTAGACTCTGTTCTATTTGCCATTTCAATAGATGATGGCTACTCTTTTAATGGCCACTTCTCTACCGTCTGCCAGGCCCCAGGGCAGGCTTTCTTAATTCAGTGGGGGTGTCCCTGGATATGATATCCCAGTCGGTTGACTTCACTGTATTAGGGGACTTCAACTTACGTCTAAAGGACCCATTAGACAAGGACGCTATACATTTTTTGGACATGATGAGTAGCTTAGGTCTTACTCAGAAAGTAACTGGCAGCACTCACCTAGCACAGCCCTTGTTGGATGGTGTTTTTTCCAACAACAGTGCTCTGAAATGTCTTTCACTGCTCCCTCTCTCCTGGTCCGACCATAAAGCTGTTATGATCTCCCTCTCCCCTGACCAACTGGTATTCCAAAACTCAAGTAATAAATATGCTAGACGGTTCCGTCCATGGAACAAAATCAATTCGATGACTCTTGACAGCTTACTAGGCACAAATCCTCCTAAATTTAGTTACAAGCCCAATATAGCAGTAGTTGCATTTGAGAACTGGCCCCTCAACTCTATCAACCAGGTTTTACCCGCAAAATCTATCACGAACCAAGGAGCTAGACGCTCAGAACCTTGGTTTTTGGAACAGCTCAGACTCCAAAAACAGAACTGTTGCCGATTGGAAAGGAAGTGGAGGTCCAACTATGACTCAAATGACAGATCCTTGTATAAACAAGCTTTATTAGATTATAAACGACCTATACAGGAGGAGAAGACTCGCTATTTCTCCGCAGGTATAAGTACAGCCAAGAATTCATCTAAAGAACTACTTGCGACACTGAAGAAATTAGCCAAACCTCCTGATATAGCCAATACCCCAGAAAGCCAGACATTCTGTGACTCCTTGGCTACTTTTCCCAGGAAAAAAGTGAAATCAGTCTACAGTGGCTTTTCTGCTCTCCGATCTCTTTGTGCACCTGCCCAACTAGTTGAGCCGGTCACCTCTGTCTCAACTGCAGAAGCCAAGGCAACAACCCCAAAATGCACGAAGCTTCCAGAACTAGTATACTTTCCATCACTAACAGTTGAGCATGAAACTGCTACTATCTACTAAATAGGGATCTCCTCTGGACTCCTGCCCCCAAATATCTTTCACCTCCTATCAGGAACAATTTCTCCTCAGCTTGCTCTCATTTTTAATCAAATGGTCCCTTCAAGGAATTTTTCCTATTAAATGGAAACTAACATCAGTTCTTCCCCTAGTGGAGGTGGCCATGATCACAGAGATATCTGAATATATTGAGACAAATGCTTTCCTGGATGCCACTCAGTTTGGTTTCTGGAAACACGACAGCACGGAACTGGCACTAATATCTGCTTTGGAACAGATCAGGCAGACAGTCGATGCAGAGGGTAGCGCAGCAATGGTGCTGCTTGATCTTTCTGCTGCTTTTGACACCGTTAATCACACAAAACTACTGGAATGCCTTGAGAGGATAGGTATCAAAGTGAAAGCCCTATCTCCACTCAGATCTTTTCTCTCTGACCAGAAACAATTTATTGCGCAATCAGAACTTAAGTCACAGAATTTTACACTTCCTGGCCGTAGCCCCTAAGGGCTCATCATTAAGCCCCACCCTTTTTAACATTTATGTGGCCCCATTGGCACAGCTGATCAGATCACTGAGTATCTCAGCAATACCCTATGGTGATGACACCCAAAATGTGGTGTCGGTTACAGGGACACCATCAGATACAGCATCTCAGTTCTACACTTGCTACCATAAAATTGGAGACTGGATGGCAACCAACTGCTTGAAGTTGAACTCCATCAAAACCGAGGTGCTACTCTTCGGAAGCAACACCTCTTTTTAGACCCCTACTCTTTGGCCATCGGAGTTGGGCTTTCTGCCCGCCCCCCAAATAAAGTAAAAAACCTAGGCGTCACCTTCGACTCAAAGCTCACATTTGAAGGTCATGTGAACCAGGTTACCTCAGCTTCTTTCTATATGTTAAAATTACTGAGGAAGATTCTTCCATTCCAGCCCTGGTCCTATCCAGGGCTGAATATTGTGAGCTAAAAAACGGTGATGGATCAAGCCCTGATCTTTTGACTGGGTAGGAGTGTTCTGCTTAATTCAGACACTCTGTCCATCACCACACCCCTTTTTGAATCGTTTTGGCCACCACAAGTGTGGAAGGGTATGCTCAGATGTGAGTCCCTTGCTCACTGCACCATCAGGATTCAAGCAAGCCGGGCCGAAGACGGCTGTAATGCCAGAAACCGGTCCCCGGAAGCTTGTTTCCTTTCCAGTAAAGAATTGGCTTGGTAGTTTGGTCTGCCCTGTTCCCATGATGCACTGGGCCAGGGTCAGACTAATTTGCATGTAGCCAGGTTCTGAACTGGGATGGTGCAGTGAGCTAAAAAACGGTGATGGATCAAGCCCTGATCTTTTGACTGGGTAGGAGTGTTCTGCTTAATTCAGACACTCTGTCCATCACCACACCCCTTTTTGAATCGTTTTGGCCACCACAAGTGAGGAAGGGTATGCTCAGATGTGAGTCCCTTGCTCACTGCACCATCAGGATTCAAGCAAGCCGGGCCGAAGACGGCTGTAATGCCAGAAACCGGTCCCCGGAAGCTTGTTTCCTTTCCAGTAAAGAATTGGCTTGGTAGTTTGGTCTGCCCTGTTCCCATGATGCACTGGGCCAGGGTCAGACTAATTTGCATGTAGCCAGGTTCTGAACTGGGATGGTGCAGTGAGCTAAAAAATGGTGATGGATCAAGCCCTGATCTTTTGACTGGGTAGGAGTGTTCTGCTTAATTCAGACACTCTGTCCATCACCACACCCCTTTTTGAATCGTTTTGGCCACCACAAGTGTGGAAGGGTATGCTCAGATGTGAGTCCCTTGCTCACTGCACCATCAGGATTCAAGCAAGCCCGGCCGAAGACGGCTGTAATGCCAGAAACCGGTCCCCGGAAGCTTGTTTCCTTTCCAGTAAAGAATTGGCTTGGTAGTTTGGTCTGCCCTGTTCCCATGATGCACTGGGCCAGGGTCAGACTAATTTGCATGTAGCCAGGTTCTGAACTGGGATGGTGCAGTGAGCTAAAAAACGGTGATGGATCAAGCCCTGATCTTTTGACTGGGTAGGAGTGTTCTGCTTAATTCAGACACTCTGTCCATCACCACACCCCTTTTTGAATCGTTTTGGCCACCACAAGTGTGGAAGGGTATGCTCAGATGTGAGTCCCTTGCTCACTGCACCATCAGGATTCAAGCAAGCCGGGCCGAAGACGGCTGTAATGCCAGAAACCGGTCCCCGGAAGCTTGTTTCCTTTCCAGTAAAGAATTGGCTTGGTAGTTTGGTCTGCCCTGTTCCCATGATGCACTGGGCCAGGGTCAGACTAATTTGCATGTAGCCAGGTTCTGAACTGGGATGGTGCAGTGAGCTAAAAAACGGTGATGGATCAAGCCCTGATCTTTTGACTGGGTAGGAGTGTTCTGCTTAATTCAGACACTCTGTCCATCACCACACCCCTTTTTGAATTGAATATTGTAACAGCCTGTTCATCAATCTCAGGTCTAAATACCTGATGAAACTTCAAATCGTACAAAATGCTGCTGCCCAGCTTTTGTTAAATGTCCCTAAGCATAAGTCAGCCACCCTGGCTACCCTGGCTACCAGTGAAGAGAAGCTTTGAGTTTAAAGCCTTGTGCATAGTGATGGAGCAAGGATTCGCACGTAAAGCGACTTGCTTGTATTCATGAACCTCGACTAACCCTAATTAATTAATCAACCTGTTTGTCTCATTAAATTGCCCTTTTACAAACACTTTTGGGGAATGCGAGTGAAGCTTGCCTATGCGTTTACTAATCCTAATACGCTTGCTACCTAAGATGGCTGCTGCTACGCGGGAATTTCTACTGCGCATGCGTCGGTCATACTCACGTGACATGACGTACTCGCAGTTCTGGTGGGAATCTGTTCGCATCTGCGCATTAGAGCTAAAATGGCTGCTTTGTGTTCTCACATGTGAAAAGCTTGCAGTCCTGCTTTTGCTATGATGTTCGTTCTGCATTAATCCTAATGCTGTAGTTATTTTAAAGTAATAGGTATAGAGTAGAGATTCATGGTATACAGTGTACTCATTATTTCTGTGTTCTAAAACTGTTTCTATTTACTTTTCATGTATCGTAATCTTTGGGCATGAGGGACGGGAATACTCCATTTTGAAAATCCTTTCTGCGCATGACAGTCCACAGCCAGAGGATGAACTCTGTGTTATTGAACGCAAGCCAGATAGAAGCGCCAGTCAAGATGTGCCTGGGAACTCACGTCTAACCCCACTAAGACGAAGTCAAAAGACTACAATGTATTTATCAATACACTGTCCATTGTTTCGCGAATTGAAGACATCATGTGAACCTGAAATTCGATGGGCGGAAATGAAAATTCTAATGAGGGGCTTGAGAAAGCTCAAATCGTAGGTGGTGTGATGACCTGTCCTATCCCTGTGTCCAATCGAAATTGGGGATCCTTACACTTGCAACATTTGGGGGGTGGTACACTGACCTGAAAAACAGTATAACTAGCCTAGGTTTAGCTAGAGAAATTGTCTGACTTGTCCGAAAAGCTGACCTGTCATTGACCCAACGCACTCAACAGCTGATCGAGAACAGAGGTGCTGCGGAGCACTCTGTCAGACAGACTCACAGTCCCAATCTGGGGTTTGGGAACCTTAAGTGCTGGCGAAGCACTTTGCTGGGGAATTCGATAACCCAATCGGGGTTTTGACTACTAGCTGCAGAGAGGGTGTAGCGCAGGCGTTGCAACTGAACTGCGGGTGCTGGTCTCAACTTTGGTGGTCCTGTCCTGATCCTAATCTGTTTTTTTCTGTCCTGGTTTCCATTCTGAACCTGCTGGCCTACTGGCAACTGCATTCTTTGGGATTCTCCTGTCCTTAACTGACCCATGGCCAGGGTTGGTCTCCACACCGTTCTAGGTAAATATAAATCCGTGAGGAAAACACACTTGCGTCCTTTCCTTGCCTTTCCTGAAACCGTTAAAGTCTTATTTGCACATTGTTCCTTTCCTTACCGTCCCCTTTCTGACAAATAATAAAGTCTTACATTTTAGCTGTTTATTAGCATGTTCCAATTTTCCACATCCTTTAAATCGATTATGAAATACTGTTCATAAAATATAGATGATCCCTTTCTTTGCCTTCTTTTAGCCGAATTAAAGGGGTTGCTCAGAATTATTAGCGTGTTCCATTTTTCTTACCTTCCCTATAGCTACAAGGTTATTTCAAAATTTTCGTCATCATAAATCAAGTTCTTTTCCTTATCTCCCTTTCTAGTGGTACTCAAACTTTGATTCCTAGCTTGTTTCTTATTTTTCCCCTCCTTCAGAAACACCACATCAAGTCTAATTTCTGAAGTTTCTTATTAGCATGTTCCTGTTTCTACCTTCACTTTAGACTCCTAAATGGTTGGAATCATATATTTTTTACATGGTTATACGCTTTTCATGATTTTGGTTATCGATAGTTTGATTGCTGTAAATCTTATGCTTTCTAACCTTGAAGAAAACTAGATAAAGGTTTTCAAAACTTCCTGAATCTGTGGTTATTATAAAGAGTGCACATGTTATAAATGTTTATTTTAGACTGCTTATCTTTTCAGCTAGCTCCCTGATTCATTGTGATCATAATTATCAAACAACACGGATTGGTAAGTCTATGGTAATAGGAATTAATTAGTATTTTGAATTACTGGTAGTATAGTGTAGGTTACCCGATTAATAAATATTGAAAATTGAATTTATGGGCCCAAGTGTGCATATGGTAAAATTATAGTCAGGTGACCTGCGCGCTCTATCAGTAATTTTCTGGTAGCAGAGGCATGGTTAGGGACTAGTTAAGATAGGTAGGTAGGTAAACTGCTGTTAACTGTGAAAATTAAAACTTGCTGCTAAATAAGTGTTGATCGATCAAATGTAAACTGTGTTTTTCTTTTGAAATATTTTGAAATACTTCTTTTATATGCTGCTATATTGATTTATGTATTAACAAAACTCGTCTGTGATTGTTATATGTTGGTCTGGAATCCCCGGGGGCAGAATAGCGAGTGGTAGAATAGAAGCCACATCGCAGTGAGGTCAGTGGCTCGAGGAAAAGTTAGTGCATGGTTGGGCAGAACTGGAAGCACTAATTAGGGTTTTTCTGTATGGATGTATGAATAAATGATAGCAAAGAGTTTGCTGGCAAAACTTCTATTGTGATATAACCTAGTAAGGGTCACACAGAAGGAGTAGCAGGTTCGTCCAAGCTTGATTGTTAGCAAAGGGGTTCGCTGGTGAAACTTTGGCCTTAGTATCCGAAGGAGTAGCAGGTTCTCTAATGCTTGTGTGAAGAGTAGGCAGAAGGGATCTACTCGCAGTATATGAAAAGTAAACAGAAAGCATTTACTTGCAGTGAAACAGCTCTTTTCTTTCTAGACACTCGAGTACAGTGGCAAATGTTTTGCGTTGTGAATTAAAACAGAGCACTTGCACTTTAAATAAAGAATTTAATTTTACGATACCTTGTGAAGGAGGGAGTCAGTTGCGGAGCTGCGCTCATGTCACTCAGTGCCGCGCTGGTATTGGTCGAGACAGCAGGCGTGTAGCATTGTAAAGGAGGGGTGAGCACAGGAGCGTGGGAACTCGTCTCACGAGAAAAACCACGCACTCATTAGTTGAAATTGTTTGAAACCGCACATTTGGTTGGTTGCAGAGAAATAAAAGAGGCGCTAGTATTGGAAGTGATTTTGTAAACAAAGTAATTTGCGAAAAGTATATGTGGTATCCAACTCATCCCGAGACTCGACCTGATCCAAGATATCAAGGTTTTGTGAGAGATCAGTGGACAACAGCTAGAAATAAAATTATGTACGGAAGCAAGAGAAAAATGACCCTTGTAGACAGAGTAAAGAATTATTTCAAGAAAAACAAGCGCATCATAACTAGAGAAGGAGTTATTATTCTACCACCTAACACTCCCGCATCATTTATGTTGTTCGACAGAGGCTACCATGCTTGCGTATGGTTGGAAAATTGGGTGGAATATATTAAAGATGATGGAATTTTAGCATTTCCCTTAGAAGGTACATTTAATGGGAGAATTTTGTTTAATTTGAGGACCCGAATGAATGATTTGCATCCCAGACCTAGACTAACGCAATATGAGGCCTTAGAAGAATGGGAAATAGAGGCTTTTGAGCGAGACAGACCCAGAATTGACAAAGGGTTAGCTACATTTTATCCGAAGGTAAAGAAAGAGACCCGAGAAAAAAGAATGAAAGAATGGAGACAGAACATGATGGTAGAAGGACTGTACCCTGTATTAACAGTAGAAGAGCCAATGGGAGGGAAAAGGACAGAGAAAACAAAACATTTAATGACCACTGGTGATTCAGACGATGATTATCTGGAGGATTTGTTAATGAAGAATCCACCACCTCATAATGAGGAACCTAGATCCCTAAGCATGAGAAACCCATTCCTGAAACCTAATTATGGCGAGGGACCGAGTATGGCAAATCCAAGTGCCCCGAGTTATGGCCCTCCTTTAATTCCGCAGATAGTACATGAAACCTCCATGGATAAGATACTGCAGGATAGAGAACGAGAGGCTTTAGTTAAACAAAAAACAAAAATAATTCAGAAAATCTCCCAATTGAATACCAGTCCTGAAGCTTTGACAATTCCAGTAACTATTGGCCCAGTTGTTCCTTTGTGCGGGGATAAGCAAGCTAGTCCAAAAACTCCAATTATAACCCCATCTGTAGTACAGCCGAGAAAAGAGCGCTTGATAATAGATGATCAGGCATGTGAATGTGAATCTGTGATTTCCTTGATGGATTTACCGATAAGGGAACCAGAAGGGAGTTCACAGAGAAAGAACACTCCTTTTAGCTCAAGAGAAGTTCAAATTAAGTCATCTTCCGGTACCAGAAGTGCTACAGTAGTGACTCCTGAAGAAATCGACAGATGGACCCGAGAATTAGAGAAACCAAATCCTCATCCAAAACCATTATATATATACAAACTGAGAATAGAATTGGAGGAACTAATAGCTGGCAATGTGGGTTTGGACAGACTAAACACCCTTAGTGAAGAGGAATTACTATTCATTTGCAAAAGTATCACCCGTAATACCAGAGTGTACCATGAGAAATTAATGGACACTGCAGCTAGCATGGGAGTAGATATTGGCAGATCTAAAGTGTTGCAAAAACCCTACAGAGCAGAATTCTCAGTCAAAGATTTGGAAAATATGAACGTGTCAGGGAAAAAGGTACAGATAAGAGAATTACTAAATTTATTACAAAAATGGGGAGATTTAGAAAAATGGAAAGCCAGATGGGCAAAGAAAAAGGAGGAAAGTAGATCAAAACAAATGACATCTGAATATGTTTTAAAAGAGACAGAAAAGGTGGAAAAATTATATCCTATGAGAGAAGTGCCAGGTGGAGGATATGTACATGTTCCATGGTCCCGACAGGATATTGTGTCCTTTACAAATGACTTCCCAAAATTGCGAGAAAACCCTGTAGAATGGTACAGACAGGTCGAGAGATTTGTGAAAGTTAAAAAAGGCCTCCTGAAAGATCTAGATGGTTTCTTTGACATTGTAGTTCCCGTAGATTTATGGACAGAATGTAAAATTGCTGTTGATTGGCCTAGTGAAGAATACGCCAGAGACCCAAAGACAGGGGCCCCTTCAGGGGATGTTATGAGGGAGTACAATCAGGTAATGTTGTATTTGAAAGGAAAGTTGCCTGCAAAAGAAACTGATTGGACCCGAATAGATAGAACTACCCAGAATCGAGATGAAACTGTACATTCTTATTATGAACGACTGTTACAGGTGTTTAAAATGTACAGTGGCCTGGATAACATAGAAATGAAAGATATGACCCACTTCATATATCGATTTGTGCTAGGATTAAGGCCTGAGATCTCTCAGTGGATCAAAGATAACAAAATCTGCTGGCAAGCTAAACCAATTGACGAAGCCCTTAAATATGCTAAGTACTGTGAAGATGAGCTGGAACTGGAAAATAAACAAAAAGAATTGAAAGAAAAGGTAATGTGGGCACAAGTAAAATTAGCAGAGCACCAGGAACAGCAGTTAAGCAAAATGACTAATAATCAGAGTCAGGGCCCCGGGAGTGGGGGAAAGCTGAGGGTAAAAATGAGCCGAGAAGAGGCAAGGAAAAAGTTTCCCTGCCACGGGTGCGGAAAGATGGGACACTGGAGGGACGAGTGTAAGGCTGTGCAGAATGGTAATGTGCAAATTAATGATTTAAATCCAGAGACGCAGAATGAGATACCACGGAAGACCCAGCAGCTGGTAAACCAGAATCAGTTGCCTCGTGCACCTAGGCCAAATTATAGGAGCAAACCACAACAGGGTGAAGACACCGAAGTTTGGGAATGAAGGGAGGATAGAAATGCAGCAACTTCACAATTTTCGTTAAATGACACATTCCTCTGTGACGAACCTTACTGACGGTGCCTGAGGGGGGAGGACGAGGAGTGCGTGCTTGGCGTCTCCTTGCCGGTGGACCAGTCAGGGCCATATATTGAAGGAAAGGTTGAAGGAAATGACGTCACCTTTCTGTTGGACACTGGTGCTACACGTTCTACTGTAAGAACAGCAAACGTTCCAAACCTACCCCCTCTCGGGAGAAGCGATCCAAGTAGTGGGCGTTTCTAATAAACTGATTAGTACCCCAGTTACCGAACCAATGGAAATTAAAATAGGGAATTTTAAAGAGATGCATAGATTTGTTGTCTGTGACTCAAGTCCTGTGAACTTATTAGGACGAGATTTGTTGTGCAAAATGAACTGTAACATCTTTTGCACTCCAAATGGTGTTGAAATTCAGACCCCAGATGAAGACGTGATATACAAATTAATGTTAGCAAGACCCGACTCAGAAATTAAAAGACTGACAATACAAGACTTACCTGAAGAGCTCCAACAGACAGTGAAACCGGAGGTATGGGATTTTACTGGAAAAGATGTAGGATTAATGGCAAATGTTGACCCAATTAAAATAGCCATAAAAGAAGATTCAGTCTACCCAAATACTCGACAGTATAAAATGAGTGCAGAAGTAAAGGAAGGGGTTGCTGTAGAAATCAAACGGTTGCTAGAAGCAGGCATTTTGCAAGATGTTTTAAGCAGTCCTTGTAACTCACCGATAATTGGCATAAAGAAACCGAGTGGTAAGTACAGGTCGTACAGGACCTGCGCAAGGTTAATAAAATTGTTGTTCCTTGCTGTCCTGTCGTGCCAAATCCTGCAGTGATACTATACCAAATACCGTGGAATGCTGGATGGTTTACTTATGTCATGCATTCTTTTCAATTCCATTACATCCAGACAGCAAATTTCTTTTCTCATTTGAATTTGACAGCCATGTCTACGTCTGGAATCGTGTTCCTCAGGGGAACACAGAAAGCCCTTCGATCTTTAATCAAATTCTGAAAAAATGCCTTGAAACTCTGATATTGCCCGGAAAATCAGTTCTGGTGCAATATATAGACGACCTCTTGGTGGCGTCTAAAAGCAGGAAAGACTGTGTAATCGACACCATTGCCTTACCGAACCATCTAGGTGAAGGAGGACATAAAGTGTCGCCAGAAAAACTGCAGTTTTGTACCTCTTCAGTAAAATATCTGGGGCACCAAATAGAGAGAGGTATCAGGAAAGATACCACAGAAAGAATTAAAATAATTCTAAACATAGAATTGCCCAACACTCAGAAAGAAATCAGAATGTTTCTTGGGGTTTTTGGATACTGCAGGCAGTGGATTGTGGGATTTGCAGTCCTAGCAAGACCATTGATAAAAATGACAAAGAAAGGAGAAAAAGATCCTGTGGAATGGGATGACGAAAGCATGACTGCTTTTGTAAAATTGCGAGAATGTCTGTGTACAGCTCCTGCATTAGGAATGCCTGACTATTCAAAAGATTTTGCACTTTTCTGTGACACACGAGACAATTGTGCACTTTCAGTCCTGACCCAAATTCATTGGACCCAGTAGCAGCTGGATTACCTGGATGTCTGAAAGCTGTAGCTGCAACGTGCATGAGTGTCGAACAAAGTGAGTCCATTGTTATGGGACATCCAGTAACTGTGTATGTTCCACATTCTGTTGTGATTTTGCTGACAAGAACTAAAACTCCGTATCTCACACCAAGTCGGTTGACTAAGTATGAGAGAATCCTTGTAGGCACAGGAAACGTAACCATTGCTAAGTGTAATATTCTGAATCCAGCTACCTTGCTGCCTAATTCATTCTCAGCAGAAGTGAGAGAAGAAGTTGAACATGACTGCATTGATTTGACCGAGTTTAGTACAAAACGACGCCCAGACATAAAAGAAGAGCCTTTGAATAATGAAGATTATGAGCTGTTTGTAGGCAGGACACGGCGGAGCCAAACGAAAAAGAAAACTGGAAAAAATGTGGTTGTCAGAGGAGGGTGGAAGATGGTGTTATTGTTTACCTGGATGGGATGCCTGTGTTGCCAGGCTGTCTGCTTGCTCCTATGGCTAGGTTGATACATGGAGACACATATTTGGGGAGAAATGCAATGATTCGCATATTTAGACAGGCATGGTTCAACTCGAAATTCAGAAACATAGCAGAGGCACTCTGCCAAAGGTGTCTGATTTGTCAGCAATTTAACCCCGGAAAGAAAACTGTAGTGTTACCAGGAAGGATTGGAAAGGCAGAGGGCCCTTTTATTCGACTACAACTTGACTTTATTCAGTTACCCCCTTGTCGAGGAATGAAATACCTACTTGTCATTGTCTGCCTATTCTCAAAGTGGGTAGAAGCTTACCCCACACGCAGGAATGATAGCCTCACTGTAGCCAAGTTGTTACTTAGGGAACTAATACCCCGGTACGGTTTTCCAGTCACAATTGAATCAGACAGAGGAAGGCATTTCCATAACGAAGTGATAAAACATATTTATGAAGCATTCAAAATCACGCAAAAACTGCACTGTGCATATCGCCCAGAGGCTTCTGGAGTGGTAGAACAGCTGAATGGCACTATCAAATCAAGATTGCCCCTTGTTTTGATGGGACTTAGAAGTATTCCAGACCGGAACACGGGCTTGAGTCCCTATGAGATAATGATGGGAAGAGCAATGCGGCAAGCATGGGTGCCAGGATACAAACTGATAAGCATATCTGATGATTTGGTACTGGCTGACCAAGTGCGTTCTATCTCTCACCAGGTTGGGGAAGACGCTGTCGCCAGACCAACGACTCCAGCACATGACCTGAACCCAGGTGATTGGGTTGTAATAAAGAAACATACTCGGAAAAGTTGCCTTGCACCAAAGTGGGGAAAACCACGACAAGTAATTCAGGTTACCACCACAGCTGTGAAATGTGCAGGGGTACCACGGTGGATCCATGCCAGCAATACGAAGAAAGTGACTGAACCTGAAGAAACTGAAGAAACTGAGGCTGAAGGTTGCACAGCTGAGGGGTTGAGGGGTCCCAAGATATCGGTCCTGAAGTAGCTGAAGAAGAACAACCGAGCTCCAGTCAAGATGATTGGGTCCCAATAATCGACCTGACCATAGATCCTGTGAGAACAAGAAGACAAACCTATTTAGACAGACAGTGGGATAGTGAGGACGAGACAGGTGTAGAGGAAGATACTCAGATCATCGAAATCCAAATCAAATCTGATTCTGAGGAGGACCAGATAGGGAAAGAACAGGTAATTGACACTCCCCCAAGAACTCCTGAGCCAGAAGAGGGACCGATAGAAATTAGGGCAGAGGTTCAAGCGGAAGAAAATCAAAAGTTCGAAGTGCTTGTACAGGACCAGACAGGAATAGACAATTGTGTTCAGGAAGAAGAAAACGATACAGAACAAAGCCAAATCCAACATACCCCTGAACAAGGCCAGTTTAGGGACCAGGCAGAAGAAACCGATACAAGACCTGGACCTAGTAGGATAGGGAGAAATACAGAAGACGAACTGGAAACAAATGTGCCACAACTGACCGAAAATAAAAGAGTGTTCGAAGAAAGACAAGACACAGTGCCAGTTAAAAGAGTCAGAAAAGGAGACGCAGTACCTAGATTTTTAAAAAGATTAAGACTGCGACTAAAGACAATAAACGAAGAACCTGAGCAGATAAATGAAGTCTCGAGTCGACCTGACCCAGCTGTGATAAAAACAAAGAGAAGAGGTGCCCCTATAAAGAGACTGAATAACAAGTATCAGAGTCCTGAATGGACTTACTTTGTATTGGAAGAATTTTAAAATCTGGAAATAAGTGACGAAAGTGGTGAAGAATTAATTATTGACCAGACTGAAGAAGAAGCGAAAGCAACCTGAAAAATTGCCCCGAGTAAGCAAGCTGTACAGAGTTACGAAGAGGGGGTTGAAGCTTCTTTTGAGTCAAAATGTCTGATTCCTCTGTGAATGGGAGACGGAGACGAGGTTGTTTTAAACATGCTGTAAAGTATGTTTATGTAGTATAGCAATAGTACTGATACTTTGGATAGGACTAACAATAGCTATTCCTTCTATGATGAGTAAAGACCCAAACCTGTACCCTACTAATCAATTGCCAAAAGACAGTGAAGAATCACAAACTAGAAATACACCACAAAGAATAGATGCACCAGAAAAGACACATAGCCTTAAACAAACAAAGGTAGTTTTAGAAGCACCAGATGAGGAAGGATTACACTATAACAAAATCAAAAACAAGACCCATTTAAATGTATTTGCAAACCTGTTAGTACATTATGTAGAAGCTATGGAAATAGACAATAGTTATGTTTGTATGAAGCTGCCTACTTCAGTACCTGAAGGCGTGACATGCCACCATCTGCCACTAACCTATGGAATATCTTGTAGTATCCTGACTAGTTTGTTCTATAGAAGAGGACCTTTACAGTATTATTATTCAAACTTTGATGTGATATTTTCTGAACTTCCTGTGCGAAGAAACCTGAACCCTGTACATACGACAAGAGATGTAGCCAAATACATGAGTGAATATTTTCTAACTGTAGGTAAAATGAATATAGATGACGCACACAAAGATAACTTGACCTGTTCATTACATGAAAAAGAGAAAATGTTTCTAAATATGGTAGAGAAAAGAAGAGAAAGTTTCCAAAAGAAAGCAAAAGACAAGAATCAGAAAACCCCTAAATGGGCTGAAAGCATAGGGAGCACCTCAAATGGTGGGGCTAATGCTGCTATGTTGCTGGATTTCGAAAAAAGGGGAAACTTTGTCTTCAAAGAGAAAGAACGAGTTATTATAACTATATATTCATTGGTTCCAGTGAATGTGAACACAATTACAAGGTAATTTGGGGTTGGGGTTTCAAAGATGGTTCAGAACCTGTGTTTCCCGGAATTTATTATATATGTGGGAACAAGGCTTATTTCAAATTGCCTGACCATTGGTACGGGAGCTGTTATTTTGGTATTGTCTTCCCAAAGATATACCATGTGGGGGAAATCACTGGAAGCACTGAAGGAACTAATGAATTAGTACGTAGTAAAAGAGAAAGTGTTGGTGAAATAGTAGGTGATATTTTTAGTGCATTGATACCTACAGTGGGAGTGGCTCTGAATACACACAGAATTTGCAAAGTAGTAGTAGTAGATCGGTTATCAACTGACACTGCTGGAGGTTTCCTGATGGTCAATACCGAATTGGTTGCGGTCAGATCTATGGTTTCACAAATTCGACTTGGCCTTGACACGTTATTGGCAAAAGAGGGGGGAGTCTGCAGAATGTTGAAAGCGCAACATTGTTGCACTTACATACCAGACAAAAGTGTTGAAATTAAAGGGTATGTGAGAAACATTACAAATTTGGAAAAAGAGCTTAAACCACTGGAGGTTGATAGTGCATGGAAGAGGCTTTCTGATGGTCTCTCCGCTGTAGGTAGTTGGTTTTCTAACCTAGGTAAGAGTCTTGTGAGTAAAATACTGATGCCAATAGCGGGAATAGGTCTATTAGTGTTTATAATATAATTTGCTGCAAATGTCGAAAAAACAAAAAGAAATATACTGTGAATAGGCGAGGAGTGAAAAGTAATGTTGATGAGCTCGAATTAGAAGAATTGAATAATCAGATTTACAAAAGGGTGAAAAATTCTCCTCCTAATAAAGATACTGAGAAAAAGTTAAACAGAAAGTTTGAAGAGATTGAACTGGGTGAGATGTGAAAAGTTAGCATGTGGTTCCATTAATTGTGATGATATAAAAGATCATCAAAGAGGGGATTGATGGAGCAAGGATTCGCACGTAAAGCGACTTGCTTGTATTCATGAACCTCGACTAACCCTAATTAATTAATCAACCTGTTTGTCTTATTAAATTGCCCTTTACAAACACTTTTGGGGTGTCCGAGTGAAGCTAGCCTATGCGTTTACTAATCCTAATATGCTTGCTACCTAAGATGGCTGCTGCTACGCGGGAATTTCTACTGCGCATGCGTCGGTCATACTCATGTGACGTGACGTACTCGCAGTTCTGGTGGGAATCTGTTCGCATCTGCGCATTAGAGCTAAAATGTCTGCTTTGTGTTCTCACATGCGGAAAGCTTGCAGTGCTGCTTTTGCTATGATGTTCGTTCTGCATTAATCCTAATACTGTAGTTATTATAAAGTCATGGGTATAGAGTAGAGATTCATGGTATACAGTGCACTCATTATTTCTGTGTTCTAAAACTGTTTCTATTTACTTTTCATGTATCGTAATCTTTGGGCATGAGGGACGGGAATACTCCATTTTGAAAATCCTTTCTGCGCATGACAGTCCACAGCCAGAGTATGAACTCTGTGTTATTGAATGCAAGCCAGATAGAAGCACCAGCCTAGATGCGCCTAAGAACTCACGTCTAACCCCACTAAGAAGAAGTCAAAAGACTACAATGTATTTATCAATAGCGCAGGCGTTACAACTGAACTGCGGGTGCTAGTTTCAACTTTGGTGGTCCTGTCCTGATCCTAATCTGGTTTTCCTGTCCTGGTTTCCATTCTGCACCTGCTGGCCTACTGGCAACTGCATTCTTTGGGGTTCTCCTGTCCTTAACTGACCCGTGGCCAGGGTTGGTCTCCACACTGTTCTAGGTAAATATAAATCCGTGAGGAAAACACACTTGCATCCTTTCCTTGCCTTTCCTGAAACCGCTAAAGTCTTATTTGCGCATTGTTCCTTTCCTTACCCTCCCCGATCTGACAAATAATAAAGTCTTACATTTTAGCTGTTTATTAGCATGTTCCAATTTTCCACATCCTTTAAATCGATTACGAAATACTGTTCATAAAATATAGATGATCCCTTTCTTTACCCTCTTTTAGCCGAATTAAAGGGGTTGCTCAGAATTATTAGCGTGTTCCATTTTTCTTACCTTCCCTATAGCTACATGGTTATTTCAAAATTTTCGTCATCATAAATCAAGTTCTTTTCCTTATCTCCCTTTCTAGTGGTACTCAAACTTTGATTCCTAGCTTGTTCCTTATTTTACCCCTCCTTCAGAAACACCACATCAAGTCTAATTTCTGAAGTTTCTTATCAGCATGGTCCTGTTTCTACCTTCCCTTTAGACTCCTAAATGGTTGGAATCATATATTTTTTACATGGTTATACGCTTTTCATGATTTTGGTTATCGATAGTTTGATTGCTGTAAACCGTATGCTTTCTAACCTTGAAGAGAACTAGATAAAGGTTTTCAAAACTTCCTGAGTCTGTGGGTATTATAAAGAGTGCAAATGTTATAAATGTTTATTTTAGACTGCTTATCTTTTCAGCTAGCTCCCTGATCCATTGTGATCATAGTTATCAAACAACACGGATTGGTAAGTCTATGGTAATAGGAATTATTTAGTATTTTGAATTATTGGTAGTAGAGAGTAGGTTACCCGATTAATAAATATGGAAAATTGAATTTATGGTCCCAAGTGTGCATATGGTAAAATTATAGTCGGGTGACCTGCGCGCTCTATCACAGCATTTAAAGCATCTCACGATATAGGGCAGGTCTTTCAAGCAAAATTTTCACCTATATGTTCTTGTACGTCAGCTACACTCAGCTCAATAGCACAATCTAATTATTCCTAGGTTCAAGAAAAGACCTTGGGGAGGTAGAACCTTTTTGGTTGGGACAACTAGACTCTGGAACTCTCTTCCCCAGAGATTGAAGGACGCAACTCACCTGTTGGTATTCATGAAGGCACTGAAGACATGGTTGTTTAACCTCTAACCATGTATCAAGATCTTACGATGTCTGTTTCTTCTGAGGATCTACCGCATTGACACCATCAGGTAACTGGTTTGCGCTTTATAAATCTCTAAAAAAAAAAAAAAACATCACTATGCAGTAACACTTCCCAGACCAGTACACCCTTCTATAAAACATTGACTGTCTCTTTGCCTTTGACTGTTGGCTAGATTTGAGCAACATTAATAATATGAGCATACATACATGCATAGTGCATACACAATAGATTTGTTGTAGGAAAGCAGAGTGATAATCTGGAGTGTGCATTCTTTCTGATAGACAAGATGATGTGAAGGGTTTCAAGGCAGGACGTATCTTGACCCTGTATTGGGTTATGGTTAGTGGGGGAGGGATAAATGGAGGAAGAAGAGAAGGTTAGCTTTAAAGATAAGGCTATATGGTCCAAAGGTTTTGAAGCCCTTATGTTTAGGTATGGAATTTGTGTTAAGTAGAGGTGTGCTACATTTCCATTGTGGAAATTGACTTATATTCACCAAATCTACCAGAAACTATATGAAATACAGTCCAGCATTTAGCACTATTTTTTTGCCCAGAATTCATCCTCTGGTTCTTTTTTTAATGCAAGGACTCACTTTGCTCTACAAATGAAAATTGCTGATTTGAAAAATAGCAGCTTGTGTTCTGTTCCTTCATCTTATTCCCATGCAACTATGATAGGTGTTTTACCCAAATTCATGGTTTAATGGCACTCACTTGGGACATTTTTCATAACCTGTGTAATGTAAAATGGCAGACATTCCACAAGATTATACTGCCATAACCAAAATGTCTCCAAGGCCAAGTGTTATACAGTGAGTTGCCAAAAGTAATTAGAAGGACAATGTTGTCCTCAACTGGGATAAAAGGGATTCAAAAGGGTTCAAATAAGTCACATTTTGTTAATGGCCACTCTATGGGCACTTACATCCAAATTCTGTTTTATTGATTCTTTTCTACTTGCGCCGGGACACTCCTGGGAGTAGCTGTGTGCTTTATAAGTGCCATAGAATATAAAATAACATAACATAACTTGTCTGTACCTCTGTCATATGTTCCCTGATAGCCTCCAATAACCTTTTCAACTTATCGGCCATTATCAACTCATAAACTTTGTTTTTTATTTCTTTGTCTTCATTCATCCTTACAACTTGTTCCAGAGAGCCTCATTCTTTCAGTGTTTCCTCATCTTATTCACTTCAATTCTCTTTAATGTCCTCCTCTACTTTTTCAACTTCCTTCTAAATTCCTTTATCCCTTTCCTCTGGTTTCCTTTTACTTTCCCTCTTGTGCTCTACCTTTCCTGTTTCCCTTTACAAAGAGAGCAAGACTCTGAAACTGATGCTTGCTTTCAAAGACTTACGGTACAAAAGGGGGTGGTGATGGACGGAGCATCTGAACCAATCAAACACTCACACCCAGTCAAAAGATCTGGGTTTGATCCATCACCGTTCTATAGCCCACTCTGCCACCCCAGTTCAGACATGGCTATATGCAAATCAGTCTGACCCTGTGCCTCATGGGAACAGTCCAGCCCGAACTGCCAAGCCATGCCTTCCCTGGACCGGAAACAAGCTTCAGAGGACCGGTTTCTGGCATTACAGACGTCTTCAGCCCGGCTTGCTTGAATCCAGTGGCAAAGTGAGCAAGGGACTCACGTCTGAGCATACCCTGCCACACTTATGGCCGCTAAAGCGGTTCAAAGACTGCCATTTCATTGTTTTAAGTAAGTTCAACTTGGACAGGTAAAAAAATGCCACCAAAAATTGTTATACCTCACTTTCCAAGAACACCCAGAAATCATCACCCTAGATACCTGTTGGACTTGTCATTTTTTGGGGGTTGTCTTTCCCTAGACTTTTTGCCCTTTACCTCCTGTTTTTGCTGATTCTTTTTTTGGGCCTTAGGACCCTGAGCACTTTACCACGGCTAACCAGTGCTAAAGTGCTTGTGCTTCTCCCTTAAACATATTGGAATTGGTGTATTCCTGATTGATATATTTGATTTACTATTAAGTCCTTTGTAAAGTGGTATAACATATACCCAGGACCTGGAAGTCAAATACTACTAGTGCGCCTGCAACACTGATTGTGCCAACCCACATAAGTTGCCTTTCAAACCTGTTTCAGGCCAACCATTCCAGTGTCTATGTATGCATTTTACTGACACTTTGACTTGGCATTTAAAACTACCTGCCAAGCCTCAAATCAACCGTTTATTGCGTATAAGTCTCCCCTAATGTAGGCCCTAAATACTAGGGTGAGGCCTACCCCTCTCATAGGCTAGCATTAGTAATTACTTAATATATTTTTAAGCTGTAATTCCTGATCAGAGAGAAGTAACGTTTTAATGTTTAATTTCTTTGGAATGGTAATGATAAACCCTCTTCACTGGTGAAGTTGGATTTTACATTACTGTTTTAAATTGGCACTTTTGGAATGTAGATATTTCTTTGCACTTTCTGCTCTGAGTGCCTGTCTCCAATACACCTGTGGGGTCGGTAACAGCTACACTTTGTGCATTCCTCTAGATAGCCGCAACACAGGAAGGATAGGTGTGTCTGAGTGCCCATCTAAATACATCTGCATTCTGATGGCATTGCCTGGGCAGGATGGTAGGCAGGGGCTAACACTTCACCTGAATAGGCAATGTCCGTTCACCACAAAAAGGACAGATTACCCCCACACTAAGAGCCTGGAAGACAGGACTGGGTTGAAAGGGATACATGTGCACTTCAAAGAGCTACTTTGAAGTCACCCCCACATCAAAGGCACTTTTGGGTATAAGAACTGGGTCTCTTACACCCTAAAATAAGACACTACTGACATTGTAACTGAAGCTCTGTTGTACTGCTTAAAGGACTCAACTGGACTACTGATCTGGAAGGCCTGCTTTACTCTCTCCTTAAGTAGAGATTGACTCTGCCTTCATTTCAAGTGATCTCCAAGGGCAGGTTGGCTTGCTCTCTGTTGCTTGAGACTTAAGGATATCAAAGTCTCTACCCATGCTCCTGTACATGGCTCACTGGAGGAGGGACAGATACTTGCAACATGGATTTTGATGCCTCTACTGTCTGCATGTAGCAGAACCAGTACATCAAGCCGGTTGCTGCAGTAAAAATAGGCGCATTGCAACTGAACCAGCACTATGCCTCCAGAGATTGATGCATTGGACAGCGTATAGCTCAAGTTGTAACTGTACCAGCACCTGTGACTAGGGTTGTATCTGCACACCCATTGGAGATTTGCACACCTGCTACTTCTATTAATGTACTTCCCAGAACAGCAATTCAATGAGCTGTTGGAGGAATATCAAAAACACTGTTTATCTTGACATCACAGAATTCACAAATTGTCACTTGGACACCACTGCAAACGGTTCAGTCATTAAGAGAAGGGAGAAGGATTTACCTTACAACACCAATGAAACAGTGTGTGATGAATTTCAAAGATGGTATTTTTCCCCTATGGTTTGAAGAATTGGCAGGGTATAAAAAGACAGAGTTAGGTTGTCATTATACAACAGTCAGAGAACCGCTAAATCTCCGGAGATTAAAAATAAAATTAGAAGAAATAATCAAACATTGTTTGGAATGTAATTGATTAAATCAATCAGAAGAGAAATAATTGATATATGTGTACAGAAATTGCCAGATGTGATGCTGTCGCACGTGAGAAGTTGAGAGATATGGCTAGAAAATATGATGTTGATATTTCAAAAAGAGCGCCATTTCAGAAATGTTTCAGAGTACAATGAGATGTTGAATCTATTGAGACAATGCATTCAACAGGAATGAGATTGCACATCACAGAATTCATAAAATGTATTAATAGATTGGGGTGATTTCGAGAAATTGGAAAATAAATGGGCAAAGAGAAAAAGAAGCAATCAGTGGAGTCTAAGGCAGGTCCAGAGAAGCTTCGGTATATTCTTTGAGGGAAATACCAGGAGTGGCATGTGTCCTTGTGCCATGGAGCAAAGGAGATCTTGCAGCATTTACAAATAATGTTCCTAAATTGAGAGACAAACCTGTGCAGTGGTACACACAGGTTGACAGATTTGCTAACATCTTAAAAGTACTGTGGATTGATTTGAATACATTTTTTGAGATTGTGGTGCCGAATGTTTTAATGTTTAAGTGTAAGGTTGCAGTATAATGACCTTGTGCAGAGCTGACAAGAGAGGCTCGCACTAATGCACTATCTCCTGAGGTTGTGGAAAAGTATGAAGCAGTGATTACATTTCTGAAAGGTAAAGTTCCTCCAAATGATCTTTCACAAGAGCCAAAAGGGTCAGTTCACGATTACTTCAGGTGTTTCAACTGCACAGTGGAAGGGAGTATCCTGATCCTAGTGATATGGTATTTTTGTGTCTCAGTTTGTTATTGGGTTAAGACTAGTGATTAGTACTCATATACAATAGAGTGTGATTTTCTGGCATTCAAAGTTGTTGGATAAAATGCTGAGATACGTGAAGTATTGCAGTAATGAACAAGAAATGAAGCAGAATACAATTAAAGAAGAATTTATGTTGGCCCAGACAAAGATTCCTCTGAAAGGTTCCCAGAATCAGAGTCAGTCTTTTGCAGGAAATGCTGGTGGTATGCAAGGTATTGGTTTACAAGCTTTAGTACAAGGTATGCAAGGAGCTGTTGTTGCACACGGTAGAGGTGTTCCGGTTGATCCGAATTCTGGTGTAGACATTGCGGCACTGATGTCTTGTCCCCTTTGTAATAAAATCAGGCACTGGAAGGGGAAGTGTAGACTTAATCCAAATATAATTAATGGAAATGTTGAAATACATGAATAAAATTAGATGCAGTTGCAGAATGTACCAGTTCAGCAGATGCAAATGCTGATGCAAAAATAGGTACCAATGAAGCAGGTTCCACAATTCCACATGAACCCACAGAATAATGGAAACCCCAGATTCAATCTAAATCAGATACTGTCGTGTATTTCTATAGGTTCTGAATCGATCCCCCTATTCCTGACCATATTCTGGTTAACCTACCTAGCTAGTTAACTAACAGTCAGCCCATGAGGCAAGAAATCCCCCATGATGCAGATACCGTTATCTGACGCAGTCACACTACGGCACAGGAACGTGTTATCTGATTAGGTCATAACGCTTGAGATCTAATTAGACAAGCGACATTCCTCCAGCCCCTGATAAGGCATACGACGTTCTCATAACAAATCAAACCTATGACAACCTGGATAATCCGTGCGGCCATTGTTTTGATTTCACAGAGAACTTTAGTAAAGAATGTGCTAACGAGCAAGTCGTATGACATCTTTATTGACGTACCTATGTCCATCCTTACGTCAATCCCGGCACCTTTAAGGTATAAATATTGCCGACCTTGCCCTATGCAAACACACGCGTGGTGACAAGACGGAGCAGCCATACTTGCCGAAGCAGAGAGCAGAAGCAGACCCCGCAGGCAACAGCCCCGCCTTCCTGACGCGCTGAGAGACGCGCTGCTATCTCAAGCCGAGAGACCCAGCACCGGCGCTTCCGGGCAGCCCTCGCAGGCAGCCTGGAATATCGAGAGCAGAGAAAGAGATACCATTCCTCATTCATCCTAAATTCCAGGTACAGAACTGAATAACCCCTCCTAGAGAATTCTTTAGTTATTCACTTGGCAAAAACAAACTTAACTTAAACTGTAACTTTCTATTCCCGCCCACGCATTAGACTTAGGTCAGGTACACGGGGTAGGCGTATTTAGAAACACCAGTTGAGTACGTTTAGTCAAATGTATATGTGTATGTAAATATATTTTAATCATTTTAAACATCATATGGCTCAGAAACCATATCAATGTTTTTACAGTATTATTTTATACTATTGCTTTTAATGTATGCACTTTACTTAACTATAAGTATCGCAATAATATCGATCCATTTCTCTTGTACGAGAAAAGAGACTGATCAATAAATAACATCTTTTATTGAACACGCCCGTCTCTTCCTTTTCTCTACATTCTGATGAGACTAAGAATGCACGTACTGACTGAGTAAAATAATTGCCTTGTGCTCACACGACTCTTGAGATTGACTCTTGATTAGGGGAGAGCAAAGTTGTCATGTTCTATGGTTGTCAGAAACTAAATCCCTTCTTGTCTAATCAGGGGAGTTAATCCTTCCTTGAACATTCGAGAAAGTTTCTAGCGAACTCTGAGCTTAGCTGGCAAACCCAAAAATTAAGTCTAGTATCGACAGTAGTAGACCTAGTTAACGTCTGGCCTAGGCCTTTACTGCTGTAGGTACTATTCCAATGCGCAGAGCCTATTGGGAAAATAGGAGCTACACTACATGGCGCCCAACGCGTTTGGAAAGGGCGATAAAACTAACGTAAGACATTTAGAGTAACTCAGTCGTGCTTTCTCACTCAGACCCCTTTTCCCAAATACTCCAAAGACGTCTGGAGTGGGTGAAAGGTTATAATATCCTCCAAAACCTCGCAGGAGGGAACTCCTATATATGGTTCTTGGTCTAAGTCAACGTTGAAGGATACACTGTTCCAAAATATTGTGCATCTAATCTCTGTTTCCATAAAGAAACCTGATCTGCAAATAAACATAATACCATCCTGTCAGCAAAATGGACAGCGATGAAGAACGAGAGGTTACTAGATTAGCTACTGAAATAGCAGATGCTGATGCTACCATGCAAGCAGCAGACGCGGATATAATACTCATTCCGGTCGCCAAAAGGAGATCTATAACCTTAAAACTTATAGAAAATGGACTGACACCTAGAGGTGGCACAGTCATATTCGTAATCGAGGCACACGAATATCGGCAGACAGAGGTATACTATACATGGATACATTTTCCAGCAGCTAATACTATAACAAAGTACTTCCACTATTACAAAGTAGAGGAACCTCCTAATGAGTACACTCCTTTCGAGGAGGTGGAAGTACCACTCAAATTCCAAGAGCATTTGCTCTTATTTGATGGCACCCTAAAACATAATAATCACATTACAAGGCTCGGTCCTTTAGGAAGACCAGGAGCAACGTGGCCGGTCTTAGCCGGATACACACCATATCCAGACATCGAAAGAATGCCTGCAGCAGAGCTGTTAATACAGCTAAAACAACTACTAAAAATTCACAGACAATTAGTTCAGTATGTAATGCGGACTTCAACAATTCAGCCAGCGATTAAACTTCCACAGCTGACCCCTCACCAGGGGAACACAAATAAAATTACACCACAGAACATCCAATCCTGCCTAGGTAAAGTTCCAGCTAAACGGGAACAGATACCATTCTGGTTGGCACAGAAAATTACCCAAATAGAGGCGGTGTTTCCTGACACCACCCCACTGGAAAAACACAGGATTCTGACTATATGTCTCCCAATGGGAATCGCACCACACATTGAGGACTGTGACACTTGGGGTACAGTCTTTGCTTCCATCTACACAAAAACGCACGGTGTTCCATCCATTTCGGTAATACCAGATGTGCTAAAACAAATTCAAGATGAATACGGTCCAGAACCTGCTTTAACTCTTGGTATGAAATTACTAAAAGACTTCAAGCAGGTCTCGGCTATATTACTAGCCAACATAAAGGGTGAAGCAGCAAACGTGGCGATCCGCCAGAGGTTAAAAGAGACAGATATAGCAGACCAACCAGCTGAAATTGCCAGAATCATAGAAAAATCCTATGAAGAACTAGGCAGAGATAGTCTAGGTGGAATACCAGTAAAACCGCAACTGACTACAAGTCCAGAAAAAATGTTTTTTAATAATAATAATAATTCACCAAAAAAGAACTGGGATGGAAACAAACAATCCAATCCTAAAGAAAAGAAATTCCAGTCCAGAGGAAGGTCTCCTAGGCGAAGAGAGAAATCTCCAAACCCGAGACAAAGGTCACCTCAGAGTGAACCCTCTGGGAATAGATATAACCTTAGAAATAGGGATAATATTAAAAAACCTGATAGATATCAAGACATTGATACCGTCCCTCTCAATCTTTTCAGAATTCCTCGCAGAAATCGGAAAGAAGAGGACGATCAGAAGAGCACGCCAAGTCCAAAGACAAGGAACCTGCTCAACTGAAAAAGAAATCACAATTTCCAAAAAAGAAGGTAGCCAGTATCAAGGTAGTTAACAATGCCGAGAATACTGAGGACACAATTGAAAAACGGAGGGTGGGCTCAGACAATGCTAGACAGCGCAGCAGAGGTGAGCATAGCTCGCAAAGTCCTTATGAATCATCTGGAGACAGTGGACACGAATGAATACCTTCAAGTGGAAACTGCAGATACCAGAGTTAGCAAGCCCCACAAAATATACGAGATAACATTACGTATAGAGGGAGATAAGACTAGGAAAATAAGGGGACTATTTTGGGATAACCTCTCAAAGGGTTATGACATACTTCTAGCTGAAAAAGACTGGCCACCAGAGTTTGTCAGGGAGTGCCCTCATGGCGAAGAAGTAATTATGCCTGCCTTCTCGAATCAAATCCCGATTCATAAAAAATACACACTTGCTAGAAAGTGGGCAGTGGCCTTAGCACCTGCTTTATATAAAAATCATGTAGGATGGGATGAGGATTCTCCTCCTCACAAAATCCAGTTAAAATCACAACCAACTGCACAAAGGCAGTACCCAATTAAGCAAGAAGCTAAAAAACAAGTAAATGAAATACTAGATCAGCTAGAATACCAGGGGGTGATTGAAACTTGCACCTCACAAATGAACAATCCTTTGTTTCCGGTCTCCAAACCAGACAATTCGTACCGTCTAGTTTTGGATTACCGACACCTTAACACATGTTGCAAAACTTTTGCAGTGCAAAACTCACACAGTGCTGCACTAATGAATAACATAGTGCGCAAAAAATACAAAACTACCTTGGACATCTCCAATGGATTCTTTTGTCAAAACATAGCACCAGAAAGCAGATATTTAACTGCATTCTCAGTAAATGGCACTCAAAAACAATTCTGTCGGTTAGCCCAGGGGTACAAGAATAGCCCGGGGGTATTCTCAGCGAGAGTAACAGAATTACTACAACAATATGATGATGAAGCATTATCTTATGTCGATGACATTTACTTAACAGATGATGACTTGGAAACTCACTTGAAAAGAGTGAACACCATAATACTTGGTTTCGCTGCAGAGGGTTACAAATTCAACTTCAAAAAATCCAGAATTGCCCATCTGACAGTCCTATTCTTAGGATATGAGTTATCAAGTGAAGGCAAAAGCCTGGCAGACAATTTCCTAGAGAAATGTGCCGTAATCCAAGCTCCTAAAACACTAAAAAACCTACAGTCAATTCTAGGCTTCCTAAATTTCGGAAGAACATACATTGCAAATTACGCAGAAAGGGTCAAACCCCTTTACGATCTAATTAAACCAGACTTTAAAAGATCCAGTTGGACTCAAACACACACAGAAATTTTGAGATCCTTACAAACAGACATGCTAATTAAAACGAAATTAGAAACCCGTGATAATACACGCAACCTTGTGATCCGAGTCATCCCAGGGAGATGCGGATTCACATACCTGACCTCTAATGAGGGAGAAAAGGTACCAATTGCATTCAAATCACACTTGTACACAAAAGCTGAACAGAGATTAAGCAACAAAGGAAAAATTGTTCAAGCAGTTCAAACCGCAATAGCTAGAGAAAAAGACATAGCTGACGGTAGACATATCACAGTCAGAACAGCTGAATCAGCCTTTGAAGCATTAACAACACCGTGTAATTTACCAACAACAACATTGGATCCAGAATGGTTACAATGGGTAAATTCAATCACAACGGACAAAGTATACTACTTCTTTGATCCAGAACTAGAAGAATTAAAAAATCTAAAATATGAAAAAACGTATCCTCTGCCAATCGACATTCTGCCTCTACGACATTACGCCTGTGTAATCTATACAGACGGACATGCTCAACCCTCCGTTTGGGGAGAACATGCATACAATCCCACATGTGAGATCACAAAAGAAGTGTGGCGCGGAGGTAAACTAAGACCTCTATTAACAAAATCACACTCAGTAGAAACAAATTCAGAAATGCAAACTGAAATAATAGCTTTGAAAATGGCGCTAGATAATGCGGATCGCGAATTCCCGACACTTATAGTGTCAGATTCATATTTCTGCGTCAAAGCATATAACAAGGATTTGCAGACATGGATTCAGAACGGTTACAAAGATGACACAGGTGCACCAATAAAGCAGAGACTTCTCTGGGAACAAGTAGCTCTTTTGAAGAAAGAACTACCAAAGACTCACGTGACTCACTCACTGAGTCATCAACGTGATGGCGTTCACGTTGTAGGGAATTCATTGGCTGAAACAGTTGCAGCGGCAGCCAGTAAACCGGCTCCCGTAGATCGAAAAAAGCGTACATTAAAATACATTGACGGTGAAACATTGCTGGCGGTGAAAACGTCATCAAAAGGCGACTGCTCAGCGTTACCGATCAACTATCCACTCAATTATACATACATAATCGATGCGAACTCCGTCCCTTTTGCTCGAATCCCTGGAGTGGGGGATAGAGTGATTCCAAACAAGGACAGGAGAAACTTGTTAATCGCAGACGCACATATGGGTGAGGGTCTTGGACACCTTAAATTAAAAGATTCTCTGGAAGATTTACAATCACGGTACTGGTGGCCAGGCATGAGCCTCCATCTTACCATCTTTGTAAAAAACTGCCCAAACTGCAACAGAGATCGCAGTGGGGAGAGAAGCAGTTTAATACCTCGCCGTATCAAGGCAGATAAGGTTACCAGCAAAAAGAATGGCTTGCGATTAACATATACAGGCTAGTTCCCACTTATAATGTAGATCCACAGCACTCAGCTGACGTCCGGACTGTTATACAAGATTTGCGAGTCTAAATGGCATATACGCTAAGAGCATGCTACGTTCGACCATTTTTTTTTCTTTTTCTCAGGCAATCCAGCCTGGGGGGGGAAAGAATGGCCAAATGAGCACAGCCCAGCGGGAATCTTCTCACTTCCTTCCTGAGGGTATGGGATGGTGTAAAGAAAAAACCAAGACAGAAAGCAATCTATAATAGAAAGGATATTAGGTTCGGGAGCTGGGTGGGTCAAACATCTAATAAGTGTCCAACGTAGTCTAAATAACTTGCCAAGAAATTCTCTGAAGGGATTCAGTCCGTACGAATTATTATTCGGAACTAGGATGTTGATCTCTGACCTTGATAGTCAGACTTCAGTGGTAACAGAAAAAAGCTTTGATGTCAAAGACCGTTTGGCTATTTTGCAGGACTTAAACAAAACAAGAAAAGACCTGAGCAACATACAGTTGAAACAACAGCCAACAACCACTGAAGAATCACCACCTGTCCCAGCAAGACCTGTCTGGATTCCAAAAGTCGGGGATCTAGTCAGGGAGAAGATCGCGGTAAAGAAGGAATTTGGGCCTTCTTACAGAAAAGCAGTTCCTGTCTTGTCTGTCAACGGGACAAGATCAGTTGTACTACCGCCACTTGCTGGAAAAAAGGAGAACCGAGTTGTATCCATCGACCTGGTAAAACCACAACATGTGGCCAATAACAAACAGTAGGCCAAGTGGACTCCCAATAAGTAGCAGAACACCAAGGTTTGCTACCAGTACAGAGGTCCTAACAAAGAGGCTCATCACATTCGAAACGCCTACAGAAGAACAACAAGGACTATGCAACAATGCAATAGAACTTAGACCTCTGAAAACCCAAATAAAGACATTTAGCAGAGACACACCAATCTATACTGAAGTACCAAGTGAAAATGCAAAAAACAAAAATCCTGAACCAATTGGAACAATTGACAGAACTGCATCCGGTTACTTCATCAACTTCGATGATTCCTCTGAAGGCTTCAGCGAACAAAAGACACAGCCATCATCAAAATCCTTTAAAGACAAAGCGAAGGAACTTTTGAAACAACTAAAAGAAACATATCTGATTTCTCCATGGATTGAATTTTGGGTGGGTTTTGGTGCATTTATCCTCATACTTTGGCTCATCATGGTATTTACTTTGGGACGCTTCATTGAGGGAAAATATGCTAAAATGGACACAGCAAGTCAGAACATCAACTTGGTCCTCAAACCACACACATCTTCACACGTCGAGAAAAGAGAACTTTCTCCAGAACTTTCTTCAGCCAACTTCACAGCCAATCCGATACCTGGTGGGGTAGCCTGGGACAACACTGACTATGAAATTTATGGTCCGGTCGAGATCCTGAAATATCCACACCAAATTAAGATCTCTTTGAGTGACTTTGCAAAACCAAACTCATTTGCTGATGATTGGGACTTTGAAAGTATAAACAATATGATGTCTGACTTAGTAATGTCTGCTAAATTTACAAAACATGATTATTTGCAAGGTTCTACAAATTATGATAGTATGTATTGCTATAACCACTATGGTAACCATTTCTTGCATAAATCTGCACAACCTAGAAATGTTTTAAATTTTAATCAATGGGAACATTGTGCTACTCCTCCAAAAGGGAGCTCTAGAACCGTTTATGACAAATATTCATACTTTCAAGGTTTTAACACTAGTAATGCTGAAACATTTTATTATAAATTATCAAACAAGACAGGGACCAAAACCATGATAACCAACACAAAATTGATTTATTCTGATTCATTCTTTGAAAAAATGAATACTTTTGGATTCGATTATTGGGACAAAAATGTTGATTTGAAAAGTGTTTGGGGCACAAAAGAATGGCAAGTACAGGGTTTAGAAGCTTTGTTTAGAGCCTGCATGATCCCAGAACAAATGATATTTTTAAATGACACTGTTCAACAAACCACCTGTCTTGGCTTAGCCAAAATCAAAGATTTAAATAACCCGTCTATTCCAAAGCCAACAATGTTTAGCAATAACTCTGATACAGATGAAGGAATAGACATAAACCATATACTTAACCAAAACAGAACAAATCCTGATTGGAAACAATGGTTGATCTGGCCCACAGATACAAATAACTGTCAAGATAGATTCCTGAATAAAACACAGGGTTTCAAAATGACCAGGCCAGACCCTAGATATCCCCAAAGACATCACCCAGGGATAATAACAACCTACAGTGTGGGCAAATTATGCCTTCAATGGCTACAAACTTCCACACTGCCTGAAATTAAGCAACACCTAACTTTACTTACTGATGGTGCTGACTTGCGTGATTTCATAATGGGACCACGCAAACAGCGTCAAAAGCGTTTCATAGCAGCCTCTGTATATGCAGCATACAATGAGGCCTGGAAGGTTACTCAAATTGAAACAGCAGAGAGAATACGTGAAATTGATCGTATTAATTTGGAAAAATCACTTTCTGTAGTGGACAATGGGTTAATGACTCTGTCCTCCAGAATTTTTTCATTGGACAGCATTGTGTCTTCAGCAATCGATATATTATCGCAAGACTTACTGTTATTACAACATGGTCAGTCACAATTGCGTTCTATCGTACAGCTTGGCTGGACGTTACAAAATCTGCGTTCAGGCTATGTGCCTTGGCGTTTAATCAACACTACGTCACTATTCCAAATCTTTAACCTTACTGATAGACAAATCGGTATGGCGCAGAAGGGTGCTGATTATACAATCTTGAGCATTGAAAAACTAGAAAGATTACCAATGACAATGTCAGAACGACCTGTCAGTGAATGGATAATCCACGGAATCATAAATATTCCAATCTCAACCTTCAGGTTTCAATACTGCCAAAAATATATACAGGCTGGCATGTACGAGAAATTGGGAAAGGGGTACCTTAAAACAACTTGGAACCTGCCCTATTCACATGCATGTGTCAGTAACAAAGGACAGAAAGTGTTTCTTAGTGGCAACAATTGTGCTATGTCACTAAGCGGCACGCTTCTGTGTAACGGTATTAGTTTGCACGGAGCCTGTGAAGGGAACTCATACAACCTTTCATGTCACCAGCAAGGCGCACCTGCAACTGAAATAGAACCATTCTTTCAAAGACTCTATAATGGGAGTTACATTCTTATTGTAGACCGCAGATGCTGTAGTCTTATGCCCGGGACTCCTTATCTCATCACTACGACGGCGAAGGTCAAGTGCTGTGGACGTTCTTTGTTCCCCAGCTCCTTTCCAGACAGGGAGGCGAGGGCATGGCCCAGTTTGAAAATTACTTCTCTTCGAATAGACACTTTAAGCAGAATGAAAACAGTGCTTCTTCAGACGCCTACAAGGCTCACGTCATCTAAAGAAACGTATGATCTACAAGTCGCAAGGACGACTGCAGAGATACATACATTATTATCAACCAATTCCCCCGTACATTTCGCGGAAATCCTGAGCGAAATCTTAAATATTTCTGATACCACTGGGGTCTCAAAGGTATTTAAGACAGTATTTTCGATGGCATTAACACCATTCAAAGCCATACTGGGTATTTTTCCAGATTTCGTCCATTTGATTTTTGGCGGACTTCCCTTGATCCTGGGACTAATTGCAGGAATCCTATTCATAGTCCTTATTTTTCGATATGGCAACCCATGTCACAGATCAAACTCTCGCGACAATGGAAGATACGATCCTAGCCATTGGATACCGGGACCGGATATCAAAAATCCTGGGACTCTCCCGGCTTAGAGACCTGAACATGACTTGGTTTCTATCATTTCGACCAATGTGGCAAAGGTGTGTTTTACCTGTACTAAGGTGTCTGCTATGCGGAGAAGAATGCGTGTTAGACACCTGTCTGACGCTACAATCGGATGCGCCGGTGGATGAAGATACACTGTTGGTTCCTACCAAGGTTCACGCACTGTGCTGCCCTCAAAGGCTGCCAATTCTGATGACGGCATTCCTGGAATCTTCACCACTGCGATTGAAGAGTAGTGAAGTCCAAGATGAAAGCAGCATCGAACAGGTACGACCTTCTGTCAGCAATGCAAATCAGAATGTCAATGGAGACAATCATGCACACGAATGCATGGTTACCCCTATTTCCGACTTAGAGGAACTTTCCCATGAAGCTGTTGACAGTTTTTTCGAAAGCCTGAATGATATGATGTTCTCTCCGGAACAGAAATAGAGACTTTTGAGTAAACTCGCACACGGCGTGCCCTGAATTCGGCCTTCAACTTAAAAAATAAAGTCACATGAACAATTACAATCCAGTTCACGGACAGCAACTTTTTTCAGCAAGCCCTTAAAATATTTTTCTATATATTTTTCCCCGGGACACTGATCTTCTGCTTAAAGTAAGAAACTATTCCTAGAGAACTAAGATTTCTATTTTTTTAGATACTTTATAGACTTTATATAGACTTTAGCTGCCCGCTGGTATGTTCACAATATATTTTATGTGATGAAATGGTTTCGACTTTTTTTCTGTATAGCCATATTAAGAGCCATTTCATGTGTATTTCTCATATACCAAAAAGCAATAATGCATAACGATGCATGTTTACTTTTGCATTTAATTCATAGCTTAAGTGCATACTATATATATGACTGCAATTTTTCAGTATATTTGAAAATTTCAAAATGCATTTATGTATTTTGGGGTGGTAAGGTATACACTATACTCTATAGTATGTTGTACTATGTTATACTATGCATAGATTAGTAGATATGACCATAGTTAGCGTGGAGTGGGTGTCGTGTATTTCTATAGGTTCTGAATCGATCCCCCTATTCCTGACCATATTCTGGTTAACCCCCATGATGCAGATACCGTTATCTGACGCAGTCACACTACGGCACAGGAACGTATTATCTGATTAGGTCATAACGCTTGAGATCTAATTAGACAAGCGACATTCCTCCAGCCCCTGATAAGGCATACGACGTTCTCATAACAAATCAAACCTATGACAACCTGGATAATCCGTGCGGCCATTGTTTTGATTTCACAGAGAACTTTAGTAAAGAATGTGCTAACGAGCAAGTCGTATGACATCTTTATTGACGTACCTATGTCCATCCTTACGTCAATCCCGGCACCTTTAAGGTATAAATATTGCCGACCTTGCCCTATGCAAACACACGCGTGGTGACAAGACGGAGCAGCCATACTTGCCGAAGCAGAGAGCAGAAGCAGACCCCGCAGGCAACAGCCCCGCCTTCCTGACGCGCTGAGAGACGCGCTGCTATCTCAAGCCGAGAGACCCAGCACCGGCGCTTCCGGGCAGCCCTCGCAGGCAGCCTGGAATATCGAGAGCAGAGAAAGAGATACCATTCCTCATTCATCCTAAATTCCAGGTACAGAACTGAATAACCCCTCCTAGAGAATTCTTTAGTTATTCACTTGGCAAAAACAAACTTAACTTAAACTGTAACTTTCTATTCCCGCCCACGCATTAGACTTAGGTCAGGTACACGGGGTAGGCGTATTTAGAAACACCAGTTGATTACGTTTAGTCAAATGTATATGTGTATGTAAATATATTTGAATCATTTTAAACATCATATGGCTCAGAAACCATATCAATGTTTTTACAGTATTATTTTATACTATTGCTTTTAATGTATGCACTTTACTTAACTATAAGTATCGCAATAATATCGATCCATTTCTCTTGTACGAGAAAAGAGACTGATCAATAAATAACATCTTTTATTGAACACGCCCGTCTCTTCCTTTTCTCTACATTCTGATGAGACTAAGAATGCACGTACTGACTGAGTAAAATAATTGCCTTGTGCTCACACGACTCTTGAGATTGACTCTTGATTAGGGGAGAGCAAAGTTGTCATGTTCTATGGTTGTCAGAAACTAAATCCCTTCTTGTCTAATCAGGGGAGTTAATCCTTCCTTGAACATTCGAGAAAGTTTCTAGCGAACTCTGAGCTTAGCTGGCAAACCCAAAAATTAAGTCTAGTATCGACAGTAGTAGACCTAGTTAACGTCTGGCCTAGGCCTTTACTGCTGTAGGTACTATTCCAATGCGCAGAGCCTATTGGGAAAATAGGAGCTACACTACAATACCCAAGGCAAATCTGAATCCATTTCAGAATCAGAACATATTTAAACAATTCCCTATGTTAGACAATGACTGTTTTGACTCTGACAATTCTCAATGACGTTGCCTCAGGGGGGTGGAAGATTGTGTTCTTGGTGCAGTCTTGTAAGTAGACCAGAGTGGACCATTTGTAGAAGGAGAGGTGAATGGCCACCAAGTGTGATTTTTGATTGACACAGGAGTTACCACATCCACTGATAGAACTGTTGAAATCCGAGACCCAACCCATTTGGAAAAATCCAAGTTGTAGGAATTTCAAAAAAACAAATAACAAATCTGGTCTAAGAAAAGGTGCAAGTAAAAATAGGACAATTGAAGCGAGTCATCAGTTTGTAGTTTGTGATTCAAGTCCCATAAACCTGTTAGTCAGAGACCTACTGTGCAAGCTGAATTGTAGTATTTACTGTACTCCACATGGTGTCACGTTTCAGACACATGATGAGGATGTGGAGTTCAAATGGCCCAACAAGGGACAGCTGTAGGATTATTTCCAGTGAACAAATGAATGGAATAATGTAATGCATAATTACTTAAATTCATTGCAATAACGCACCTAAAACACCAATTACAGTTAAAAGAAAGAAAACAAATACACACTTATAACATCAGAAACCATTAAAAAGACAATTGTGGTATCAAAACTAAAGAGCCATTAAAAACCAAGCTCTCATCTTGTGGATTAACATGAAATTAAAAATACTAGTGCGGGGACAGTCAGCAAGATTGTATGCAATTCATCCCCAACTTTTTAAGCCATCATGACATGGAAGTCCTATTGTGTCAGCAAGATTGTGAGCAATTCATCTTCAACTTTTTAAACCAACAACACTCTCCCCTTGGGGATTCACATAACATGTAAGGTGCTAGTGCAGAATTAGTCAGCGAGTTTATAAGCAATTCATCCCCAACTTTGTAAACAATGACTCCATATCATGACTTGGAAAGTACTAATACAGATACTGTCAGCAAGATTGTAAAACAAATCATCCCGCACTTGTAAACGGTGACTCGATATAAAGATTCAGCATGGTGATTGCTCCTGGTCGAAGTGACCACTTGGCTTTAGCTGATCTACAATCAAAAGCCAAGCATTTCCCTTGCGTGCTAACATGGCATAAGAAGGTGCTAGTGCGGAATCAATCAGTTGGATTATGGGTATATCATCCCCATATTTGTAAACAATTTCTCCATATCACAACATAAAAGTGCTAGTGCAAAAACTGTTGGCACACTTGTAAACAATTCATCCCCACATATATGAGCAATAACCTTGTGCAAATGTACAGCATGGTGGTAGCCCCAACTCAGTGTGAACAGTTGAATTTGGTTAATGTGTCCTACAGCAGATGTATTGTGTGCAATAAATCTGTTCAGAACTGGGCAGTAAATTGGTTACAGTTGGCCAATGCGTCCGTTTAGCTCTAATGGACCATGGGGTTACTTAGGGTGTTTTTTTACCAGATATGCCCTGATGCCTGAGAACTCTAATCAAACCTCTCTTCTAATTTTTAATCTTCCAGTCCACTTGTCGAGGTTTTGGGCTGACTATCTCCTTCCTGGCAATTTGGATCCGGCTTCATTCGTTCAGCACCCCTCTTGATGCTCTCATAAATTAACCAAATTTGGCCTGCTCTAAGGGGACTGTACAAGTCTGTATCCAAAAGACTGCCTCAATGCATGTCCGGAGTCCATGCCTTATGAACATTGGTTTCAACAGCTTCCGTCAATATCAGATTTGAGCAGGACAGCAGTATATAAGGTGTACCATGGACTCTGCTCTATAATCACACGTTCTGTTTTTAACAATGTTCAGCAGGGATTTCTAACCAGGATTTAATTCCTTTATGGGAAGAAGAACTATCTGTGTCCATAGGATCTCTTTTAGACATTTCTTTCTTAGGGCATTATTCAAATATGGCTGAATGTGATTTGCCTCGTATGACTTAATTAGGCCTGATGGGCCTCCAACAGGCTTGTGTCTGGCCATGTCTTCATCTCTTGATAACTGAAAAATGTGTTTGTTTTGATTCCTTCTTTATTGGTGCATAGTTTCCTTCCTCTAGAGACCAACTAGCTATAGATAGATCCAATTTTGCACACAATAAAGAGAGTGGTTTTGCCTGGGGTTTAATCCCCCTTCAAATATTGTTTTGAGTACCTCTTTAGTGATCCTTTCTGGGCTTTCAGGACCATATCCCAGTATTTCACCTGGTACTCATACATTCATATTTTGGTAGCACCAGAACAAATTCAATAGTCTTTTATACCACTGACATTCCACTTTTTCCATTATTGTCTCCATTGTACCTGGGAATGCTTGCTCTGCATGCCCTGAAAATGCTAACAGTTTGGATGTTGTGACTTTCATTATTGGTTCCATTGTGGGGCTATGTAATTTGCCCTGTAGTTTGCACATTGCATAGATGGTAGCTTGTATTTTAGCCTTTGCCTGTAACTGGTGCATAGTTGCTTTTCCTGTGTCACTTAGACGTGCCCCTAAATAATTATAAGATCTTACTACGGCTACAGACTGGCTGCCCAGCGTCTTCCTCAAAAATGCTTTTTTCACGTGATGACCAAAAACCACCACTTTGGTTTTGCTGGAGTTCGCCACAAGTTTATTCACGTCATTGTTGTCATGAAGGGCATCTAATCCTCTTTGCAGACCGACTCTGATGTGACCAAGAGTCACGAGGTCATCAGCATACTGCAGGATATGCTATCGATGGATCCAATTTTGGGAGTGAGCAGAGTTGTGCCTTGTAAAGTCTTCCCTAAGTCAGTCATGTATAGATTGAGTAGTATTAGGGCTAATACACAGCCCTGTTTTAGGCCACGATCAGTGTACTGCATGTGGGAAACCGTATCCCCTGTCAGGTCAATTCTCACCCAAGTGTGGTAATTAGCTTCACAGGTTTGTCTGTGATCTTCCAGCTTTTCAGTTTATTCCATAGCTTGCTTCAAGGGATGCCATCAAAAGCTGCAGAATAATTCGTAAAGCAGGAAAAAACTGGCAGATGGTTTTTGTAGTTTGCTTGCTGTGCTAGGTAGGATAATGCTACTATCCTATCTATAATTGAGCAGCCTTTTCCGAATATGGTTTCAACCAGACCTTGAAAAAATAATCTGGAATCCATGCAAATGCCTTGTAGATCAGTTCTCATGCAATATATGAATGACCTACTTATGGCACAGAATCACGTGAAGCCTGCACACAGAACACCATTGCAGTTTTGAACCATTTGGCTGAAAACAGACACAAAGTGTCCCCGGATAAACTGCAGTATTGTCATAAAGAAGTCTAGGGCTTGGGGCATATTATTCAGATAGGAGCAAGTAAGGTGTCACCAGAGAGAGTCAGTGCCATTTTACAAATAGACCCACACATAACACTGAAGTCAGAATGGTTGACTACTGTAGACAGTGGATACCAAACGTTTCCCTATTAGCTAAGTCTTTGCTGAGGCTGACACACAAAGATGTGCCTGATCCGCTTCCATGGGACAACAAGTGCTTATGAGCTCTCCTAGAGCTGAGAGAAAGTCTCTGTCACGCCCCAGCACTAGAAATGCCTTAGATGTTTATATTATTTTGCCGTGGAAGGGAGGGCTGCTCTGTCTCAGTGCTTACACAAATGCATATAGATTCTCAGAGATCTGTGACTTATTTCTCAACCATCCTGCACCCTGTAGCCACACGACTGACCAGTTGCCATAAAGCAATGGCAGCAGAGGGAATTGGTCTAGAGAGATGTGAGATCATAGTGATGGGACATCCTTTAACAGTTATGGTCCCACACTCCGTAGACATCTTGTTCACCAAATCAAATAAACAATACTTGGCCGACACCTGACTCAGTAGGTATGAGCAACAACTGTTATCCAAGAAAAAGAGATATTAAAACGTCATATTCTTCATCCTTCAACCCTGATGTCAATAAATGAAGCTGTTGATGATGCTGTTAAATATGATTGTCTAGATATCAGGGATTTGTGCGCCAAGACCTGACATAAAGAAGAAACCCTAATTGAGTCCTATTATGTGATATGTTTTGAAGGCTCATGTAAGAGAAACAATCATGGTATCCTGAGAGCAGCTTATACTGTCTGCAAAATTCAAGAAATAGTGGAATAGTGAAATTCATGGCTTCAAAATGTCACCGTTGCACAAGTTGCAGAACTTGTTGGACTTACAGGAGTCTGCAATCCTATTGCCCAGTTGAGACTGACTATATTTACAGGTATTCAGTATGGCTTTGGTGTCGTCCATGACCTTGGACAATATAATCACAGAAAGGTTTCATGACCTCTTCAGGAACCCTAATTAGAAATGGGGGCATATGTAAGAGACCCGGTAGATGCAATTCAGATGCCAACTGAAGTGGCAGTGATAAATGTGCAGTACATAGGAGTGACAATGGATATGTGACAGTGGGAAACAGATATGCTGGTGAGGTTGGACAATAGTGTGCAATTATTGCCTGCACATTAAATAGGACTTACACATATTAGTCGGAAGAAGATACTGCTTTATCAATGTTGTTGTCAGTAGCTGTTACTTGAGTAGAGTTAAAGGAAGTGTAGGAAAATGTTTCAGAGGTAGAACAGCAAAGCTGGATAGAAGCAGGATGTGAGAAAAATGCATATAATACAACACAAAAAGATGATGGGCAGAATGCTAAGCATTTTCAAACACTCATCCCCATTCACAAATGTATGACATATGGATAAAAAAAAAAAAAGGGGAGAATGGACCACTTGTCCTGTATAACCAGGGTCTTAATTAGTGTGGGAAACCATAGTTGTAAAAAATCCTCATATAGGACAATAAAGAAAAGCCAGATAAGAGCACGTAATCAGCCAAGAGAGAGCCTGCTGGAAACCACTCCACGCGAAGAACCCGAGGACCTGTTGACCTGGGTTACGACGTATAACACATCATCAAACACAGTGAAGAAGATCACTATCAGGAACTGAAGTGGCCAAAACCTATATTTGCCAAAAGAAGGACCAGAAATATTAAAGATATCCTAGTGCACACAAGACCAGGACCCATCATGAAAAGAGATACCATAACGTAAGCATGGAACTTGGACCCCATAGTAGGACATTACCTCTGCGGTTCCTGCTCCGTATGCAAGCTAACCAAAGCAACCAAGTACCTACAACTCCTGCCCAACTTGAACTGGAAGTTAGGCAACCATACAAACTGCAATACGACACATGTGGTGTACATGATGGTGTGCCCTTGTGAACTAAAATATATGGGAATGACTTGCAGTAAGGTCAAGCAACACATTATTGAGCATAGAAGCAACGTGACCTGCAGAAAAGCAACCACGAAGATGAGCAAACACTTCATAGATAAAAATCACCTTCCAGGGGACCAGAAATGGGTAGTCCTGGAGACCTTACAGGTCAAAAACAACAATGCAGAATGAGTTCGTTATGAGAAGTAACAACGTTGGGTACATTGTCTTAAGACTGACACAGAAGGACTCAGCAATAATATCCCTTGGCATTCGCTAGCATAATCACACTGCGCACTATCTGACTGATATTCATCCTTTAAGTAGTCCACCCCATTAACTAACATCCGCATGGTGAGACTCGCCCCCAATAGTTCTGTTAAGAAGTGACTAGTGAGACACAAATAGAATATTTCCTGATATAGAGATCAGGTTAGGCAGAACAGGACATCTGACATACTCTCATAATGAACATTACGAACTCTGCCCCCATTTTTGAATGGCCTACTTTGCCTTTGCTCAAGGCCTGACCTTACTATAAATGTGATGTTACTTATTTATATTTTTAGGTATTATGTATTTTTAATATGCAAAATCATTGTAACATTATTTCAAAATCCACAACCTATATTCTTTCTACCATCCCATGACTGGGTGCCAACCAGCTATGCCAACCAATGCAACTAGCATTAGTCATTCAACTATCTCTACCCTCACAGATGATGAAAAGCAGCTCTGAACGGGCCCGCGTCATCCGCGGCACCACACACAGAGCAAGAACAAGCAATGACTTTGAAGTAAGTGGTAAGCCTTCATGAGGTTTTCTCTACGCCGCGGCAAACTGTAAGTAAGCAGTCACTAACCAGCTTCTTTTCCTACAACAATTGGGTTTCTCTAAGCTCGCTGGTATCCCGAGGAAGCCGCACACGATTGTTCTGAGGGTAATGAGACTTTGCTGTATTATCGATTCAAAGAGTTACATAGGTTGCTTCCTAGATCAAGCTCCACATTTTGCATTTTGAGTTTCTACGTCAATTGGGCCTACGACTCGCAATAGAAATGTCACTTTTCAATCAAATAATCACTGTGTCAACTGTGCCTTCGATTTGCTATCGAAATGTCACCTTTATTTAGCCTCTGACATTGATACTATGGTAACGGCCACTAAGGCATGATATGAGAACGGTTATCCACTCAATTTTTTAACCGAACGCCACGCGTCACTCAACGCACTTTTGCTTATGCGCTCGAGATATGTCACCATAACTGAGCTGGCAACATGCAACAAATTGCTAACCGCCTTTGCGGTTAAGTGAAGGAGCGGCTGTCATTATTATTATCACTGTGAGCACCGCACAAGACAAATGACCACGTCACAGTCACTGACAGTTGTTTACACCTTACTTTAGATTGAAGCATGGATATTCTAGCCCCACGATACATTTTCAAAACAGCAGATCAAGCAAGCATTACCCACTTGTCCCTCTGAAATGTCACAGCATTACTCGCCCATTTTCCTCCTCCTTTACTTGATGTACCAAAGGGACGTTCTTCTGTCTCAGCCCTAATATGGAGTCTTAGAGATTTTTCAAAATGTTACTGTTTCAGCATAGAACCACCTGTTTTCAAGCAGTTTTGAAACTAGCACATGATTATGTAAACACTTTTCCTTTCAGGTACAGATACTGCAGATCTGACCTCAGACTTCAAGGGTGGTGAGTACACCCCCTCCTATATTAAGAACCACAATGTGCTCTTAAACATACTCTGGTCCTGATGAAAGCCTCTAGAAATCCCACGAGGCTAAAACATGTTGACCAACATCAGTGCAATAGACCAGTAACTGTGTCTATATACGCACAACTTCGTTTTTAATTTCCCATATCACAATCTCATGAATAAAATACATGCGAGAAGCGAAGTAGGGAATTTTACTTCACACATCTGAGCACAAGCAAACCCTCTTTTTTATTCCTGGCCACTACTGACAAACCAGTTGGTCTTCCTCCATGCAGAGGTCAGCATACTGACAAAGGAAAGGACCCTATGATCATGCTGTTACGGTACACTGAGGTAGAGAACCAAGATATACCGCCATTCGCCTGTGTACGTATACGAGGGTTTTTTACAACAATGGTTTCCCACACTATTTAAGGCCCCGGTTATACAGGACAAGTGGTCCATTCTCCCACTCTTTTTTTGATTTTTGTACTAACCATTGGAAGCCAAGTGGATCACAGCTTCTCTTTCCCTCTTCAGTGATGTTTTGAGTATGAGCAGATGGAAGATCAGTATTACCAGGCGTTTTTTATATACCATGCAATGACACCGCCATGGTGCAACACACGTAGGAAGAAATGCAATACCAGACAGCGTTGGTTCAATTCCAATTTCGTAGAAGAATTTTGTCAACGATGTGTGATCAGTCAACAGATGACATGGGAAAAAAGACACTGGTAACACTAAGTCACATAGGGAGATCAGATGGTCCCTTCAACAGGATGCAAATGGACTTTATTGAGATGCCTGTTTGTGATGGGTTGAGATATGTCATAGTTATAGTGAGCAGTTTCTCCCGATGGATGGAAGCCTACCCAGCAAGGATAAATGACAGCCTCGCTGTAGCTAAACTGTTGTTGTGTGAGTTGATACCTAGGTACAGGCTACCGGTTTCTCTGGAGTCAGATTGGGAGTCTCATTTTAATAATGACATCCTGAGAATGATTTCTGCAGAATTACAGATTGAGCAGAGATTACCAAATAGCTATTGATCAGAGGCTTCTGGAATAGTGGAGCAGCTCATAAAAGTACGATTAGCAAAAGTGTGTGCATCTACTTCAATGAAATGGCCTTATGTGGTTGGCCTTTGGTGTTGATCTGTCTCTTCACAAACAGGAAGACTCAAATATCACCTCATGAAATTCTAATGGGGCATGCAATGAAACTTCCTGCTGTCCCTGCAAATGCACTTTTGAACATTACAGATGGCATGATACTCGACTACTGCAAAAGATTGACCGATGTGGTGCATTTGTTCTCTCACTATGTTGAATCGGGCACTTTAAATCTGCATCAGGAGCAGTGCCATGACCTCAGCTCAGGTGCATCACTAGTGGTGAGGAAGCATATATCAAAGCCTGGAACCAAGATAGAAAGACCCCTACCAGATCATATTAATGATGAATACTGCTGTTAAGAGTGCTGGATAACTGAATAGGGTGTATGCATCACACACTAGGAAAGTAAAAAATCCTTATGAAGAAGTGATGTTCTATGAAAAACGGTGACAGAACTGTCACAAGCTGTAGTTACACATGAAGTGAGAGAACAAAGAGAGAAGAGTGAAGAAAGATAAGCAGTTACACCAAACCAGGTCTCTATGATCACATAAAGCAACATCAAAGTCTGAAACATGAAGAGAAACCCAAAATGCTGAATAGCCAAGAATCCATGGTTACAGATGTTGAAATAAGTGTGTCAGTTGACTGCACAAACAATCACTAAAAAACAGAGTTAAGCAGTGTGAGTGACAATAAAGAATAACAGCAACCACTAAGAAGATGTAAAAGAGCACGAGTGCTTTGTTGAAGGTATTCTTCACCTGAATGGACCTACTACATAAATCAAGTAATATTAACACCCATATAAGATTTGAGAGCCCTGAATTCAGAACTGTATGAACGTAATTGAGAGAAGTTGGGAAGAATTGTTTGATAAGATATCCGAAAAGTAACGAGAAAAGTTGAGAGACATAAAAGACTGAAATAACATTTTTTTTATTTTGAGAAGATTTTCCTATGTCCAAGAAGAAGAAGAGTAGGGCCAGCATTTGAGAAGAGGATTGAGTAGGGCAAAGGATGACTATATGAAAATTGCTGTAAACATATTTATTTATTAAGAAGCTTATAAAGCGCACAGCTACCCCCATTCGGGGGTGTCCCGGCGCTACAGATTGCAAGCTAGAAAGAAATAAGCTGCTTATGAGGTGGTGAACAGCCAAGTTTTGAGTTTGCTTCAGAACACAGGCTCCGAATCACTGAACCTGAGATCCAGTGGGAGGCTGTTCCAAAGTTTAGCTGTAACTACTCCGAACGCTCTGCCCCCGCTCCTGGCACGACGAAATCTAGGTACCACCAGGAGGCGTAGGCTGTTCGATCTCAACGATCTAACAGACTGAGATAGTTTGAGTCTCTTTCTCAAATATCCAGGGCCTAACCCGTTAAGAGCACGGAAGGCCAGGATCAAAGCTTTAAACTGGATGCGGCGGGCAATGGGAAGCCAGTGCAGTTTTTTCCGGTAGGAGGCAACAGAGTGGCGGAAAGGAATATTGCCAATCAGTCTCGCAGCAGCGTTTTGCACAATTTGTAAGCTTTCCATAAGGTACAGGGGAGCGCCCGCATAAAGACTGTTGGCATAACCTAAATGCGACGTGATCAGGGCATGAACAATGGTCTTGCGGGAATCCAAAGGGAGGTAAGGGAAGATCTTCCTGATCATGCGTAGTTTGCCGAAGCAAGCTGATGTAACCTTGTTGATCTGAGATTTGCAGGACAGAGCATTGTCAAATTGAAAGCCCAGGTTACGAGCTGTCTGGACTAGGACCGGCGGGGGATTCAGTACCGTTGGCCACCACTGAATAGCGGGAAGTGCCACTTTTTGATTAAAAAATAAAACCTCAGTTTTGTCGGTATTCAATACTAGGTGGTTAGAGGCCATCCAGGAGCAAATATTACTAAGGCAGTTACGAAAATTGGTAAAATTGGTGTCAGAGTGATCTCTAAATGAGAACACAAGCTGAGTATCATCAGCGTAAGAGATCACTCTGACCCCCCAGGATTAAACCACCTTAGCCAACGGGCCTAGATAGACGTTAAAAAATAGAGGGCTCAGGGCTGAGCCCTGAGGCACTCCGCAAAAAAGAGGTTTACCCTCTGATTCAAAGGGCCGGAGAAATACCTTCTGAGTCCGCCCTGTAAGGAACGATCTAATCCAAGTCAGCACAGTACCTCCGATTCCCAACTGCCATAGACGGTCCAGTAGTATTTCGTGGGACACTGTGTCGAAAGCGGTGGACAGGTCGAGGAGGACCAACATGGCCTCCTCGCCCCTGTCCACACACTCACGAATAGTTTCCGATACCTCTAAAAGCGCGGTCTCGGTGCTATAGCCGGTTCTAAATCCCGACTGCGAGTCATGTAGCAACTGGTTGGCTTCTAAATAGTCAGCCAGTTGCCTCTGAGCCGCCTTTTCCAGGATTTTTGCTGGCTTAGGAAGAAGGGAGATCGGACGGTAGTTGCCGAATTGTAAAGGATCCGCATCCGTTTTTTTCAGGATTGGGACCAGCATTGCCTGTTTCCAAGCCAAGGGAAATTGACCCGAGCGTAGAGAGGAATTCCTGATGGAGAGGAGAGGGCTGATCAGAACCGGGGCAAGATTGCCCATCACCTTAGCGGGAGCTGGATCAAGCGGTGACCCTGATTTGCCTTGGATAAGTAGCTTTGTGGCAGTCTCAGGAGTAAGCTCTTTAAAGGAATTCAACAAACCTTTCTGAGAGTCAGTATCACCGGTCAGAGAGGAGGCCAAGACTGGTTCAAATGAGGAGGTTAACTTAATAATTTTATCCTGAAAAAAGTCCGAAAGCCCATTGCAAAGAGCCTGGCTAGGGGAACTCTGGGCCGTCATGGCGGGAGGGTTATCAAAGTCCTTCACTATCTTAAAAAGGATTTTAGTCTAATTCTCCGCGTTATTAATTTGCTGGTTATCAAAATTTCTCATTGTGGACCGTTTCAATTTTTGAAATTTGTTCAGGGCAGACTTGTATATTGCTTTTGACTCAGAGTCATATAACTGCCGCCATTTGCGTTCCAGCTGTTTACAGCGGCTCTTTTCCTCTCGCAAAGCGGGGGAGAACCAAGAGGCAGAGGGCCTAGATCTAGTGGAGGTAATAGGGTTTAATGGGGAGATGACGTCATCGCAGCTAGAAGAGCGGAGTTGTATTTCGCCACTTCCTCGTTGAGGTCCTTAAAAAGAGGATCAAACTGATAGGAAAAGCGAGGATCAACGGCGTCGCAAGTGACTTTATGCCATTTTCTCCCTGTCTCCCCATTCAGAGTTAAAGGTACGGGAAGTGAAGGGATGGTAAGATCAAAAGGGAGAAGGAAGTGGTCCGACCAGGTAAGGGGAAGTGAGGGGAGAGTGGTGATAGCAGGATGGTTAGTGAATATCAGGTCAAGAGTATGACCAGCTGTATGAGTCGGGCCCTGAACTAATTGGGACAAAGTTAGTCCTTGCAAGGTCTCAATTAGATGAGACGCTTGATATATAGAACATAGAACTAACTAAACTAATTGCTTGAAGACCATTGGAAAATAGCAACAAACAAGAAATTGCTCAAAATATTCTGGATGAAATTGTTGAATTATTGCTGCTGTTTTACTTATTTGATTTGATTATAGGTAAATGTATTGCTTAAATTGTGCTAGATGCAAGATTATAATGGGTATTTCATTTTAGTAACTGTGTTAGTAATAATAATAGTATTATAATAGGGTAATATTTTACACCAGATCGGGAGATCAGATCATTATTTGCTCCTGGAACAACTTCACACACAGTAGAAGAGACCAAGTTAAAGGCAGTTTAAATCGGAGGAACTAGGACCTTTTGGGTAGGTCCGGCACAAACGCTCCCTATAACAGCAACTGAAATGCAGAAGTGTGCAGCTCCTTTGACACAAATAAAGTGTTAATAATTTGTCAAGTCAGTGGAATATGCTTCAATAGGAGCAAGTGCCCTCACACATCCCGAAAGGTGTCAAGCTTCATCATCTAGGCATGTTCCTCTTCAGGCCGGCACTGCAATGCCTGACAGGCACTCATGAAGGGGCTCTTTGCCGGAGATCTTTTGATTAAGCTGTTTGATGAAGTGTGGGTATGTGGGGTGTGAGGTTTGTGTAGTGTGGTGAAAGTGACTTAAAATAGGTCTAGTGATGCTTGGTTTGAGTAAATGTTACTAGTGAAGCTCATTAACCTAATTAAAAATAGTGGTGCTCATATGGGATGCAATGGTCCTATGGAGCAGTCACAATTAATTTATAAAATGTGAGGTCAACATGTTGCTTGCTTACCATAGCCCAAAAGGATCTGTGGCAATACCTCAGGACCTGAAAAAAGTAACCTACACTACTGCGTAACTAATTCTTAATGTGTGTTGTGGGAATCCTAATAATCAGTCACAATATAAAACGCGACGCATGATTCAACCTTGTTCATCGCACTGACCTGAAAGACAAAAATTGACAAACAGTACATGTCATTTTTACGAACTTATTTGGATTGTAGCCAAAGTCGGGTTAGATTTAGTGTTGCATATTGTCTTTATGCTTAACCACTACATTTGTTCTAAGCCCCATTTTGCGGTTCTTGGTGACAATTTATCAGAGGACAGGGAGGGGAATGGAAGAACACAACACACTCCTCCAACATACACACTTCCTAAGACTACAATAGTGGACTTTATGTAATACAACATATCATAGTACTCATATGGTCTCAGTGTTCTCTGTCGCATAAATGCAGCCGCATTGTGTCATTAGCACAGGAATGCATGTGACCCCAACCGGGTTCAAGACTAAATCACCATATGGTAATAAATTCATGCTTGTCAGCGAAGACTAAGTATCGTTGTTTAGCCTCTCCTCGCCCTTGTCCACAATGCCATGCCAGTTTGAGATTCACTCACCTGTCTTGGGTCAATATCGGTCTAACGGTAGACAAACAGAGCGGACCTCTAATTTTTTACCTAAGGTTAAAGGATGCACAGCACAGGATAACAATGTTCTTGTGTCTTACCCTTGGTCTTGCATGCCGTCTCACTGAAGGTCAATACTCACTCGTTGGCAGAGTTCTGTGCACCTCTGCACCTACCCCAGCTCTGTGCTCCGTGATGACGATGTCCGTTAAAGGCAGTTAAATAAAGTTTATTCTACTCCCTGTTGATTGTTTGCAAAGACTGATGTGTGTCCTGTGGTGGGCCTTTAGGCAGGACGGGTGAGCCAGCGGGTTATATTCCACTATTTCATACCCGATTAGGTTCAGCTAAAGTCCATTCAACTTCCTGTTGGTGATTTTACAAAGACTTGTTCGTGTCCCATATAGGCCATTTTAGGGAGTCCGGGCAGGTGGGCCTGCCGATTATTTTCGACTATTACATGCCGGATTAGGTTCAGCAATGTATTAATGCCACATTTAACCAACCTAAATTAATATGGTCTTCTTTTTATATACATCCAGCAGGATCATACCACTATGGTCAAGGTTGGTAGAAATACTTGTAACATTATAAAAAGTGGAATGTTTCTAAGTCGTCCAGACTCTTCTCATATATCGTCCTCTTTTGGATTGATTAGAGTTGTGATATGACTCATATACAATTGAAGATGCATGGTACATTATAATGAGTTGGAGCTTGGGTGGGTGCATGGAGTATACACAGAACAGAGATAACATTCAAGGAGGTTCAATGTTTAGGGACAGGTTAAGCAACGTTCTCCGTGGTGGAATGAAGTGTGGAGACATATACCTAATATTTTGTAATACAGAAAACAGGTAGGAATGGTTGTGGGTTTTATTCATTTGTTAAGTTCCCCCAAGGTACATCATCATTCAGCTCATCTCTATATGTGGGAAATCTGAAAATTCACGTTTGATCCTTTCTAAAGAGTGTTTCCTGCCTTATCTGTGTGTGTGCCTCAAGTATGGTCCAGCTATGGTCATACGTTGAATGACCGCCCATGGTGTAATGGGTGCACATCTTAGTGTTGGTTCTTTTGCATCTGATGTTACTGCGGTGTTCGATAATTCGTACCTTAACAGCTTGAGTGGTCATCCCTATATATCTGAGTTGGCAGGGACAGGTAATCAAATAAATGCAATTCTGAGTGTTGCAGTTGGTATGTTTTTATTGTGTCAATGTTAGGATCTTCTTTTTTGGCTGTTTCAAGGGACAGATATTGCAGTGATCCATGGGATAATATCCCACCACAGGTGGCAGATTCCAAAGTGGTCGCTGCACAGGAAGTGTATTTGGTTTCGGCCTTATATTGATGAGCATGTCTTTCAGGTTCTCTGTTCTTTTAAATGCAAATCTAGGTAGGTTAAATGTCAGATTGCCTGTTTGCAGGATTTTTCAGTGTTTCTTAATGACTTTCTTGATGAAGTTGGACTCTGGAGTAAATGTGGCCACATGTCAATTCATCAGACTGAGGTCTCTCTCGTGGTTCTAGGAGGGCTCTATTGTAGTTACGTGCTCTCTTTTGTGCAGTTTTTATCTGTTGGGGTGGGTAACCGCGTCTAGCCAAATGTGTTGCCAAGTCATTGGCTTGTTCTTGATAGTCATTGATGTTACTGCAATTGCAGCATAAACGACGATACTGACCATAAGGAAGATTCTCTCGTAGTAGACTGTGGCTGTCGGTAGGTTTTAAAATGTTTTTGTTTTAAGTTCTCCCTTAGAAAGACTGATCAGTAGATCTAGGAATGGGAGTTCCTCAACGGAGACATTTGCAGTGAATTTTAGGTGTGGGTTCAGATTGTTGATCCGTCCTATAAAGATGTTTACAGTGTCCCTGTCTCCTTTTTAAAAGATTCTTATATCATCGATATAATGACACCATGTCACTAGATTCCTAGTGTTTGGGTTAGTGGGGGACAGGATATGGTTTTCACCAAAGTCTGACATGTATAAACATGATAGACCTGGGGCAAAGGTGCTGCCCATTGAGGTCCGCTGGGTTTGGTGGAACAGGTGGTCTTCAAACTGAAAAAGGTTTTCTATTAGGGCTAGAGTTGCACACTCCATTATGAAGCTTGTTGGTGTTGGGATGTTCAGTCTCATGACCTCAGAATCTCCCGACTACCATGGGTGTGCCGTCTGGCAGATCTTAGTGTATGGAGCTTCTACATCAAGAGCGACTAGGAGATCAATTTGTGGTCTCACGGCATTGGTCAGTGTGATCAGGTTCAGTATGTCTCTCATATTGTGAATGAAAGATGGAGTCTTTTTGACGAATTTGTGGTCTCTTTTTAAAAAATTATCACAAAATGTGGATAACGGTTCCAATAAGGAGCCTATCCTGGAAACTATGGGTCTTCCTGGAAGAGCAAAGGTGCCCTTATGAATTTTGGTTAGGGTGTAAAAGTAAGGTACTTTTGGGTTCTTGTTAATCAGGAAATCAGCCTCGTTCTTAGAAAGCCACCCTTGACTCAAAGCGGAAGTGACTGTGCTGCTGATGTTTGTCATCAGGCGGGCTGTAGGGCCTTCAGTTAATGGGCTGTAGTAGCGCGTGTCCTGTAATTGACTGAAGATTCTGTATCATAATCATTCGATGCCATTAACACAATCACACCTCCTTTATCAGCCTATTTCCTTAGCCAGGGAACAAATTGCTTGGGATTCTGTGCTTAAGGTGTTGTGGAAGGACCTATGGGTTTTAATACTGTTTAAATCCTTCAGTATATCTTGTCCTAATGTCAGGAGTTCATTGGGTACCATGTTAGAATTAGGCGTGAAGGTTAAGGGGTTTTGTAACCCTGTAGCTGTTCCTGACATTTCCAGCTTGTCAGAGAAAAGGGCTTGCTAGTGTATCTTCCGAAAGAAGTTATGCAGTTCAAAGTTAGTTCTGAACTGGTTCTGTCTATGAATAGGAACAAATCCTAAGCCTTTTCTCAACATATTCATCTCAACTTCAGTCAGGGTTCTATCTGATAAACTGACAATTAGTTTTCCTTCCCTGAGTAGCTCCTGAGTTGCATTGGTTGCGCTTGTGCTTGTAGTGGTTCCTACCATTACATATGTTTCTGCTAGTGGGCCCCCCTTCTTTTGCCTCTTCCTCTGCCCCAACCTCTGCCTAAAAAATGTGGTTAAAGGGAGTGAAAGGTTGCTGTAGACCATGTGGAAAAATTGGGAATTGCCACATTGAGGCCCTTGGTAGGGAGGCATACAGTAACCATACATCGTCGGTGGGGGTCCTCTTCTGGCATGAGAGTTCCCCAGCTGTCTGTGATGGAATTGCTGCTGTTGGATGAGTTTCTCCTGAGTGAGGAATGACTCCCATCAGAGGATGTATCCTCATTTGAGGGTTGAATATTTATTTCAGCCAACCTGCTTTTAAAGGTTGAAATCCTAATGCTGCTTTTCAATGCCCCCTCTGCCACAGTGATCTTTATTGTGAGATCGCCGGCGAGCCATTTGGCAGTCGTAATGATTCAGACTAACCTCTCCCTGGTGCATTTCCATGCCACCAGGGGCCATTCCTCCTTGAATTGTGTGTCTTCCAAAAAGATGAGAGGGACATTAGTCACAATTAGTCCAGTTGGAGCTATATTTGCACTAGGTATTCTTTCATAATTGTATTATGATCCTTAACAGCTGCTTTTTCATTTATAAGATGGAGATCCAATCGCCTGCATTACTATTGGCTTCTTCAGAGCCATCCGTATCCAGTATCGAAGGTGTTCTAAGCATCTATTACCAGGTTGTCATTGAAACGTAGACCTTGGTTGGTTTCCATTGTGCCGGCGCGCATAGCGGAATGGGAAGGAAAGGTTTTTAGGGGCAAAGAGACAGAATATCTTTGGCCCTACTAACCGCTTGAAAAAACGTCTGGTAAAGATCATACCACATGGAGCAATTATTCTGTCTTTGAATGTGTTACACAACTTTATAACGGAGCCTGAAATCCCCCTAGCCTACAGTGTCACTTTTTCATAAGGTCCTTTCTGAGAGTGGTTTCTGTAAAGTGATTTTGTTGTAATAAAACAGTGCATTTAGCCACTTGAATAACAACTGTGCATTTAGCTTTCTTGTGTGGCCTGCTTTTGGCAAGATACATTTTAAACAAAAGAGGGTACTTTGGATCTCACCATTTCCCCACAAGAGGTTTCACTTTCTAATCCACTTCATTAAGCATCATAAGAGTGATAGCAGTTGTGTCTATGAAAAGACATAGTTTCTGATAACACCTCCCTGTCTCCCCCATCAACACATCTAACACGTCTCTAAAGATAATAAGGGTAGCCTGGTAGATTCAGTGACAGCATTCTTTGTTAATTGATGTATGTCATCTTTTAGCCTTTGTGAAGCTGTGAGGATTTGGGCAGGTTGTGAATTTCCAGCTTTAGAAAGCCTTCACTGCAGAAAATACACACATAAACCATAATTACACACATCTTTTCATGTCTCCCATGACGTCTTAAGCACAATATTAATTATGAGTACAATAGATATGCGCAGGAAGATGTTCATTGCTTAATGCTACTCTTGTGGAAGAAGAAGAACGAATATTCACTCTAAAAGCTGTTGTAAATGTTTAAGACATTCTTTTTGTGCGGACCTTATGAGATGGACTCGAAACAATATGCATTTTCAAGTTGCCGAAATCATGTGTCTCTTCGGTCTTTAGGTATTACTGCAGTTCTGAATGGAAACATCAGTGTCTTGGAGATGTTTTGATATAAGGCATGCTTTAAAGGTAATATCAAAGGAACCAAGATAGGTACAAAATAGAACATTCGGTGGGTGTTTTAAAGTGCATCCTGAATTATTTAAAGAAAATACTGAAAGAACACAAACTGTCACTGCATTTTCCAATAGAGTAGCAATAAAACAAGACGTTTTAGATAGAGAGATTCTAAAAGGGGTTCTAACAGGAACATTCATCATGCATTTGTAGCATGGCATTTGGATGTAAAATAAAACATTTTTCATAAGTATCATGGGAACAAATACCGTATACCATATCATACATAGCAGAATGTATCATTTAGTCTTCACAGTCCTGTTCTCAGTATGGCAAATAGTACAAGTTTAACGTCCTAAACACTGTATTCTTTGCAATATGATTTCATATAAATTTGATCGAATACTAAGATGCTGTGATAATATTTTGCATATAAGGTCAAACGTAATCCTATTAATACATTTAGTAAACTTAAGGTTATGAATTCTGCGGTGATATATGTGCGCAAACAATAAGGGCCATAATTATAATCGGGCGGACAGTCCGTTTCTCCACCAAGGTGATGGAGTGAATTACTGCGCCGCACTGATGGAGATACCTTTCACCAGATTTAGAAATGACCGCCAAGCTGGTGAACGTTTCTAAGGCATTGGCAGTCACTGCTGTCACAGCGGTTCCTGTCAAAGCTTTTTGCTGCTTGATGCAGGGCTCCATTAAGTGGGATTTACTTTTGAAAAAAAATGCTCTCCAACCATGGGAGCCCTCTCCCTTGAAGAGGGGAGAATTTACCACATTTCACTGCCCCTTACCGCCAGTGTTTTTATTGTGCTGATAGGTAGTGAAATCTGACCTCTAATTCCGCCCATCTGAATTTGATGCCCTGCATTAGAGGTCTGCCTCCACTGGCCCTTACTTCACAGGACTATCGAAGGGGTTTTATCATGTCAGAGATGGAGTAGTCTCTGCCATGATCAAACCAAATGTCCACCCACATCCAAATTTGTTGGGAGAAGCATTATGTTGGTGGTAAGCATACTCTGTCACCGCTGCAACATAGTATACTTACAGCCAACATAAAAATCGACAACCACCAACATATAAATTGGTTCTAAAACTCTGTTGAGAAAATACAATGACTCGTTGTTGCTCTCTTAGCAGCATGAGAGCACCACTTGGTTCTCTCTTATGGACCATGAAGTGACAACAGTTCCGAGGTGGTGCAAGGGCAGTGAGACTACCATATACCCTGTTTTGAAAAAGACACAATGATATTGTTAGACTTGCAAACATACACACCCTAGAGAATACAGGAGAACATGCAGTTATCTGGCATTAACTCATTAGTGGCTCATCTCTTGTTTTGTCTTCAATTCTGTCTTCGACGGTCCCACCCCCATTCTCAGTGTAGGTACAGTGTTCTTCACATTTAAGTTCTCCCTCTGATTGTATATGTTTGGCAGGGCAGGTTCCTAGACTCTTGTGACTCATTGTAGATGCAGGGTGCAGATTGGTAAGGTGGATTCCTATGCAAATATGCATTATCCTGAGGTGATGTGATTCCACCAACTGCGCTGCATAGGTGGCAATGGTGCCCAAGTAAGTAGGAATTCTTTGTGCACCTTCATTAATTTACGGTGCTGCTTCCCGTTCATCCTGACTGATGTAAATACAACTCTGTCCTAAAATAATCGATTGCCATCTGGTTTTCTTTTATTTTAGAACAAAGCCCTGCCTCCTACAGTCTTCTGTGTGGTTGCATGGTACACAATGTCTGCCACTTTCCATAATAATCAATGCCCTCTTAATGCTGTAAGTAAAGGAAACTACACAAGATATGAAAAATTACGACAAAGCCAGAACAAACACTGGCCTGATTCACAAATATAAACTTGCACTTTTGGAATTCACAAAGTTAATAGTAATTTTACGACTACAGAGAGTTCGCAGTCGGGGTGGAGAAATCCACCCATTAAAAGATAAGCCTGGCCTATTCACAGCTGTAGAGGATTGTCTCAATTGCATCTCAACATTTGATCACTTAACTTTAAATTATGTGGCTGTGCTGCTCTGTACAGGGAAGGCAAGGTCTCTGGGTGGCTACAGAGTGGAGAACAGATCACGATCAAAGACTGCTGTCCCAATGACGTTTCTATGTGTTTTCCTATTAATTACTTTGGGATTCATCATGTTTTGTCAAAGTTGAGGTACTTAATTATGGTTTCCTAAGTCTATTTCAGCTTTTACATTGGATTTGTATTATCAGCTTCATCCAATGTTTATTTTCATGTTTGCCATGGATGAAAGTGTTCAGCTATCTACAAGCTTTTTTTTTTTGTTATCTCTTTTTCATAATGTCTGTATTTTATATTTTGTACGTTTTTTATAGAGAAGTGCCCCTACTGCTAACCAGTACTAAAGAGCTCTTATCTTTAAACATAACAAAATTGGCTTACACCTGATTGGCACATTTAATTTATTTGTAAGTCTCTAGTAAAGTGGGACCACATGTGGCCAGGGCCTGTTAATTAAATGCTACTAATGAGCCGGCAGCACTGATTGTGCCACCTACTAAAGTTGCATTTTATGTCTCAGGCCCACCACTGCAGTCTGTAGTGCAGCGTTAAACTGCCATTTTGGCCTAGTAAAATAAACTTCTTCCTAGGTGTAAACCTTCCTTCTTAATACCTGTAAGGCATCCCTAAGGTAGGACCTAAACAGCCTGGATGGCGGGATGCATTGCATTTAAAAAGTATAATATGTTTGTTTTAAGTTTTACATGTCCTGGTAGGCAAAAACTCCAACATTAGTTTTCCACTAGTGTAAGGCCTATTTTGGATAACAATGTATTACCTTATTGCATTTAATGAGAGGTAACTTTTGATGGGGTGCAGGTAGAAATATCATGTTTACACTCAAATGAATTCAAATTTAAAGCCTTTCATTAATGGTAAAGTTGGATTTTAAGTCACTAATGTGAAAATCCCACTTTTCAAAAGTTAAAAGGACAGATGATGGGCAGAAGGCTGAATAAATCAAACATTCACCCCAGTCACAGATCTGGGTTAAATACCATTGTTTTTTTGCTCGCCACACCATCCCATATGGTTGGGTCCAAACTGGAATGGCATGGTGAGCCAAAAAATATGGATTTAAGCCCAGATCTCTGTACTAGGGTGAATGTTTGATATTGTTCAGCATTCTGTCTTTTTACATTTATTGCCCTAAGTGGAATGGGTGTGCCAAGACGTGGGTCCTGTGCTTGCCATGCTCCTGGAGTCAAACTAGCCTCCCAGAATACTCATTTCTGGTCCAGGGAGGACCTGGCCTGGCAGTTTGGAGTGAACTGTTCCCATGGGGGAAGGGTCAAGACTGATTTGTTTATGGCCGGGTCCAAACTGGAATGCCACTGTGATTAAAAAATCGATGGATTTACACCCAGATCTCTTTACTGGGCTGAATGTTTGACACTGTTCAGCAATCCGTCGATCAATTGTCCTTTTTAAGTTTAAAAACAAAGTTGGCATTTTCTTGACACAACCATTTGGTGCCTGCAGTCTGTGTTCTGGGTCAAATGTCTGTGTGCAGTTGACCTTTGTGTATTTCTCTAAACAGTGAACCAAAGGGGAATGATTTATTAGTACTATGAGCTTTTCAGCCAAGAGGAGGATGAGTTGGGGTGGTCTAGGAGTTTTCCTCCACTTCAAAGGATGGCATCATGTACAACGATTGGCCCTCATGAACCATTCATCAGATCTCTTTTGGACCTGAAGAAGGATTGCTGCTGGAAGGACTACCTTGCTGCCTTGCTTCCTGAGGAAGGAAGCCAGGACTGGCTTCTTGAACCCAGGACCACCAGAATGACTCCAAGGGCTAGCTGACTGGTCTTCTGTTCTGAGGCATAGAGACACAACAAGCTCCAAAGGCCTTCCTGGAACTTCCCAGCTCACAGGATATAACTTGACCAACCTGGACCTGCAACTGGTCTTGCCTGAGCTTTGCTGGCCTCTGGCAGAGTGAGTCCCTGATCCTAAAAGAAGCTTCCCTGGGTCCTAGACCCTTAGCTAGAAAAGAGAAATCCTGAAGTGTTGGCCTCTTTTCAACTGAGAACAAGCCTGTTTGTCCCGAGACTCTGGCATCAATGTTGAGTGCCAACAAAAAGCCACGGTGAATCTGACCTTTTGTTCTACATTAATCACCAGCGCAGTCTTGCAGCTTGAGAGCTGCACTTCTCGTTACCGCAAAGACAGCCTGCAGTGACTGCTGACACAAAGCTCCTGCATCAACCGCCCATGACACCCGACCGGATCTTCGCATTCCAGTGACAACCACCTGTGATGCCCGGCCTGATCTTCACGCTACAGTGACGACCATCCACGACTCTCGCCTTGCGGCCTACTCCAGCGTGAAGTGGACACTTCATGCCAGGCCTTGAGAAGGTAACTATTTCAGCGAGACTAACCGAGGCTAACCTGGCCCCTGTATTCAGCCTGCATTCAGCCTTGACTTGTGACTTTTTCTTCAGTCTAGCACTACTAGATGACCACGAATTGCGCTTTTTGCCTTTAGGTGCTATACTTATCTAAAATGTTGAAACTACATAGCTCTGGGACTATTAATCAGATTATTCTCATTCTGATATTATTTTATTTATGAAAATTTATACTGGTTTTCTAAAGAAGTGCAGAAGTTTTGTTGTGTTGTATTATTACACTTTCACTGTTTGTGTTCTACATATAAACTTAACACATTGCGTTAGTTAAGCCTGACTGCTGTTGTTTAAGCTACCAAAGGATTAAGCATGTTAATTTAATAACTTTTTTAAGTTTACCCTGACAGGTATTGTGGTTGCTGCTTGATTAGGGGTCTCCACCCCTTAACCAATACACAGTTTCCTATAATTGTCAACTCCCCTTGTTCCTAATGCTCAAAACGTTTTATGTACTGTTCCCCTTATACTTCTTGTCCCTTCTTTCCTTCTGTAGTTAATGTTTTTGTTATCCTGTATCACCCCAAGATATTTGTATCTCAAGGAAATTAAACTGAAAATACCATAAGTCCCCCTAAAGGAATGTTGACATTCTAGAGTAAACTAGCAACTGCTGGAACTGCTTGATACCCAAAACAGCTGTGACCCTTGCGATAGAGGACATGCAAGCAGTTGAAAGCTTTTAACTTGAGCGAACTGCTGAACAGGAATTGGAAGCAAAGATTGCCGGATCATTGTCAGCTGGGCACTCAGTGCAACTTTCTGGATTCAGTGTATATTGTTACTAAACTTAGTGACATATACTCTGCTGCAGAGTCTGAGTATTTTCTTGGAAGGACTTCAATAAATGTTAAGGAAAAAATAAACAGACGGTTGTGGTATAATTTAACCAGCGGAGACAGAGAGAGGCACACAGGTGACGCAGCGCAGATGCACCAAGAGAACCCTCTCAAGTGACCCTCACTGATCTCCTGGGATCTTACCCTACCTACTAAGGGAAGTTCAACTCCCTTCCTTTATCCGAAGGCATCAACATTTTCGTGCCACTGTAGTTACAACTTTCTCACTCGGTCCTGACGAAGCACCCTGGATCTCCCCCTGAGACCGTTAAAGCGCGAAACATGTTGACCAGAACATATGCCCACTAGAGACATATAGTTAACCAGCTACCAGGAGACATAATACCCCTTAAAGCAGCACCATACACTTTGTTTTAATAAAGACAGAGGGATCGCCTTAATAAAAATGAATCACTCTCACTCCAGCCATTTTTTAATACACCTTCTAGGACTTTACTGCCACTTACAACACACACATATACGGCTTCATCAAAAGATTTCAGAAAAACAGACCCTTCGGGGGACCCACAGGGCATTGCAGCGCCGGCCCAAAGAGGATCAAAAGCCCAATAATGAAGCATGACATCCTTCGGGGTGTGTGAGGGCATCAAGATGAGGACACAATGCCCCCCACAATTAGAGTACCACACGACAAGAGTACCTCTAGCTTCCCTTCTATTTCTGTCTCTACTTAGGAACGGTGACTCCCTATTGGTGTAAGTATAATTTAAGTCACGTCTCTATTCTGTTTATTCAGTACATTTAGTGAGATTGTTGAATCCTCCCACTTTTTTTTAATGTGCTTGTACACCTTATGGCACCATTCACCTAGGAAACAACTAGATGAAACAAACATTATATGAGTAAGAGGCTCCTTACCAGAACAGTAAGAACTAGTGTCTGAGCAAGTAAGGCAGCAAAAGTCAAACCAAAAGGTAGAGAGTTAAGGATGGGTCTAGTATGCTTCTGCTTTCAGGAATATACTGAGATAGCTATTCTAGGATGCCTTGTGAAGTATCACCAATGGGTGTCTATCGAGAAGTGAGCCTTAGTTAGAAGGGAGTGAAAAAGGTGAAGCATAAGCTCAAATACTATCATTTAGTCAATCCTCCTTGATCAAAGCTGTTCACTCCCCCAAAGAAAGTTAAGGGACGAGAAACACCAGGATATTATGGGAATGGGTGATTCATGGGGTGATCTGCCATTAAGAATGTATTCCATAGGATGAGGGATTGATCTTTGTCTTAGCTCAGAAATCACTTGAACAGAAGACTACTAAAGGAACCAAATACAAACTTTAAGAAGAACAAAAGACTCAATGTACAATGACTATCAATATGTCTTTTCTTCTAACCACTCTTTATAAATCTAAGGCATAGCCTTCCACTAGGTGCAAGACCCAAAATGTCCACATAATTGACCAATAATTACAGAACTAGAAGTAAAAGTAAAAGTAAAGCTATCTGGAGGGAAAAAAGTCATGGCATCGAAGTTATGGTATCAAAGACAAATAGAGTATGTTTTCAATCTAAATAAGCATCCTCTAGGAAGCCAAAAAGCATATTCAAATATAAATGCTATTGAGGTAAGAAACACAGATTCCTGTGATAGGCAAGCAGTTTCTACCCACTTTGCACAAGTGACCTAAATGCAAAGTTTTTATTCTACTGGAGGAGCAATTAATTTATAATGCCACAATCACAATTTGGGCTTGAGAGCCTAAGTCGGTTTGACACTGTAGTACAAAATCACGGCATGAGGCACCTTAAGCTAAGCACAGAAAAGCACTTTAAATCACATTGATAAAACTAGGTGCCCAGGGAAGATTTTTTACCCATAGGTGCTAGGACCGAAAGGTAAACACTTGATTGCCCACATTTGAGAGTGATCGTTTGCCTTATATGCCTGCCCATAGGTATAGTTTTTAAGTGGGGATGGCACATTGCTTATTTTTATTTTCAAGGGGTGGGTTGTTTCTTCTACTTGCATTTTATTTTTGAAAGCTTTTCTGTTGAAATAATTTTAACTAATCACGCAATAAATGTATCCTGTCTGTATGTCAAGTGACCTAATTGGAGATTTAATGGTGGGCATGAAGGAAGAGTGAGCTGGTGGATATGCACATAGAACTCAGGAACTGGAATAGGGTCAGACATGCTTAGTTGTAATTATACAGGCAGAAGCTGAAAAGCAATTACACATTTTTTAAATTGTCTTAGACCAAGAACAGGATCAACTGTATGAACAGGACGATCCTGCTACTCTGTTGCACTCTGTTCATTATACATTAAAAGATAAAGAAAATAAAAGTCACTCATGGAGCAATGAGTACATTATTGAATACCAAGATTGAAAAGCGAGATAAAAATGTAAAAAAAAAAATCAAATTAAATGGTCAAAACTGAAAGGTGTATGTCAGAACTGGAAGATCATCGAGCAGGTGATCAATGAGATATAACAAGAATAAACAATGAGATGCCAATGATCCTGAGCAAGGAAATCAGTGTCGGCATAACAATCTATGTTTTTTTACCAGATTATTGTGAAAGTGGCACAGATCTTAGTGCAGTTGTGGAGACATAAAATGGAAGTATATCTTGACAAGTGTAAGGAACATTTAGAATTACGCACATTGCATTCTGTTCATCTTTCCTAAATGTGCAAGTTAACCTCAAACCCTGCCAATACATCTTTAGCTACTGTGTAAGGAAACATCCTCTCAAGAGCTGTTTCTACCAAAACAATACATTTGATTTTCCTGTATTTTCAGGTATGACAGTTGAAAAAGAAAAAAGTAGGAAAAATGTAAGCAAATAATCTTGTAATTTTTATTTCAGTCTGTGGGACCCCAGGTGTCCATACTCCTGCAACTTAAACTGAAAGTAATGACAGAAGAAATAATATTACTTTATCTAGAGACATTAGCTGCACAGAATTTTCTAGAACAATTGGGATATAAAAGGAAGATTCTGTTTCATCAAAATTTGTTTCTGGACATGGTATCATTGAGAGAAGAGATGCTTACTTCCTATATTAGTTATTTTTGATAATTTCAAAATAGGTTTCTGTATAGCAATCAGGTGATATTTTTAAATGTAATTAAGATTACTTAGGGGCCCATTAGGATGGCGGCTGGTTGGCCCCCGCCAGGCTGGCGAAAGCCACAGCCAGCCCTGCGGGGGCGAATCGCCCACCATCCACCCCAGAAAGACCCCCGGCATATTATGATGGCTGGGGCTTCGGCAGCTGACGGAAAGACCGTCTGCCGCTTTTCCGCCGGTCGGCTCTTCGACTGGGCGGAAAACACCTTCAATATGGTGGTGGTGTCGGCAAGACACCGACATGCAAATTAGGATGTAGGCGGAGAGCAGCCTTTCCTGTTGCCGCCATGGAAAGCCATGCAGTCTTTGCCATTGGGGGCCAGTTGCTGGGCCCCAGAGTGTTGAGGAGGTGGGGGTGCACATGGGGGGTACCTATGGTACCCCCCTGCATTTGCATGTACAATGTGGCAGGCACCTTGTGCATGCAAATGCACAACGTGCATTTCCAGCATTGTGGCCGGCGGGGCTGTGAGCACCGCCCACCACAATGCTGGGAATGGGGGATGCCACCGCCACGGTGGCGGTGGCATCCTATTTGCAGGTGCAGGACCGCCGCACCCCTGACGGACGTTCCCGCATTCCGTTACAGTGCCACCCGCAATCGTAGTGACCCCCCTTAGTTACTTATCATATTCTTAAATCTGCCATGTGATTTGTTATAGTTCAGTCCCCCTATACAGGGACATTGGCAACAAGCCGACAAGGCTCCAGCAAGGCTCCAGCAGACAGAATTGGGTCGGGGATGCAGAGTGGGACAATGTGGGACAATGGGAAGAATGGTAGCAAAAGGGGAAGTAAGCTGTGAATCTTCAATTGTTTTGCTACGATATACTTTTTTTTCTACATAAAAACAAAATAGACTTTTTTCTTGTTGTGTGAGTTGTATGAGTTACTTTATGTATTTACGTAATTAATTATTAGTTATTTGCTATCGCACCATAAAATAGGAAGCACCTACTTCAAAAGAGTTGGTTGTTCTTTAATTATGGTTAGAGAATAATTACTAATAAGGGGGCATGTTAACTGCTTTCAGGATAATCGACTGGATTCACTTAGAGAAGGTAGACGGCAGAAAAAAACAAAAATGAGTAAGGTCCATCCGGATTTCAAAACAGAATTTGGTCCCATGAAGAAAATAAAATCCAGCGACCCAAAATTATAATAGCATCTCTAGAACATTTTAATTTGCCTTTGGAATTTACTTTTTTTAGCTTCTAGGACATTGAGAATGGAAAAAGCACCTACAATGCAAAATGATTTCTCTGCCCATGATGCAATTCTCTTCCAGTATCAGCTAGAAAGTCTCGGAGGCAAACTAAATAGAAGTAAATTAAATTAACTACTGCTCAAGGATTAACTTCTGCTCAATGAAGAATATTGGGTAAATGAAATGAGATGGTTTATCATAGAGATGTTTGTGTGCAGAATTCTGTTCAATTGTACGGCATGTATTCAGGGCAAACTTTTGAGAAATGTTTCATATTAACACTGAATCAAGAAATAGAAGATACAAAACTTCCCCATCCAAGAAGAACAGAGGTAGAAAAGGTGTAGAAAATAGGGAAAAGGTTTTTGATATCATGTTTTACAGGCAGTAAATATAACTGGGTATAAGCTGAACGTTCTGTGGGAGAGTTTTATTGTTTAGAGTATATGGTAAATGCCATCCATTACACTGGGTAAAAAATGATACAAAGATAGTGACTATACAGGAAAATTATTATTTTGTTCCACTAAAAAATGATAAGCAAAAATGAAGTAGAAAATTGCAAATGGGCAGGGGGGATTAGAGATGAACCTCCGAAATATTTTTGCAGTCTTTTAGTAAGATGCGTCGGTCATTGAGTATCTTTCACATCTACCATTAAAAGCTGTTTGAAAACTGCTGCATTGATTTCAACACTTGTTAGCTGTAGTGTCAATTGTTAAATCCTCTGGTGTGAAAGTAATTGTGCCAACATTTTTCAATTTATTTATAGATTTACTAAAAACATGCTGCTTTGTTAAATCGCATATTAAGTGGGTGTGTCTGGGTCTCATCATGGGATTTTTGTGCAATTTCTTTTTAATCAGGTAAGAAGACAGAGGACCTGAGTATGAGAAGACATATAGCAATTCTGAATTCGAATTTTATAAGGTAAGACAAAGCTCTACATGTTAGGGTAAACAAAACAGGCTTTCTCACTGATACATAGAGATCAAAACTGGTTAATTTGTGGACTTAACCAGTTGGATAATGCTAACTATTTATTTCAGACATATGATTTGCTTTACAAAACTCATACTTTAGTACTAGCTACAATGCTAGATGCAGAAAAAGCTTTTGACCTTGTGGGCTCAGAATGTAAATTTACCATACTGGTTTTCCTGCCCTGCTCAAAAAGTTAATCCCAAATCTCTATCAAGGTTCAGTAACCTCTGTAATTATAAACTATAATTAACTTAAATAAGGAAAGTAGCATTAATTTCACAAGAGCCATCTAACTGGTATGCCTGATGTCACCTATTTATTTGCTCTGTTTATTGAGCCGTTTGCATTTTCCCTTCAGGGACCTGGCAATATTACCCTAGATTTGACTCCTGGAGCTAAACTAATGTACACAGGAGATAAGTTTTTTTTTTCTCAAAGCAAACAAAACAAATATTGAACACCCTTAAAATGAATAAAGTAATTAATGGAAAAAGGAGGACATAAAATAAATGGTTATTCTAGCAGTTCAAAATGATATTTTGGAATATGTGTCACGGAAAAATATGAAGCTCTGTATAATAGAATTATATTTCTCTTCTAGTGAGGTGGCATGTCTACACACATTCTATTATGGGAAGAGAATATTTGGAGCAATCACAATGAGCGGCATTATTTTGACAGGCTATAATGACCACCAAGCGTACTTGCTGGGCATAACTTGGATTTCATTTACTTGCATTGTTTTTTTAGTAGGATGTGACTGCTTCTATATCCTACTAAACTATGGATTCAAATAGTCCTTCTATTATTTTATGGCTTCTTTCTGCATGCTTATTTTAACTATATTTAATTTCGTCAGTAGTGCCTCAGGGAGGTAAGTCAACCTGGAGCATAAGAGTTGTTGCGCTCCAGTTTTTTGTTGTAACTTCCCTCCCTGTTTCCACAGTAGTGTAGGCACCACTGTGCAGGTTGATATGCTCAAGCTGTTAAGGAAGTCACATCCTCCGCTACAACACATCACACTTTAAGAAAGATACAGCTGTGTGTCTGTTCAGTGGGTAAGCCCGTTCTGCCTGTCTGTGTACCTATCCTTACAACACTAGCACCCCATGTCATCGGTCCTCTTGACTTCTTGAGAGGGTAACCTATCTAGCATAACCCCCCCCCTCAATTAATCTCCTCACTTTTCATCTTATGAGTGTAGGATTGTTATCTAAACACTACTCAGAAATAATTGGGCTCATTGACTTTCAGACACCTTATTCTTTAAAGAAAACAGGCTTAAAGGTACTTCCAACCCAGACATCGCTTTCGCAGTGCCTAACGGTTACTCGATAATCAATCAGGATAACACTTCTTGGCCGGGTAGAAGTTTAGCCAACTAAAGCAGACTTTACAGCTACACATTATTTGTCCAGTAAGGTTTGAAACATTTGTAAAATGTTTATAATATGTTAATTCTTCTGAAGTTTGTTTTAGTATTTTTTTTTTTACTAGAAGTGAGATTTGGTTGCATGGTGGCATTGACCTATTATGCTCCTTGCATTTGCTGACCTAGGTGCGCATGCTGCTATATATGTAATAAATTAGTCATCAGGTACCTTCTTTGGAGAAGTGTCGCTCACTGGTCAGAGGAGGCAGTCCCTGAAGCAGAGGTCAGACCGGGACCAGAGTTAAATTCCCGACGCGGCAGGGTCCTGAGCTCAAAATGTCCACAGACTCGATAATTCTCGATTCGGTGCCTACTCAAATCAGGGGCTCACGATCTGCAACTCTGGGCAATAGCTTGCTCAATCTCCACTACGGCCCCCCGCAGCGGGATGCCTGGCTTTCGCCTTGGGGGTGCCCAGTAGGGGCTATCTCACAGGGAAAAACCAGGACGGTTTCCCAAAGCAAGCGCCTTGAGACCCTTTGGGGTGATTAGTGCGCTATATAAGAAGCCAACATTACATTTATATATTACATTATTCCATGTATGAGTGTTTGGAACCAATTTCTTCGACACATTTAATGAGAAAATATATACTTTTCTCTGATTAATATTTCTTGCTGTGGTATGCAAGATGTTGTTGAATAAGTGATATGAGGTGCTTGGACTTATCACGTAAGCTTTTGTTTGAATTAATTTTGTATTCATTTTTTATGAAGGTTGTGTGTTTTGATTGTGAGCATTTCATAGACATCACAGATTGTTGTGTTAACCAATGTGAAATGGTGTTTGGGAGTCCACCGGGAAGGCCTGGCTTACTGGGCCGCAGCTGTGAAGCCTAGGATTGTTTGGTTCTCCTGTCCTAGTGTCCATCCTACTATGCCTTTGCGAAACTGTTCAAAGTATAACCCCTCATGCACATGACCGTTGGTGTTAGTAATGCTGATCAACCGTAGTCTTCTCAGGGAGATTAGCGTTGGCATACAGCAGACTAATATTCCAATACACAGTCTAGATTGCATTAAAAACAAAAATAACATTCCAATGCTTTAGTTTCAGTACAAAAGTACATTAAGTCAGTAAATAAATACACATTTACTAGACACATATTTAGATGGTCAATATGTAGGTGTGAGGCCAAGACATCTAGGGTTGCTGATTCCTTGTGACTCAACTCACCCTTTTATACAGTTGGGTCTGTTAGCAGTACAGGAGCTGCATTTTCCCTCAGTTCAATCATAGTATCTGTGACTGTTTTCTGCTAAAGACTCTCAAACAATCTCTGGGTATCAGTAGGCAATAGTGAACCTTCCTTTTACAATATATATTTACCACAAGTCTGGAGTGCCACAGTTGAGTGGCGCAGCCATACCACTCTGGTGAGCAGACCCAGGCAACTTTGCATTGCTCTTGAGCATATTTTATACATGTCACTCTATTTCCTCTTCAACACAGATGGGGTGATGGGTGTGGGTTGCTTAAAAACTGAGGAGTACTTGCGCTTTTTCATGTCCCACCCTACTCACTGCTATGGATTCCACAATAGTGTGTTAGATTAGTTGACAAAATGGATGCATGTGACCGTGACATCACTTTTCCGTATCATTTAGAAACATGTGTGTTAGTTTAATAGGCTAAATGAATCAGAAGGAATAAACTCCCAAAATTCAGTAAAACAAACCCCAGAACTGGAAACGTTTTGTACCGTTGGCATGGATTGATGCGGATGCCGTCCTGTGAGTGTGTAGTGTTGGATACAGCATTCACATTATTCTGGGCAACATTTCCCATCTATTGTTCATAATTTTTATAAATACCTATTCTCCACACACCTGGGCTCAAACCTAATTATCTCATCCCTCATCACAGCTCATTTTCTAAGAATCTAAGTTGACTTCTTCGTGCTATCTTTATAAGGTGGCACCCAGAATCTCTGCTGCTACTGCTTCATGCTCTGAGTGGTAAATGGTATGAGTGGTCTGTTGTAGTGGGAGCTACAGGTGTTTCTGATAAGCACATTTGAACAGGTGTGTGTTGGTGGATGTATCTGTCAAAATTGTCAGATGTCTTCACTGCTGGAACCCCCATTCACCATAGCTGTCCGCTGTCGTAATGGTCCATCCATGCCTCTCTGTTGACTGACAACTGTGAATTTCACAGACAGATGGCTGCCATACCATTGTTGATGGAGAGCTATCGGACAATAGAGGATAATGGAAATGATGACCGAAGGACAGCCGATGGCCCTTCCTATGTCATAGCAGATGACGATCTGTCAGCCTAAATCCTAAATACAGTGGAAGGTTAGCCACCAGTCTGATGGATCAGTTCCTCCATGACGGAGGAACGATGGTCCATCTGCCAAACCATGAAATTGGCTGTAAGCTTTACTTAATATTATGCAGGATTCTTATTGGTGCTACTTTCTATGAAAAGGGAACACCTGACATTTCTGTCTAGAAAAACAGGTGGTAAGAACTGTAATAACACCATGGCTATAATGTTATTCCCCACCTTCAGTTTCCTTTAATTTTGTCCCCTCCCTTTCCATCTTCCCTACTGCTCTTCTGCACAGTGAGAGCAGAGGGTGGGTCACATTGTGCATATCCTTTCCCAATCACTACCTCTCTCATGTAAGCTGTATGAGCAGTTAACAGTTGTTGCATGCTTTTAGATGTTATGTTTTGAAGTGTGCAAGTAAGAGTCCGCATGAGTGTAGGTGCCTGGAAGGTTTGTGAAAGCAGATGCCAAAGTCGAGGTATACTGGACCAGTGTTATGTAGTGCCTTGGAAGCGTGTATAAGGACTTTGAATTATGCTCATTTGTGTATGGGGAACCAGTGGTGTGTAATTTGAGTGCAGCATGGGAGGTTGAGAGTAGTTCTAGTGACTGAGTTCTGAATGCTCAGCAACCTTCTAGTGAGTTTCCTCTTGATTCTGACATAGAGGGTGGTCCCATAGCCCTTCTTGCTTGTGAATAATGAGTTGCCTTTTATCAGCATAGGTGAGGACATTGATATTGTGAGAGCAGATGATGCTGGGTAGAGGGATCATGTATGTGTTGAAGAGGGTCGAGCTCAGGAAGAATCCTTGCGGAACTCCACAGAAGGGGTCGCAGGAATCTGAATTGTATGATTCCAGGATGACTGACTGGATCCTTTCAGTCAGGAAGGATCAGATCTATCAAGGTGCATGTCCCTGGATCTCTGATGCCGTATAGGCATTGGATGAGGATGGGGTAAGAGACCGTGTCAAATGCTGCTGAGAGGTCTAGGAGGATAAGGTGCTGTGCTTCATCTGTCCACAGTCATGAAGATGTCATCCATGGGGGTGCTGAGGGCAATTTATTTGCTGAGGTTGGGTCTGAAAACAGGCCATTGAGGTATTTGGTGAGGCATCTGTTGATAGTTTTCTCTAAGACCATAGCCAGGAATGGTAACAGAGAGATCGTTCTGTAATTGACGAGCGTTGCAGGGTCTGCGGTTTCTTTAGCAATAGGAGGACAGTTATGTGTTTTGAAGCATCTGAGAATATCACATGCTTATGCAAAATTTTATTTTATTTTATAAAGGCTCACAAAGTTTACAGGAATTGGCCTGAGTAACCTACTAGTCGAGAAATTGTTTCTCAACTAGTAGGCCACTGTGGAATGTTTCATTCTCCTGAATAGTTCAATTGCATCTTCATTGTCTTTTTTTTCATCTCTTTCTCATTTTTCTGAGTGCTCTTTTGGTTCCACCTCTTTACTGTTGCTCTGCGTTTTCCTTCTTTTATCTCATTGCTGCACTCATATTGACATTGACGATTTGAAGCAAGCTTAAGCTGTTTAGGGAATTACTTTACATTTTCAATATCACAATTGGGACTTTCTTGTGCTCTGTACTCCTTCATTTACTTTTTAGAGATCAAAGCTTGCAAATGTGGAGTAAACTATAAAGCACCCCAGCCAACAATCCAGAGTTAGCAAATCCAAACCCTTCCAGAAATAAAAACACTGACTTAGCTTTTAGCAACTATGTTACTCCTATCACTTGTGATTCAACAACATTATATGCAGTTCCAAGTGCACTCGTTTGACACCCATTTTTACCAACGATTATGGAATGTGATAGCACTTTCAGAATTGGCTGTTCCGGATTTGTGCACAATTGAGAAAAGTTGCATTCATAGCAATCACAATCTAAGCGGCCAACCTCGAAGCTGGTGAACTGGGTTTAAGTCTCAGTAGGGATGCTCAACATCCTGTGATTCTGGGAAAATCACTTAATCTCCTAGTGTCGAACAAAATGAATGTGTCTGTCTGTAACACAACTTGTGCTCTTGTAAACTACTATGATTCCTTTGGGTAGAGTTTATGCCGTATAAAACTCTGAAAAAAGACAAGGAACCTGGATAACGAATAAACTTTATTCTTTTCACGATTGGTAGATACAGTGGCCAAAGTTATTGAACTCTGATTGCTCATGGTGCAAAACAATTGGCACCTCAAACATACTAACCACTGTATCAAAAAGTCTAAGGGTCCAGGGTGTGGGTTTTGTGTAGGACCCAGCATTAAACCTTAATATTGTAGACAAAATAACTAGTCCAAAAAATCAACAAGTATGTATGTATAGATTTTTCTATACCTAATACCACATATATGAACCTTGACAATAAATATATATATATATGTATATATCGTCTTCCGTGCCACTGCCCTTGCACTGGGTCCTATATGAAGAGAAGACAGTGTGGTTGCTTGACTCTCCTTGTCCAAGCAGCTGTGTCCCACACACTTGTGCTTAAACCTAATGAGTTGCTGCACGGTTCATACTTTCTCAATAAAACTGTGTGTTTGCTGGACACCATAAACATCAACATCAAAACTGTGCAAGCGTGATTCTACGCATGCCATTAGGATATGTTGTTGATAGTCCAGCTAGCTCACAATGCATCATCTGGAGCCCTAACCTAGCCAGGTAACAGGTGGAATGTGCATTCTCAGAACATGACAACCCTGAATTCCCAACGAAATTGTGGAAACATATCTAGAACCCTTTTGTTCGGTAAGTCATGCGTACCCAAAAAGATACACAAGAAATACACAACATGATGTTTCAATATTATGATTCTTGTGTAAAATATGTGCACTGCAATAATCAATAGAAGGAAACAGAACAGTGTAATCAGCATTACGAGAATTGTAAATAAAACAATTCAACCATTGTGCAGTTGCAGAGGATATATGCTTGCATATAAGTGCTGTTATATATTTTTTTTTTGCTCCTACCTAGCGCTATCTATCCTAGTGTGCCTAGGGTGTGTCAATCTGCCAGAATACCTGCAAGTTGTTCTAACTCCTCCATTACCAGTGGTAAGGTGTCATCAGGAAGCCCATTTTGGTGGACAGTAGGGCATAATCCCTAACTGGAGGTAAACAGGAATCAGCTGTGCTGGTATTCCAGGCGTGGGGCAAGCTTGGCAGTGTCAGAAAACGCTGTTGTTTATATAATAAACTGCACTCATGTAGTCATGGGGAAGCCCCAATCAGGTGGCTATTGTTTATTCTTTCATGATAGCTCAGTGGCCACGTGAACAATAACAAATGACAGTATTTTGCATAGTGAACTTAGCCCTTGTACAGAATGTTCAAGGCACTTGATAATATGCCTACGAAGAAGTGTGAATGTAAGAAAAACCATTTCAGAGAATATAATCCTGCACAGGCATGCAAGTAAATGTGTGTCAAATATCAGCATTTAAGAAAAGACGGCATCTTTAAAACAAGAGCATGGAAAATGGAGGCGTACACACCCGAGATTAAATTTGACCACGTGACACCCACTCCTTGGACATGAGGGGGACTAAAAAGCTTTCTGAAATACGTGCTAAAAAAGATATGGTCATGAAAAACTACAATCCTAAAAAGTAATATGCTTTTCAAAAATAAATGCATACCGAAAATCAAATTGGAGTAAAATCAACATAAAAAGTGAATACAAAGATATAATTTAAAAAACAGGGCAGAATTAGAAGATCTGTGCAGCTTGAAACTGCCAGAATGTTTAAATGTTCTGAAGAGTAGATGAAACATTGCTTTTCCCAGCAGCTGCAGACAATGTGCCCAGAGACACCCATTGCAACAGCTGCATAGAGCAAACATGTTCACATCCAACCCTCTCAGCAGCCGACAAAGGAGGAACTGCCAGTAGCGAGTCCACAAAGGATGAGCTAGGATCCAAATCACCAGGAGCTGAAGCATACCAGGAAGGCTAATAATATGCATTTAGAAGCAATGGTAGTCACAAAGGGCATCAGTACAAGTCGGCCTTTATTCAATTCTGATGTTTTTGTAGAGCACCTGACTACCTAGACCTGGCCTCCCAGTGCTAAAAGCAACAACACCAGCAAGAATACCTTAATGAACTTTTAGGTTAGTGCTGGGCTTTAGGATAGGTGGATTTTAGAGGTTCCTCCAGCAGTTCTATGTCCAGAGATTGAACCGGTTGCATTCCCAAGCATATGTCCAAGGGGCATTTGAAAGTGCACAGTAGACAATGGATTAAGGGCTGCACCCAGAGTAGCCAGGCAGGTCAAAAGGACAAGAACCAGTCATTGTTCAGTTCTTGGAATAAGGGTGCACCAAAGGACTGATACAGGAGCACATGTGGCATTGACATCCCTAGTTGGCCTTGTGACAGAACATCCATTGTGGAGCAGACAAAATAAAATCAGAGTTCCGACAAGCAGTAACAGGACCAGCGGTAAGCCTCCAACAATGCTTCCAAGCGAGGAATTTACAAAAGATGGATTAACTCCAAAGACCATCTGGAAGTTGCTATCCAATCCATAGTCACATTTCTTAAAAACAGTGTGCTACCCCCTCAGTATTAGAAATGTTAAAATTGTGGTGCACTAGCTCTCCAAAAAATGGAAAACCACCGCCGGCGGCAGATCCTTCTCCTACCTTGCCACCAAGACCTGGAACACTCTCCCTACAAACCTACGACAGACACAGGACCTGCTGGCTTACAGAAGACTCCTCAAGAGTCTCTTTGATCAGTAGCTGCCCCCCCTCATCCTCCCCCAGCGCCTTGAGACCCTCACGGGTACATAGCGCGCTTTACAAATGAAATGCTTTGATTTGAAAATGGTGTGGGAAAGTGCTGCAGAGTAACAACTGTATCTCAGAGGAAACCCTTGCAATTTGAAGATCAAACATTTCCCTTTCAGATGTTAAAGACACATCCTTCTGAAACAAAGAGGCTTTCAGTTTGTTTAAAGCAGCAAAGTTCACATTATAAACCTTAATCGCAGGCAAAACTGTTGCATTCCTAACTGTACGGGCAAATAGAAACAGTACTTCTTCACAACAGGTCATGACAGCAGAAACATTTACCAGATAGGCAATTCCTGGTTTCATACAACAGACAGCATTGATTGTTCAACATCAAATAGCTACCTTTGGAAAGCAACCTGCAATGCTGAATGAATCACAGCAGCCGGAGAACCCTTCAAGATAAAACAACACATTTCCTTGGAAGCATTACGTGCACCATGGAGTATAACCTCACTGCAAACTAAAGAATGGTCTAGAGTATTTTCGCAGTCTGTACCATCAAGAAAAATATCAGTGTCACCATTCCTACATTTTTATTTTATTTAATTTATTTTGATTTTTATTGTTTTATATAGCATGAATGTGACCCTGTGGGATATCAGAGCGCTTCACAATAAAACCTTACATATTTAGTTTCTATCGTACATTGTGCTTGAAAGTATTTAACAACTTATAAGCAATTGAGAAACCGTAACAGTAACTTCATTCAGCAACATAGACTTGTGCACATTCCCAGAATGTAAGTCTAGTGGATCCAATATTGCATCTTAGTTCATTAACACCATGGAATGTAAACCCCTATAAATAACAGATATGGGACCTTGGTTAGAGATGCTCTTGAGTAGATTAAGCAAGAGTTTATAGGTGAGACTGCGAGATTGAACGGAAAAGGTTACTGGAGGAATTTGCTCATTAGAAAAATCTTGCTTTCTTTCTTGAATCTTGCATAGTTTGGTAATTTTCTGATGCTTGGAGGTAGCATGTTCCATCTTCTCGGTGCAGCTCCAGAGAATGCTCTGTCAATCTTTTTTTCTTCTGGAACATCGGTGGCTTCAGTAATAGATCTCTGTATGTGAAAGGTAGATGTGTTAGTGAGAGGTAAGATCCATGACTCATGTACAAACTCTTCTCCTAGCGCTTCATGTCTGCCCACTTAATGGTATTGTTAGCAGTATTTAAAGTTAAACATTGAGATGTGTAGAGAAATAAACCTATGTTTTATCCAACCTGCTAATGAAATTTCTGACACAGTACATGGTCATTTTTCCAACTTTTCTGTGTGTAAAATAGTGTATTTTGTGTCTTCCTAGCCATTGTGGTCTGTTCTTTAGTAAGATTGTATGGTAAAAAAAGCTACTGGCGTTTAGGTATTTCCATGAGATGCGACCAGTTTGTGCATCCGTGGAGTCCAACTTAGAAACATAGTAGCATAACAGACCTAAGTTGTGATTGCCCATATTGCAAAGAGGACATGCCAATCAGTATGATGTCTTTAGCAGATGACACAATGTTACACAGGGAATATATCTTAATGGATAAGGTGGTTATATCATTGTCAATTACTGCTAGAGCCTTTTCCAAATTTGCTCTGTCAATCTTTTGTAGTCTCTCAGCAGCTTTCTGCTGTTAAACTTTCCACACTTCATTGTATATTCTGTATCCTGTAGACCTATGTCATCAGAAAGAAGTGACAAGTGATGTTTCACCTCAGACAGCTTTGAATGTTTTAGCCACTCTAGGCACAACTTTCTAACTCTGTATGTAGTTACTACCCCTGCGAGTTGTGTCTGCATGTAACATGGGTCTGGCCTAATAATTCTAAAACCCTTTGTGTTGTCTAGAAAATTTGCCTGACATCAGTTAGTATCTAATTGGCACACTGACCATCCCTCTGGACTGGAACACGAAGAACTGTTGTCCCATTTCAAAGCATGTTGTCAAATGTTTCCTCCGTGTAATTATTGACATTTTGCCAATTCTCAAAATGTGCAAATGTAAGAATATTTGGTGTATTTAAGTCCTTTATCTTGGCTAGGCTGAGACAGGACGTATGCTACACAGTTTATTCAGGAAAACCAGTTTTTGTGATATAAGCATGCCCTAAATGATGCATTATTACCCTGAACTTGCTAATCTTTTGCCCCCCAAATGGATTTTAAAGCAAAAGTGTCTCTCAAAAAGGTATACCCTATGTCGACAACTGGGTTATAAAAGATGCAGAATAAATTAACATTGTATCTGTGAGCATCATTTTCTTTGGTTGAGAAAGTGTTATATTTATAAAAATACAACTCTGGGTCTGCTGAATTGTGTCCAGAAAAATATGGACATTTCTGCAAATGTTGTTGTGTTACCCTGTGGTGGTGTAGGGCAGTGTTCCCACTGTGTGTAATTATATATTGCACAAGGAGTACTTTCTTTATGTAAATAATGGTGATCATAATGGTGAAAACAGAACATTCCATCATTATTAGATGTGTCATCATACATTTCTTCAATATTGGAAAGAGTGTAATGCTCTAAATCATCAAGCATTTCATGTAATGTGTTAATGATCCAATCATCAGAGTTAATTTGGTGTAATGACATAATTTAAGGAACTACAAAATACATAAGGTATTTATAATGTTTCAGTCTGTCCAAGCATATTGTATGATACCTTATCACAAAAAAATCCATGGGGAACTAGAACAGATGAAATGTTCACCTGGGAAAGGTCTCTTTGCACTTTGTGTGATGAAGAATGGGGTTTCAAACCTCGTTTATCAGTTCAACAGCAGAGCAATCTGGGAGATAGTGACTGTTCAGAAGCAAGAAAATGACTGTCACAAAACCAATTCAAAGGAAGAGGAAAAGTAACGAAATTGTATTCCAAATGAATATTCATGGAGGGGTAAAGAATGTCTTTTTGACCAAGGTTAAAAGTCACGTGGTCTCCTTTGTGAAGGTAAACCTGGGTCTGATGAATCTGAAGAAAAGTTATCAAAGTCGATAAAGTAGCCAAAGGCTGTCTGTACACAGTTAGGAGGCTCACAGAGCTGGTACTGGTAGAGGACTCTAATGGCAGTAGGTTGCAATAGAAACCATACTTTTCTGTTTGCCGACTTGAAATCTATGTTTCTGTACATGTTAATTGTATGACATTTGTTGATGTAGCAGGAAGAAGTGATACTTTAGTGTTATCTGTCCCCAGCCACGGAGTAGAAGCTTAATCGGCGGTTAATGCTTCCAACGAGACCTCTTGTAGGGTAGTGAGAAGACACAGGTAACTACCCAGGTGCTCTCTTGGCCATCTATGTAGAGCCGGCCAAATGATGAGGTTTGATGACATCTTTAAACACAATCCACCTGTGTTTGCTACCAGCAAGGGGCAGTAAAAGTACAATTCTGGAACCATCAACAGCCAGGACAGGTGCAGGTGATTTTTTTCTTGTCCACAAATTTCTCCCAGACCAGTTCACCGTTCTTTGGAATCAAGCCAGGAGTTGTTGGCTCTACCTTCACTACACCAGTGGTAGAATATTTCTGCAGGATGTTGCTCTGAGCATCTCGGGACTTGTTCAGCTACTGTAAAACATCCAAACATTCACTGATATCATAAGGCATTTCCGCTGCCACTATTCTGGGGACTGTCAATGTCTGGAACCCACACCCTGACCCTGAACAGGATCTCATAGGGAGTCCAACCATCCAGGGATTTTCTAGGCAGATCATTTAGGGCTCTCTGGACCCCATAGAGGTGGTGAACCCAATTGCGACTTGAACCTAATGCCCTAGCTTTTAAAGACTGCTTTATGTCCCAGTGTTTCCTCTCCACTACCACATTTCCTTCCGGATGATAGGGGGAGGAGTACTGCACAGTCACACCCAATTTTCCTATGGTGTCCCTGGACCTTGGTCCGAAGGAAATGTGGCTATTGTATATGTCCCGATTGGGACTTGCAAGTCTTTTATGACAGTTCGAGTATCAGCCAATTGCTGTGGACATACCTATGTAAATCAAGAGCAGGAATCCACTGCTACCACAATAACATGCGGACCCTTCTCAATGTAAGTATCCACAGTGGTCCAAATAGACACCAGATGCTTGTCAGAGATCAATAAAGGTGTCTGTATTGGATGGGCTATGGTGGAAACTTTCATATGCTGGCAGATGTCACCTTTTAGGACAATGTTGTTGGTCTATTTTTGTATAAACCTGGCCACCAAGAGCATTGCTGCAATAGTGAAATTGTAGCCACCACCCCTGCATGAGCAGATGCTACACCCTCATTTGCTGCTAGTACCAATCCTAACCTGTGATCTGAATTAGGTATTGCTCTATGAGCAAAAGGAATGTTTTGCACACTTAAGTGGCAGGATTATTTAGTTCCAAAGCCATTTGGCTAGAGGGGGCCATCAAACTCAGCATTGACAGCCGTCATGATGTCTCCATCTATCCTCATACTAGAACGAGAAATTGCAGAGACTGCAGTAATTTGCACTGTTGCTTTTGATTTTGCTGCTTCATCAGTCATTGAATTCTGTGCAACATGTGTTCCTACATGCTAATGTCAGTGTGTGTATCATGTGAGTCTGTGACAAACATGCTTTTAGGTTTGCCACTTATCCCCAAAGCATCTTGTGCCTTATTGTGTACCATTTGGAATCTCTGAATCCATTCTGACTTCATTAGAGTGAATGCTTATTGTAAGAGTGGACACAATAATATGAATCACAAACAGTGAGTGTCTGCAACCTAGGATCCATATTTTCAAGTGCCAGAATTAGAGCTTTCAGTTTAGTTAGCTGTGCAGTGCAATCACCTAGTGACTGCGTCTATGTTTTATGAGGTTGGAATTCTCCATCCTGAATTCTACCATTTACGGCTATGCTAGCGGCAGAGTGTTGATCCTTTGCCCCTACTGCAGGCTGAGCACAACCGTCAGTGTAGATAATCATACTGATCTAGAGTCATGACTTCATTGGACAGATGATATTCGGGTGCATATTGTAGATATGCTTGTGTTTGTAGTGTAGAGGCAAATATGTAATCTACATCTGTTTCTGTGAGTGAGTTGGCTAATTGTATCCACCTTGGATCCTTGGATGTAAAGCTTTCGCGTTTGGAAAGCTAGCCTCTAAGTCTAGAACGGGAGTCATGACAATTATCCGTTTCCACGGATCCAAGGATCTTTCTTTCACTACAGCAGTCTGTACTACGGATTTTTTTCTGGCAGTGCAAAACACAAATTTCTGCATTTGTAATTAAATTCAACTTATATGCAATAGATACAGTGTCTCCTTCATTGAATGTGACATAGGTGTACACTGATGCATCTGCAATTATACGTATTATCAGGTTTGTGGTGTTAACACATGTATGTAAATGTTTTGAAGTTAGCATGTCACCTTGTACTGAATGTATGATTTGTGTGTGTTCAGATGTCCAATGTGTGCTTGAAAGGTCTGGATGAATCAAGTTTTAGAATGGTTTTACTCATTGTGCACAATCTGCTATATAGGTTCAGTCAAAATTCAGGCAACCCTATATCGATTGGAGTTTCTTCAATGTGTTTGGTGGTTGTGACAGCGCAAACTTCGCTAGGAAATGTGCTGCAAGGCTTCTACTTGACTGCTCGTATTCCAAGAACAGGACACTGAGATAGACAAATGTTTAATTTCTTTGAACTAAATTTGCAGCCCATGTGAGCAAATCCCAATACTTTACAATCTACTCTAGTCAAGTAAATTGACAGGCAATAATCTGTCAAGTATATGTAATGGACGGACACATTTGTTGCTACTGCTGCCTGACACTCCATAGGATTCTTGCGAAATATTGTGACTTCTGCCGCAACGACATAGGACAAAGCCCAATCAACACTATCTTATAAGAGTTCTGTTACGCTGGCTGAAAACAGCCCTGGACTATTCGTATACCTTTGTGGCAATTGACAGAACTGTTTTAAGAACCTAGAGCGCTGAATGCAGTCAAGTACATGCTTTCAGGAGATATATTTTGGCAGCAAAATCCATTTGATATGTCTAATGTGGATTTGTATTTTTTACGCACTATATTGTTCATTAGTGCCATGCTATGTGCATTCTGTACAACAAATGGGCCTTTGCCGTCATAGAGCATTTTTGCTACATTTGGAGCCATTAGGAGAATGAGCCAGAAAATAAAGGTACCCGTATAGGAGGATACTTTTTACATGAGTCAGGAAGACTCATCAAGTACTATATAAAGATACTAGGGGCCCGATTCAAAATAAGATGAAAGTCTAACTTTACAACTTTCTGTATTCACAAAGGGCATTTACTACTCATAAATGCCCTTTGTGAATACGAAAGTCGTAAAGTTAAACTTTTGGTATTCACAAAGGGCATTTACGGGTAATAAATGCCCAAAATTGTAAAGTTAGACTTTCGGCTCAGTTTACCTCTGTGAATAGGGCCCACAGTTTCTATGTGGAGGGATTCAGCATTATGAGAGAGCCCTACAGAAATACTCCATGCTGTTTTTGTATAATGGGGGCCATATTCCTGTGACCAGTAATAAGAAACTTCCATCTGACTTGGGCTTCCAGAGAATAACATTATAGTACTAACCCCCTGGCCACCCTTAGAAATATTCTCATAGAGTGCGGTCCTGAAGAAGGTGTCTGGGAAAAAAGCGGTTTTACATACCGAAACATTCGTTGACCATTTAAAAAAAAGTGGTCTCAGCCTACAACACCTCAACAGTTGAAAGAGAGCCATTCCAGTTGTTTTACTGTCATTTGAATGTGTGTTTGTGCTGAGATGTGGTATGTAGGGATGGTATGATAGGTATGTCTGTTTGTATGTATGAGTGCAGTACAGGGATTGTAAATGTATATATTTTCTAGTTTGTATTGTACAGTTTGTGCTTTATAAATGTCTTATGTTGATGTAAATACACGATCAAGATTGTAAAATCAATGAATAACTGAGAATAATACATATATTGATGATACTCCGTTAAACTCACAATGAAAAATGTTTAAAAGAAATTTCAGAGGTCAGAACATAGAGAATACATTTCAAGTGGGATTTTTTCTTTCACTTCACTTGTAGTCACTTGTTGCCACTGCTGCCTGACACTCCATAAGATTCCAGTGAATTATTGTGACTTCTGCCGCATAGACATAGGGCAATACCTGATCATCAAAATCTTGTAAGAGTTATGGTACTCCGGCTGAAAATAGCCCTGAGTTATTCTTATACCCTTGTGGCAATCAACAGAACTGTTTTTGAAACCCTAGAGTGCTGAATGCATTCAAGTACCTGCTTTCAGGCTCTATATGTTGACAGAAAAATCCATTCGAAATGTCTAATGTGGTTCTGTTTTTTACGCACCAAATAGTTCATTAGTGCCACGCTATGCACTTTCTGTACAGCGAATGTGCATGTGGTAGTATTCAAGTGTCATTAAACTAAGATTAAACAATAAAAATTGTTTGGTTTATTACTGGAGCAAGGGATTAGTCATAAGGGAGGTGCAACTTTCTATTAGACCTTGGGGTTCAAGTTGTGTAAGTATTTCTCTAATTTGTTTTTTTAACCTCATGTTTATTGTGGTATTGTCTTTGTGGGGAAGATCTCTCAGATATGAAGGGATAATGGGAACGGTCATCCCAACCCACATGGTGGAGTTATAATGTCAGAGCTTGTGCTAAGTCCCACTCCTTGGTATATGTGTGTTTTACTGAATCTGCAACCGAGGTCGGAAAAGGCTGGTAAAATTACCTTTTCCCCTTTGGGGCAATGCATAACAAACGCTATTTGCCAATCCTTTTCAGCCAAGAGAATGTCATAGCTGAATGAAAAGTTCTTCCAAAAGAGAACATTTATGGTACATGGTATATCCCACTCCATCTGGAGTTGCAATTCATAAAATTGACAAGGGACACTCAGTTTCCGGTTCAGTAGTTCCACCTTGTTCTAATCACTCATTGCTACTGCCACCTGACAATCCATAAAAGTTCCCCAAACTGTTGTGACTCCTGCCGAGCTGTCCAGCATGGTCAGAGCCCACTCCCCATTCAGAAGCTGTGTCCTCATTGACAGGGGCATGCTTAACTTTCATGCCTGCTACCTTCTTCTTTTTGAATTGAGACTAAGACTATATAGGTTTATCATCCTTTTTTTATTATGATGTCAGAAGAGCGTTGTGAGTCCTTCTACGCTTTCATGTACTCCTCCGATCTGCGCTCTCATCATCCTCCTCTCTCCAAGCATGTTTTGGATGACTACTGAAAGGAACAAGAAGGACGTGTATCAGTATCCTGATACCTATTATGCGTTTTAATTGTGGGTGCGCAAACTGTAGCTCTTGTCTGGGGTCTCTTGTAGAGAAGATCCACTCCGTGTTTTATTATTTTCTTCATGTTTCTTATTATCCCATTTCTTCTTAGAAGATGCGAGTGTTTGCTTTGAATTATTATTTTCAAGATCACCCTTAATCTGTGAGATATTAGGGCTAGCTACCAAATTATATTTACCATTGTTGCATAGGTTTCCTAGGCAATTTGAACTCCTGGTCTCCCGGAGCAACCTGTGTGAATCACTGACATAAAGCCAACACTGCTGCTTCTCCATTTATATTGCTTAGCATTATTGTGGATAAGGTGGCAAAAGTGTCCATCGGTTTCATCCTCAAATACAGGGCAGGGGCTTCCCCATACTCATTTTGAATCTGTTTAAGCACCTCTGGCAAAACAGTTAATCAGTGGACCATGTGTTCTGGTATATACTACAGCAAAGACTGTGCCCCAAGCGGGGCAGTCTTCCACTGGGGGAGTCATCCCCATTGGCAAGCATACTGTAGAATTCTATGTTTTTCCTGATGGCCCGTATGGGGAAATATTGCTTCAAGGTGATTTGTTTTTGTGCCATTCAGAACGGAATCTCTTCCCATCTGTTGAGAATCTTATCCATGACTGCATTGATGATCACTGGGCTAATTCCAGGCATAGCCAATTGTGATTGTGCAGCTTGAACAGCCCTTGTGGGATTTATTGTCATTGTTCGCATCACAAACTGTGTCAATCATCTGTATATTAAGACTAGAATTGTGTACAATGGACATAGTTCTACAGCTGTCAGATTTTCTATGTCTGGGTAGGAGTGTAACCAGCTAGGACTTGCCATGTTGCTCCCTCATTGCTGAGGAGACATAGTCTAACATGGTTTCCTTTTATGCGATAAGGCACCTTCAAAGCAATTCAGGTGCTTTAGAAATGTTAATGGCATTTCTAATACTTCATAAGCTGTGTAGTTGTTAGGAAGTGCAGCTACAGTGTAAGTATGAAAATGTCTTCACTGTGCATTCAGTGCTGGAATGTAACCCATGAATAGAATATCTCTGTCCTGTATGCTTCATGGGCCTCAACCATGAATGCCATGTCTCCTCTCATAAGGGGGAACCTATGTGTTTGTAACAGTTATATGACTATCTGTCTGCGGTTCATCAGTATGTTAACTGGTGCTATATTAGCCACTTCAACAAGTGGAATTCAGAGAGGGTAACTCTGTGGGGTTATCCTTTTTAAAGGTTCAAGCTCGAGCAACCTACAGCCTATACATATGGGTTACTTACTCAGATGAGGAGTATTTTTCCCTAACACCACAGACGTTTCTCGTTAGTAGGTGAGTAGCAGTCTTTGAATATACAAAAGAAAACTACTCAGGTGATCCATTAAATAAGAACTCAAGCTAGAACGTTGGTGACGCCATGTCATACAGCAGTTCATATTTCCTGAGTAAATCTGTGCACTTGTTGGGCACCATAAATAGCAAAACTGTGTAAAACTGATTCTCTTCGCATGGTTCACTGATAGAATATCGAATTTCAAAATATTGCTGTTCAAAATATTGAGGAAAGAAAATATAGACTACGAAAATATCGACGCCCATACCTACCCGGGTAAGTATAAAAATATCACATCAAAAACATTGATGTAAAAAATATCAAATTAAATATATATATATATATATAAACTAAAATAATATATATTACATATATTAAATATTAATATAAATGTTAACAAAATAAATTCCATTTAATATATATCTTTACAAAAAATTAAAAATAAACATAATTAAAAAACATAAACACACAAACATAATCATTTATACATATATATTTACTTTAAAATAATTAATAAACTGTTATCTTAAATTTAAAATTAAATAAAAATAATAAATATATATCAATAATTTAAAATACAAAAACATCTATAATAAATTAAAACATTAAACAATGAAAAAATATTTAAGCTTAAAATGCCCAATACTGGTTGTATTGGGCAATTTAAGTTTGGAAAAGTTTAAGTTTAGTTTAGGAGGTTTCGGAAAAGTATTGGATAGCAAAATAATTAAATTAACTATTCCAACTTCAGTGAGTGAAAAAGTAGGGAAAGTGTTGGATAGCAGAGGGGTAAACATGACTATTCCCACTCCAGGGAGAGCAACAGTAGGGAAAGCGTTGGATAGCGGAGGGGAAAAAATACTATTCCCACTGCAGTGAGAGCAACAGTAGGGAAAGTGTGGATAGCGGAGGGGTAACAATTACTATTCCCACTCCAGTAAGAGGAACAGTAGGGAAATTGTTGGATAGTGGAGGAGTAAAAATTACTATTCCCACTCCTCTGAGTGCAACAGTAGGATACGTGTTGGATAGCAGAGAGGTAAAAATTACTATACCCACTCCAGTGACTGCAACAGTAGTAAAAGTGCTGGATAGCAGAGGGGTAACAGTTACTATTCCAACTCCAATGAGTGCAACAGTAAGGAAAGTGTTGGATAGTGGAGGGGTAAAAATTACTACTCCAACTCCGGTGAGAGCAGCAGTAGGGAAAAGGGTTGGATAGTGGAGGGGCAAAAATTACTATTCCCACCCCAAAGATTGCAACAGTAGGAACGATATTGGATGGTGGAGGGGTACAAATTAGTATTCCCACTCTATTGAATGCAACAGTAGGATAAATGTTGGATAACAGAGGGTAGAAAAATGTATTCCCACTCCATTGAGTACAACAGTGGGGAAAGTGTTGGATAGCCGAGGGGTAACATTTACTTTGCCCACTCCAGTGAGAGCAACAGTAGGGAAAGTGTTGGATAGCTGAGGGGTAAAAATTACTATTCCCACACCAGTAAGAGCAACAGTAGGGAAAGAGTTGGATAGCAGAGGGGAAAAATACTATTCCCACTGCAGTGAGAGCAACAGTAGGGAAAGTGTGGATAGCAGAGGGGTGAAAATTACTATTCCCACTCCAGTAAGAGCAACAGTAGGGAAAGTGTTGGATAGTGGAGGAGTAAAAATGACTATTCCCACTCCGGTGAGAGCAGCAGTAGGGAAAAGGGTTGGATAGCTGAGGGGCAAAGAGTGCAACAGTAGGAAATATATTGGATGGTGGAGGGGTACAAATTAGTATTCCTACACTGAATGCAACAGTAGGATAAATGTTGGATAACAGAGGGGTAAAAAATGTATTCTCCCTCCATTGAGTAAAACACGGGGGAAAGTGTTCGATAGCGGAGGGGTACAATGTACTTTGCCCACTCCAGTAAGAGCAACAGTAGTGACAGTGTTGGATAGCGGAGGAGCACAAATTACTATTCCCACACCAAAGAGTGCAACAGTAGGGAACATTTTGGATAGCACAGGGGTAAACATTTGTATTTCCTCTACACTGAATGCAAAAGTGGGATAAGTGTTGGATTGAGGAGGGGCAAAAAAATGTATTGCCACTCCAGTGAGTGCAAGAGGAGAGGAAGTGTTGGATAGAAGAGAGATAAAGATTAGTATTCCAACTCCAGTGAGTGCAGGAGTAGGGACAGTGCAGGATAGCGGACAGATAACAATTATTATTCCCAATCCAGTGAGTGCAACAGTGAGAAAGTGCTGGATAACAGAGGGCTAAAAATTACTATTTCTACTCCAGTCAGTGCAACAGTAGAGAAAGTGCTAGATAGCAGAGGAGTAAAATTACTATTCCCACTCCAGTGAATGCAACAGTAGGACAAATGTTGGAACACGGAGAAAACAAAATTACAATTCACACTCAAACACAAATACATATTACAAATCTTTCAAAAAATTAAGAAACTAAATTTAAAAATTAAAATTAAAAAAACATATAAAAAGAACACATATTATAATACAAATTAGATATAACAAAAACCTACAAATACCATATAAAATAAAATAATATATACCTACCCTATAACACCACACCAATAACAAAACACATCAACATTTTTAATTAACTTTATTCACAAAATTAACATAATTGATAATGAATTTTAAAAATATTATTAATAAAAAAATAAAAAAAAATTAATTGACTGCACACGCTTTAACACCATAAATTATATATAATCCACAACATGCACCTAAATTAAACTATACAATGATAAAACGCAATTAAAAAATATTACTATTAACAGCTAATAATTAAATAGTTAAAATGTATTTAATACCCACCCTTTACCCCTTTAAAAGTAGAAACAACACACACAAAAATTAGCAATTACCCAAAATAAATATCAAATAATTGAAATTAATTAACAACTATATATAATTAACTAAACACAAATTACTTTCCACCATTTACTCCTATAAATGCCACAACACACACCTACAATTAATTATACAATTACCATAATTGATTACCAATGAATTTATTAAAATTAATTCACAACCAATTATTAATTCATTATTAGAAATAACTTACTTGGCACTCTTCCCACCCTTTACACCTATCAAAACCACAACATACATCTACAAATAATTACACTCTTTCCAAAATGAATAAACAATTATTTAATTAGAATTAATTAACAACCAATTATTAATTCATAAATGTAAAATTAATTACTTCACCCCCATTACATCTACTACAGGTATTTTCAGGCCTTTTATCGTATTGGCTATGAAAATGGTTAGTCCTCCTTTAGGCCTACCCATGGTTCCTGCCAATGCTGGAGTGAAGTATGTCTTAAATCCTATCAGGTGAAGCTCGGTTGTAGACCATGTCTCCTGCAGACAGATAACATTATACTTCTGCAGAAAATTCAGGGCACTTCCATCTTCAACTTTGGGTCGAAGGCCCGCAATATTCTAATAGATAACTTTTAGGAGTTGCGGGTCACTGACTGAGGGGCTGCCCGCTGGGGAGGTGGGGACAATTTGATCACAGTGGCCAGTCGAGGAGCCCTTTGTTGGTGATGGTCAATCGACCATCTCCAAACAACTATACCTGTTTGTAGTCGGGATTCCTCTCCAGCTATCCCCATAAGCTGCCTCCCTGATAGGGTATCTGTTAAAATTGCCTCCCCGCTCCTCCCAGTCTCCTCCCCTGACTCGATGGCCCATTACATTCCAGTCCCCTTCATAAGCTGCTTGCCTGGTAAGTTTTCTATTGAAAATAACTCCCCACTCCTCCCAATCACATCCCCTATCTTGGTGGCTCGGTCCATTCCAGTTCCCTGCGTAGACTGTGCCAAAATGATTTCTGGGCGGGTAAAAAAAAGAGAGACGTTTGGTTTCTATACCTCCATTTTTATCTAGGGTCCCCCAAGAACAAATATGATCCACCATCTGAGGATCCTCAAAACTAATCAGGATACAATCACCCTTAATTGTTTTTCTTCCATGTCCCACCCAGGGAGCCCTACGTACCATTAGGATTTTACTCAAGCAATAGGGTGGTAATGGTCGGTTCGCGTTAAGCCAATAATGAACCTTGTTCATTAATGACCAAGTGGGTTCCTCTCTAGGGTTAGCCAGCTCAGGGACACCTGTCATCACCACCATAAAAGGGCTAGCCTCAGGGGGCAAGTTAACAGCAGATCTGCCATCGGAAACTTCCCTGTTTCAGTCTCTGTTCGAATTTGGGACAGGGACCTTGGGAATGTTATCCTCTTGGCTAATTTGCACAGTTGGTTCTTTGGGCTTTTCTACGGTGTTCTTTTTAGTTATATTAGGGGTTTTCGATGTAGCATTTACCTCCACAGCCACTATTTTTTTTACCTGTGGGCTTGCTGAGTTGCTATTATTTAGTTTGTTTCACCCCTTCATTAGTGCCCCACCAACTAGTGGATTTTTTGCAAGGGTTGTCAGTTTAGCTAGCTGTTTTTCAATGTGTAGTAATCTAGGGGCATATAATCAAGGACGGGCGATACATTATCGCCGCTTTTATCGGCAGGAAACTGCCGATAAAGCGGCGATAATGGGCTTGATAATATGCTCTATGAATTCCTATTGAAGCCCATGTTAGATGTGAAGGGAGGCGGGCGGGAAGAGGCTCCAGCTGCGGCGAGTGGCAAGCCGCTTGGAATGCTGGGCCTCGCAGTCCCACACCCGTAGGCTCACTCCTGCAACCTGCTCCCCAGGGTGTCCTCTCAGGTTAATGCGGGTAAATCCAAAGTCAGCTCCCGGCAATTAAGATGGGACAGGGATTCCAATGACAGCCCCAAACAACAAACACAGCAAAAGTCACGGCTAGCGAACGGCACCCCGTTTATACATCTATAAACACCACAATACACACCTACAATTAATTACACAATTATCATAATTAATTACCAATTAATTAATTACAATACTTCCCACCCTATTCCCCTAGAAACCCACAACCCACTACGGAACTAAAAACACTAAATCCAAAATAAAAAAAATAAATACATTTAATATAATTAAATTACTTCCCATCCTTCTCCCCTATAAACTCAACAGAACTAAAATCGCAAAATCTAAATTAGAAACAAATAATGACTACTAAAAATGTAACACATATATAGATAATACAAACAATTCTTATACAAAAACATACATCACATACATATAAAATATATACTAAAATACATAATAATAACAAGCATTTGCAATGCAATTGGTCTTGCCATTGGGACCTTATATGTATTTAGCTATGCAGCACATTAGCCTGGGTGCTGAAACATCTACTGTTCTTTTACATGGAAGGAAAGTAAGCACCAAACTGCATGACATGTCAATTATGGGAACACATGGAGAGAAATATTGCCTGTCAGCGGGAATAGTATAGTCCAAGGCTCTGTTTTTAATAAAAAGCAGGGCCTTCTGTGGTCATACCACTGAAAATACAAGATTCAACACTTTGCACAGTGCTCTGATACCCTCAAGGGTCATGTTCGAGCTTTATAAAACTTTTCAAATAAAATAAATAAATAAAATAAAACAACGTTAAAGAGAAAAGCAGTGGGTTTTCACTGCCCCTTAGGCGCACCTACAACAACAAGCATTCACAGTAAATGAGCTCGCAACAAACAGAAAAAAAAATATGAATAAAGAGGGCCCATAGACCTGAGTTTCTTAGCGATTGCCCCCTCTTCGGGGAGGATGCACTGGTTGTCCCCTTTCTGGAGAGGATGCTGGGACTGTCCCCCTTCACGGGAGGATGCAGGGATTGCCCCCTCTCTGGGAAGGATGCAAGGATTGTCTCCCTCTCAGGGGTGGATGCAGGGATTGCTCCCTCTCTGGGGAGTATGCAGTGATTGTCTCCCCTCTGGAGGGGATGCTGCAATTGTCCCCCTCTTAGGGGAGGAGACAGGTATCACCCCCTCTCTGGGGAGGATGCAGCCTCTGACTATGTTATCTCACAACGTGCGAACATTTTCACTCAGCGATATTCTTTGATAGAATGCAGCTAACCGGAAGCTTCACCACAGTTAGGCGTGTCTAATTACTCCATGAGACCCTGTTCCCAAGCCTGGCCTTTCTGTTCATAGATTGCACATTAGTGCAATCTGTTAAGTGGAACATAACGAAGACCACAGGTCCAAAAATGCATTAGGTTGTGATCGGAAAGGATAGAAATGTAAACAGGGTGACCTGCTTCTTTGAATCTCGTCGAAGGATGTCACATTCACACAACTAAAGAAATGGGAACAATACAGCTGATATAGGAAAGGATCCTACTAGAAATATATGGGTATATGGGTATATTCAAAACTTCTACTCTGACTGTGAGTGATAATGTTATTATTACTTAATAAGAATTTGCATCCAACTGTTTTTCCCTATGCCTTAATTTGGGGTGCTTTTACTTGAAGATGAAGGGAGTGAGTCGAAAACTGTCGAGGGAAGGTATGTGATGGTACATTTCCTTGGGGAATGTCTGTTTTGAACCACTTGTTGTAGAAATCGCAGTCTACTATACCTATTTTCAAAAATGTAGTATGTTAGATTGTTAAAGATGATGTAACACTTCTCCAAGCAAAGCTTTTCAGCAGTGGGTCATCAGCTTGATGTCTTCTGCTGCAGTATACTGCCAGCCGTGGAGTTTAGCACTTGGATAAAAAAGTATGTGAATGCATTTGGCTTTTGGGCAGGCAAACCATTGCACAGACTTGTCTGTCAGAGTTTTAATCGTTGCTATTCATACATGCTAGTAACTTTGGCCATACGTTTTGAACATAACCACCCTGATGGTGCATGGTGCTTCAGTCCAATGTAACACCCGTCATTGTATTCAACCAACTGGCATATATAGCTGCAGCAGTTGTAATGAAAGGGCCTAAGGCTGATCTCCAAACGTGTCACTGCAGGCTGCTGCTGCTGCTACTGCTACTGGCTCTGTGATTTGCTCTAATTCTGAGAGCAGAAGCTGGACTGAAAGGAGCCCGTCGAAGTCACTGGTAGGTGTGCCCGTGCCTTAATTAAAGGCTGAGGAGCAGTTCTGCACGGGAAACGGCCACTACAACGCGGCCGTTTCCACTAATACATTAACCACGCATGCATTACAACGCATGCGTGGTTACCACGAAAGCCTTTACCACGCATACCTTTACTACGAGGTATGTAGTAAAGGCATATGTGGTAAAGGTTTAAATTAAAAAAGGGGGGCTTTGGGGGGGTCTTCCCCCCAAACAAAAACCTCACCTGAAATCACGTCAGAATTGCAGGCAATCGGCGTCATTTAAGAGGAAACGGAAAGAAACTTCCGCTTCCTCTTAACGACGTACGACGTTACCACGGAGGAATACGAGAAAAGGGTTAAGCGTTGAACTACCATTCCGTTGTAACGCGTGCGTGGTAAAGGCATGCGTTGCAACGAAATGCGTTGTAAGAACATACAATCGTTCTGCACATGCAGTCATTAGTCTCTAGTTCCGAGTATGGTTGGCATGCACAAGGGATACGGATTGTAAGCAAGATTATTCTGCAAGCCCTGCAAAATGGGATTCAAAGTACCAGTCATGGCATGGCTACTGGGCCCCTCCCACTAGTCTGGATAGGTAGGTGTTTGTAGCACGTTAGACAGTTCAAACAATGTTCTCTCCAGTGGCTTTGTTTACACCATCCACGAGGGGGATGCTTTGCTGCAGAAACAGCACAGCCACCCTGAAAGGTTGGCACAGCTCCTGATTATATATATAATTTATAATGCAGGAGGAGGAAGCCTTGCTGAAGAAGGAGAGTGCGACGTATTAGAATATCGTTTTCGTTGACATTGTTGATACGTACAGAAATGTTCCTTCGAAGCTACTTAATTTCTATAGGTGGGTGGGGAAGACGATCAGCTTTGACTTGCTCTTAAAAACTGACGATGATTGCTACATCGATATGGAGAACATTTTTGAAAGTATTGTGCACAAAAAACAACATCAGCCTAATGTTTGTTGGGGCAACTTTCGTCTCAATTGGGCTGTTAATAGAACGGGTAAGTGTCAAGAATTGGAGTATAGAAGTGTAGCTTATCCTGCCTTCGCTTGTGGTTCTGGATATGTTATGTCCAAAGATATTGTTGAGTGGTTCTCAAGTAACTCAAAAAGATTGAAGACCTACTAGGGAAAAGATGTCAGTATGGATGGCAGCCAATGGTCCACAGAGATACCAGGACAGTCTCAGTCAGGTTGGGTGAGCAGAAATGTGAAACAGGTATGCTGTCTTACCCTCAGTACTCGCCAGAAGAACTAATACAAATTTGGACCCAAAAGGAACTCTGTGGAAACCCTTGTGCGTTCAAAAAGTAACTACCAAAAGTGGTGATCTGTTAGTGCAGAATATTGTGGATCTGGAAAGGTTGAGAAAACTTTAACATTCCAGTCTTCCAGAGTCACTCTACTGCCATGTTGTTTGTTACAGACAAAGACAACTGAATTATTTTATGTCAGCAAGTGTTCGACAGGCAATGTCGGTCACTGCTGCCAAAATTTCAGCTCATTTATGTGACGTTTGCCTGTTTTCAGTACACTATGACGTACAATATGACGAGCAAAACAAGGCAATCATGTTTTGTGTAACGAAGCAGATTTCACAATTGCCCATTTTTCAGGAAGTGTAGCAAGGAGAACCCATCGGTTATGGGCAAAGTTCTGCAAGGCTGTGAAGAGGGGGCGGATAAGACCGATGCGCAACCGGCTACTGCTCTGCCCCTGCATGCTTGCCGTGGCTTTCCACCTTTGGCTGCAGGGCCTGGAAGTAGCGCTCAGCTGGCCCAGATAGGCTGCTTCTCTCCCAGGGTGGCCGAAGCATTATGAACTGGTGGTGCGTGTACTCTCTGCTCGCAGCAACCGTGAACAGCGACAGGCAAAACGCCGCACTTGGCTGGAGAATTTCTCCCTGCATCCAGTGCTAGGTCCCTACACATTAGTGCACTTTATTGTTGGATCTCGCAGTTGTGCAGTTCCCATCAAGGACCGCAAAAAGACCCCTATTCGTGCAGCCTGCTGAATATCAGTCGCCCTGTGCTTGGACAAGAGATAGAAGCTTTCGGCGTGCCCCACGGCGCTGGCCTTTTGTCCACACAGCCAGTAGTGAACGCAAGTGATGGTAAAGCCCTTATTAGGAAATGTCCAAGCGGAGATCGCTGAACTCAGCCACAGCGGCTGCGGCTGGCTGAACGTCACTGCTCCGCAACGCTGTTGCCGACAACTTGCAGCCAAGAGGACTCCTACCAGCGTGTCGGTGGTACTTGATGACACAGGGACTCTTACAGAGGCTGCCACTCTAAACAATCGGACTCACATTTACGCAAGACTTATTGCATCGGGTGGTAAAGAAGGCATGAATGGGAGTGGGGGGTTGTGGGCCCAAAGAAGTTACTGACTGCGGGAGGGAGGGGGGGGAGCAGGGAAGAAAACAGTCTTCGGAGTAATGGGGCCAGTAGCCATGGAAGGATACATTTGACAACATGGCCGTCATGGGAGGGACTAACAAGCCTAAAACCAATCAGAAGGCAGCATGTAGGACCTAAGCCAATGAACAAGATGGGCAGAGAGTGGGCAGAGCTTCCATGAAGCTTCAGCGTTATACTGAATACTGCATGCCTCGCAAAGCGAGCAGCGCATGCGCTGCAACACTAGGCTCAACCTAAAAAACAATATTTTTAACAACAATATTTTTGCAAACTATATTAAACACTTCAATATTTTTGAAAATCGACATTACTTACAGTAAGTAGATATTCATGACCACGCTATTTTTGCTGTTGATATTTCTGACCCACGATATTAATGACTCAATATTTGTGCAACTCGATATTTTGTACTCGATTTTCTGTCTCTGCACCTCTATGCACACCATCAGGATATGTTGGTTATAATCCCTTTAGCTCACAGTGCAACATTTGTACCCCTAACCTTGCCAGGTAAGGGGTGGAATTTGCAACCTCAGAACATGATAACCCTGACTCCCCAGGGAAATCATGGAAACAGATCCAGAATCTTTTTGTGCGGTAACTCATGCATACCTAAAAAATACCCAAGAAAAACACAACATGGTATTTCAATATTTATTGAAGCATTATGATTCTTGTGTGAAATGTGCATGCTGCATTAAACAATAGAAAGAAACAGAACAGTATAATCAGCATCTCGAGAATTGGTAAAGAAAATAAACAATTTAACCATTGTGCTGTTACAGAGGATATATGCTTGAATATTAGTACTGTTATATTTCGTGTTCCTACCTAGTGTTACCTATCCTAGTGTGCCTAGGGTGGGTCCTTCTGCCAGAATCCCTGTAGGGTGATCTAACTCTCTGTGGGTAAGTGTCATTAGGGAGCCCATTTTATTGGAGAACAGGGTGTCATCCCTCTCGGGAGGTAAACAATATTCAGCTGAACTAGATTTCCAGCATGGGGCGACCTCAGTAGTGTCAACAAAATGCTCCTCCATCCTAACAAAGGAGTGATGTTGTTGATATAGTAAACGTGTTTAGACAGAACAAGGGAACCCTTAAGGTATAGCATAGGGACCTTGGGCATTACATATTGCAGAGAACATTGGTCCCTATATGGAAGTAATGAACACAGAGCACAATGATCATACACTTGATAAGTTGTATGTCTACTGTCCGTCCGGACAGGATTTTAATTTTTTATTTAAGTTTAAGTTTATGCGTTTCTCGGTAATGTCAAGCGGGCACAGCCGTGACCTTCAACATACAGGAGACAACAACAGAAAGATGTGAAAAGCAGGAGATCTGTCTGTACACTTGTGTTTCAGTGAGTCAGACTTAGGATATTTACATAAACCACACCATTGCATCATTCAATAGTTACTTAGGATGTTTGCATATGGGGTTAAGGGTCGACGTTTCGATGCCTTTCTTAAAATGCAGACATCATCATCAGGACATTACATGACATTATTGTTGTCAAGATTAAAATTCCACATTTACTTTACACACATATTTACAATGGACAAAAGAAGGGGGAAGAGAGAAAACAGAGAGATACATATAATTAGTAAATATATCACATATGACAAGGATCCTCTTATGTACATTAAGTGAAGGCAAGTGCCCAGGTGTTTTAGTGCAGCCATGTCGCTCGTATTTCTCATAGGTAACTCTGCAGTGACAATTGTGGCATGCACGAAGGAGGCTTTACCGACTAGAGAAGTAAAACCTTTGATTGACACCTTTATTCAAAGTATGAGTGAAAAAGGCTCAGGAGTGTTGGGGTATAGTGAGTTGCGACGCGGGACATCATGCAAAAAGGACGCGATGGCAATAAAATTATGTGGAAAAACTAGGCGTTTGTTTTGGCCATGATAAACCTTATTGAAGATTATCCTTTTGATCCCACATCCATCACTATGTGCACGCTGGATGTGGAATCACTTTATACGAATATCCCACAATTTGAATCCCTACGTGTAATAGAGAAGGTACTAGAATCAAGACCACGACCCCATAATGTGCCCTCTATATTCATTCTTGAACTTCTTGAAATTTGCCTGACCAAAAACTTTTTTCTTTTTGAGGGACAATTTTATGGTCAAGTTAAAGGGACATCCATGGGAGCAATTTTTGCTCCCAACCTGGCCATTCTATACATGGACCATCTGGAGACCAGTAACATTCTCCACACGTCGAATCCCTTCCACAATGGCATTGCCTTGTGGAAGCGATATATCGACGACATTTTTCTCCTATGGAATGATACTCCAGAAAACCTCATACTTTTCCAACACTGGCTTAACAACAACAGTGGAGGACTCTGCTATACCGTGTCCACCAGCAAAGATTCTATTCCTTTCCTTGATCTAAAAATAAGGCACACAGAAGGACGTCTCACTACCACATTGCACCGCAGGCCCACTGAACGCAATACTTTGCTCGAATATACTAGTCACCACCCTCGGGCCCTCCGTGATTCATTACCTTTTTCCCAGTTCCTCCGCATTAGGCGAAACTGCTATTTTAGGGATGATTATTTTACTGAGGCCAAAATTCTGAGTAAAAAATTGAGAACTAGAGGTTACCCACGCAAACTGGTACGGAAATCTCTCAAAAGGGCCTGGTACTGTCCAAGAGAGACTCTGTTGGAACCTAAAGAAAAGAATACCCAAGAAAAATTAATCTGTGTCACCACATTTTCACCGGCTTCTAATGCCATTAGAAAAAGCATCCTTAAACACTGGTCAGTCCTTAATGTGGGGCAACTAACATTAGAAAAACCTATGTTTGCATTTAAACGTGCCAAGAATGTAAAAGATCACCTTGTCAGGGCAGCTCTCCCTCAACCCGTGCTAAAAACGACTATAAATGATGTGTGGGGCCTTCCACCGCTCACAGGCCATGTCAAGTGCGGGGGCTGTGTTTGTTGTGACACCACTATAGAAGGAAAGACATTTGAATTTGGAACTATCAAACATGAACGGAATTTCTTTTCTAACTGTAATTCTGCTAACCTGGTGTATGCCATCCTATGTCCATGCATGTTGATCTACATAGGACAAACCAGTCAGAAAATAAAACTGCGGATTGGCCAGCATAAAAGCAGGATAAAATGTAAAACAGCGAATGCGCCATTGGTGGAACATTTTTCTGATAAAGGACACACTGAAAAAGACTTTGTCTGGACTGTGATCACCACCATTAAACCCCCACCCAGAGGAGCAGACATGTCACAACTTCTAAACAAAGAAGAGCTACGTTGGATTTTGCGCACTAACAGCATTCGGAATGGGTTAAACCGACTTGACGATTGGACGTCCCTGCTGTAATTTTATTAATAACGTGTATATTTATTACTCAGTAAATGTGCAAAGTGCTAAAAATGTATGTTCACTATAGCACGATTCACCACTCAGAAATGGCCGCCGGGAACACTGCCATTCACCTCACTTCACTCCCATTGCCTAGTCCCTTCACGCTGTTCACTATCGCCGAGGTTACAGCCCACGCGTTTTAAACAGGAAAATTAGCCGACACAGCACCAGACCGCCAGACCCGTGGCATCGTTGAGCCGTACCTAAAGTAAGTTCTTCACCACCCTCCCGAGTAAGTTAGAGTAGCGGTATCTAACTCCCGCCACTAAAATTTGCATTCACTTTTGCAGATAAGCCATTGTGCTGCCCGCGTATCATTGTATACGGAAGCTCGCTTTACCGCGTATTTGAAATCCGGTTTTTAAAGGTAACGTGTTCTTCTCTTCGGTTAGGTATTTTGCATGCGAGCCAATTTATCAGTATAGCGGGCGGTCCTTTTATTTATTCTTCATATTTTTCATAGATTGTCTGTCATCGCGACCCAATAACTCTCTCGGTACCACTAATTTCCAGCAAGGAAATTTTACCACGTAGGTGCAATTCATTGTTCATTACCCGTTTTTTGTACGCAAGTATGCGCACTGTCCCGTGCTCTTCACTCTGTGCTCACAAACGCCTAGTTTTTCCACATAATTTTATTGCCATCGCGTCCTTTTTGCATGATGTCCCGCGTCGCAACTCACTATACCCCAACACTCCTGAGCCTTTTTCACTCATACTTTGAATAAAGGTGTCAATCAAAGGTTTTACTTCTCTAGCCGGTAAAGCCTCCTTCGTGCATGCCACAATTGTCACTGCAGAGTTACCTATGAGAAATACGAGCGAAATGGCTGCACTAAAACACCTGGGCACATGCCTTCACTTAATGTACATAAGAGGATCCTTGTCATATGTGATATATTTACTAATTATATGTATCTCTCTGTTTTCTCTCTTCCCCCTTCTTTTGTCCATTGTAAATATGTGTGTAAAGTAAATGTGGAATTTTAATCTTGACAACAATAATGTCATGTAATGTCCTGATGATGATGTCTGCATTTTAAGAAAGGCATCGAAACGTCGACCCTTAACCCCATATGCAAACGTCCTAAGTAACTATTGAATGATGCAATGGTGTGGTTTATGTAAATATCCTAAGTCTGACTCACTGAAACACAAGTGTACAGACAGATCTCCTGCTTTTCACATCTTTCTGTTGTTGTCTCCTGTATGTTGAAGGTCACGGCTGTGCCCGCTTGACATTACCGAGAAACGCATAAACTTAAACTTAAATAAAAAATTAAAATCCTGTCCGGACGGACAGTAGACATACAACTTATCAAGTGTATGATCATTGTGCTCTGTGTTCATTACTTCCATATAGGGACCAATGTTCTCTGCAATATGTAATGCCCAAGGTCCCTATGCTATACCTTAAGGGTTCCCTTGTTCTGTCTAAACATAATTAGCGCAATCGCTGGATTGCAAGGGATCTTGCTTATCCCAGGCCCCTTTTTTCTCAAGTGGGCTCACCCTGTCCTGTGTCATTTTTTTTTTTTTTTTCCCCTTTTCATTTTGTCCCTTTTCATTCCTTAAACCCCCCCCCCTTTTTTTCGTCTTTATTAGTATGTCTGACCCTCATCCTCCTATGTACGATTTAGAGTATATTAATAAAATACTAGGGGGTCCCTCTCTCCTTTCGGACCCAACCGAAACACCGACAACATCAAGTACCACTCAAACCGATGACTTAGAGAAGTTAAAGAAAAAAGAGGTTCGCCTGCTTCTAATGGTCAGACTTTTGACCGATTATCTAAAATCCAACACTATACCTTTAGGCCTACAAGTACGTAACGTACCTGGGGTGTTTACTACAAATCCGAAATATCTGAAAGGATTTAGTTACATCAGTACTACTTGTTCCCGGCACTGGATGGTGCTGGGAATTGAAATTGCGACAGAAGAAGTACAAAAATTGAGTATCGAAATAACAGACTTGGAAAAACAGATCAAAGATAATACCACTAGCGTAGAAACCAGTAAACTCCTTGAAAAAATAAACAAGACTATAGATGAGTTTCATAAATTTGAATTAAACAAAAAACAAATTAAGGTTAAGAAGGACATTAAAAATTTCAATCTAGAAAGAGCTTACCCGTACCTCAATAAAGACTATTACACTAATCGCCCTTACAACGGTCCACAACAACAGAGACCCTGGGGCAGATATAATAGGAGACAGCAATACGTCGGCTTTACTGATAGTTCAGCCGATACATCCGGCAACTCAGATCAAAGCGACAGCCCAGGCCCTTCTAATAGGAATTTTTTAGAAGGTGGCCGAGGCCAACCCAGAGGAAGAGGAAAAACATGGCCCAAACCACAAAACCCCCCCCGGGGAACGATTCACACGCCGCCAGCATTACCAGTGGTAGCTGCGCCCAATGAAACCATCACTAATCCAGCAATGAATACTCTAGAAACAGGCCTTCTCCCCATCTTTAACCTCACTAATCACATGCTATCTAGCAATGAGGTGTCTCTCCTCAGTAGAGGTTTATCCTTCGTCCCCACAGTAAGGCCTAATTTCCAGGAAGCACAAACGGAACTCCTAAGATTTTTTCGGAAAATCCGTTTGAAAAGCTTTTTCACTCTCAATCCTTCCATACCTAAACAGTCTAATACCCCCTTCAGACCACCGTCCAAATTTTCTCCCACGGCTGGCATGATTCCAGCAGAGATCCCAACATTTGAGAAATTGGTTCTAAAGGATCTGTCAGACCTTGAAGGGAAAAGATCTTTTATTCCTTATAACATTACTCTAGAAGAAAAGAATGCCATTTCCTCCCTCAAAACCAACCAATCCCTTGTTATAAAACCTGCGGATAAAGGGGGAGGGATAGTAATCCAAGATATTGAAACCTACAAGAATGAAGTGCTTCGCCAACTGAACAATCAGGAGCACTACTGTAAACTCCCGCGAAACCCTACTGGTGAAATTCAAAACATGATCACTACTGTCACTGACAGAGCACTTGAGTCAGGCTTCTGCACAAAAAAAGAATATGATTTTCTCAATACTAAATCCCCACGGATTCCAGTTATCTATTGTCTGCCCAAAATTCATAAAAACTCCCAATCACCACCAGGTCGCCCCATAGTTTCGGGCTGCGGTTCGATTCTCGAACCATTAGGGCACTACATAGATTATTTCATTAAGCCATTTGTCCCAGACACCAGCTGCTACATTAGGGACAGTATGGCCATGATAAACCTTATTGAAGATTATCCTTTTGATCCCACATCCAGCACTATGTGCACGCTGGATGTGGAATCACTTTATACGAATATCCCACAATTTGAATCCCTACGTGTAATAGAGAAGGTACTAGAATCAAGACCACGACCCCATAATGTGCCCTCTATATTCATTCTTGAACTTCTTGAAATTTGCCTGACCAAAAACTTTTTTCTTTTTGAGGGACAATTTTATGGTCAAGTTAAAGGGACATCCATGGGAGCAATTTTTGCTCCCAACCTGGCCATTCTATACATGGACCATCTGGAGACCAGTAACATTCTCCACACGTCGAATCCCTTCCACAATGGCATTGCCTTGTGGAAGCGATATATCGACGACATTTTTCTCCTATGGAATGATACTCCAGAAAACCTCGTACTTTTCCAACACTGGCTTAACAACAACAGTGGAGGACTCTGCTATACCGTGTCCACCAGCAAAGATTCTATTCCTTTCCTTGATCTAAAAATAAGGCACACAGAAGGACGTCTCACTACCACATTGCACCGCAAGCCCACTGAACGCAATACTTTGCTCGAATATACTAGTCACCACCCTCGGGCCCTCCGTGATTCATTACCTTTTTCCCAGTTCCTCCGCATTAGGCGAAACTGCTATTTTAGGGATGATTATTTTACTGAGGCCAAAATTCTGAGTAAAAAATTGAGAACTAGAGGTTACCCACGCAAACTGGTACGGAAATCTCTCAAAAGGGCCTGGTACTGTCCAAGAGAGACTCTGTTGGAACCTAAAGAAAAGAATACCCAAGAAAAATTAATCTGTGTCACCACATTTTCACCGGCTTCTAATGCCATTAGAAAAAGCATCCTTAAACACTGGTCAGTCCTTAATGTGGGGCAACTAACATTAGAAAAACCTATGTTTGCATTTAAACGTGCCAAGAATGTAAAAGATCACCTTGTCAGGGCAGCTCTCCCTCAACCCGTGCTAAAAACGACTATAAATGATGTGTGGGGCCTTCCACCGCTCACAGGCCATGTCAAGTGCGGGGGCTGTGTTTGTTGTGACACCACTATAGAAGGAAAGACATTCGAATTTGGAACTATCAAACATGAACGGAATTTCTTTTCTAACTGTAATTCTGCTAACCTGGTGTATGCCATCCTATGTCCATGCATGTTGATCTACATAGGACAAACCAGTCAGAAAATAAAACTGCGGATTGGCCAGCATAAAAGCAGGATAAAATGTAAAACAGCGAATGCGCCATTGGTGGAACATTTTTCTGATAAAGGACACACTGAAAAAGACTTTGTCTGGACTGTGATCACCACCATTAAACCCCCACCCAGAGGAGCAGACATATCACAACTTCTAAACAAAGAAGAGCTACGTTGGATTTTGCGCACTAACAGCATTTGGAATGGGTTAAACCGACTTGAAGATTGGACGTCCCTGCTGTAATTTTATTAATAACGTGTATATTTATTACTCAGTAAATGTGCAAAGTGCTAAAAATGTATGTTCACTATAGCACGATTCACCACTCAGAAATGGCCGCCGGGAACACTGCCATTCACCTCACTTCACTCCCATTGCCTAGTCCCTTCACGCTGTTCACTATCGCCGAGGTTACAGCCCACGCGTTTTAAACAGGAAAATTAGCCGACACAGCACCAGACCGCCAGACCCGTGGCATCGTTGAGCCGTACCTAAAGTAAGTTCTTCACCACTCTCCCGAGTAAGTTAGAGTAGCGGTATCTAACTCCCGCCACTAAAATTTGCATTCACTTTTGCAGATAAGCCATTGTGCTGCCCGCGTATCATTGTATACGGAAGCTCGCTTTACCGCGTATTTGAAATCCGTTTTTTAAAGGTAACGTGTTCTTCTCTTCGTTTAGGTATTTTGCATGCGAGCCAATTTATCAGTATACCGGGCGGTCCTTTTATTTATTCTTCATATTTTTCATAGATTGTCTGTCATCGCGACCCAATAACTCTCTCGGTACCGCTAATTTCCAGGAAGGAAATTTTACCACGTAGGTGCAATTCATTGTTCATTACCCGTTTTTTGTACGCAAGTATGCGCACTGTCGGCGGTGCTCTTCACTCTGTGCTCACAAACGCCTAGTTTTTCCACATAATTTTATTGCCATCGCGTCCTTTTTGCATGATGTCCCGCGTCGCAACTCACTATACCCCAACACTCCTGAGCCTTTTTCACTCATACTTTGAATAAAGGTGTCAATCAAAGGTTTTACTTCTCTAGCCGGTAAAGCCTCCTTCGTGCATGCCACAATTGTCACTGCAGAGTTACCTATGAGAAATACGAGCGACATGGCTGCACTAAAACACCTGGGCACTTGCCTTCACTTAATGTACATAAGAGGATCCTTGTCATATGTGATATATTTACTAATTATATGTATCTCTCTGTTTTCTCTCTTCCCCCTTCTTTTGTCCATTGTAAATATGTGTGTAAAGTAAATGTGGAATTTTAATCTTGACAACAATAATGTCATGTAATGTCCTGATGATGATGTCTGCATTTTAAGAAAGGCATCGAAACGTCGACCCTTAACCCCATATGCAAACGTCCTAAGTAACTATTGAATGATGCAATGGTGTGGTTTATGTAAATATCCTAAGTCTGACTCACTGAAACACAAGTGTACAGACAGATCTCCTGCTTTTCACATCTTTCTGTTGTTGTCTCCTGTATGTTGAAGGTCACGGCTGTGCCCGCTTGACATTACCGAGAAACGCATAAACTTAAACTTAAATAAAAAATTTAAATCCTGTCCGGACGGACAGTAGACATACAACTTATCAAGTGTATGATCATTGTGCTCTGTGTTCATTACTTCCATATAGGGACCAATGTTCTCTGCAATATGTTGATATAGTAAACTGCACACATGTAATCATGCCAAAGCCCCAGTCAGGCCGCTATTGTTTATTTTTTTGTTATAGTTCAGTCACTGAGCAAACAATAGCAAACAGCCGCATTTTGCATAGTGAACTCAGCCCTTGTACAGAATGTTCAGGGCACTTGATAGTATGCCTACAAAGAAGTTTAATTGTAAGCAAAGAGAATATTATCCCGCACAGGCACGCAAGCAAATGTGTGTCAAATGTCAGCGTTTAAAAATAGATGCCAATTTTAAAATGTGAGCATGTTTATAATTGTGATGTGTCTAATGGGACCTGAATGTGACCACATGGCAGAGTACACAACAGTTCACGAAAAGCAATTGCTTGAAATGAGCATTGACTTGAAACTTTACTCTTGATGTGTTTGAGTGCTATCCATTAATAATAGCCCGCTTAAAATGAGCTGTCTAGTAAAGGAAATAGGGACTGACCTACATATCTTGGAAACCAGGGAAGATGCTTGTCTGCACCTCTAATGAACCTGCATCTGCACTTTAATCTAGCCTGTTGATTTCCTGCAGCATCTGTACTTTGCAACATTGTGGTATTACCATGTTTTTGTGTATACTAACTCATTTGGGTGTGGTTAGAGTACTTCTCTTTTCACTAAGAAATGCACTGGGCTTGACAATGAATTATGGTGCCTGTTGTTTGACTGAGCCCTGAGCCGCTACCCCTACACTCATACCCTGAGAATACTTTGAATGCTTGCCTCAACCTGAGAGTTAAGTGAAAAAGGGTTATAGTCCTGTTTGCAGATCCATAATAGGGCAGATCCCAGGACTCCACAGCCAAATGACCCCCTCCACCCTAGTTGTAGCCGAATAGTCCCTGCTTGCTCTTTGGCACAGAACTCAGCCTGACAGTAACATCATTGTTTAAGCAGAGTGCTATAATGCATCAATTTTGCTTTCCTTTCCTCATTATTCATGGAAATGAAAAAAGAACACTGCTTATTTCCCCGGGTACCTGTAGAAATGTTAAAATTCTTGAAACTGCTTCAGAAGTACACCAGTAGATATTTAGTGGGTTATGGCTTTTAGGCCAAGTTAACTGAATGTTGTTGAATATATGATTAGTGACATGTATGGGAGACACAGATGGCTAGGGCTTAAAGCCAAAGTGGCCAGTGTGATCTATGTATCCCTGAGTTTAATTTTTCATATTAACCTTCTCTTCTGGTATAGATCTGAACCCCAGATTTGATTCCAGAAGTTCCTTAATTGCATGGATGAGTGTGAGCCATATAAGTAAATGAAAGGAAATGTAATGAAAAGGGAATTGATAGGGGCATCCTGGTGCTTATGCTAAAGCTGTAGATTAGGGTGTACTAAACTAAACAGTAGATAAATAATATAGAAAGTTGAGGATCTTCTTCAGCATATCAAGTAAGTATCAATGTTTTGTGCAACCTATGACATTTTTGATTTTATATTGCACTCTTGAGAGATGGCATACTACTCCAGATCTCAGGAATACAAAGGGCTCTGGAATGGCATATTATAGGAACTTTCATATGACACATTTGGCAGAGAGAACATGATGGGACATGTTTGTGAAAGCATTATTATAAAAATAGTCCTATCTGTTAGCAAATACACTAGTCCTCAAAAAGTATTTATTTCAAGTTTGAGAGTCATTGTGATTTAGCTAGTCAACAAGATTCAGGAGCCCATCCTTTTAGGTTTAATTATAGTCTAACACAGTAAAAATCCCACTCAAATGTATAGCAATAAAGAACATTGCAATGAAAAACACACCAGACTTCATAAATCTAATAAGGGGAACTGGAGATATGAATTTTTGAAGTTTAGCACCAAAAAGCACAGAGCGCCAACTCCACGCAACTAAGTCAAACTGCAATGGAGCACAGGTCGGATACCTAGTTCATCCCAGTCATGAGTTTTACTGTCTAATGTAGTTTCTGAAATAGAAGACAAAAATTGTCAGAGAGCAACAGCAGGCCGAAGTGGGTTCCAGGAGGCTGGATAGACATTGAATGAAATTTCGGTGAAGTAATTGACTTTTAGCAGAGAAGCTTAGAGCGGGAGAAATTCAAAACTATCACCCATGGAGGATCTCTTGCTGACCTGCTACATTTGTTACCCTCGTCTTGTGAAGATTTCTACCTTTGTGATTAATGGTATGATTTTGGACTTAGGGCCTAATTATGAGTATGGTGGTCCTGGGAGCACTGTACCCGTGGATGGCGGTCCTACCGCAGCCAATGCGTTGAGCCTCCACGATGGTGGTGGTGGGACCGCCACAAGACCACCGCCACCCCTAAGATCCTGCAGCGGCACTGGGGAAAGCAGGCAGAATTGCAGCAGTGCCAATGCAGGCACCGCCGTGCAGATTACGACCTTCCTTTCAACCAAGCATTCCATGGCGGGGAACCCACCATGAAATCCTTGGCAAAAAGTAATGTAAAGAAGCACCCAACAGTGTCCCCGGGCAAAACTGGTCACGGGGGTGAATGAGGGGGGGGCACATAAGTGCACTGTTTCGGGTGCACTGTGTGGTATGCATGGTGCATGCCACACAGTCAACCCGACGTGCACAAGGTGCTCCACTGTGGCAGCATGTCTTGAAGGGTCCGTCTTTGGACCGCCAAATGCCACCGCAGTAAAGCTGCACTGCCAGCCCTGGATTAATGTAATCCAGCAGGCGGGAATGCCAATGACTTGGCAGTCTTTCTCGGACCACCACAGCAGCGGTCCAGCAGGAAGATCAACAAAGTCATAATCAGGCCCTTCATCACTTGTTTGGAGCTTGGATTCCTCTCGTGGGGAACTCTGCAAGCCGACTAGGGCTCCACATGGCCGATACCTTCTCTGCAACGTCTGGCTGAAACTGATTTACTGCTGAAAAATAGATCCGATTTGGAGCAACCTAAACCTATGCCCCAGTAGAAACTCATCTTTCTTGGATTGACTTGGCAGGGTTGTCCTGATCCTTCAAAAAGATTTCAATTACCAGCTTTTAGGGTTAGGCAGAAGGAGTACTTTCTGGGCCCCAGGACCTTAGCAATGCCACTAAAGGGTGAGGTCTCACTCCAGTAGAAGCCACCAGCAGGGTCATGGGCAGATCCTGTTGGAACTAGTTGGTTGAGCTCTTCAAGATGATTAACAACTTGTAGCTTTTGTGCCCCATTTAGCTTCATAGAAGGTCAGTCACTGACCCTTAGCGTCCACTTTTCAGTCTTGGGTATAAGAGGGAGCAGTTCCAGCCCTTGAGCTCTCTCTTCAAAGATTCATCAGTAAGTGCAGTCCTTCTTCTGTCTTCCATAGATACAGATGTGTTCAAAACAGAGAACCCGGTTGTCACTTTTGTGCCCAGTGCCAACCCGTGGGTGAGGGAAACACCTGTCCACTCCCTAAACAATGGTGTAAAAGTTACCAGGGGTGACCCTGCAGACTTTTACGGCACTTCCGCTGTGTTCTACTGTAACCTATCTGAGAGGGCCCCAACCAACATGGCAGAACCTTTCTTCCCATGGTCAGAGCTCCCTGTGCCCACCCAGGAGTGTGGCTATGATGATAGGCGAACCATCCCATGTGGCAACTCGAAATTGGTTCTGGGAGCAGCCAATGTTCACTGAGTCTGGCACCTGGTTTCTAGCAGACCAATGGGGGGGGCAGACCTAGGTGTGAATTTCAGCTGCTTGCGACTTGGTAGGCACCTCAAATATATTTTCTGGGCACAACCCAGATGGACATACTATCAAGGGGAAAATATTTCGCCATGCCCGAGTCTTTAGTCCACTGTCCGGGAAAATTTCATATCTCACCGCATGAGGGCCATTAGCAGTGAGTTGACACTGAACACTGCCAGAAACAGACATAGGGAAAATGCCAACTTTCTAAAAATGCATTTTCAAAATTGTAATCTAAACTATGATATTGACCCTTAGATTGGATGTTAAATTGCTGTAAGAGTCCTTGAATTCTTTTCCTAGCTACTTTCGAACTGAAGCTAAGCATCATAAGGTGTTTTAATGTAACATAGTGCTTTTTCTTGGGAAAGCTACAGTGAAAAATGACTTTGGAGATTTTTCCCTGTCAGGATATATAAAACGTAAGTACGCATGTCATATGTATTAAATACTATGGTCCCTGTATGGACATTTAAGGCCTACCGTAGGAATGACTTACACATTTTAAAATGGAAGGATTAGGCCTGGCAAAAGGTTTGTTTTGCTAGGTTGAATTTGCAGTTTAAAAACTGGGGGCTCAAGCTTCAGGGGCAGGCCTGAAGACATGCTTTGTGGTGTCACACGTGTAATTTAACTTATAGGCCATGAGCATACTGAGTACCATATACTGGGAAATTATAGCCAAGTTAAATGTGCCAGTTAGAATTTTTAAGCAATTCAACAAGTTTCTAAGGGTTGGAACACATGTACCAGGCCTGGCTAGTGGGATCCCTGTGTACACAGTTTAAAAACCAAAAGTATTAGTTCAGAACATGGTAGTGATCAAGCATAAAGAGGCATTTTATTACACCATAGTACTGATGGGATATAATTGACACCTGGACTGTGGTTTGGGGCAGTCCATTAGAGCAAGAGGTATTATTGTCTTATAGTCTTGAGGATGTTGAAGTAATCATATTAAGTTGAGGTTTCAGTGAAAAGTTAGTATCAATATATACCCTCAATATCCCAATAAGGCATAAGCAATATGTATTGTTGTACTTGGGGGGTGGGGTGCAGCAGATATTGGACAATATTCTATCAAGGCCTCCTACAAGCATAATGTTGTTGTTTTATTTTGTTTTTTTAAATTGTATTTATTGATTTTCCAACTGAAAAAAACGTAATCCACAAATAAACATCAGCATTCATAGATATACTGTGTACTTTCGCCTTGGTTACAGAATGCTTTGTATTCTGGTTGCTCAGCAGTTGGTTAAGGAGAAGTCTTTTCTATAGTGGGCATTTTGTCTGTATCAAGCATAGACAAAAGTCGTATCTTCTCCTGATTGGAGTCAAGGTGCAGCAGTAGTGACCCTCGTGGAGATAATTAGAGTTTTTGGAGGGCTCATGAGGCGTACTCGTCCCTCCCCCCAGATAAACATCTCAGGTGAGTTACAAAGGGTTCCCAAATATCATTGGGTCTTACCCGAGGGGGAATTGGGTTCCAAAAACTGAGAATTGTTCCTGACATTATGTGACATCTACCATCCAGGCCTGTGTAGTCGGTACAGTGCACCGCCCCCACTGCATTTCTACTCTGCATTTGGCCAGCAGCAGTAGTATCGCTGCTAGTCTGTGGTGTGGTCTCGGGATGGTTCCCACATAACCCAGGAGGCAAGTCAAAGGATCTAATTGAATTTGCGCCCCCGCAATATCTCTCAGTGCGGTGCATATGTCGGACCAGAACTTTGTCACTTGGGGGAAGGACCAGGCTAAGTGGAGGAAAGTGGTCTTAGGGGCTCGGCATCGTACACAGTGCAGGCTGTCTCTTAAACCAATCCTATATAACTGTGCTGGTGTCCTGTATGTCCTGTGTAGGTAGTTTAAATGTCTCAGGCATAGCCTATAGTTGGGTGGTAGGTTTTCTATATGTGTGCAGCAGTACACTCATTGTGGCTCCGGTATATCCAAGTGTAGGTCTCCCTCCCAAGCCACTCTAGCCCTCGTGGTGTCAGCAGTGTGCTCCACCTGCACTATGCCATAGAGTTGCGTTACAAGCTTGTACAGGGAAGCTGTCACATACATGTATTCCAGAGCCTTTAAATGTGATAGGGTAGGAATGGAAAGACTCATGTGTTGTGCGGCTGATAGAGCGGATTTGGTAGTATAGTAGTGCGTCTGACAGTGGCTGTACCCCCGGGCCAGGATTTGACAAGCTAGGGATCAAGTCTACCCCTGGATATAAATCGGCATATGTCCTAAAACCTCACGCTCCAGCACCACTGGCAGAACCTTGATCTTGTAGTGGGGGAATGCGGCGTTAGCTGCCAGGGGGTCGGTGGGAGCATACATCGTCCTAAGGCCCGCTCATTTGCGGAAGCCAGTCCACGCCCATCGCAGGCATTCAACTGTGCTGATTTCTGTTATGGGGTGTCAATCGTGCTCAATCGCCAGGTGCGATTGGAACAAGATTGGGTGGAGCCAGTAGTGTAAAAAGTGTGCCCGAGCACACAGAGCATACAGTTGCATATCTGGGGCACCCAGCCCTCCCTGTGCTGGTGGCATTGCAAGCGTTTCATATGCACCCTTGGTTGTCGCCTGCCCACATGAGTGTGATAAGGTTTGACCTCAATCATTTGAATAAGTATGCGGTAATTAGGAGTGGAATATTTGCAAATAGGTACAAGAATTTAGGGAGCACCACCATTTTTGAGATGGCAATATGGCTTGTGAGTTAGAGGGGCAATTTGTTCAAAAGTGGGATTCGGGCCTCAAGCCATTGTTTGCCCATAGTTTGCTTTCCAGAGCTCATCTGGGTCTCTACTCAGCCATACGCCCAGATATTTAACTGGTTCGGACAACCATTTCAGCTGGTATTCGCCTGTGTAGGGAGTGGCGGAGTCCGTCAACAGGAAGAGGGTTGACTTGGACCAGTTTATCTGGATTCCAGAGAGTCCACTATATCTTATCACTTTGCGGATTAGAGGTTTGAGGTTTATGTCCGGGTTCTTGACATATAGCGCCACATCATCCGCATACATGGACACAATTAGGCCGAGCACAGTAAGCAAATACCTTGTGCCGCGTGGTGCTGCTGCAGTCTCGCTGCTTTTGGTTCCATCGCTATCGAGAAAAGTATCGGTGAGAGTGGGCATCTTTGTCTGGTGCCACGGATAAGGGTTATCGGCTCAGATAAAGTATCGTTCAGTCGAATGCGTGTCATGGGGAGAGTGTATAGGAGCTGAATCTTCAGAATGAAGTTACAGTTTAGCCCTTGCCTGAGCAGCAGGGGGAAGAGGAAGTGCCACTCCAGCATGTTGAAGGCTTTAGTGGCATCCAGTAGGGCTGCCAACGCCGGGAGGTCTGGATGTATATGGTGCATGATTGCAAAAATTGCAAAGGTTGTGGGTGGTCACATGCCCTGGGATAAAACCTGTCTGGTCTGGTCGTACGATCAGTGGTAGTAGCGGAAGTAGGCAATTTGCCAGGACTTGTGAGTATATCTTGTTGTTGACGTTAATGAGGGAAACCAGACAATAGGAGTAACAAAGCTCTGCGGGGTTATCTGGTTTCAGGATGTTCAGGATGGTTACTATTACTGCCTCACGCAACATGGAAGGAAGCTTTTCAATCGTAAGTGACTCATGATACACTTCAATGAGGTGTGGGATCAAGATGGGGTGCATTCCTTATAGAAAGCAGGCGTGAACCCGTCTAATACAGGGACCTTGTCCGCCGGCATGCTGGCTATAACCTGCCCTATCTCTTGCGTGGTAATCGGCAAATCCAAGTAGTCCCTTTGTCCCTTATCTAGCCATAGCAATTGGAATGTGTCAAAAAAGGCACGTAGTGCCTCTGGTTCCTTTAACAAGCCAGCTGCGTAAATTTAGGCATAGAAAGTTGACATTACTTTGGGCAACTGTGATGGTGTTGTGATTAATTGATCATCAGCATCTCTTAATTCCGACACATAGGTGGCAGAGTGCGGCTTGCAAAGCAGGCAGGCCAGTGTCTTACTTGGGTGGTACCCTTCGCCATATTTCCGCTCCCGTGCCTCCTTGCCAAGGTTTAGTGTTTCCAGCTCTACCTCCTCTTTGAAGGAGGAGAGTTTCTCTCTGATATTCGTTAGTATGGCCAGGTCGGGGGACTTGTAGTACTCTCCCTCTAATGTCTGAATCTCACCCTCTAGTTTGGTCAACATGCCATGCAGCGCTTGCAGCACCCCAGCTTGTTTTGCAATACAGATGCCACGAATAACCACCTTGAATGCCTCCCACAGAGTGGATGCCAATTCTACACTTCCAACGTTGTGTACAAAGTATTCCGGTATGTCTGCCCGGATCTCTTCTCGAAATGTTGAATCTCGTAAGGTGCTTTGGGGGAGATGCCATGTAAAGGTTCGGGGTAAATTCTGCGGAATCTGCATTACCAGGACTACTGGGTTGTGATCAGACAATGTGTGCAAAAGGTGTGCGGAGCTGGTTGCATTAGCCAGGGCATCTCCTGTGATAAGCTAATAGTCAGGACGGGACCATGTATTATGGTAGAAGGAGAGACATGTGCCCTCCCGGGTATTGGGATGTAAATGTCGCCATGCGTTGGTGAGGTTCTTTGTCTGCCATTAGTGTGGCTAGTGCTGCAGCCGTGCGCAGGTGTTGTTTGCGTGCCCCAGAATGGTCAATTGTCTCATCCAGTGCTACATTGAAGTCTCTACCCCATATTATCATCCCTGTCCCCAAGTTAAATACTCGTCTCCAGACAGTCATAAAAAGTTCGGGTCATCTGTGTTGGGGCCGTACACTGCCACCATCGTCATAGGATGCTTATTCATTGTGCCATTGACAATGGCATTTCAGCTGTCTTCGTCTGAATAGGAACCGGTGGTGTGCCATGGTAACCTCTTTCTAAACAGGATAGAGATCGCCCGCCCATAGCTCGAGTATGTAGTAGAGTGTATTTTGCCCTACCATCAGCGGTGCAGTCTAGTCACTGAGTTCTTGGTCAGGTAAGTTTCCTGCAGTAGGCAAATGTCAGTCTTGTGGCACATTAAATATGAGTGCACAAGACAGGACTTACGTTAGTCGTTCAAGCACCTGACGTTCCAGGTTAAGCAAGTTACACCAGCCATGACATTTAGAATACAGTATTAGTGTCAGTGTTGTCTCGTCGATGTTGCGTCTGGCCAGCAGCTGTGGTGTTATAGCTCCCTTCCAGCATTTGACTGTGTACCATAGGTCAAGTGAATCTTTCTAGATCCTTGTTGCTCCATGAATGGCATTTCGTAAATGGTCCATTACCCATCCCAACCTAACATAACAGTGAGAACATCCCCTTGTATGTCCCACCAGCCACCACTCAAATCCCCCACTCGTGTGGTCCTCTTCCTCCGGTTGATTGGTCTTGGACGCTTGTTCTTGCAGCTCTGTTTAGCATACTTCAGAGCTGCTGCAGGCTCTGTGAAAACTTTGTGGTGCCATCAGTGATACTCGCAGTATAGCTGGGTAGAGAAGGCCATACGATATCCCCAGTTGTTGGAGCACACGCTTGGTGGGCAGGAATTCATGTACAGCAGATTGTACCTCCATGGTGAAGTCTAGGTAGAAGGAGGGTGTGTTGCTCTGGTAGTGTACCTCCCCGCATTCCCGTGCTCTACGAAGGATCTTGTCCCGGTCCTGGTAGTTGGGAATCCAGGCTATGACGTGCCGAGCCGGGGCCCCAGGAGGCGGTCGCGATTTGAGCATGCGATGGGCGCTCTCTACCATGAATACTGTTGAGAGTTCGGCATCGAATATCTCATGCAGCAGTTCCTCCACAAAGTCCTCCATCTTGGCAATGTTCATGCAATCTGAAATTACCATTATACGGAGGTTATTTCTTCGAGAGCGGAATTCCAGGTCCTCATTTTTAGCTTTTATAAGTGACAGTACTTTATCCTTCTCCAATAACTTTTTCTTTTGTTCTGAGACCTTCAAGATCTGATATTCGAGTCTCTGAGTGTTCTAGGCGGTTGTCGTGCACGTCCACACTGCTTTTGACCTGGTCTGGGCGGGCAGTAGGGAGAATTGATAGTTTTCAAGCTGGACTTTATGTCTTTTAACAGTGAGCGGATATCTTTATTCTGTGGGGTCGTGGTCACCATCTGCAGCCACTGATCTACTGAGGGCTGGGCAGGGTCGCCCTGCCTGGCGACGCCCCTCGAACGTGAGTGTAGCTTGTTTGGCATCAAGTTTACTCATTTTCCCTCGCCACACAGTGATGCACCAGCATGGCCACAACCTTTACGTGTATTTAGATGGCACTGGGGGTGAGGCGAGCAATGGTCACAGGCGTGGTGTCATGCCTCTGGTGCAGTGTTATGGCCCAAAGTCTATGGTACACGGCTGTCCTGGTGTGAACATGGGCTTCTATTGGAATTCTCCAGGGCATATTATCAAGCCCATTCTTGCCTTTTTAGCAGCAGTTTTCTGCCGCTAAACCGGCAATAATTTTAATGCCGTTCTTGATAATATGCCCCAAAGTAATAAAATAATGTTTGGGTTTATCCAAGGATGGTTTGAGGAGGGAAGAGTATAGAAAGGGTTATTTTAGAGAAATTAGTAGCAGAATGAGGTTTGGTTTGGGATGAGTCAGAGAGTAGAGCTAGAGGATATATTGAGAAATGGATAGGGCGAAATATAGGGTGGTGCATTGTAGAGAGGCATAGTTTTTTTACGGTAGGAGTAAGGTAGCAAATATATATATACATAAGTACATATTATTATCTATATTTGTATGAACAACTTGTACTGACCACCCTGGTGGTCCCGATCGATGGCTGATGGCTGATGGGAAGTGCACAGAGACGAGAGTGTGCTGAGGTGCCCCCTGCAAGAAGAAAACTGCATAAGGCTGTTGAACGGAGAAAGTAGGAGGACAATGAGATGAAGGATGCCTGAAATCCGAATGGAGCGGAAGGTGAGCGTGAAACTCACAGCAGACATTATAGGAGAGTAGAATCACTCAGTGAGGCAAAATCTGAGCATTAGCTCTTCACGAGCCCAGTAAACAAATGAGCTATTCACAACTATAAAATACGAAAATGTCAGCTACCGAACTAAATGAAAAGGAGGAGGCGGCAGTGGGTGTCCTCGAAAACACTATCAGTGAAGGATTTAGACAGGCATATGCTAATGAGAAAAAGGCTATGGGTAAAGAGAATAAAACTAAGAAAGTTTAAAAATTGGAAAAACGAAAAAAAGCAGAACTTTCACAATGGTGGAAGAGTAAGTCATTGCAGAGATACTTGGAGGTGGGCCATGTCCCACTGGGCTTGTGTATTTTAATAGCTGCCAGCAATGAGAAACCAATTCCAAAAAGGTAGAAGGAGTGAGATGTCAATAACAGGTAATCATCTAAACGTGAGCTGGAAATTTTTTGTGAAGTATACCAAAACAGACAGGAAGCAAATATTGGAAGAAATAGAAAAATTACAGAGATCAGTAAGATGAAAAATCAAGAAATGGTAAGAAAATTCGTGAATGATGTGAAAACATGGTTTAGGAAGTTAAACCTGCCACCACGGCAGCAAGAACAAAAACAACCAAGAGGAAAGGGAGAAACAGAAGCAGCAGGAAGAGGAAGAGGAAAGAAAAATCGACTGTTTACCAGGTAACAGAAATAAAACAAGAATAGTGGTAGTTTGTACTAGGTTAAAGGCGCCACTGGGAGATGTGCACTTTTCTTATATATAAGTAATTGAGCAATGATTGTTAACGGTGCTAAAAGGAGAAGAGAACCACTTTCCCTCTTCTAGTTAGGCGATGCCACAAAAGTTTGTTACTCCCTAGCACACGTTTAGTATTGTAAATGGTTGTTAAATACAAGTGTTTTCACAATTCAATTCATACAACATCAAAATAAATTTCTAAATCCTTTTGTTCAGGGTTTTGTCGTTGTTTATTGAAGGAGACGTCACAGCCGACACGTGTTTCGTCGTTCTGGGGAATGTAACCCCCGACTTTTTCAAGGCTGTTTAAAGAAAATGGTAATGTTGTAGCACATTACTGTAGAATACGACATTTGTTCAAGTTTCATAAACAACATTAAATACTTGTTAGGATAAGGCGGTGGTGCAAATCCATTTACTTCTTTATAAGCATGCTAATATTCAATCTAGAGGATTGCCACATTTCGTGCCTGCTTATTGGTATTGTTAAGGATTTGTGTACAGTAAGGTGTTTCTTAACATCATCTAAAGTATGAGCCCATTGGGAGGAATGGAGAGACCGGTGAGGGTGTAATTATCATTTATCTTGGGGGTGACATGCAAAATCTTATCGCTGTGATTTATCGTGGGTTCATGCTTATTTAAGAACCATGCTATTTGATACCTATTCTCCGTTGTTGAAGTTCGTTCTGTGAGAGGGAATATTGAAGCAAAGTATAAGTCTGAAGTCGTCCTGGTTAGGACCACTTATTTACACAAAGGTAATATTTTTATAAATTGATAACTCTACTTACGTAGATTGAGGTGATACTTCCAACCCTCAATGGGGTTCTGGTGTTGATGTCGTTGTTCCTATTATTCCAGCTTCATTGATGTGAACTTCAAATAATGGTTCACTCTCTGCAAGCTGTAATTAATGTCAAACGTTACTTGGTTGCACTTTTAGACATTTCTGTATACACAGAATCTCTATGTCTGTAAGTAGAATAAACTGCCTAGCCTTCCATGCGTTTTTATTGGGTCTTTTGTATGTAAAAAAGCTCTGTTTATATAAACGATTATATATTGTATATTAAATAACTATCAAGCCTCATAGCTACCCCTGTATTGTGCTCTTAATGGTGCTCTAACGTTATATGGCGGGGTGGGAGGCTTTACTCCTGTGGGAAATGTTCACCCGTTTATTGCGCCAACTGTGCCTATTAAAGAATGATATTGATTCGTCTAATTATTATATAGTGCTCCCCTCCTATCTGTCCCCGTATTGGTCGCTAGTTCTGAAGGCATTAATCCTGTTGGAATTGCTCCCCGTTTCTTGCCCCCACTGTGCCTATTAGAGAGTGATATTGAAACGCCCGATTATTTTGAAGTGCTCCCCTCATGTCTGTCCCCCCGTATCTTAAACATGTACGTTACTACCCCCTCCGTTCCGCATAGACGCGTGTGTATCTATATTCCTTCGGTTGTTAACAGACCTCTGCATTCTCGCGTCTTACCTCTTAGTCGTTTTCTTCGCGGGATTAAGATTCGTCCCTTCTGCTTCGTGTAAGAGGCAGCATTAGTTTCAAAATACTGGCGCCATATATTTACAGAGGAAGTGTAGCCCGGTTGCTAACCGGCGTCACTTCCTGTTGGCCTCGCACACTAGCCTAATTTTGATTGCAAATCCGGCCGCCATTTTAGACTGTCTATTTAGCGGTGCATAACGACACCTGTTTGTGAATTAGTCCATTATTATCGCGTTATTGATATATTTTACCTCTGTATTAAGAACGGTTACGTTTTATAGTTACTGGATACACCTATTCAGGCAAATCCCGTTATATATATGTGTATCCCAACTCACTATTCGAGCTCTATTAATTAGTTATTATATTTTATTTTATTCTCATTGGGAAGCTAATTATCCCAACTTAATCGGGTGTAAAAGTCGTTTTATATTATTTTTAGGTTGCTTCAGTTTATATTCGGCTCATTTTTGATATACCCCGTGATACATATGTGAGGGCTTCAAATTGTTGGTGGTTGTGGACCCATCCTCCAGTGTTTCCCATCGTGCTTGTGTGCTGTGTGATTATCACACTTACTCATTGTGTTTTGTGTTGGGCCAGTCACTAATGATATCGAATTCTCCATCTCGCATGGGCTCAGAACAATTGTTGTGCCATTAAGTGGCCTTTTATTATGTTCAGTGATACAGATATACCATCAACTTATGTTCTATTACTTAAACACAGAATTTTCTTAACAGAAATGCAATATTTTTCATTAGTACTAATTCATCCACACTTCATATATTCCTTATTCCATGCAACTTCCTTCCTCAGTGGTTCTTTAGTTTTCGCTGGTATTATGTATGGTTATGTTATGTTCATGTACCTAAAAAATAATGTAGCTCCTGGTCAATGTTAAGACCCAGTTCTACACTTTTCAGAGTCATTATCCAGATGGCCTCTCTTCTTCGCAGGGCTAATTCCCTATTACCCCCTCTTGGATGGATGGGTACATGTTCTATCCCAAAGTACTGGAATGAGTGACTCGATGTTTGTGCAGGGCATATTGACATGTGGGCTGCCACTGGGTAGCGCATATCACCTTGTTTAACCGCCCTGATATGTTCGTTTATTCTGTCTCTTAACATTCTTTTAGTGCTCCCTACATATCTTTTGCCGCATTTGCAGTCTAGGGCATAAACCACAAATTTGCTGCAACAATTGATAGTCGTCAGTATTCGGTATTCTTCATTGAGTGGTCCTTTGAATCCCTTTATCTTTTTGTAGGCCCATTTACATGCTGCGCACATTCCACAGCCATAGAACCCTGGGTCTGTCAGCCAGCAGTTTTTGGTTCTCTTTCCCGGGTAACTTGGGCTCAGTATGTTCCTCAGTGTTGTGCCTTTTCTATATGTTAGTGTTGGCCTTTCTGTTATGTGTTTCTTTAAAATCGTATCTTTGCTAAGTAGGTGCCAGTGTTTGTTTAGACTTCTACGTAAAACATGAGCCCAGTTATTGTAACATGTCACCATTCTCACGGTTTCTTGTTTATTTACCTGTTTGGGCTTTTCTGTTAGTGTGTCTGTTCTGGATAGTTTGTTTATTCTACTTTCAGCTTTTTGTAGTACCTTCTGACTATACCCTCTGTTCCTGAATCTTTTGATTGTTCCTTGTTTTTGTGTTTCAAATTCTGCGTCTGTGCTGCAATTGCGGCGGGTTCTGACTAATTCCCCGTAAGGGATTGCCTTTTTTTGGTGTTCCGGGTGGGCACTGGTTGCATGTAGCAGGGAATTGCAGGCTGTGCTTTTTCTAAATAGTCTGCTTTGTATCGTATTGTTCTCAATAAAGAATTCCACATCCAAGAATGGTAATTTTACTTTGCTGAATTCCATTGTGAATCTGATATTTTGATCATTGGTATTAAGATATGTGTGGAATCCCTGTAATTTGTCTGATGTGCCTGTCCAAATCATGAAACAGTCATCGATATATCTTCCCCAATATAATATGTCCTTATTCCATTCTGAAGCTGGTGGGCCCCAGATTCTCGTCTCCTCAAACCTTCCCATCACTAGGTTGGCATACGAGGGCGAAAATCTGGAGCCCATCGCCACTCCTTGCTTCTGTCTGTACCACTGTTCCTTAAAAAGGAATATGTTGTTGTCCAAAATGGTCTCAATCATTTTTAAAATCATCTCGGTATGTGCCCATGCACTAGCTGGTCTTTTGCTGAGCATGTGTTTTACAGCTGTCAGTCCCGTGTCTCTTTTAATGCACGTGTATAAAGAGACCACGTCTAATGTGACCATTGTCATATTTTCATCCCACGGCAGGTCTGCCATGGTCCCCAGGATATGTTTCGTGTCCCTGATGTAAGATGGAAGGTTTTGTACTAATGGCTTTAGGAACACGTCCACATATTCTGAGAGCCTCTCAGTTGGCCCCCCGATGCCAGATATGATTGGTCTACCCGGAGGGAAAATATGGGGCTTGTGTACCTTGGGTACTGTGTATATGCATGGATACCTTGGTCTGTCTATCCCTAGATAAGCATGTTAATTGTCATCAATAAGACCTTTACCATGCCATTGTTTTAATAGTATGTTAATATACTCTGTCAGTCTCCACATTGGGTTGGCTCCTATTTGTTCGTAACATTCAGCATTTTTTAACTGGGTGAGTATTTCATGGTCATAATCCTTACTTTGCATTACTACCATGTTTCCCCCTTTGTCTGCTTCTCTGATTGTTATTTCTCTGTTTGTGCTGAGTTCTTTCAATGCTTTCCTCTCTTCCTTTGTGAGATTATCTCTGTGCATATGTTCGACTGTTTTCTTCATGTTGTGTTTGTCTAAATCTGCTGTTACTGCTTTGTAGAACTGATCGATATTGTTGCCTGCTGTTAGTGATGGTGTCCATTTCGACTTGTCTTTCAACCCACTTGTTATGTTATAATCAAGATCTATATCAAAGTCCCTCATTATCCTTTCTGTCAATATTGCCTCGTCCTCACAATCAGTGATTGACAATAGTAGTCTTGTGTCAAGAATATCCTGAATACAGTAATTGTCATTAACCATCATGCCCAAATTTTGTTGCACTTCTTTATTTATCGGATTGGTCATTTCAAAGTGTTTTTTTAATTTCAAACGTCTAGTAAACTTAAACAAATCAATTTTTGTATTACATACATCACCAACATTGTTCGGGCAAAAACTCATACCTTTTTCAAGCACAGATATCATGTTATTCGTGAGTTCCAATTCACTCAAATTCATAACAGTAACATTGTTTATTTCCTCTGATTCACATTCTGGTTCCAGGACCTGGTTCGCATTCCTGCTCTGCCCTGACCTGGCGCCTGCTCTTTTGCCTCTCCTTGTTTTCCTTGTGGGCCTGGTTTCTTGCTTTCTCTGTTCCCTTTCTTGATTCTGTTGATTTCTAATAAAAAACTGTTGTTGGGATCTACTGCACTCATAGCTCCCATTACTTCTATGCTAGCTTCACTTGAGTTACACCCTCACCGGTCTCTCCATTCCTCCCAATGGGCTCATACTTTAGATGATGTTAAGAAACACCATACTGTACACAAATCCTTAACAATACCAATAAGCAGGCACGAAATGTGGCAATCCTCTAGATTGAATATTAGCATGCTTATAAAGAAGTAAATGGATTTGCACCACCGCCTTATCCTAACAAGTATTTAATGTTGTTTATGAAACTTGAACAAATGTCGTATTCTACAGTAATGTGCTACAACATTACCATTTTCTTTAAACAGCCTTGAAAAAGTCGGGGGTTACATTCCCCAGAACGACGAAACACGTGTCGGCTGTGACGTCTCCTTCAATAAACAACGACAAAACCCTGAACAAAAGGATTTAGAAATTTATTTTGATGTTGTATGAATTGAATTGTGAAAACACTTGTATTTAACAACCATTTACAATACTAAACGTGTGCTAGGGAGTAACAAAAAAAAAGAAATAAAACAAGAACTAATAACCTGAGTCACTAAGATGATAATCAACCTTACGGACATTCATTAATGAAAAAAGAAATTGAGATCTTATCATTAGGAACGTCATACTGTCCTGAATCTGATGTTAATTACACACGGACAAGAATAGACTTATTTGGTTACTAGAACAATGAAAAGAAGGAAATATTTTGAGTAAAAGCAAAATGAGACTGAGAAAAATAGAAAATGTGGAACAACCATCAGTAATAGATGTCAAACTTATGAAAGAGTTACAAAAACCGGAGAAGGAGAACTTGGGTGTTTCAGAGCCAATAACGGAGGAAGACATTGTTGACCAAATGAACTTGGAAGTGGATGGATAAGGGAATACAAAGTTTAGACCCAAGTCGAAATTCATGCCCATAATGCCAAGAGATTTCATTGACATATTCAATGATCTGTTAATGCAAGATTTGAAGGAAATGATGGGGACGGTCAGTAAATCAAATCAAAAATAGCTTTATTCGATTGTTGAATAGCGATCATAAAAGCACATAGTTATAAAAATACATAAAGAATTTCATGTAAAAATTCATAATAAAAACATTACATGTAGTCACATTAAATATTACAATATTACAATCTTAAAAATATATAACCATCATTACTGTGCAAAACAAAGCATTCAAGTAAATATACGTTTGCTAAGATAAAACACTTTTTTCAAAAAGGTTATAATTCTTAGAACACCATTTTCATTATCTAATAGTTGTAATGACAGTAGAGCAGGGTGAGATTGGCGTAATCCAGATTGTTTTAAAATAGGGATCAAAAACAACCGCTTGTCAATAGAGAAACATGTACAGAATAAATTAACATGAATCGTAGTTTGGGGGAGATATTGTCACAAGGACAAGGCCGGAGATCATGTGTCCAATCGTTCATAACGGGGAAAGTGAATAATCTATGAAAGATCCCCAGCCTAAAATGGGTTAATAAGAACCTGTCATAGGCACCGGGCACAAAGCATTAATAGGGTTGAATATTTAATGTAGTTAAAATCAATTGATTGTGCAGGACAGTGGGCTTTGAAATCTCAGATGTCATTCTCATGGTATCCAGCAGCATTAAACACTCTTTCCTCAGATCCTTTCTGGTTACTGCCTTAATAGAAGAAGGTTTTAAAAAAATACTGTAGATGGCCCAAATCCTTAAAAATATCATGAACATATCTCAGCCAGGGAATCCTCATCACTCCTTCCAGTTTCATAATGTCTAAAAGGATATCTCTGTTCAATTTAGTTTCATCTTTCGTCAAGAGCCTGTGCCACAATAGCACAGGCTTTGACCTGATTAAATCAGAGATAAACGGGAGGCCTAATTCAGCATGGCAAATACACCCTGAGGTACCACTTAGAATGGCTAAAATGTATTTTAAAAAAGAGTTTTCAACTGTCTGCATGGGGGTGAGGTCGGCAAACCCCCATACCCCACTCCCATAAAGAGCTGCAGAAACACACTTTGCCTTGTATATTTTAATTAATTCCTCAGGGGGTATTTTGCCCAATTTCCTGGCAAAGATAGTAAGGGCAGAAGTAGTGCGTAGGTGTCACGACGTCAATGGCGTTTACCACTAACCTCTGAAAGATGTCAGCAGGAACGATGGATGGATGACTAGTCCCCCTCCTCTCCGGAACGCACAATACACAGTGTAGGGGTAACACAACTATGTATGAATGCCTCCCAGGGAAAAAGGGGAAGGGGATAAACAATAAAGGTTGTTCCGAAGGGCTTCTGGGAACTGTCTGGATGCCGTCCACCCACTCTCTCGCCAGTCTCTATGTCCCCCCGGTGTTTGCTGCAGGTAAGGAAGGAACAAGAACCAACAATTAGAAACCAAGCACTGCACAGAACTCCCGGTAACAAGTATTCACAAGATGATAGGTACTAACTGTTGAGGTGGACTGGAGCGCTTGAAATGCCCTCAGGAAAACAATACAGGAAACAGCACTTCGTCGAGTGTAACCAAGCCTTCGCAGGAGCAGCCTGACAACTGGCTGCAAAGGTTTCCAAAAGTCGACAAAAATCAGCAAGGAATGTGTAAACATAAAAAAAAAAAAAAAAAAAATCAGCAAGGGTTTTCTTCTTGTAGCGCGCACCGGTACCGGCACGCCTGGATGCACCAAAGGAATTCCCCAGGAAGAGTACAGTGACGGAGACGACAACGCGCTCCTGCGCGGGTCTCACAAACGCCACTAAATATAGCGAGAAAGGAATTCCCCAGGAAGAGTACAGTGACGGAGACGACAACGCGCTCCTGCGCGGGTCTCACAAACGCCACTATCTTTAGCGAGGCCGCCCGTCTTATTGATGCGGGGACTCGCTGAATGTAAATAGCACCAAAAACAGTATAGAGGAATGCGGGGAAGCAGAATCCGTTCTGCTCAAATGACAAAAGTACCTGACTCTCTGCTCCGGCTACACAGGCAAGGCTCCGTCCTGAACAAACGCAAGGTCTGGATTGACAAGCCCCAGCCGTTACCTCGGAAGGCTTTTGTCAATCCAACACTTCCGTTTCCGTGTCTGCTGGGTCTCTGGGGAATGTAGTCCCGCAATCGCCAGGCTCCCTCCAGTGGCGATATGCGGGAACCACATCTTCTGACCACCGCCATCCGTCCCTTCCTGTGCCTCACACCCCTGGTAAGCGCTACAGTAGGAGAGCCCATTTTTTTGCTGCTACAGCTTGCACCCAGGAGTCGTTCTGGGAGAAGAGGTTGCCCAGGTAAGAGAATTTTTTAGTAGTCTCAATCTTTTGTCCTGCAATAAAAATATCTTTGTTTAGCTTAAAACCTTTACCACGGCGCATAATGAAGGTTTTTGAAGAGTTAACCCTTCAACCCAGATCTTTCATAAAGAGGGTAAAACTATCCACGACACGCTGTAGTCCCATCTGTGTACGTGACATCAAGAGGGCTGGGATTGGGCGGCCAGCTTCTTGAGGAAAATCCTGGTTATCTTTACACAAGGCTTCCTCAAGCCTACATATATACAAATTAAAAAAGAATGGAGCCAGGACACAGTCCTGCCTGACTCCACTTCTAATCAGAAATGCGGCCGAGCACTTGCCCTTCAAGCCGTAGCGTACGCGTGCCTTAGCGTCACTATAAAAACGTTTAAGAAAATAAATAATATTCGCATCAACCCCCAAATCTCCCAGCAATTTCCATAATTTCGAGTGGACCACACAGTCAAAAGCGTCTGAGAGGTCCACAAAAGCTAAAAACAGGTTCCCTTTATTTCCCCACCAACAGAGAGAGGTTCAGACCCTCTTCTACTGTTCCCGAACCAGCTCGGAAGCCATATTGCAAATCGGATTGGATAGAATTTTCATCAGCCCAATCCAAAAAGCGCTCTAAGATGACCCAGCCTGCTATCTTCGTGATAGAATCCAACAAAGAGATCGGTCTGTAACAACCCGGGTCATTCCTGTCCCCCATAGAGGAGTAATTGACTTAAATTTGTCTTTGGGGATCCCGTCTGGTCCAGGAGCCTTACCGCCCTGCCTGGCGTGTAGGGCCCTCTCAACTTCCTCCAAGGTAAACACTAAGGGGCACATTACGATCACGATTTTCCCGCATCCTCCGGGCCGGCGGAAGCCACCGCCGGCCCGGAGGATGCCGGAAAACTGCCGCGGAGCCTCCAAAGACCCACCGCCAAATTAGGATGGCTGGTGGGTCTTGGTTTATGTCCGCCGCTTTTCCGCCGCGGTCAGCTAACAACCGCGGCGGAATAGCTCTTATATGGTGGCGGTGTCTCTCAGACACCGCCAGCCATATTAGGATTGCGTATCAGATATGCTTTTCCGCGACGGATTCTCTGCCGTAGAAAAGCATACGGATGTGCACTTCGGGGGCCCGTTGCAGGCCCGTTGCGGGCCCCCAGGGTGAAGGGGGGGTGGGGGTGCACCATAGGTACCCACCCTGCATTTACATGCAGACAGCGGCAGGCACCGCGTGGTGCCTGCAGCTTTCTGCATGTAAATGCAATGCATGCTTTTTTACCATTGCGGCGGGTGCAGCTTGAAGCCGCACCCACCGCAATGTTAAAAATAGAGGATGTGACCGCTAGGGTGGCGGTCACATCCTAATTGCACAGGAGGGAACGCTGCAGCCCATGCGGACATTCCCTCCTCCTCAAGGGTCGCGGACGGACTCAAGTCCGTCCGCGATCCTAATGGGCTCCTAAATCCTTGGAGTGAGGAGAAGTATTTATATCTCGAGCCTCTACTGACAATTCTTCTCCTCCATATACCTGAGTAAAGTGCTTTATCCATTGATTCTCCATGATTGCTATCGCAATTGTAGGGCCAGTATCGTTTGATAAAAATGGTGTACTAATTGCCTTCCAGAAACCTGCGCTGTCATTATTTACTGAAGCCGAATGCAAGGCCTCCCAAGTCTCCTTCCTAAGCATATTTTTCCTATCTCTAATCACTTGTTTATAAACCAGTCTAGCTCTCCTGACATCATTAATATTTCTTGATTTTCTGTGCAATTCTTTTTTTAACAGTGAGCGGGCTTGGGTACACTTCGAGTCGAACCACCCACTCTGAGCTCTCTTTCTCTTTTGTTGCCTAGTGAGAGACTCTCTGATTACTTTAGTAATTGTTTGAAAAGACGCTAATTAAACAGCAGGGATAATATCTTCGCTGAGGCATATCTCTATATCTGAAGTGCATTTGACAATTACTGTTTTAAGAATCTCAGTTTGGTCCACCATGGCCCATCACGGGGAGTAACCATTTGTGCTTGTAATTGTTAAGTTCTCTAGTAATTGATCACTATTGTTAGTCCCTAAAATTTTCTCAAATGGCAGTATGACAGTTATAAAAAGAGGAAAGTGGTCACTAAGTGAGTTATCAGATATGTGGAAGGCGTGGAGTCTAGATGCAAAGTTAATAGAGGCTAACATAAAATCAATGGTAGAGCAACAACCCCGACCATAAAATGTTGACGGCGTGGGAGCTGGTGATGCGTATAATTGATTAACAAACCCAAGGTCATAGCTATTAATACATTCATTCAATTGTTCCCCTAAGGCAGTATGACTGAAATGTGAAGAGCCTGCACCTTCCTCACATAGAGCCCCACATAAGATGTTTTCAGCATTTACACACAACATACAATTAAAATCCCCCACCAAAAGTAACATTATATCTCTCCTTTTACCTTTGCTTAAGAGAGTCAATGATTTAGACATGTTCTTGATCTCGGTACACACTAAACCTGGGGGAATATTATTGTAAAAGTTGACCAGGGCTATGGGGCTATGGATAACATTTAATCCAGATCCAAAACAAGTAATTGATAGTAATTATCATTAGCAAACTCAGTTATCAGCTTTAAACTCATAGTGCTAGATAAATACACACATAGACCACCCTTAGCTCTTCCGCTCTGACCTTCAACCGCTGGGATATACCCATTTAAATGGATCGCTTCCTTGGTTCAGGTCTCCTGGAAGCAAAGAACTTCATATTGTAAGACAAAATCCCACCATTATTGTATATTTAATTTCGATCGGATTCCAGCAATATTCCAGGATACAATATGACAGACTGGACGGTCATCAACAGGTGTGAGAGGTATAGAAGAGTTTACACCCTCTTTTGAAATCGTGATAGCAAGTACTAATTGAGTATGGTCATTAGGGGCATTAGGGATAGCCTGAACTCTACGTTAAGGCTCATTGCTAGTATCATAGGGCACTTGATCCCTCTCACCATCATATCTCTGAATATCACCAATTTTATGCAATACCGTAACATGATTGAATTTTACACAAGACTCAGAGCAGAGTCAATCATTGTCTTCCAGGCCATTTAGAGTCTCGAAACGATTATGTGTGGGTAGACAATATCTTGGCTGCCTAATTTCCAGATGGTTTTCTGGTGCACATTGAGGACCTAAGTTCATTACAGGCTCTGAGGGGAGATACAAATATCCTAAGGGTAGTATATTTATGTGATGAGGTGTAACAGGCCCATTTAGACCCCTCTCAATAATAGTGCATACCAGATGTGGTGCCCTAAATGTTATAACAACACAATCACCTCTTAAAGACTTTGGAGAAGAGCCAACCCATCCGATCCTACGGATCATTTTAAACTCCGAAAAGAGGTGCTCTTTCAGACCAGTCCTAGTAGTAAGGAAATGGAGTGCCTTATTCCTTAGGGTCAGTAGTAAAAGAAGAACAGGAGGCAATCACAATTCTAAGAACTTTAGAGATCTGATGACAAAACTCAATGCAATCACATGTGTGATGTGGTTAGAAATTCAGATAAGGGCACAAACATTGCTTTATGGCCCATGCAAATTGTGAGAAAGTGCCATCTTTCTTGCATTGGTATGCCCCCAGTTTTTTCTGACTGCTGATGTGCTTTGACTGAGTGTGCCCTGGGCTCCTGCCAACCAGGTACCCAGGGCCTGTGTTCCTTCCCTAAAAACTGTGTTGAAACAAAATCAGCCCCTAGTAAATGGTACCCTAGGTACCCAGGGCATGGTGACCAGAGAAGACCCCTAAGGGCTGCAGCAATTACTGTGCCACCCTTAGGGGTCCTGTACCTGGGAACCCAGACACTGCATTTGGCAGGGTGAGTGCCTAGGTACAGAACTAAACAAAGAGTCGACATGGCACACATCCCTATATGCCATGCCCACAAACCCACTGCCCTGGCATACATAAGTTACCCCTCTAGCAGGGTGCCCTATGCCAGTGGTTTGGGCCCAGGTGCATGAGCACTGTGCCCCTACAGTACCCCGGGCCATCCCTGGGCACTGTAAGTGCAGTGATGCCATTACGAGTATATGGTGCTGGGAGGTTGTCATTACGAACTCCACAGTACAATAATGGCTACACTGAAGACTGACAAGTTTGGTAACAAACTTCTCAGCACATTAAACCCGCACTGATGCAAGTGTGAGATTTAATGTAAAATGCACCAGAGGGCATCTTAGAGATGCCCCCTGAAAATCTAACCTACAATCCACGTCTGGCTTAGTGGCTGCAGAGGCTGCCACACAGCCGACATCTTGCTGGACCCCTGGGTAGGAGAGCCCCCGCTCTCCTGGGTCTGCAACAAAGCACATCCTGGGTGAGGTGCTAGGTCTCCTCCCGCAGGATGGGCAGGGGGAAGCTTGAAAGGCATGCCGCCTCTGTGAGCTTCTCCAGACCATTTGCTGTACCCAGCAACCAGCCCCCACCAGTCCTGCCCCCCCACTCTGGTGGGAAGACTGGAGGGAAAAACTATGTCAGGGAGCGGGGTGTGCCAGCCTGTGCCAACCCCACCCCTCAGGTGGGGGAGACAAGGTGAAGCACGACCCCGGCCTCCGGCCATCTTGAAGATGGGGAGCCCTGCCCAATCACAGCTATGCTCCTGCCCCCCTCCCACAGGAGAGGAGCAAGCTAGGGGATGTACTCACCTCGGGGCAGGGACCCATTGGTCCCTGTCCTTGCCCTACATGTAACGCCCCCTGAACCTTCCTTCCTCAGATCCCGATACGAAAAGAAGAAAGAAGATCAAGAAGAAGAAGACCCGCCGTGCAGCTGCTAACAACAGGACAACGACAACTGACTTGGCCCCAGCCCTACCGGCCTGTCAATCCTGGAACCTGCTTCTGCTTAATCCCGGCGACTCCTGCGGACAGCAACCTTGGGACACCCGGAGGACCTGCCTGCCTTGACCCTCTTGAAGACTGGGACTCCCATCAGCAGAGGCTCTGCTGCAACAACCCACCTGGTGCCAACCAGGAAGCTCCGGACCAGCCCACTCTGCACCCGCCGAGCCCGGGCCAACTGAACCAAGACTACGAGGACATCCCTCCGGTGACTGGGACCCGAAGTCCAGTGCCCAAAGACCCTCCTCGATGAACCAGCCGACGCCTGCGGACTCAGAACCAGGGGCCACCCCAACCGCGACCAGCCGAGGGTAAGCTTTTCCGACACCCAAAGACGCCCCTGCACCCGGTGCCCTACAGCCCCCTGTGCCTCCCTTTGGGGTACCTACCTGTTCTCCAAGATCCCAACTTACCTCTCGAAGTGCTGTTCGCCCCTGGAGAGTCTCCGTCCCAGAGCCTGCAGCCTTTGTTCCTTTTTAACCTTTCCTATTGGATAACATTGAGCGCAGGACGGCTCAAAGCACCCAGCAACCAGCCGCCCGAGTGCCACTGGCTGTTACCCCTGTGTCCTATCCTACTTCCCCCCTTGCCCTGAGCAAATGACCAGGAGCCCAGCTCCCACAGCCGCGTGACCTGCTAGCCAGCAGCCACCAACTGAAGGCCCTCCTTCCATCTTTGGATATCATTGGGCCTACCTACCTCTGCAGCCGGCCGCCCCTGTGCCGCAGGGAGTGAACTAACTGTACTTACCTGACCCTGGCGGACCCCTGAGTCTATGCCCAGAACCTTAACTTCACCAACCAAATACTCACCTGGAAACCGGTAATTTACTTACCTGCCATTGGATAACATTGACTCATTTTGACTTGAAAATGTTCTAAGTGTGAAGTTTTGAAATCTGAAAATATTCACATAAAATCAGCCAAAGTCCGAATTCCGAAGTACTCACCTGTGATCAGGGGAGAAGCCAGTACTGTACCTGAACGGAAAAAGTAATCCCTAGCGGGGTTACTAGTAATCTGTATTTTCTCCATAGGAATCCATTGTCTGCTTTTCTATGAAATTTCTTCTGTCTACTTTTGAAAACTTGAAATATTCTTTAAAAATCACACAAAATACTGAAACACAATTACCTACCTGTTTTGAGTTAAGACCCCAGTGCTGGCCCTAGGAGACCAGGGCTGGGTTACAAAAATAACGTGATCGTACTTTACCTGCAACCTGGATTTTCTCCCATTGAATAACATTGTCAGATTTCCATTAAAAAGTTTCTAAGTGTGAACTTCTAAAACAGTTTTAAATTCATGAAAATTTACTACAGTAACTAAAACATTTTTGCTAATCTGGTTTCAGCTTAGACCCCAGGACTGAATCTAAGATCTAGTCCTGGGACCTCTCAAGTAATCTATATAGTAATCAACTGTACACACATGTGGAAAACCCATTGAGCTCAATGCTATAGTGTTGTAGTAATCACAAATCCACTTCTCAGGGGTTCCACTGATACTTAGTCCATTTAAACCAACAAAGAAGAAATTGGCACGGAAGCTGAAATATAACAGAGAATTTTATTAACCTCAAATGAGGTGAGACTACGTCACACAGAAGCCTTAGCAACTGAATGAGGCAGTCTTAAGAGTACAGAAAACTGGGGCTTTATATATGCTTTAGAGTTACATAGTAAGCATAAATGCAAGGGGCAGTCCTGGCTCATGTAAGCATGCAAAATGACCAAGATGGGCATACAAGATCTACTTGCTCAACAAAGTGGGAGGAGAGTTACTTATCCATACAGCAGCAAAAATAGCCTGACAGTTATACTAGAGAGGCAGGTGCATTCTACTAGCTAGGCCCTTCTGGGCATGTGCGGAGTGGAAGATGCTCAACATAGTTTGTCTCTAGGCAGGCTACAAGAGCAGTTAACAGAAAAGTAGGACAGAGCACATGGCAGACAAAATGGCCACCAGAAATACAAAATGGATTTCAGCTCATGCTAACAAATCTGTCCAATATTTAACAGTGTGTTTTAGGATTGTGTTGCTTACTGTCAATACTGTATTAATTGTGTGCACACACTTTATTGCTCCTTTGCAAAGTAATTACATGAGAGAACTCATAACAAGAAAAGTTTTTTTTATAACTGTTGGTTCTAAAAATAAAACACCTATATCTGTGGATATAAAAACAATTGGCCTGGAGTTCAGTCCTTGAGTGTGTGAAACCTTGTGCTGACTGAGTGTGTACAACAAATGCTTTACACTGTCCTCTAGTACTGCCTTACTGCTCGACCAAGCTACCACTTTGGAGAATAAGGTCTGTTCTGACTTTAACCTCTGTTATACCTCTAGGGTTGGTGGACTCTATACACACTGTACTTCATTCTAGTCCAGTATATATAGAGCCACTTTCTCACACAAATGTATACAAATTAAGGTCGTAAGCAATTGAATGACATCACAAGTTACAAGAGAATTTCAAATAATGTACTGTCTGCAATAAATGTACAATTGAATAAGCAATTGTAGGAATGGCATGATGCAGGATTGCTCAATGTAGAAGCGTATCAATATAGAAAAGTAGACCACCTCAAGACCCCAGCACTTAATTTCATTCCAAAAATTCATAACACCAAAACAAATCCCCCAGGTCACTCCATCATTTCAGCCACAGGAAGCATGTATAAAAACATATCAAAATATGTAGATTACTTTCTGAGAGATTTTGTACAATGTCTACCATCTCATATTCAAGACACTAGTGATTTCTTGACAAACATCTTTGATATTCCATCGGAAAAAGATTATAATTTTATCAGGATAGATGTAACACCTCTATACACAAGTATTGATCATAATGATAGAGTGAGGGTAGTACATATTTTTTTATTACAAGACCACTAAATGTATGGATACCCACAGATGTTAGTAAAGATGGTCAGTATGTGGCTTACGAACAAATGCTTTCTTTTAAATGGTGAACTCTTCAGGCAAATCAGAGGTATGGCTATAGGCAACTGCTTTGACCCCAGATATGCAAATTTATATTCTCAAACACATTTGGGTTTGAGTTGGTTATGTAGGAAAGAGTCAACTCTTAAGGTGTCTTGTGAAGCTAAGATAGTTATCTGTGTTTCTTATGTTTAGGGGTAATCAATTCCATAGTTTTTCTGCTTGAGCAAATAAAAATGTGCCAGCTATGTTTTCTTTTTTCTTGTATGGTGGGAGGAGGTTCCCAGTGGAATACCCAGAGGAATGGCATAGTCAGGTTGTTCTTTGGTAAAGATTTACACAACTTGTTTGTAATCTGAAAAGGGTCAGTAGATAGTGCAAAATAAATTGTTGAGAAAGTAAATCAATATGATCTAAATTTGAGATTCATGAGTTAGATAAGTAAACAGTAAGTAAATTTTTTAGATCTGATGGTGTACATGAAAGGTGATCACCTGGAAACCAAGCTGTTTAGAAAACCCACAGCAGGTAATTCCCTCCTCAATGCCTGTAGTTTTCACCTCCAGAATTTTATATTTAGTATTCCCTATGGGGAAAGCATAAGAATAAAAATAACTTGTAGTAATAAAGAGGGATCAGAAACAGCACTAATTCAGCTTGCAGAGATGTTCAGAGAAAGAGGGTATTCAAAAGAGATTATAGATCAGGCAAGAAGAAAAGTTAATCAACACTCAAGAGAACAATTGCTATATAAATGCAGGAAAAAGAAAAAAAGGCCTAGTTTCAGGATGATTATGACATACAGCAGGCAGGAAGGAGCGATACAGAAGATTCTACAGAAATGTTGGCACATCTGTAGAAATGACTCAGTGGTAGGAAAACTGGTATAAAAAAACCTGGTCTTACATTCAGGAGGGCCAAGTCAATAAGGGATTACATAGTGAAGAGCAGTCCGGAAGATATGAAAATGTCAACCTGGCTAGGACAAAATAAAGGGATTAAAAAGTGCAGCAGGTATAAGGCCTGTCTCCGTGGTAAAAACACTACACAGTATGAAATACAGTTTCAGAAAAGGAAGCGGAAGATTAGAGGACAATATTCTTGCAAGACTGATTATGCAGCATATTCACGTTCATGTCCATGTACCCTGCTTTATGTAGGAAGCACAATAATACAGGTGCATAGAGAGAATACTCCCGACATGTCAGAGCAATCAAAAACAAGATAGGAATTAGCCAGTAGATACGGCACTTTGAAGAAAATCATGCTAGCAATGCTGACTTGATAAAAAAACTATGTAATTGATTCAGTTCCTAAGAACAGAAGGGGGGAGAGGGAGAATGTTTTAAGATGCTCAAGTCAAAATACATTATAGAACTGAATAAAAGACACCAGCGGGGCACAATGCAGAAGAAGTCTTAGACACACATTTATGAATGAGCCACTAAATAACTTTCCTCCCTGGACAAGCAGTTATGTTGGAGTGTAGGATGAAGTGTTTTTAATGTTTGTATATGTTTTTACTGAAAAACACATATGGAAATGTACTTTAGCATGTGCACTGTTATGTAAGCACTTTATAAATAGTTTGCAAATTGAAGAACAGCAATTAATTTGTATATATTTAGTTAAAAGAAACCGAGAGAGGGGATAGTAAACTGGATGAGAGCCTACATGGGCTAAATTTAATAGTGAGGTCTATGAGATTGCTTCCACAGAAAGGGTTTTAAAATGAGGTATAGTATGTGATGTTTTGATTGGAAAAAGTAATATGTAGATGTACTTAAACACAAGCACTTAATCTAAGCACTTTAAGAAAACATCACAAATTTTAGAATAGCAATGAGTTTATTTGTATTTAGTTTAAAGTAAATAAGACAGGGAATGGTAAACTGGATGTGAGCCCACAGGGTCTAGATTGGACAGTGAGGAATAAGAGATTTACACAACTTGTTTGTAATCTGAAAAGGGTCAGTAGAGAGTGCAAAAAAACTTGTTGAGAAAGTAAATCAAAATCATCTAAATTTGAGATTCATGAGTTAGATAAGTAAACAGTAAGTCAATTGTTTAGATCTGATGGTGTACGTGAAAGGTGATCACCTGGAAACCAAGCAGTTTGGAAAACCCACAGCAGGTAATTCCCTTCTCAATGCCGGTAGTTTTCACCTTCAGAATTTTATATTTAGTATTCCGTATGGGGAAAGCATAAGGGTAAAAAGAAATTGTAGTAATAAAGAGGAATCAGAAACAGCACTAATTCAGCTTGCAGAGAAGTTTAGAGAAAGAGGGTATTCAAAAGAGATTATAGATCAGGCAAGAAGAAAAGTTAATCAACACTCAAGAGAACAATTGCTATATTAATGCGAGAAAAAGAAAAAAGGCCTAGTTTCAGGACGATTATGACATACAGCAGGCACAAAGGTGCGATACAGAAGATTCTACAGAAAAATTGGCACATCTGTAGACATGACTCAGTAGTAAGAAAACTGGTATTAAAAAACCTGGTCTTACATTCAGGAGGGCCAAGTCAATAAGGGATTACATAGTGAAGAGCAGACCAGAAGATATGAAAATGTCAACCTGGCTAGGACAAAATAAAGGGATTAAAAAGTGCAGCAGGTATAAGGCCTGTCTCCGTGGTAAAAACACTACACAGTATGAATTACAGTTCCAGAAAGGGAAGCGGAAGATTAGAGGGCAATATTCTTGCAAGACTGATTATGCAGCATATTCGCTTTCATGTCCATGTACCTACTTTATGTAGGAAGCACATTAATACAGATGCATAGAGAGAATACTCTGACATGTCAGAGCAATAAAATACAAGACAGGAATTACCCAGTAGATACTTTGAAGAAAATCATGCTAGCAATGCTGACTTGATCAAATACTATGTAATTGATTCAGTTCCTAAGAACAGAAGTGGGGAGATAGGGAGAAAGTTTTAAGATGTTCAAGTCAAAATACATTATAGAATTGAATAAAAGACACCAACGGGGCTTAATGCAGAAGAAGACTTACACACACATTTATGAATGAGCCGCTAAATAACTTTCCTCCATGGACAAGCAGTTATGTTAGAGTGTAAGTAAATAAGACAGGGAATGGTAAACTGGTTGTGAGCCCACAGGGGCTAGATTGGGCAGTGAGGAATAAGAGATTGCTTTCATAAAAGAGTTTCATAATTACATATGACAAGAAATGATTTAGAACAAAGGATTTGTTTTAATGCCTCTGTCATTTTATAGTACAAGGCCAACAGGGGCTAAATCCAGTCCTGAAGAAGAAATAGAGTTAACGCCATGTACATACATTTAGTGCACTGAAGAGTGTGATTTGTGAAATTTGCACACATAAAAATGTAACATGATGAGAAATGATAAGAGAAAACAAAGTATAACATAGTTTCCACAGAAGTAAAGCTTGAGCATTAAATCATTGTACATGAAATAACTAGGGAAAGAAGAATGTTTAATTATAATATTGCAAAAGCTGAAGTAAAAGAAATTGGTTGAAATAAAAAAGAGTAATGCGACATAAAAGTGAAAGATGTTGTCTATGTCTATGACTGTGAATCACGTATGCACTTTATTAAAGTTTGAAAAAAATGGTGCCAGTTGTGATCAAGGCAGTGGAGGCCGCTGAAATGCATCAAGCTGTAGTTTAAATAAATATTACATTTTGTGAATACCTCAATGGTGTGGCTCCCTTCTGTGGAATGTGGGAGAAGGAATGTGGTGAGATTTATATCAAGAAATAAACATATCTAGGTACATACATATAATCAAATTAAATGTTTATCTACACAGGGAAATGCTGTACATTTGGGTTTGAGTATGGTGGTTATGTAGGAAAGAGTCAACTCCTAAGGTGTATTCTGAAGCTAATATAGTTATCTGTGTTTCTTATGTTTAGAGTTAATAAATTCCATAGTTTGTCTGCTTGATCAAAAAAAAATGTGCCAGCTATATTTTCTTTTTTCTTGTATGGTGGGTTTTTGAGGCGAGGTGCCATTCTTGGGGTGGAGATTCCTTTGTTGAATGCATTTGGTTATTTTATTCCTTTTGAAAAGAGGTAGTGTTCCATGTGTTGCGTTGTGGGTGACGCGTTATGGGTGATACAAAGCAGCTTGAATGTGGCTAACCGCTAACCAATGTATGGCCCTCAAGGCAGGGGAGATGTGGGATTGTGGGTTTACATGTAGGATTAATCTGGCAGCAGAGGTCTGATTCCATTGTAGTCTTTTCATAGTTGATAAAGATGATCCCTGTTAGAGGACATTGGCATAATCAAGTTTAGACAGTACAAGAGAGATATGGGCTTGGACCTTGTGTGGAAATCCCAGGTGGGATGTGATACTTTGCAGAGTTTTCTTAGTAATGAAGCTTGATCTTGCTAATTTCTCCACTTGGGCTTTCATTGATAACTTGGAGTCATAGTATTTCAAAGATGTCTTACTTCCTTAGATATTTTGGAAGGTGGTCCCAGATCATCAGGCCAGACGCAAAATGGGACATACGTTTTTCAATCACCACATGCGAGTATTTCTGTTTTGGAAGCATTCAATTTGAGAGAGCTCCATGTCATCCACTGACCAATGACTTAGAGGCAACTGAAGGTTTGTGATTTTCCAATGTCTTTGGGGCTTTTCAGTTTAAGAAGTAGTTGTGTGTCATCTGCACATTTATAGCATGTGCATTGAAAATCATTGTTGATTGCCGATAATGACTTCATGTTGATGTTGAAAAGCATAGGTGAGATGACAGAGCCTTGAGGGACCACTCATTTTGTGAAGTATGGTTTGAATGAGAAAGGTGGAGAATGGATGATGTTTGTTCTGTTTTGAAGGTAGGATGTGATCCAGTCAAGGGCAGTCCCCTCTATGCCGGCTTCGTAGAGTCTTTGGAATAGAGTGTCATGGTCAACTGTGTCGAATGCCGCTGAGAGGTCCAAGAGAAGGAGTACAGCATTCCTGTTGTGGTTTTCTATGTTTTTAAGGTCATTCCAGATGGTGACGAGGGCAAATTCTGTGACTCTTCCTGGACAAATCCTGTTTGGAAGTCGGAAAGTATTGAGTTGTCTTCAATGAATTGTGACATCTGGGTGAATGCTGCTCTTTCTAACAGTTTGTCCAGGGTAGGTCTATTTGTAATCGGTCTGAAGATTTCATTGTCAAGCGGGTCCAGGTTAGTTTCCTTAAATAATGGGTGTGTGAATGCCTTTTTTTATGGCTTCTGGAAAAACTCCTGTGGTTAAGGATTATTGATGATTCTTCTTACTAGTGTGGCAGCAGAGGTAGGTAGAAGAATCTTCTTGAATATTTGAGATAGACAAGGGTCAGAAGGGCTGCTTGCTTTGACCATTTCCATAAATTCACTTTGTGATATTTTTGTTTGAAGGAATGGAGAGGCTGGGTTAGCCTACTCTTGGAGGATATTTTGGGAAATGGGTTGGTGTTGGTGCTTTTCCTCTGTTTTAAATAGGAGTCCCATTTGTCTGCTTTGGTTGTCCATTGATTTCCCAGTTTGTCTGTGAATTCTTGAGTAGTGGCATGAGTTCTTTTTATACATTTAGGTTCATGAAATTCTGGGACAATTTTGTAAAATTCTTTATTTGCACATTTAGCATTTTGAAATCTGTCTGAATAGTACATCTTTAAGCTTTTTGATAGCTTTCTTGTATAATCTGTTGTGTTTCTGTAGGTAAAATTGTTACTGATTTCTCTTTGTTTTGAGCCAGGTGTGTTGCAACTTTCTAATGTGCTGTTTTAATCTCTTTTTTCGGTATTTCCCCAAAGTGCTTTTCTTTTGTCCTGTTTTCTTGTTCTGAGTGGTATTAGGATATCAAAAGCTTCCTGTAGCCACTCATATGTTTTTTAAATGGAATGTATTGTGTTTAGATCTGTGTTGGAAGTTAGTTGTGTTTTTGAGTTTGTTCCATGGTCAATAGGCAGATGCATGTAAGGTGGCTTTAGGTGTTGCTTTGTAGTGTTTTATGTTGGAAAGCTAAAAAGTGGTGGTCTGACCATGTGACTGGAGTAATTGTTTGAAAGACAACTCGTTCTAAATTTGCAAAACTGACACCCAGGATGTGTTCAGTGATGTGTGTGGGTTTGAGGATGAAGTGATGTAGGTACAGTGTGTTAAGGAGCAGTGATGATGGTTTTTTGATGGGGCATATTGGGCTTGTCAAACTAAATGTTGAGGCTACCCAGAATGTGTAGTGTTATAAGGTTTGAAACTGCGTCTAGAAATGTGCTCGGGAAAGTTGCATTGTTAGGTGAAAGTCTGTAAAGGAGAAGAAAGGTACAGGAGGAGGTTGGTGCATGGTTGAATCTCATGAAGAAATCCTCACAATCTGGTTTGGAAGCGTCATCAGCTTTAGTGAGAAGTATTCCTTGATTGAATATAACAGCTAGTTCACCTCCTCTTTTGCCTATATGATTTTGTGTGATAGTTTGATAGCCTAGAGGAGTGGCCTCATGCAACACTGGAGCCATGTCAGCTTCCAACCATGATTTAGTTATGAAGAGTAAGTCAGATTGTGTGTCAGTGAGTAGGTCGTAGATGTGATGCTTGTTTTTAGAGGGTGATCAAGCATTTATTAGTAACCAGTTAAAAGATTGTGTTTTGGTGATGGTGTGACTTTATTAGAGTGAGCAGTATTATCTGAAGTTGTAGCAGGTGTGTCATTTGTGCTGGAATTGGCTGTAAGAGGTTAGCAATTGTGTTGAATTTCTATTTCATATTCCTCAACCAGCAGGGTTAGAAGACATTTTGATTGGGTCTGCATGTGTAGGATGTGTTGTGGAGTGGTTTGGTGGTAACAGAAAGGGGTGTCTGTGGAGCAAATAAAAGGTAGAGATGGTGAATTGTATGAACAGGGAGTGTGGATGGATTAACGTTATGTATAATGTGTCTTTGTGTTGTGTTAATGTTAATGTTAATGTTAATAGTTATTTATAGAGCACACTTACACTAGGTGGCTTCATGGCGCTAACAGGCTCAATATGCTAACCAGAATTTGTTAATTTGTTTAATTGTACGCTTGCAGGCGTAGCCAGGTCTTAAGAGAATTCCTAAATGCAGAATGTCAGTGCAGGACCGTCTTTCCAATGGAAGGGAATTCCATAATTTAGGAGCATGGACCGCAAATCTGCAGCCTCCTTGACGTACTCGCTTAAATATTGGAATGGTGAGGAGAGAGAGTGTTGTTGATGTGTGGATTTGCTAGTGGTATAGGACAGAGGTAAACTGACAGAATATCAATGAAAAAAATATAGATGTAAAAAATATAGATGACAAAATATAGAAAATAAAAATATCAACTCCCTATGCAGGTAAGTACAAAAATATCCCCAAAAATATCAATGTCAAAAATATAGTTGTACAAAATAGTGGGCTAAATGGCATGCTGGTCCTTGTAGTCCATATAGCTGGCAATAAACTTAAGGTTCATTAACCAAGTGGCTCTGTACCTGCCTCGATGTTAAAAAATTGAAAACCCAGTAGGGTGTGTGCTTTACTGCCTTGCTTGCATCATGTCACCTTCCCTGCATTGCCCACACTGTCCCTCTTTGCCTCTTGATATACGGCATAGAGGTCCCGTATGATCTGCAGTAGTGCTTAGTCGCGGCAGTGCCAGCCGCTAAACACAAAACCAACAAAGTTGCCTCCAAATGACAAAGCCACTACTCGCGTGGTAATCTGTATATTCAGGTAAGTACCAGCCAAGCAATGCGCATAAGTTCAGCAATATGTGTTTCGAGCTTACATTAGCTCTTGTTCACTGGCAACAAGGAGACAGGAAACGGAATTAAGAACATTAGATTTATTTAAATAGAGAGTCCCACCCCAGTGGGCTAAATGGCATGTTGGTACTTGTAGTCCATATATTTGCCAATAAACTCAAGGTTCAATAACCAAGTGGCTCCGTACCTGCCTCGATGTTAAAAACTGAAAACCCAGTAGGGTATGTGCTTTACTGCCTGGCTTGCATCATGTCACTTTACCTGAATTGGCCACGCTGTCCCTCTTTGCCTCTTGATATACAGCATAGAGGTCCAGCATGATGTGCAGTGGGGTTTTGTCGTGGCCGGGCCAGCCGCTAAACACAAAACCAACAAAGTTGCCTCCAAATGACGTAGCCACTATTCGGCGTGCGCATTGCTTGGCTGCTACTTACCTGAACATACGGATTACCACACCGCGTAGTGGTTTCGTCATTTGGACGCAACTTTGTTGGTTTAATAATGAATATGCATATGTATGTTTACTTTAAAATAATTAATTTAATTTATTTTATAATTTTAACATCATGCATACATGTACAAATAAATAAATGTATATATTTATACCAATTAACTTAAAATCTAATTAAAAAACCATTCTATTATAAACATTAAACTATTTAAAAATCTATAAACTTATATTTCCCACTTCAGTCAGTGCAACAGAAGGGAAAGAGTTGGATAGCGCAGGGGTAAGAATTACTATTCCCAGTAGAATGAGTGCAACAATAGGGAAAGGGTATTGATAGTGGAGGGGTACAAATTACTATTCCCACTCCAGTGAGAGTAACAGTAGGGAAAGTGTTGGATAGCGGACGGATACAAATTACTATTCCCACTCCAATGAGTGCAATAGTAGGGACATTGTTGGAAAGCGAAGGGGTAAAAATGACTGTTCCCACTGCAGTGAGTTCAACAGTAGGGAATGTGTTTGATAGCGGAGGGGTAAAAATTACTATTCCCACTCCAGTGAGTGCAACAATAGGAAAGTGTTGGATAGCAGAGGGGTAAAAATTACTATTCCCACTCCAATGAATGCAACAGCAGGAAAGGTGTTGGATAGGGGAGGGATACAATTTACTATTCCCACTCCAGTCAGTTTAACAGTAGGGAAAGTGTTAGATAGCAGAGGGGTAAGAATTGCTATTCCCACTCCAGTGAGTGCAACAATAGGGAAACTGTTGGATTGCTGAGGGGTAAAAATTACTATTTCCACTTCAATAAGTGTAACAATAGGGAAAGTATTGGATAGCGGAGGGGTAAAAATTACTATTTCCGACTCTAATGAGTGCAACAGTAGGCAAAGTGTTGGATTGCGGAGGGGTAAAAATGACTAAATCCACTCCAATTATTGTAACAGGAGGGAAAGTGTTGGATAGCGGAGGGGTAAAAATACTAATTCAACTCCAATTATTGTAACAGTAGGGAAAGTGTTGGATTGCAGAGGACAATTAATATTGTCAACCCAGTCAGTTCAAAATGAAAAACAAACAAAATATCAGCAACAAAAATATTTAATAAACAACAAAATAAAAAGAATATAGAAATATATTAAACATTAAAATACAAATATATGTAATATTAAAAAATAAAAATAAACATATTATAATGTTAAATACATATGACAAATACCTAGAAATATTATATTAAATCAAATAAAAAATAATTTTCAAACAAATAAATATTTTTAATTAGAAATTATTTAGAAACGAAAAATTACTTATTACATATATTACTTTTTTAAATTTCCTACCCTATAATCCAATAACACCACACAATTCACAACCCACATGTAAATGTAAAAATATGTACTTCCATAATTAACATAGTTCATTACTAAATAAAGACATTTTATTAATTATAAAACATATTAAAACTCCTAAAAATGTATTACATTCACACACTTTACCACTATAATCACCACAACCCACAGGTAAAATTAAACTGTAAATAATTTAAATTAAAAAACTAATAGTGTGTAGCAACTAGTTAAAAAGTAAGTAACATTAATTTACTCCCCACCCTTTACTCATATAAAAGTAAAACCCCCACAAAAAATATAAACAATTACCCCAATTAAATATCAATTAATTAATCAATGTAAATGATCAACTACTTATTAATTAATTAAACATATATTACTTCCCACCATGTACCCCTATAAACCCCACAACCCACACCTAAAATTAATTACACAATTTCCATACATAATTTTCAATTAATGAATGAAAAATAATTAACAACTAATTATTAATTAATTAAACATAACTTGCTTCCCACCATTTAACCCTATACCCCTATAAACCCCACATTGCGCACATAACATTATTTACAAGTTACAATCAATTAATTAATATAAATTAACAAATAAATATTAATTAATTAAACATAAATTACTTTCAACTCTTTACCCCATAAACCCCACAAGCCACACCTAAAATTAATTGCACAATTTCCATAGTTAATTTTCAATCAAATAATTAATTTAAAATAACAACTAATTATTCATTAATCAAAAATACTTTTTCTTCCCACCCTTTACCCCAGAAACTCCACAACCCGCACCTAAATCATTTACATGTACCTCTTTGTTCGCCATAAGTTGGCAGGATATGCTCAGACGTGAGTCCCTTGCTCACTTTGCCACTGGATTCAAGCAAGCCTGGCTGAATACAGCTGAAATGCCAGAAACCGGTCCTAGGAAGCTTGTTTCCGGTCCAGGGAAGGCATGGCTTGGCAGTTCGGGCTGAACTGTTCCCATGAGGCACAAGGTCAGACTGATTTGCATATGGCCATGTCTGAAGTGGGTGGCAGAGTGGGCTAAAGAACGGTGATGGATTATACCCAGAACTTTTGGCTGGGTTTGAGTGTTTGATTGGTTCAGATGCTCCGTCCATCACCACCCCCTTTTGTACCGCTTTGTTCGCCATAAGTTGGCAGGGTATGCTCAGACCTGAGTCCCTTGCTCACTTTGCCACTGGATTCAAGCAAGCCTGGCTGAAGACGGCTGAAATGCCCGAAACCGGTCCTAGGAAGCGTGTTTCCGGTCCAGGGAATGCACTGATTGGTTCCTATATCTGGGGTTCATCCAATCAGTGCATAGATGTAGCGAGCAATAGAAAACTTTTATAAGGGGCATGTGACCTTAAGCACAGGCAGACGGCCCAGGGGCAGGGAAGCTGCTCCTGAAGATCAGAATCTTCTTGAAGACAGACAGGCTAAATCTACACATTGCATAACCAGGTTTTAACCCTGCAGGTAAGGCCCGAATCTAAGCCACTTAATATGCTGCTTTTAGAGCACTTAAACAAATCACTGTTTTCTAACCAAAAACGAGTGCTACATACACTTTCCAAACACAGTTTAAACCATTAAACAGATGAAGTATTCTTTTAAACATACTCTGCTTTGCCTCTGAGGGTGCACCTTGCCCTTTTAACTTTAAAAATCCAAACGCGGGGTGGGGTTATGGGCTGGGGGCTTACCCATGCAGTCGGAGGCACCGTACAAGGGAAACTAGGACACAAATTCAAACAGTGACGGGTGTAAAAACCAGCAGTATTCCCAACACAGTTAACTAATGCAGATGAAGTAGTCTCTTGAATACATTCTGCTTAGCCTCTGAGGGTGTACTTTGCCTAGCAGAATAAGCACCTAGTTATCATCAGTGTACCCACAGAATAAAAATCAGAAATATTTAATTGGAGCTGCCCACAGATGTACATGAACAATAAACAATGAGGAGCAAAGATTTGAGCCTTGAGGAATGTTGCACCTAATGTGTTCAGAAGAAGACCTTTACATCCCATGAGTCTCTCACTAGGATAGCCCAAGCAAAAAAAGAGGCAGTCAGTCTATGGCACTGCCTCTCACCCCAATATCTTAAAGTAATTTAATAGGAATGTGGTGAGAGACCATGTGAATTGCAGCTGAGATGTCAATGAGGACCATATCTGCTGAGCCGCCCACATCTAAGATGAATTGTAAATCATTCACTGCTGCCAACAGACCAAAGTTGGTATTGCCTTTGCGGGAAGAAGTAATACACATTTTTTGATTTTGGTGTTTTCTATAGTGTTGTCTCCTGAAAATCTGAAGTGTTATTGCACAAATATGAGTATATAGTATACGATTTACGCTATTAAATGGGGTGTTAGACCTCCTTAGGGAAGTATTAAGATCAGCTCCCAAAGGCAAATACATTTTTCTCAAAAAGTTCAATTTTAAGATTTGGTGGTCCACAGAATTGTCCAATTTGGGTCCCAGTATACTCAAGGATAGTTCAATGTGTTTTAGCTACCTAAATGGGCACTGTGGAATCAAACGTTGGAGAGGTTGAATGCAGGTCTCTGGTAAGAATTTAGTGTGAGGTCAGTTTTTGTAGATATACATAAGACAAATGGCCTGACCAATAAAATCCCCCCTATTTTTTTGTTTTTCAAACTCTTGGTTTTTGGACCTGCTATGATTGGCTCTCATTAAAAGCGTCCCAATTCACTGTAAGCTTCTGTTAAAATGGTGTTGAGCTGTAGCCACCAGGGGCTGCCTTCAAATAAGATACTTTTTGCACAGCTGGGGTTAGAGGTTCTGTGGTAGTTGCACACAAACACAGGAACACACTCTTGTGAACAGGTGTGCATGTTCATTGAGGAAGACTTCTGTCTGATCCAATCTGGGGTCTGTGCAAATGTATCTCAAGGATCAGAAGCCATGAAGGTATCAAGACAAAAATGAATATGTGGCATAATCAGTGGTCAGCTTTGACGTACACTTCACCCCTTGAGCAAAGTCAACTTCCTGAAATATCATCAGGCTCAATAGTGTAGGTCCTGTGGAAAGTAGGGAACAATGTAAGAGAAGAGGATAAGAGAATGAGATCAACATTTGGCAGTCACTGGTAGAGGACAATGTCAATTTTCGACTTAAGACGTCCTTCACTGTCCCACCCCTTAGGGCAGAGTGGACTTTGGTGTCATGCACAAAATGTCAAGAATGTAATAGGAATTAATACGACACTTAAAGACAGACTATGACAAAACAAAATGGAGTACCTGGAGACCTATTGGAATATGAGTGCAGCTGGGAAACACCTGCAGGTTGGGCATGATGCACATCACAAAACAAATTGTCTACAACCTAGGGAAGAAGGAAGAAGAGGAAGCTGGGAAACTGGCAAAGTGATGGCCCAAGAGGGAACCAAAATAACAAAGGTCAGGGAACACAATTACGGTGAACACACTAAAATATATGACAGGAGCATCAAAAATGTTATCAAAATGCTGCCAGATATCATTGTCATAGATAATTACTATGGTTGCCAGCTGCAAATTCAAAGCCTCTACTTGATCAAGAGGAATAGACCTCTATTAGAAAAGTAGGAGGTGAAGTAGGAATCTTCAATCATTGTTTTTCTGCCTCTCTCTGACAAGCCTGTTCAGGTTGTTATCAAAGAGACAAAGAGAGGGCAGGCAGAACTGTACTGGCTCCCTTTGATGTTTTGGATGGAAGTAACCAGTTTTGGCTGGGAGGAGCCAGACTCAGAGTAAAGGACTTCTAGACCCTTGGCTGATTCTGCCATTGTGAAATTTCAAAATTCAAGGTGTTGTCAAGCCAATTGTGTGGCTGCTCCCAGGAAATCGCAGCTAATGTGGAGGGGAAATGCAGCATTTTGGGATTGGTTATGAACGCTCACCATCTATAACCCTGCACCTCCATTTTAAATTTATGCATAAGGGCAGAGATTTGAGAAGAGTTGAACCGCAAAAGAGCAGGGGTGTATCATCTTGCGGATGAACCCCTGTCTGGAGTGGAAGAAAGCTGGACTTACACTTCTTGGACTCTGTTGGACTCTAGATCCTGAGCCATTGTCACTGGCTGCCCCACTGCTTTGTGAACAGTGGAGAGAGGATTTGAAGGGTGATAGAGCTGTGGACTGGTTTGCATTGTGGGTGCCGAAGAATGGTTCTGAATGCACAGCATTGTGCAAGTCGAGGAGGCTATGGGTACCCAGAAAGTGCAGGCAATGCAAGTGGTTTGACTTGAGAACCATAGTGTGAGCAGCAGTGTCCAGGAACTGAGAAAAACACTTTTAAATCCTCCAAGGAAACCAACCAATTATTTAGAGGTCAGGTGGCCCTAAGCAACACTCTTGATGGCTAGAGCACACCACCAGGTGCCAGAACCAGAACTTCTAGAAAATGGCCAATGAGGACCAGAGGTATCAGTGCTTAGTCAAGGCACTGGGTGGGTGAGATGTGCCTGGGGCCACATGACGCATATGCAGAAGCAATATTTTATTCTGCTTCCTGGTAACCCCATCACAACGTGGGTCCCCCGGGCCCTGGAGACTATCAAGTATGTGATGCAATTAAGCAAAGTTATATTACCATCATTCTTCAGAGGCCAAAGACGAACTTGCGTTGTGATGGACGGTCCCTCCTGCTCTTTTGATCGCTTCAGGCAAAACCAAGGGACTTACCAAGGTCCTGCCTCCTCCTTTTACACTCCTTTACTGGACAGGGAGATTGGGATTGGTTCTCAAGCCAAGTTCTATCTATACTGTGAAGCTTTGGACTGAATTCAGTCTCTTTGATGACGAGGAGTGTACCACCGCTTCGTGCTGTGAACCAGTTTTTTTAACTAATGCTTTGTTGTTAAGCCTTGAAAAAGTTGTCTCTTGACGATACACCTGTCGGCTATGTGTTCACGCTGGATTGTGAAAATAAAGAATTTGGAACTTTCCACAGTTTTTTTTTGTATACTTACGATGTATACTGTTGAATGCAACTGAAAGGACCCACAGATAATACTGACAGTGTCATTTTTTCAAGGTGGTGGTGCGCTGGACAATTTTTTTTTAATTTATATGTGTGGCTTGTTCCTACATGTGCAAAAACAACAAGTGATGGACTGAATGTGGATCAATGTCACACACTCCCCCAGTCAAAAGATCTGGGCCCAAATCCATCGTTTTTTTGCACTCCACACCACCCTGGGTTAGACAATGGCGATATGCAAATCAGCTCTGACCCTGTTGCCCCATGGGAACAGTCCAGTCCGAACTACAAAAGCCATGTCCTTCCCAGAACGGAACCAAGCATCCGAGGACCGGACCGGTTTCGAGGTAACACCTCTCTTCAGCCCGGCTAGCTTGAGTCCAGTGGTGTGGAGTGCCTGGGACCCACGTCTGGGCATCCCCAGCGCACTTAGGGCGGCAATTGCAAAAACAACAAGTGATGGACTGAATGTGGATCAATGTCACACACTCCCCCAGTCAAAAGATCTGGGCCCAAATCCATCGTTTTTTTGCACTCCACACCACCCTGGGTTAGACAATGGCGATATGCAAATCAGCTCTGACCCTGTTGCCCCATGGGAACAGTCCAGTCCGAACTACAAAAGCCATGTCCTTCCCAGAACAGAACCAAGCATCCGAGGACCGGACCGGTTTCGAGGTAACACCTCTCTTCAGCCCGGCTAGCTTGATTCCAGTGGTGTGGAGTGCCTGGGACCCACGTCTGGGCATCCCCAGCGCACTTAGGGCGGCAATTGCAAAAACAACAAGTGATGGACTGAATGTGGATCAATGTCACACACTCCCCCAGTCAAAAGATCTGGGCCCAAATCCATCGTTTTTTTGCACTCCACACCACCCTGGGTTAGACAATGGCGAAATGCAAATCAGCTCTGACCCTGTTGCCCCATGGGAACAGTCCAGTCCGAACTACAAAAGCCATGTCCTTCCCAGAACGGAACCAAGCATCCGAGGACCGGACCGGTTTCGAGGTAACACCTCTCTTCAGCCCGGCTAGCTTGATTCCAGTGGTGTGGAGTGCCTGGGACCCACGTCTGGGCATCCCCAGCGCACTTAGGGCGGCAATTGCAAAAACAACAAGTGATGGACTGAATGTGGATCAATGTCACACACTCCCCCAGTCAAAAGATCTGGGCCCAAATCCATCATTTTTTTGCACTCCACACCACCCTGGGTTAGACAATGGCGATATGCAAATCAGCTCTGACCCTGTTGCCCCATGGGAACAGTCCAGTCCGAACTACAAAAGCCATGCCCTTCCCAGAACGGAACCAAGCATCCGAGGACCGGACCGGTTTCGAGGTAACACCTCTCTTCAGCCCGGCTAGCTTGATTCCAGTGGTGTGGAGTGCCTGGGACCCACGTCTGGGCATCCCCAGCGCCCAGACGTGGGTCCCAGGCACTCCACACCACTTGGAGTCAAGCTAGCCGGGCTGAAGAGAGGTGTTACCTCGAAACCGGTCCGGTCCTCGGATGCTTGATTCCGGTCTGGGAAAGATATGGCTGTTGTAGTTCGGACTGGACTGTTCCCATGGGGCAACAGGGTCAGAGCTGATTTGCATAAAGCCATTATCTGACCCAGGGTGGTGTGGAGTGCAAAAAAACGATGGATTTGGGCCCAGATCTTTTGACTGGGGGAGTGTGTGACATTGATCCACATTCAGTCCATCACTTGTTGTTTTTTGCAATTGCCGCCCTAAGTGCGCTGGGGATGCCCAGACGTGGGTCCCAGGCACTCCACACCACTTGGAGTCAAGCTAGCCGGGCTGAAGAGAGGTGTTACCTCGAAACCGGTCCGGTCCTCGGATGCTTGATTCCGGTCTGGGAAAGATATGGCTGTTGTAGTTCGGACTGGACTGTTCCCATGGAGCAACAGGGTCAGAGCTGATTTGCATAAAGCCATTATCTGACCCAGGGTGGTGTGGAGTGCAAAAAAACGATGGATTTGGGCCCAGATCTTTTGACTGGGGGAGTGTGTGACATTGATCCACATTCAGTCCATCACTTGTTGTTTTTTGCAATTGCCGCCCTAAGTGCGCTGGGGATGCCCAGACGTGGGTCCCAGGCACTCCACACCACTTGGAGTCAAGCTAGCCGGGCTGAAGAGAGGTGTTACCTCGAAACCGGTCCGGTCCTCGGATGCTTGATTCCGGTCTGGGAAAGATATGGCTGTTGTAGTTCGGACTGGACTGTTCCCATGGGGCAACAGGGTCAGAGCTGATTTGCATAAAGCCATTATCTGACCCAGGGTGGTGTGGAGTGCAAAAAAACGATGGATTTGGGCCCAGATCTTTTGACTGGGGGAGTGTGTGACATTGATCCACATTCAGTCCATCACTTGTTGTTTTTTGCAATTGCCGCCCTAAGTGCGCTGGGGATGCCCAGACGTGGGTCCCAGGCACTCCACACCACTTGGAGTCAAGCTAGCCGGGCTGAAGAGAGGTGTTACCTCGAAACCGGTCCGGTCCTCGGATGCTTGATTCCGGTCTGGGAAAGATATGGCTGTTGTAGTTCGGACTGGACTGTTCCCATGGGGCAACAGGGTCAGAGCTGATTTGCATAAAGCCATTATCTGACCCAGGGTGGTGTGGAGTGCAAAAAAACGATGGATTTGGGCCCAGATCTTTTGACTGGGGGAGTGTGTGACATTGATCCACATTCAGTCCATCACTTGTTGTTTTTTGCAATTGCCGCCCTAAGTGCGCTGGGGATGCCCAGACGTGGGTCCCAGGCACTCCACACCACTTGGAGTCAAGCTAGCCGGGCTGAAGAGAGGTGTTACTTCGAAACCGGTCCGGTCCTCGGATGCTTGATTCCGGTCTGGGAAAGATATGGCTGTTGTAGTTCGGACTGGACTGTTCCCATGGGGCAACAGGGTCAGAGCTGATTTGCATAAAGCCATTATCTGACCCAGGGTGGTGTGGAGTGCAAAAAAACGATGGATTTGGGCCCAGATCTTTTGACTGGGGGAGTGTGTGACATTGATCCACATTCAGTCCATCACTTGTTGTTTTTTGCAATTGCCGCCCTAAGTGCGCTGGGGATGCCCAGACGTGGGTCCCAGGCACTCCACACCACTTGGAGTCAAGCTAGCCGGGCTGAAGAGAGGTGTTACCTCGAAACCGGTCCGGTCCTCGGATGCTTGATTCCGGTCTGGGAAAGATATGGCTGTTGTAGTTCGGACTGGACTGTTCCCATGGGGCAACAGGGTCAGAGCTGATTTGCATAAAGCCATTATCTGACCCAGGGTGGTGTGGAGTGCAAAAAAACGATGGATTTGGGCCCAGATCTTTTGACTGGGGGAGTGTGTGACATTGATCCACATTCAGTCCATCACTTGTTGTTTTTTGCAATTGCCGCCCTAAGTGCGCTGGGGATGCCCAGACGTGGGTCCCAGGCACTCCACACCACTTGGAGTCAAGCTAGCCGGGCTGAAGAGAGGTGTTACCTCGAAACCGGTCCGGTCCTCGGATGCTTGATTCCGGTCTGGGAAAGATATGGCTGTTGTAGTTCGGACTGGACTGTTCCCATGGGGCAACAGGGTCAGAGCTGATTTGCATAAAGCCATTATCTGACCCAGGGTGGTGTGGAGTGCAAAAAAACGATGGATTTGGGCCCAGATCTTTTGACTGGGGGAGTGTGTGACATTGATCCACATTCAGTCCATCACTTGTTGTTTTTTGCAATTGCCGCCCTAAGTGCGCTGGGGATGCCCAGACGTGGGTCCCAGGCACTCCACACCACTTGGAGTCAAGCTAGCCGGGCTGAAGAGAGGTGTTACCTCGAAACCGGTCCGGTCCTCGGATGCTTGATTCCGGTCTGGGAAAGATATGGCTGTTGTAGTTCGGACTGGACTGTTCCCATGGGGCAACAGGGTCAGAGGTGATTTGCATAAAGCCATTATCTGACCCAGGGTGGTGTGGAGTGCAAAAAAACGATGGATTTGGGCCCAGATCTTTTGACTGGGGGAGTGTGTGACATTGATCCACATTCAGTCCATCACTTGTTGTTTTTTGCAATTGCCGCCCTAAGTGCGCTGGGGATGCCCAGACGTGGGTCCCAGGCACTCCACACCACTTGGAGTCAAGCTAGCCGGGCTGAAGAGAGGTGTTACCTCGAAACCGGTCCGGTCCTCGGATGCTTGATTCCGGTCTGGGAAAGATATGGCTGTTGTAGTTCGGACTGGACTGTTCCCATGGGGCAACAGGGTCAGAGCTGATTTGCATAAAGCCATTATCTGACCCAGGGTGGTGTGGAGTGCAAAAAAACGATGGATTTGGGCCCAGATCTTTTGACTGGGGGAGTGTGTGACATTGATCCACATTCAGTCCATCACTTGTTGTTTTTTGCAATTGCCGCCCTAAGTGCGCTGGGGATGCCCAGACGTGGGTCCCAGGCACTCCACACCACTTGGAGTCAAGCTAGCCGGGCTGAAGAGAGGTGTTACCTCGAAACCGGTCCGGTCCTCGGATGCTTGATTCCGGTCTGGGAAAGATATGGCTGTTGTAGTTCGGACTGGACTGTTCCCATGGGGCAACAGGGTCAGAGCTGATTTGCATAAAGCCATTATCTGACCCAGGGTGGTGTGGAGTGCAAAAAAACGATGGATTTGGGCCCAGATCTTTTGACTGGGGGAGTGTGTGACATTGATCCACATTCAGTCCATCACTTGTTGTTTTTTGCAATTGCCGCCCTAAGTGTGCTGGGGATGCCCAGACGTGGGTCCCAGGCACTCCACACCACTTGGAGTCAAGCTAGCCGGGCTGAAGAGAGGTGTTACCTCGAAACCGGTCCGGTCCTCGGATGCTTGATTCCGGTCTGGGAAAGATATGGCTGTTGTAGTTCGGACTGGACTGTTCCCATGGGGCAACAGGGTCAGAGCTGATTTGCATAAAGCCATTATCTGACCCAGGGTGGTGTGGAGTGCAAAAAAACGATGGATTTGGGCCCAGATCTTTTGACTGGGGGAGTGTGTGACATTGATCCACATTCAGTCCATCACTTGTTGTTTTTTGCAATTGCCGCCCTAAGTGCGCTGGGGATTGTGGAAAAGTACATTTTGCCATGTTCTGTGTCCCTACGTGTCATCCATCATATGTTATGTGTGCATGATTAAATATGCATATGTATTCCCCATGTTCGATTCAAGACGCAATTATAGTTGTGTCCATCTCTAATATGCCAGTTTCTAGTCCTCGTGAATACTACGAATATCAGGCCTATGTAAAGTTACGTTGCCACGTTTCTCAGTGTGCACGTTATTTCATTGTAAAGTCCCTGTTTCTAGGCCTCAAAAGGGCCCGGACATCAGATTCAGCTCCTGTCTCCTGAAACCTCGCTGAGGAGCGATACAGCCCCCACCTGTATCCTCGACCCTTCACTTACATCCTGCCTTGCAGTGCCCGGTTCAGCTGGCTCTGCCTCTGAGTCTGCCAAAAGTATGTTATGATTCCAGTTATCAGTTCAGTCCTCCTTCTCTGCATTCCTAAGCTACTGAACTGCATCAATAGTTTCCGTCATTGTCTAGCCTTTCCGTCTCCACGTTAGAGAAATACTGTATTTAATGGTCATTCCATATTCTTCATCACGCACTACATGTAGAATAATGCATGGTCCAGTCTTAGTGTCTGTTAGCCTTTCCCCTCCTGACTTCTAGTTTATATCAACATGTTCTCTAAACATCAGATACTAGATACTGTTTAGGTACATGTCGCCCTGACTCTCCAGACTTCAGTCTCTGCTCCTAGCACAGAGTTCATAGCCCCCAGCTTCTCCTAGTGATACGTCATTGCCAGTTTGCGCGCACCACCAGGTTAGAGGTCCCGGCTCCTTAGGTAGCCCCCTCCAATGTTTCCGCCCTATTCATGACATATTCTGTTACGTTTGCATCACATGTCTATGTATACGCCCTGTTACACCCACTTTTACCCTTATCTTTCGCGACTGCTACGCGTCACGCCTATTGCTCCACCCACTGCTACGCCTATTGCAATGTAATGCTATGTGTTTGCGTTATGTATATATGCTCATGCACTGTTATTAAAAAAGTCATCCTTTTCCTTCCGCCGATCCTGATTCTGCCCCAGGCAAGCGCTTGCCATCCTATTCCTGTGCAGGTTGTCCTGTTCCTGTCCTTATGCTGTATTAAACCTGCATAACTCCTACTACCTCGAATCTTGACTCTTATTTTATTGAGCTATCTGTTATTCATTTATGTATTCAAAAATAGGGTATTATTTATTTATTTACCACATAATGGCGCCCGAATAGGGACTTGCCCTTTCCCCACGCGTCGGTGAAGCCACGCCGACCCCCTGACCCTCTGCAGCCATGACGGAACCATACCGTGCACATGCAGATATTTCTGCTTCAAGTATCCCTCAGGCCCACGGAGGAGACGGAGGAGGCGGTTCCAGCATCCAAACGAGACGGTGGAGGAACGCGGCGAGTCCCGACCAGAGCCCAAGCCGAGAGTCCAAGGTCCGAGGTATCCGGAGGTCCACCCGTAACTGAAGTCCGAAGTTCATCGTCCGTCGTCGTAGCAGTCCAGTCCGATCCGAGGCCTTCCGTTCTTGCTGCCCGGTGAGTACCATTACTGGGGTAGTATCTAGACAGGGTCAATCTAAATTGACTCTGGTCCGTGGGTTGGTGGTACACAGACTCACAAACGAAGTGTTCACCTAGGTGGATACGGGTCTTGATGCGTCCCTTTATGGGACCGGTATGTTCCGTACTGTTTCAGCAGTGCATCCAGTAACTCTAGTCTGTTCCGTTCTCGAGAAATTCTTGTGTTTCTGTTCTCAGTATTCCAGGTAATATTCTGTCCGAACTGTTATGTTATGATGTTGTTCAATGTATTTCCAATGTCGTGGTATGCCTGAATTGTTCTGCCAATTGTTATTGTTCCTCGTGTATTGTATTGTGTTCCGATTCAAGTTTACAATGTCTCTCTTTTCGAGATTACGTCAGCTAAAAACTAGAAAGGGTTTGTTAGAAGAAGCAGTTCCTGTTCCGCCGAGGGACAGTCCAGGTCACTTTATGTATCAGAAGCATGGCATAAGCGCCATATTGTATCTAGATTTATGGGTAGAGTATACCAAACAGTTAGAAGAAAAGTATAGATGGCCCGTATCGGGTACATGGGATGCCGAGTGCATCATGCGAGTAGAAGAAGCATTATGGAAAAAGAAAGCCAGACAATCACAGAAAGATGCCATCGAGTTATGGCGTAAAGAAGCTCATAAAAGAACCGAAAAAGAAATCAGAAAGTCAGAATTAAGTAGAGAATCCTTGGAACGAGCCCAAGAAAGGGAATTAATCGAGATTGGTGAACGAGTTAAAACTGAACAATCGGACAGACAGAGGAATGCCCTCATTAAGGGTATGTATCCTCTCCTTGCCAAGGGCTAGCCAAAAGCGACCCCAGAGGCATCCAGTAATTTCCCGCCACCATTAGTCCCGACCAAGCTACGTCACAAACCAACCGCAGCTGATATTTTCATCTCGTCCTATTTGGACGACACAGTCCCAGAATATGCAAATCCTGTTCCCGCTCCGCCAGTCCCTGTAAATCAGGCACTTCCCGCTCCTCCAGACACCGGAGTACCTGTTACGGTACCCCCGGTCCAGCCCGCCATACAAGTCCAGCCCGCATTTCAATTTCCCACCTTGCCAGCACGAAAAGCATCAGTTGATGATTCTAGTCTAGGGGCCGAAGGAGGAGGTCCTCCTCGAACCCCGCCGCCACATAAGCGTTTAACGGCAGCCGAATTACATATGCAAGCGTCACAACGTACGCCCAGACTGTCTGTTGCAGAAATAAGAAAATCCCTTGCCGAATGCTGTTATGACCCAGTCCCAGGCGAAGATGATATGGTTTTATATTCATTACGCGTAAGAAATGTGGCCGAGTATCTAGTCACCCTACCAGATATGAAGGAAGATCTAGACCGAATATATCGTTTCATCCGTACAGGGGATGATCCAGAAAGTATCAGTGATGTCATGTCCCAAAGGAAAGCTGAGACCCAGCTCATGATATTAAAGTTTCTGATTAATTGTCTAATAAGAGAACAAGATCACCCGTCCAAAAATCAGGCCGAAATGAAAGCCCTGATGAAGTGGAGTAATAGTATAGCCGAGGGTAAGCACAAGACTATCAGTGCTATGGAGAGTATGTACAAGAAAATCCGCAAAGAAATAATAAAGATACACGAACAACGTAAAGCAGCACAAGTAAACGAGAAAGAAAGTAACTCTGATACTGAAGAGATAGACGACGAGAATGCCAGAATAGCGTATGTAGGAAAATCCAGATTTCCAGATCGCCATTTACGCCTAGAACCCAAGTCTACTTTCCATCATCCAGTACCAGATCAAGGTTCTCTAGAACAAGTATTTCAAGCTACCGATCACATTCTGAAATCACGAATCGGTTACAGTGAGTTAAGTACCATGCATGAACAAGAGCTAGCCCGATCAGCAGTCCGATGGATTACTGATTCTACCACTTTTCCAGACGAAATAGTGGCACAAATGTTTCTGAAACTGCCCCCGGCCGAGCAACGACTGGTGGGTATGTATATGATCCAGCACCTCATTACTCTGTATGAGGGTCAACATTCTGATCCAGGTCCGTTACATGATATCCTGAACGAGTTACTCCAGTATAGATGGAGAGGTCTAGGTACCGATTTAATCAGTGTCATTCTAGAACAGCGCCACAAATATGGAACGTTTCTGAACCGGCATTTTGTTCATGTCTCACCCCCAGAAAGTAAACCATTTTACATAGACAGACAGAATCCGTTACGAGAAGTCCACCCAGTTAGAGGAACGGGTGGCGAAATGCAACGAGTGTTTGTATACACTCCAATCACAAAGATGGAACTTCTTGAAATGAAGAAATTAATTCCCTGTCATGATAAAGATCCAGCAGGGTTCCATAGAGAACTAAAAGACATGCTCCGTATGGGAGAATACACGTATCCAGATATAATTAAAATGTTAAAAGTTCTGTTGCCCGCAGGGGTGTATGAGAAGCTCAAGGAAAAAGATTGGGAGGTGGGAGAGAAAAAGATCGATTGGGCAGTTCTAGAAGCTGAAGACAAGATACGAGTACCAGGTACCGGTCTTGGAGATAAATGTAAAGAATTACCTGAATTATTGATTCAAGTTTTACCCAGATTATTGACAACTAGAAAAGAGGACTGGGATGCAATCTCAGCCTGTAAACAGAAACAAGACGAAGATATTAGTGATTTTTATTCTAGATTTGAGAAGTGTTTTAGTATCAACAGTGGCCTCAAGACAAGTAGTGAGTCATATCCTCACCTTTTTGTTACTAAATTAGTCGAGAATTCAAGTCCACCGATTAAAAACCGAGTTCTGAAAGTCGAAAGTACCTGGCAAGCTAATACCCCGTCCCAGATGTTGCAAATGCTCCAATACCACCAGAATAGAATCAGAGAAGAACAAGAACACGAGAGAAAGCGTATGAAAGACACGAAAATGAAAGTACTAGTTGCACAATCTGTTCCTCAAGACAGTCAGAAGAGGGGTCCGAATCAAGCCAGTCATCCAGCAGCTCCTGTCAAAGGGAATTGCAATTATTGTAAACAGCCAGGCCATTTTATAAACGAGTGTGCAGTTCTGAAACACAACATAGCTACCGGTAAAACTAAAGAAAGACCACGTCCGCCTAGACAAGAACAAATTTCACAGACTCCTCAGTCACAGAATGCACAACAGACAGTTCCAGCACCGCAGCCTATTGCTGCAACACAGCATGTTACATCGCAGATGTACCAGTATGCACAGTCTGAGTATCCAGAGTACCAACAGTATTCATGAAACAGCCTAGAGAGGGAGGTAGGCTTGCCTCTCATCGAGATACCTGTAGATCAAGAAGGTCCCTATGTTCACAGTCAAGTATTAGGGAAAGACAGAAAGTTTTTGATTGATACAGGGGCAAGTAGGACCACAATTAGTCACGCCGAAGTTCCAGGGGCTCCGCTCTCAGGCTCAAGAAATGTTTCCCTTGGATTTTCAGGAAAGCCTATCGTAAATGAGATCTCAAAGCCAGTTTCTCTAGAAGTAGGTCCATTGTCCCGAACTACTGATCTGTTACTTACTAAGTCATGTCCAGAAAATCTATTAGGCATTAAAACACTGAAAGAGTTAGGTGCAGTTATATGCTGTTCCCCAGAGGGAATACGATTGTTCCTACGTGACTTTAAGGGTCACTATGTATTACGAGATTTTGATTCAAGACTGTCTAATGTTCCACAGCACTTATGGGCGCAAGGTCCAACTGATGTAGGTTATATGCAAATCACACCCTATCGTGTGACTCTCAAGCCAGGTGTAGTGTTACCACGAATCAGACAGTACAGATTGCCACCAGAGGCTGTAGCAGCCTTATCCAAAATTATTGACGAGCTCATGGTTCAAGGAGTAGTTGTAGAAACGGACTCAAATGTATGTAATTCTCCGATCATTCCAGTCATGAAACGTACTGATCCAAATGCACCCCCAGTATATCGATTAGTGATTGACCTACGAGAGCTTAATAAATGTATTATTCCTCAGTACCCAGTTGTCCCAGATATCTCTTCCCTATTAATAGCCATTGATTCCGAAGCTACATTCTTTACTGTGATCGACCTTAAGAATGCATTTTTCAGTGTTCCCATTCATCCAGACAGCCAGTTTCTTTTCGGATTCTGTTTAAATGGAAGGAGCTATATGTTCACACGCGCTCCTCAAGGTTTCACAGAAAGCCCTAGCATTTACAGTCAAGCACTTAAAAGACAACTAGACAACATTCACATGCCAACTGACACTGCCCTGCTCCAGTATGTCGATGATCTCCTGATCACAGCCCGTTCTGAACGTGCTTGCGAGCGAGCATCCCTTACAGTTTTGTATTTTCTGGCCGAGATGGGGCACAAGGTGTCCCCTTCTAAGCTTCAATTCTGTGTCCAGCAAGTGGTCTACTTAGGACACTTACTGTCCAAGAGGGGTAGGCAGTTGACACCAGACCGTATCCAGTTAATAGCGAGTCTTCCTCAGCCCAAGACCCAGAAGGAGGTACGTGCTTTTATTGGCCTTACTTCTTATTGCAGACAATGGATTCCTCAGTATGCATTTCTAGCCAAACCACTGATACAGTTAACGACACAGGAGGCAGCCGTATCGACTGTCCTCCCTTGGACATCTGAACATACATTTAGTTTCAATGAGTTAAAGAAAGCCCTATGCCAAGCTCCAGTTCTAGCTACACCGAACTACAGTAAGCCTTTTACACTTTTCGTTACTGAACGCGAAGGTACAGCATTATCTGTTCTCACACAAGATCAAGCAGGACAATACAAGCCATGTGCTTATTTTTCGAGCACATTAGATCCTGTAGCCCAGGCTCTGCCTGCGTGCCTCAAGTCAGTTGCAGCCACAGCACTAGCTATCAGACAAAGTGATTCCATAGTCTTAGGACATACCTTGACAGTACAAGTTCCACACTCTGTGGAAGTTCTTTTAAACCGAACACAGACTCAGCACTTGACAATTGCACGTTTAACAGGTTATGAATTGACACTGTTTCAGCCACACATAGAAATCAGACGCTGCAACATCCTGAATCCTGCTACACTGTTACCATCAGTTAATTCGAATTCTGCCACGCATGATTGCGTGGAAATAGTTAACATTACGACTAAGCCAAGACAAGATCTGACAGATATTCCGTTATTAGATCCCGACCTGACACTTTATGTGGATGGTTCATGTATGAGAACTAGTACAGGAGAACTAGTCGCCGCGTATGCAGTGACTACTGACACTGAAGTAATAGAGACACACCGCATCGACACTCTGTCCGCTCAAGCAGCAGAGCTAGTTGCTCTGACACAAGCCTGTATACATGCCAAGAACCAGAAAGTTAATGTTTACACAGATTCACGCTACGCATTCGGAGTCGTACACGACTTCGGAGTGCTCTGGCAGGAGAGAGGTTTCATGACTTCTCATGGAACCAAGATTCAGCATGGTCTCCTTATTCAAGCTCTGTTAGATGCCATACATTTACCGACATCTATCGCTATCATGAAGTGCAAAGCACATACGAAAGTTACTGACATTATTTCCCAAGGTAACGATCTAGCAGATCGCACAGCCAAGCTTACAGCACAGACTCCAGACATTCCAGTTAATCAGACACATACTCCAGATCCGACTACATGTATGACAGTTAAGGACCCTACACAAGATGTCATAGACATACAGTTACATGCTACTCCTGAAGAAATCAAGAAATGGTCCGAACAAGGAGGGGTCCAGACAGATCAAGGATGGTTAACGAAGGGTAGAGCCACATGGTTTCTCCCCGACTCTATGGTTCAAGTCATTATTAATACCGCACATAGTCCAGCACATCTAGGGGAAAAAGCTATGTTAGATAGTATCCAGAACATTTGGTTTAACAAGCATTTACGAGCTGCAGCCAAGCAGAAAGTCCGTACCTGTATGATATGTTGCCAGTTTAATCCAGGTAAAAGTGTCCCGGTGGAACAAGGTGGATTCCAGCCCCCTGACCACCCTTTTGAAGTCCTCCAGATGGATTATATTCAGATGGAGCGATGTCGAGGTTTCAAGTATGTCCTTGTAGTTGTATGCGCTTTGTCCAGGTGGACAGAAGCATATCCAGTCCCAGATTACACAGCCGCGACCACTGCTAAGCAGTTGGTTCGTGAGTTCTTCCCCCGTTATGGACTCCCTAGAGTCGTATATTCTGACAACGGCCAGCCATTCTCATCTGAACTCATGAAGCACGTTTCCCTGTTATTACAGTGGAAGTTCCATTGTGTACGCCATCCTGAAGCAGCCGGTCTCGTAGAGAGACATAACCAGACTCTGAAAATCCGAATCGCCAAAGTATGTAAAGAGAAAGGTGTGGACTGGCTAGTAGCTCTGCCAGTCGCTTTATTTTATATGCGCATGGTCGCACATTCCAGATCAGGTCTGTCCCCGTATGAGGTCGTTTTCGGCCGCCCCCCAAATATGTGGGGTACTCCTAGACCCCGAAGTATTACCGATGTTTCAAGTAATATGCTGACAGATTACCTAGCTTCCTTGATGTCTGCCCTCAACTCATGTCGTTCACAGGTTGCCGCCGCATTTCCAGACAATACCGAGGTGGCACCGCACAAAATCGTTCCAGGATCCATGGTGATGGTCAGGAATTTTGACAGATCGAGTCCGCTGGAGCCTCGTTGGAAAGAGCCCCGACAGGTCCTCCTCACCACCCGTACAGCCGTGAAGTTGGAAGGTCGCAAAGGCTGGGTGCACCTTTCTCATGTCAAACAATTTAATGGACTGAAACCCGTCTTAAAGAACATTTCCCAGGATTTGAAGGATTGCCAAAATATTGTTCTCAAGGACTGTCCCGCAAAAGACATTGCTACAACCCCTCCCCTGTTAGAGAAAACTCCGCAACAGGAGTACAAGCTAAAACTCCGGTCTAGTAAAATAAGTCAGTCAGTTTGATTGTCTAAGTCCTCCCCTAGGTGAAACGGTTAGACTGTTTCTGACATGTATAAAATAGACCCCCATAGTGAGAGGTTTAGTCAAAACTCGATCCGATGTATCGTTTTTCTGAGTTTCATATTATTTCTCAGCATTATGATTTCCTGCACGAGTTATGCATTTTACTTGTATCTTCCAGTTCCTCATGTAAACAGGTCTTCTAATGCTACTGTAGAGCACACGTTTAGTGACCTACCTCCTCATGAACTCTCTTACCGCCTCGCTATGCAAATCCGCATGTTACATTATTCACACCAGACCAGCAATGCCACTAATTGTTGGGTGTGTGGTCGACTCCCCCCTTTCCAGATGCCGAAGGGAGTTCTGCCACTCTTTCCTTATCCTTTTTCACATAATGGTTCGTGTGGAGCATGGTCCACGTTAACGTCATCCTCAACAGATATGTCTTTTCTTAACAGTACATGTTTCCCAGACAAGCAAGGTCTTCCCCACAGAACCGGGTTAGATCTAGAAAATGAAGTGTATAATTTAGGTAATTATTCTTCGAATTTCATGGTCCTGAATGTCCAGTCTGATACTACTCCAGACTTACCTGCTATTTCAGTATTACCAGTCAAAGGCGAATTATGTGTCCGAAATTATGGTTCTGTACATGTAGGACATAGTGAATGTACTACTATTGTCAAATATAGTGACAGTGGGAAATCTGTTTTCAAAGCTTCACGTCATTCTTATTTTATTTGTGGTCAAACCGCATATGTTCGTCTGCCCCTCGATTGGGAGGGAACCTGTTACATTGCCTTCCTACTGCCACCTGTTTTTCTAGCCCCATCTGATTATCACAGAAACACACGTCTAGTACACATTAGACATAGAAGGGAGTCCCCAATTGTCGATTATACTGAAACTGCTCTAGAACAGTATACAGATTTCAATAGAGGTTTCTTCTTCTTTATAGGACCTATCCAGAATAGTAAACTGATCCGTAGGTTAACCAGAACCCTTGAAGCTGTAGTAAATGAGACTGCCTCTGCTCTAGGTAACTTAACCGAAGAGCAATCTGCTATGAGATTTGTCGTTTTGCAAAATCGTCTCGTCCTTGACGTCATACTGGCCGATAGGGGCGGGGCCTGTAGAGTCATCGGATCCAGTTGCTGCATTTTCATTCCAAATAACGCGCCGTCTGTTTATTCAGCTATAACCAGACTCCATAAAATTGCCCATCTGATACACCAAGATCCAGGCACCTGGACATGGTCCGGTTGGTTCTGGAATATAATTTCCGCCTGGGGATGGAAAGTCTTGTCCTTTCTAGGTATTGCAGTAGCGATCATATTTAGCTGCTGCCTCTGTATACAATGTGGCCCTGCGATTTGCGGCATTTGTGCTACCTCTTGTATTCCTAGTCCCAAGCCCCGTTCTAAATCCCGTTCCAGGATAATTCGAGACGAGCAAATGATACTGTATGAAATGATAGATGGTATCATGAAAATTGATGTTTCCTGATGGAAACGTAGTGACAAGGAGGGAATGTGGAAAAGTAAATTTTGCCATGTTCTGTGTCCCTACGTGTCATCCATCATATGTTATGTGTGCATGATTAAATATGCATATGTATTCCCCATGTTCGATTCAAGACGCAATTATAGTTGTGTCCATCTCTAATATGCCAGTTTCTAGTCCTCGTGAATACTACGAATATCAGGCCTATGTAAAGTTACGTTGCCACGTTTCTCAGTGTGCACGTTATTTCATTGTAAAGTCCCCGTTTCTAGGCCTCAAAAGGGCCCGGACATCAGATTCAGCTCCTGTCTCCTGAAACCTCGCTGAGGAGCGATACAGCCCCCACCTGTATCCTCGACCCTTCACTTACATCCTGCCTTGCAGTGCCCGGTTCAGCTGGCTCTGCCTCTGAGTCTGCCAAAAGTATGTTATGATTCCAGTTATCAGTTCAGTCCTCCTTCTCTGCATTCCTAAGCTACTGAACTGCATCAATAGTTTCCGTCATTGTCTAGCCTTTCCGTCTCCACGTTAGAGAAATACTGTATTTAATGGTCATTCCATATTCTTCATCACGCACTACATGTAGAATAATGCATGGTCCAGTCTTAGTGTCTGTTAGCCTTTCCCCTCCTGACTTCTAGTTTATATCAACATGTTCTCTAAACATCAGATACTAGATACTGTTTAGGTACATGTCGCCCTGACTCTCCAGACTTCAGTCTCTGCTCCTAGCACAGAGTTCATAGCCCCCAGCTTCTCCTAGTGATACGTCATTGCCAGTTTGCGCGCACCACCAGGTTAGAGGTCCCGGCTCCTTAGGTAGCCCCCTCCAATGTTTCCGCCCTATTCATGACATATTCTGTTACGTTTGCATCACATGTCTATGTATACGCCCTGTTACACCCACTTTTACCCTTATCTTTCGCGACTGCTACGCGTCACGCCTATTGCTCCACCCACTGCTACGCCTATTGCAATGTAATGCTATGTGTTTGCGTTATGTATATATGCTCATGCACTGTTATTAAAAAAGTCATCCTTTTCCTTCCGCCGATCCTGATTCTGCCCCAGGCAAGCGCTTGCCATCCTATTCCTGTGCAGGTTGTCCTGTTCCTGTCCTTATGCTGTATTAAACCTGCATAACTCCTACTACCTCGAATCTTGACTCTTATTTTATTGAGCTATCTGTTATTCATTTATGTATTCAAAAATAGGGTATTATTTATTTATTTACCACAGGATGCCCAGACGTGGGTCCCAGGCACTCCACACCACTTGGAGTCAAGCTAGCCGGGCTGAAGAGAGGTGTTACCTCGAAACCGGTCCGGTCCTCGGATGCTTGATTCCGGTCTGGGAAAGATATGGCTGTTGTAGTTCGGACTGGACTGTTCCCATGGGGCAACAGGGTCAGAGCTGATTTGCATAAAGCCATTATCTGACCCAGGGTGGTGTGGAGTGCAAAAAAACGATGGATTTGGGCCCAGATCTTTTGACTGGGGGAGTGTGTGACATTGATCCACATTCAGTCCATCACTTGTTGTTTTTTGCAATTGCCGCCCTAAGTGCGCTGGCGATGCCCAGACGTGGGTCCCAGGCACTCCACACCACTTGGAGTCAAGCTAGCCGGGCTGAAGAGAGGTGTTACCTCGAAACCGGTCCGGTCCTCGGATGCTTGATTCCGGTCTGGGAAAGATATGGCTGTTGTAGTTCGGACTGGACTGTTCCCATGGGGCAACAGGGTCAGAGCTGATTTGCATAAAGCCATTATCTGACCCAGGGTGGTGTGGAGTGCAAAAAAACGATGGATTTGGGCCCAGATCTTTTGACTGGGGGAGTGTGTGACATTGATCCACATTCAGTCCATCACTTGTTGTTTTTTGCAATTGCCGCCCTAAGTGCGCTGGGGATGCCCAGGCGTGGGTCCCAGGCACTCCACACCACTTGGAGTCAAGCTAGCCGGGCTGAAGAGAGGTGTTACCTCGAAACCGGTCCGGTCCTCGGATGCTTGATTCCGGTCTGGGAAAGATATGGCTGTTGTAGTTCGGACTGGACTGTTCCCATGGGGCAACAGGGTCAGAGCTGATTTGCATAAAGCCATTATCTGACCCAGGGTGGTGTGGAGTGCAAAAAAACGATGGATTTGGGCCCAGATCTTTTGACTGGGGGAGTGTGTGACATTGATCCACATTCAGTCCATCACTTGTTGTTTTTTGCAATTGCCGCCCTAAGTGCGCTGGGGATGCCCAGACGTGGGTCCCAGGCACTCCACACCACTTGGAGTCAAGCTAGCCGGGCTGAAGAGAGGTGTTACCTCGAAACCGGTCCGGTCCTCGGATGCTTGATTCCGGTCTGGGAAAGATATGGCTGTTGTAGTTCGGACTGGACTGTTCCCATGGGGCAACAGGGTCAGAGCTGATTTGCATAAAGCCATTATCTGACCCAGGGTGGTGTGGAGTGCAAAAAAACGATGGATTTGGGCCCAGATCTTTTGACTGGGGGAGTGTGTGACATTGATCCACATTCAGTCCATCACTTGTTGTTTTTTGCAGTTGTTCCTACATGTGACACTATTTTGATGACATAGTGTCCTTCGTTTCATTGAGCACGCCAACTTGACAAATATGCACCAAAAGCCTTTCCTGAACTATTTGTGCTAACGATTAAATCCATTGTCATCTCTATTTCTTTTTTGATCATTGTTCAGAGGTGGGGCTGCCACTGTGGTAATTCCTAGAATGCCAGCGGGCCTACTGTGGCCTGTGAAAAGGTGGTTCCTGGGGGAACAAGACACTCAGATGCTCTGCTTTCCATCTTGCTCCCATGGTCTCAGTGCTACAATTATAGAGCAAGTATCCAGCAAACTGAAGGAAGCCCGTTCCTCTGTCAGAAAACAGACAACACTGATCGGTGGAGATGGAGCTGTCTGGAACTGCAAGGGCTTCAAGGCTCCCCTCTGGTCCCCAGGAGAGAGTGTGCCAGTGCCCCATTGGAGGGCATGGTATGCACTTGCGTGAAAAGTCAGTAGATTCTGGATAATGGCAATTAAATATCCATGGACAAATAACTTTATGTAACATACATTTGGATACATAGAGCACATAGAGTAAGATGATCAGATAGTTCTGCAGTAATGATAGAGCCTCTAAGTCAGATTTATGAAGCCATGCAAAGACACATTGAGTGTCTTTGAAAGGCTTTATAAACCTGGAGTAAGACAAAGCAGAGCAAATTGCTGCGTTGCCTTACTCTGTGCAAGGGAGGTGTACCATGGGAATATTGGTGTTGTTGTTCCCACACAAATCCCATGGTTTTTGACACATTTCCATATTTACCAAACCTAGTAAACATAGGAATGCACCAAAACGATAAGCCTCCTGAGGTAAGGAGTAACAAGCAGAAATATCTTTATTGCTCCTTGTTTTTGTTTTTTTTCCATGTGTGCTGCAGCACATATAGAAAGAGGAAAATACCTCTATGGATAGTTTTTGTGCAGGAAGGCACCCCTTCCTACACAAAAACAATTGTGCCTACAACACAGGCACCCTTGCACCATGATGCAAAGGTGCTTGCGTTGGCCCAAGGCTGCACAGGTGGAAAGGACAGGAATATGCTGTATTGCTTAAATAGTCCTGCCTTTTCCCAGTGACACAGGGCAGCACAACAAGGTGACTTGCTACGCTGCCCTGCAGCATTGTTTTCATAAATATGCCTGCAAGTGCAAAGGAAATGGCATAATTGCAATACACTTTAACATAGGAGTGCAAGTGATTCCTCAGGTTATTTCACCCACCCTGACACCATGGTTACAGGGTTTATTTGCCTCAAAATTAACAATCTGAATAGCATAAATTAGCTCTTCAGACAATAGTTTCAATATTCCAGAACAGCTTGTGTGGAGTGGTTCCTTGCAGAGCTGTGCCAAGGCCATACTCTTGTAACAGTCCTTTTGTAGAGAGATATTTTGGCCTCCTCGTCATTAGTAATCAGACCAATTTTGGAAATTCCACGTTACCCTATGTCACAGAATTGCCTATATTAAGTCAATTAAGTCTGCACGCTAAATGAAGAGCAGCCGCCTGCTCTCATTATTTGTGTTCTGTTGCATTTAGTGCTGTTTCTTATAGCAAAATGCATCCTCGCATCCATTTTGGGCACAAGGCTGCTTAGAAAATAATGCTAAATGCTGGGAATAAGATGGAGGGAAACCCAGCTCGAACTTACTATTTATGTTCTCTTGCATTTGCTCTATTTCTTAGCGCAAAATGCATCCCTGTATTGGGATTACTCTTCTCGTGTAATTACCTGTAACCTTGCTGAATTTATGGGTGATTCCATGTAATTACACTACATGAAATTACATGCATTACACCCACCACTATTTTTGATGCTCTGGCTTGGACTGGAAAAAAACGATGAAGCAGAGCTAAGCATGTGTGTCAACTTTATTAAAATTGTGAGCCATTATATCCTGCCAAAACTTTGATATTGAAGATTAGGCTTGAAGGGATACTTAAAATTATACCATATAATATGTTAAACACTTTCATACATTTTCATTCTGTGCTTTTGCCTTGGCTAGATTGTTAATGATTCCTACAGTTGTACTCTTGCATTAATTCTGCACTATAATCAGCTTGAATTAAAACCTTAAAAAACACAGGAAGAGGGGGAGATCACACTTTGTCAGCGACTGTTACAAGGTGATACCCATTCTCGGCTCAAAGCGAACCTTCATTATATCTCGTCTTTTAAGTGGTGAACGTTGAGGTAGATGGATGGATTTTAGTATCCTGCACAACATGTGAATGGTGCCATAAGACAATAAAGTATTGTAAATTCACTTACCAGCATATAACTAAATGCAGACTTTGACAAACCCCACATGAAACCCTCCTAGAAACCAAGGGGCATATTTTTCAAGCCTCTATTGCCACGGGAACTGAACTTTTATTGATGTTCCTGTGGTGGTAAGGGCTTTGACTTATTCACAAGCGCTGTGAAGCCACTTAACGTGGCTTAACATCGCCTTCTAAATAAGGCACCCTTCCATGCTATACTTAGCGCGCATAGGAGGCAGCAGACCCTGGACCTTTGAACAGCTGAGGACAGGAGGCGCGGGCAGGTGAGCTAGCCGGCGGGGATGCGAGCACGCAGGCAGGGACTCCGATGACCAGGAGCCCCTGCGCGCCCATCTAACACACCTGGGCTGCTCTCCCCGCTGGCCACACCCCCCTGTACGCCAACCAATCAGCAAGTGCCCATAGAGTATACCTTGAACTACTGTCCCCGCTAAGCGGGAGCGTGCGGGAGCGTCCCGGGAGAAGCCCGGGACAAGGGCGGGACCGTCTGTGGCCGTCCGGGGCCGAAGGAGGCCGGGCTGGGCCATCCCATTAACATCTACAGCCCAGGTACTGTTCCACCGACTGATATATTAACTGTCTCGTGATTTGTGGATTCATCGGTGGGGCAAAAGGGGGGTTCTTTGCACTATGGCTTGCACAACAAGCACCTCTACACTGCTGCCTCCAATGGCAGAGGCAGAGCCGGCTGTCATGGGCCCTCTTGATTCCTACTTCAAACGCTTGCCACAGGATATTGACAAAGAGATTGCCCTGGCCGAAAGACGAGCTGGGCGTAGGCTCTCGATTGAGCTTTTGAAAAACCCGCCTGAAAAAAATCAAGGTCTGAACTTTCCTGCGCTGGTTACACCACTGTCATCTATTGTTCTACCAGTCACCCAGGACCTACTATTTGATATACCCTCCCATACTGAGTTAGTTGACATTTCTTCATCAGTCACTGTAGTAACTAGTCTATCTGTTGAGCATTCTGATGTACTCAGTCAATTATCTAAAGAGAAAGTAGTTTTCGAAAAACCCTGTGTGCATTTGGATGTGCTTAAACCTAAGCCTGGTGTTAAAAGGAAATGGGGAGTTACTGCTAAAAAACCCCAACCACAAAAACCTGTGAGAAAGCATAGGAAGTTGGGTTCTAAACCACTCCTAAGCCATGTCCCTGCAAAGAATGACGTAGTAATGTCGACTGGGGAGGATATAGTAGTCCAACTAGAAGTGGACCCTATAATTATGGTGCCTTCTACAACATTGGCGGTTCCAGCCACAGATCCAACTCTTATAGAAATCCCGGGGTCACTATCTCCAAATCATGATCTCCTGGTAGAAGTGGGAAAATAATGCGTTCCCTTCTACATCCCGTAGAGCTTAGACTGCAAAAGCTAGCTGAACAACTTGACCATCTAGAACAAGCTAGCTTAGATAATTTTTTTTCTATTAAATCTTTAATTAAGTCTGGCAATAGAATGGGTGAGATTGGGAAACACCCACAGATAGCTGATAAAGACCAAGGAGTCGCGTTGGTAGACCTACAATCCCCGCCTGTAAGTGTTATTCCTGTCCAGGAAAACAAAGGGGAGAACAGTAAGAATGTATCTAATCCAATGTCCACTAAAATTATTAGTAATGGTGGGAAAACCAATTCCATTAACACTACCAATAGGGGTTGTAAGGTTAGTGTAAAAAATCCGCCCACCATAACTAGTAAAAATGCCACACTTTTGCCGATCGGACCGGGGAAAATTATGGCCAAAAGGCCAGGAAACGATAAAACCCCTTCTAGTAATGGCAACGGGAATAAGGTGGGGCCTACGACCCATATAGCAATGAGTGGTGGTCCCACGAGGGATGCCCCTAGTATCGGGAACGGGACTAATACTGTTGTGGCAGTGGAAAACATCCTTGCACAGTGCCGTGTTCTCCCAGAGCAAGCACTAACTAAACCCAATACAACTAAATTTCTGACTAGGATCCCCCCAGTACAGCTCACCCCAGATTCCTACCCATATGTGGCCATACTCACCAATGTTCCACCCCTAATGGAGGGCCAAAGAGAAACTTATGACACGCTAAAAAATAAGGCCATGCATTGGCTTCGTGTCAATAGACCCCTGCCAGGGGGAGTGGATGGCCTGATAATTGGGGTAAGAAGAGTCGATTGGATAGGGAATACCCTAAAAAAGCAGGGGGGTGAGTGTATTATAATTAACTTTCAGGATCCTAGGGTTGTGGGGCTGATAACGGGACCTGGTTGGAACATTAGCATTGGGGGGATCGGAGTTGTGGACCTAACTTTCTTTTATCCCAGACCGGTCATCCACCCAGGGGGTTGTAGGGAGCAATTGAGATCCAGTCTCTGTACTGGGGTAGAGGCTGGCCCCACTGCTGTGCCCACTTTAAGAACAAATAATTACTACATACCGGCATTCATCCCCCAGAATGGGCAGGGACAGATGAGGTGGGGATATTGACAGAGTTCAGATGAGCAATTACATCTGGAAGGGGAAATGGTTGGGGGAAGTAACCCCGTTGAAACAATGATAAACAATGAAGAGGTAATGAGTTTAACATCTGAAGTAGTGAATGTGAGTGATGGGAGTATCATTGCAAGTTCGGTGGGCTGTGTGGGTGAACTAGCAACCCCAACTACTATTTGCATGAAGGAGGGAATAGTTGCTAATTGCATAAACACTGTTATAGGAGAGGATTGTGATTGTGGGACGCTGGATGATTTGTTATCCATGGTATCTATCGAAAAGGGGACTTGTATAGAAAACACCTTGGAGAGATTTTTGTCATGGAATGTAGCGGGGCTGGGGGCTAAACTGTTGTCACAGTATTGGATTGATTTTGTGAGTGGGTTCGAAATGTGCCTATTCCAAGAGACGTGGGCTTGCGACCCAATATATTTCCCAGGTTACCTAAATTTTTGTATACCAGCTACGAGAGGCCCCAGGGGTAGACCTATGGGTGGCCTCGCAATTTGGATCAAGCAAAACTCAAATGTTAAAGTAAAAATGATTGATCTAGGGTGCAAGGATATACAATTATTGAGACTATCTGTAGGAAAGGGTGGCTTGTTAGACATTTATAACATATATGCTAGGGGCAAGAGTCTTGGGAATTCTGCTACCCTAGAGGTCTTATCCGCCTCCCTCGAATCCCAGTCACTTGGAAACAGAGTAATTTTGGCTGGTGATTTGAATAGGACATTTGAGCCTTTAGAAAATACTGCATATCCAATAGGAATGGAGGAAGATGCCCTTTGGGGCATCCCAAATCTAAACCTCATACCTGTGAAGCGGTGGTCAAAAGATATTCTATTGTTGAATGCGTTATGTCTAGAGTATGGTTTGAGGGCCCTTAATGGCAGGACAAAAAGCGACCAAGGTGGCAATTGTACATTCGACAATGGACATAATAAAAGTAGGATCGACTATGTCATCTGTAGTCTTGAATTATGGTGTGGCGTGGGTGACATGGAAATTGTGGGGAGAGTAGAAAGTGACCATAACCCCCTCTGTGTCTCCCACTCATGGTGGAGGGCCACACGAACTAACTCTGTGTCAGGTAGTGGGAGCGTACCTGTTATGACTAATGACTCAAGACGGGTGAGATGGCCATATGTCCTGGCCAATTTGTCCACTATGGAGTCCATTAAATTGGAGACAGACAATGCTATTGCTGCCATGATGAAAGTAGATCCGGTAACACCAGACTCTGTCCAATTAACTGATATACATGACACATTCTTCTCCGCGATAAAACCGCACTTTACCAAGTCATCAAAGACTAACAGAAAAGTACCAATCACTATGGCGACCTGGTTCAACAAACAGTGCAGGGTAGCCAGACTGGAGTTGGGCAGAGCACTCAAAAGCAGGGTCAAGGCCTCGATTAGCGCCACTAGGAAAGTTTATAATGACAGTATCCGTAAGGCAAAGAAGTTGTGGGACGAGGAGTACTGGGAGGAGCTACTCGAGGCCTCAGGGCAAAAGGATTCCAGACTTTTCTGGAAAATTGTGAAATGGGGAAGAGGGGGCGCCCCCAACAATCCCGACAACAATGTCGATGAGGCGTTGTGGGTCGAGTATTTTAAACCCCAGTATGCTGAGAGTAGGGATATTATGGCCATAGAACCAATCCCTATGGTATTCTGCAAGGGTGATTTTTTTTCATCCAAGGACGCGGAACTCGTAATAGCAAGTTTGCAGGGGGGGAAAGCCCCTGGGCTAGATGGAATCCCCTCAGACATTTTCAAACACGACAAGGCCCAGTGGGCTAAATACGCGACCTTGTTGGGAAATGGTCTAGCGAAAGGGGCAAAAATCCCAAATATATGGAAGGGGGCAATAATAATACCGATCTTTAAGAAAGGCGATCGGTCACTCCCGGCAAATTATAGACCAATAAGTTTGTTGGCCACCATGCAAAAAGTGGTGGGGAAGATGTTGGTTGACAAACTTATGGCCTGGGTAGATGACAACAATGCTTTATCCCCCTTCCAGGCAGGATTCAGACGTGCAACTAGTACGGTCGACCAACTTTTTCGCTTCACCATGCTGCGGTGGGGGACTGTACTCCTGGGCAAAGGCAGGCTCTATGTAGCATTTGTAGATCTAAGGGCCGCCTTTGATTTGGTGCCCAGGCGCACGCTGTGGGAGGTTCTGTACAAAATAGGGGTCCCACCTGATTTGCTCACGCTGATAATGCGTCTGCATGAAAGCAACTATGCAAAGGTTCAGTGGGGGAGGAATGGGGAATCCACCACCAACTTCCCAGTCGAGCGGGGGGTCCGGCAGGGGTGTGCTATGGCACCCCTGCTGTTCTCCCTGTTCATTAATGGCATTGTAGATAGGATACTGGACTCAATGGTTGACGCACCTTCGTTAGCGGGCATCAGAGTTCCAATTCTGATGTTCGCTGACGATACTTTGATCGTGTCTAAAACCCCGTCGGGTCTCCAGCGAGCCTTAAACATTTTTGACTCATTCTGTAAAGAACGGGGTCTTGAGGTTAATGTAAATAAAACCAAGTTGATGGCCTTTGGGCAAAAGTGTCAATCTCGACCCAATGTGTCTTTGAACAATATCAAACTAGAGTTGGTAAATGTTTTTACATACCTTGGGGTCGAGATATCAAGTAAACTTGGTTGGTCAAGACACATAGAGAAGGCGGTGTTGAAACACCAGCAGATTTCTGGAGCACTCAGGGTCGAGCAAGTAAAATCCAAAACCAGGCCTATAAAACCTGTTCTCATGGTTTATGACGCAAAAGCCCTGGGTGCAACCCTTTATGGGGCTGAAGTCTGGGGCTTTGAGAGTCTTACCACCCTTCAAAGATCTGAGAACAGGTTTGTGAGAGGGATAACTAGTCTCCCTCAAAGTACCCCACTGATACCGCTTGGTTTAGATTTAGGTAGAAGATCGCTTAGTGACCGTGCCCGACTGAGGCCTATCCTTTATTGGAGACGGCTATGGACAACCGTGGAAATAAGACACTACGCTGAGGGGTTCTTAGCATTAGCCAAACTAGATGTTTTCCATAAAATTACATGGCTAAAAACGTTAAGGGATGTCCTTGCAGAGCTTGGGCTCTCCAAATTGTGGGAAAACCCCCTTGGGGAAGTATTCCCTAGTAAATCCAGTATTAAAGAACTATATTGGAACCACATTGATCAAAAACTTTGGAGGAGCGTAACCTCGGAATCCATGGGGGGTAGATTCATGGAAATTAAACAAAGACCATCCTTAGAAAAGTATTGGGACAGTATAACTGTCCCAATAGATAGGAAATTATTTTTCCAGTTAAGGGCAGGCTCTCTCCCCCTGAGGTGTATGACGTCCAGGTGGAAAACTGGAGGTAGCGCGTGTTGTCCGTCATGTGGGGCCCCCAATGAAAACATCGCACACTTTCTTTTTTTATGTGTGGCTTATGTAACTCCAAGAAAATCTTGGTTGGCTCCAGTTTGTAGGAACCTTGGTGTCCTAAGTGGTGTTGAGGGGCTGAGAATTATTTGTTCCTCCACTGAAATGTCCATCGTAGTCGGAACTGCCAAATATCTGGGGTGGGCATGGTCAATAAGGAGGAGGGCTCTATCCACTAATGTGTTCTGAATTTTACATATTCCTATGTATGATTTATCTTTGCAGATAGCAACTGGGAGACATATATGAATTTTAATTTTAAAATGCGGTTAACACGTATGGTATGAGTTTTTATTGTATAAACTCGGGAATGGTCCGTAACGCTGAGGTTTCTATATTGTAACATGCATCTAGTTTCCGCATATTATGAAAAAGCTTATTTTTATTCCAATTGATAAATGATTTTTATGTTTATGTATTAGGTATTTTTAACCACAAATTACTTGTTATAGAATGTTTGATGTTTTTAAGAAATGTATGAATTTATATGTGTGTGCTTTTATGAGTGTATAACTCGAATAAAGCTTTTTCTACTTCTACTGCTATACTTAGCGTGAAAGAGGTGGGCAATGAGTGTTGCGGTGGGTGTTCAGCCGCAACACCCATTAGTTTTGACCCTGCCCCATATTTAGAAAGGTGGCAGAAATATAGGGCAGCACCAAAATTAAGACCAGGGAAAACCTGGTCTTAAACAGGCCAAATGAGGAGAAATGCCAAATTTCTTCTTGTCATTGCTGTTTCTATGTGTGCTGCGTTTGCAGCACACATGGAAACAGCAAAATGCCATTTACAATTGTTTATGTGCAGGAAGGTGTCCCTTCCTGCACATAAACAATCATTTTAAAAATGACAAGTTGCCACTTTTATGCGTGCTGCATGATCTGTACTTTTCCTTTCAAGTTGCATCTGTAACATTTTGATGAGCCAATCAACAAAAACCCTGAGAAAGAAAGGGATGTTACTTTAGAAAAGGAAGAGGGGCTTTGAAGATAAGGGAGGAGAATACACTCTTCCTAAAATTTGCACAACACACAGAATATCCCCTACCTTTTTCCATGGTATTTTGCCCTCCGGTAATCACCCTGCCTATAAAGAAAGGTCTGTTTTTTTGGTTAGTCTCTCACACACTCTAGTTGTGGCATATTTTATCATCAGGTCTCACCCTGGTCCCTTAAAACCAGGATGGGCTCGACCATGTTTCGAGGAGCACTTTAGCTGGTGTGAACAGGAGCTCCTAAAATGTCATATAATTACCTCAAGCCCACCAAGGCATCCCTTTATTAGTGGTGGTTTGGGTGAGGTTAAAATTACTAACGAAAGAAAGTGGGGGTGTTTAAGATATTATGGTCCTACTACCCTAATTGCTGGTCAACATGTTTCCGTCCTATAGCGGATGGTCCATAGAGTCCAATGCTTTCACCAGGATAATCAGACAGCCCTGAAACATTTTATGCAACATTGAAACACATTCAAACCAATCAAACATACAGGGTGACATATTACTCACCTACTAGCTGCCATATTTGGACTTTACTCCTATATAAGCGAAAATATAAAATCAGATGGTAAAAGTCAGGGTAAAATAATCAACATTCTCTCATACTCAATACACTGTGCCTGTTTGAGGTATACATAATCATTTGTGATCTATGTCACAAATCATTTGGTGCTGACGTATCACTCTTATTTATTTGCAGGCTTTCACTTGAAATTTGATTTTTGGAACAGTGTCTCATGGTCTGGAAGTTACTCATGCTAAGCCAACTTTGTGGTTGTTTCAAGACCACAAACCATGCTTGGTGAAACTGGTGCCCCATCCTGTGAACGTATGTAGGTTTTGTTACACTAGCGCTTACCCTATTGGGAAATCATGTATTGCTACATGGGGAGGGGACATGCTTCTGTAGCCACACACTGTGCAAGTTTGTCACATTTGTCACAGAAGAAAGGATTCACTTTTTAGAATAGGGACAGATCACAATTTTTTGTTGGTGATGTAGGGGTAGAAGGAAGAGAAGGAAAAGAGAGATCAGTTTAGGTAAAGGGCGTCACTTACTCATTCCCATACTATCCCCATTTGTTGTAAAAAAACAAGCTTGCCACCCGCAATTTCCAGAAGCTATGGACTATTCCAAAGGGAAATTGGCTGTCAGAACATATGTTTACACGTAATCATAAACTTCAGTCAGATGTGATAGTTTCCTAGCGTTTACTACAGCCTGCAATGTACATATTGCACAAGCTGCTCATGTTTCTCCTTTTACTTTGTTCTAACGGCTTTGCACATTATCTTACATTAAGCCTGTCTGCTGTGTGCCATGGCAGCTAGGGTTGAGCTCAGCTTTATATTACTAAAACCTTTACTGGCTCTAAAAGAATAGTGCTTTTTACTCTACTTTCATATAATTTCCTCAAGAGAAAGGAATTACATTTAGATTCAACTTGGACTGGTTTCTATAGTTTGGGGAGTTCTAAAACGAAATCCTTTGTAAACCTTTTAAACCCCTTGCCAAATCCAACCAAACAAACTGTGCTGTAAATAGGTGTAAAATAGCCAATTCGAAATGACCATTGCTCCTTTTAAATATAATGTAAAAATTATTTATGATGAGTTTTCTCAATATGGAAACTATGCACGCAGCCACAAACAGGCGTCTTCATTTCTCAATGTACCTGGCAATTTACTATGCACATGTCTGGTGTACATTTTGATGAATCTTCCACATAGTTTGAATGAACTTTAGAATTTGAAACCAAAAGTGAAATGTTCTCCTAAATTATATATGAGCATGATGTTGTGCATATACAGTGGCGTCTAAAGGACATAGGCACTGCGGCAGTTAGGTATCATCAAGAGAAAGTGTAACAACAATATATCTCTCTATTTCGCTTTTACACATTTCTAATAATTTCTTTCATCAGCACATATTATACAGTTTATTGATTGTAATATGAGATATTTTATGTTGGTTGGATGAGTATCGACTCCTAAATGTACTGTTTTTGTACGCTATCAATCTTAAAATCGTTGGTGTTAATTCTGTGGCCAGCACTGAAATCCCAGTTTCCCAGGGGGCCTGTGAAATTGTCATTTATTGCTCTGTTAATTCGGCTTCTGTGCGTTTGGTTTTATGCATTTTTAAATGTCACTTGAAATTCCCCAATCTATGTGTCACAATAAATGTGAAAATCGTTATAAAGAAAAAGAACCAGCTTTGATTAACTACAACACCACCACGTCTTGAGAACAAAGCAGTAAAATTAATCTTATTCATGGGCAGACGGATGCGGCTTCAGAGTGAGCAGTTTATTTGCCAGTACCACCACATTTTTGGGAGAATGCCTGGTCGCTTTTATAGATAAAACTAATAGATTGTTAGTATTTTTGTGAACCCTGGCATTTTACACACATTCAAAAATAGCATCGGAAAAGCGCAAATACTCGTCTTGCTACTTGCATCATTTCAAAATATGTCCTCATTGAGCTCTGAATTTTGAATGGCAGTTAAGAAACAGATGCTAGGGGCTTTTTATTTGCCCCCGACATTTTACAGTCTACCTATCTATCTATCTATCTATCTATCTATCTATCTATCTATCTATCTATCTATCTATCTATCTATCTATCTATCTATCTATCTATCTATCTATCCATCTATCCATCTATCTATCTATCAATAAATATATATATATATATCTGTCTGTCTATATCTATATAGAGATATATATATACATAATATGTTTTTTATATTTTTATTTTTAACACATGTATCAAAACAAAGATGAAATGGGTAGGTTGTAAGATGCCAGGAGGCAATCAAAAAGTACTAAGTGTATATAAATATATATTCACAGAAAAAAACATAGGTTTCAGGCACGTTATAGTTAGAAGTTAGCATTTAAAAAACCTTAGAAATTCACTGAAAAAAATATAGGTTTCAGGGGCGTTGTAGTTAGTTGGACATTTCATTCGTACAAAACCATAGAAATTCCTTTAGTTCTGCTAACTATAACTCGCGCGCCCGCAATGCACTGCTAATGACGTCACATATTATATCACCCAACCCAATTCTAACATTGCCCCAGGGATTTGGCCCACCCGGGAGCTGAATATTAACGAAGCACGGGAGTCCGCACTTTGTTTTTTTTTTAGCAGGATCCACGGACCCTGGTTGGATCTTGCCAATTTTTTTTAAAAAATGTGGCCCTTGGGGTCCTTGTGGGACCCTCTAAGCAGGCCTAGGGTAGAAACACTTCTGTTTTCTTGTGCGTCGGTTCTACCGAGGCACATGATGGCTGTCAACACTTCCTGGTTTGGAGTGTTGACAGCCAATTAGCATACAGCTCGTGATCGGGAGGGTGCGCGGATCCTCCGCGGCCATAGATATATATATATTTACTTCTGATTTTCTCACCAACTATTGAGCCGATTTAGACCATTTAACAAAAAGGCAGCTTTCTTAACCAAGGGCTACCTCTTTGCCAACTTTGGTGTAATTCTGTTCAGCTGTTCGGGCTGTAGCCGCGGTTAAAATTTCCAATGGGAAATTGCATGGGGAAAACATGTTTTGAGACCCCCCTTTTATCCCGACCCCCCGCTTGACAAATCACCACGAAACTTTCAGTATAGGAGCGGACCGGAGTCCTCCACGAGTTTTGAAAATTTCGCGCAGATTCGTCGACCAGCACCAAAGTTATTGGAAATAGAATGTTGCGGATTTCCAATGGAAAATAGGTCCTAACTATAACTACCTACTTGCAACCACCAGTAGGTAATATACTAGGTGCTTTGTATGTATATATATATTCACTGAAAAAACCATAGGTTATAGACCATATATAGTTAGGAATTAGCATTTACAAAACCTTGAAAATTCACTGAAAAAACCATAGGTTATAGACCATATATAGTTAGGAATTAGCATTTAAAAAACCTTATTTTACTCACACAAAACCATTGAAATTCCATATATAGTTAGTTGCACTAACTATATATCGCGCACCCGCAATCCACTGCTGATCATGTCACATATTACATCATTCATGACATGGTCAGTGACATCACTGATGACATCACTGATGACATCTCAAATGACATCACTGATGACATCACTGATGACAACATCCAGTGACTGTATGTTTCTGTAAAGTTAAAATATGTCTTACATATTGAAGAATGAGTGGATGTATAAGTGTCTGGATGAAGGATTTAGTAGGTGCGTGACTGACTGTATGAGTGAGTGATTAAATGTGTCTCACTGAATGCATGGGTTAGTGACTAAACTGTCTTAATTTGTGCATCATTATGTCTGTTGTTCTGTAAACTGCTGCATGTGTTGATCATTAGCTATACGAGAGGCTATATGTGTTATTAATTGGTTGCCCAAGTATTTATATGGGAGATTGAGTTTGTGTGGGGGTGGCTGGAAGGTGTGTGACTCTATGCATAGATGTGTGAGCAGTTTATTCACTAGGTGTATGAGTTCAAGAGTGCATGTGGAAACAGCTACATAGGCAGTTGACTGTGTGCATGAGTGAATGGATATCTCAATGCTACATGTCATAGTAAGTACATATGTAAAACACAGTACATGTGAGAGTTGGCATATATAAATAACTGTGCATGAGAGCCACTGAATGAGTGAGTGGTTGTATCGATCATTGTGAACTTGTATCAGGGATTGTATAAGAGAGTAAATATGTGTTAGTATATGTTTCAATAAGTAAGGTGTGTTTAACTGTATAGTTGAAGAAATGGAGGTGAGATTGTTTCTTTGCATGACTGACTGGGTGTGTGAGTAACTCCATGGATGAGTGTCAGTGTGTGAGTGTCTGTATACACTGAGTGTATCTAAGGTTATATGAGAGTCTGAAGAGGTTTATCGTATTAGCACAAGAATGATGTCATTTGAGATGTCATCAGTGATGTCACTGACCATGTCATGAATGATGTAATATGTGACATGATCAGCAGTGGATTGCGGGTGCGCGATATATAGTTAGTGCAACTAACTATATATGGAATTTCAATGGTTTTGTGTGAGTAAAATAAGGTTTTTTAAATGCTAATTCCTAACTATATATGGTCTATAACCTATGGTTTTTTCAGTGAATTTTCAAGGTTTTGTAAATGCTAATTCCTAACTATATATGGTCTATAACCTATGGTTTTTTCAGTGAATTTCAATGGTTTTTTAATAGCAAATATCATAAGCTGTCGAATGTCAAGTACGTGGTAAGTGAAAACATTTTCGCGTTTATGCACACTGATCTGCTTTGAATGGTGCCCCCCCCCCTCATTTCTATTAGGAGTACTCTCTCTTTGCAGATAGTGAAAGGTAGTTAACGCAGGCCTTTGCCCCCGTTGTAATCCGTCGTGCCTGCTTCTCTCTCCATTTGATTGATTGTTATCCAAGTATTTTCTGTTTTAGAATTAGTTCTCTTTGGTTCATTCTCTATTTACAAACAAACACAGAGTCGCAATACTCTGTTTAGTCTTTGCAGATAACGAAAAATCGTGTAAAAAAAAAGAAAAGGAATCGAGCAAAATCAGTAGGCCACTAATGGGATCTCTTTTTGACCTCGCTAAAATAGAAACATTAGGAACAACCCCTCATGACAAATACAAAACTAGTGAGATGAACTGAACTCCACACAATGATGGCTGCAAAACAGCTCGGCTCCGCCACCCACCCCGCCCAAAATAACGATAAAGAACGGCTGCCATGATTGGTTGCGGAATGACCACGACGGAGCTACAAAATGGTGCTGCTCTCATGCTAACCCCAGCTTCAGTCTGAAACATCCAGAAACACTGTAGACTACCAATTCGATCAGTTCCGGTAGCGCCCCAATGTAACCCGGTAGAGAAGAACTAGCCCTCCCCTCTTTGACTGATGGTTCTTGTTGCCTGTCCCTTCTGTTGTCATTTAACAGAACTATTTAGCCTGCTGAAAGGGGTTGTGTTCCGACCGCTGGTTGGTGGAGACATTTTGACTATATTCTGTACCTGCGTTGTCGCGTAATGCGTCATATGACGCGCCGCGTTAGCGCATCTGGAAGTCATCCGGGGCGCGCAGCGCATAACCTAAGCATAACAAGTCATGTGACTTGTTAATAAAACTTTTCATTGGTTCATTTTACTTTTCTTATTGTAATGATGAAAGGCTTGGTCATATGACCTAAAAATTACGCTTTTCATTACTTCCGAACATTATTTTTTCTTAAATATATGTTATAATGTTCCAGGCTAATGTACTTTCCCGGAAATTTTACAACTGTCCTGCAAGTAAAATATATTCTTTTTTCGAGAAAAAGAGCGTTTCTTCGTCCCATGACGGAGCCGTTGAGCAAAAGAGGGTCGACCTGCTGTCTTAGTCGCCGATACGCCTGAATATGAGATTCTTATCGATCACTTTATGTTGCAGGAATAGAAAACACAACAGCCCTTGACCATTTATCTTTACTGCGTTCCTTCGTATTATACCTTTTACCCTTCATGTAATTGGTCTGCTTTATTTCACTTGCCTTTTAATGATTCTAAAACAGTCACTATTATTAAAAACTTTACCAATGTATATACTACTACCATGTTTTCTTTTAAAAACCTTTATTGTGAAAATTTCATTATACAAATACTTGCCTATAACCACGTGGGCCTGCCACAGAGCAAACTGTAATCGTATATGATGAATAGACATTTACACTGTAGAGGAACGTAACGGGCGGGCCATTAGGTTGCAAGAACTAAGGTGTCTAACAGTTACGGAATCGGTGGACGTACATTTTATAATTAAAATACGACAGGGCCAGTTACAATAAAATTATCTAGATATACATTTGCGGGCAAGTACCATGGGTGACGTTAATTCGAACTTTCAACAGTACAGTAATCAATAACACATCAGAACTTAATATCAATAGGGATGTCGAAATATTCAATCAATTCTCGTCCCCGCCCGCCATGTGCTTCAAAACTGCATACGTATCTCGTGATTTCAAGGTTCTGCAACCAGTACACAACAAGGAGTTACGAGTCCCATTTATTCCGGCGCCATTTTGGGCGAGGACGGGCAGGTCCAGGATATAGTCAAAATGTCTCTACCAACCATCGACTATGATGATGTTCATATGCTGTATTTATTAGAGTAACACTCATCTGTCCACATGAAATTAATTTGCCACAATCTAAACATGTCATTTTAATCTTTCCAAAGTTCTTCTAAATATTTGGGACCGTTTCCCTTGCCTCTGAAGCTCTCAGTGCCACTTCTTTGATGAATGTACTAGCAGGTCAGGGGTTCTCCTCCAAATCTCTCTTTTATGCAGCACTATAATTAATTGGTGCCACCTCTCCATATGACGATGCATGTTATAGTTACCACAACTATATTTTTTTTCGGTTCCTCTGGAGAGTTCATCGTGGCAGATGAAGCGTGTAACGTACCGGGCATTTACCTTTTTTTGCATGTACAGGAAAGGAAAAAAAAATCGAGCGTCCGAGTTCTAAGGTGTCCCAGGGCCATTTTAGTGGACCAGGCCCAAATCCAAAGAACAGGCCGCCATTTTGAGAGTCCTCTTGCAGCCGCCTGTCGCTGTAGCATCAAGAGCAGCCGAAACTCAGCTGAATGGCAACTGAAACAGTAAAGGGGCGCCCCACTACAGCAGACGAGCCTCCACCTAGGAAGGCCCATTCACGCCGGCTCCCCCCCCCTTCGGGCACCCCACGCCGTTATTCGGAGCAGTATTGTAGGATGGCCACACCAGTGCGGCAACTTGCTAGACATCACCTCGGTGGTAACCGAATCTCAACGCCTTGTGGTGTCTTCTATTCAGAAAACATTGTTATGCTGCCTTCGACCTATTCTCCGCAAGTGCGCACACAACTCAACTGCATAGCTTGCTAGACACCACCTCGGTGCCATCCGGATCTTGGAATGTCAGCACCTTTTGGTGTCTTCTCTTCAGAAAATATTGTTGCGCTGCCTTTGGCCCCATTCGCACATCAGTCCGCTACTGACGCCATCTCACAGGCTAATGGGGCGCCCCACGCCGACTTTCAGCATTGTAGAATGACCACACCAGTACAGCAACTTGCTAGACATCACCTCGGTGCCATCCGGATCTCGGCGCCCCACTGCAGATGAAGTGCCTCTCAACTATGAAACCACCACGGTGACATCCGGATCTTGGCGCGTTGTGCTGCCTTCGGCCTATTCGCACATCGGTCCGCTACTGACGCCATCTCACAGGCTAATGGGGCGACCCACGCCGAGTTTCAGCATTGTAGGATGACCACACCAGTACAGCAACTTGCTAGACATCACCTCGGTGCCATCCGAATCTTGGCATCTCAACGCCTAGTGGTATCTTCCATACAAAAAATATTGTTACGCTGCCTTTGGCCCCATTCGCACATCAGTCCGCAACTTAGACATCACCTCGGTGCCATCCGGATCTCGGCGCCCCACTGCAGATGAAGTGCCTCTCAACTATGAAACCACCACGGTGACATCCGGATCTTGGCGCGTTGTGCTGCCTTCGGCCTATTCGCACATCGGTCCGCTACTGACGCCATCTCACAGGCTAATGGGGCGCCCCACGCCGACTTTCAGCATTGTAGAATGACCACACCAGTACAGCAACTTGCTAGACATCACCTCGGTGCCATCCGGATCTCGGCGCCCCACTGCAGATGAAGTGCCTCTCAACTATGAAACCACCACGGTGACATCCGGATCTTGGCGCGTTGTGCTGCCTTCGGCCTATTCGCACATCGGTCCGCTACTGACGCCATCTCACAGGCTAATGGGGCGACCCACGCCGAGTTTCAGCATTGTAGGATGACCACACCAGTACAGCAACTTGCTAGACATCACCTCGGTGCCATCCGAATCTTGGCATCTGAACGCCTAGTGGTATCTTCCATACAAAAAATATTGTTACGCTGCCTTTGGCCCCATTCGCACATCAGTCCGCTACTGACACCATCTCACAGGCCAACAGGGCGCCCCACGCCGTCTTTTACCATTGTAGGATGGCCACACCAGTGCCACAACTTGCTAGACACCACCTCGGTGCCATCCGGATCTTGGCATCTCAGCGCCTTGTGGTGTCAGTCAGAAAATATTGTTGCGCTGCCTTTGGCCCCATTCGCACATCGGTCCGCTACTGACGCCATCTCACAGGCCAACGGGGCGCCCCACGCCGACTTTCAACATTGTAGGATGGCCACACCAGTGCGGCAACTTACTAGACACCACCTCGGTGCCATCCGGATCTTGGCGCGTTGTGCTGCCTTCGGCCTATTCGCACATCGGTCCGCTACTGACGCAAACTCACAGGCCAACGGGGCGCCCCACGCCGACTTTCAGCATTGTAGGATGGCCACACCAGTGCTGCAACTTGCTGGACACCACCTCGGTGCCATCCGGATCTTGACGCGTTGTATTGCCTTCGGCCTATTCGCACATCGGTCCGCTACTGACGCCGCCTGACGTGCCAACGTATTTTCTCCGCATTTTATACCCTATGCCGCATAACAGGTCATGTGACTTGTTTATAAAACTTTTCATTGGTTCATTTTACTTTTGGTTTCCTAATGATGGAAGGCTTGATCATATGACCTAAAAACAACACTTTTCATTGGATGAAAACTTTTTTTTTTCCCCAAACGATGAAAGCCCCACCTTGTTTCTGGATGTTTCAGACTAAACTGGCGTCAGCATGAGAGCACCACCATCTCGTAGCTCCGTCGTGGTCATTCCGCGAGCAATCATGGCAGCCGCTCCCCACCAGAAGCCTGCAGGAGTCGGGGCCCCCAAAACTTTTGATGAATTCTCAAGGCGGAGGGGACGCTTTCGAGAATGGGGTCCAAGACCTAGCAGACAAGCGTCCGATTTCCAAGGTGTCCCAGGGCCATTTCAGTGCACCAGGCCCAAAAAGGAAAGAGCCTGCCGCCATTTTGAGAGTCCTGTGACAGCCGCCTATCGCTGCACCGCAAGAGTGGGCGCAACTCAGCTGAATTGCGGCTTTTGACACAGTGGACCAAAAACGGACGGAATGGCAACTGAAACGGTAAAGGGGCGCCCCACTACAACAGATGAGACTCCACCTGGAGAGGCCCGTTCACGCCGCCTCCCCCGGGGCGCCCCACGCCGTTATTCGGAGCAGCATTGTAGGATACCAAAACCAGTGCGGCAACTTACTGGACATCACCTTGGTGCCATCGTTCTGCTGCCTTGGAACTATTCGCACAACAGTTTGCTACTGATGACCCACCCCCCGCGACGCCCCACGCCGTTATTTGCTGGGTGGCAACTTACTAGACATCACTTTCGTGTCATCTAGATTTCGGCGCGTTCTGCTGCCTTGGAACTATTCGCACAACAGTTTGCTACTGATGACCCACCCCCCGCGACGCCCCACGCCGGAAATCTGGACGTTGTGCTGCGTTGGGACTATTCGCACAGCCGACCGCTACTTCGTTGTTTTTCCCTAAAAATGTTTATATGTTATTACTATTTTTGTTTTCTTGTATATATTTATAAATTATTAAAGTTTTATAATCTTACTACTTTGTCAGAGTGCTATATATTTTTAATGTGACACGTAATTGTAAAAACTTTGATGTACAAAGAGTCATCCCTGGAATCTTCCGCTTCACGCTCGGTCCCCTCCCCAATCACAATACAGGATGGTTTTCAGATAATAGCAACGCTTCTGCTGTGACGGATCTCATCGAGTGTGGACCTTGATCTACTATAACTCCTTTGAAGAGGGGTGATTCTTTACAGCTGTGGCCATAAACTACATCTGCAGGGCTAGCTGATAGCCTAGGACCGGCCTGGACAATCGGACACAGAGGAAAAGGAGTGTCAGAGGGTGCGGTAGTGAATAGGGCGAAAGGGAGGTGTCGGGCGGGCACAGGGTGTGATTCTCAGGGAAGAGCAGCGCAGATGGGGGGAGGTTTATTACCCATGCATAACACAGACAGCGGGGGTGACCACTGCCTGGGTGAGATGCTTGCGAGGGTGGGGAGCCATGCTAAGGATCGACAGCGTGCACAGAGTGGGTCTGGTCAAGGCATCTAAAATGGCTGCCGTGCACGACAAAAGTGTGGCATTTGAAAAAAGACAAGATGGAAAGACAATGTTTTTCAACACTTCCTGATTTCCTTCGAATCGAACGTTAACAGACGTTGGGGCATATTACCAAAGTTAAACGATATTTATCCCTAACGATGCATTGCAAAGATTTTTTTACCGTCAGAAATTATCGCAGATAAACCTTGCTATTATCAAGGTTTATCGCAAATACGATAAAAAACGACCGCAATGCATTAATATCGCTGAAAACTCCACGATATTCATGCATTACCGAGCTAATGCTCTTAGCCATGTTATCCACCTCCCATTGGATAACATGGCTAAGAACTGCTCAGGGCAGCTGTTACTTTTTGGAGATATTCGCGCTTATCTCGAATATTTCCAAAAGTTGATAATAGGAGATAGCGATGTTAGCGACTGTTTCCAGTCGCTAACATCTTGGCATGCCCACTTTGCATGTCATTAGTGATAAATATCACTCACATGCAAAGTGGGGCCCAAGATGGTCGCTATCTCCTACTAGCCGTCGCTAACTGGTGTTAGCAACAGCTAGGTAATACAGATATAATTTTATCTCCGCGGAGCGCTGTTACAGATATATATCTTGTTTTTGAACGTTAATTTCTCAAAATGCACTGAAGCACATATATTGAGACCTAGCAAAGGCACATCGGGCTACCAGTCCCTAATATTTTACCAAGTTTCGTGCAAATCCATTCAGCCGTTCGATTATTATTATTATTTTTTTTTTTTGCCCCGCGGGGCCCTTTTAAAACCTCCACATCAAACTTAGGAGGTCAGCGAGGATCTACTATGCCCCCTTATGGTCATTTGCCCCTTCGCTTTGGCCTCCTCTTGTCTCTCGATCCTACCGAGAGACAAGATGGCGGCCGCTACGTACTGTTTGGAATGTTTACAGACACCGGAGAGCCAATCAGCTTCGCTTCGCAAAGCTCCGTAACGCGAAAAGTACGCGAAGCGGTGCGCTGTTACAGATATATATCTTTTTTTGAACGTTAATTTCTCAAAATCCACTGAAGCACATATATTGAGACCTAGCAAAGACACATCGGGCTACCAGTCCCTACAATTTTGCCAAGTTTCGTGCAAATCCATTCAGCCGTTCGATTATTATTATTATTTTTTTTTTTTGCCCCGCGGGGCCCTTTTAAAACCTCCACATCAAACCTAGGGGGTCAGCGAGGATCTACTATTCCCCCTTATGGTCATTTGCCCCTTCGCTTTCGCCTCCTCTTGTCTCTCGATCCTACCGAGAGACAAGATGGCGGCCGCTACGGACTGTTTGGAATGTTGACAGACGCCGGAGAACCAATCAGCTTCGCTTCACAAAGCTCCGTTGCGTGAAAAGTACGCGTCCTGGAGCGCTGCCCAGTCCGCTGTTACAGATATATATCTTTTTTTAAACGTTAATTTCTCAAAATCCACTGGAGCACATATATTGAGACCTACAAAAGGCACATCGGGCTACCAGTCCCTACAATTTTGTCAAGTTTCATGCAAATCCATTCAGCCGTTCGGGCTAAAAGTGAGGCCAACCGCCCTATGGAAAACTCAATGTTAAAAACACGTTTTGGGACCCCCCTTTTTTCTCAGCCCCCCCTTGACGAACACCCCCCAAATTTTCAAGGGCTGCTCAGAAACAAAATGTTCCATTTTCCTGAAAATTTCAGCCAATTCCGTCCACAAACGCCAAAGTTATTAGACATAGAATTTTCAAAAATCCCATAGAGAAAAAATCCTAACTATATATACCTACTGGCGACCGCCAGTAGGTAATATATATTACCTACTGGCGGTCGCCAGTAGGTATATATAGTTAGGATTTTTTCTCTATGGGTTTTTTGAAAATTCTATGTCTAATAACTTTGGCGTTTGTGGACGGAATTGGCTGAAATTTTCAGGAAAATGGCACATTTTGTTTCTGAGCAGCCCTTGAAAATTTGGGGGGTGTTCGTCAAGGGGGGGCTGAGAAAAAAGGGGGGTCCCAAAACGTGTTTTTAACATTGAGTTTTCCATAGGGCGGTCGCCAGTAGGTATATATAGTTAGGATTTTTTCTCTATGGGTTTTTTGAAAATTCTATGTCTAATAACTTTGGCGTTTGTGGACGGAATTGGCTGAAATTTTCAGGAAAATGGCACATTTTGTTTCTGAGCAGCCTTTGAAAATTTGGGGGGGGTTCGTCAAGGGGGGGCCGAGAAAAAAGGGGGGTCCCAAAACGCGTTTTTCCCATGTTAATTTCCATAGGGCGGTTGGCCTCACTTTTAGCCCGAACGGCTGAATGGATTTGCACGAAACTTGGCAAAATTGTAGGGACTGGTAGCCCGATGTGCCTTTTGTAGGTCTCAATATATGTGCTCCAGTGGATTTTGAGAAATTAACGTTTAAAAAAGATATATATCTGTAAGCGCGGACCAGGCAGCGGTCTGGTTCGCGGACTTTTCGCGCAACGGAGCTTTGTGAAGCGAAGCTGATTGGTTCTCCGGCGTCTGTCAACATTCCAAACAGTCCGTAGCGGCCGCCATCTTGTCTCTCGGTAGGATCGAGAGACAAGAGGAGGCGAAAGCGAAGGGGCAAATGACCATAAGGGGGAATAGTAGATCCTCGCTGACCCCCTAGGTTTGATGTGGAGGTTTTAAAAGGGCCCCGCGGGGCAAAAAAAAAAATAATAATAATAATCGAACGGCTGAATGGATTTGCACGAAACTTGGCAAAATTGTAGGGACTGGTAGCCCGATGTGCCTTTGCTAGGTCTCAATATATGTGCTCCAGTGGATTTTGAGAAATTAACGTTCAAAAAAAGATATATATCTATAACAGCGCTCCGCTTCGCGTACTTTTCGCGTTACGGAGGTTTGCGAAGCTGATTGGTTTTTCGGCGTCTGTAAACATTCCAAACAGTCCGTAGCGGCCGCCATCTTGTCTCTCGGTAGGATCGAGAGACAAGAGGAGGCCAAAGCGAAGGGGCAAATGACCATAAGGGGGCATAGTAGATCGTCCCTGACCCCCTAGGTTTGATGTGGAGGCTTTGAAAGGTTCTCGCAGGGCAAAAAAATATATACCGTTTTTTTAGTTTTTTTGCGTGGAGTGCGCTCGGTTCGCGAACCGGGAAGCGTTCTGGGGAGCGTACTTTCTTGAAAATTAGTGAAAAAAGTTAGAGTACAATAATAATTGTGAGTGATCAGATGTAGGGTAGCTCTGAGAAGAGCTTTTGGGTTTATGGTACATTTAGGTACTTATAAGTAGGTACCAATGCACATTCTTAAATTCAGAGTGAAAACTCTGTTGCCCTCATCTGAGAAGTGAACTCCATCTCCTCTGTAGATATCTTGCATGTAGTAACGCAAGTTATTGTTGTACAGGGAGCCCATTCCATGGTCTCTCATGTAAGCTGAAACAGATTTGTTTACATGCTTCCTCGATTTCTCAATTTGTGGACAAAATTGGTTCGACCACCTCCATTTCTGTCTTTGGCATATATTTGAATATACCAAGGCAGTCTGAGGAAAAAGTGCCATCAATTGCTCAAAGGTGTCCTTTAAAAGCATTTCCAGACCTACCCCAGTCAAAGTGCCCAAATCATTACCTCCACAGTGCACAATTAACAGGTCAGGTTTTGGCAAATGCATAAAGGTTTTCACCAATGGTATCAATTGGTGACATTTTAATCCTCTGTGGCCAAACCACTTAATTTCCACATCTTGTAAATTGAGGTTAGGTAAATTCCTGTTTTCAGCGTACCTTTGAGCCCAATAGATGTAGCTATGTCCAACAATCCAGACAGAAAACATGGCGAGAGAAGGTTCTCCTGCAGTCAGATGAAGTGTGGCAATGAAATGGCAGTTGAAAAAATGAGAGTGTAAAATGAAAAAAACTGAGGAGTTTCTGTGTTAATGAAGCAGTAAGAGTGATTGGTGGATTTTGATTGCTGAAAACAGAAAGTTAGTGTGCATGGATGAGTTCGTTGAAAGATGTATTTTGAGTGGCGAAGAAAAAATCATTAAATGAAAGAATGCTTTGGATATGCAGGTGCACTGAGAGTTCAGAGTTCAATTGCAACATTGTTGTGTGAGAGGTCTTGCAAGAGGTGGTTGCTATGCAGAAAAAGCAGAGAGGGGGCAGAGGGGGGAAGGGTTTTGCTTTGAAAAAAAGTGAGGGAAGAGTTTTGATTGGGTGACATGAGAGATCTGTGTGAGGAATTACAGCATTTCTGTGCTTTTGATAGCTGCAGACTCTGGAGTGCATACCTTTTGCTCTGCTGAAGACAAATTGGTGTGTTTCTGAGACTGTTTTGAAACTCAAAGTACTTGCTAAGGTGAGAAAAAATTTCTTTAATTTAGATAGAAAATAGTGTGCTTTAAGGAGAAAATTATGAAGAAAGTTGTGTTTTTCAAATGTTGCTTTGTCTCAAGTGTTTCACAAATAGATTTTGTTTGTTTGAGAAATTGTAATTGGAGAAAATGTGAAGTATTAGTACTGACAGGGCTTTTATGTGCATAGGAGCTGTGGAGTGTTTTCAAATTATGACTTGTAAATCGTTTTTGAGAAAAAGCAATGGTTTTAATATTGATGAGAAGGACATAATGGTGTCTGCTTCTTTATAAGGTAATTGAGAGTCTTTCCCATTTCAATGTAAGAAGTTTGTCTGTGGAGCAAATTGCTTGTAAATATGCTCCCACCTGTGCATGGCAAATTTAGATTTTGAATGTTTCCGTTACATAGGCATGTTAAAGGTGACTGAAACATGCTGCAAAGGCAATCAAAAAATGCTTTTATGTGTCTTAAGGACATTTTAAGTCATTTCCCCATGTGCAGTGTTTTCAAATTATGAGTTGAAAATCGTTTTTGAGGTAAAGGAATGTTTTCAAAATTTATGTGCGCCATATGACCCCAAATTTTTTTTTCAGGGGTGCAGCAGGGTGTTCTTGAGATACCCCTGCACCGTCGGAAAAATTCGTAATTTGCGATGAGGTAATTGCTAATCGCAAATTGCACCTTCATTCCTATGGGCCTCCTGCTGCATGGAAATGAATGGGTAATCTTGCTGAAATGCAAAGTCGAATCTGTATTTAAAAGGGTCTGCACCTCTGTACGGGTGTTCGCTATGTGAAGCACGAAAGTTTCACGGGCCGAACTCAAGGCCACCTCTCTCTGAGACAAAAGAGCTCTTATTCTTGCCATGCTGTTGAAATGTGCTCCCAAGGTTGGTATTTGTGGCCAGATTGAAAACTCCCTATGTTCATGTGTGGGAGGAAATAGAACATTTCTGCAGCAAATAACCCGTTCATTTACTGTTACGATAAAATGAATACTTTTAATTAACCCAGAACAATCTTCATTATTGAGCATCAAATAACTACCATTTTCCAAGAACTTGAACGTGGGGATGATAGCAGGAACTGGCGTGCCTTGCAACACGCAAGCCATATTTGGTCGGTGTTTGTTGCATGAACCGTGTAACTGTCTGTGCCTACACATTAGTGAATGATCTGGCGTCTCAGTGCATTCCTCTCCATTCAGATAAAGTTCTTGATCATCTTTGAAAATCTGTATGTGTATGGAAGCGACCAGACTTGATGAAGAAAACCACTACCTAAAGGTTAATAACGACCTATTGGTATATATTTCATACAATTTGAAAACTTATATAAAGCAAAAGGCAGCGTTATTAAACCGTGGATAAGGCACGTTGCCAAAGCAGTCAACCTTTTGGATTTATACTGCAAATGTTAAAGGAAGAATTACGGAGTAGGGCCTGTAAATCTTTAATAGACAACGAGTAAAATTACTCCAACCATCGTATTCCTCTAACTCCGGGATAGTAGGGGTGTTTAATTTTTTAGAAGTAGCCAATCCAAAGCATTTGGTCTGGGAAATTGTTTCATTCACAAACAACATATGTTTTGGGATGAGACATGCACGGTGGAAAGCCTCAGTGCCTTGTACCTGCCAGGTTCGTGAACCCCAAACTGATGTAGATCCTGGATATTTTTACTCTGTATTACGTTAGCATGGTCTCATTACTGGTTTAAACGCCATTTTTCCTTTTTTGTAACTTCTGCACACGACACTTAGTTGTTGCTTTAGCTTTCAGCCTACCTGCGTCAAGATCTATGCCTGCTTCAAGCAGGCGCAGGGTTTTGATGTAGCTTTGTCCTATCTGATTGTAAATGCGGCACACCGTGGGTGGCAGAGCAGCGGTGCACGTTAACTGGTGCATCCCTGGGGATGTGCTAGTTAATATAAATCTGTCCCTTTACATTTAATTATGTGCAGGGGACACAGAGTAGGTGAGGTTTATCCAAGGTTAAGAAGAGATGAGTCCTGTTCAGTGAAAAATTGGAGATAGGCTTCAGTATATTATATACTTAAGTAGTGTGTTAAGTTTTTGATGACTGTTATTAATTTACTGTTGGGTAATAGTGGTTAATAACATTTTTTATTATATTTTACCACAGATTCAACTGCACATTATTTCAAGATTTTAGGATGCCTAGCAAAGAAAGAGTAAGAAAGGCTGGAAAACGTCAAAGACAGCAGGAGCATGGAATATTGCAGCAGTCCTCTAACAAAAAGATTTGTCAAGTCACCAAGAAAGCACCGGGTAAGAGTCGAAAAACAGTCATAAGAAATATGTGTACTAAAAAAAATATTACTACAGAAAATGTTTCACTCCAGAAAAGGAGACCGAATTCAAATGGTAAGGAAAGGCCAATGAGAAATGTTACTGCTAGAGTAAGAGATAACTCTATGCATGAAAGTAGAAGGAAACAACAGTTTAGGGATATTCGTAAACGAATGTTCCGCAACAGGATAATTGGGAATTTGTTAAAAAATATTAAGAAAGGTCAGCAGAAAGTGGTTTTTTATAAGAGAAAAAAAATAGTTGAGAAAGTTATTGATCAGGCATTTGAATTTAAACGTAAGTTATTTATTTTGACAATCAATAGAATTAGGAAGCTAAACAAGGTAATTTATGATTTCAAAAGAAATAGTAGATGGAAGAGAATAGTTAATCGTAGTAATTTTTGTGAAGTTTTTTCTGGAGAATGGATGCATAGTTCAAGCTCTGAGGCATTTTTTAATGAGGAGAGTTATTTCCAGGATAATGATTTGGTGCATGCAGTTGACACCAGTGGTCGAGCTTATGAAGTGAAAGATGGTTGTCCAGTTGAAAAAGAAAAACTTGTGAGAACAGAGATAGAAGAGGTGTTAGGTAATGAGGTTTTAGGGAGACGTCCTAAGGGTCCTGTGTACACCTGGAAGTGTAGTAGTATTTGCAGTGTACGACAGGATTCCATCAATTTGCTTTGTGATTTTATACGGTCATTTAGTAAGAAAAGTTTGAAGCAGAAAATGAAGTTGTTGCAAGAATTAGATCCTTGCAGAGTGAGAGAAGTGATAGGTTTGCATGGTCATTCACTGGCTTGTCTTTCCAGGAGAGTATGCCAGAGTGTTTTTCATCATTTCAGGATGCTAGCAGTGCATCATAATAAAGTGAGGAAATTAGTTAGAATGTTGTATTATGCTAAGAGTCCAGCAATTATGCTAAAACAATTATGCGCTGCTCTTTTGCATGGTTCTGAAATAGATGTGAAAAATATATGTGAAGAAATTGAGTTTTGTTACTTTGGAAGTAAAGAGGAGAATGTTGAAATTGACCAAGAAGAAGAGAGTAATGTGGAAGATAGTGTACAGGTTTCCAGTACAGATAATTTCCAGAGGGAAATTGCGACGTTTGAGGTGAAATCAAGTGAGAGGCCAAATTTCACTTGTGTGTGTTGTCGACGCACTTATTATAAGAATCAGACTAAGTTAGTGGATTTATATGGAAAAAGTGAAAGGGAAAATAATAGTGAATGGAAGGATTTTACAACATACTTGATGGTAGAAAATTGTTTTGATTTGGGATTGGATCAACGTGTGTGTACTTATTGTTGTAACAAATTAAATCAAAACCAGATGCCTGCTAGAGCAGTTCATAATAATCTGGAATTGGTTGAAATTCCTTCTGAATTGAAGGATTTAAATACTTATGAATCTATTTTGATTCAAAGTATCCATCCCTTTCAGGCTATTGTAAGAATGGAGCCAAAGACAGGGAAATTGCCTCCATCAGATTTACAGAGAGGATTAAAGGGAAGAGTTGTTTATTTGCCTCTAGATTTGAAGAAAAACATTAACACAATTGGAGTAGAAAAAGTGGAAGAGGAACCTCTGGTTATCTTAGTTAATGGGGTTCCGACAAAGAATAAGAAAATATGGCAAGATTTAGTAGATGTTAGGAAAGTCAAAAGGGCAACATTGTATTTGAAAAAATATAATAAATACTATAAAAATGTATATGTTGCAGAAGAGGAAGTAAGTGAGGAAGAGGATAGCGATTTGTGTGCTGGTCAAATTGAGAAAGTAGAACCCTGTACTAGTGAAGAAATATATGAACATTATAGTGTTCATCCTTTGCATTCCAAGGAAGTCATGGGGAATGCTATTGAGTTGTTTCAAATGAAACAAGCGAAAGGGAGTCCCATTAGTGTTTGGGAGGAAAGTTTGGAAGCTCGGTGTTTCCCACAGCTTTTTCCAACAGGTCAGGGAGGAAGATATGATGAGCGACCTCATCAAATTCCTGCTTCTGAATACCGGACTTTGCGATTGTATGCAGGAGATCCTAGGTTTCGACAATGCATTCCTTATTTGTTTCATCTCCTGTTTGAAAGCGATCTGTCTGGACTGTCATATGCAGTGAACCACATCTTGAAAAGTGGTATACACATGCAAAACATCTCGGCAAGTGACTTTATGGATAAAGTCAATGTCCAAGACAGCATTTTGGATTCTCACCTGATTAATCTCATGGCGTGTCAGCGTGGTACTAATGAGTACTGGTACCGTCGTCATGGTGATTTAAAATGTATGCTGAGGAACTTAGGAACTCCCACATGGTTCCTCACTTTGAGCTGTGCTGAGTATGGCTGGGAAGACTTACTTGAATTTCTACGAGAGGCAAATGCTAACGTAGAAAACATCGAATTCAAGACACCCGGAGAACTGTGCTCTTTGGATCCAGTCAATGTATGTAGGTACTTCAATCATAGATTTGAAGGTATGATGTCTTTCATCATGAATAAGAAGAATCCACCTCTTGGAGAGGTGTTGGATTTCTTCTGGAGGAAGGAGTACCAAGCAAGAGGTGCTCCTCATATACATATGTTGCTGTGGATCAAGGATGCACCTAAATTTGGAACGGATGCAGACGACTCAGTGATGAGTTTCATAGAACAGTATTCTACGTGTGCTGTTCCAAACGCAAAGGAGAAAAAAAGCCTAAGAGAAAAAGTTCTACGTTTCCAAAGCCATCGATGTGGAAAGTACTGTCGTCGTAAATTCCGGAACAAAGACAAGTTCTACACCAAATGTCGTTTCGGCTTTCCACGATCGGTGATTTCTAAAGGAAGAGTGAACAGTTTGATGTCTTCGCTGCGACATAATGTGATGAAGAAATCACCTAAAAACACATACAATTTGAAGAGGAACGAAGAGTCTAAGTACATCAACGACTACAACCCGGTGATTTTGTCCATGTGGAATGCTAACATGGATATACAGTTTGTGGCTGATAACTGTATGGCTGTGGCTAGGTATGTGACATCTTACATCACCAAAAAAGAGAAGACAGAATTGAAGGATATGTGGGAGGACATTTCCCATGAAAAGAGCCTCAGCAAGAAGTTGTACAGTTTCAGTCTGAAGATGTTGTCGCATCGAGAAATCGGAGCTTACGAATGTTCTGACCGGTTGTCTTCAGCAAGTCTCTATGCCAAGTCCAGGAGTATCGTTTGGGCGAGTGTTGGTCTTGCTGCAACGCGTAATCGAGTTCTGAAACCTGTGCGGGAAATTGAGTATTTGGCGGAAAAGGAGCCAAACAGTACCGACATTTTGAAGAGCAACATGTTGGATACATATTATCCAAATCGAAGCAGTCACCTCGAGAATGTTTGTCTGTATGAGGTTCTGCAAAATTACATATTCAAGAGGAACATCAAAGAAGATACTGAGAAAGGAGTGTATGCTGTAATAGGAAGTGAGGGATGTCTGGTCAAGCAAAGAAAATGCCACTTGATAAACCATCGAAAATTGAGTGGCGAATCTCCTGAAAAAAAGGAGTTTTTCTATTTAGCACTTTTGCAACTTTTTAAGCCTTGGCGTGCAGAAGAGGAACTGCTTGGAGATTTCCTCTGTTACGAAGACTCTTTCAATGCTGCCAAGGAGACCATAGAATGTCCTGCTTTTCCCAAATATGTAGAAATGTTGAATGTGGAAATTGAGCAGGAAGCAACGATTGCAGCCGAGATTGCCAGAGACAGTTCTCAGGACAGTCAGAGTTCTGCTTCATTGAGTCAGGATCCACTAGGAGGACCTCTTATCGAAAATGAAGCTGCCACTGCTATGAATGAAGTGGAAAGAGCCATGGCACATGCTCAGGAGGATGCGGTTAACTTAGAAGAGTTGGAAAGACAACTCAACGTTGAGCAGAGGAAAATATATGACGAACTTACCATGCAAATTGATCATGGATTAAGTCATGATAAGAAAGAGTGCTCATGTACGTCGTTGAAGCCTGTCCGACTGTACGTGAGTGGAGAAGCGGGAACTGGAAAAAGTTTCCTTATTAAAGCAATTTCATGTTATTTGCAGGAAAGGACAGAGTCATCGCTGTCTTGTGTTGTCACCGCTCCAACTGGACTGGCAGCACATAACATTAAAGGGATTACTTTACATCGTTTACTGATGCTGCCAGTGGAGCATGACAACAAATTAGAATATCACAAGCTATCTGGAGATGCTTGTTTTGAAGTTTCAAGAGTCTTGAGGAAAATGAAACTTCTTATCATTGACGAAGTAAGCATGGTTTCCAATGTTATGCTTGCCTTTGTGCATTTGAGAATGCAAGAAGTTCTCAAAACAGAGTATGATGTGTTATTTGGTGGCAAACACATCATTGTTTTTGGAGATCTTCTGCAGCTGACACCAGTGAAAGGGCAACCTGTGTTCAAAATGCTCACGCATGAAGATACCAGGAAGTGCTTAGGGAGTATTGGCAACGTCAATATATGGTTAAACTTCAATTATGCTGAACTGCATGAAAATATGCGTCAGGCAAAGGATGAAGTTTACAAGACTATTCTACAAGATGTTAGAATTGGAAAAGTGACCGAGCATGGGAAAGAAGCTTTACATGCACGATTACTGACAAATTTATATCCAGACGAAGATGTTGTGCCTGAGAATATTTTTCAGAAAGTTACTGAGAAAAAATCTGGAATATGTTTGATGCCAACTCTTGCAGAATGTGCCAAATTCAACAACAAAATGTTGCATTTAGAAAAGCAAGAGATTGTGAAATTGGAAGCTATTGACAGAGTAGAGCATATGGGATCAACAATTATTTTGTCTGAGAATCTGAAAACAAAATTGGATTCATTAGAGAAGAGTATATCTAAAACTGCGGGTTTTGAAAAGACTCTGAATGTGTGCTTGAACTGCCGTATAATTTTAAGAAGGAATTTACATGTTGAAAGAGGTCTGGTAAATGGATCAATGGGTAATGTTGTTGATTTTGTGAAATACAGAAATAGAGATGGAATTGAATTTTTAAAAATTAAATTTGATGGCATTGAGGAAGTACAGCTAATTGCTCGTTGTTCTGCTAGATTTTTGCTTGTAAAAGACTTATATGTTCGTCGTAAGCAGTTTCCTGTTTGCTTGGCATATGCGGTGACAATCCATAAATCGCAAGGTTTAAGTGTAGACTGTGCATTGGTGAATATTGGCAGTTCTGTGTTCAAGGAGGGTATGGCATATGTGGCATTGTCACGAGTTAGGACTTTATCGGGATTGTACTTGATTGAGTGTGATGTCACAAACATTTGTGCGGATCTAGATTGTGTTAAGGAATACAATAGGTTGAGAAGAGAGTATGCGCCACATTTGCCTCAGTATCCTTTGTTTGAGAAACGTGTGGTAGGCCGGAAACGAAGAAATGTGACCAATACTGGGGAGGTTGTAGCAAAAAGACGAAAAGTTGATGAACCTGAAATTATAAGCAGAAACAAAAAGGATTCTGTTGAAGATGTTGTTGGTTTTCAATTTGAAAACAGTTCTGGTGTCAACTGCTATGCTAATGTAGTGGTTAATGTTGTCTTTTCTCTAGAAACTTTAAAAGAACAGATTGTGGTCAATTCGGATCAAAGATTTTGCAGTTTGTTAAATTCTGTGTTAGAGAAATGTAGCACTGATAGAACAAACATAGAAAGTGTGTCTGAAATTCGAAATCTGTTAGACAGATGTTCAGGCCAAACACAATTCTCTCAAAATAGTCAGCAAGATTGTCAGGAGTTTTTAATGTATATGCTTGATGTATTGCATGATGAAGGTGTAGATGTAGATCACCTGTTTGGGCTTTCTTATCAATGGCAGCATGACTGCGAGAACTGTAGGGTATCAGCTACTACTAGTGTAGACTCAGAAAGATTTATATATTTAACTTTGCCAGACAGTAAATCAGTCTCTTTTAATAAGCTAGTAAAAGCAGCTGATCACAACATGGAGTGTAGCCAATGTAAATCTGAAATGATGTCCACTTTATTTATACGAACATATGGCCAGTATGTCATTTTAATGTTCCAACGATGTAGGCCTGATGGAACAAAATTGACAACTTTAATTAAAAATTTTGTGGCTTCACAGTTGTCAATATCAGGAAGGACTTTTGTAACTGTAGCAATTATATATCATGATGGTCCTTCAATAACATCAGGACATTATACAGCTTATTTAAAGTGTAGAAATGGCTGGTCATTCTGCAATGATTCTGTTTTAATTTTCAAAAAAAAATTGCCTTTTGACCTTAAAAACTCTTACCTGGTGTTTTTAAAACCAAAATTTTAGGGAAAGAATCTCGGGATGTGCTCTGAGGAATTTCAAGAAGTTCTTATGGCTCCTACACTATTTGGCCTTGAGGATAAGTGTAGTACAGAGACATAACTTCTAACCATAAGACTGGACGTCATGGAAAAATAACTGCAATTTGAATGAGTTCAGAAAAACTATTTCTTTTTATAAGCTAATTGAAGCAGCGAATCAAAACATGGAGTAGAGGGAATGTAAGTCTGCAATGCTGTCTACTGTTTTACATTGCTTTGTGATTAAAAGTGATGTAGAGAATTAAATAATTGTACTAGTCATAAAGGTAGTGTAAGTCTGCTTCATAGTAAGCAGTATCAGTGTGATAGGAAATGTAGAACATGATTGAGCAAGAAGGGGAAGATATTACTAGTCCAGGATTGTGTAAATGATCTTCAACATTTCAATTCTGAAAGTTGCGGAAATGCGAAAAGACGGGATTGGCTTACAAGAAATCCAAGAGTTATACATGGCTCTGACACGATTTGGCCTTGTGGAATCGTGTGGTAGAGAGCGAGAAGTCATTTATTGTATGTAACATGTTTTTGAAAACGATGGAGGTTTTCTTTCAGAAAGTGGCGGGTTGAAAGTAATAACAGCACAACAGAGTGTAAGCTGTTCATAGGACATCCTTGGCCGTCATGGAAAGTAAGTTAACTTTAAGGAGTTCTGAATTCTGATTTGTAATGTATGGGTTTTTTAAACACAATCATTTTGATTGTGTTTTTTTTTCCCCGCTGTTATATGATGAATACCTTCAAGTCACTGTTTTAGTGAAATTTGATACATTCTGAGAACAGCAAAAATAAACCATTTAACATGTATAATTAATTCTGTTCTGTTTGCATTTATGATGTACATGTAGAACTGTGTAGGAGGCATGGAGAAGGTGAGGCTTCTGTCAGTGTCAAAGTTGTTGCATACAGTGCTCATATTCTACGTAGTCTTTTATATTTCATTACTTTCACTGTTTCTGACAGATCTAAAAAATTTTTTTTTAAAAGAACAGTAAGTATAAGGGAAGGAAACAGACAGTTATGTTAAAAGAAACACAGCTATAGGGAATAAACTAGGGATACTGTTACCCGCAATCCTCTGCTGATGATGTCACTGAGCATGTCATGAATGATGTAATATGTGACATCATCAGCAGTGGATTACGGGTAATAGTATCTCTAGTTTACTCCCCTATAGCTGTCTTTCTTTTAACATAACTGTCTGTTTCCTTCCCTTATACTTACTGTTCTTTTTTATAAAAAAATTTTTTGGGTTCGCTTCCGGTTCGCGTACCGGGGAGCGAACTGGGAAGCGAACTAAGAGAAATAGAGGTTGGCACAGTTGCAAATATTGTACCAATTTTTTTATAACGGGGAGGTAGTTCTGAAAAGAACTTTTTTTTAAATTGTTTTTGTTGTTTTATATTTTTTTTATTATTTTTCTGAACATTTTTTTTACTTTTTTTGAATTTTTCTGAACAGTTTTATATTTTTTTTGGTTTTTTTTCGGAGGGGGCAACGAAAACGATTCATTGTAAAGGGCTCAACAGGAGGAAGAAAACAAAAAAAAGAATTTATTGTTTGGTGAGTTTCGGACAAACATGAGCATGATTGTTAATAGCTCTGTTGATCAGAGTGATGCTACTTTCTGCGTAGCAAATGATTCCACTGCAATGTACGCAGACTTGTTTTACTTCACGAGATCTCGTTTGTATATTTGGCACCATCTCCCTGCCCTCTGGTCCCGTTACTTCCGGTACAACAGATCTTCTGGCCATAATAGGGAGATTATCTAGGTCGTCCTGTTCCTCTTCTTCCTCTTCTTGCTGAATTATAACTTTAGCAGGTGGTCCACTCTTCCTTGGATGTGGTGGAGGTGGTGGGGAAGCACCAGCTGAAGCTAGTAAAGAAGCCATTGCTCACTGGTAACAAAGGGTCTTTCTCTCACAATGATGAAAGTCAGAGTGAGGAAAGAAGGAGGGATTTTCACCATTTGGGAAAAAAAATAGTTCTCAACCAATGAAAAGTGTTCATTTTAGATCATATGACCTAGTCTTACATCATTAGGAAACCGAAAGTGAAATGAACCAATGAAAAGTGTTATTACCAAGTCACATGACCTGCTGTGTTTACGTTACGCGCTTTGCAGGGCCTCCCGGTTTGCTTCCAGAAACCTGTGCTTTGCGACTCGGTAAGCGTACGAGTTCGCTAACGTAGCACGTCATATGACGTATCACGCGACAACGCGAAACGTCATGCGGACGGGAGGCGTCACGATGTTGTTTTCTAACGCGGCAGTTGCGGTAAAGAAACGTTTACCGGCTCGCGGTCTATTTCGCGGCATCAAGGTCAGCTAACGGGAAGCTTCCCGATTCGCGAAGCGGGAACGAAGAAAAAAAAATATTTAAAAAAAAAAATTATTCATAAACATATAAAATATATTTTTGGATTTAAAGAAGAATACATTTTACAGCTACAGATATTAGCTGTTAAAAAACCAATGAAATTCACTGAAAAAACCATAGGTTATAGACCATATATAGTTAGGAATTAGCATTTACAAAACCTTGAAAATTCACTGAAAAAACCATAGGTTATAGACCATATATAGTTAGGAATTAGCATTTAAAAAACCTTATTTTACTCACACAAAACCATTGAAATTCCATATATAGTTAGTTGCACTAACTATATATCGCGCACCCGTAATCCACTGCTGATGATGTCACATATTACATCATTCATCACATGGTCAGTGACATCACTGATGACATCACTGATGACATCTCAAATGACATCACTGATGATATCTCATTTGACATCAATGGTCACATCAATGATGATATCATTAATGTGACAATACAATGCATCTCCTCACACTTTAATATAACCTCTGTTACACCCAGTGTTAAATACAGAGTATAATTTTTGAAACCATTGACACACCAATACTAGTTACTACATACCCACTCACTGATTCCTACGTCTACACACACATTCACTCATTCACCCATACAATCATTCATACATACAATCACTCATCTTTACAACACTATCATATGCACTCATACACCTATACAGACACTCACACTCTGTCACTCATCCATGGAGTTACTCACACACCTAGTCAGTCCTGTAAAGAATCAATCACAGTTCCATTTTCTAATCTACACAGTTAAACATAGAGTACCTTACATTTTAAAACATATACTAACACATACTTACTCTCTTATAGAATCACTGATACAAGTACACATTGATCTGCACAGAGTCACACACCTCCCAGCCAGTCATACACACACTCAGTCTCCCATACAAATACTTGTGCAACCAATCAATAACCCATATAGCTACTTATATAGCTACTGATCAACACATGCAGCAGCTTGCACAACAACAGACATGCTGATGCACACTTTCAGACAGTTTAGTCACTAACCCGTGCATTTAGTAAGACGCATTTAATCACTCACTCATACAGTCAATCACGCACCTACTAAAACCTTCATTGAGACACTTATACATCCACTCATTCTTCAATATGTAAAACATATTTAAACTTTACAGAAACACATAATCACTGGATGTTGTCATCAGTGATGTCATCAGTGATGTCACTGACCATGTCATGAATGATGTAATATGTGACATCATCAGCAGTGGATTACGGGTAATAGTATCTCTAGTTTACTCCCCTATAGCTGTCTTTCTTTTAACATAAGTGTCTGTTTCCTTCCCTTATACTTACTGTTTTTGGTTCGCTTCCGGTTCGCGTACCGGCGAGCGAACTGGGAAGCGAACTAAGAGAAATAGAGGTTGGCACAGTTCCAAATATTGTACCAATTTTTTAATAACGGGGAGGTAGTTCTGAAAAGAACTTTTTTTTTATTGTTTTTGTTATTTTATATTTTTTTTATTATTTTTCGGAACATTTTTTTACTTTTTTTGAATTTTTCTGAACAGTTTTAGATTTTTTTGGGTTTTTCTTGGAGGGGGCAATGAAAACGATTCATTGTAAAGGGCTCAACAGGAGCAACAAAACAAAAAAAGAAGTATTTATTATTTTGGGCGTTTCGTACAAACTTGCATATGATAGTCAATAGCTCTGTTGATCAGAGTGATGCTTTTTTCTCCGTAGGAAATGAATCCATCGCAAAATACGCAGATGTGTTTTACATCACCAAATCTCATTTGTATATTTGGCACCATCTCCCTGCCCTCTGGTCCCGTTACTTCCGGTACAACAGATCTTCTGGCCATAATAGGGAGATTATCTAGGTCGTTCCGAAACTGTGCAGCACTGTAGTTGTTAGGATGCCACCTAGTCATATGGCGATGCATTGTGTAGTTTCCGAAACTGTATTTTTTGTCGGTCCCTCTGGACAGTCTATCTTGACATATAAGGCAAGTTACGTATCTTGCATTTACTTTTTTCTGACCTTTGGGAATTTTAAAAAATTGCCAAATGAAGTTTTCTTTCCGGTGAGACGTCCTGGGCTGCTCAGGCAAAAACTGCCTCTCTTCGTGCTCGTCGTCCTGTTCCTCTTCTTCATCTTCTTGTTGAATTATAACTTGAGCAGGTGGTCCACTCTTCCTTGGATGTGGTGGAGGTGGTGGGGAAGCACCAGCTGAAGCTACTAAAGAAGCCATTGCTCAGTGATCACAAAGGGTCTTTCTCTCACAATGATGAAAGTCAGAGTGAGGAAAGAAGGAGGGATTTTCATCATTTGGGAAAAACAAGAGTTCTCAACCAATCAAAAGTGTTCATTTTAGATTATATGACCTAGTCTTACATCATTAGGAAACCAAAAGTGAAATGAACCAATGAAAAGTGTTATTACCAAGTCACATGACTTGCTGTGTTTACGTTAAGCGCTTTGCAGGGCCTCTCGGTTTGCTTCCAGAAACCTGCGCTTTGCGACTCGCTTCGCGTACCAGTTCGCTAACGTAGCACTTCATATGACGTATCACGCGACAACGTGAAACGTCATGCGGACGGGAGGCGTCACGATGTTGTTTTCTAACGCGGCACTTGCGGTAAAGAAACGTTTACCGGCTCGCGGTCTATTTCGCGGCATCAAGGTCAGCTAACGGGAAGCTTCCCGATTCGCGAAGCGGGAACGAAGAAAAAAAAATATTTAAAAAAAAAAGTATTCATAAACATATAAAATATATTTTTGGATTTAAAGAAGAATACATTTTACAGCTACAGATATTAGCTGTTAAAAAACCAATGAAATTCACTGAAAAAACCATAGGTTATAGACCATATATAGTTAGGAATTAGCATTTACAAAACCTTGAAAATTCACTGAAAAAACCATAGGTTATAGACCATATATAGTTAGGAATTAGCATTTAGAAAACCTTATTTTACTCACACAAAACCATTGAAATTCCATATATAGTTAGTTGCACTAACTATATATCGCGCACCCGCAATCCACTGCTGATGATGTCACATATTACATCATTCATGACATGGTCAGTGACATCACTGATGACATCACTGATGACATCTCAAATGACATCACTGATGACATCACTGATGACATCTCAAATGACATCACTGATGACATCATGACACACCAATACCAGTTACTACATACGCACTCACTGATTCCTACGTCTACACACACATTCACTCATTCACCCATACAATCACTCATACATACAGTCACTCATTATTACAACACTATCATATGCACTCATACACCTATGCAGACAGTCACACACTGCCACTCATCCATGGAGTTACTCACACACCAAGTCAGTCCTGTAAAGAATCAATCACACTTCCATTTCTTCATCTATACAGTTAAACACAGAACACTATACTTCAGTGACATCACTGATGACATCACTAATGACATCTGAAATGACATCACTGATGACATCTCAAATGACATCACTGATGACATCATGACACACCAATACCAGTTACTACATACGCACTCACTGATTCCTACGTCTACACACACATTCACTCATTCACCCATACAATTACTCATACATACAGTCAGTTATTATTAGAACACTATCATATGCACTCATACACCTAGTCAGTCCTGTGAAGAATCAATCACACTTCGATTTCCTCATCTATAGTTAAACACAGAACACCATACTTTTCACACATATACTAACACATACTTACTCTCTTATACAATCACTGATACAAGTACACATTGATATGCACAGAGTCACACACCTCCCAGCCAGCCACACACACACTCAGTCTTCCATACATCCACTCATTCTTCAATATGTAAAACGTATTTAAACTTTACAAAAACACACAGACACTAGATGATGTCATCAGTGATGTCATTTGAGATGTCATCAGTGATGTCATCAGTGATGTCACTGACCATGTCATGAATGATGTAATATGTGACATCATCAGCAGTGGATTGCGGGTGCGCGATATATAGTTAGTGCAACTAACTATATATGGAATTTCAATGGTTTTGTGTGAGTAAAATAAGGTTTTCTAAATGCTAATTCCTAACTATATATGGTCTATAACCTATGGTTTTTTCAGTGAATTTTCAAGGTTTTGTAAATGCTAATTCCTAACTATATATGGTCTATAACCTATGGTTTTTTCAGTGAATATATATATGTATATAAACTGAAAATACCATAGGTTTCCAAGATGTTATATTTAGAAATTAGCATTTAAAAAACCTTACAAATTCACTGAAAAACCACAGATTTCTTGGACGTTATAATTAGTTGGATTTTCACTCGTACTAAACCAGAGAAATTCAGCTGTTATAGTTACTTCAGCTAACTATAACTTGCGCCCCCGCAATGCACTGCTGATGATGTCAAATATTACATCATTCATGACATGGTGAGTGACATCACTGATGACATCATCCAGTGAATGTGTGTTTCTGTAAAGTTTAAATATGTTTTATATATATACAGGCCAAGGTGTATTGAAGAATGAATGGGTGTATAAATGTCTGAATGGATGATTTAGTAGGTGCATGACTGACTGTATAAGTGAGTGATTAAATGTGTCTTACTGAATGCATGGGTTAGTGACTGATATAGACATTCACACAGTTTAGTTTTTTCAGTTGGTGCATAATGGGTTGCATGGGATGGTGAGCAGCTAGATGAGGGTCTATATGGGTTATTGATTGGTTGTATGAGTATCTGTATGGGTGCCTAAGTGTCTGTGTGGGTGTGTGGGGGGTCTGACTCTGTGCATAGATGTGTGAGTGGGTGATTCCCTGGGTATATGGGTTCAAGAGTGTATCTGTGATTGGCTGAATGGGTGGGTGAGTGTGTATGGGTGTGTTGGTGAGTGAATGGATGCCTCAGTGGTACATGAGTAACTGCATATGTGAAAGGCAGTATATGTGAGTGTTGGAGTATATAAATGACTATATGTGAGAGTGAGTGATTGTGAGACTGGCTGTATGGATGAGTGTGTGCTTGTATTAGTTATTGTATAATAGTGTACGTATGTGTTAGTATATGTTTGAATAAGTGAGGTGGAGTATGTATATCTGTATAGGTGAGTAAAGGGGAGTGTGATTGATTGATTGATAGTTAGCCCTACTCCTTATTATTTTGAAGGTTTTGAATGCTTCCCTTACTGAAGCTATTGTTCCCAACAAATGGAAGCACGCTATGGTGGTCCCATTATTAAAAAAGGCCAACACAGATCCTAATAACCCGTCTAACTTTCGCCCTATTTCTTTACTTTCATGTTTCTCTAAAATTTTAGAGAAACACGTTAACTCTTTGCTTAATTCTTACGTGGAAACCTCTAATCTTCTTCATGGTTCTCAATCCGGGTTCAGGGCCGGTTTCTCGACTGAAACCACTCTCCTTGGTGTGTCAGAATCCATCAGGCAAAAGGTGGACAATGGGGAGACTGTGGCACTCATTTTGCTTGATCTGAGTGCCGCATTTGACACCGTCTCCCATCCCATCTTGTTGTCCACCCTGAGAGAGGCGGGTGTCGATGGTTCCGCCCTGGCCTGGATCTCTAACTTTCTTTCTAATCGCACGTTTCAAGTTTTTTCTTCTACTTCTGTCTCATCAACATTTCCCTCTAATCACGGTGTCCCACAAGGTTCTATCCTCAGTCCTCTTTTTTTTTAATTTATATGTTAGACCTCTTGCTTTTTTGGCGGAACAGGCAGGTCTCACTATTTATTCCTATGCTGATGACACACAAGTCATCTATTCACTCTCCACCAACAAACACCTTCCCTTCTCCTCTCTTCAAGCTGGACTAAAACAGATTTCGGCATGGATGTTTGAGCACAAATTAAAACTGAACGGGGAGAAAACTGAATTGCTCCTGTTTGGCTCTGACACCCCGCTCTGGGGCCCACAACATTGGCCGCCGGAGATGGGCCCTCTTCCTACTCCAACTACTACTGCTCGTAATCTTGGGATCCTTCTAGACAATCAATTGTCCTTCAGGCAACACGTCGTGAAAGTCTCCGCCACCTGTACCACCATCATCAGGTGGCTGAGGAAAATCGCGTGGATGCTGCCTGCTGACACCCTGAGAACTGTAGTCCAGGCTCTTGTCATCTCACGCCTGGACTATGGTAACATCTTACTCCTGGGTGCCTGCAAGGAGGTAACCAAGAAGTACCAGGTGGTACAAAATATGGCTGTTCGCCTTATTTGTAACCTACCCGCCAGAACCTCAGCCACGTCTTACATGCGTAAACTACACTGGCTGCGGATCGAGAGCAGAGTCAAATTTAAGGCACTATGTTTTATGCACAAAATCATGACTGGAAAAGCTCCACATTACCTATCTGTTCTGGTGCAGCAATATCTTCCACCTCGCACACTTAGGTCTTCCACCCAGAATAAGTTCAGGATACCGCGTGTCAAGAGGGCAAAAATGGGAGGTCGCTCATTTTCTCTGCTGGCACCCTCTCTTTGGAACTCTTTACCCCTCCCTCTGCGTTCTGAAATGTGCTTCTTGACTTTCCGTAAAGGAATTAAGACCTGGCTTTTCAATATGTAAGATTGCTGACTAGACGCCCCCCCCATTCTGTATACTGTTTTATATGCCTAGCGCCGGGAAACCTTCGGGTAGCTGTGCGGTTAAGAAATGTAATAATAATAATAATAATAATTCTTTGCATGACTGACTAGGTGTGTGAGTAACTCTATAGATGCATGGCAGTGTGTGAGTGTCTGTACAGATATGTGAGTGCATATGATAGTGCTGTATTGATAGTTGCCTGCATGTATGAGTGACTGTATGGGTGAATGAGTAGATGTGTGCGTAGACCTAGGAATTAATGAGTGGGTATGTACTAACTGGTATTGGTGTGTCTATGGTTTCAAAAATGGTACTCTGTATTTTAGAGTGGGTGTATGAAAGGTTATATTAGGGTATGAGGAGGTGCATCAGATTATCACATGGATGATGTCATCAGTGATATCATTTGAGATGTTATCAGTGATGTCATCAATGATGTCACTGACCATGTCATGAATGATGTAATATGTGACATCATAAGCAGTGCATTGCGGGGGCGCGAGTTATAGTTAGCTGAACTAACTATAACGGACGATTTTCTCTGGTTTTGTATGAGTAAAATGTCCAACCAACTATAACGTCCAAAAAAACTGTTTTTTTTTCAGTGAATATCAAAAGTTTTTTAAATGGTAATTTACAACTGTAACCTTCCTGAAACCTGTGGTTTTTCCAGTGAATATCAAAGGTTTTTTAAATGGTAATTTCTAACTATAATGTCCCTGAAACCTGTGTTTTTTTCAGTGAATATGAAAGGTTTTTGAAATGTTAATTTCTAACTATACCGCCCCTGAAACCTGTGGTTTTTTCAGTGAATTTCAAAGGTTTTTTAAATGCTAATTTCTAACTGTGCCTTCAAAGGTAGGACATGTGCAGAAAGAGGAAGAAAGGCGCAGAAAGAAGCAAGAGAAATGCACAAAGAGGCAGCAGAAGTCCAGAAAGACGAAGAAAGGTGCAGAAAGAAGCAAGAGATGTGCACAAAGAACCAACAGAGGAGCAGAAAGAGGCCTTGTTGCAAAGTCATCCTGTGCCCCCAACTTTTTGCTGATGGGTACTGGCGGTAACTGACTCTGACTAACCTATGGGTTGGGGTACCCCTGTGATTGGCATGACCTCCCCTGTATGGCCCTAGTACATAATAAGGCAGGGAGATTGAAACTACCTTTAACTAAGAGGTGCAGAAAGAGGCAAGAGAAGTGCAGAAAGAAGCAACACAGGTGTAAAAAGAGGCAAAAGGGGTGCAGAAAGAAGTAGGAGTGGTGCACACAGAGGCAAGAGAGCTAAAGAAAAAGGCAGGAGGGGGCAGAAAGAAGAAAGAGAAGTGCAGAAAGAGGCAAGAGATTTGCTGAAAGAAGCAACAGAGGTGTAGAAAGAAGCAAGAGAAGTGTAGAAAGAGGCAAGTAAAGTGCAGATAGAAGCAAGAGCAGTGCAGAAAGAACCCACAGAGGTGCAGAAAGAGGGAAGAGGCATGGAGAAAGAGGCAAGAGGGGTGCAGAAAAAGGTAGGATGGGTACACAAAGAGGTACGAGAGGTACAAAAACCGACAGCAGGGGTGCAGAAAGAAGCAAGACAGGTGCAGAATGAAGCAACAGGGATACAGAAAGAGGCAAGAGAAGTGCAGAAACAGACAAGAGAAGTGCAGTAAAAGGCAACAAAAGTGTGAAAAGAGGCAAAAGAGGTACAAAAAGGGACAACAGGGGTGCAGAAAGAAGCAAGACAGGTGCAGAAAGAAGCATGGAAAGTGCAGAATGAAGCAACAGGGGTGCAGAAAGAGGCAAGAAAAGTGTAGAAAGGAGCAAGTGAGGTGCAAAAAGAGGCAAGAGACGTGCTGAAACAGGCAAGCGAAGTGCACAAAGAGGCAAGAGAATTGTTGAGAGAGGCAACAGATGTGTAGAAAGAAGCAAGAAAAGTACAGAACGAGGCAAGTGAGATGCAAAAACAGGCAGGAAAGGTACAGAAATAGGGAAGATGAGTACAGAAAGAGACAACAGGGGTGCAGAAAGAAGCAAATTAGGTGCAGAAAGAGGTAACAGACATGCAGAAAGGTGGAAGAGAGGTGCAGAAATAGGCAAGAAAAGTGCAGAAAGAGGTGAAAAGAGGTACATAAAGAGACAACAGGGGTGCAGAAAGAACCAAGACAGGTGCAGAAAGAAGCAAGACAGGTGCAGAAAGAGGCAAGAGAAGTGTAGAAAGGAGCACGTGAGGTGCAGAAAGGTGGGTGTAGCTCCCCTATACCTTGAGTCTCATTTTAAGCCCTATATTCCTTCTCGTTCTCTCCGCTCCTCTTCTCAACACCTATTTTGTGTACCTAAGTTTAGGCTGTCCAGAATAGGTGGTAGTGCCTTTTTTACTCTAGGACCCAAACTTTGGAACTCCCTCCCTCTAGCTATTCATATGGAGGACAGCCATGCTTGCTTTCGAAGGGCAGTGAAGACCTGGCTTTTTAATCAGTAGTTTCCTTGTTTGGTTTCAGGTTGCTTTCGGTCAATTAGCGCCGGGAAACCCTTACGGGTAGCTGTCGCGCTCTATAAACTTAATAAATAAATACATAAATAAAAAGAGCCAATAGAGGTGCAAAAAGAGGCAAGAGTGGTGCAGAAACAGGCAAGAGAGGTGCACAAAGAGGCAAGTGAATTGCTGAAGGAAGCAACAGAGGTGTGGAAAGAAGCAAAAAAAGTGCAGAAAGAGGCAAGTGAGATGCAAAAACAGGCAGAAAATGTACAGAAATAGGGAAAGACGAGTGCAGAAAGAGACAACAGAGGTGCAGAAAGAAGCAAATGAGGTGCAGAAAGATGCAACAAACGTGCAGAAAGAGGGAAGAGAGGTACAGAAAAAGGCAAGAAAAGTACAGAAAGAGACAAAAGAGGTTTATAAAGAGGCAACAGGAGTCCAGAAAGACCCTAGACAGGTGCAGAAAGAAGCATGGAAAGTGCAGAATGAAGCAACGGGGGTGCAGAAAGAAGCAAGAGAAGTGTAGAAAGGAGCATGTGAGGTGCAGAAAAGCCAAAAGAGGTGCAAGATTAGGCAAGAGAGGTACAGAAACAGGCAAGAGAAGTGCACAAAGAGGCATGAAAATTGCTGAAAGAAGCAACAGAGGTGTAGAAAGAAGCAGGAAAAGTGCAGAAAGAGGCAAGTGAGATGCAAAAACAGGCAGGAAAGGTACAGAAAGACGGAAGATGAGTGCAGAAAGAGACAACAGAGGTGCAGAAAGAAGCAAATGAGGTGCAGAAAGAGGCAACATACGTGCAGAAAGGGCAAAGAGATGTGCAGAAAAAGGCAAGAAAAGTGCATAAAAAGGCAAAAGAGGTACATAAAGAGACAAAAGGGGTACAGTAAGAAGCAAGACAGGTGCAGAAAGAAGCATGGGGAGTGTAGAATGAAGCAACAGGGGTGCAGAAAGAGGCAGGAGAAGTGCAGAAACAGGCAAGTGAGGTGTAAAAAGAGCCAATAGAGGTGCAAAAAGAGGCTAGAGAGGTGCAGAAACAGGCAAGAGACGTGCACAAAGAGGCAAGAGAATTGCTGAAAGAAGCAACAGAGGTGTAGAAAGAAGCAAGAAAAGTGCAGAAAGAACCATCAGAGATAATGTCACACCAAACTTTTTTTTGAAAAAAAACCAAGATAATGAAGCATACATGGTTCGGCTGGCAAAACTTAGAAAATCTTGCATTCCCTCCACTGGTCAGTATAGGAAAAACAAGTTTTCAATTATTTGGCCATTCCCCATGAAGTGTTCCAGCTCATTATTTGAAAAGATTTGTTTGAGGAGCTAATTTCCTCAAATGTATGATTTAATGTTGAGTTTATTTGAATTTGAATCAAAATGCCACTAAAATATTGTAAATCGGTTGTTTTAACAACACTAGGGCCCCAGATGGAAATACCAAAATGAATTAATCTAGTGAGGAGTATTTGAATACTGCCAAAAGGAGGCAGCTGCAAGGAAAAGTAAAATTGAGCATAGAACAATATTAGCAATCCAGTATAGGTGGTACCAAGAAAGCCTTTGCTACCAAATTACAGACAATAAAAAGTTGGATCCTCCAGTTTACACTGTGCTGCAACCACACCCTCTAAAGCAATGTTAAGATGTTGGGCTAACAACATACAAAGTTAAATGTCCACCTCTGCTTTTAGGAACACTCCGCTCCATTTGTCAGATCTCACCTTACATCGATCCATCGTCCCAAAGACAAATCCTTTCTATGGACATTTCAGTCTATTGATTCATCAATTTACAGTTCTTTCAAGTGACTGACTCATTAATCTAGAGAGCTCTGTTCCATTTACAGATTCTATGCTTCTATGGATTTATCACTTTTACACATCTATCAGCCTAGGGAACCCTTTCACCTCCTGAGGCAAAATAGCCGGGAGATCGCTGCCACTCTGTTTTTAAAAATTGTATTTCTCACCTGTGTTTCCTGCTGATTTTAAAGCACTTTGCACTCAGGCCTCACTGGACCCTGTCCAAAACATACCGCTCAGCTTACAAAAACGAGCACGGCGCCATTACCGGCGTGCTGATAGGCCACGCCCCCTTGGAGGCCACGCCCCCTCCCGAAAAGGTATTTATATGCTGACTGAGAGCGTCGCTTGCCAGAACCCTTTCACCTCCTGAGGCAAAATAGCCGGGAGATCGCTGCCACTCTGTTTTTAAAAATTGTATTTCTCACCTGTGTTTCCTGCTGATTTTAAAGCACTTTGCACTCAGGCCTCACTGGACCCTGTCCAAAACATACCGCTCAGCTTACAAAAACGAGCAGGGCGCCATTACCGGCGTGCTGATAGGCCACGCCCCCTTGGAGGCCACGCCCCCTCCCAAAAAGGTATTTATACGCTGACTGAGAGCGTCGCTTGCCAGAACCCTTTCACCTCCTGAGGCAAAATAGCCGGGAGATCGCTGCCACTCTGTTTTTAAAAATTGTATTTCTCACCTGTGTTTCCTGCTGATTTTAAAGCACTTTGCACTCAGGCCTCACTGGACCCTGTCCAAAACATACCGCTCAGCTTACAAAAACGAGCAGGGCGCCATTACCGGCGTGCTGATAGGCCACGCCCCCCTGGAGGCCACGCCCCCTCCCGAAAAGGTATTTATACGCTGACTGAGAGCGTCGCTTGCCAGAACCCTTTCACCTCCTGAGGCAAAATAGCCGGGAGATCGCTGCCACTCTGTTTTTAAAAATTGTATTTCTCACCTGTGTTTCCTGCTGATTTTAAAGCACTTTGCACTCAGGCCTCACTGGACCCTGTCCAAAACATACCGCTCAGCTTACAAAAACGAGCACGGCGCCATTACCGGCGTGCTGATAGGCCACGCCCCCTTGGAGGCCACGCCCCCTCCCGAAAAGGTATTTATATGCTGACTGAGAGCGTCGCTTGCCAGAACCCTTTCACCTCCTGAGGCAAAATAGCCGGGAGATCGCTGCCACTCTGTTTTTAAAAATTGTATTTCTCACCTGTGTTTCCTGCTGATTTTAAAGCACTTTGCACTCAGGCCTCACTGGACCCTGTCCAAAACATACCGCTCAGCTTACAAAAACGAGCAGGGCGCCATTACCGGCGTGCTGATAGGCCACGCCCCCTTGGAGGCCACGCCCCCTCCCAAAAAGGTATTTATACGCTGACTGAGAGCGTCGCTTGCCAGAACCCTTTCACCTCCTGAGGCAAAATAGCCGGGAGATCGCTGCCACTCTGTTTTTAAAAATTGTATTTCTCACCTGTGTTTCCTGCTGATTTTAAAGCACTTTGCACTCAGGCCTCACTGGACCCTGTCCAAAACATACCGCTCAGCTTACAAAAACGAGCAGGGCGCCATTACCGGCGTGCTGATAGGCCACGCCCCCCTGGAGGCCACGCCCCCTCCCGAAAAGGTATTTATACGCTGACTGAGAGCGTCGCTTGCCAGAACCCTTTCACCTCCTGAGGCAAAATAGCCGGGAGATCGCTGCCACTCTGTTTTTAAAAATTGTATTTCTCACCTGTGTTTCCTGCTGATTTTAAAGCACTTTGCACTCAGGCCTCACTGGACCCTGTCCAAAACATACCGCTCAGCTTACAAAAACGAGCACGGCGCCATTACCGGCGTGCTGATAGGCCACGCCCCCTTGGAGGCCACGCCCCCTCCCGAAAAGGTATTTATACGCTGACTGAGAGCGTCGCTTGCCAGAACCCTTTCACCTCCTGAGGCAAAATAGCCGGGAGATCGCTGCCACTCTGTTTTTAAAAATTGTATTTCTCACCTGTGTTTCCTGCTGATTTTAAAGCACTTTGCACTCAGGCCTCACTGGACCCTGTCCAAAACATACCGCTCAGCTTACAAAAACGAGCAGGGCGCCATTACCGGCGTGCTGATAGGCCACGCCCCCTTGGAGGCCACGCCCCCTCCCGAAAAGGTATTTATACGCTGGCTGAGAGCGTCGCTTGCCAGAACCCTTTCACCTCCTGAGGCAAAATAGCCGGGAGATCGCTGCCACTCTGTTTTTAAAAATTGTATTTCTCACCTGTGTTTCCTGCTGATTTTAAAGCACTTTGCACTCAGGCCTCACTGGACCCTGTCCAAAACATACCGCTCAGCTTACAAAAACGAGCAGGGCGCCATTACCGGCGTGCTGATAGGCCACGCCCCCCTGGAGGCCACGCCCCCTCCCGAAAAGGTATTTATACGCTGACTGAGAGCGTCGCTTGCCAGAACCCTTTCACCTCCTGAGGCAAAATAGCCGGGAGATCGCTGCCACTCTGTTTTTAAAAATTATATTTCTCACCTGTGTTTCCTGCTGATTTTAAAGCACTTTGCACTCAGGCCTCACTGGACCCTGTCCAAAACATACCGCTCAGCTTACAAAAACGAGCACGGCGCCATTACCGGCGTGCTGATAGGCCACGCCCCCTTGGAGGCCACGCCCCCCCCCCCTCCCCCCGACAAAAGCATGTGTCAATCCCGTACGCGCAGCGGACGGGCGCAGCGGGCGCGCTGTCAGCGCGCCGAAGGCGCGCCAAAGGCAAGCACGTCTGGGCCCGTCCGGGCCCAGACGGCCTCAGGCCTAAACACTCTGCCCATTTCACGGGAACGTATCACCTACACCCGAGACGCACTGCTCACCCGGAACCCCACAAAAAATCCTCAGTGTAAATTCATTCTCAAGGAAAACACCCCCTTCGAAGGCTGTAGCCTCTGTAACATACCCGAACACACGGAAGACCCCCAAGGACTACGCCTTGGCCTCCTAAACTGCAGATCCTTAGCAAAACACGCCCACGAAACATATCTGCTCATCCAGGACCAGAGGTTAGACATATTGTTCTTGACTGAAACATGGCTGACCCCGCACACTGACTCCGAAATGGTCAATGCAACACCCCCCGGTTACCAAATCTGTGGCCTCAATAGACCAATCGGGAGAGGTGGTGGCCTAGCCATAATCCACAAAAACCATCTTAAATGCAGAATAGAAAAGGGAACCATCAAAGACTGTGAAAATTGTAACTTCACCATTCAGATCTCGCCATCTATCTCCCTCTCGGGAGTCCTAGTGTACCGGCCGCCGGGTGCACAGGGAGAATTTTCCAGTACTTTGATGGATTATATCTCACTTAAAATGATTTCAGCCTCGAACTTCCTCCTCCTAGGGGACTTCAACCTACATTTTCTGGATCCCGCTGACAATGCCGCATCCAACTTACTCGCTGACCTGAATACGGCCGATCTCTACCTCCAAAATACTAAAGCCACCCACGAGAAAGGCCATCTCCTGGATCCTATCCTCACCAATATTAAGAACATAAAGTCCCTGGACCCAACCCCCTTGCCTTGGACAGACCACATGCTGATCCCCATGCACTGGTCAATCAACCCCCCCACTGTCACTAAACAGAAAACCAGGACATGCACCAGACGATGGTATAAGCTGGTGCCAGAGGAATGGGAATCTATGCTACGGGAAACCACGAGCCCCCTGCCAGCGGACCCCAACTCCGCTGACAGAGAATTCAACGACTGGCTAGTTCTTCCCCTAGACAGTCTCGTTCCTCTCACCAGTACCCTAAGACACGTCAAACGGACCATCCCCGCTCCCTGGTACACACCCACTCTCAACACCCTCAAGAAAGAGTGCAAAAAGTCCAAACGTTCTTGGAGGAGAAATAAGTCGACATTGGAGAAAAGGGCGTACCAGTCATCCATGAAAGCATACAAACGAGCCCTCCGCGAAGCAAAAGGTGCCTTTTACGAGGATAAAATAAAGGGTTCCTCTTGCTCAGCCAAGGAGACATTCTCCATCCTTAAAGAACTCCTTCATGTCCCTGACCCCCCAAAGACACCCATGGACCCCAAAGCAGCGGAGGAAAAATGCGTGAAGCTGGCTGTCTTCTTTGATGAAAAAATTAAAAGAATCACCACCTCCCTTCCTGTTACTAAACCCAACATCACGATTAAACCCAAGGAGTCATCGCCGACACCCGATAAGCCACATTTAGCGGCACTCGGCCCAGTCACAGAGGAGGAAGTGATGGCCGCACTCATTTCAACCAAGAGCGGAGCCCCCAGTGACCCAGTACCCGTACGGTTCGTCAAAACCATCCCTCAGGCCATAGTTCCTCAATTGACCGCCCTCATTAACACCTCACTGGCACTGGGAGAAGTCCCCTCGAACTGGAAAGAGGCCATAGTCAAAGGTCTCCTCAAAAAACCATCGCTAGATCCTGCCGACCTATCCAACTATAGGCCCATCTCACTCCTTCCCTGGATAGGCAAGGTGGCAGAAAAGTTAGTAAATAAAAAATTATCACACTTTCTGGAGTCAAACCATCTCCTCAATGACTCCCAGACGGGCTTCAGACCAGGTCAGGGCACGGACACCGCCCTCCTGGCAGCAGTAGAAAGGACCAGGGAAATCATCGATACAGGAGGATCAGTGGCTGTGGTCCTCCTGGACCTGAGTGCGGCCTTTGACACGGTCAGTCACCAGGTCCTGACTCACCGTCTCGATAATATCGAGTGAAAGACAGGGCACTAAAATGGCTCTCATCCTTCCTCTCCCAACGCTCTTTCCAAGTATGGGAAGGGGAAAGCCGCTCCCCCTCTATCCCCCTCCAGTGTGGCGTGCCTCAGGGCTCATCCCTGAGCCCCACGCTGTTCAACGTGTATATGGCCCCACTGGAGGAACTGGTGTCACCCTTTGGAGTATCTATAGTCAGCTACGCCGACGACACACAGCTGGTGGTAACACTCTCCCACCCCAGACTAGAGCCCTCCAATCTACACGATTGTCTAACCAGTGTACATCAGTGGATGAGCGACTCTGTCTTGAAGCTAAACGGCTCCAAGACAGAGATCCTGCTCCTAGGGCATAACACCACGAGCCTCCCCCCGAACATCTGGCCCGCCTGCTTGGGTGAACCCCCCACCCCCAAGACTGAGGTCAAGAGTCTCGGAGTATGGCTAGAGACTGATCTCTCCTTTAGGACACAGGCAAGAAAGACGGCCGGCATCTGCTACGGACTACTGAGATCGTGCAGGAAGGTACTTCCCCTTCTACCTTTCCAATCGCGCCTCCTGCTGACCCAAGGCCTAATTTTATCGAGGCTGGATTACTGCAACGCCATATACCTAGGATCCCCAGAAGCCTCACTCCAAACTCTTCAAAAAGCCCAAAACGCCGCAGCGCGATTCCTCACAAATACCCCGGCAAGAACATCTGCCAAGCCCGCATTGAGGACGCTGCACTGGCTCCCTATTAGGGAAAGAGTAACCTTCAAGGCCCTATGTCTGGCCCACAAGGTATTGCACAATACTGGCCCTCCTATCCTTCGGAACTGGATCACTCCCTACAGACCCACAAGAGCGCTCCGATCCGAACAGGGGAACTTCATCACGATCCCCAAGGTGAGGAAGGCCCGGGTCGGGGGCCGTCGCTTCTCGGTCAATACGGGAAAAAAATGGAATGCACTCCCCCTGAGCCTCAGAACAGAACCTAACCTCCTAAGGTTCAGGAAGGCCCTCAAAGCCCTACTCTTCCCTTGAGCCATCCCTCCATCTCCCTACTATTTTCCACTGGCGGTATTAGGTTCAGCGCTGGGATACCCCTCGGGGTGACTACGCGCTTTAGAAATCTTTAAATAAAATTAAATAAATAGGGATCTACCCACCAAACAACACTTTTCTCGATGTATCCCCCTCTTTTACAGATCCATTTCTACTGAGGAGCCACAAATCAATGGATTAGTCCATTAAGTGGAATGCCCCACTCTCTCCAAATCCATACCCACTACAGATTCATAAATCTACAGATCTGTTGCTTTTATGGGCCTGCCTCATGTGCTCCTTCAATGGATCTTCAACGGAGTTTACCCTTCCATTGAACTGTAGCTACAACCAATCTGTCCACTACATGGATCCACCTCATCTAGTGAGCTGCGCTTTCTATAGACCTTCTCTTCTTACATCTCATCCTGTCCTTTCTGTGGATCTCTTCCTTCTGCAGATCCACCCCTTCTAAGTATGAGTCTATTTTAGGGACCCATCCCTTCATGGGAGCAATGCCTTCTACAGATCAGCTCATTTTAGGGATCTTTCTCCTTTGGAGATGCCTCTTTCCAGAGGATCTGTTTCCTTTAGGACTACGGCCCATCTATTGATCTACCTCCTTCGTAAGCTAAGTAAAGTGATAGTCCTTTATTTCCAATGATCATTTCACCTATGGAAGTGATCTGTTGAATGAGCCTGTTTGGTCCAACCCATATATTTTTGGTTAGCTCAATAAGGGATCACAACCACATGGATTTAACTCTTGCACCAGAGAGGCCACTCAGTACCCATATAAAGAATGTGTAATAAGGGCTCGTCGCTCATGAATAGTGTGACTGATAAAAGTCCATAAGCAAAAGTACAGGGGTTGAGGGGTAAAGGAGGAAAGCAACTAGACCCCGGGCATCTGCATTTTTTTTAAACCATTGATGCCAGGCAGACCTATCATTTATTTCATTTACTGAGTGGAGACATTGTACTATGACTGAGTTAAAATAACATGCCAAGTTGTCTAACTCCCAAGTATTTATCTTGTTTGTTTGGTCAGGAACAGGCAGTCCGTGATCAGGCAGATCATGCTAGGGAAGAATGAACGCCTAAAAAACATGTTTTGCTTATCTTGGCACATGTCTCTTATTATCAACATTCCCATCAATTTCACTGCTAAGTATTTTACTGAGGCTGTTTATGTTCTTTTACCTGGCCCTGGGATACTGACACGCAGACGAAGACAGGAAAGACACCAGCTGGGACAGTTTTTGTTTATAAAACGTGTGCACTTGTCTTCAGATTAGATTGACAAAGACCAGTTGGCCAAGATGAGGAAGGTCAAGGGGTCTCAAGCGTAGCCTGTCTCACTTTACCAAGACCTCAATCCCCCTACATTTGCACATCACAGTCTAATAAGTGCATCTGCCTTTTAAGGGCACGTGGTACACCCCTGCACTCACTGTGTAAACAACATTTCCACAGCTCTCAAACTGTCCAGTGGGCTAATATCTTCACATGTTCTGCACAAGTATAAACCTACAAATTCCGGCAATGAGCCTGACTACAAAGTTACTAGCGAATGCCGGAACCGAGGAAGTAAGGAGAAATAAGCGCTCCAGATTCATGGTTGAGATATACAAAGCGTTAATACACGCTAGAAACATATTCCCTTCTATTGGTGCCATATGATTCGATATTACGAGATTCGACATCGTTGGATACGCCAATGCAACATATCCAAGTACTGTCCCCAGATATACTGTCCTGATGAGACCCGGTATCTAGAGAGGGTCGAAACGCCGTCGACGAAATACGAAAAGAGACAACCTTGAAAAAAAAAAATAATGTTATCTTTATAATTTGTCCTTTTCTGTAACCTCTTGATAACCGTTTTTGTGTTTGAATATGTCACTTATTTCACTGTAAATATGGTTATGGTCACTACACTTGGGGCATGAAAATAGTCTTTATGTAAAAATATTAAGAATATTATTAAATTGTATTTACCATTTTGTATAAATAAATGTGCCCACTTTGGCTGAAGTTAGGTATAAGTGTTTGAAATTGCTGTGAGCTTGTCTAAAGTATCTATATGATTGGTCTGATTAATGTAGTATTATATAGAAGAGCTAACCAGGGTATATATAATTTGTGTACGATTAAGCATTGCAATTATAAATAATAGGGAGTTTTATAAAGCGCGCGGTTACGCTCAACTAGCGTGTCCCTGCGCTAGGACAGAAAAAACTCATGCAGGCAGGCAGCAGAGTCAACTAGAGATATCGTGTGTAGAGATGTGTTTTTAGCTTCTTCCTGAAGTCGGCTTCAGACACTTCTAGGCGAAGATCCAAGGGTAAGGCGTTCCAGCCCTTCGACACCAAGTAGCGAAATGATCTACCTCCCATGCGAGCCTTACTTGTCCTCGGGACCTTTAACAGGCCACCATGGGAGGAACGCAGCGCTCGCATAGGTTCATATCTGGAAACCAGACTCTGGAGTGGTGCTGGTGCCCTCCCATTAAGGATACGGTGGCAGGTGCAGAGGGCCTTAAACTCGACCCTGCTCTTCACTGGGAGCCAGTGAAGAGTCTGAAGGGCTACTTTGGAGGCCAATCTTTTAGGAAGTTTCAGAATAAGGCGGGCTGCCGCGTTCTGCAGCAACTGGAGACGATTTAATACCTTACTGGTTGCTCCTAGGTACAGGAGGTTGCCGTAGTCCAGGCGCGATGTAACGAGGGCATGGACCAGCGTCCTGCGGGCAGACATGGGAAGTAGACCTAAGACCTTCGCAAACTTTTTAGTACGCTGAAACAGATACCCACCACCCGGCCTATCTGAGGTCCAAAGGACAAATCCGCATCAAGCCAGACTCCAAGAGTCTTGACTTCCCGACAGGGTGTTGGAACCTCACCCAGGCAGGACGGCCACCACGCCGACGACCACACAGAGGGGCTCCCCCCCACCACGAGCACCTCGGTCTTTTTGCCATTCAATTTGAGGCAATTGGTGGACATCCAGGTTGCCAACTCCTGCATACAGGTTCTGAATTGGTCCACCGCAAGACCGGGTGCATGCGATAGGGAGATAGCCAGCTGCGTATCGCCGGTGTAGGATACTATGTGCAGGCCATGACCCTCCACTATAGAGGCCACTGGGGAGACATATAAATTGAACAGGGTGGGGCTCAATGACGAGTCCTGGGGCACGCCCTGTCCCAAACCGATCTCCCCAGAGTAGCAATCACCCTGGCGGACCTGGAAGCCTCTCCCCGTCAGGAAGGACTGGAACCATCTAAGTGCAGTGCCCGATATTCCACCATTATTCAGACACTGTAGCAAGGTGGTATGTGCTACAATGTCGAATGCCGCACTTAGGTCCAGTAGGATGAGGGCCATGGTCTGCCCTTCATCCACCCCCTGGCATAGGGTCTCCACTGCCATCAGGAGCGCCGATTCAGTAGAGTGCCGGGGACGGAAACCAAACTGGGTGTCATGCAGGAGGACAACCTCCTCCACGAAATCCATCAGTTGTACGTTAATATCTTTTTCTGCCACTTTAGCCAAGTAGGGCAGAAGGGAGATGGGTCGAAGGTTCTCTAATTTTTCAAAACTGATGTTAGATTTCTTCCTCAAGGGTAGAACCACCGCCTGCTTCCAGTCTCTGGGCACTATCCCAGTCTTAAATGACAGGTCTAGCAGGTGCCTGATGTAAGGTTCCAGCACTGGCAAGCTATCGGCTAGCCGTTTAGGCGTGGTGGGGTCCCGAGGGTATCCGGACTTGATAGATTTACATATCTTTAAGAGGTCCTCCGGAGGCGGGGTAACGAAGTTAGTCAGTCTATGTCTATTCCCCCAGTCCCTCGGAATTTCCACAAACTCAGTCCCTGCCATGGGGTGATTAGGGAATGACGAGTAGATTTTAGTTGCCTTCTCGGCGAAAAAGTTCGCGATCTTATCACAAGATTCCGCCGAACACTCATCTGGGGCAGTAGCTGGTATCCCACCCGAGAGAGATTTATAGAGCATAAAAACTCCCTCATGGAGCTGCCAGCCTCACTGATTCTGGTAGCATAGTGTACAGCTTTTGACTTCCTAATTAGTCCGTGATAGAGTCGCCTCTCAGTTAGATAAATCTCCCTGGTTTCCGTCAAAAAGGCCACTCGCCATTGCCTTTCTACTCGCTTCAGTGCTGCCTTTGCAGCCCGCAACTCATCACTGTACCACGGAGCAGTTTTCTGAGTGCGGCCACCTACTTTAGCACGAGAGAGTGGAGCTGTACAGTCAAGTGCCTCGGTGATACGATTGCAGAGGTTGGAGTTAGCAATGTCCGCATCATCCCCCCCCCGGACTCCCTCCTTTGATGAGTGCCGCACAGAACTTTGCCTGGGAGAAGTTTGCCCATCTCCGCCTAGAGTGATATAGCGGTGCTGGCATCAATGATCTTGTCCCGGGAATGCGTATGGAGAATGGAACCAGATAGTGATCCGACCATGGGATAGGGATGGGTGTCATTGCTTCCACATCCCCCCAGCTGACAAATATGGGGTCTAGGAACTGTCCCAGCTGGTGAGTGGGACCACCTACTATCTGATTCAGTTGGAGGTTTACTAGCGCCTGACAGAGGTGCTTGGTAGCGTTATCAGTGGGGTTAATAAGGTGGAGATTAAGATCCCCTAATACCAAAATTTTATCTCTACGCAGCGCAGCCTCCATGATGCCTTCTATTAGACTCTCCCCAAACCGAGCCATAGGGGCCTGGGGGTCTATAGATAAGGAAGCCCTTCAGCGTACAGCCTTCATTTACTTTAACGGTAAAGCTCCCCGCCTCACTATCTAAAATGGGGGAAGCATCCAGTTGACATCGTAGACTATGCTTAGCTATGATGGCGATACCCCCTCCTCTGCCAGCGGGTCTATCCTGCCTCTGCATGGTATAGCCCTCCGGTAGTGCTTCTAAAGCATCAGGAGTCGAACCTTCATCCAGCCATGTCTCAGTGAGAAACAAAAGATCCCACTGTTTCTCAGTGAGGAGGTCGTAAAGGTCTAGTCTGTGCTTCCGCAGGGAGCATACGTTGAGCAGACCACAGGTCAGGGTAAGGTCTCCCAGTGCCAACTTTCTGCCTAAATCATAGGAGAAGTGGCAGTATTCACAGGCTATATTATCCTCCACTCACATCGTATGTAAGCATGAGTTGGCAATTATTTTAATTGTGAAATTTGTTATTGATTTTCTAAATGAGTTCCTTGTGAACATTGTTTTTGGTACACATGACTACAAAGTAGGAGCACGCTAATGGTGAGCCCCAGTAACATGGTCCTGCCACGCAGCACACATCCCTAGTGCACAGGAAGATACCGGATATGGGCTGCGCCAAGGCGAGCACATTACCTCTACAGCTAATAGTGTACTTTGTGTGTTACTGCAGAAGTTACTGTGGGAGACACAGAACCCCCTGTGCTGCCTGTTACCCTTACCCTTCGACCCCCACCTGGTATGAAATGTTGTGATCCTGCTTAGAGCATTCACAATGTTTTAAGGCCAGCCGATGATGTCCTCAGAACATGCTGTAAGTAGCAGCAGTGTCACCCTTGCTGGACACAAAGAGTTAATGAAAGCACTGGGTTGTTTGTCCAAAGCTCACCAGTCTAACTTGGCTCATTTGCTTGTGTCTGAGTGTGAAGGGATAATCTGTCCATCGTCACCAAGTGTCCTTCAACATATTGTTAGTGCGCATTACCGCCAGAGTGTTCACACTTTGCACACGAAAAGGGTTGCAGTGGGGCCTGTGAGCAGAGATGTGGAGGGGGCAACTGGGTGGGTATTGGATAAGATTGGTCAACGGAAGTGGAAAAGTCTATTCTACCACGTGTGGAGGAGATGTGGACTGTGGAAGCCACTGTAGGAGAGATGTCAATCATAGGAGAAGTTATGGAGTGAGAGATGTGATTCGAGGAGAGATGTGGCTTAGGAAGGAACAGTGGGAGTAGGTGTGTTGGAAACGTTGCCTACAGGAGATGTGTGTCATGGGGAGAGATATGGAGCCTGAGTGCATAGGATGACATGGCCTTTGGAAGAATGTGTGGGGGTGATATATTCTCTGGTGTGTTGTGACGTGAATGTGATCAATAGGAACACGTGTGGCCAATGAAAGGAGGTATCTGCAGGGGGGTGCTCTAAATAGGAAGACGTGGGACTAATAGGATTTATGTAAGGAGATATTGGGCGGTGTGTTTTAAGACTGGGTCTGTGGAGTATCCTCTAGTCCTTGACCAGCTCCCTGTGGACCAGGCTTCCCAAGCAGCAGTCTTAAAATCTTCGATCATATATTGGGGAAGTCAGTGTATCCCCATGCGCTTAATTAACTCCAGCAGCCTTATTTGACATTATTTAGATCACCAGGCAGGCACACTTCCTCCTCAGCCTGCTGCCAGCGGGACCGCGGGCAAACTGTGCCCGGCTAACAAGTGGTAAGAAAACACTTTCACTTGGAGCATCAGTGCCTCGACCCTGAAGAAACTGGAAGCACAACAAATAGCGAGTGGATGTCGGGTGGGAAGTACTGGACTGTGAAGTGTGTCTGTGATGCATATCACCCAGCTCCCCCTACAGAAGCAACCAGCAAGCAAACTGCTTTAATCCTGCCAGCAAACAAACAAACAAAAAAGAACACGGTTGCTTCAAATCCAACAAGTTCACAAGCACAGCACTTCCTGGCGGGCGTTCTGGTGCTGCGAGGAGGCAGATTTGGAAATTACTATTTAATGCATAATAATAGCCCGTGCTGACTTTTCCTCTGAATCCCCAATGCGCCCCTCTCCTCCTGTCCATATGTCACAGAAGCCTCTCCCCCTGTCCGTCTGTCACCGATGCCGTAAAATACAACAACAGTAAACCGTGTGCTGATGGAATGCGTGAAATCCACACGTGAGAAGGAAAAAAGTACTCGGTGTGGTCAAGTGCCATGGAGGCAGTTTGTGGGTGTGTTTTGAGTGAAGTGGGAGTGCATTACATGCTGCTCTCTAGAGGTGCTGTGTGAGGGGTAGGGGGCAGTGCGTCCTCTCTGGTAGATCTGTGTGAGGTCAAACTACAATGGAGGAAACTCTCTGGTGGTGTGTGTTCTGGGGGAATAACGCAGGCTGCTCTCTGGGGGAGCGCTGAGAGGTATGTGATGCCAACACATGCTCACAGTAGACAGTGCAATGCGGGTGGTGCGTGTACAGTCAGACCTCCACCACCGTGGGCGCTCTTTGGGAGTACATGGCAGGGTGCGGGGAAGCGGTAGAGCGAGCATTGGGGTCGAATGCCGGGTGGTTGCTCTGTATGGTTGTTGGGTGCACTGGAGGTGTACTCTGTTCGGTGGGTGTACAATTCATGCTGCTCTGTGGGGTACTCTCAATGCCATGGATGTACAGCGCAAGCCCAGCTCTGGTGGATTCTCTGTGTGAAGTAGGTGGAACTGTGTTTGCTCTGTGCGGGTGTTGGGTAGGAGTCTTGCACGTGCCGACATATGAGGGTGCTCTCTGAGGTGGGAATGCTGCCTAGGCTGGTCCATGTGGCACTGTGTATGTGCTGAATAGGTAATTAGGGTGAATGCGGTTACAGGTGGCTTACATCCTTGCCCTGCATAGTCGTTTGCAGACAGGTCCACAGCAGGATGTTCTGTGCAGGGCTCTGTGTGATGTAGATATATAGCCAAGTCAGTTCTGTTTGGCACTGTGTCGGTGACTCTCGTGGAGGTCTCTGCTGGGAGCCCCAGGGGTTGGGGATGGCGCATGCAGTGCTGGCTGCTAGGTGGGTGCTACTTGTGGATGGCATGGGGCAGATTGTTCTGTGCGGATGATGTGTGGGAGGCACATTACATATAGAACTAAGTCTGCACCTTGGAGAGCTGTGTGGGTGGCTCTAGCGCAGGGTGCTCTGTGGGGAGGTATTGTGGATGGCTACATGACAGGCTGGTCTGTATGGGTGGTGTCTGCAAGGTTGGTAGTGCCAATCTGCTGAGTGCAGTGCTGTGTGGGGTCTGAATACAAGAATGTTGTGAGACCCAGCACCCCTTCCTTGACCTCTTACCTTCTTAGCTCTCTGCTTAGCGAACTCGTGGGCCAGGTGGCGCCTGATGCCACGGCCCCCGCCCATGATGAGGACCGTCTCCCCACTCAGGTCCCGGGCGGCTGCACCAGGCGCACCGCCGCCTTCAGCACCAGGTAAAGCATGTGCATGGGGAAGAGCAGGAGGCTGACCAGTGCCCGGCACTCCATCCTTGACCCCGAAACAAGGTCCAACTGCTCAGGGTGAGGTCACGTGTCCAAAACCAGATCTCCGGAAATGTAAATGCTGAGTGCTGCGGTTTGGTGCAGTCTGAAAAAACCTCCTCCAGGGGCAGGCCGCTGAGGGGCAGCGACAAGCGGAGCCCCACCCGGGATAGGTGAATGCTCGGCCTCCTGCCGCCTCTAGCAGAGAGCAGTAGCCTGTGTACACAGAGCACAGTCCTTCGTGCGCGTCGCTCACTTTTCTTAGAGCTAGGAAATGGCTCAGAGAGACCTGGGTGCGCAATTAAAGAGAGAGGCTGTCCCCGCATATAATTTACATAGCCCCGGCGGGTGGCGGTCCCCAGGGCTTGAGGGTGCCTTGGAGGCCCCCCAAAGATTAAAAAACAAGCCCCGGGGAGGTGGTGGTCCCCGGGGATGCGGGGGCACCCACGGGCCCCCGCCACATAAATAAATTGCCCATAGGACTTGGCCCACTTGGGGGCTTTGAAAACGAAGCACAGGAGACCACGCTTCGTTTTTGTTAATTTTTGGAGAGATTCCTCCACCTGGCGCGACCCCACCAAAATTCTTTTTAAACAAAATTCTATTTTGGGGTCTGGGGGTCCGTGTTGGACCCACTGAGCAGGCCTGGAGGGAGGGTGTTTTTACCCTGCCCCTTTTTCTTGTTTTTTATCTGTCTTTTACCTTTTTATTTCTCCCTCTGTTAGAGACACAAGATGGCTGCCAACACTTCCTGGTTTGAAGTGTTGGCAGACAATTAGAGCCAAGCTCGTGCTCTGGGTTAGGCTCCGCCTAGATATCTAAAGGTTTCTTTTCTTAAATTTCTCGGGAACTACTGAATGGATTTACACCATTTAAAAAAAAGGGCTCTTTCTAAACCCGGACCTACCGTTTTGCTAAATTTGGTCTAATTCCCTTTTTCTTGGCGTCCTGCTTCATGAATCACCCTGAAACTTTCAAGACAGGAGCTGACCAGAGCGCACCATCTTCTTTGAAAATTGGAAAATGTGTGTCTCTCTCTCTCTCTCGCTCTCTCTCTCTCTCTCTATATATATATATATATATATATATATATATATATATATATATATATATATATATATATATTACCTACTGGCGGTTGCCAGTAGGTAGTTATAGTTAGGACCTAGTTTCCATAGGAAATCCTCAACATTCTATTTGGATTATCTTTGGCCCTGGTGGATGAATCTTTGCGAATTTCTCAAAGAAGATGTATGTAAATGTAAATGTATAGGCATTTATATAGCGCACTACTTACCCGTAGGGTCCCAAGGCGCTTCGACCGCTGCGAAACCCTTCCTGGCTTCCCTGGGAGATGGTCCCTTAATGGGTATCTCCAGGGTGAGACCAGGCATCCCCGGCGGTCTGGTGGGGCCGTTAGTGAAGATGAGGCAAGCTAATGCCCAGAGTTGCCGAGTGTGATCGCTGATCAGAGTGGGCACCGAGGCGAGAGAATTATCGAGTCCGCTGACCCTGGTCCAGAAACCTGCCGCGCCAGGAATCGAACCCTGGTCCCGGGCCGTCCTCTGCTCTCGGGTCTGCCGCCTCTAACCAGTGAGCCACACTACTTCACTTGATGGCTCGGTCCGCTGCGCTCCTTCCCTGAAAGTTTGGGGGGGATTGGTGAAGTGGGGGCTGAGATAAAAGGGGGGTCCCAAAACGTGTTTTCTCCATGTTATTTTCCATAGGACGTTTAGACACGGCTACAGGTCGAACGGCTGAATGGATTTATAAGAAATTTGGCAAAACTGTAGAGTCTGGCTCGCAGATTACGCTTTTTTTGGAATGGTGTAAATCTGTTCAGTAGTTGCTGAGAAAATTAAAGTTAAAGTCAATTATATATCTATAAGCGCGCACGGGTGAGCGCACTCAAGCGGCTGCGCGCAAGCGGAATTTTTTTTTGCTGCGTGACGTCTGTTAACGTTCGATTCGAAGGAAATCAGGAAGTGTTGACCGCCATTTTGTCACTGTGAGTAAATATATTGTCATTTCAAAGCGTTGGAACATGGAAAGGGGAGAAGGTAGAGATTGTTTTGCTGCGTAGGTTCTCTCAGGGTGTGCAGTAAGGCCCTTAAACGCGAAAATATATATATATATTTTTTTTTTTTAAAGTTGCGGGGTGCGCGCACTCGGGCGCGCACACCTATTTACAAGAGTGTGAAAATGGAGATAAATCAGAAGTTTGAGTGCTTTGATATAAGGTGGCTCTGAAAAGAGCCCTTGTGTTAATTTAGTTTTTTCTGCATTTATAAGTAAGTACCGATGCAGAGTCTGATGTTGCAGAGGAAGATTCTGTTTCCCTCATCCGTGAAATGAACACCATCTGTCCTATAGATGTCTTGCATGTGGTAACGCAAGTTGTTGTGGTAAATAGAACCCATGCTATAATCTCTGAGGAAAGCAGAAACAGATTTATTAACATGTCTCCTTGCTTTCTCAATTTGTGCACAATGTTGATTGGACCAATTCCATTTCTGTCTTTGGCATATATTGGAATATACCAAGGCAGTTCGAGAAAAAAGTGTCATCAATTGTCGAAAGGTGTCTTTTAGAAGCATTTCCAGACCTACCCCAGTCAATGTGCCTAGATCGTTCCCACCACAGTGCACAATTATAAGGTCTGGTTCTGGGAGATGCATAAAAGTTTTCACCAATGGTATTAATTGGTGACATCTTAATCCTCTTTGCCCAATCCACGTTATCTGCACATTTGGTAAATCAAGGTTGGAAATTCGTCTGCTTGCTGCATATTTTCCACTCCAGTGAATATAGCTGTGTCCTAAAAGCCAAACCTTCATTTTCAAGGCAGATGCACTCGTACTCCGATGGGTTCTGGAAGTGGAATGGCAGTTAGAAGCTGAAAGTCAGGATAAAAAAATGGATGAAGCTTGGTGTGGTTGAAAAACGAAAAATGATTGGTTGATTCTAATACGTGAAGATTGAAGACTACGTTGCATGTTAATGTTATGTAAAAGAAAAAGTAGTATTGGGTGTGAAAAAAATGACATGTAACAGAGCTGTGGATAGGCAGGTGTTTCTGGAGGGAAAACAGTGTTGTTAGTTTGCTGTAGAACGTTGAGATATGAACTTTTGACCTGTGCCTTCAGCCAGGTGCAGAATGAGGTGTTACCATGGAAACAGTCAGAGATGGCAGTGGGTGATGGGTGACTTTTATGTGACATTGAAAATATTGTGAGGGACAACCAACTGAAATGTAAATTTGAATACAAAATGTTGCGGGAGGAAATATGATTGGCTGAAGAGACATATATGAGTCTGTATTGACTGAATATCTGTGCCATTGAATTTTGGTTGCAGTGATAGCAGCATAATTGAGACTTCCGTCAAATGAATATCTATTTTGTGACTGTCACTGTTGTACATCGTACAAAGCATTGGTAAAGGTAAGTCTGTAACTGTTTGTTTTGTCATGTACCGTAAAATATGGTTTACTCACAAACAATGATTGATTTTCCTCATAGTTTGAAACTAAACTCATTTTTGGCTGTCATAATGTGCTGTATTTCTAAAACTATTTTTAATTTAAATGTGAAATATGAAGTATAAAATATGTTTAATATAAAGAGTAATTATTTGTGTGATTTTGAAGCCTTTATATATAATGAGAGAAGTTGTTTATGAAGTGAAAAAATGATATTAGCAGAGAGACAGATAATGCAGATAGAGAGAGAAATGGTAAATTACATGTGATACAGTCGTGAAAAAATGTTAATGGTTAATGAATTCGTAAACTTTCTGTCACACGACAAAATTAGAGTGCGGTTTGTGGCCGCGGCCTGCATTGGTGGGCGTAGGGTGAGAAGGGCAGGTGGTCGAGTAAAATAAAATGAAAAGTTGGTATATTACATGTGATACCGTGTTGAAAAAGTGGTAATGTTTAATGAATTCTTAAAGTTTGTGTCAGACGACAAAATTATAGTGTGGTTTGTGGCCGCGGCCTGCGATGGTGGGCGTAGGGTGAGAAGGGCAGGTGGTCGAGTAAAATAAAATGAAAAGTTGGTACATTACATGTGATACCGTCTTGAAAAAGTGGTAATGCTTAATGAATTCTTAAACTTTCTGACAGACGACAAAATTACATTGTAGTTTGTGGCCGCAGCTTGCACTGGTGGGGTGAGAGGGGGAGGTGGTCGAGTAAAATAAAATGAAAAGTAAAATGCTAATGGTTAATGAATTCGTAAACTTTCTGTCACACGACAAAATTAGAGTGCGGTTTCTGGACGCGGCCTGCATTGGTGGGTGTAGGGTGAGAGGGGCAGGTGGTTGAGTGAAATAAAGTGAAAAGTTGGTATATTACATGTGATACCGTCTTGAAAAAGTGGTAATGTTTAATGAATTCTTAAAGTTTCTGTCAGACGACAAAATTATAGTGCGGTTTGTGGCCGCGGCCTGCATTGGTGGGCGTAGGGTGAGAAGGGCAGGTGGTCGAGTAAAATAAAATGAAAAGTTGGTACATTACATGTGATACCGTCTTGAAAAAGTGGTAATGCTTAATGAATTCTTAAACTTTCTGACAGACGACAAAATTACATTGTAGTTTGTGGCCGCGGCTTGTACTGGTGGGGTGAGAGGGGGAGGTGGTCGAGTAAAATAAAATGAAAAGTTCTGACCATGAGGTTGTACACAGATTTGTGCAGTAAATGTGTTCGTAAATTGAGGTACCAAACGGAGTATACAAATATCTCTCTCACTCCTGCTGTTTGACTGCATCTTCATCTGCCTTCTGTTTTCCGTCTCCGTTGCCCTGTGTTATCTTATTGTGTGTGTGTCTGTCTGTGTCTGCCTTCAGTCCGGGCTGAGGAACTTTGCTGTGGAGGCACACACAGATAGTCGCATCAAAGTAGTTGGAACGTTTTCAAAAAACTATTTATATAATTGAAATGCTTTTTTGAAGCACTAGTGAATGTTTTCTTTCAGAATTACCGCTCGGTTGCTTCCATAGAGCAGAGGGTATGTTGTATTTCACTACTTAGTGCCTCTGCATCTGCACTCTGTTCTCTGGTGGCTGGCGGAGAAGTGTTTGTTATTGTGGAGATTAAAGCGTGATAAGGAGTGAAATACGACATAGCGTCTGGTCTGTAGAAGCGTGGGAGCAGTGATTAACACTGAGTGAAGCGGAACTGCGACGGTGCTTGAGAAGAGTAATAAATTATTTTTTTACAGAGGTACAACTGTCTGCATGGTGTGCGACCTACTAAGAAAGGGTTCACGGGCTGTTATAGGCCTGTGGGTTCTAGTATGAGTAAATCAGGTTGACAAAAGAAAATATTAAGTTAGTACAGCTGAAGTTACGTGGAACACATGAATACTGTTTCAGTATACAATCATTTTAGTTGAGATTATGGATTAAAAGAGAGAACGTGTATATTTGAAATGTTTATTCAGAAATGCACTGTTTTCAAGGCAAGTTTCTAATCTAATACGAGTAGAGACATTGCAAAAAACAAAGTAATCGGTATAGTCAGTAGTACATAGAATACAAACGGTATAGTTGATGAAAAATGAATATGGTTTTGCAAAATTAATTATACACTCTTATGAGGAAGTATATTATATTTTAATAAATGGAAGAAGGTCTCTGGCCTTTCAGTTTAGGAACGATACATGAAAATGCTAGTGGTTAGACATTATGTCTTTATCAATCAGCTCTCTGCATGCGAAGCACTATCACATTTCTGTTATGCTATTGTGTAAGGGAAAAAAATGCGCCAAAACCGACAAAATGGCGAGAGGTGCATGTATGTAATCAAAATATTTTAGTTTATGGAAAATTAAATGATCAGAGGTGTCTGAGGCGGAATTAAGCAGTTCAAATGCGAAATTGCGTTTACAGTTATAAAAAACTCATTCTATATTTACACATTAATTAGGGCACATGTAGCATATATTAGCGAGTTTTGGTTCGAGTACGTTTGAAATAACATAAGATAAGATATACAATAGAATTGTTGAGATTAGACTTTAATAAAAAATAAAGTTCAAAATCGAGTAGGTGAAGAAAAAAAATTTAGTCCACATAAAAGATCAAAATTTAACCAGTAGGAAATCATAATGTCCACTGTTAGTAAAGCCAATAGGTCTGTTCATGTTAAGAAAATATCCAAGAAAACGTGAAAAAGATAGGGAGGCAAAACGAAATGTGGACGTCAATGGCTTGCATAACAGTTAACCCAGGATTGTATAGGCAAAGTAGGCAGCAACTGCTTCTAACAAGAAGTCACTGTTATGATCCGAAAACATGTCAGCCATCCAATTGAAAAGAGGAAAGCAGCATTCATGATCTGTTATTACCGGAGCCTCTAGTACCATCAGAGGACAGCTCGGTGGGTTTTCAATGTAGCTGTCTGTCAGGAAATCTTGCGCCGCTGCCAATATATCCCAATGACCCAGAACTCCTTGTATCGCTGCAAAGGCCATAATCCCTCCGTTGCAACAAAACTGTTCATGATCAATTAACGGATTCATGAGATGATTGTAATTCACTTCAGGAGGTACCAAGTTGCAGAGACATAAGTCCAGGGCCCACATGAAATCACAGCTCAGGCAATGAAATACAGGCTGCACACAGGTGAAATAGGAATATCGAAATGATAATCGATATGAAGTATTCAGAGTCGAGAGTGCTAAGATGCCGTAGTAGTCAAGCATCTTCTGGCGAAATAGTTCTAAGTGTTCCGGCTTGTTTGCGAAGACAGGAGGGACATCCATTTTGAAATAAACGAGATGGGAACACAAACGTCGCAGCACTGGCAGTTAAACAGGAAGTCCACAAAAATAGGTCGCAGAGCATGGAGTGAAGAGTAGCAGAATGACTTGATATAATTTTTGGCAGTCCGGTCACTAAACCATTGCTTAGTAGTTATAAAAAAAATAGCCTGTCTTGAAGTAGAGGATGCGTTTAAAATTAAGGGAGTCACCTCAGTACATTGTAAAGGAAGGCCACTCTTTTATAAGGAATGGTGTTGTCTGTGAATATTAGCTAAGTGAAAGATATGTTCGCGAACAGATGCTACGCTAACTTGTTTTTGTGACAATAAGGCTGTTGTTCATGTCTTGTGATTCAAGGCCGGAATTTGCTGCCAGATGGAAATATCAAGGTTCACATGCGTGGGGTAGATAAACTACATTCTTAAAGGGAAGCAAATGCAGAGTGATTTTTACCGCGTAAGCTTTGTCGTTTAAAAAGTCATAGTGATTTTCATTATATGTAAAAAATAATATCACTGATGAATGAAAAAAAATCGTTATAATAATAGGCACTGGTGTATTTTTGGAAAGATATGCAACATTACAGGGATTCCACTTAAATAAGTCATGTAATTGAAAGTGCCTGCATGTGGACGACTAAATACATGTTTAGGCGTTTATTATGCAGCTGTGAAAAAAAACGTGCGTTTGTTTTAAAAATGAAATGTAAAGGTTTAGAGCAGGAGTTTCCAAAGCGGTCGTGGAGGGCTAGATGCATGGCAGATTAAAAAAATTACTACATGTTTTTCAATGGGGTTATCTGGGGCATATTACCAAGCAATAGCGATAATTATCGCTATTGCTTGGTTAGAGACAAAAATGTACCGCTGCGCTGCGGCAATTTTTATCGCAGATAAACCTTGGTATTACCAAGGTTTATCGCAAATGCGATAAAAAACGGCCGCAATGCATGAATATCGCTGAAAAGTCAGCGATATTTATGCATTACCGAGCTAATGCTCTCAGCCATGTTATTCACCTCCCCATTGGATAACATGGCTAAGAACTGCTCAGGGCAGGTGTTAGCTTTTGGAGATATTCGCGCCTAGCACGAATATCTCCAAAAGTTGGTAATAGGAGATAGCGATGTTAGCGACTGTTTCCAGTCGCTAACATCTTGGCACGCCCACTTTGCATGTCATTAGTGATAAATATCACTGACATGCAAAGTGGGGCCCAAGATGGTCGCTATCTCCTACTAGCTGTCACTAACTGGTGTTAGCGACAGCTAGGTAATAGGGAGATAATTTTATCTCCGCTTTCTTGGCTTTTAAAGCCAAACAAGCGGAGATAAACCCTCTTGATAATATGCCCCTCGTTTCTTTATCTACTGTGCAGTTTTTCTGCATGTTGCCTATTCTTTGATTTTTACTGTTGCTGTGTCTTATACATTTTCCAGGGGCGGGTATAGGGTCATGGCAGCCCTGGGCAGGGAGCGTAGGTAGGGGGCTCTGTAAAAGGGGGTTTGGGCGGGGCGGAGCGTGCAGCCCACTGAAGAGGGGGGGGTGAATCAAGGTGTTTGGAAGTGGAACAGAGGCAGAGCACGCCAAATTCCTGCCATGGTCCGCTACGCAAATATGTATGCATCCTTAGCGGATTATTATATTAAGGATATATATTAATATGGTGGCTCCTGGGGTTTGGTGGTCCTGTGCAGGTGTACTGCTTACATATGCCCATGGTTGGCCCTGTATTTTCTGTCTATGCACTTGTTCTCCGTCACATGGGCTTTTAGTTATGAAGGCCTTGTGTTGCTGGTGCATGAGTTTTAACATGGGAAAAAGTGATATATCTGTGGCGCAATGGTTTCATAAATGAGACATTTTGTATCTTATTGTAATGATAGAGAATCTTGGGGAATTTATCTGTTATGCTTGTTCTTTGCTATAATGGCTCTATGTTGTGTAAGAAATAAGTCTGTAATAAGTTAATTAAATTTTATTATTTTCTTTTTTACAGTGTTTGGTGCTGAAAAGCAACAACCTGCCTTCTGAATTACAGAATTTGAGGAATTATATTCTTTTTTTCAGGTGAGTTGGTATTTTTGCATAGGCAATTTTTTTGGGTGCACATGAAAATAATGAAGAAGATTTTTTTAAATGTTTGTAAAATTTCATTTTGGAATATGATTTTATCTTGAATTATTCACATGGGTTGTATCTGCTTATACTAGATATGTATTTTGAGATATTCTCCACTGACAGTTGAAATTATCTTTTAATGGGCTTGGTGCATGTGTTCTTTTTGATGGAGTTCAGATTTACGGATCATTGGAGTATAATTCTTTCATGTTTCCATTACTTAAATCTTGTGAAGTGCTCATGATTTTTGAAATCTTGTTGCATTATGTTTGGCAGTTTTTCTACTTTATTTACAAAGAGGTATTATGATATGGTTCTAGGTGTGATGGGTATCTTTCCTGCATATCTGTGATTATACTATGTATAGGCATTGTTTTACATATTCATGCAGAGGTTTATTATGAGGTTGTTCTTCATGCTTAGTATGACATTTTGTATATGCTATGACTTTTACATGGTGAGTATGCTGTTGAAACATAAAAGGAACTGTCTCTGTGGGAAGTAGTAATCTGTTAAGTGAATGCTATGGTTTGTATAGTGTAAGCCTTCTCTTCAGAGTGCATATAGTTTACATAGCTCTTTGTACTGGTGAACTGAAAAAATGGGTCTCTAAAAATTAATTCTACAGATTATCAATATTTGTGATATCTAGAAAATCTAAAAAGAAATTTTACAGTAAAATGTCTTTTAACAACAGTAATTATTTAATGGAAAAAAAAGATCAGTGTTAATGTTTAGGGTTATATTGCCAATTTCTTTTCAAAACAAGAGGAACGTGGTATCTTAAAATATATAGAGTTAATAAGTTAGAAATTATAAAAATATATGTAGTTTAAAAATTAGTAAAGGTACTTTTAAGTTATACATTTATGAAAAAAGATATAATTTAGTCTCTATATTTTTTTAAAAGGATACAGAAGAATAAACTGAGTCTAGTTATGGAGAATTCCTCAGAAGAGAAACAAATTCATTTTGAAATCATTAACGAAGTGATGGAGGAAATTTTAGACGCAGTCTTTCAAGAGGAAATAGATGAAAAAAATTATTTTATGGACATGTCTTTAGACTCCGCTTACTTAGAGATGGTAGAAGGAGATGAGGACTTTGGACTTGAAGAAATCCCTGATGATATAATGGTGGAAGTTCTACAAAATTATGAAGATTTCAATAAATAACATTTTTTTGATAGTAAAGCATTCTTGAAGACAGTTTTTTTGTCCTATTCGTCGTTGATGTGCTTTAGGAGAGTGATAAGACATGTTCTCATGAAGTGTAAAAGAGATTGTAGTAAAAAAGATTAAAACATCTACGATGACCCATAGTTCTTGAAAAAAGTGTACTGTTTGTATGCTTTAAAAATTAGAATTAAAAACTGTCTATAATGTTAAAACAGATATGGAGTGTGATAAAATTAAGAACCAACATTCACTACAGGATTTCCTACTCTGTTCAGAGACTTTCTGTTATTTTCTTTATTCTACTTAGAAAATGAATCTGTGGTTTAAATTTGTACGTTATATGCTAGTAGTCAACTATAATATTTGTTATGTTTGTGTTTTACAGATTGAGAATTTCATCAAAATCTTAAATTAAGATGCCGACCAGAACTGAAAAAAGAAAGCTCTAAAAACGGACTTACAATTTGAAGAAGAAAGGAATTGAAGAAGTATCAAAAGAACATAGGACGGATAAAAAGAAGAGTGCTCCTGGTAAGCAAACCAAAAAGTTTTTGAGAGCAATATGTGGAAGGAAAAATGTTAGTATTGAAGTGCACAAGGAAAAAAGTATACCAGTATCGAGAAGGAGACATGGAACCAAAGATAAAAATGTTTCTGGAATCAGGAGACAGGAAAATCTGTACAGTAAAACTCGGATGAATCAATTTAGCCAAATCAGGAAGCGTATGTTTTACAACAGAGTAGTTTCGAATTTATTACAAAAGGAGAAAGTTTCTAAAAGAAGATCTGCTTTTCTTAAGAAGAAACAATATATAGAGGGTATTGTTGAGCGCGCGTTTGAGACAAAAAGAAAATTATTTATTTTAGTACTTAATAGAATAAATACGCTAAATAAGGCAATACGAGTTTTAAAAGCTAAAAGTAAATGGAAGAGACACATAAATAGGAGTAATTTTTGTAAAGTGTTTTCTGGGAAGTGGATGCATACTTCAACGTCTGAACCATTTTTTAATGAAGAGAGTTACTTTCAAAGTAACGATTTGTTGCATGCAGTTGACACCAGTGGTCGAGGATACGAGGTGAAGGAGGGATGTGTAATTGAGAAAGAGAAAATTGTGGTTAGAAATGCAGAAGAGGTGATGGCTGGAGAAGCTTCAGGGGGACGTGCTAATGTTCCTGTTTACAGTTGGAATTGTAGTAGCATTTGTAGTGTACGACAGGATTCAATTGATTTCTTTCGCAATTTCTTACGTAAGTACACTAAAGAAAGTCTTAGAAAAAAAATTGTTATGTTGCAAGAATTAGATCATTGCAGAGTGCGAGAAAAAATAGGTCTGCAAGGTCATTCTCTGGCTTGTCTTTCTAAAAAAATATGCCAGAGTGTGTTTCATCACTTCAGGATGTTAGCAGTGCATCATACTAAAATGAGAAAATTGGTGAGAAAGTTGTATTATGCAAAAAGTCCAGCACTTAAACTTAAACAGTTAAATAGTGCTCTTTTGTATGGATGTGAATTAGATGTTAAGAAGATTTGTGCAGAAATTGAGGTAAGTTATTTTGGTCCAGAGGAAGGTAATGCAGAAACTGATATAATTATAGATGGAAATGTGTTAGAAAATGTTGGACATGTTAATATTGAAAATTTTGAACAGGAAATAATAAAGTTTAAGGTAATTGCAGGTGAGAAACCAAATTTTTCTTGTGTCTGTTGTCGACGCATTCATTACAAAAGTCAAACTAGGTTAGTTGATTTATATTTAAAAAGTGAAGATGAAAGTAATGGTCAATGGAAAGATTTTGCAACTTATTTGTTGGTGGAAAACTATTTTGATTTGGGTTTTGAGCAACGTATTTGTAAATATTGTTATAATAAATTAAATGAAAATAAAATGCCTGCTAGAGCTGTTCATAATAATCTAGAGTTGATAAATATTCCATCAGAATTGATGGATTTGAATACTTATGAGACTATTCTGATCCAATGTGTACATCCTTTTCAGGCTATTGTTCGTATGGAGCCTAAGACTGGTAAATTAAATCCTTCAGATTTACAAAGAGGATTAAAGGGTAGAGTTGTATATTTGCCACTTGATTTAAAAAAAAAATGGAAACAATTGGTGTTGAAAATGTAGAAGAGGAACCTCTAGTTATTCTAGTAAATGGTGTACCTACAAAGAGTAAGAAAATCTGGCAAGATTTAGTGGATGTTAGAAAAGTCAAAAAGGCAACGTTGTATTTAGTTCAAAACAATAAGTACTATAAAGATGTATACGTAGAAGAAGAAGATGTAAGTGAAGAAGAGGAGAGTGATTTGTCTATTGGACAAATTGAAAAAGTTGACCTATCCAGAAGTGAAGAAATTTATGAACATTACAGTGTTCATCCACTGCATTTCAAAGAAGCAATAGGGAATGCTATTGAATTATTTCAGATGAAAAAGGCGAAAGGAAATCCTATTAGTGTGTGGGAAGAAAGTTTGGAAGGTCGTTGTTTCCCACAGTTATTCCCTACAGGTGAAGGTACACGATATGATGATCGACCTATGTAGATTCCTGCATCTGAATACCGGACAACAAGATTATATGCAGAAGATCCGAGGTTTCGCCAATGCATTCCATATTTGTTTCATCTTCTGTTTGAGAGTGACTTATCTGGTCTCTCTTATGCAGTAAATCATATCTTAAAAAGTGGAGTTCATCTGCATAATATTTCAGCAAAGGAATTTATGGATAAAGTGCAACAGAAAGATAGTGTTTTGGATTCACACCTAATTAATTTAATGGCTTGTCAGCGTGGTACTAATGAGTATTGGTACCGTCGTCATGGAGATTTGAAGTGCATGCTTAGAAACTTAGGAGCACCAACATGGTTTTTAACTCTAAGCTGTGCAGAGTATGCTTGGGAAGATTTACTTGAATTTCTTCAGGAGGCGAATGCAAACATAGAAAATATAAACTACAAGACACCAGGAGAACTGTGTTCGTTAGATCCGGTTAATGTTTGCAGATATTTTAATCATAGATTTGAAGCTATGATGTCTTTTCTTACAAACAAGAAAAATCCGCCTCTTGGTGAAGTACTGGATTTCTTTTGGAGAAAAGAATACCAAGCAAGAGGTGCTCCTCATATTCATATGCTGTTATGGATCAAGGATGCTCCTAAATTTGGAAGAGACTCGGATGAGACTGTACTGTCTTTTGTTGAACAGTATGCCACTTGTGACATACCTAATAGTACAACTGATAAGGACTTAAGAGGAAAAGTGTTACGTTTTCAAAGTCATCGTTGTGGAAAATATTGTCGGCGAAAATTCAAATCAAAGAGTAAATTCTACACCAAATGTCGTTTTGGATTTGCACGACCGGTACTTTCAAAAGGAAGAGTCAACAATTTGATGTCATCTTTGCGACATAACATCAGAAGAAGGTCACCTAAAAATACGTACAATTTAAGAAGAGGTGAAGAATCCAAATATATAAATGACTATAACCCAGTCATTTTGTCCATGTGGAATGCTAACATGGACATACAATATGTTGCAGACAACTCTATTGCTGTGGCTCGATATGTAACGTCTTACATCACAAAATCTGAAAGAGCCTAAGCAAGAAATTGTATACGTACAGTTTGAAGATGTTGTCTCATCGAGAAATTGGAGCATATGAATGTTGTGACCGATAATCATCAGCAAGTCTTTATGCTAAATCAAGGACTATTCTCTGGGTGAGTTTGGGTCTTGCAGAAACACGAAACCGTGTTCTAAAACCTGTGCAAGAAATTGAATATTTAGCCCAGAAAGAACCAAACAGTACAGACATTCTGAAAACAAATATGTTGGATACATACTATCCAAATAGAAGTACTTTTCTAGAAAACATTTGTCTGTATGAAATACTTCAAAACTACACTTTTAAAAGGAATGTTACAGAGAACATTGATAAAGGTGTATATGCTGTAATTGGACAAGAAGGATGTCTGGTGAAGCAAAGAAAAGGACACTTGATTAATCATCGGAAACTGAGTTGCGAAACACCTGACAAAAGAGAATTTTACTATTTTGCTCTTTTGCAACTCTTTAAACCATGGCGTAGAGAAGAGGAACTACTTGGGGACTTTGATAGTTATGAAGATTCATTCAACGCATCTAAAAGTAGTATTGAATGTACTGTTTTTAGTAATTATCTGCAAATGTTGAATGATGAAATAGAGCAAGAAGTGACAATTGCAGCGGAGATTGCTAGAGATAGTTCACAAGATAGTCAAAGTTCGGCTTCATTAAGTCAAGATCCACTGGGACAACCACTTATCCAAAATGAAGCAGCCACTGCCATGGATGAGGTGGAAAGAGCAATGCAGCAAGGTCAAGAGGAAGTAATCAACTTAGAAGAATTAAAGAAGCAATTTAATATTGAGCAAAGACAGATATATGATGAAGTGACAGAGCACATTGAGCATGGCTTTCGTCATGAGAGAAAAGATTGCTCATGTATGTCATTTGAACCTATTCGATTATATGTAAGTGGAGAAGCTGGAACTGGTAAAAGTTTCCTAATTAAAGGAATTACTACATATTTACAGCAAAGAACTCAGTCAACACTGGCGTGTGTTGTTACTGCTCCAACTGGATTGGCAGCACATAACATTAAAGGTATTACTTTACATCGTTTACTGATGCTGCCAGTTGAACATGAAAATAAATTACAATATCACAAGCTATCTGGAGAAGCTTGTTTTGAAGTTTCTAGAGTGCTTAAAAAAATGAAACTTCTAATTATTGATGAAGTAAGCATGGTATCTAATTTAATGCTTGCTTTTGTGCATTTAAGAATGCAACAGATACTTAAGACAGAGTATGATGTGTTATTTGGAGGTAAACATGTCATAGTTTTTGGAGATCTACTCCAACTAACTCCAGTGAAAGGACAACCTGTATTTGAAACTGTTACGCATGAGGAGACTAGAAAGTGCCTGGGCAGTATTGGAAATGTTAATATATGGTCACATTTCAAATATACTGAACTGATTCAAAATATGCGACAGGCAAAGGATACTAAATATGGAAATATTCTTCAAGATATCAGGATTGGAAAACTAACTGAAGATGCGAAACACACTCTACGAACACGATTACTTTCCAAGCTGTTTCCTAATGAAGATATGTACCTGAGAAAATATATAGTAAAGAGGTAGCAGATAAATCAGTGATATGCTTGATGCCAACTGTGAAAGAATGTTCAGTTTTTAATGAGAAAATGTTGAATTTAGAAAATCAACAAATTGGGAAACTGGAAGCTAAAGATAGAATAGAGCATGAAGGTAGTACTATTGTTTTGTCTGAAAAGTTGAAGTTAAAATTGGATTCTCTTCAAAAAAGTACATCTAAAACTGCTGGTTTAGAGAAAAATTTGTATGTATGTTTAAATTGTCGGATAATTTTAAGGAGAAATTTACATGTAGAAAGAGGATTGGTAAATGGAGCAATGGGTAATGTTGTTGGTTTTGTTAATTATACAAATAGAGATGAGATTGAATTTTTAAGAATAAAATTTGATGGAATTGAGGAAGTTCAGCAAATTAGTCGCTGTTCAAATCGTTTTTTGCTTGTGAAAGACTTATATGTCCGTCGGAAGCAATTTCCAATTTGTTTGGCATATGCAGTGACTATTCACAAATCTCAAGGTTTAAGTGTAGATTGTGCTTTGGTAAATATTTGAAGCACTGTATTCAAAGAGGGTATGGCATATGTTGCTTTATCGCGAGTTAGAACTTTATGTGGACTTTATTTAATTGATTATGATGAGACAAAGATTAGTGCAGATTTAAATTGTGTGAAGGAGTATAATAGGTTAAGAAGAGAATATGCTCCAAGTTTACGTCAATATCCTTTAATTGAAAGGCGTATGGTTGGTCAGAAAAGGAAAAATGAGGAGAAATGTGCTGAAGTAGTTGAGAAACGACGAAAAAAAGATGTAGCTGTTGTTGGTAGGCATAAGAAAACGGTTAGTATTGAAGAGATTGTTGGATTTAAGTTTGAAAACAGGTCTGGTGTCAACTGTTATGCAAATGTAGTAGTTAATGTTGTTTTTTTTCTAAAAAATGTTAGGGAACAGATTGTAGAAAATCAGGAGCAAACATTTTGCTATTCCTTAAATATTTGAAAAATGTAGTAGTGGTGAAAGTGAAGTAGGAAGTGTTTCAGAACTAAGGAATGTTTTAGACATATGTGCAGGAGTAAATCAATTTTCACAGAATATTCAGCAAGATTGTCAGGAATTTATTATGTATATGTTTACAGTTTTGGAAGATGAAGGTGTAGATATTGATAATCTTTTTGGCCTTTCTTATAAATGGGAACATAACTGTGATAATTGCTCATTTTCAAGTAGTACTGATATACACAGTGAAAAATTTATATATTTAACATTACCAGACTGTAAAGAAGTGTCTTTTAATAAACTAGTTAAAGATGCGCATCAGAACATGGTCTGTTCTCAATGTAAGTCTGAAATGTTATCAACTTTATTTATCCATAGATATGGACAATATGTAATATTAATGTTTCAACGATGCAGAGCTGATGGGAGTAAATTGTCAACTTTAATTAAAAATTTTGTGGCTACTCAAGTATCTATTTCTAGAAGAACATTTGTAACTGTAGCCATTATTTTTCATGAAGGGCCTTCCACATCATCAGGACATTATACAGCTTATTTGAAGTGTGGAAGTGGCTGGACGCTTTGCAATGATACCCAATTGACTTTTAAGAAATGTTTGCCTTTTGCCTTAACTAACTCCTATCTGCTATTTTTGGAACCCAAATTTCAGTAGAATCACTTGCTGTAGGAAGATTAATACTGTAAAGATATGAAACTTTCTTGTTTACAAATATCATGTGACTGAGGGTCTACAAATCTATAAATGAAATTTGTGTTTGGTATAGTGATAACATCAGGTAGAAATTTAGTTAATGTTTGGTGGTATAAAACATGTTACACATTTTTACTGTAAAGGTTCACAAAAGAATAGATAAGATTAAGATTAAGAAATTTCAGAAAAAAACTACTTAACTCATAGTATTTGGCCATGTGGAAAAATATGAGAGAAGAAAATGAGTACTTTAGATAATTATTTTAGAACATATATGGACGCAAGTTTTTGGGAGAGGTATTTAAAAGGTAATGAGTTAACTTATACAATTTGGCCATGCGGAAAGGTATGAGAGAAGAAAATGTATACTTAAGATAGATTTTTATAGGAGATACTTGCACGGTGTTTTTTTGAGATATATTTAAAAATAGGTCGTATAGTTTAATTAGTTTGTAAATGTGGAAGATGTAGTGTGCTTACTCAAGAAATTGCGAATTTGAGAAAAACATTTAAGATATGTTTTTTTCAGGTATTTATAATATGTATGGAGATTTTGGATGGGTTTTTTAAACACAATCATTTTGATTGTGGTTTTTTTTCCCCGCTGTTATATGATGATTAATATTGAAATCACTGTTTATAGTGAAAATCAATGTATTCTGAGGACAGCAAAAATAAACTATTTAATATGTTGTTTGAGTTATTTTGTTACATTGAATTTAGAAATATGTATTATAACATATTTTTTTACTGTCTTCCACAGATATTATATTTATAAGGTAAGTACAACTAATAACATCCGAGAGTTTTCTCTGCCTCTCTCTTATTGACTCCTACTTTTTTTTATTTTATGAAATGTACATTATAATCTTATTTTTACTTTTCTTCCACAGGTACTACGTTTTTAAAAGAAATTTACTTTACTTTTTTATTATTTTTTAGGTAAGTATAAAAAATAAAGAAACTTTTACATCACTGTGTCATTTCTTTGTCTATCCTGCTTAAAGCAATGTCATGTTTAATATAAGCACTTCCACATAGGATTGAGTGCATTGTTATAAGGCATGCTTTAAAAGTGATTTAATGAAATGAGCGACATTTCACTGAGTGAGTTCAGCAACACTGATATATGAAAACATTGGTGGGAAATGATATTAAATGTTACATGTTGTTCCTTCCAGGAGTTTAAGTTCTTTGCTGCAGTGGCAATTCTGCCACAGCATTAGGGGGCCGGGGGGCTGAGTGGTACTTCTATGCTCATGATAGAGCTACTCCTTCATGAGCCACGGTTGAGATCTGTTCATGATACAGTGGTTCTGTCATGGCTCTGCTTAGTCAATAGAACGTGTCATGGAGGCGCAATATTAGTGCTGTGCAAGCACAGCGGCAAGCCCATGACAAAACTGGTCCATCCTGAGGACAGCTGAGGCAATGCTCGTGATGAAGCGGCTCTGTCATGAGCATGGAAGGACTTAACAGGTGTTAAAAAAACCTGAGGGGTCTCTTCAAAGAGAGTGTTGGTTGTAATTTAAAGGGCACTTTAAAACACATTGTTGCAGCTTTATGTTGACGTTGCGTCTCTTTGCGCCACCATTTCGTCAGTTTATTTAATACAATGACAGTGGAAATAATGTACCATATTTACAACGTTATGGATCTAGGAGATATGTCACATTCTAAAGCCCTGCACCATAAGGAAGTGTTCCTCTGAAGGAATGCGTCTTGAAAGTGGCTGACTGTAATGCATGATATTTCACTCAGTGACTTTCAGACCCATGCTGTTTCAAAACTGTGCATGTGCTTGAAGCAGGCGTAGGTATTGACGCAGTATTGTGAATATAGTGCATTGGTGAGCCTTGCTGGAGCTGCATCACACTTGCGATGCAACTCTAGTAATGTATTACTTTTTCAGCACAGATGTGTTACGCATGTATGGTGTTTTTGTACCATGGTGCGCCACATTTCAAATGTGGCACACCATGGGTAACGGAGCACTAGCATACTGTGGTGCACATTAACTGGTGCATATCTGGGTATGAAGTAGTTAACATAAATCTGCCCCATAGCTACAAATCCGCGTTTAGTAGAGTGTTCGGCCTTTGTAGTGTTATGTTTTTTCTGTTATTCTATGTAGGTATGTAATATTGCAAGGTTTTTGTCACGAAAAAGAAGCCATGAGTATTGGGTTTGTGAAAGATTGCAAGATTTTTAAAATTAAAAAGCAAGAACCATGGCATTGTTTAATATAGCATTGTAAATACTTATCTTTAATAATGATGAGAGAGTAAAAAAAGGTTAACCTGATGTTTTAAAGTTATTCACAGGCTTCTTTAGAGGAAGTGTTCTATATGATTGTAGCGTGGGTGTTTGACTTTTTATAGGTAATAGAATGCATTTTGTATGCTGTAGCAGGAGGAGTACTACATACTTGAATATTCTTCAGTGCTTATTTTCATTTTGTAAGTGGTATTGAGACCGACACAGAACTTCAATGGATCGGAGGGGCTGTTCCTGTGCATCTGGAGGACTGCCAAGCCGTTGCAGCAGTGGGAGTGAGGCCTCTCACAGGGGCGTAGCGCAACTCCTTTCGATGCTCACAATTGCAGATAACAGGGTAGAGATGTCTGTGGAATTTATAGATGGTTAGTCACACTAGAGTGTGGGCGGCGCCCCTAGCACTTCATTACGGCGCACAGGGGAGCCGCGTTGCACAGTTTGAGAATCAGAGACTTAGGAGATAAACCTTCATAATAGGAAGGCGTCTAAGTGATAAAAATCGCCGGTGCTCGGCGTTAAAAATATCACTGCTATCGGTGGAATTTTCCACGGTGTTAGTGCTTCAACAGAAATGGGAACACATATCTGATAGAAAATCCTGTAACAATCTCAGTATTTCACATTATCGCTTGAAAAGAAAGTCTTTCGAAAGATGTTGAACGTTGTTCTCTTTTGAGAGTAGAAAAGATAGTGAGAGAAGTGGGTGGAGTTCTCCGTGTAAATTGCAGAATAGAAACTACTAAGAACCAATTGGAAGTGTTGTTTTCAAGTCACATGACTTCACATGCGCGTCTCAGGACGTGTACGCGGTGATAGTATCTGGTCACGTACGCCATTTGGAAGTAGCGGTCTAATTCAGCGAAGTTTCAAAACGTGAAAAGGAGGAAATCCAAACACATCCGGATTTAATATATCTTCTGAGCTCGATTCAAGCATACAATTGTTAAAGTATAAAACCTTTTATATTTTTTTTTTAAAATACCAAGGTGTGTACATTCGGTCACGCACGAAAGTTTAAAAAGACATTCGGCTCCATTTAATGAAAATTTTCATAATAATAAAAAAGAAGCCTAGGTTTAGTGTCTTTGACGTAGTATAAGTTCTTTGATGGGTCTATTAAGAAATTTAATAAGTTGCAAAGTTTTCACGAAATATATATGCGGGTGCGCGCACACGGTCGCGCACGAATGAAAGCCAAAAAAGCGGAGATAAACCCCCTTTATAATATGCTCCTGGAGCTCTTTTTGGTAGAATGAGTTAGTTCTGAAAAGAACTTTTTTTTTTTTTTTTTTTAAAACAAGTGTTATGTTGTTTTTGATTTTTTAAACTTGCAACAACATTTTCATGTGTGACACAGGATCAAAATGAAATGAAGAAATGTATCTTTTCTCGGGGCATTTATGACTCTCAATTTTTAGTTTAGTAAGAATGAGGCTCTGCTCTCCGTACAGAAGAATTTCTCCACACTCGTTGCATTTCATGTGCACCTTTGCAAGATATGGTCTCAAGTCCATCACAGCACTCGATGGAGATACAGGTCGTCCACCAGAAGATGTGCTGGCCACCTCTGATGGTAATAGCGTGGCCAGGGCTCTTGTTGATGCCTTTGCAAATTCCACAGGGTGCACTTGTTTGACATGCCGCATCATGGTATGTATGGAAAAGGAATATTTTTTTCTTGGATTTCCTCTTGAGAGAACCGAATTGCATATCGTGCAGGTAACTTTTGGCGCATTCACTTTCTTTTGTTCTTCAGGATAAGTGAAAAATTGCCAAATAAAAGATTCCTTTTTTCTTTTTAAAGGTAGTCGCTCATTTCCTTCAGATTCGGAAGAGGAGCCATTTCAGCAAAGTCTTCCGAAGGGTGTTGAACGTCGTTCTCTTTTGAGAGTAGAAAAGATAGTGAGACAAGTGGGTGGAGTGCTCCGTGTAAATTGCAGAATAGAAACTACTAAGAACCAATTGGAAGTGTTGTTTTCAAGTCACATGACTTCACATGCGCGTCTCAGGACGTGTACGCGGTGATAGTATCTGGTCACGTACGCCATTTGGAAGTAGCGGTCTAATTCAGCAAAGTTTCAAAACGTGAAAAGGAGTAAATCCAAACATATCCGGATTTAATATATCTTCTGAGCTCGATTCAAGCATACAATTGTTAAAGTATAAAATCTTTTATATATTTTTTTAAAATACCAAGGTGTGTACATTCGGTCACACACGAAAGTTTAAAAAGACATTCGGCTCCATTTAATGAAAATTTTCATAATATTAAAAAAGAAGCCTAGGTTTAGTCTCTTTGACGTAGTATAAGTTCTTTGATGGGTCTATGAAGAAATTCAATAAGTTCAGATTGCAAAGTTTTCACGAAATATATAGGCGGGTGCGCGCAGTCGGTCGCGCACGAAAGCCTGGAAATGCGCTATCCATTTTATTGAGAACTGTTGCCGAGAGTGCGCACACCGGGTCGTGCACGAAAGTTTAGAAAGGCTATTTTTATTTACGTTGAAAAAAAGGCAAGGTACAGACTTTCTAATTCTGTATCGCTTTACAAGGAGTCTCTATGCAACTTGAACAGTGAAGAAAACGGCTTTTTTCCGAAAAAAATATTGCCAGAACTTTATTGACAAAAGTATAGGTTGTATACACGAGATATTTCTGAATTAGCATTTTAAAAACCAATGAAATTCACTGAAAAAACCATAGGTTTTACACACGTTATAGTTAGGAAGTAGCATTTACAAAACCTATGAAATTCACTGAAAAAACCATAGGTTTGACACCAGTTATAGTTAGCTGGAAATTTTACTGATATAAAACCAATGAAATTCCACGTTATAGTTAGTTGGACTCACTATAACTTGCGCGTGTAATGCACTGCTGATGACGTCACATATTACATCACTCATGACATCACTGATGACACCATCCTTGTGACATAGTGACAGACCTCCTTTCACTGTAATCTAACCCTTGAAACACATATTCAAAAATAGAAACTAAATTTTTCAAAAAAACGGAGATACCCATACCAGTTACAACAACCAATTCAATAATTCCACCATCTATATACACATGCACTAATTCACCAAAAGTTCTATATAGTCACTGATACATATATTCACTAATCATATGTAGTGATACACCTACACATCCTGTTACACACCGACAGTCATCCAAAAGTTATTCACACACATACTCACACATGCAAATAAACTATTGAACATCCATTTATTTGCATAAACAGCTATACACACACTACCACTTTACTTCTAATGAACCTTACACATACTTACTCTCTTAAAAAATCACTTATAGAAACACATACTAATTTAAACAGGAACTCTTACAATCCCTCACTCTCACATATACTCACTTATATACATCAATATTCACATATACTAGATTAAAACATATGTAGTTACTGATAAAGACACTAATAAGACAGTCATTCACTCACTAACACAGACATATACACACTCATCCACCCATACAGTCCTGCACATATGCTGTCTTCAAAACACATACAAACAGAGACTCAGTCATTCTTGCATCTATGTACTAAGTAATACTCCCACCAAAGCATGCAAATACTCATACTGATACTAAGAAAAACATCTAATAACCTATATACATACACATGTACCTACTCATCAACCCATGCAGCCACTTATACACAAAGTGAAACACTAATACATATATTTAAATATTTAAGCATTACTCACTAATATATGTATTCCCTAAGATATTCAATAATATATACATATATAACACATATTTATTTTTCAGAAAGACACACATTCACTGGATGGTGTCATCAGTGATGTCATGAGTGATGTAATATGTGACGTCATCAGCAGTGCATTACACGCGCAAGTTATAGTGAGTCCAACTAACTATAACGTGGAATTTCATTGGTTTTATATCAGTAAAATTTCCAGCTAACTATAACTGGTGTCAAACCTATGGTTTTTTCTGTGAATATATATATATATATATATATATATATATTCACTGAAAAAAACATAGGTTTCACACATGTTATAGTTAGAAATTAGCATTTAAAAAAACTTGCAGATTTACTGAAAAAAACAGAGGTTTCACACATGTTATAGTTAGCTGTACATTTCACTTCTAGAAAACCATTGAAATTCCCCCATTATAGTTAGTTCAGCTAACCATAATTCGCGGGCCCGCAATGCACTGCTGATGACGTCACATATTACATCACTCATGACATGGTCAGTGACATCACTCATGACATCACTGATGACATCTCAAATGACATCACTGATGACATCACTGATGACATTATCCAGTGAATGTGTGTCTTTCTGAAAAATAAATATTTTTTATATATGTATATCTAAAGGTCGATGGAAGACTAAATGGATAAGTAAGTGTCTAAATGGATGTTTTTTTTGTAAAAATGATTGTATAACTGACTTATTAAGTGTATCTTAGTGAATACATGTATTAGCGAGTAATGTTTAAATATGAAAATATCTGTATCAGTGTCTCACTTTCTGTATAAGTGGCTGCATGGGTTGGTGACTAGCTACATGAGTGTCAATATGGGTTATTAGTTGGTTTTTAGAGTATCAGTATGAGTGTCTGTATGGTTCGGTGGGGGGTATTACTCACCGCATAGATGCATGAATGGGTGACTCACTGTTTGTATGTGTTTTGAAGACAGCATGTGTGCAGGACTGTATGGGTGGATGAGTGTGTGTATGGGTGTGTTAGTGAGTGAATCACTGTCTCAATAGCATCTTTATGAGTAACTATATATGTGTTACACTAGTATATGTAAGTATTGATGTATATAAGTGATGTATATAATTGAGTTTATATGAGAGCAAGAGATTGTAAGAGTTCCTGAATAAATAAGTATGTGTTTCTATAAGTGATTGTTTAAGAGAGTAAGTATGTGTACGATTCTGTAGAAGTAAGTGTAGTGGTGGGTGTATAGCTGTATATGCAAGTAAATGGATGTTTGATAGTTTATTTGCATGTGTGAGTAACTCTATACATGAGTGTCAGTGTGTAATAAGATGTATAGGTGTATAAGTACATATGATGAGTGAGTACATGTGTGAGTACCTACAAAGAGCTGTTATTGAATGACTAGATGTGTATGTCGATTTTAGAATTACTGAATAAGTTGTTCTAACTAGAATTGGTATTTCCATTTTTTTTGAAAATTTTAGCTTCTATTTTTGAATGTGTGTATCAAGGGTTATATTACGCTGAGAGGAGGTCTGTCACTCTTTCACAAGGATGTCATCGGTGATGTCATCACTGATGTCATTTGAGATGTCATCAGTGATGTCATGAGTGATGTCACTGACCATGCCACTCTTAACTGATATTTTATGAAATTCCAGTTTTAATTGTCACCCCTTTCATATATACTGCGACAGATTCTGAAGAAAGTTTATTTGTATTTGCTTAATAAAGGCTGTTTCAAACCAAGACTGAATGTTTTGCTGTGCAACCACACCTCCCCATCATGAAAGTAAACACCACATTATAAGTAAATAGTACTACTAAGAAGTATGTCACCTACAAACTTAATAAAAGAAAACAGCGCAAGACAGTGTTATTTTTCCGCCGTGATTTATACACCACACTGCAATTATATAAATGGCCCTTGAAACATATATAAAAAATTGTTTACCTCATAATTCCTCTCCACCACCTTATGGGCACTCTACACAGTTAATAGTTTTCCTAACCTTCCCTCTACTACTTTCTTTCCCCATACTCCTTTGCAAAATGCATCACAATATCACTGACAACAAAGAACCGTTCCCACCCAATAAGGAGCAAACTTGTGTTCGGAACACTTTAGTCAATGAAATGTCCATCTTGTTCCAAAGACGAGCAAGGAATGACTGCTAAGCCTCCTACTTTTAATACTTTACAGCCAATGAACATTAAACTTTGAAACGTCCAGCTTGGAGCACGTTACCCTAATACTCAGTGATGTCATTTGAGATGTCATCAGTGATGTCATGAGTGATGTCACTGACCATGTCATGAGTGATGTAGTATGTGATGTCATCAGCAGTGCATTGCGGGCGCGCGAGTTATAGTTAGCTGAACTAACTATAACGGGGGAATTTCAATAGTTTTGCATGAGTGAAATCTCCAGCTAACTATAACATGTGTGAAACCTATGGTGTTTTCAGTGAATTTGCAAGGTTCTTTAAATGCTAATTCCTAACTATAACGTGGCTGAAACCTATTTTTTTTTCAGTGAAAATATATATATATATATATATATATATATATATATATATATATATATATATATATATATATATATATAGACACACATATATACACACACACACACACTCCTAGCTAGGGGGCTTACAAGTGGGTTGTTTAGAAACATGTTATCCTGATAATCAAACATGGTCCGAATGTGCATATCAAAAGTAAAATATAATGACACAAAAGTTCAGCAATGTAATCTCAACCATGTTTTAATACTTATGCCATTCTGTTATCTCAGTAAAAATGTAATTCTTTGCAATGAGATTCAAGTTCTATATGATGGTATCTTCACAAAAGTTATGCAGAGTAAGATTTTCTGAGATTTGAAAGAAAATGAAGTCATTAATACTGAAGTACTGTTCCAATATATTTGATTGCTGCCTTGTGATACGTAATGGGATTTTTTCCTTTTCTCTTCCATTAGGAATGGCTATATACAGTGGTAAGTTTACTTTTTCTACGGTTGATATTAGTTTGCCACCTATCTTAGTTTTATATGTTGGTGTGATTTTGTGTTAATCTTTTTCACTGATTATAAATATATATGCACCAAAATCATGTGACTCTGCAATGAAATCAAGATAGGCTTACTAGGTCAAAGTATGTCTGTTGCTGGATAGATCATTAAATCAAAAAAATAGTCCCCACTATGGAAAGCCTTGTGCGTTTTTGTATCCATGTGAACATGTATCTTTTAACGTACATGAATCGAGTCAGCTGTACAGTCGTGAAAGACTAAGGGGCCGATTATGATTTGGGTCGGAAAGGCTCCAAGCGGCATTCGGTTTGTCCAAATCTGTGCCGGAAGCCATGTTTCCAACCGACTCGGTAATATTTTCGACCGACTGATTACGATGGTTGAAAACCATTCGGACTGTCTGACTTGGTTCCGACTCGCGTCCGAACAGCATTTGGAGACTCAGAGTCTGTTGGAGGTAACTCATGCGTCTCTATGAACCCCGTTTCCGACCGAGCGATTACAATGTCAGATCCGGACAGCCTTTCCAAATCGGTCTGTCTGACACGTTTTGGCTGTCGGAGTCCAAATTTGGGGGCCTTTAGTAGGCCCCCTTCGCCCAGAGACCTCCGGTTGGGGCCCATGGGGGAGGAAACAGCACAAAAGGACCACAAAGACCAAAAGACTGGAATCCTTGATAACCACCAACAATTGGCAAACACCAGCAGAAAATGGGCCGGGCCAGCTGTATCTGATATTCGCTAAGGATCAGGGACTAACAGCACGAAAGACTCAACAATAAAAAGACAAGACCCTAGGACACCTCCACCCTCAAAGACAAACAAGGAATGGAAGGCCCTTGGCATGGCAAGCTTAGTCCCAAAGACTCCCCCTCCCAAGCGATAAACAAGGAGAAGACAGATGCAAGCACCAAAGCTACTTTAACCAATGAGCCAAGCACAGACATCAGCGAGAACCCTAACGGGCCCCTATTAATGCGCTCACACTGCTAAATGGCCAACTTATCGCTTTGTCAATCTTTGACCCAGCTCAAAACACTCCTTCAACAAGAGAACCCTGGGCAGCGGTCCAACTATCACCCATGTTTGCACACTGGGCCTCATCACTGGGACCAATCACTGCAAAGGCTACCATAGGCACCCTGGATACAGTGCTAACCATTTACTGCCATATTAAAGGTCAAAACAACATCTTAAATGGGGGCACATACTTCACTTATTCAAATATATACCATCCTTGACCTACATCCGCTCAGACAATCTTTCCTGGGTTAGGGTGAAAAAAAACCTTGCAATACCCTTGCGAGTCAATGCGAGTCAATGATGGGAGGCTTATGCCAACTACCACATCAGGTTGCCATGCTTAAGGAAGTGTCCTTGCTTGCAGAATGGGGGATTGACATCAAACAAGATTAAGGAAGAGTCGGAACACCGCTGTCTTAGCCACAGGTGTTCCAAGCACAACCACGCTTGTCTGAACCACTCATATGCATGGTTAAGGCAGTGCGCGGTCTAGCTGCTGCAGGGATGGAAGACAGTGAAAACATAAGCAGAAAGATGCTGTGGTGAGGTGAGTGGGGCTAGGGGGTAGTATAAGTTAATGTAAGGATTCTGGGCAGTGGAGGGAGTTGGGGTAGTTTAAGAGACAGTGCAGGGTAGGGGGGTCAGTGCAGTGTAAGTAAAGGGGCTGGATTTTAGGCTTTAGGGCAGTGGGAGGGGAATGGGTAGTCAGGGTAGTGTTTAGGGCTGGGTGGTTTTGGTAGGTTTCTGGGCAGTGGAAGGCGTTGGGTAGTTTAAGGAGTAGCAAGGGGTGGGGAGTAATGTAAGCAAAGGTGCAGGGTTTTAGCCCTTAGGGCAGGGGAGGGTTGGGGGTCTGGGTAGTGTTAGTAAAGGGACAGGGTTTTAGGAACAGTATGGAGTAGGGCCAGTCAGAAGGTGGTGGGGGGTATGGGTAGTGGCAACCTTAGCCACACATATCCCTTTACCATTCATGCCTATACCACAAAATGGGAAAGAAATGCATGGAAAAGATGCATTCTTGGTTTGGGCTGCTTGGTAGAGGCACACGTAGTTTAACCATGCGTTCTACTATCATACAACCAACAAAATAAACTAGAGAAATATCCACACATGCTGTAGGACCCATCTCTGAAGAAGGGGGTCAACTACGTACTGAAAGGGACAAATAGCACTGATAATTCATTTGAATATCAGGCTGAACTTAAGAAGCACAACATGTTCAAAATATCATGTACAAACAATTAAAGGGCTGTGTATCCCCAGAACACCAAAGTGGACCGGTAATATGCACAGCATGTTCACCCTGCCCTGAGTCTCCACCAACGGCATCCCTAACACCACACAAACTTGGACTCCTAGTGTGGCTGACCATACCACACAGCTAACAATCATTTCCTGGAATGTGGCAGGTCTCAAGAAAACCACTGTGGACAACTCAGCTCTTGACTCTCTTCACAAAGGAGACATCTTATGTTTTCAGGAGACCTGTGTCACCGGAACAACTATGCTGCTACTACGAATTCCATACTCCAGCAACAAAACGCAAGATCTTAGGGCAACCATCCAGAGGGCTCTCCCTTTTTGTTAGGCACAATCGAAAAATAGAGGCCACTGCAAAATCCATGAAATCAATATACACACACTACAAGCTTTGCTTATCAAAGATCTAAATGTTACCTTCAGCCATTTTGATTGCTGCTAATTCACTGTTATGTCAACCTTGCATAACACCTGAAAAAGCAGGCCACAAAATATCTAATAATTGCAATTTAAGAGCTGCTAAACAAATATGACTCTCGTATGCCAAATTTGTCCAGAGACCATTGTGCTGGCCAGCTACACTAAAAAATTCAGACTGTCCTCAGACACTGTACCATTTCAGAAACTCATCAAAAGTAATGGTCTAGTCTCTGTGCAATCCCTAAAAGAAGCTAATTACCTGCAATGCCAAATTCCTCCTACCTTTAGGAACATAGCCACTATGGATTATATTTTCATCAGTGAACGACTGACACCCAAGCTCTGCACCTTTGAAGTAGATGATAGATTTGAAAGTCACCACAGAACTCTATGTGCAACCCTGCAATTAGACATCAAGGCTTCACTGCAACAGCTGCCACTTGGGGAGCAAACTGGGGAAGAATGTTGCAAGATTCTCCCCAGAATCAAATTGAAAGACAAACTTAGCAAAAAAACTAAATCATTGGATCACTAATAATGAGGCAGTTGCTAAGTCTCCCAGCACACTTACACCTCTGGGAACTTGTTGCAGAACTTCGCATAGCACTGGGGGTGGCCTCTACTGGAGCAACCACCCCCCACACCACAACCAAGGAACTCAGCCATAAGCAAGCACAAACTCTGAAGGGCCATAATGGCCAAAGGACAAGGTGATAAAAACTTTTCTGGACAAGCTATTTTAGCATGGAGAGCAGCTCACGGGCAGATCGTATTGCAACAAAAAAAATCTCTTAGAGGAATGGCTAAAGATCTTTACCATCCTACAAGAGAAGAATTATTCCCACTTAAGGAATCACATAAAACAGACTCAATAATTTCACCCAGACTAAGGAAAATGGCATGGCAGAAAGGAAGTGGATCACTTACACCAAGCTCCTATATTCAGATGACCAGGAGAAAGAGACAATACCTGAACAGGCACTTCCAGCTTCCGACTGTTACGCTCAACTATCCCCCCCTCTCAATGAGGCCTCAGTCATAGCCACCATATTTAAAATGAGGATAGATGATGCCCCTGGTCTAACACCCTCCCCACGTCAGTCTTTAAAACTGCACAAGACTTCTAGGCAGGGAACCCTCACTCAACTTGTTATCTATGCCTTTGTCACCGTAACAACCTTGATCTCATGGAGAGGGCCTATTCTCTTCCTAATCCACAAAAAGGGAGACCGCGCAATACCAGCTAACTACCTGCTTATCACCCCTATAGGTCTTGAAGCAAAAGCCTATGCACGCATCCTATTGGAAGAGCTGGAATCCTGGGCTACAGAAAAAAGCATCCGTCCACATTTTCAATCCGCTTTATGCCAAAAAGCTCAACGACGGACAATGTTATAACACTAGTGTACCTGTAGCATTGAGCCAAACATAGCAAACAAACACCCTTGTTCTACAGTACAGCCTTTGACAGGGTGGATCGGGGTAAGCTGTAGGAAAAATTAACAGCATGGGAGTCCCCCCTCACTCCTCAAAGCTATAATATCTTTATACTAGGGGGCTTGGATCCGTATACAAACAGGCCCCACCACAGCAACTGCAAATGTCCCTAACAACAATGTACTCAAATTCCTCCATTTCAATCTTTACATGTCCGACCTGGCCAAAGCAATGGAAGGCACTAGGATAGTCACATCAAGACTGGGAAGGGTGAGCCTTCCCAATTCTGCAGTTCACATATGAGACCGTGATCAAGGACTATACAAAAACAGGTCTACAGAGAGCCCTTGATGCACATCACAGGTTAAACAAGGCAAATAAACTTCAGGTGAACCAGGGAAAGACCAAAATAGTCATCTTTGGAAAATACCCTCACAAGAAACAAGCACAACGACAGCTTGAGGACTTCCAATTAACAACAGCTGTAAACTATAACTATCTAGAGGTCAGGTTCACTGAATGGTCCAAACCTACGGCCATATAAAGTATCTTAAAATTCAGGGCGTGGGAGTCATTCACAGCCTGAAATGCCTTAATAGTCCTCAGAAATCCCAACAGCTGAACCAATGCTAAATGTCCTGAGAGCAAAATGAATTCCAGCTCTAAATTACAGCCATCTAGCCTTTCCTGGCGCATTGGAAATACAACTTAAGAACACTCAAACCTCAGAATACACAAAAATCATTTATGGACCTCGGCAAGCCATAAAAGCAAGGCTGAGACTGGAGCTGGGATTCAAGATAATGGACCTTGGTTGCCAAGGGACTCTATTAAAATTTTACATCAGGACACTGCGGTTCCCCAGACTACACTCAAAGCACAATTTAAAGCAATCTTGTGGGGCAAGGTATTTTGTCCTTTAGCAAAGCTTAAGCTGAGGAAGACCCCAAAAATCTATCATACAGCTATAGACCATGCCAAAAGCCTTTACTACACGACTTGCAGTGATCTAGCCAGAAATAACTACAAAGACATTTTTTCTATTGTCCAGAGATTTCTGTCCCCAAAACTCAATCTACTTCACTCCCTTCTTTGATTGCCTGGTGTGAGAAACGTTCAAGTTTCTTTATTGATAAAATTCTCACTATACAGGCGTGTTCCACTACTTGCAGCAAGGCCACTGCCGTGACCTTGCCTTTGGAGGTTTCGCCTGACTCTTCTCCTGCTTTGGTGGCCTTTAAACCCATCGATTTGCCTGACTCACTTAGGGTCCTTAAGGCTTTGAAATCAGGCTCTCCATCAGACCCTTGTGCAGCTAGACTACTGGCTTCGGTTGTAGAGACAGTCAACACAGAAGTTAACAAACTTCTCAACCTGTCCCTCCAGGAGGCTCTTGTTCCGGCTGTGGTTGCGTGGAACAGGCCAAGATTTTGCCACTATTAAAAAAAAACACAGCTGGATCCTCTGAACCCTGTGAGTTATCGCCACACCCAGTGTGGTGAAAGTCTGTTAAAAATTGTCAACAGACAGCTCACTTACTTTGTTGAAAGCGCAGGCCTTTTACATCCGTCCCAATCTGGGTCCAGAGCCTCCTACAGCGCCGAGTCAGCTCTATTGGAAATTTCCGAAGCTATTCATGAATGCTTGGATTCTGGTGGAAGGGCAGTTCTGATTTTGCTGGACCTCTCGGCAGCCTTCGATACCGTGCCCGATGCTATGCTGCTAGCCCGACTTGCTGATATAGGTATCTCAGGTACTGCTTGGAGCTGGCTGAAATCATTCTTAGAGGGACGGTCGCAACAGGTTTGTCTCCCCCCGTTTGCTTCCTCCCCGCAGAGGGTGTCTACAGGGGTACTGCAGGGGTCCTCCCATAGCCCCCTTCTTTTTATCATCTATGTTACTCCCTTGGCTCAATTGGATGAGGATCTGGGGGCCAACATTATTGCATATGCAGATGATACCCAGCTTTTGTTTACCTGGGGAAAATCTGAGTGTGCCACCTCCTCTGCAAAAAACTGCCTGACAGCAGTATTTAAATGGTTGACCACTGCTCAGTTTAAATGTTATGAAGACAAATTTTAAATCCTCCTTTATGGAAGTTTCACCCCCCAGTTTAGGGACACTCTTTGGCCTCAACGGGGTAACCCGCCAAGAATCTGGGGATCTGGTTTGAAGAGAATCTCTCCTTTTCCACACAGATCAAGAGGCTCGCCGGGAACTGCTTCAGAATCCCTAAATCTCTCAGGTAATTTCTCCCTCTCCTCACTAGAGCAGCTAAATAAACGGTTACCAGGGCCCTGATTCTTTTGTGTATAGATTATGCCAACGCTTTGTACGTTGGCATACCGGGCTACTTGCCTAACAAACTACAGGTAGTCCATAATGCGGCGGCCAGGCTTCTGTTTAACATTGCAATCAGAAGCAGTGTAAGACAGCATCTGCGCTCACTCCACTGGCTGACCTTAACGAAGCTAGTTACATTTAAAGCTCTGGTTATGGCTCATTGTGCCCTATATGATTCTGTCCCAACCTAGTTGAGGAAATGCTTTATGTTCTATACTCCAACCAGACATTTGCGCTCTGCCTCTCAACTCTTAGCCCATGTTCCTCGCTTTCATTTGCAAAGGATGGGACACAGTTCCCTTGGCTGCTCTGGCCTGGAATTCACTTGCCTTTGCCCTCCCTTGCATCCAGGACCCATCCCTTTTTAACAAAAATCAGAAAACTTACCTTTTTATTTAATCTTTTTCCCTTCCCTCCTTAAGGCTCATACTGGGACACTCCCTGGAGTATCTGTGCGCCTTTGTAACGGGGTCTATGTCTGGAGGGGTACCAAGCAACAATGAGACCAAGGATGGGGTGAAAGCAACTCTTTTATTGTCTCTTAAGGCCAAATCCGGTACATTAGAGTCCTCCTCTGGTTGGGGCCGCCTTGTATTTGCCTGCTTGTGTCCAGGGGAATGGGGGAAGTAAGGCCGTCCTGGCTTCTCGACACGTCCGTGGTCCAATTACCGGAAGTAGACCAAACCCAAAAGGCAAAGGAAATAATAATGCGGTCCGTGGGGAAGTGAATTCCTTCATAATACAAGGGAGCGGGGAGTGGGGGATGAATCACCACAACAAACGCCGACACTTTGTGATCCTTATTGTGGACCTCCTTGTTTGCCACCTCCCCCTACCCGTGCCCTGGAAACTCTTTAAGCTTCGCCTGTACTGTGTCAAGCCACCCTCCTCTTGGAGGGTGGTGGGGTGGAACCCAGTCTTGTTGGACTCCTGTCTGGACGTCTTCTTCGAGGGCAGCACTTCTTCTCTCGGTTCTTCTCCGTCAGTCCGTGTTCTCCAACCTCCACGCCTCCAACTCTCCTCTCGTCTTCCCCATACGTGCGGGGGTTCTCCTTTCTTGTTCCATCTGATCTCTCACCCGATTGGATGGACGTAGGAAACGTCATAGACCACGCCTCCGAGGATTCCTCCGAGGGAGTTTCCTTAAAGGGCTCCACTTCAGCCTTCATGTAAGGCAACAGTACACCGTTAACTGAGTCAGGAGGCCAATCAGTTCTCTGTCGTCTGCGGACTCCTGACACAGGGACACATTCTATTAACATATCATAACATAACATAACATCTTTGAAGCAGGTGGCTAACCATGACTAGCATTTAGCAAAGGCAATTAGTTACCTGAAAATCGAGGTAACCAAGGTAACCAAGTCACAAGGCCTGGACATACCTGGAAAACGGCAGTAAATATGCAGGTCAAGAAAATCTCCTTTGAACTGGACCCTGAAAGTCTTAAGTGCAGCTCCAACTCCAAGGAACTTGATGCCTCCTACACACTGGAGAAAGCTAAGCCCTACTTTCACCAAGGCATCACAGCCCACGCATGCAGGAAAATTATATACCTGAGGCTTCTCGCCCTACCAATTATGGACTTCAACCCTCTTGGGCAAGGCATGAGAAGGCAATATCTTGCAAATTTTGTAAGTACTGCTGTGAATCATGGGTCCACTAACTGTGCTGCTGCCCCAAACATGCCAGTGACCGTCATTGCCTGTTAGTTCCCTTATTCCGGAAATAAGAACCTGTAGAAAAGCCTCAGACCTGTGTTTCTCCATTAGCACGCCAACGACCTAAGCAAGTTTAGGGAAATTCACTGATGCTATTGGATCAGCACTCCTATTTCATAACATCTGGGTGATATTGGTTCAGTCTCAACACGACCAATACACTTTGTCTCTTTCTCTTCTGGGATACTGTTAGAACTGGGGGTCTCTAGTTGGCAGAGGTAGGTACCTTTGACCAAAGAGGGACCTTTGATTCTACACTTCTAAAATAACCCCTGCTCACCCCCTTGGTAGCTTGGCACAAGCAGACAGGCTTATCTCAGAGGCAGTGTGTAAAACATTTGTGAACACATAAAGTAATACAGTGAAAACACTACAGATGGACACCACACAGGTTTAGAAAAAATAAGTAATCTTTACTAGACTTAACACTAGACCAAACAACAAAAATCCACAATACTGTATTCCAAATAAGTCTTTAAGATGGTAGAAATAGCTTAGTTCACTTTAGATGCAAATGCAACACTTTACTCTCACAGTACCTGGGATGCGTAACGCAAAACAAACAAAAGGGTCACAGGGAAGATGATGCGTAGGTTCCTTACACTCAGGGGAGTGGATGCATTGGTTTCTTACTGCTGCGCAGGAGAGTTGATGCTTGCTTCCTTACTGTGTGGGGAGGTGATGCGTTCGTTTCTTACTGCGATCCGATGACGCTGCGTTGTGATGCGGCAAAATGGCTTCATGGTTACGATGCGACAATGTAGGTGCGATGTGTGCACGCCAGAAGGCCGTGCAGCGACTCAGTGATATTCTGAGCCACGACAAGCCCTGCGACACGCTTCTCTGATGATGTGACTGTGACCTCTGTGGCGGTGGCACGCTTTTCCAGTGATGCCACGCGCTTTGGCGATGCGATGGTGACAGCGGCGGCAAGCTTACTTGGCGATGCTACAGCAACTGCTACGGCAGCGACACGCTTCTCGTCATTGAGTCGCGCTTCCAGCTCTCAGCGACACACGGTCTCTCAGAAGGCCCAGCACAACAGCAGGCACTTCAATTCCCAGCAAGGGAATTCAGGGGGGGAGCTGGTGGTGAACGTCTTGTGTCCCTGAGACTTCAGGCAGGAGGCAAGCTCAAAGTTCAAGCCCTTGGAGATCTTCTACAAGATGATAAAAAGCACACTCAAACCTCTTCTCCTTTCATTGGCAATGAAGCAACCACTTCAGGCCAGCGCATGGGTAGTCTCTTCCTTCAGCTTCCTGGTTCTTCTCCTCAGCAAAGGTTTGTCTTGATTCCCAGAAGTAATCTAAAGTTCTGGGGTCTGGGTCCCCCTTTTGTATACACCAAAATCCTTTGTCTCTGAAGGCTGAGAGTGTCTGTACCTAGTCCAAACCAGTCTGGGTGAATTCTGCTCGTGCACAACTTCTTCCTTTGTCAGTGTGGGCCAGGGTCATCAGACACACCACAGGAGGTGGAGCCAGCATTGTGGAAGGCAGACACAGACCTATTCAGGTCCAGGTGCTACTACTCATGCAGATAAGTCTATTCAGCCTGGTGCTGACTCACCCTGTCTCCTGGAGCCACCCGAGCCCCTGTCACTAACAAACCAGACATGGAATACACAACCTAGCAGAGGCAGGCTTAGATGGTTAGGCAAGACAACACCTACTTTCTAAAAGTGGAATTTTCAAACACCTAATGTGAAAACCACCTTCACTAAAAGATGTATTTTATCATTCTGAGTTCAGGCATACTAAACGTAAATTTCTACAGGCAGACCCAACATCTTTAAATGAGCTCTTTGCTCCACCTTAGCCCAAGGGGAGCTCTTTAAATCCTTACCCAACAGACAGTCAGCATGCATGGCTGGCCTCACAGCTACTTGAAGAGTACCAGAGACATCCCCCCCACACTCAAAGGGAACCTGAGCCACCTTGCAGTGGCTCTCTGTGTTGTCAGCAGCAACAACTGGGTAAAATGCATTGGGGATCACCTGCGCTTCTGATACCAGCTGACAACTGACAGATGTCACACTGGCTTTGGTGTATCTAAGAGCCTTCACTCTATGGCCATTGATAGTCACCTGTACTTTTTAGTGTTATCAGGCAGCTGGGTCCTGGGGACCACCTCACAGTCTCCTAAAGAGACACGGGACAGCTCTGTGGGACCCCACCTACCTTGGGCAATCATCTCCCCCCCCAGGGCTACACTAGCCATCTGCCGGGGTGGTGCACTCATGGGTGCGGTTTTCCCATAGAGGGGACATCTAGCATCATAAGAACAGTGGCCCACTTGACCACACTTAAAGCAGGTCTTGGGCCCCCTGTGAACAGGTTTATCAGTCGGGACCCTGCCTTCTTCTCAAGGGTCATCTGGGAACCCTTCTCTTGGTTCCTTTGGGGATTACTTTGGGGCCCTTTTTGGAACTCCCTCTGTTTACCCTTGTCCCCCAAATCCTCTGCTGGGGACCCTGCCCGCCTTTAGCGAAGTCTCCCACCTGACCCTTGCGGACCCGGGTGCTCACCCAATGGTCCGCCTCCTCAGCAAGCTTCCTAGGGTTAGTCAGCTTACCATCAATCAAGTGCTGGTGTAGCTCTGGAAAACAATTATTGGACAAGTGCTACCATGCAAATAAATCATAGAGTGCCTCTAAATTATCCACTTTACTACCCTTCACCCAACCATCCAAAGCTCTGCAAAAGAAAGACACATATTCCACCCATGTGGTAGACTCCAGTTTCTTGCAATTCCTAAACCTTTGTCTGTAGAACTCTGGGGTCAAGCCACATCTGGACATTAGGGCTCCCTTCATGTGGGCATAGGACACCTGCTCCTCTGTAGGTAAATCTGACAAGGTGTCCCGCTTACCACTAACAAAGTGGCCCCACAACCCCGCTCCCCAATCCTTCTCAAGGGCCTGGTGGGCCAGCATTGCAGCTTCATAAGCCCTAAACCATTGACCAATCTCCTCATATTTGTGGAAATCCTTAACTACTTTTTTTGGGATGTAGGCCCTTGCTTCTACAGGGACTGGTGGTGCGCTGCGACCAGAGGGAGGAACCTCTAAACTTTTCCCTCAACACTCTCTCATGTTCAAGATGCATTTTCCAATTTATATTTTCTTGCTCTCTATGTCCCTCTGACCATCTAATTTGAGCTTGGCTAGCTCCAACTTATGCACTCTCTCCCTCTCCCTGTCCCTGTCCTCCAGCTCTCCTGGGGACAGGCCCTTGGAAGAAACACTGCTGCCTACCCAGGAAGGTACTTTCTCCCTGGTTAGGGCCAATGGCCCCTCAAGCTGCCCATCTAAATTCTCTGCCTCTACCACCGGCTCCTCAGGATGCTCACTGGCATTCCTAGATTCTACCCTGGCCTTCAGTGCCTTTTGGTATTCCTGTTTCCTGGTGAGGTCTTTCAAAGAGATTTTAAATTTCTTGCACATAGCCTTGAGGTTTTGCACATTGTCAATATCACTCCTAATGTGTAAATGACCATAGCACTGAGTTTTGATAACAAAATTAAGTTTTGCCTCGTCCTCATGAGGCGTTATATTATATTGGTATATACATTGTGGTACCCCCTTGTCTGGCAATTTGCAGCTTATTATTTTGTTGCATATCTCAGTGTCACTTTTCTCTATATAAATCATTGCATAGAGTTTCCGATGTACAATGCTTTTTTGATTACCACAAAGAGTGTGAAGATCATTAACAGTGACTTGGGAGAGTCAAGGGAAGTGTGAGTGGCATACTATAGTCTACCACCTCAGCTAGTGTGCAATCTCAAACAGCGTCCTCCCTCTACTTTGCTAAATCTCTGCATGGCAATTGATCTTGAATTAACTTAATTTATTGATCTATCTCCGTCCTTTCTATTGAATGACCCTCTGCTTACCCTCCATCATCTGGGTGCCCTTCTGTCCTTGAGTCAAGTCTACTCTGTTCCATGCCTGCTGGGCCTACTTTCTACTATATACCTGCAGAGAGGCCCTCTCCTCATAAATTACCAATTGTCCTTCTGTGTAGCCATTCATTGAAATCACACAATTTCGACTCCCTAGTAGTCTGTCTACTCAACACAACATTGATTTGTATGAGCTCACAATCATGATCACACCTAACTCCTATTAACTTAAAATTTACCTCAAAGAAGATGGAAAAAATGGATCGAGCAGTCTAATGAGATGAATACCAATGAGCAACAATAACTAACAATAACTAGATTTATCACTAATCATGGTTTCCAGAGAGCGTGCTACACACCGTAAGGCACTTAAACTCCTCGTCAGGTCCAGTAAGCACTATACAAATGCAATTACAATACAATAAAGATGTTAGTTATCAGCCTGTCAGGTGGCTGCTGTGTTAGTTTTTTCTGATCCAAGTACCTTTAAAAAATAAAAGCATACGAAAAACTCGATTTAAAGTTCAAATGAAGTGCATGTGTTCAAAAATAATCTTGGTAAGCTATACAAACCCATAAGTATATGTTCTATAAAAAATTACTTAGACAGTTTAAGTGTTTTGAAGCTTTTGCTAAACTTCTTAAAAATTCACGGAACATTTATAACACTAATTAAGCTTTCCCGACATCCGACTTGTAAAATATGGCTCCATTAAGCCTGTTAAATAATCTTTACAGTGAGCTATTTCAAATCTTGCTGAGGGATTTGAAGTTCTGCCTCTTCCCCACAGTCAGACTTCCACTGCTCCTCTGCATAATTTAGTAAGTGGCAATGCGAATTGTTTCCCAAGACACGCCAATGAAGTACATCGGGACAGGAATGTAACCCGAGGGGAATTTTTTGTGTATATTGTTTTGTCTGTGGAGCTTCACTGAACATTAAAATAATAGGAAAGATGCTTTTTCCCGTTCTGCCGTTATTCTAAAGTGAAAATAGAGCAAATTACAGAGGTCTAGTCATACTCATTTCTCTTCAGTAAACCTTTTTTTATGAGAACGCTGACTTTAACAATATGACAAGGAAATACACTGGGACACGAAAAAGTGATCTTTGTGATAATTGGGTCTCTCTGAATCAGTCAAAAATTAATTATGCAGTCTAAAGTAGAAAGCGCTCTGGAATGTACATTAAAGACAATGACTAGAGAGCTGTTTTTTTTTGCATGGCAGAATATAAGGCTGCACATTACGTTTGTTCACCCTAAATGTGTATGGAGTACCTTCATCAAGTGAATCAACATTCACTATCGCCAGATTACTTGACTGTAGTGGATGAGACGTATCCAGGATGCAGGCTCTAGAGCCACAACCTTAATTAAAGGAGAAAGGCGTCTAAAAGAAGCTCAGAAGATATTAAATATAATAGTATAACTAATCTTTTTCTTTGGGTGTACCACACTCTGGGCCATGATGTTAAAAAGCAATTAACTTGTTGGTCACCATCTCTTATTAGAGACAAGCGTACCTTCTGTGTCACGCGAATAATACAACTCTCACCTTTCCTATCATGCTGAATATCAAAGAAAGGTGATCTCTTTTCTAGTTTACCATACGCCAAATACTAGTACTGAGGATCAGATGTAGTCTTTTACTGACTGACGGCAACTTAAGGATGGACTGATGCCCTGCGGATTCATCAGAACTTCCAATCAATTGCAGCATCTGCTCACTGTTATTGCTGCGCAGATGTGAATCCTTACTGGCAGGGTCTCATTCCGTCAGCTACAGTCGGGCCTGAAGAACCAACCTCCCCTATCTTGCTTGCCAAAATGTAGCTGGAATATGAATTTTTCTTGAAAAAATGAAAGTCAAGAGGCATTTGGCAAAGCAAGAACAGTTGGTTTAATTAAATGCAGCGGCCGAGACAGCAGGCAACAGGGATGCAGTGTGAAGACTGTCTCAAAGTGAATTGGTTTTGGTTGTCATTTTGTATATTTCACAAGGTGTTATAAAGTGATTTGTGCATTCTATTTAGAACAGGAATCTGGGCCTTGTGACGGAGTCATGAATCTGGTCATTTAATAGGAGTGCTGGCGGGATACAATGCGGTACTAGTGGATATGTTTCCAGATGTCCCACATGGGGAGCGCGTGATCACTGGATGTTGTGCGAAATTATCTGTGCTGATTGGCTGAGTATTACTAACTTAGGGGCCGATTACGATGGTGGACAGACTGGAGTCCGTCCGCCACCGTGGTGGTGGCTGGCACTGTCCGCAATACATGCGGAGGTTCCACACACCAAACCAGGATTTGACCGCCACAATGGTGGTCACATTTTGCATTTCAACATTGCGGCGGGTGCTGCTGACAGCAGCACCCGCTGCGATGTTAAAATAGCATGTTGTGCATTTCACTGCACTACGTGGCAGGCACCACACGGTGCCTGCCACTTGGTGCAGTGAAATGTAAGGGGTACCATGGGTACCCCCTAGTGCACCCACACCTCCTCCCAACACAAGGGGGGCCCGCAGCGGGCCCCCCAAACCAATCTCCACCAGCCTTTCTATGGCAGTTTACCCGCCACGGAAAGATTGGCTGGAGACAGCATCGTGATTTGGCGGACTGTGCCTGCTAGGCACCACCACCTTTTCATGGATACAGACGGCTCCACCAGGCAATCGCAACGATTGCCTGTGACGATTCCGTGGTGGATGGTCTTTCCGTCCGCTGCGGTCCAAATGCGATTCCCTCCACCATCGTAATGTGGTAGGGGAAAATCGCAGTCCGATTGTGGAAGGACCGACACTGCATGGCTGGCAGTGGCAGTCCTTCCGCAAATGTAATCAGCCCCTTAGTGTGGCATCTGACTTTATGGTGTTTTGGGAATGTGTGTTACTCTGGCCAAATGTTTTTTATTGGGGGCCAGTCTCATGAGACCGTTGTGGTATTGCTGCCTATCTGTGATATCGGTCTGGGTTCTCCTGTTTGCATGTTTGTCTAAGGGTTACGTGTCTCTCCACCTGTGATCTGTCAATCAGTTACTTCGGGCCTAGGTCACAGGGCCTGCCTGACCACATACTTCTGACTCAGGGTTGAGGAAGAAGTCACATCGGGTGATTTTAACAATGGTGATGCGAGTTCGACGTTATACAAACATATTACCTGACATGCATTGGGATTGTATTTTCCAACATTAACATTCGGATCTCTTTGAGAAGTCCAAATAAATATTCTTACTTCCCCACAGGGAACTGGACTGCGCCCTCCCCAAAGACCCTGGGTGGCAGTCTATTGCTGAACAGGAGGTCTTGAGATAATATCTGCAGGTAAATCAATTGAATGGCCTAATAATCCAATCCTCATCTCATTGCTGGAACTTCAGTAGTCTTCAAGCCAAAAAATCCTAGAATTTAAGGCCTTGCATTGATTATAGGTGTCTAAATGAAATAACCTTTAAGCATCGGTATACTCTTTCCCTTATAAAAGATATCTTGAAATCTGCGAGTGGTGCTTAGATTTTCCCTGCGCTAGATGTATGTGGGGCATACCACCTTCTACATATTAGGCAAGGATATGAGTAGCAAACAGCCTTCCGGACTCCCGGGGGCCATTATGAATAACAAGAAATGCCACTTAGCGGGGCATGGTGAACTGCCAAACAATATGACTGCTCCGTAGCTGCCAGTAATTGATTCCCTCACCATCCAATCAAAATCTGACTGGTGCTAGCGTATTGAAGGTCTACTTGGAACCCAGACTCCCCTGACATGTACTGGTAAAAGTCCTTATGCAGCACCAGTGAGGGGTGGAAGTCGACTATTCCCAGGAGTCTCGTAGAGGGACAATAATAGAGGACAGCGGATCAGAGGCCTAACCTGGGGACTGCTCGCTGGCAGCTGCACTACCTTTCGGATGCCCACAAGTGAATTGGAGGTGAGAGCTAGTGGAGATAAGGGCATAGGCACACAATAGTGTGGGCAATCAGCCTGGAGGTGATAGCTGTGAGAAGATCAAGAGTCCCAGTAATGGGCTGAAGATACAGCACCCCCAGGGCAGCACAACTGAAACAGCAGAGAGGCCGAGGTGCGCCACATGCTGGGACATGAGAGTGGTTGGGGTGGAGCCAGGTACAGTCAAGAGGCCTCATCCCCACAAGAGAGTGGCCCTATCCTTTTCAGACCTGTAGATTTGGTGGGCATAGCGAGGTGGAAATGTTGGGGTTCCCCCCTGCCGATAACGAACCACAATGGGTGATCCTGGACCTGACTGGCTTCGGGCACAAAGCGTTCCACAAGGGCATCAAGTGTGGGAGGGGTCGCAAAGCCCAGAAGGAATACCCTCCTTTCTGTTTCCCCTACTCATAGAGGTGCCAGCACCACAGAGTTCAAGGGGCAATGTCCTGCACAGCACATACAATAGGTCCAGGACCCCTGAATCAAAAAGAACAAAGGATTTCCTGCTTGAATACAGCTTGCAGAGCCATTAGCTCTAGTGGGACTCATTGATCACAAGGCTGGTGATCTCAAGATTTGTCGCTGAGGTTAGAGGGGGGGAGGGAAGTGTGTGGCATCATTGCGTGCCCGCATCAGGGATGGCCATAGTGGGGTGAAGGCAGAGTGTGCTGGTACCCTGCAGTGTATGTGGCCACCACACCCACCACTAAATATTGTACCTCCATGGAGAATCCCACATACAACTGTTGTGTGTTTATTTAGATACTGTATATAGATTTCCCTATTCATGCACTAGGCATAGAAATCCAGCCCTTATTTAGGCATTGCTCATGCTAACCAAATACAGGCATGGTCAATTACAACCGTTCATCTTCGTCACAACGAGCTCTTGGAAAACCAGACTCTTAAGCATTTAGGACTTTCCCTTGCCTGGATATTGATTTCTCCAAGAACTCATTTATTATGCATGAACATCTATTCCTCAGGGGTTCATTCATTACATTCTTAGGCCGACTTTTACATCAATACCGGCATTCCTAAACACCTCCAATGTATAAATATACCTTCACTTGCTAACCTTGGTGCGGTTCGGCTACCTACTTGCACGACGCAGATCGCCACAGCAAGTCAGAAGGAAGTCAAGTCCCCAACTGACGCACTGACCAGAAGCTGCCATACTTCTCGTCAAGAATCCAGCTCCAGTGTTTCTGACTCCCCTTGCGGGGTGTTAGAGAACGAGTCCCGGGAAAGAGATACCAACCTCTCTCATTCTAAGGTATGGAGCCGACTCGAACCTAGAGTATCTTTTGGCAACTCTTGGCAAAACTAAACTTAAGCTAAACCAAACTATAGCTAAACAGCACCTACTTCTTCCATCGTACTATACTTAGGTTAGGTATACTGGGGTAAGATTATATTAGAAGCACCAGTTAAGTATTTTAGCCTGTGTTATTTATGTATGTATTTTTATAGATGTCTTAGCTACAGACCATGCTATTGCAGTATTAATATTTTTTACTGCTAACGCTGTATGTATTATACTTCACATTCTGTCTGTCGATTGTAGCAGTCCATATCTCTTGCATGAGAAATAAGACTGTTCAATAAACTCTTTTATTGAAACTCCCATCTCTCTATTTCTGTGCAACTCTGTAGCAACGCAGCATGCATGATTTACTGAGTGAAACTGTTATCTATCGTTTCCACGATTCTGAGACGTGTTCCGATTCTAAAGGGAAACCAAGTTGTCATCTTTATGCGGTTGTCAGAAACTAATCCCTTCTTGTTCATTCGGGAAGTTTCGAATGACCTCTGCGTAAGCTGGCACACACAATTATTAAGTTTAATGTACTCGATGGAGACATACTGACCCCGGTCCTATGTCAAAACTATAGTGTATATTATTCCAACGCGCAGAGCCTATCAGGGATATAGGAACTACACTACATGGCGCCCAACGGTTTGGTAAGACACTAATTTAACTTTAGAAACTGAAGTAACTCAGTCATGCTTTTCTCAGAGACCCTCTACTCATAATACTCCATAAGACGTCTGGAGTGGGTAGGGATAATATCCGGCTTAGCTGAGTAGGACGAAAAATCCTATGTATTAGCTTTTTGAGTTGTTCAACGTTGAAGGATAGAGTGTTCCAAAATGTTGTGTACCTTATCTTTGTTCCCTTGAAACTTGCTCTGTAATTTTCATTTTACAATGACTGAAAACTGCAATAGCACCGGAACCGGTGGAGCTGCGGCTGACCAAACCGAAGCAGCTTTTCATTTTACAGGTTTTGTTGAAACCGATGAGAATGCTATAATCATTCCTATTAATTTAAGGAGAGCCATCACTCTAAAAATTATAAGACAGGGCCTAACACCAAGAGGTGGTAGAGCAGTTTTTGTGATAGAGGCACGAATCTCACCAGACAGAGGAAATCTACTCATGGATAGTATTCCCTGAATCAAACCCAGTACCTAAAATGTTTCACTTTTACAAAGAAGATGATCCACCAGAGGAATGTATTCCTTTTGGGGATATTGAAATTCCACTTACATACCAGGAACATGAGCTCTGGTTTAAAGGCGCCCTAATACATTTAAATCACATTACCAGGCTCAGTCTACTAGGTAGACCAGGAGCAACAAGGTCGGTTTTAGCAAGTTACACACCTCATCCTAAAATTGAAGACATGACAGATGTAGAATTACTTGCTCAAAGCGGTAATCAAACTCTACAGACAACTAGTCCAATATGTCATGCAGACTTTACCAGTCCAACCAACATTAGTTATTCCACAACACACCTCTCACCAGGGGAATGCACTAAAAATCACTCCACAGACTTTAATTGCCCACAAAAGGTGAACAAATTCCATTCTGAATAGCTCAAAAGATTACTCAAATCGAAGCTGTATTACCTAATACCAGCCCTTAAGAGAAACAGCATTCTAACAATCTGTTTACCATTGGGCATAACACTAACCCTGGGCGTAGTGTGTGGAGTGGGGCACCGCGGAGCTACGCGAAGTGGGCGCAAAACTACGCCCAGCCGCGCACTCCGCGTAGCCCCACTACGCGCCGCCCGCCTCCCTCCCGCCCTCCCTAAATATTCAAATAAAAGATAGAAAGCTTTTAAAAACACTTACCTTGTCCGCCGCGTCCCCGGGGCTCCCTCTCGCCGTCCCTGGATTTGCGCCGCCGCCATTTCAGATACTAATGCGCATGCGCGGGTGCCCGCGCATGCGCATTTCTCATGAGAAATGCGCATGCGCGGCCGCCCGCGCATGCGCATTAGTATCCGAAATGGCGGCGCGAATCCAGGGACGGCGAGAGGGAGCCCCGGGGACGCGGCGGACAAGGTAAGTGTTTTTAAAAGCTTTCTATCATTTTATTTAAATATTTAGGGAGGGCGGGAGGGAGGCGGGTGGCGGCCGGCTACGCACCGTCTGCGGAGCGCGCGTAGTGCCGCCTGGCTACGCCCGCTACGCAAAATGCGTGGGAGACGGCACTACGTGCACTCCGTGCACGGAGCGTAGCTGGCCGCCCACCCTTACATAACACCACATCTGGAAGACTGCACCACTTGGGGCACAGTCTTTTCTGCAATCTACACTAAAACACATGGTGTGCCATCTGTGGCGGTAATACCTGATGTCCTGAAACAGATTCAAAACGAATACGGGGCAGAGCCTGCTCTAAATTTGGGTATGAAACTACTGAAATTTCTTAACCAGGTCTCATCAATAATATTATCTAATATTAAAGGAGAAGCAACATCAGTGGCAATCTTACGCTGGAGAATATCACGTATATACAGAACCAAACGATGTTGTTTAAATTCACATATTACCGTCTTCAAAGAGCAGTGAAAGCCCTGTATCCAACATACCCTGCTGAACCACAAACACTCACTACGCTGCAGCTACTACTCACATCCCCCACCCCTGCTCAACTAGTCTCCGAGCTATATGTAGAGTTACAAACTGAAATTGGGGCAATGCCGCACAAGGCAATTCGAAAATGAAATGATTGCTTAGACGTTCCCCTAACTGATGATGAGTGGACTACCACTGGCACAATCACAAAATTACTGACGCCCAACGGGAATTTGCGTATGATCCACATCAAATACCTACATCAGACATATCACACTCCGGCACGATTGTACAGGTTTGTAGGAACTGTAGTGCGGAAACTGGGAGAGATGGTTGAGGTACCAATAGAGTGTACTATAAAATCCCGTGGCACAGCATTTTTTAATCTGCATTTGCAACAATTTACTTCATCTGTACTTTTCTTTACTCCATTTTTTTTTTAAATGAGAAATGTAATGGAAAGGATGAAACATTGCGTTTGACAACCAGGATAAAATAAAAAAATGGAGTAAAGAAAAGTACAGATGAAGTAAATTGATGCAAATGCAGATTAAAAAATGCTGTCGCCACTGGATTGGGGCTAAAAAGAAGCCCCATAATTTTGGTGTTTAAGTTCATTACGTGCAGAGTGGGCTAGGCATGTCAAACAGTGAGCACGCAATATGAAGAATTATGACTATAAGAATTCAGGAAATACTCGGGTGAAATAATTGGTGTGCAACCCGTTTTCATGTGATGTTGTCGATGTTTTGCCCCACCGGGTTAGCACCCTTTAAAGCAAAGGAACTTCAACATAATAGCAATTTGAGAAAACACCGGAATTTTCATGCAAGGCGGAATAATCTGGTTCATCAAGCTAGTTTATTTTTAAGGGTGTCAGACGGATATGAAAAGTAACTACAAAGGACGTTGGACATTATTGACAATTTTTTTCATCAAATATTTGTTACACTGCACGAGTTTCAGAGGCTCACTTTATCTACAGCTGAGGCATAACTAACTAAATAACAAAAAAACGGCGATCCAGGATGGAAGTTACAGGGGATTATGGGAGTTGTAGGATTCCCAAAAAGTTCTGGGTGGTTCAGGTGGAAGTCATGGTTCGTGATTAAGGGGAGGGTTAAAGAAATGAGGATGGAAGGTTCTATTTAAGGGTGGTGACTAAAGGTGAAGGTCTAACTTCCGTTTCACGAGAGGGGAGGATGATTACATTCTAGCAGGTACGTGTGGCGTGTTAAATGTAGGGGAATGGAGGACGGGATATAAAGGGAAGGAGTGATTCGCGAGAAGAGGGAATTAAGCAGGGTTGTTTTAGGTGGGTTTCGAGGGTAAGGAAATTAATGTGGTATGAAGAGGATGGTGAGGAATGGTAACGTAATTAGAAAAGAAAGGAATGCGTGATAATCAGGAGGGAGGAATAAGAGGTTAAGGTTTAGAACTAATGACTGAGGACGGAGAGTAAGAGTCAACTGAATGTAATACATATGTTAGTAAATGGTGGGATTCACGAGGGACGAGCAGTGCAAATCTATAGACATAGGTGAAAGTAGAATGAGTTGAAGTGTATAGATTTAGAAATGATTGTTAAAATATGTCCTATTGTTATTTACAGTTTTCCCCTGACGAAGGACCCCATGAGTCCGAGTTACATTGGGTAATAAATAAAACTGCTTGAAAAGTATCTAGCTTCAGTACGTGCTCTTGGGAAGAGAGGTTCGGATGGCCCACCAGAGCATGAGAAACATGGGAAATTTGCAGCTCCTTGCATGAGGACGTGTTTAAAATGAGAAATGTATTGGAAAGGATGGAACATTGCGTTTGAAACCAGGATTTAAAAAAAAAATGGAGTAAAGAAAAGTACAGATGAAGTAAATTGATGCAAATGCAGATAAAAAAATGCTGTCGCCAGTGGATTGGGGCTAAAAAGAAGCCCCATAATTTTGGTGCTAAAGACATCTTATGCCAGCCTTCTTCAATCATATTCCAGTACATTTAAAATATACTTATGCCATGAAATGGGCAGTTGCCCAAGCCCCAGCATTATACAAAAATCCTGTAGGATGGGATGAGGATTCAACTCACCATAAGATCCAGTTAAAAAATCAACCAGCTGCACAAAGGCAGTACCCATTTAAGCAAGAAGCTAAAAAACAGGTCAGGGAGATTTTAGAACAACTTGAATACCAAGGGGTGATTGAAGCATGCACCTCATCAATGAACAATCCTTTGGTTTCTGTCTCCAAACCAGACAATACATATCGTCTAGTTTTGGATTACAGACATCTAAACACATGTTGCAAAACATTTGCAGTGCAAAATGTACACAGTACAGCATTTATAAATAATATTGCGCGTAAAAAATACAAAACCACATTAGAAATTTCAAATGGTTTCTTTTGTCAAAACATTGCACCTGATAGTAGGTATTTGACTTCATTCTCAATAATAGGGACAAAGCGTCAATTCTGTTGTCTACCTCAGAGATTCAAGAATAATCCAGGGTTATTCTCAACAAGAGTGACAGAGTTACTTCAATCTTATGATGACGAGGCATTGTCATATGTTGATGATATCTATCTGACAGACGATGACCTGGATAGGCACTTGAACAGGGTGAACACCATTATACTGGGCTTTGCCTCTGAAGGGTACAAATTCAATTTTAAGAAATCAAGAATTGCCCATCTCAACGTCCTTTTCCTAGGATATGAACTATCAAGTGAAGGTAAAAGCCTGTCAGCCAACTTTTTAGAAAAGTGTATGCTGCTCCATTCCTGCAATACGAACAGGAATGTCCTTTGCCTACTGAAATTCTACCTCTAGACCAGTATGAATATATAATTTATATTGACGGATCTGCACAACCCGCTACGGGGGGTAAACAATCTTATAGTGCAGCATGCGTGATTGTTAAAGGTCATATGCGCGATGGCAAATTCAGACCTATGGTCACAAAAATGCAATCTGTAGGAGATTGTACAGCGCAGCGAGCTGAACTACAAGCATTCATCATGGCACTTGAAAATACAGATCACGAATTCCCCACACTCATAGTGAGCGATTCTTTCTACTGTGTACAATCTTACAATGAATATTTACAGAATTGGCTTCAAAACGGTTTCAAAGATGCAAAAGGTGGCACAAACAAGCATAGAATGCTGTGAGAACAAGTAGTTCAGTTGCGAAATGGACTACAAAACACTCACGTGATACACACGCTGAGTCATCAACGTGATGGCATTCATGTTGAAGGGAATTCATTGGCTGACGTAGGCCTTAAGGGGGCTGTACAAACGGCTTCCGGAGCTGCAATCACTTGTTCAAAAACGAAAATAGACAGGCAGCGGTGCAGCATTACCTAAAATATTTCCACTCATATATAATAAATGCGAACAGCCTTCCGTTTGCTCGCATGCCTGGAGTAGGGGATATGGTAATTCAAAACATTGAACAAAGAGCAGCTTTGATTTATGAGGCACATCTGGGAGAGGGTCCGATACATCAGGGGATCTCTAAAACACTTTTAACATCAAAAGAGATGTACTGGTGGCCAGGGATGAATGCACGTATACACATCTTCATAATTAACTGCATAAACTGCAATAGAGATCGCATCACGGAATGCCGTCAGACACCTGACTACAGCATAGCCAGCCCAGTACAGACACCATTGTTAGACAGCATTAGACTGCCTATGTGCAGGCGTCCCTTTGGACGAATGCAGTCCCACATACACTAAATCAAGGTTCCTTTGGATGTGGCCTCAGCGCTCGGCTGACGCTCGAACTGTTATAAAAGATTTGCGAGTCTTTATCGGCACATATGAAATAGGCACACTACATTCTGACAAAGGTCCTGCATTTAGCTCTCAAGCTTACAAAGAAGCCATGGCCAGTTTGGGCGTTGAATTGCGGTATTCTTTTCCATTCTGTCCTGAAGGAAATTCTGTTGTGGAAAGAAAAAAAGGGACATAAAGCAGTCTAAACAGCTAGGGTATTAGGTTTGGGTGATGGGTGGGCTAAACATCTGTTTGAGGTACAATATGCTTTAAACAACTTGCCAAGAAGTTCTCTAGGGGGTGTCACTCCATACGAGGTCCTACTTGGGACAAGAGTGTTGGTTCTGAATCTTGATTGTCATGAAACAGTGGTGGAATATAAGAAATTTGATATCAAAGATCGTTTCGCTGTTTTACAGGACTTAAATAACCTAGGATCGAAACAAAGCTCCGTGTTCCTGAAGCTAACCACCACTGGGGAAAAACCAGCCGTCCCAGCAAGGCCTGTCTGGATCCCAAAGCTTGGTGATTTAGTCCAAGAAAAGATCACGGACAAGAAGGAATTTGGGCCTTCTTACAGACAACCAGTACCTGTCCAAGCAATCCACAGATCAAGAACAGTACGACTACCACCCCTTGCTGGTAAAAAGGAGAAGAAATTTGTGTTTCGACCTGATCAAACCACTCTATGTGGCCGATACTAAGCAGTAGGCCAAGTGGACTCCGCTAATGTAGCAGACGCACTCCTCTAGCTACAATCTAAGAGGTTCAAACTGAAAGACTCATCACCTTTGAAGATTTTAAAGTCAGAAATTAAGGACTAAGCAACAAAGCTATGGAACTCGTTCCTCTTGAGACCCAAATAACTGTTTGTCCTGAAACACCTGTCTACAGTGAAGTAACAAGTGATCAAGTGGTTCCAGTGATTTCAATGAATACGGATGCAATTCCAACCATTGACAGAACGGCCTTTGACTATTTCATTAACTTTGATATGTTTTCTGAGGATCCCAGCAGACCTGAAAGGATGCCAGCATTAAAGAACTCTTAAAGAACAAGCAACTGACTTTTTTCATCACCTGGAAAAGACTTATCTGGTTTCACCATGGATTGTTTTGGCAATATTTTTTTCTTTCTACTTTGGTTAGCTCTGGTAATAACACTGGGTATGCTGATAAATGGAAGATATATACAATTGGACATATCAGGTAAAAGAGTGAACTTACTTCTCTAGCGAAACAAATCATCCCATCATGAACAAAGAGACTTGTCAGCAGTGAACATCACAACCGTTTCTATACAAGATGGTATAGTTTGGGACAAAACAGAATATGACATGTTTTGCCCGTCAGAGCTTTTGAAGATTCCACCCTTATTCAAGATTTCATTAAGTGACTTTATCACCTCCAGTACCATTTCTGATGATTGGGACTTCGAGACTGTTAATAACATGATGTCTGATCTAGAGATGTCTGCAGTATTCACAAATTATGAATATTTAGAAGGTTCATCAGACTATGAACAGTTGTATTGTTATAACCATTATGGTCATCATTTCTTGCTCAAATCTGCAATGCCTAGAAATGTGTATATGTACAACCAATGGGAGCATTGTCCTACACCTCCAAAATGTAGCTCAAAAACTTTAGCGAATAAGTTTCCATATTTTTCAGGGTGCAATGTATCCAATGCTTAATCATTTTACTTTAAAAATTTGAACAAAACAGGAATGAAAAGTATGTTAACCAATACGAAACAGATTTTTTCAGCAACCTTTAATGCCCAACTGTCTACACAGGGTTTTGACTTTTAGAAAGATAATATTGAGACTAAAACTGTCTGGGGTTCAAAAGATTGGCAAGTGCAGAGGGTAGAAGTTTTGTTTAGTGCCTGGGTTATCCCTGAGCAAATTATGTTTTTGAATGACACTGTCCAACAAACGTCTTGCCTTGGGTTAGCCACGATCAAGGACATGAACACACCAACCATACCTATACCTGCTAGTAATAGCACTACACGGGGGGAGGTCGACGTACATAATATTTTGCATCACAACAGATCAGATCCAGATTGGAACAAATGGTTGCTCTGGTCCATATACAACAATAACTGTCAAGATCGATTCCTTAACACAACTCAGGGTTTCAAAATCAATAGGCTGGACCCAAGATATGTTCAAAGACAGCATCCTGGGGTATTAACAACATACAGTGTAGGGAAATTATGCCTTGATTGGCTACAGACAGCTACACTACAGGATGTAAAAAAATACTTATCTTTACTTGAAAATTGCGCAGACCTTAGGGAACTCTTGTTAGGACCAAGAAAACCGTGTCAAAAACGTTTCATATATGCCAGTATATATGCTGCATATAACGAATTATGGAAGATTTCCCAAGCAGAGACTGCAGAACGAATACGAGAAATTGATCGTATTAATTTAGAGAAATCTCTTTCTGTAGTAGACAACGGGCTAACGACTCTGTTGTCCAGAATATATTCATTGGACAACATTGTGTCTTCTGCCATAGACATCATGGAACAAGACTTGGTCATGTTGCAACATGGTCAGTCTCAGTTACGTTCTATGATGCTATTAGGCTGGACGCTAAAAAACTTGCGTGCAGGCTATGTGCCTTGTCGTTTAATCAACACTACGTCACTGTTTTCAGAATTCAATCTCACTGATAAACAGTTCAAACTGGCACAAAAGGTAGACCATACAGTGCTGAGCATTGAAAAACTGGAAAGATTACCATTCACTGTAGCAGAGAAACCAGCTACTGAGTAGATAATACATGGTAAAATCACTCTGCCTGTTACATTTTTCCATTTTCAGTATTGCCTAAAACACATACCAGCTGGCAAATATGAAAGGTTGGGTAAAGAATACATCAAGACATCCTGGGATTTACCATACACACAGATGTTGGAGTGAGGAGCGTGAAGTGTTCCTTAGCGATACAAACTGTGAAAACGCACTAAGCGTTTTTCTCCTTTGTCAGGGTAATAATTTACACGTGGCCTGCGATGGTTTCACTACCAACTTATCCTGTCACCTGCAAGGCTCACCAGCTGCAGTGAGTGATCCAATATTTGGACAACTTTCAAATGGAAGTTACCTCATGTTGAACGATCACATCTGCTGTGGCATGTTGCCAGGTATCCCATATCTACTGACTGTTACATCCAGGGTCACTTGCTGTATGCAAGTATTGTTTCCACAAACCAAGACAGCCAGGGAGTCACCTTTATGGCCTTCGCTGAACATCTCTTCTATACGTATTGATACTCTAAGCAAAATGAAAGCCATTCTTTTACATCACACAGTGCCACTGACCTCGGCCAAAGAGACCTATGATCTACAAGTCGCAAGGACTTTTGCCAAAATACATGCCCTTTTGAATACAAACTGACCTATACATTTTTCAGAAATGTTAGGTCGTATATTAAACATGTCTGATACGAGCGGTATTGTATGTATATTTAAGACCGTATGTTCCGGACTGTTAGCACCTTTTCAAGCAGTCCTCAGAATAAATCCAAACTTCGTGCATTCTGTGTTTGGCGGACTGCCGCTCCTTTTAAGACTCGTTGCAGGAATACTATTTTTTCTCTTACTGCTACGATATGGCAAGACAAATCACCAGCGACACCCAATTCACAGTGGAGAGAGCTCTGCAGGAGATGAAGTGTTGTGAGCTCATCATCCAAATTTTTGGTTTACCTCATCTATGAGAATTAAATACCACATGGTTTCTGTCAATCAGATCAATCTGGCAAGATGGCATCTTACCTGTTCTATGCTGCCTGCTTTGCAGTGAAGAATGTGTACTAGACATCTGTCTACCACTCCCATCAGTCATGCCTACGGATGTCGATACTCTGCTGGACCCTTTAACGGCCCATGCTCTGTGTTGTCCCCAGTGGCTACCAATCCTGATGATGGCATTCATTGAGATCACAAAGACGCAAATTGCAACTGCTGAGGTACGAGAGGAAACAACAGGCACGCAGGTAACATCCGATACGAACATTTCTGATGCGACCAATGCTGAAGGCGATAGTTCACATCTATGTGCGTTTAATCTTCTAAACGAGATATTCCAATTTTTTGTCTAATGAAGTAGAAGATTTCATGTTTTCTCCAAGCCCGAACACAGACTTTTGATTTTGGCACACAGTGTACTGGGAGACTTTGAATTTGGCCTTCATTTTTTCAAAACAAGGGACTAAATTTGGAACATCTTTCCTATGATAATTTTTTTTTTCCAAACTTGTATTTTTCATTTTTGGCACAAACAATCTGCTTATAGTAGAACCATTCATAGAGAACAGGAGTCTTTGAATACTTCCAGAGACAATATGTCACCCTGTCAACAACAATTGATTCATGTAAATTTGACATGAAATGATTTCGGCCCTTTTACCTCTGTATTTACGAGCCATTTCATGAATGTATATTTTCATGATTTATTCATTTAGCATTCAAATGTCAAGATATGCTTAGAATGAATCCTTGCTTTAATATGTACAGCATAATTGCATTTTTATGCATAGCAACACTTTTAGATGCATGTTTTAGAAATATGTTTTTTAGACATGTTTTAGCAAAATCATGCGATGCTCTATTTGAGATATGTCTAACATGTTAAGGATTTAGTAATGTCATTCATGCGAAAGTGGAGTGGGTGTTGTGTGTCGATTTAGATACCGTATATAGATTCCCCGATTCATGCCCTTATATAGGTACAATACACGTTGCCCTTATTTAGGCGTAGTGGCTGGAGTGCGGAGGAGCGCGGAGGAATCCTCAGCATGTACTGAAGCTGAGGGCTGAGTTGCCTATTCTACGGGGTGCTGAGTGTTTTGTTTTGACTCGTGCTGCCGTTTCTCTTACGAACTTGGACACTCTAAGCGGAACACAGAGGTAGTCCGCCTCGTGTTGACGTTTGAGAACACTTTGGGGGTTTTCTTAGCTCAGATGCAGCGGAGCGCGGTGGTTGGTTACTACACGCTTCCGTGTACATTTTAAGGCCCAAACAGCTAACTCGATACCAGAGCGGTAGTGGTGGTCGCAACCACACGCTGCCGGTACTTACACAGTTTCTTTATTTTGGGATTACAAAGAGCAGAGCACGGTGGTGGTCTCAACCACGCGCTGCCGTTTCTTGGAATGGATGTATATTCATTCAAAGCGGAGCGTAGTGGTGGTCGCAACCACACGCTGCCGTTTGTTATCTTTTCATTTATTGTAATCTATACTCTTTGACTTTGGTTTCATCCTTGGTCTGGACTTTGTTCTTGGTCGAGTGCTTTCAGACTTGGATAGTCCTCGAAATTGCTATGACTTTTTCTTTCATTTAGGATTGGGAAAATCAGAGACTTACATTATTCAAGGGTCAAGAAACTAGAAACCATATTATTGAATGGTGCGCTGTTTGCTCAATACACTAAATTCTGTTTGCATGTGTTACTCATGAGGCAAGGCTATTTATGTGTTGTGTTTGTTTACAGGAGTACAAAGATAGAATTCAAGCATGCTGTGATCAGAATGATTTGCTACAACTTATATCAGGTATTGAGGGTTTAGTGAGAATTCATGAGAGTAGTCATATCTCTTGACCTTGTTTATATTTTTCTGTTATTTTGTCATTTCAGGTTCTTGTCCCTGCTTTCCCTTTCCTTTTCCTCGCCTGATAGTTCGAACACCCTGTGTGACATATTCAGGGTGTTGGTAACGTCAGGAGGTGGACCCTTATTTGCGACATTCGGATCCTGCGGAGCAACCTTGACAATACCAACCTCTCTCATTCTAAGGTATGGAGCAGACTAGAACCTAGAGAAACTTTTGGCAACTCTTGGCAAAACTAAACTTAAGCTAAACTAAACTATAGCTAAACAGCACCTACTTCTTCCCTCATGCTATATTTAGATTAGGTACACTGGGGTAGGATTATTTTAGAAGCACCAGTTAAGTATTTTAGCCTGTGGTATTTCTGTATGTATTTGTATATATGTCATAGCTACAGACCATACTATTGCAGTATTATTTTTTCTTACTGCTAACGCTGTATGTATTATACATCACATTCTGTCTGTCGATTGTAGCAGTCCATATCTCTTGCATGAGAAATAAACTCTTTTATTGAAACGCCCATCTCTCTATTTCTGTGCAACTCTAGAAACAAAGCATGCAAGATTGACTGAGTAAAACTGTTCTCTATTGTTTCCACAATTCTGAGACGTGTTTCGATTCTAAAGGGAAACCAAGTTGTCATGTTTATGCGGTTATCATAAACGAATCCCTTCTTGTTCATTCGAGAAGTTTCTAATGACCTCTGAGTAAGCTGGCACACACAAGTAATTAAGGGCCCGATGTAGGTAACCAAATACGGTCGGTAACGGCCGATTTCGGCCATTACCGACCGGTATTTGGTTTTTTATATGTAGGGGGCCTAACATTTACAGAATCTGTAAATTTACCGATTCGGTAAAATACCGAATCGGTAAATTTACCACTGCCAATTATTCCATTGATTCCTATGGGCCTTAAGGCCCATAGGAATCAATGGCAATTACCGAATCGGTAAATACCGATTCGGTAATTACCGAATCATACCTATTCGGTAAAAATTACCGAATTATTTTCTACATCTCATTTACCGAATCTAGAATACCGAATCGGTAAAATTCGGTATTCTAGAGTCGGTAAATGGGATTTACCTACATTGGGCCCTAAGTTTAATGTACTCGATAGAGACATACTGACCTCAGTCCTATGTCAAAACTATAGTGTATAATATTCCAATGCGCAGAGCGTATCAGGGATACAGGAACTATACTACACAGCTGGGTAAGTCGACACATGACAGCAGTAACCACAGCATAGCCGTTCGGGGTTGGGAGCCAGGGGTCATGGCCAGGAGTCATGGACCCAAACCCACATAGATAAATAACCTTGATAAGTACGCCAAAGTGATGGGCACCCCTGGCGGAGCAACTCAGGATGTGGATAGTGGCTATGGGCAGGAAACTCACCCGCAGGCGAACCCCTATTGCTGAAAATCATGGCTGCTATCCAAGACCTATGTGGCACTATAGAGCCAAAATTAGATGTAGTCATGTTAGATGTGAATCCCGTGTGGGCTGATGCTGGCTTCATATCTGAAAAAGTTAAAATGGTGGAGCCCCACCTAAATTGCCTGCACTCAACAGCAAAGAGACTGGAGGAACAGGTCCACACTCTAACGAAGCAAAATGCGATCATCAACGCAAGGCTAAAGGATCAAGAAGGACATGCCAGAAGAAACAATATCTGAGTGGTGGGGTCCCGGAGGAGGCAGAGTGGCCAAGTGTGGATCTTTTCCTGGGGGACTTAATTCTAAATACCCTCTGTCACAAGAGACTGTCTGACTTCTTCTCGTCGAGAGCGTGCACAGGACTCTGGGTCCCCCGCCAATGCCAGGCACCCCTCTATGCACTATAATAGCTAGAAAATGTATTTACAGGGATCGAGATGCACTCTTCTAGTCGGCTCGCACTCATGGGGACTTGCACAACAAAAATGTGTCCTTTTGATTCTTTTCTGACTTCACCCTGCAAGTGCAAAGACAGAGAAGGAGCTTCAAGGAAGTGCAGAAGGCACTGCGAGTCAACAAGGTTAAATACATGATGATGTTTCCAGCCAAGCTGCGAGTGGTCAAAGATGGCAAGCCATGGCCCTTCACTGCACTGTAGAAGGCATGGGACAGGATTGAAGGCTGGCAGACATGTGGCCGGAGAGCGGCGAGGAACGGCTGCACTGGGCACCCAGGTGCAGAGAAGGAACTATGAAGCTCTACCTCCCAGGCACAACATCAACCCCTGCCCTAATGGACCCGTGTGCAAAAGCCCCTATGGGCTCAGAAACATTGGGTTATGTAATCATATTGTGTGGTTGTAAGATGATAGGATCAATCATTGGCAATCTAGGGAGAGCTAATCTCAGCCAAGGGGGAGCAGCCAACTGGCAGCAAATGAAACATGCACATGGCCCCGGATACTAATGAATCTCTGGAGATGCGTGTGAGGGTGTATCACATTTAGAGAAATGATACGTAACTACACTAAGGTGGCGAGCGTAGCCCAACCATATAATTAGATGTAATCCAAGGGGGGACAGGCACTCTGCAAGTTGGGACAGTGGGTGCTCTTAGACTCACAACACAGGGCAGCAGGGTGGGGGGAGTTAGGTTCAATTCAAGAGTTTTGTTTTTTGCGTAGTTGATATGTCACAAAAATATTGCATTTACAAGGGACATGGATAGTGCGGGCTGCAATGCCTTGCTCGCCACATTTGCCCAAGACCAATGGCTCAACGTAAGGGGTAGGGATCAATCTACATTACATCACAAACCCAATAGGACAGCACTCAATACAGGACCTGAATATATGCTCATGGAACATCAATGGGCTGGAAAACTAAATTAAACACACTATGGTACTACAATTTCTGATGAAACATTACCTGGATCTAGTCTTAATCCAGGAAAAGCATCTTCAGTGCAATCACTTCAAGGCGCTTGACAGATTGGGGGGCACACCTCTGGTGTATGCGGGCTACACTACAGACTTGTGAGGGTGGGTATCCTAGTCAAGAGGTCAGTGCCATTTACAGTTCATCGTACATGGCACGATCTGCAGGGCTGATATGTGGCCCTATCTGGGACATGGGAGGGCCAAATACTAAACCTCTGCTCCCTCTATGCTCTGCCCTGCCTGATCACCACAACTCCCTCGGACATAACCACCATATTACTAACACTGCCCCTGGGACACTAATATTGAGAGGTGACATGAATGCTGTCATGGAGTCAAGGGCAGACTGGGTGAGTGGTGATGCAGTGTGGGGAGTGACGGACCCACTGCAATCATTTGTGGGAGCAATGGGGTTAACTGACCTATAGCAGGTACATCAACCACATCAATGGAAATACACATACTTTTTATCCCCACTCACAGCAGCCTCTCCCATCTAGATCATATTCTCACACACCAGTCTATTGCAGACAGATTCATGGCAGCAAAGCACTACTCGAGAGGCATATCCCCCGTTGGGGGTTTTACTGAAGGGCCTGTCCCGGGACTTTTCATTGGTGCCAGAAATAGACATATGGTAACTCCAAGATAAGGAAAGGGTATGAAAGACAAATGAAGGGAAGGGGCTGACCTGTACATTAAAGAGAATGAGGGAAGAGTGAAATCTGCCTGTGTCCTCTGGGAGGCTTTCAAAACCGTGGTGCAATGCCAGGTTCAAGACATAATAGGGGGGCAAGAAGAAGGAGCACAGACTGGAGTGCCAGGCAGTGGAGAGGATGATGGCAGATGGGCTGAGTCATCAGCTGCATGTTAAACATCTGGAACTCTGCACCCTGGTGGAAAACAGGGCGTAGAGACATTTGCTGGTGATGCAGCGCCAATTGTATGATGTAGGGGACAAGGCTTGTAGATTACTGGCCTGGTAGGAAAGAGAGAGTCGCTCTGGGTGCTTGAGATTAAGGACAGGGTTGGAGTGTTGGTGAGGGCCAACGCATCCATAGCTGAAACTTTTGTGACCTATTATAAAGAGGTGTATACTTCTGTGACGACTGGGACAGATGCTGATTTTGTAGACTTCCTGACATACATTGCACTGCAAGCCCTTACTCAGGATGACAGAGAGGTCTTAGATGCGGACCTGACAATGGATGAGGAGATAGCAGCTATGCAGGATCTGCAGCCTGGGAAGGCAGAGGGGCCCAATGGCTTGCCTATTGCACTCTATAAGATTATGGACAAGAAAGTTGCCAAGCCTCTGCTTGATATGTTTTAGGCAGTGTGGGAGGAGGGATGCCTACTGGCAAATCAACAGGTTGCCACCATTGTAGTAATCCATAAAAAAGGTATGCCACCAACGGACTACAGCTCTTACGTACTCATTTCCTTAGTGAACTTAGAGGCAAAAGTACTGACGAAGGTTCAGCACCTCCTTTGTGCACCCCGATCAGTCAGGCTTCATGCCCCACAGAATTACCTGTCTAAACCTGAGGTGCCTGCATTTGGTACTGCACATGACGGAGCCACCCAGCAAAGAAGAGCGGTGCTGATGGCCTTGGATGCCAAAATGTCCTTTGGTAGTGTTATGAGCCCCAATGTACCCTAATATAGGCTTAGGTAGTTGCACAATCTTTTACCTACATTTGTCCTACCTTGCTCTACATAACGGCTCTGGTGCTGACCTTTTGCCTACTTAGGCACCGAACAAATGTTGCGTGGTTTTCATTGAAAACTAGTCTAATTTATTGTGCATGAGGATTCTTAGTATCACAGCGAGATTACCATCCTCTGCATAATAACTTCGTACAGTTATCACCACTGTCGTCATCCTTGGCCGACAAGCCCACTGTACCATGAAACATCTAGGTAGAACCACTGAAGGTTCCTTTCAGGAATATAAGTCCAACATTTTTGCTGGGCAAACCAGAGGAGAACAAGCTTCCATGCTGACACGATGGAGTGAGACGCTGAAGTCCCTGCCCACAGACACTCCAGCACGCAGTGGTCTAACATCCCTTGTGGGGTGTTCACTTCAAGAACAAGACAGGGTCCTTCATTCTCTCCCATCAGTTAATGGGGTTGGCTCTCTCCAAGGGGGATTCTTGGCTAAACACCTTCATGCATGCTAGGTACACTAAGGTACATCTAATTAGGGTCTACATCTTAGGAGTACTAATGATAATTGCCATGCATCTATATGCCTGCATATATTTATTGTTTTAGCAGCATGGTAGAATTCTACCTTTTCTTTACTCTGCTGCTGCAAATAACTGTATACATCTTTTTCTGTCTAATGGTTGTTGCAGCACACCTATTTTATCCTAGAATGACGCTGGTTCAATAAATGCTTATTGAAAACGTCCCCACCGTTTATTCTGTATATCTTTCTGAGAACGAGTGAGCATCAGTGACTGAGCAAAAAAGTACAGTACTGTTTTCACGATCCCTCAGGGGTCAGGATTGTCATGTTCGATAGTTGCCAGAAACTATTCGCTCCTTTGTAAGGTTGTGGAGCTTACAGTGGCACCTTGAGCTAACTGGCCTACAGACTAACATATCCTTTGGGGTATCTGGAATCAGTCTGGACACCAATCCCTTAGTTTATGTTGTCTAAACAAATAGATCCTGTATAGATTTGTAGGAACTACACAACAATTTTATAGAATGGAATTATATATTTGCCACACTAGCTAGGATGAGCTTCAGGCAGAAATACTGCAACTGTGCCAGGCATCTTTGGCAAGAGTGAAAATCAATGGAGTACTGTGTTGTGTACTTGCCCAGCACAAGGCAAATTGGCAGGGGTGCCCTCTCTCGCCCACAATTGTTTTCTCTGGCACTGGAGCAACTTGCGACTTGGGTGCCCCAAGATCCGCTGATAATGGGTACAAGGGCAACCAGAGGTTGGCAGGAGCAAATGTCTTTATATGCAGATGACGTCCTCACTCAGCCATATCTCTCTATAGTCCTGAACGTCTTGAAAATTTTCAGGAGCTACTCTGGCTTCCAGATAAACTGGTTCAAATCAGTGATTTATCCCCTTACCAGGGAGACGTCCCGGTTGCCAGCGGATTGTACAGCACCACTAGTGCTTGATGGTTTCCAATACCTGGGAATCTATGTCACCTGGGACCCCTAAACGTTTGTGCATAAGAATGTACTCCCCCAACTAAATAGGCTTCATGGTGATGTGGCTTATTGGTGGAACTTAACGCTCTTCTTATTCGGTAGGCTGGCCCTCTACGAAATTATGAAACTTCCACGCCTATTATATGTGTTGCAAAACATTTCATATAAGATGTCGCAGGAAATCTTCAAGAAAATTAACTATGAAGTCTGAACACGCCTGTGGAAGGCACTGCCCCCAGAATTGCATTGTGTAAGCTACAGAGGGAAGTTTACAATGGATGACTAGCGGTCCCCACTATCCTGAAGTATTACTGGGTAACACAACTCATTCTGTTCAATGAATGAGCCTTCCCGGACCAGCAGGAACCGGCCTAGTATCAAGTAGAAACGGAAGCCATGAGTCACGGTGGGTACAAGACTATCCTATATTATGGAAAAAGAGAACAAGGCCTACCAACGCACACCATATCCATTTTGTTGAAAAAGAGAACAAGGCCAACCAACGCACACCCAGGTGGTAGTTAAGATGTGGAGAGAGGCTACCAGCTATCTAGGCTGGGGGGAAAGCTAACAAACTTGACCCCACTGTGGCATAGTGAGCTGCTGTGTGAGGTTGGGGGCCTATTGGGCTTCCCCTGATGGCAGCTAAATGGCAAAGAGCACCTCAGAGATGTCTGGAGGAAGCAGTCCCTGGTGCAGTTCAAGGTCCTCTGCCAAGAATATGAGCTGGTGGAGATGGAGCAATACAATACAGGTACACACAGTGTGCTCACGCCATGAAGAGCCATATGCTAGGAGGAGAACAGAGACCCTAGGTGCTACCTCTTGAAGATGGCTTAATGGCAGATCCGATACCAGAGAAAGGGATTACCATCCTCTATAGAAACTGATGAACAACTCCCCAGACCCCTTAGTGAGGTTAAGGGTTACCTGGACTGGAGATTTTGGTGATATTGATGACAAGGAATACACAGACACTATACAGAGACCAAGGGAGAAAGCTATTTGGGCCAGATTTATATTAGTCCATCTCAGAATCTTACATAGGTCTTATCACTCGAGAATGGTCCTGCATAAGAAGGGTAAAGCTGATACGCCAGTGTGCCTGTTGCGGTGCAATCATGAGGGCACATTGTTTTATATACTGTCGGAATGCCCGAGGTTACAAGAGTACTGGAAACCAGTAACTAAAGTAATGTCCCAGGTGTTTTCAGTGACAGTTACTGCCGATGCAATATGGCTCATCCAATCTATTTTTGGAGAGGAGACATAACCCAAATACCAGAAGAGTTGGTTGCTGATGGCAGTGGGGGTAGCCACGTGAAATGTAGCGCAATCCTGGGGCATGGTAGATCCCCTGAGCATTGAGCATTGGGAATTGGTTTAGAGTGGTGCCAGAAGGCAGAGCAGGTAGTGTGCCAGGGTAGGGGGTACCCCAAGAAATTGATGAAGGCCTGGGGGGCCTTGCATGACTTCAAGGGCTACTGGGGTGAAGTGTATGGGGAATGCCGGCTGGGCAGACAGTGGTGTTAGTTATCTGAACAGAAGTCAAACGTAAAAGCATCATGATGATGTTAGGTCCAAAGATTTTTCCGTAGATGTTACTTGTCTTTGCATTGTATGATGCATAAAAACGTGTGATCATCAGTCGTATAGTCTGTAAGTTATGCAACAGTTTAATAAAAAAGGTTTAAAAAAAGAAAAAAAATGCCATTTAGATTGAGCTTTGCCCCAGCCATATTCCAGTGTTGTGTGGATGAATCAGGTCTTCTCAGATATGTTAAATCAGTTTGTAGTCACATACATGAATGGCATTTTGGTTTACTCCAAGGATAGAGAACTACATATCAACAAGTTGATCATGTTTTAAATAGGGTTCAGCAAAATGTACTATTCTGCAGGCCAGATAAATGTGAATTTGATAAGTCCCAAGTCAAATATCTGGGATTCTTAATTAACAACCTGTGGTATTCATGGATCCAAGGTGTCAGCAATTCTAGATTGGCCTGTCAAGTGATTTGTTAAGTCTTTGCCAAGCGATGACGTGTCCAGCTCCTTCAGATACAAATACGCTCAGAGCATAGAAATGAATGACTTTCCAATATGATCGGATGTATATCAAGTGCCCCAATTGACCACCCAGGGGGGCAGAAAGACAGTTTGGCCCATTTTGGGGCAGGGTACAGCCAAGTGGGCTGTCCCACCTCTACCATATTCTGACTGTGTCTTTTTTGGGATTAGGTGGGCTTTCTGCTGTTGAGGTTCAAAACCAACAGATTTGTCTCCAGGGAAAGCAGAAAGACTATTTGGTCCAATTTGGTGTACAAACACAACCCAAATTCTTGTGGAGGTCACCCCAACCTTCATTTTCCAGCCATTTTTACCTGGTGTCCAGTGGGCTTTTGCCTCCCCCCAAGGGTGACCTGATTTGGAGTTATCTACCCAATCCATCCCCCAAGGGTGCAGAAAGCCTGTTATGCCTAGTGGTGTGCACACACAGGTCTATGCCCAGGGTGGAGTTGTTCTCTCACAAAGAGTAAATAAAATTGTTTGGCTGTGCCTACTGGACTTTCTGCCCTGGGGGTAAGTTTGGGGGCAAGCAATCCCCTTAAGAACAGCAAAAAGTTAATTCCCTAGTGTTTAGTGGGCGTATTGCTCTAAATTGGTGGTAAATACCACTCTTATACCCCCTAATGTGGTAAGAAAGACTGATGTAATCATGGTGAGTGAAAGCATGGGCCCATGGCCATGAGGTGGCACCCTCAAAACAGTGAACAAGCCACCCCTTGTTCTTTGCCCCCACTCCTCAAGTAGGCAGATTAGGGGCAGAAATAATGTTATGCCTGGGGAGACTTAGGTCCATGCCCATGGGGACTGCTCACAACCCCCATAAAACAGTGAAGGGGACATTCCCTGGTGTTCTAATGGGCTTTCTACCCTCTGTTGGTAAATACCTCAGATTTCCCCCAGGGGGCCAGAAGACTGTTGAACCTAGGGGCAAGGGGTGCATAGGCCCAAGCCCTCAGGCTGCTCTCCCTGATGTGGTTGCTCTTTTTGGAGCTGGTGACGAGTTTTCCAGTCGCATTGAGAGACGATCTTAGTGGAGCTAGTCTAGATCTCGGCAAACCAGATAAAGTTGTATTTGTATAGTCTATTTTGGGTAACACTAGAGCTTGCACAGCAGATTTGAGGTCGTCGGCAGTGAGGAAGGGTTTTAGTTTTCTAAGAATGTTCATATAAATGTTTGCTCCTCTGGTGGCTGTACTGATGTGGTTCTGCATGGTGAGATTCTTGTTGAGTGTTATTCCCAGTGGTCTTGTGGAATCTATGATGTGAGGTGTGCAGTTGAAAGCTGTGTGTTTCATCCAATTTTCAATGTTGTCGTGTCCTTATGATGGGGAAATTCAGAGAAAATTCAGTTTTGAGTGCATTGAGTTTGAGGTGGTTTTTAGTCAGCTAGTTGTGTGCTTTTTACAGAGTTGTAGTAAGTAAACGGATATTATGGGATGATATTTTTAGGTATATACAGGTATCATCCACATACATGTGGTAATGAACATTGAAGAGTTCCAGAATTTTGGTTAAGGGCTCCATGAATGCATTGAAGAGGGTAGGTGATAAGGAGGAACCTTGAGGGACTCCAAGGGTGACCTGCATGGTCGAGGACAGTGATTGCTTAATCTTGATTCTTTGAGTTAGGTTATCTAAGAAAGAAGTGAACCAATTTAGGAGAGCCCCTGATAAACCCATTCTGTGTTCAAGTAATTTCAGGAGACTGTTATGTTTGACCATATGGAAGGTTGAGGATAGGTCTAGGAGGATTAGGAGGTAAGATTCGTTTTGATATAGTATTCTGAGTGTATCATCGACAATGTGTGTGAAGGCTATTTCCATGCTATTGTTCTGTCTGATTGGTACTGGTCAATGATGTAGAATTGAGCTATGTGGCTGCATAGTTGGGATTGGATGCATTTCTCCAGTAGTTTTGCTAGGGTAGGAATAGTGGTTATTGGACGGTAGTTATCTGGGATTGTGTGGTCTACTGTAGGTTTTGTTAGAATGGGAGTTACCTATCCTGCTTTTAGGTAGTTCGAAAGGGTTCCTTGCAGTAGTGAGGCATTCACTATCTTTGTTTAGAAGGGTATCGCTTAAGATGTTGCTGGAAGAGGGTCGCAGAAGTGATTTGATGTTTAAGTGCTGTTAAGATCTTGAGGATGGCATTTTCGTCAAAGGTTTTGAAAGGGTTCCAAGACGCTTTGTTTTTTAGGGTAAGTCTGTGTTGGTTAGGGGTTTGTACAGCTGGTGGCATGTGGAGGAAAAGTGGAGGTAACAATGTGACTTGTTCCTTTGCTGTTTGGAGTTCCTTCTCTATCTTTTTAGATTTTTCCAGGAAGTAGGAGGAAAATGTGTTGCAATTTGGTTGCGAGTTGGTACCTAATGAGTTGGGTTGTTGAGAGGTCGATTTCTAACATTTTTCAGTTGATCTTTGAAGAAATTTACTTTTGAGATTCTAATTTGTTTGTGTAGTTGCTGCTCCTTGATCTTAGTTGCTTAAGGTGCTCTAGGGACTGTGAGGATCTATGTGCGCCGTTCTGCTAGTATCAAATTGCACCTTTGATCATTTAGGCTCCCATTATATCATGGTTTGGAGTCTGTAGAGGACAGTCTTTTTAGTTGAAAGGGTGTGAATGCTTCAAGAATGCTAGTCATCGAGTTGTTGTAGTGGGTTGTGAGGTCGTGGACATTTGTCATGTCGGTTGGTAGCAGTAGTACGTTATTGCTGAGGGATGTCAGGTCGTTGAGGTCAATATTGCGAGTGTTCCTTTTATATTTTTTGGGTTTCTTAAGTTGGAGTTTATGTGTCTTCATTGGTTCCGTTATAAGGAAAGTGGAAGGTAATGCAGTGGTGGTCCATCCAGTCACATGGGACGATCGATTTAAGTTTGATGGAGTTTGTCCTCGCAATGACACAATCCAGTGTTGCACCTAGGTTGTGCATTGGGCTGTCGCAGATTTGGACAAGGTTGAGGTTAGTTAGGCAGGTTTTTAGGCTATTAACTGTGGGGTCATTGTGGTCATTCCAATGAAGGTTGAAGTCTCCGAGTAAGATATGGGAGCAGTGTTGCCCCACGTTGGAAGAGATGATTACCATGATGTGTTCGATGAATGCAGGGTTGTTGCCTGGAGGGTGGTAGATCAAATGTAATTTACATAGTGGACTGTTGTTGCTCACAATATTTATGCATGGGTATTCGCACGTGGCAGGGTCGATGGTTTGTGTCTGATTCACCATAAGATTAATTCGGTATATGCAGTCTATGCAACCCCCAGATATTTATGGTCTTTCTGCTCTTATAATGTCATAGCCTGGAGGGATTAAAATGTCAAGGATTGATGCAGAGCCATTCTTTAGCCATGTTTCAGTTCAAAGTACTAGGTCAAGCTCATGGGTGATGATAAGGTCTGCTATGTGTGCTGCATGTTTCAGGGCTGATCTGCAATTTAGGAGCATACATGTCAGGTCAGGTTTGGTGTTCATGGAGGTTTTCTCGGTGATGGGTACTGATTTGAGGTTTGCCTTGTTTACCTCTCTGGTGTTTGGTCTCTGTTCTCTGTGTGGGATTGAGACCATTGTTATGATGGGGATTTAGGCTAAACGGAAGGTCATGGTGTGCATTCTTGTACATGAGGAGAAGGGCTTGGATGTCATTGTCTGATAGAGAGTTCTTGGTCCTGGCTGGTCTAGAAGAGACGTGATGTGGAACTTCGTGGATCGCCATCCTGTGACCTGGGGTGTCTGGAAGTCGTCAGTGTTTAAAGGCTGGTCGGAATGGTGTATGATATTAGTTTGCTACCAGAACTGCTATTATGTATACATTTGTCAATGGGCACTGGAATTGCATAATGCTGAGTCTTGCCTCTCTTGAATATTCTATAAGCTGCATAATTTGCAGATTTAAGCAAAACTTGTTTAAACTCCTATGTAAATATTTCTACTGCACTGTTTTGAAAGTATTTTTATTTCCTGAGGGAACTCACCATTTTGAAAAAATCAGTGATATGCTTTTCAATTTTTTATTTTAATCATATTTCTTCAATATGTATAATAGAAATATGCAGACATCATTGAATATTTAATAATAAAAAAGCTTATTCTAGAGAATTAAAATAACTGAAAATTACAATGATGAAAATTTAACCAACTTAACTAATTGCTTTAGAAATGTAGTCATAAAGTGAAACATGGTAAAATACGAATACACTCTGACCTATAATTCAGGAAACATACAACAATTATAGTTACATAACTTTGGGGCACATGTACAAGGAAGTGACAGAGTGAGACATTAGCCATCATGGATTAACACCTCACTCCGCCACTTCAGAAACGCAAGGCTGCACCATATTTACAACATTATGGTGTGGCATTGCTTTTCCCCCTGCGCTGGTGTTAAACTTAGCAGTGTAGCGCCAAGGCAGGCATTCCTGCACCAAAGTGCAAGGGTGTCTATGTGCAGGGGAGTATTGTATATGTGTAGGAAGGTGTTCCTTCCTGCACATGAAGAATCCGGAAATTCTATTGTGTCACTTTTATGTGTGCTGCTTAATGCAGCATACATGGAAGTTACAAAATGTCATTAAAAAAAATATTTGTTTATGCACAGGTAGAGTTACCTTTCTGAACTTAAACAATCTAAGGCGTTTTGCTTTTTACATGTGTGCTGCACAAGGCAGTACACATGGAAAAAGCAAAAACGAGGAGAAATAAAGCATTTCTCCTCATTTATAGTTGAGACCAGGCTTTCCCTGGTCTTAATTTTGCTGTTGCCTCCTATTTACTCTGCCCTTGTAAATAGGGGTCAGTGTCAAAATCAAAGGGTTTTGCGGTGGAAAGCCCACCCTAACAACCTCTGCCAACCCCTTTCACGCTAAGCATACCGTGAAAGGGGGCCTTATTTACAAGGCAACGTTAGGCCACGTTAAGTAGCTTAACGCTGCCTTGTAAATAAGGCAAACGCCCCTATCGTCACAGAAATGTCACAAAAAGTGACGTCCCGTGGTGATAGGGGCTTGTACATATAATCCTTCATCTTTCAGAACAAACCATTTATTGTTCCATAACTGTGTTTTCTTGTTGACAAGATTGTCATATACAAAACAGTACAACTCATTTTCAAGACCTAACGTCTTCAATACCGAAGAGCTTTCTGGTAAGAAGTATATACCAAATATGAAGAGACATATTTATCAAAGAGTTGGGTTGCCCTTGCACCACAAAGGGGTGGCACAAGTGGGGGCAAGGGAGACGCAACTGCTAAGTTTGGTTTATCAAGCCATTCAAGGCCACCTTGCATGGCTACCAGTGGCTTGATAAATCTAGAGTAAAGGTTAGGAAGTGCAAATTGCTGGGTTTTCATTGCTCTGCCTATGGAGGCTTTCCATAGGTGGAGCGTGGGTGTGCCAAAGCATCCACCCATGGATTCTGGAAACTTCCTAGATTTACCATTAGTGGTAGACCTTGGAACGCGTCAAAATGCTATGCCTGCCCGCCCCTTATTTTTTCTCTTTCTTTGTGTGCTGCATTGTGCAGCACACATAGAAAGAGGACAATGCATCAGAGGATTGTATGTGTGCAGGAAATTGCCCCATCCAGCACAAAATCATTCCTGTCTGCAATGCAGACACCCTTGCACCATGGTTAAAATGCAGCACTTTGTGCAAAAGCACCAGGAATTGACAGGAATGCCCTGTATAATGTTAAATACGTAGCCTTACTGCACTTTGTGTATCACTTAGGCTGTGTGAATAAATATGTCACATATGTAGTGTGCAATACTGTTGTGCAGTCCTGCTTATAAACGAAATTAGATGATACCAGTGGCCTTCAAGTGTGAACACAGACTAGGCCCGCTATGAAGACATGGTTTAAAAAAGAAATAAGATTGACAAAATTAGAGTATACACTATTGATTACAAGATAGGTATGCAGTACCGTGTCATCTTATGAAACCCCCTGCTTATTACAAATTGTTGGGGCTGGAATTACATATCAGAGCCTAGAGTGACAGTCAAGGTATGATCCTATTAGGAATGACAGAGGGGGTTGATTCCTTTGAATAAATGAAATAATATCCTTGAAATGGTCTACCTCGTTACATTGGCAACACGTGAAGTAAACCACAGGAGTACTTGACCCTGGACCCGTAGGAACACAGCTGTTGAGACTACATGGTCAAGTAAAAAAAGGGGGGAAAAATGGAAAAATAAGCCCAGCGAATCCACTCGATTGGAAACTCATAGCTTTAAACGTTCTGAAGAGATGCACTGTGGAAAAAAGAGAATTTTGATAGACTAGATTTACCTTTACTGTGTATGAGGACTAGTTCTATGCAGTCACAAGATTATCAGCAGGTGCCTAGGAACAGCAAGCTTTTTTTGGGAGGGCAAAGTGAGCCACAATAGGTGTTCCACTTAGCTGAAGGAATATTCATAATCATTTTGCTGATGACCTGTCTTGAAGTAAGTGGACTCATCGCTCCTTACAACTCTTAGACTTTAGTTTAGTTGGCAGTTGCACATAGATCTTTGTAGGGCTTCCCCCACAGGTTACAATATCGAGGAATTGGAGTTCGGCGAGTTTGGTGTAGCACCTTTGGGTGTTGTAAATACTTTCTGCTGACATAGTATTTTTTACAGCAGGGAGAGCTGCTTGAGCAATGCTATATTTGCACACTCTAGTGGTATGTGTGCTGCTCGAAGTTAGAGACAGCCTCCTAGTCATGAACATCTGTTAAGATTGTGTGACTGCACGTCACCACTGTGTGTGCATCATTATCCTTGGTGCAGCGGCCATATTCGATTGGGATGCAAACGGTAAGGATTACGGATTTTCCCGTCTCCACAGTGAGTATGTTATCATGCTAAGAGTAGGGGTCATATTAAAACGGTCCTGTTTGTTATTGGGCCTGCTTGCACAATATTTACATGGCATATAGACCACAAATGAGTCAAAGAAGAAGACTCCAAGCATGGTTGCAAGCGAAGTGAGGAAAATTATTTTATGACGTCTATTTTGGTGATGTACTGTATATGAATATTATCCATGATTTTCTTTTTCATCTTTACACATGGCTTTTATCACTTAGAATCTCTACGTTTTTCCTCAGACTCAAGCAATTGAATTTATTGTCATAATTTGGTTTGTTATTGAAATGACTAACCTCATCTTGTGTGCTTCTCAAATATATTCATTAACGTCACCACAAACATTCTTAGTCATCCTTGTTGAGCCCCTGTAAAAGGCATGAGTAGAAAGAGTATAGTTTAAATTATCTTGACACAATTGAAGATGAGAATTTGTTACAAATAAAGACATGGAAGTTTTTTTTACATTCATTCGAACCATAAGGGTTTAAAGTGTATCATGCCATGGAGAAAACTCTTTGCTCTTCTGAGGAAAGTGATGTTTTCTTAAATGCTTTACAAAATTTGGATAAATACTACTTCATTCCGTTTTTTTTCTCCAATTGACACGTCATATTATTTTCAGGAGGAAACATGACAAGTCTGAGTTGATTGAAGAGTATCCCCCAGATTCATCAATAACACATTTTGCTATTCCTTAATAGCGGAAAAATACCGATTCGGTATTAAGGAATAGCAAAATGCTATGGATCAAGAAATCACAAAAAAAATTGCGATTTCTAATAATTCCTTAATTGCGACTCACAAATTGCGAGTCGCATTTAAGGAATATCTCCCTATTCATTCCTATGGGCCTAGAGGCCCATAGGAATAAATGGGAAGATAATCTCAATTTGCTAATCGCAATTAGCGATTCGCAAATTGAGATTGCGATTTCAAGGGTGCAGGGTTGTCCAAAGGACACCCTGTTGCACCCCTGAAATTGATGTGTGCACATATGTTGCACACACACATACCCTTAGGGCATGTGTGTGCGCAACATGAAACTTTGAAAAATGCACTTTAGTGCATTTTTCAAAGTTTTTGCAAATTACCACGAAGTTGTACTTCATGGTAATTTGTGTGCCCTGATAGCGAATTCACTATTTTTTTCACTTTCATGCATTGCATTTAAGGAATCTCTATTTGAGATTCCTTAAATGCAAAGAATCGCAATTTAGCGAATTCTTAATTAGCGATTTTTGCATTTGGGACGATGCATCCCAAATGCAAAAATACCGGTCCCAAAGGGGCAGATTCTGAGAATCTGCCCCTTTGCGAGCGGATTTGAGCTTGATGAATCTAGCTGTATGTTTCTTCTCTAAAGAACGTTGCCTTAACATGCGATATTTAGATTTTCCATGATGAATTAATCAGAGGCCAAATAATAAAGTATGTTATCATATTCTGGTTGTGTATATATGGTGAATTTCCACTTATTGATGTAATTTATGTGGTAAAAAAAAGCAGAGATTTCTAACAAATGTGCAAAAGCAGCTAATTCAATTGATATCCAAAAAGATATTGCTAGCAGATTAAAGCAAAAGAAGGAAGAGGGTACCCCTGCTCAAGAGGGTTCCAAAAATGGTAACTCTGTGTTTCAGATGCTGCTATAGATGCGGTAACAAGGATTATTTATCTTACAGTCATAATCAAAAATGTGCTGCATGTGAAATTAAGGGGCATTTTGTAAAATTCTGTAAGAGGGGAAAACCTAATAAGAAAGTTAATGTTGGCAATGGAGAACCTAAATCCAAATTGAAACTGGATATTACCGGAGAGGATACAGTGTGCAGAATGGTGAATATGCATTAGGACTCATGGAAACAATGAGTAGTGAGAAAGAAAAAATTCTTGCAAAGCAATCTAGAAACAAACCTGTGTGTGATATAAGATTGAGCATGTAGAGTTCTTCTTGGAGGTGGATTAAGGTTAAACCCTACACTATTGTAGATAAAAAGGTGTGGGAAAAATCTTTTGTGCTGGTACTGGGCCAGCACTTGTTGCCCTCAGATGTTTCACCAGAGCGTTTTACAGGGGACCCCTTTTTCATGATCATATATAGAAAAGTAAAATTTGAATTTAAAGGGAAGAAAACCATAGGTACATTGGACGTAGCAAAATAGGGACCATCAGTGCTGTGGTGGATTGATCAGAGGTTATTGGATATAGTTCTTGATTTTACCAGTAAACAATAATAAGTGTTGGTTCTGGGAAATGATGAAAGAAATTGGACTGTATTTAAAAATGCTTTTCCAGAAGATTTTTCAGGAAAGATTGGGCCTTTTGGTGGATACTCTTACAAACCTTTGTTGAAAGGGAATGCTGTATCCAGATATACCTTGGATCCCAAGAGACGAGGTCAATCAAGAAATAGATACTTACTAAAGGAAGGTATCATTGAAAATGTCGATACATCTGAATGAATTGCCTCATTGGTTGTCGCTTGATGAGCCAATGGGAAAATCAGGTTATGCGTTGACATAAGAGATCTCAATAACAATATCATAGAAGAAAGACTCCCCCCCATAAATCAAAGAAAATATTGGCACTCGCTCTCATCAATTGATTTGTCCTCCACCTATCATCAATTGTCCCTACATGAGACTAGCAAGAGTTTAGCAACGTATATGACACCAATTGAGGGTTTTACTTTAAAGTATGCATGCCAATTGGGATTTTATCTTCAGCAGTAGTATTTAAAAAATATATGCATTCAGGGAATTATGTGTAGTCTTTTTGATGTCTGATTGAGGTGTGACCACAAGCCACTCACAAAAGAATTAACTGGGGTTGGTTTATTTTCAGCCCCCTCTCCCCCCCAATGGTTGCAAATAAATATGTCTTTAAGATAGTTAGACAATTTGTAAAGTTACTTTATCTTCCAGATGTTAAAAAAAATGGTAAATTGTTTGAGTCAGGTACCTTTACCATTGGAAGAATTTCCTGATGATAATTGGGAAGAAATGAGTGTGGCTTGAACTGGTGATAAAAAGATGATCACTATTACTAGAGCACAATGGAAGAGTACCTGCAAAAATGATTTATTTATCAAGAAATTTGTGATGGGAGGGTGGCCACATAAGAAATATATAGAGGATGACAATAATCATTTTGGGAAGTCTTTGATGAATTGTCCTTAACTAATGATAATGTCAAGAGAGGTGTCAAAGTTATTCTCTCTAAGAGTTGAGGTTTACAATTGAACAACTGGGGCACCATGGGCATTAAGGAATTGTTAGGTATAAGAAAAGAATCAAGGAGAGGTATTGTTGGCAAAAAATGGATAGGGAATGTGAGAGAACTATTAGAGAATTTGATTTGTATGTTGAAGCAGATAAGTCTTGTTGGACTTCACCATCTCTGCAGGGTCACTCCCAAACCTTTTTCCTTCACCCATTCTATTTTTTGCTGAGTTCATTTTGTTGACCGTAAGACTCTTTGCACTTTATCACTGCTAACCAGTGATAAAATACTTGTGCTCTCTACTTTAAAAATAGTAAAATTAGGTTACACCAGATTGCCACATTTAATTTGCGTATAGGTCCCTAGTAAAGTGGTATTGTGTATACCCAGGGCCTGCAAATTAAATGCTACTAGTTGGCCTGGGGCACTCATTTGACACCCACGTCAGTAGCTCTTAAAATATGTCTCAAGCCTGCCATTGCATTCTAAATCATATATAAATAGCTAAATTGATTTGGCAATTTCACCCTGTTACCAAGCCTTAAACGACCTTTTATTGCATGCAAGCCACCCTTAAGTTAGGACCAAGGTAGGATATAGGTGAAGATGCATTGGAAGTAAAAGGCTTTTAAGTTACGTTTTGAAGTTGCACATGTACTGGTAGTGCAAAACTCCTCAATTCATTTTTTCTAACTTTTGATTGGGGACATGTGAGCGTTTCGAATTTGGTGTCTAGGAAATTGTAATTAAAAATCGTATGGTAAAGTCGGATTTTAAGTTACAATTTTGAAAACGCCACTTTTAGAAGGTTATCACGTATTTTGAAGAGTTGGGCCCTTATTGCCAGCTGGAATAGGCCTCTCTCTATATTAATCAGAGACATGTTCCAGCTGTCTGTTTACACCATACTGCGCTTCTAAGAATGAGGACCAATCGCTCAATTTCCTTGGCCCTTATATTTATTTACTATGATTCTTTCATTCGTTTTCATGAAATCACAATTCCTTTTATGTCTGAATAGAGACCACAATCACCTTTTCAGAAATATACATAAACATTTTCAGTGCATCAAACTGAAATTATAAAGAACAGACACCAAAAGCAGGAAAAACACATTTGACAAATTAAAAACAGTGCATGTATACAATCTCACAAATACTTTGTACAGTCTTATATCTATATAATCAAACAGCAATGGCTATAATTCCTCTAACCAACCAACCTTCTGTTCTGCTGTTGGCAACTCTTGGGAACTGTTGACCCAATTCTTGAGGTTGAGCAATTGTTACTAATCCCCTAGACAGTCCTATTTCACGGCACAGCATAATCTCTTGGGAAATACATCTGTAGGAATAGGACAATCTAATAATGTAAATGTAGGCCTGTGTTACAGATTTGGGGCATAGCCCAGATGGTGCAAATGTACATCTGTATTCAGAGCGTGTTGGTCCAGCCTGGAACAGTTCAGGACATAGTTAGTGGCAGCATGGGCCTGAATAGCTGTTCAAATCCCCAATAAATATTTTTCTTCAGAAGGCCTCAGACAACATAGGATCTCTAAAAGCCCACATATAGGAGTCAGCAAGCATATGCTGTTCCCTTTGTTGCTTGGGACTTCAAAAACCTTTTAGAAGTCTGGATGCTAAGTATGCATGCCGAGACAGAGGCACATCAGCTTCTAGAGTGCTGTCTGTTTCAGTATATGCACATTCCCTGAAGGTTTTTACAGGGGCACCAGGACCTCAGCCGAGAGGTCTGGTGCCTTCTTGTGGGCTAGGGGACAAACTGTGCTCACTCCCAAACAGGATTTTCCATGGCTCACTAATTGTATTGGACTGTTAGGTGCTTCACATTTAATTTCAGATTTAATCATCTACAATTGAATTAAAGTTTAATTGTGTAGCCCTATAAGAGTGGAGTGGTTTGATCACTTAATTAAGCCTTTGCATATTGGCATGAAAAGATCCTTTAGGCACGTCACAAAATGTGAATTAGCTCAGTCACTAAAGGATATATTGTGCAGACCCTCCATTACTCAGGATGTAAATGCTGCATTCACCATTTATACTAAAATAGTGCAAAAAGCTTCTAAGACAACAGTGCTTAGTAAAAAGATTCAACATAACAAAACAGCATGCAACCTGTGGTTTTCTACTGAATAATTCAGAAAATAAATTATCTGGAAATTAAAAATCACCTAAAGATCATTAACACCTAAGGCCAACTTTTTTCCATAAAGACATCATCCAGCTTCAATTATCGAATAGAGATTTGAAGTGTCCTGCAGACTGTGGTGCAGACTTATAAGATCCTCAATAAAAAAAAGTATGTTTCTTAGATTTCCAAAGATAGGAAAAAGTGATCCCATGATGATACTTACCATATTTCAAATTAAACATCAGTGACCAATCTGATGTAGCTGGGAAAAGCCAATAAGAAATGTATGGCTGAGCACTACATCATTCAACACGTGTTGTTAGTGTGGGCAATAGCACTACACGTGCAACCCTTACATTTCGGGATGTCGTTTGCTGCATGCAGGACATTGGAGATATCTGCGTTCTCATCACTCAAGATTTATGTTTGGCATTTGATATTTGTGATTACCCTAGGCTCACTAAAAGCTAAAAACCTGCATTTGTTTGTAAAGAACCTCATCCTCTCTAGATATTTTCAAACAGCTAGTTAGGATAGGCAGAGCCTCCTCTGATACTGTGCCTGTAACATGTGGTATACCATAAAGGTCTTTTCTCATATCTGTGTTGTTTAATTTATATTTAGGTCTGTCAAGAATCATGATGGAGAGTGCAAAGTTGCCACTCACCAGTAGGCTCACGATATAGAAATGTATTTAAGGAATCCTTATTCCAAAACATATATGCTGTAAACAACTATAACACATGAGTTGTGTTTCATTCCATTAAAAACTATAACCTGGAATGTTGCTGTGTAATGCATCCTCTGGTGCTGTCCAGGAATGATTATGGATGTCCCATATTAATGGGCATTACTACTTCCTCTTTAACTTGAATGAAAGCATCCTGCATTTGGTGGCCTTACTACTCTTGGTAACAAGAAGATCCAATCACATATGTCCTATTGCAAAGGATAACACTAACATTTCCCAGGAGCCAGAACAAAAAAAATAGCATGAACTGCATCTCTTTTGAATCTCTACACCTCTAATATCCAGAGTACCTTTGGATATCTCTCAAAATATCTAGTGACAACAAGAATTTGAAAAGACTATATAACGATGATGTAAGACTGGAATCCAAAATCAGACCCTGAATAACTGGAACGCAATAATTTCCTAGTAAAACTATCTTACTTTGGAACACTCGTACCTTGCACCATTCAGGAGCATATTTTTCAAAGGTTTTGCGCCACCCTAGGGCCACTCAAGGAGCTGCAGGATGATACAAAATCTAGATTGAGATTTATCAAGCCGCATAAGGCCACATTGAATGGCGTTGCGTATCTGGTAAATCTGAAGTAACGCACAGCACCACAAGTTTATGCCTTGAGTTGCTCTGCCCCAGGGCTTTCCTTGGGTAGAGCGGGGTGTTCTCATGCATCCACCCATTGCTTTTGGTGCATTCCAAGATTTAGCAGACCTGGAAATGCATCAAAATGTTATACTATCCCAGGCGAGGAATAACAAGAAGAATTTTGTCTTCATGTTTCCCTCATTCCGTGTGGACTGTATTCTGCAGCACACATAGAAAACAAAAAAAGCTCAGAGGATTGTTTTTGTGCAGGAAGGTGCAGGAAGACAGTGTGCAAGTGCCTGCACTTAGTGAACTGGTGCAGGAGAGGGCAGGAAAGCACCATATAATGTTAAATATACACATTGTCGCCCTCTTCATCTCATGCAATGCAGCACAGCAAGATGTCTTGTTATGCTGCGTTGCATGTCATTTTGATAACTCTGCCTCACAATGACTTTGCTTGAATTGTTGCAGGGTTTCTGTACTCACACAGAACTGTGCACAGAGGAGTGGAACCTCGGCAAATTAGGATGTCCCAAAACTTACCTTAGCAACCAACTCACCCCTTACCGAGCTAGCTACAGTGTCTCATTGGACATATCAAACACCCAATGTTTAGACAAACCAGAACATGAACTTACAGTACCTCAGGGTACGTGGGACTCATGAACACTCTTTCGTTATATTATCATTACAAACCAGAACATGGAGTAAAGAAGACACATGTGCATTTGAAATGTTTATTTACTAATGCCGTCTTCTCAGGCGCAGTATCTTTGATAATACAAGTATACTTATTATCAGTAGCAAAATTATCAGCATAGTTACTAAGACATAAAAAGCGAATGGTGACAGCATGTTAACATGCTGTAATGAATAAGAGTTAACAACACTTATATCTCACCCTCCCTAACACATATATTATATTATTAGCTAAGAAGGTCTCTTTGGGTTGTTTTAGGGCGGGCCCATACCTTAGTGTCCTAGCATGAAGGAATCACATCAGCATACACCAGCTCTCTCTGCATGTGCACCGCATCAAGTGTGTTAACAATTCTCGTGCAAAGCAATATCAATCCCGCCTCAAGCCCAAGTTGGCAAAGGCTGCACTTGTGTTATGACTATGAAAGCGTGGAGATCAGACCTCATAACAATTCCATATCGTGTTGCTCCTGAAACTTCAGCACTCTCCGTGCAGACATGGTTTATTAAACAAGACTGATATCAGAACAATAACATATTATTCTCACATACACCACGGCAAACCACTAGGTTGAAAGCTAAGTCAACAATTAAGGGTCGTGTGCAGAAGTTGCAAGAAAGGAAAAATGGCGTTTAAATCTCAAATGTACTTATGCTAACTTAACACGATATAAGGATATATAGGAGCTATACAACACCCCCCCATGATCCGAGAACGGACTAAATAAGATAACAGAAGTGCCATCACATGAGAGCAGAATCCATATATAAACGAGCAAGAATAAAAATTCAATTATAAAAAATAATGCTAAAAAATAGCCCACAAATATAATGTGGCTCAAGCCAATAGGCAAGCAAAAAATAAAATGTCTTGACCAAAAGTCAATAAAATCAAGGAAATGCTATCAATCAGCATGTCAATTTGAGGCAGTGTCTATGATAAGACTGTATATGAAAAGTAAGCTGCAACAGCCTCCAGGAGGAAGTCACTGTCCTCATCCGAAAACAGTTCAGCCATCCAATTTAAAAGATGAAAGGAACATACGTGATCTTCCAGCACCGGATCCTCTATAACCATCAGAGGACAGCTCGGTGGGTTTTCAAGAAAACTTAGTTCCAAGAAATTTTGCGCTGCCGACAACACATCCCAGGGACCCATTAGTCCATGTGCCACCGCCAAGGCCATAATCCTTTCGTCAGAACAAACCAACTCGTGAGCAATGATAGGACTCATCAGTTGATCAAAATCGACGTCAGAAGATACTGGTCCGCAGAGACACAAATCAATGGCCCAAAGGAAATCACAGGTCAGACAGCGAAATACAGGCTGGACACAGGTGAAATAGGAGAACCGAAAAGATAATCCAAACGCCGTGCTTAGAGTCGCTAACGGCAGTGTGCCATAGTAATCAAGCATGCGGTTGCGAAACCGCGTCAGTAGTAGCTGTGCGTGGTCTTGCACAGGAAGGGCATCCATATTTAAAAAGGCAGAAAACCACCAATGCGCCAGCCGCTAAAGCAAGTAAAAACGGGAACCCTCCAAATAAGGATGAAAAAATAGAATGGAAGAAAGCAGGGATGACTCCAAAAATCTTCTCAAAGGAAGTCACGAGACCACCGCTAACAACTTTAAAAAAATGTGCTAGGCCCGTTGTGGAGGATGCGTTAAAGATAGAACGGACCATGGCTCCGAAATGCAAGGGCAAATCAGTGTTTAAAAGAGCCTGAACCTCCGTACGGGTGTTAGCAATGTGAAGCACGAAAGTTTCACGGGCCGAGCTCAAGGCCACCTCTTTCTGGGACAATAGAGCTCTTATTCTAGCCATGCCGCTGAATTCTGCTCCCAAGGTCGGTATCTGTGGCCAAATGGAAGACTCCCTATGTTCACGTGTGGGAGGATAAAGCACATTTCTGCAGCAAATAACTCGCTCACTAACTGTTACTATGAAAGCTATACCTTTAATCAAACCACAACAGTTTTCATTATTGAGCATTAAATAACTACCATTCTCTAACAATTTAAACGTGGGGATTATAGCAGGAACCGGCGTGCCCTGTAAAACGCAAGCCATATTCGGTCTGTCCCTGTTACATGAACCGTGTAACTGTATGTGTCTACACATTAAAGAATGATCTGGCGTCTCAGTACACTCATCCCCTGTCAGATAAACTTCTTGTTCATCCTTGAAACATCTGTATGTGTATGGGAGTGACCAGACCTCATGAAGAAAACCGCTACCTAAGGGTTCAAAACGACCTATTGGCACATATTTCATACAATTTGAAAACTTATATAAAGCAAAAGGCAGTGTTATTAAACCGTGGATAAGCCACGTAGCAGCAGTGGCCTCTGCCACAGAAAAAGGTAAAGATTCCAACCTTTCAATATGGAGCATAGAAAAGGAAGCATCACGCATTGAAAGCAAGCGTTGTTTGTCTGTCAAATTAAACGGTGCAAATAAAGAAGAAACATTCATGTATCCCCAGGGAACTTTACCCATTTTCAGAGTCTGAAGTGTCCATGCAAACTGCATGATCGAACGTAACTGATTTTGACCATGGTATAATACAGATACTTCATCATGTACAATATCAACAACAGACGACACAATATTATCTAATGTGTAAATTCTAGAGGAAAGCACGTTAATGCTATTGTCAACAACTGCAAGTACTTTCTCAAGATTCGCCTGATCAATAGCCCTAAGGCGTGAAGCAGCCTCAATCTGTGAGAGTTTCCAAATTTCATTGTAAACACCATATAACCACCTTTTCGACCTGCCACTAGCTGGGCCCTTAATGAAATCATTCAAATCCACGTCTGCATTCAGTTTGGAAAGGTGATACTTAACCGCAGGTAAAGTTGAATGTTTCAGCCAAGCTTGACACAACTTGCCCACAGAGTAAGAGGTGACAGTATGACTCAAATCAAACCGGGGATCAGATCTAACAGTCTTAAAGCCGTCAGATATATTTAAAAATCTCTTTTGGCAAGAATCAGCACTACGGTGCCAAAGCAGCCAACCCTTGGGATTCATACTGGAAATGTTAAAGGAGGAATTCAGAAGCAGAGCCTGTATATCTCTAATGGACAAATTAGTAAAATTACTCCAATTCTCATATTCCTCCAACTCCGGGAAAGACGGGGTGTTTAACCTTTTAGATGTAGCCAATCCAAAGCATGTGGTCTGGGAAATGGTTTCATTTAAAAACAACATATGATTTGGGATGAGACATGCACGGTGCAAAGCCTCAGTGCCTTGTACCTGCCAGGCCCTTGAGCCCCAAACTGATTTAAGGTCTATGGTATCCTTCCATAACTCATACCCCCCAGTAACTAATCGATCCAGGAAGGCCTTCGAATACAACAATTTTGTATTTGTAAGTCGAACCTTGGACAGTGGCTGTTTGTTAAATTTAAAATAAAAGGACTCAGGATTGGACTGATTAAAGTCAGTGAAATAAGTATACTTTTTAAGAAACGTTTCTGAACTCCCTTGTGTAGGTGCTGGGCAATGTTCCCACTGAGTAAAATTAACCGCATCCCTTCGGGAAGATGTCTTGTGTAAGAAGTGATTGCCATAATGTTGGTAACAGAACAATTCACCATAATTAGCAGATTCTAAATATAAATCCTCAGCATCAAAAGCAGCATAATATTTCAAATCAGAAAACAAACTCTCCACAGCATTAACATCCCAATCATCAGAACGAATGTTTTGTTTCACCACATCCCCCATATTAACTCTCAGTACATTAGGGACATTAACGACTTCCGTTGGGCCATGAATCCGAAAACGAACTGCATCCCACGCGATTCCATCCAGAACAGGCCACGCTGTGATGTTAACCAAAGTCAAGTCTCTTTTTAATCTATGTGTAGAATGTGAAGAGGAAAGTGGGGCCAAAGTTCCATTTAAATGAGTAATGCAAGTTCTCTCCTCGACATAGTGTCCATTCATAATCCGGAAAAAATAAAACACAAAACCAATTGACATAAAAAGGTACAGTGAAAAAAGGACCAGCCAAATGTATATCCAAGGAGGTATCAAAAAATGTTTTTTTAAACAGGCTAGCATATACTGCAATTTCAGAGGGTTTTTTCGAGGCAAGGGAAGCAGAGTCAAATGAAAATCTGGATTCCGTGGCTAAACGAGCTTGCAGGTCAGGCATGGACAAATCAGTGGGGTATGTATAGTCTGTCTCATCAAGGTTAGTTCCTGGTAAATTATTCAATAATGGACTGGAAACAGCAGGTAATTCGATGGCCACCTCAGGTTCATTATTAGAAGCAGTGGGCATAATTGAATTTCTCACAATGGAAGGACAGGAAACAGCCGGTGTCATGCTAAGAAGAATCGGCCACTCTGTGTATCTTGACATTGTCAATAGAAATAAACCTGTTTTCCTTACGACCTGGAAGTGGTGGTAAAATGACTGTTCTTGTGCCCTTCACTCCAAGCACTGGGACCGGAGCTCGATAGGAGGGACCAAACTCTTTCTTGTTGTCGATCTTCTCTCGAACCAGTTCTCCAACTTGGGGTAGCCAGCCAACTACCGGGATCTGCAACGCATCATCCGATGTGGAGGGCAAATGTTCCTTTGCAAGAGTGTCTCTCGTCTTTTGTAGATTCTGTAAAACATTGCAATGTTCATCTGCGTCAAAGGAAGTGGCGCGAACCACCGAGTCTAGACCGTCAAGGTCAGGGACGAACATCTTGATGCCAAAGAGCATTTCGTATGGGGTCCGCCCACCCAGAGACCTTCTAGGGAGATTATTAAGAGCACGCTGCACGCCATAGAGGTGAGCCAGCCAGTTTCTGCCAGTGCCTATAACTCGGGCTGTCAAAGATTGCTTTAAATCACGGTTCATTCGTTCAACTACACTATTGCCCTCGGGTCTGTAGGGTGACGAAAACTTGACTTGGACCCCCATCGAAGTCATGGCATCCTTATACGCCTTAGAGGCGAAAGCCGGACCCTGATCCGAATGGAAGGTACCACAGGCAAAAATCCCTATAAAGATACGCAAATCTCTAATGACAGTCCGTGAATCAGCGCTGCGATGTGGCCATACCCACACAAAGCGTGTGCATGAGTCAACTGCTACTAAGATGTATTTATACGCAGTATCAGATGAAAATGGACCGCAGTGATCTAAATAAACACAGCCTAGTGGTTTATTAGAAATGTACAACTGAGTCTGAGGCGGACGCGTAGCAGTTGAAGGTTTAATCTGCTGGCATATGTCACACAGAAGGACATAATCACGCGTCTGTTTGTACAGTCCCCGCCACCAGAAACGTAATTGTAATTGAGTTACAGTGGCCGAGACGCCCGCATGCGCAGACGCCACACCTTCATGAGCCGCTGTAATCAAGTCTGCTCTGCGATCCGAGTTGGGAATCAGCCGTTCCCCAACATCAGGAATTGTCACAAAAGGAACCTTTTCGGGACTTAAGTGGTATTTATACTTCGAAGGGAATCCCGCAGGATGTTTACTTCCCTTCTCAGAGGCAGCAATCGCTGCCAAGATGTCGCTATCAATCTTGGTTTTAGACCTAGTAACTGCTGCAACTAAGTATGTAGATACTGCTGATTTCGCCGCTTCATCAGCAAGCGAGTTGCCAACAGCGTGAACTCCCACGCGCTGATGACCGAGAGTATGAATCACATAAACGAGTGGCAACATAGCCTTAAGCTCTGCCACTCGAACCCAGATCATTTTATGTTTTATTGTGCTACCCTTGGAATCATGAAAATCATTTTGAATCCAAAAGAACAAGTTTTCATTGTAAGACTGGACACAGTAGTAAGAATCACTTACAATTAGAGTAGTAACACTTGGATCTGCGTACTCCAAAGCTAGTAAGAGAGCACGAAGCTCTGCCAATTGCGCGGTGCAATCGCCCAGGGGCAACGTTTGTACCTCCCTGGAAATGAACTCATCATTCAACATAGCACCGACCACAATGGCGCATGCGGAAACGTAGGCATGTTTAGAGCCATGCGCAACCTGCGCTGACCCATCAGTGTAAATGATGCAATGGAAGTCCTCCAAAGGTCGCATCGCCAGAGGAGCAGGGTGAACGAATTCATACTGCAAGTACTCCTGCGACCGTAAGGAAGCGTCAAAAATAAACATGACATCCGTGGATGACAATGACGCAGCCCACTGAATCCACCGAGGGTGCAAAGCCTTTGAATTTGGTACACTGGCTTTCGTGACTGCCTCCAAATGAGGACAGGGTGTTACCACTAGCATGCGTTTCCCCTGTGACAGAGCTCGTTCCTTTAGAATAGCCATCTGTACAGCAGTTAAAACCTTTTCTATGGTGGGAAACCGCATCTCAGCCGAGGTGTACAAGTGTGACTTGTAAGCAATAGGTACTGTGTCACCTTCATTAAAAGTGAGGTACGTGAAACCCACCGTCCCAGGAATTATTCTTATGACCAGGTTGGTGTGGTTATCACGAGTCAGTAAATATTTAGAAGCGAGCAGATCAGCCTGCAAGGATTGCAAAATGGCTGAATGCTCAGGCAGCCAGCATGATTTTGAGAAAGTTGGTTGTATCAAAGCATACAAAGGCTTGATACGCTGGGCATATTCCGGAATGTAAGTTCTGCCGAAATTCAAAAAGCCCAGTAAAGACTGTAATTTTTTCAGTGTCGTTGGTGCGCGCAATTGTGCGCACTTCTCTAAGAAGTGAGGAGCCAAACCTCTACCTTCATTGTTGAGCTCATAGCCCAAAAACAACACTGTGTGTTCAGCAATGTGCGATTTTGCAAAATTAAATTTGTAACCCATGTCTGCGAAGTTGCAAACAAGAGAATTCACACGACACAGATGCTCCCAAATATCGTCGTCTGTGAGATATATGTCATCCACATACGAAAAAGCATCAGGGTCGAGTGCCTCCAGAATAGAGACAATTCGAGCGGTAAATATACCAGGACTATTCTTGTAGCCCATTGGAAGACGCCGGAATTGCTTTTGGACTCCAGCGCTTGTAAAACTGGTCCATTGGGAGCTAAAGCTGTCCAATCTGTGGGCATAAAAACCATTGGATATGTCAAGCGTTGTCTTGAAACGCTTACGCACGAGACTATCCACTAGGGCAGAGCCGTGGGTATTCTGTACTGCACAGTTACGGCAATGCGAGTTTAAATGCCGGTAATCCAAAACCAAACGATATGATCCGTCAGGTTTATTCACAGTAAAAAGGGGATTATTCATCGGTGACACACACGTCTCAATAACTCCCTGATATTCCAATTGTTCAAGGATTTCCGCGACGGAAGATTTTGCTTCACGCCGAATGGGATATTGAGGTTGAGGCTGCGGCTGAGACCGCAACGGAATTTCGTGGCAAGGCGACAATTTATCCCAACCACATTGGTTACGGTACAGAGCCGGCGCGAGAGCCCGAGCCCACTCTTCTGCAAAATGCTGCGCATGCTCTTTCGAGACAGTGTTCGCGAAACTGGGTAGGATCACCTCCTCCCCTCGCGGCGCCGCGAGCACAAAAGGTGGGGGCCAGTCAGCCTCCGATAGCAAAATATCATATGTAGAAGACAGATTCTCCCAAAATACACCTTTAACGGTACGCTGTATGTCACCTTCAATTAACAGGACAATTTCATATAGTCTTTCAGGGGGAGCAAGTCTCGTATCCGCTGTTTCTATCACAACGTAGACATCAGTCGCTGTCACCCTCAGTAGTGGACGCAGCGCCTCTCTGACTATGGTTATCTCCGCCGCGCTGTCCAGCAAGGTCAGAGCCCACGTCAGATTCCGAAGCCGCGTTCTCACTATCTGTGGCATATCGATGCGCTGTTAAGGCTGCGACTTTCTTTTTCGCAAACTGCGGACGCCTAGGCGTAGAATCCTCCTGCTTCACTGCGCCGTCCGTCTGGCGGGACTGACCACGTCCTTGTTGGCCACCACGTCCACGTCCACCCCCTCCTCCGCCACCGGTCTTCGGGGCCGATGTGTCCTGAAAGGAACGAGGAGAGCGTTGATCAGAACCCTGAAAGCGATCAGGTGATTTAATCATCGCGCGGTCGCGCAAATCATAAACTTTTTCGGATGGCGCAGGAGCTTGTATTGCAGGAAAAGTACCCTGAGTCTGCATTGTCTGCTTCCCCTGTGTCTGTTTTTTAGGCCAATTTTGTTTCTTGGACTTTGGCTGGGCATCTGTCACAGCAGATTGCCCCTGTGGTTGTTTTTTCTCCTTCACTGGAAAATATTTCAGACCTCTACTTGTGCGGCCAATCGTTTTATAAGCGGCCACCACAATCTTTGCTAACTGGCGGGGTTTGTCGGCATCGGGCAGAGCAGCCAAAGCATTCGACACCTGAAAGTTAACTGCATCTCCTTTAACATTGGAGAGAATGAGATCACTTACAATCTCAAAAGAACCACACAGGCGCATACCCAATTCAACCGCTGCCTCTGGACCGTGATCATTCTGAACACGTCTAACGATTTCAGGCAGGGCAGTCATAGACGGGGTGCCGAAGCACCTTGTATAAACTGCCGCAAATGTTTTTCCCCAGCTGTCACAGTCAGCAAGTTCAGGAGTAATATCCTTCGGGAGAGTAATCGTCAACATTCTATGTTTATCAGCAGGAGTAGAATTCGGAAAAACCGCTTCCAGTTGATCAAACTTCCCTGCTAGCCAGAATGGGAAGTCATCGTTGTCAACAGGACGCGCACCAAAAACCGAATTTACCATCACTGGATTGAGACGCATTCCGCCTCGTTCCATGGGAGCGGCCGCACCCCCCTGGGGACCACCAGGAAGATGTCGACCGATGTATTGCACTAAAGCACGAATCACGGAAATGGAAACTACATGTAGCCTGCGAATTTCTGCCAGGGTACAAGCCCCGTGATTCGGGTGCGGGGTAAAGCCACCCAACGCAGGCCAATTAGTACCTGGAATTGAGAGTGGACCTAACCTCGCACGGGACAAAGAGTGGGGGAGGGCGCCATCAAACCAAACTCGATGCTGCCAATGATCAATAGGTATTTCCAATGCCCTGTATGGCGTATATTCAGCCGGGACATCCGAGGCGGTGTAGGAGTGGTACAAACCAGAATTAGCGTCCACAGCCGGAAACGTAACCCAAGAGTAAAACAACTCGTAAGGAAACGCCGGATCTGCACTTACCACGAAAATCACAGCCATCCCATCTACTGGGACTTGGTACGTCTGAAGATGATTGCGTACCGCTACGCGACTATGCTGCGCAATAGCCACCGCTGCCGCCATCACAGAATTGGAAACAAGAAAACACAAAGAATACTTTGTAGCGCAACTGGGTAGTAATTCAAAGAAACCGTTTAAGTAAGAATCAAGCTTGAATAAAGACCTATTTCAAAAAATAGGTAGGTTTCACCAACACCCCGTTTTCCGGAAACGGATGTGAAGGGGTTAAGGCATGAATGATAAACTACTCGAGCGTCATGATATAAGACCACCGAAAACGTTGGGCGCCATGTTGCAGGGTTTCTGTACTCACACAGAACTGTGCACAGAGGAGTGGAACCTCGGCAAATTAGGATGTCCCAAAACTTACCTTAGCAACCAACTCACCCCTTACCGAGCTAGCTACAGTGTCTCATTGGACATATCAAACACCCAATGTTTAGACAAACCAGAACATGAACTTACAGTACCTCAGGGTACGTGGGACTCATGAACACTCTTTCGTTATATTATCATTACAAACCAGAACATGGAGTAAAGAAGACACATGTGCATTTGAAATGTTTATTTACTAATGCCGTCTTCTCAGGCGCAGTATCTTTGATAATACAAGTATACTTATTATCAGTAGCAAAATTATCAGCATAGTTACTAAGACATAAAAAGCGAATGGTGACAGCATGTTAACATGCTGTAATGAATAAGAGTTAACAACACTTATATCTCACCCTCCCTAACACATATATTATATTATTAGCTAAGAAGGTCTCTTTGGGTTGTTTTAGGGCGGGCCCATACCTTAGTGTCCTAGCATGAAGGAATCACATCAGCATACACCAGCTCTCTCTGCATGTGCACCGCATCAAGTGTGTTAACAATTCTCGTGCAAAGCAATATCAATCCCGCCTCAAGCCCAAGTTGGCAAAGGCTGCACTTGTGTTATGACTATGAAAGCGTGGAGATCAGACCTCATAACAATTCCATATCGTGTTGCTCCTGAAACTTCAGCACTCTCCGTGCAGACATGGTTTATTAAACAAGACTGATATCAGAGCAATAACATATTATTCTCACATACACCACGGCAAACCACTAGGTTGAAAGCTAAGTCAACAATTAAGGGTCGTGTGCAGAAGTTGCAAGAAAGGAAAAATGGCGTTTAAATCTCAAATGTACTTATGCTAACTTAACACGATATAAGGATATATAGGAGCTATACAACAGAATTGTGCAAAGAGGTGACAATTAACTTACTCCAACTAGCTTCAGCATCTATCTAATTCATCAATGGTACATTCTCCTGTCACCCCCTATTTTTATCTTGGTTTTCCACCTTACCTTTCTTTAGTGCATTCCTCCACAATCCTTCACGTTCTAACATCTTTCTCTTTCTTTCTTTTGTGCAGTAACCCCTCAATTCTTACTTCTGGAAACATTTTTTCTTTTTTTGATCCCTACCTGTTTTGTGTTTTTTAATATAATTTAATTTATGATGATTCTTTGTTGAGAATGTCCTGCATTCCTATGGCTATTGGCAAATTTAGCATGCTAACACTTTTAGGTAAGGCAGCACGCTATAAAAGTGTAAAACTAGGCACAGAAAGCACGTAAAGATGTTCCTTCATTTGAATAGGGTAGCATCCTGATGGCAAAGTTGCAACACCCATTTCAATTTGCATGGGAATAAATCAGTGGGGGCTCCTCCACTAAGTGGAGTGCTGTGTGTTAGACCTGGCTTTTTCAGCGGGTTTATCCCCAGACTTTTTGCTATTTGGCCTCCTGTTTCAGGCCTGATTTTGTTGGTTTTATGACTCTGGGCACTTTTCCACTGCCATTTAGTGCTAAAGTACATATGCCCTCCCTGCAAATTGTTGTTATGGATTGGTGTTTCCATAATTGGCTATTTGATTTACTAGTCAGTCCCTAGCACAGTGTACCGTGTGTGCTCAGGGCCTGTAAGTCAAATGCTGCTAGTGGGCTACCAGCACTGATTGTGCCACCCACATTAGCAGCCTCTATATGTAACTCTGGCCTGCCATAGCATAGCCTGTCTGCAGTCTAGTACTGCCATGTCGACTTGGCAAGTGTACCCACTTGCCAGGCCCTAACCTTCCCTTTTCTTACATGCTAGTCACCTCCAAGGTAGGCCCAAGCTATCCCTGTGGGCAGGGTGCAGTCTATGTGAAAGGTAGGACATGCCCTGGTGTGTGTGGCATGTCCTGATAGTGAATTACTGCCAATGTATTTTTTTTACTATTGCAAGACTACCTGTGGAGAGTTTGTTTATAACATCTTATAAACATAGCTACCCCGAGGAAAAAGGTAGGAAAATAAAGTTTGATATGCCTGAACTCAGAATGTTAAAATGCATCTTTTAGTGAGGGTGGTGTTTACATTCTGTGTTTGAAAATACCACTTTTAAAAAGTAGGTATTTTCTTGCTTAGCCATCCAGTGTGCATCTGATAGGATGTGTATTGCATGTTAGGGTTTTGGATGACAGGGGCTGGGGAGGAGCAGTGGCTCCAGAGAGCCTGATGAGTCAGGGGTGGGCAGAATAGACCTGGGATGCATTAGAGTAGGGGGAGGAGATTTCCTTTCACCGGAATGGGCCTCGTCTGCCAAGGACAATGCTGTCTCCACCTCCTGCCAGGAAGCTGCACCAGAGAGGACAGAACCGGTTTTGAACAAGCACAGGGCTTCTCTACCACCAGAGAGCAAATGATTTTGTAGTATAAATAATGGGGCCCAGAACTTTAGATCACTTCTTGGAATCAAAAGGAACCTTTTCCAAGGAGAAGAGCCGGAGAAGCTGAGGAGGAATACTGCCCCTGTGCTGTTTGCTGTCTGGGGTTGACCTGCAGTGGCTGCTTGCTGCCCAGCAAAGGAGAAAGGACTTGTCTGTTTGCTGTGTCCCCTGCTTGAGGAAGATCTCCAAGGGATTGAAACTGAGCTTGCCTCCTGTTCTAAAGTCTCAGAGACACAAAGACTTCATTTATCCTGTCTTCCTACATCTGGAACTGCTGTTTCAGCTACCACAGAAGGAAATTGCTACACCGACGCCAGCGAGCGCCGCCGTAACCTGCACCACAGCCGAGGACAACGCCTGTGACTTCCACAATGCACCACCCCGACTCGCACCGCAGCCCCAACTTCATCAATGCCGGTGCTTCATCAACGCGGAGCCGATACTCGACGTGGGTGACTCCCGGATCCATTGACACCTCACCGTCGTGTAGTGTAGTTCCTATATTCCCAATAGGCTCCGCGCATTGGAATAACATAAACGATAGTTTAGACGTAGGACTGAGGTCGACTAGGTCTCTACTGAATATGTTAGACTTAATTATGAATGCCATCTAGCTCAGAGGTTACTAGAAACTTTCTCGAATGAACAGGAAGGAGTTAACTTTCCTGATTAGACAAGAAGGGATTCGTTTCTGACAACCGCATAAACATGACAAGATTGCTCCCTCCAGAACAAGGAGTATATCTCCAGAGTCGTGTGAAAACAATAGACAGCTATTTCACTCAGTCAATCGTGCATGCTTAGTTTCACCAGGAGTGCAGAGAAATAGAGAGACGGGCGTATTCAATAAAAGTTGTTATTTATTGAGCAGTCTTCTTTCTCATGCAAGAGAAGTGAATTGCCACAATTGCAATACTTGTTATAAAGTAAAGTGCATACATTAAAAGTAGTATTATGAAATAATACTGTAAAAGCATTGATATGGTTTCTGAACAATATGATACTTGAAATGGATAAAATATATACATATATAAAACAATGATTAAACGTACTCAACCGGTGCTTCTAAGATACGCCTACCCCAGTGTACCTGACCTAAGCCTAGTACGTGGGAAGGAGTAAGTGAGCTGCAGTTTAAGTTAAGTTAGTTTTTGCCAAGAATCTGAATCAAGAATTCTCTAAGGATCTAATCAGCTCCGTACCTTGGTTATAGAATGAAGGAGGTCTTGTATCTCTTTCTCAGGACTCGATTTCCCAGCAACCCGCAAGGGTGACTGGAAACACTGGAGCTGGATTTCTCGGCAGGAGAAAAGACAGCGTCTCTCTCAGTGCGTCAATGGGAGGGTCGGCTTCCTTCGGCTCTCGTTACAGCTGGGCTTCGGGTAAGTAGATAGCCGATCTGCTCCAAACCACCGTGTGTTTGCTTAAGACAAACATTGGTATATTTATACCTGGAAGGTGCCAAGTTTGACGTAAGGTTGGACATAAGACGTCACTAAGAACTTACAGTTCTTTCTGGACTCCAGGAAATCTTGTTCAAATCAAAACAAAAGCAGGGGGAATTCCAGGGCTGCTGGAGGCTTGGTTTGTTTAAAGAACGCGTTGTACTTTCTAGGAGTCTATGGGAGTAGCCTTGCCGTATTTGGACTGCATTGGCTATGACTAAATATGAATATGATTCTTATGCCTTTTTAAGGATATGTTTTGTTATAACCACATATGGGCATGAATCGGGAATATTTAAATAGGGTCCTAGATACGTTTACAACAGTCGTAAGTAACTGCTGCCTCACTGCCACCATGGCTTCACCTCCCTGGGGTCGTAAGGAAGCGACGCAGCCAGGTGCCAATGAAGCATCACCTCCCCGACGCCGTGCACCATCTTTGCTTTCATTGTCTTTGTGGGTCTGCTTGACTACGTGCCTGACGCCGCGCACTTCGCGGTCTGCGCCGTACTTTGGGATTTTCATCTGTCACACCATCGTAATACTTCCTGGTGGAGTTATTTGTTGCTACAAACTTTATTTGAGTGAATAACCTATTTGCAAGGATATCTTGAGAACTGTATTGTGAATTTTAGTTGTTTGGTCTTGTTTCGGTTTAGATAAAAATTACTTATTTTTCTAAACTGGTGAGGTGTCCATTTTTAGTGATTTCACTGTATTACTGTATTTTTGCACAAATGCTCTATACACTGCCTCTCAGATAAGCCTGCCTGCTCATGCCAAGCTACCAAGGCGGTGAGCAGGGGTTATTTTAGAAGTGTATCCCCCTGACCCTGATTTAAAGCAAGGGTTCCTGTGATGCGCCGCCTTCGCTCGCCCCGCCCCAACCTCATATCCTCGGACCTTCGCCCTTCTCGGAAACCAGCCCCGCGGCGTCCTTGGAGACAACCCTGACAACCAGAACCCCACCCTCTCTTTCTTCCAGGAACCAATCCAGAGTGGCCCATCACCGGAAACACACTGCCATGACCCCGGAAGCCCTCCCTCGATTCCAGCACCGGAACAGGGAAAAGACGGAGGCAGAGACAGAAGCGTCGTCGGAGCAGCGATCTCGTGGCAGGAGACTCGGACCGAAGCAGAGGAAGAGCAGGCGACTGAAGGAGAAGACGTGTGGAGTGAAGACTGGCGGAGTCCCCAGGAGGTGGCTGAAGAGTGGCCGCAACTCATCGGAGAGTTGCGGCAGAGCGTTTAGGTACAAGCGAACAACCTCCTGTATATAGATTTCCCTTTAGTTGCACCAGACCTGCCCTCACTGTTAAAAGATTGTACAGCACGTCTTCACTTGTGTACAGCACCGTAGTCTATCCCATCACAAACCTTCACCGGACACCCTTTCCTTCTACTCTCTAATCCTTCCTTCCTTATTCCGTCCCGATTCCCCCCCCTCACGGTCGTTCTTTCAATCCCCTCACTCGAACCCTGGTGTTGGTTACGGTTTATGCTACATCGAGTCCAGCAGGACTAACGGCTCCTTGTTTCTTTTTCTTCCTGATACCTCCAAGGACCACCCCAGTTCCGGACTTCTCCGAATACCCATCACCCCAACGCAATCCCAGAGAAGACCAAGACGCCCTACATCGGAGCATTGCCTTTTGTTTTCCCTACCTCCTCCTGTAATACTGACTCTAGTCTGTAAATAAAGTACCGGCATTTCCCACTATATCCGGCCTCCTTGCCTGCTTTTCCAGCCCGCTGCCACCCTACGATCACAGGTGGTGTCAGAAGTGGGATCAGCTGGAAGCATGGAGGCCGCTGTTAAGAAAATGGCCGAGTCCCAGGAGCAGTTGGGCAAGATGATGGAACGGTTTCTTAAGACTGCAGAGGACGACAGAGGCCAGCTCCATGACGTCCTCAAGGGCCAGGGAGATGCACACGACCAAGCCATGGGGAAGCTTACCGGTGCCCTAGGACACCAAAGACCGGTTGCCTCCCTCCCTTCAGTAGTCCTACAGAAGTATGTGCCGGGGACGACCCAGACTACTTCTTCACCAATTTCGAGAGACTAGCCCAGGCCGCCTCATGGCCCGTTGACCGCTGGGGTCAATACCTAGGACCTCTGTTGACCGGCGATTTACAGGCTGCATATCAACAAGCCAACGTCCAGGGAAACACTCCATATGACGACATTAAGAAGTGCATCCTAGAACGCATGGGCATCGACGATGAAACATATAGAGTTAAATTGCGACAGGCCAAAGAAGGACCCCAAAAACCCCCAGAGCCCTCTCCTTCCGGATTAAGGAATTGACAAATCGATGACTTAGACTCGATACCTCCTCAAAAGAAGACATCCTTGGAAAAATTTACTTGGAACAGTTTCTGTCTTCCCTGTATTCGGCCACCCAGAGGTGGGTAAGGCAACACGCATGTCTCACGTTGGAGACAGCCGTAGAAATTACAAGTGCCTACAGTCGAGCCCAAGAGCTCCAACGAGGCAGGGAGGACCACCCCAGTAGACAGCACAACACGGCTAGTGTCCGCCCCCACCGGCCACCGCTGCCACGGAGACCAGCCCCTCCGCCCCTGTTACCCGCACCTATGCTGTACCGACCACCCAACCCGGGACCACAGTGCTATAGTTGCGGGGGTTTTGGCCACATCACCCGTATGTGTCCACAAAAGGAAGAACCAATGGAGGTCGGTCTCGTCCAGAACTATGTTTGTGCCACTCCAGGGTACACACCTCCCCCGTTCCGTTGTCCGGTGGATATTGATGGACAAACCGTCCTTGCGCTAGCTGACACGTGTTGCAGGCAAAGTGTTTTACGACCTCAAGACATGTCGACCCCTGTTGGTCCTCCCACTGGCATGGTTGCCATACAATATGTTCATGGGGATACCAAAAGGTATCCGACTGCTTGAGTACGAGTACAACATCCCGCGGATCCCGGAACCAACCTCACAGTGGGTCTCGTGCCAGCCCTTCCGGAACAGGCTATTCTGGGGAGCGATTACTCTGGCCTACCAACGCTCCTGAAGGGCACAGCAGACTCACTGACACAGTGGTGGAATGAAGCGCCTTTTTTCGGGAACAACCTCCTCAAATCCCGACTCCTAGACCTCGGAAATCCAGAACCCAGAAAAGAAAAGAAAAGAAGAACTATGCCAGCGCATACCCCGTGGTACCCGAAGAACACCCCTGGCAGACGGACAGGGAATTCAGGGCCTCACTACAGGAAGACCCCCTTCTGCAGGAGGCATGGGGAAGGGCATTGGACAACGAAGACCCCTTGCAAGTAGGTCCCTATTTCTTTAAGAAAAACGGGCTGTTGTACAGGAAAGGAGGGACCCGCCAAAAAACCCAGTTATTGATTCCTGGCCCCTTCCGAGATAAGATCTTATTCCTTGCCCACAGTCACCTATTGGGGGGTCACTTTGGTGACGAAAAAACAAGCCAATCCGTCTTGGAGAAGTTTTATTGGCCGGGCGTACACCAACAGATCAAGATATATTGTCGAGAATGCCCGGTCTGTTAAAAAAACAGTAGATACCGATCCCCTAAGGTACCCTTACAACCACTTCCCCTCATTGATGTTCCCTTTAGCAGAGTCGGGATGGACATTATAGGACCCCTTACACCCTCTCGAAGGGGGTGTCTTTATGCCTTGGTTCTTGTGGATTACGCCACCCGCTTCCCCGAAGCCATACCCCTGCGTCACCCCACTACACAGAGTATAGCCAAAGCTTTAATCGCTGTATTTTCCAGAGTTGGGTTTCCCAGGGAGATCCTGACAGATCAGGGTACCCCCTTCGTTTCTGCCCTCATGCGGCAGGTGTGTTCTCAACTGGGGATAAAACAACTTAGAACATCCGCGTACCACCCACAAACGGATGGTTTAGTTGAGCGGTACAGCGCCACTTTAAAGCAAACATTAAAGAAACTATTGGCCCTGGAAGCTAGAAGGTGGGAGGAGATGCTGCCATTGGCCCTGTTTGCCATACGATGCAAACCCCAGAGTAGCACCTGTTATTCCCCCTACGAGCTGTTGTACGGTCGTCCTCCCCGTACCCTTCTGGATATGGCCCAAGAGGCTTGGGAGGCAGAACACGACCGCACTCATCCCCTCCCCGAATATGTGGAGAACCTGAAAACCCACCTATCAGTAATCAGGGACATAGTCCGCCAAAACATGGAAAACGCCCAAAGCTCCCAAAAGAGGCAGTACGACAAGGATACCAAAACCCGTACCTTTGCCATCGGAGATCCGTTCCTCTTAATGATGCCGTCTTCCGACCAGAAACTACTGGGCCAATGGCAGGGCCCCTATACCATCATCCCACAAGTGACCCCTGTCACATACGAGTTGGAACTAGACCCCGCTCGGGGTACTACCCAGATATACCACATAAACCACCTCAAGAAATGTGAAGGACCCCGTCCGGTCCTGTCTGGATCCGTCTACCACCCATCTCCCCCCTTTGAACCCTGTTTAGACCCCGAGTTGACCGAAAACCAAAAACAGAACCTCCGGGAGGTTCTACTGCCCTTACGCCAGGTGTTTTCTTCTTCTCCTGGGCGTACCTCAGTCATAGAGCATTCCATACAGACAGAACCCGTGGTTCCGTTGAGACCCTACCGAGTCCCCGAAGCCGGCAGGAAAATCATACGGCAAGAAACCGAACAGATGTTGCGAATGGGGATCATTGAGCCCTCCATAAGCGACTGGAATTCCCCCATTGTCCTAGTGCCCAAGCCCAACGGGTCGATAAGGTTCTGCATCGACTTCCGCGAGGTGAACAAAATATCCAACTTTGACACATATCCTTTACCTCGTGTAGATGAGATGATCGAACGAATAGGAAAGGCAAAATATATATCCACACTAGACCTCTGCAAAGGCTACTGGCAGATACCCCTCAGAGCGCACGATAAAAAAAGACAGCCTTCTCCACCCCTGAGGGGTTATACCAATTAACTGTTTTACCTTTTGGCCTTCATGACGCACCCGCTACATTCCAGAGAGCCATGAACCAAATCCTGAGACCCCACTCCCAGTACGCTGGCGCATACCTGGATGATATCATTATCTACAGCGATAGTTGGGAACAGCACTTAGACCACCTATATCGGGTTGTCACCTCCCTGGGATCCTTTGGGTTTACCATCAACCCTTCCAAAACCACCCTAGCAGCCCAGACCGTAAAATACCTTGGTTTCCTCTTAGGTGAAGGTGTTATCTGGCCTCAGAAGAACAAGATAGAAGCCATCAAATCGCTACCATTTCCACAGACCCGAAAAGACCTCCGAGCCTTCCTAGGCCTTCTCGGTTACTACCGTAGGTTCATCCCCAATTTTTCCCAGAGAGCAGCCCCCCCCACGGACCTTTAAAAGAAAGCGGCCAGAACAGACGTTGCTTTGGATCATCCCACACCCTTGCTTTGGCATACCTTTAACGACCTCAAACATGCATTGACCTCCAAACCTGTCTTAGTTAGTCCAGACTACTCCCGACCCTTCGTGTTGCAGACTGATGCATCTGACTAGGGTCTAGGAGCAGTGCTGTCCAAGAAAGATGACCTTGGGAATGAGAGGCCCATCCTATTTCTTAGTTGGAAACTGTTTCCCCATGAAATGAAGTATGCTGTGGTGGAAAAAGAGGTCCTCGCAATAAAATGGGCTGTCGAGAGCCTTCGTTATTATTTGGAGGGCTGGGACTTTCTCATTTACACGGACCACGCCCCCTTGTAGTGGATGGCCCGGTACAAGGGACACAATGACCGGGTCCTCCGCTGGTTTTTATCCTTACAGCCCTACAGGTTCAGGACTATACATCGGAAGGGGTCAGACCAGGGCAATGCAGACTTCCTCTCACGCTACCCCATTTCCCCAACCCATACAAGAAGGACAGCTAGGGGATGGGGATGTGATGCGCCGCCTTCGCTTGCCCCGCCCGAACCTCATATCCTCGGACGTTCGCCCTTCTCGGAAACCAGCCCCTCGGCGTCCTTGGAGACAACCCTGACAACAGAACCCCACCCCTCTCTTTCTTCCAGGAACCAATCCAGAGTGGCCCATCACCGGAAACACACTGCCATGACCCTGGAAGGCCTCCCTCGATTCCAGCACCGGAACAGGGAAAAGACGGAAGCAGAGACAGAAGCGTCGTCGGAGCAGCGATCTCATGGCAGGAGACTCGGACCGAAGCAGAGGAAGAGCAGGCAACCGAAGGAGAAGACGTGTGGAGTGAAGACTGGTGGAGTCCCCAGGAGGTGGCTGAAGAGCGGCCGCAACTCATCGGAGAGTTGCGGCGGAGCATGTGAGTACAAGCGAACCACCTCCTTAGCACGCTAGGTGCTCTGTATATAGATTTCCCTTTAGTTGCACCAGACCTGCCCTCACTGTAAAAAGATTGTACAGCACGTCTTCACTTGTGTACAGCACCGTAGACTTAGTCTATCCCATCACGAACCTTCACCGGACACCCTTTCTTTCTACTCTCTAATCCTTCCTTCCCTATTCCGTCCCGATCCCCCCCCTCACGGTCGTTCTTTCAATCCCCTCACTCGAACCTTGGTGTTGGTTACGGTTTATGCTACATCGAGTCCAGCAGGACTAACGGCTCCTTGTTTCTTTCTCTTCCTGATACCTCCGAGGACCACCCCAGTTCCGGACTTCTCCGAAGACCCATCACCCCAACGCAATCCCGGAGAAGACCAAGACGCCCTACATCAGAGCTTTGCCTTTGTTTTCCCTACCTCCTCCTGTAATACTGACTCCAGTCTGTAAATAAAGAACCGGCATTGCCCACTATATCCGGCCTCCTTGCCTGCTTTTCCAGCCCGCTGCCACCCCACGATCACAGTCCCTATTTGGACAAAGGTATCTACCTTCATCCACCTAGATACCCCCGTTTCTAACACAGTGGAAAAATAAAATAATAATAATCCTACGTTATCATTGAATTTTTCCTGCTGCGGTGTCTCAGCAGGCGGGCCGGGCATATCTGCACTGCTCTCAGACCAGGGGGAAGAGTGGTGGCCATAATGTGAGTATGTATGAATGTTTGACTGGCCCTCTGGGGCACGCCAAACATTCATGTACACTTTGCACGTTCTCCATGCAGGCTGCATTCAGCCTGCATGGAGAACATGCCCAGCCTCCCATTGTTGGGCTAAGTGCGATCCACGACACTCAGACCAATCCCAATGGTGCATTGCAGTGTTGTGATTGGCTATCGAGAGGCTGGGAGCTGGGTGCTTTGCAGAGAAGAAGCCAGGAAGAGGATCCAGTAGGCCGGCCGGCAGATAAGTGTTTTTTTGACATGCCGTCACAGACACTACTGGACTTACATATTATAGTGCTTGAAGCACTACATAAATTCCTTGATATTTACATATCAGTTCATATAACTACCTAGCATAAGAGACCTTCACATGTTTCTGACTGCTACTCTGTAGAAAAAAGAGTGGTTTAATTCTCTACCCTACCTCAGATCTTGTACCTTGTTTGCCAGTGTCTGTGAGGAAGCATAGCCCTTAGCTGTCACCTAAAAATGCAGAATCATGTAGCCATCACCCTAAAGCTGAATAGTAGCCTTTTACTATCACCTTGCTGTGACTCAATTTGTTGTCATCATTTAGACATGCCAGTGAAGTCAACTGAAATATTCTTCTCGCTCCAGAAAACCTTGTGCTCATGCGGGGTCGAGTGAACATTATGATCTAACACGTTCTGGCCTTCATGTCATATATGTACATTGTGGCTAGGCTTCTCTTGATCTATACAGATGCTGCCATATCTTCCTCTGACATTGGCTCAGAATCTCACATCCCCTTTATAAATTAAACTAATACAGTTTCTAGCAAGTGGTCAATGAGTACTATTAAGGAAAAATAACTCGCCTGCTAACACTATTAGTTTTCCATAACTGCCAACTCACAGTGTGTCACATGATTTCGGCTCCCTTTACTTGGTCACCTGTTGAGGAGCTAAAATCATACAGTGCCAGGGAATGCAACATGAAAACCACTGTAAACAGTGGATCTCCAGATCCTTTTCGGAAGCAGTAAGCTGCCAATGTCTGTTAAGAGGTGTAAAAACACCCCAGGAAATTCGCAACAGCCTCGATGACCCTTGGTTTATGGTTTTTTTGGGAGGGGTGGGGGGCTTAGTAAGGGGTAGAGCACCTCTTATGTATTTCTCAGCGCATAGCCCGCCTGCTCTGAGGCCCCACCTAACATGGTGAAATTTCTTTATAAGTTGGTAACTAATAATCTGCATCAGAGCTGCACGGTTAGAAAGGACTAGCAGTAGGACAAATATTATTGTGAGTAAATTAGTTTCTCATGTTTAATAAAGCAAATAGCAACATTCCTTTCAATGTAACTCTATGAAAGTCACGTCATAGTTTTTTAATAATATATTCTTAGAAACCTACTTTAATCTTAAGGACTTTTATCAATTATTACTTCATCATCCAAAAGGATCAGTTATGCTGTTTGAATTTAATGGCACACATATAACCCTGTGGCGGGGGGGGGGGATAGCCTGATGCCTTAGGAAGGAGGGGGCTGACCTTACTGGAACCTATTGGAATAGACAAGTTTTAAGTTTCTTGCAGAATACCCTGATAGAGCTGGCAACACTGATGTGGAGGGGGAAGTTGTGCAAGATTTTGGGAGCCAGGTGCATAAAGGCAAAGCAGTCAGCTCTAGGTCTTCGGATGTGAGGTATGTGAGTGAACAGAATGCTGGTGTAACAGAGGTGCCTGATGGCTATTTGGATCATGATGCAGCTGTTCAGTTATGCCAGGCCTTGCTTGTATAGTGCTTGCATGTGTGCGTGTGGAGCTAAACAAGTCCCCCTTTGTAAAATGAACTATTTGAGGAGCTTGGATATGTAAGTGTGACATGGGTATTTGAGAGTAAGTTTGGCTGCTGTGTTCAGACTAATCTGGTGTCTCTTGGTGAGCTGTGTGGTGGTGATGCTAACGTATTGTGCATTTCTATTGCCCAGTTTGCTAGTGAACAGGGCTTGTTGGATGATTCTGCCTCAGTTTAGTGGAACCATTTAAAAGCTTTCCTGAGTAGCTGTGAAGGGTGTGGGGGCAGGAGGAGGCAATCATTTTAACCTGGTTGGTCATTGAGATTTAATTGTTGATCATGATTGATAGGTTCCATGGCTAGGTTCGACAGGTTGAGTGTCGTTCCTAGATCAGGGTGCCACAAGACCAAGGACCAGAGAGAGGTATCTTTTCCAAAGAGTACCACCTCTGTCTCATTGGAATTTAGCTTAAAATAGTTGGTCTTCTTCCAGTTCAGACAGGCAGTCTGGGTGTGGCAAGGTGTCTTCGGAGATGGAGATAATCAGTTTGGTGTCATCGGTGTACACTATGATGCGGAGTCCCTGTGCTAGGACAATGTTGGTCAATGGGGCTACGTAGACATTATTGAGCGTGGGGCTGAGTGAGGAGCATTGGGTATGCAGCAGATCAAATTTGAGGCAGAGGAGCAATATGAGGCCAGGCTGACTGACTGGGTGCATCCTGTGATGAAAGTTCTGGTCCACAGTGTTGGAACCCTAATCAGGCGGCAACCATCATCTCTCTGTGGATGAAACACAAGCAAATACCAATTTAGCCTGTGATTAACCCTCTGGTAGCTTGGCACCCAGCAGTCAGGCTTTAGGTAGAGGTAATGTGTATCTATGTAGCACTTCAAACAGTAATAAAATGAAAGCACCAAAAAAAAATTGAGTTAAAAGCAACAAAAATACAATCAGTAGGACTGGTTATGCTATTTCAAAGTTTTAAGTAAAAATAGTATCTAGAAGCACCAAGCATCAATCTTGATTATGTAGTTGTGCGAGAACGGGTGCAAGTCACAAGTTCAGGCCATCTGCGACGGAATGCTGGACAGATATAAGGGCCAGGTTAGTCCCACTGGAAGAGTTACCTTTAAAGTTCTGTACAAAGAGTTTGTTCATGGTGGAAGGGCCTTGAGGAGCAAGGAGAGTCAATGCAGCATGAAGAGCAGGCCAGGCGGTACTGTCGGTCATCACTGTAGTGTGATGATACTGTCAGGCACTATGGACTGTAATTTGTGCACTTTTGCATTGGCGGTTACTGAGAGTTGTTGAGGCTTGAGCTTGAAGTATTCCTTTCACCTTGTCGGACATCATTGGTGGTCGCTGTGGTGCAAAAACTCGGGTTCGCCAGAACTTTGCGTTGGTGGCCAGTGTGGGTGGCAGGATCCTGGCATGAACGGGCCTGTTAGTGTTTGCGATGAGCCCAAAACGTTCTGCTTTTATTGAGGAGAGCTCAACCGATGTCACACCAAGGGTCCAGGACCTGTGCGTCACCTTTTAGAGACCAGGAATGCACTCTAGCAGAGGCCAGCAGGGCTTAGTCAGGTCCAGTTGCAAGTCTAGTTGCAGGTCCAGGCAACAGGTCAGCTGGCCAGTTGCAGGGGGCCTTTGTCCTTGTAGCTTAGAACAGGAGGTCGGCTGACTGACTGTCAGAGTCACTTCAGCCTGGGGTGAAGGATACCGTTCAAGTTTTCCTCATCAGCAAACATGGCAGCAGCCCAACAGAGCAGCAGAAAATGTGGTTCCACAGAGTGGCAGTCATTCTGGCAGCAAAGCAGAACGGCAGTTTTAATTCTGTAGCATCCCCTGGTCCAGGAAAATACTGGAGAGTGGGTCTAAGGTCCTACTTGTTATACCTTTAGGTTACATTATTGACTTTTTGTGATTCACCATGACTGGGATTGTGGTTGTTGCTTGAGAAGAGTCTACACCCCTCTCAATCAAAAACCCAGTTTCGTACAGGAGGTTAGCCAATTGACCTTTAGAGTCACTTCTGGAGTCCTAGGTTCAAGGCAAGCAGTTCCAATCTTCCATCTTCTGACAGTCGGGCAGTCCTTCTCCTGAATCTTGTGTTCGGGCTCGTTCTGATTTGAGGTTCTGGGGACGCTGATTTTTGTGTCCAGTGTTAGCCTATGGGATAGGAGACACCCCTTAATTTAACCGTAAAATTAATTGTGTTCAGTTCTTCTTTTTACATTGGGTTTGGCTTCAGCCTGGCCAGTGTAACAAAGGGCAGGGTGGCCCATGTGTATATGCATAATCAATAACAGTGTAGGCTTCTTCATAAGTCAGGAAGTTCTGAGTACAGCCCCCAAGGCTACCCTTTTGGAGTACAATCAGGGCATCCTGTCTGGACGACCCTCTTCTCTCCTATCCTCTCCAAACCTAAGTCCTTTGTTCACTTTTTAGGAGGAATACACATCACACCACAGCAGCATATTTGGCTTATGCAGGAAAATGCTAACTTTCAAAATGGGGCATTTTTACAACAGTGAATAACTACTTTTCAGATTTTTCATTACCACAGCATGGAAATATTATAATAATAATGATAATACTAATAATATTATAAATGTTTTATGGCCAGATTTAGATCTTGAAGGGACTCCTGTTGAACCTCCACAGTGGATTACAAGAACTTCGGCAACCTGACAGAATCCTGCCTGCCTTAATTAGATGTGTGCTGGCTGAATTGCTGTCCATATCGAGTGTTTCACGTCGCGTAAATAGTTTACTGCAGTCGACATGGCAGACTTTGCTGCTTAACATTACTTCATCGCCATCAGTGTGGCAGGATTGGACCGCACCTACTTAGGTGTTACAGTTGTGCTGGCTGTGTTCTAGCGGCATGTTGCCGACAAGTGATTCCGTCAAGGGACGTGGTCAACATTTTACTATTCCTGTGGCTGTAGGATGGATGCTAGCATCACACACCTGATATGTAAATGTAAATGTAGGTATACTTATATAGCGCAACCTGTCACCACAAAGGGCATCCTGGCGCTTGCCTAGGGAACCCGTCCTGGTATTCCCCTGTGAGAAGCCCCGACAGGGTGTCCACAGGGTGAAAGTCAGGCATCCCGCCGCGAGGGGCCGTTGTGGAGATTAAGCAAGCTATTGCCCAGAGTCGCAGAGTGTGAACCCGTGAGTCGAGGAGGCACCGGGACGAGAATTACCGAGTCCGTGGAATTTTTAGCCCAAGACCCGCCAGGGCGGGGAATTGAACCCTGGTCCAGGACCGATCTCAGATTCCGGGTCTGCCGCCTCTAACCCCTGAGCCACACTTCTCCACACTTTGACTGATTGTGTTCAGATGCATACCACACTATAAAATACACTCCATTTCAGACCATGATCCTTTGCGATTCAACTGCACCGCAACATTTACAAGCAGAACTCTTGCCAGTTAAGGTAGAATTTTTGTGGGGGATTTCTCTGTTTCTTATCCCTTATATCTTCTCTCTTTTATTTGCTTGTTTGGTCATAACGTATTTAATTTTGTATGTTTAATAATGTCAGGGAGGAGAAATCCCCGTTTTACAGAAGGAGAATTGTCAGTCATGGTGGATGACATTTTTAGAGTAGAGCCACAATTGTTTGGTGCACAAGTACAAAATACAACCATATTTCAAATACTTGGTGCCCTTTTTCTCAATTACTCTTCCAGTCCTTGCCACCATGGAAAATTGAATATAATCAAATACATCAGATTAAATACGCTAACTATTATTGATTTATGTCATCAGCTGTAGCCAGATCTCATGGTCGACAATGGGAATCCCACATTAATAACACCAATGATCTAAATCATGCCAGTACTCAATTCAGTGGCCACTGGATCATTCCAATACAGTGTTGCAGTATCTGGTTCAATTTTACATTCAACTTGAAATGTTGTGGTACAAGAACTTCTTTCTACAATGATAACACATCAAGAGCCTCAGACACTAAACACAAAAGGAGGTTTTTGCAAATGTGAAGTGAGATTATTATGCTATGTGTCGACTACCACATGTAGTAAGAGCAATTTGAACATCACATATTTGCTTGGTGTCAACATTCCACAGAAAAAAAACGAGTCTTGAAAACTTCAATTCAATCACTGTGCAAGTTGTCTTTGTACAAGATATGTATACCCAAAGTCTGTGTGTCTTTCACAGGATGAACCCATGTTCCCTTTGTACTTTGCAACAGCAGCATATAACTGCACATGTCACAACTTTGAAATATCCAAATGAAGATGACATGGCGAAGGAACCTAAAACAGATTGAAAACCAAAAGCAATTAGTTGATTACATTATACAAAAATTCACATAACAAATTAAACATTTTGACAACACATTTTCTAAGAACAATCAAAGATAAACAATGTAAATGAACAGGGTACTCAATGTGTCAACATTTTGATCAGCAACATCATTGAACTGTATGTTCCTTAACCTGCCCATTCTAAAACATTTCTTGCACAAACTGTCATCCTCATCAGAATATAAGTTGGTTGAACATGTACTGAAATAAACTGTTAATATATACTCACACTCATGTGAAGAAGTTGTCAATAACATATTGAGGTAAGACAAAGCAAAAGGTGACTGGGTAATGTTTGCGCAATAACAACTAATAAAGTGTTCTTCAAGTCAAATGGCTCAAGGGAACAGGGGAAAACGGCCACCTGCGTCCCCCAGGCGAATCCTCTAGGGAGATAGAGGATTCAAAGACAAAACAAGTAGTTCCAGAGCACAAGCAGATTTCTTGTAGTCTCAAGAGAAAAGATGTCCACTATTAAATCAATATTCTTTCAAACGTCCAATGGGTTAATTCTTTTTATTTTCTTTTTCTTTTCTCGTCATACATCTGAGAATTCTTCATCATAGTCTCAGTCTTCAAAGTTCATCAAATTCATATAAGACGTAGCCAATAGAAAAACCAATGCCAACACGTGTATCATCATGGGGCACAGTCACCCAAATGACTTCTTCAGGGCATAAAGATAAAACGTCTCAAAATATATACGCCAATTCCAGAAATCAGTAGTTTCTCAAGTAAGGAATTTGAACTAGGAGAGTACTCCCTAACACCATCAAATGGGTTCCATATTCGTTGGTTTTTCTATTTTCTACGTCTTATATGAATTTGATGAACTTTGAAGACTGAGACTATGATGAAGAATTCTCAGATGTATGACGAGAAAAGAAAAATAAAATAAAAAGAATTAACCCATTGGACGTTTGAAAGAACATTGATTTAATAGTGGACATCTTTTCTCTTGAGACTACAAGAAATCTGCTTGTGCTCGGGAACAACATATTGAGGTAAGTCAGTTCCTTCCTCTTCACCACTTTCATCTTCAATTGGCATTTCAACATTCTCATGAAGTGACTTGTCATGGCCCCATCTTCTGCAATGTCTGGGATGTTCTGTCTCAGGGCTATGTTGTGCAACATACTGCAGGCCATGGTAATGTGGCACACCTTATCGGGTGAGTATAGGAGGGCTCCACCAGTCTTACCCAGACATTGAAATTTGGACTTTGGGGGCCCAAAAGCCCATTACACCATCTGCGGTGTTCTGCCATGGGCCTCATTGAATTGGGATCCCTCAATGGTGCCAACAACCATTGTTGGTTAGGGTAAGCTGAGTCTCCCATTAGATCAAACAATTATTTTGAGCCAAAAAATGTAACAATATTTTAGATTAAACTTGAAATTAACCAAACAATATCTTGGCAGATTGTACTTACCAACAAGCCAAGTCCTTTCATTTCAGAGTTGTGCCATTAGCAGGGGTATGCTGCTGTTCCATAGTACAAAGGAATCATGGGTTGATCCTGGCATGCATGCTTGTGATGTACCAATCTGGTAAACAGACAACTTGCACAATGATTCAATGGAACTACTTTTGATTGTGGTAGAATTGTTCTTTGGCGTGTGGTGGCACTAAGGCAATATGTGTGCCATCAACTGCTCAAACCACATGTAGTAGGTAACCCAAAGCATAAAAAGCTCCCTTCACATTGGCAAAATCCTCTTTTTGTGGAACTTCGATGAAGCTGTTGATGTTTCTCATCATTGTAGAAAGAGCTTCTTGCAGCACACTACTGAAAGTTGGTAGTGACATTCCACCAAATACTGCCACCATGTACTGAAATGAGCCTTTGGTCATAAAATGTAGTACTGCCATGATTTTGACTATTGGTGTTATTGTTCTAGTATTCCTATTGTAGGCAGAAGATCTGGCAGATGCTGGTGAAATAAGTCATTTGATAAGCAACTTCAGTACTGAATCTATTCAATATTTTAAACATTAGAAAAATACTTGAGTTACTTGAAGTAAGTGTTACCATTCTAAAAAGTTCCAACAAAGGGAACATGCTTTCAGATTCCACAAATATTGGAACAGCATTTAATTGTTAATGCACATTGATTCATGTTAGAACATGTTTCAATACTTACATTTCAGTTCTTTTCCCTTGTACACACATTGTACAAATGTCTTTCCCCTTTATATCATTTTGTATGACATAAGTTCATTTTTCAAAACCACAAATAAGAACCTTTCAGAGTTTTTAAACAGTTCATGGAGCGAATATACAATGGTTAAGAGACAAGATCATAAATGATATAAGAGCAATAAGGAGAATTTCCAAAAACTGTGACTAAAGGGTTTCTGAAGAAATCTTTGACGGAGGTGAAATCTGAACATTAGGCCAATGTTTTGAGAGAAAAACTTCATGATCAGCTCTATTTACACAGATACAATGAAACTATTGTATTTGTCTTCAGGCAAAGGAGACACTGGCCATGAAGGCAGGGATGCAGCTGGCCACTGTGTTTTGTGTGCTGAGGCTACTGACACCAATTGACACAGTGGAATGGAGGGTGAGGGGGACTGGAATGCGGGCCACCAGCTCTTCAACATCTTAGGAGGCCTTCACAAGAACCAGTCCCCAGTGGTGGTGGACCCTACATAAACTGTACCACCTGCATCCTTGTCTGCCACCACAAGCCCATCTCCACCCCCTCCCTCTTGCTCCCCCACCCAGTTGTCCAAACTGTCCCCTTCAAAGGGCAGGGATCTCCATTGCCACAGGCACCACACTCCGTGCCCCTGCTGAGTGAGGAGGCTATTGACCTCTTACGCAGCATCTCTTTAGGCCAGACTGCAATCCTGAATGGCATCCAGTGCCTTAGTTGCCAAATGCAGCAAATGGTAGCAAATCTGGAAACCATTCACAGTTCTATGTCTGGCCTGCAGAGATCATTTGCAGCACTAGCCTGCTCACTCACCATAGCCTTCCAACCAGCCCAGCCTTCTGCCACAACTCAGGTCCCTTCCTCATCCCAATTACAAAGTCCCACCCCTAACCCAAGCACACTCACATCTTTGCATGCACCCACTCACAGAGACACAAGCAGCACACTTACACACAGATGTAAACACAAACTCAGAAAGAAGCACAAGCAAACACACAAACAACATCCAGGCACCATTGACACTACACCCACAGGCCCCACAACTACCACCACACCCACAAGCACCAAAACCACCAAACACACACACGTACAAGCACCACAACCACCAATACACCCAAAACCACCAGCACACCCACAACAAACTCCACACTCACAACCACCAGCATACCCACAACTTTAACCACACCCACAACGACTAGCACACCCAAACACCACAACAACCCCAACCACCTCAACAGCAGACTCATTGAAACACACACCTACTTGCAAACCAATACCCACCAAACATGAACTCAAACCCCCGAATACAAAGCACCTGTAAAAACCAGACACATACAAACATATACCAGGCCCACATGCAACTGCAAAACAGACACCGGCAAGCACCACAACCACACCAACCACCTCAACAGCAAATTCATAAAAACACATTCCTACACAGAAACTGAAGAGAAATGCACAAGCTAACCCAAATACGAAACACCTGATAAATCATACACATCCCAACATATACCAGACCCACATGCAATTGAAAGAAATACATCCACAGGCATCACACTAACCACCTCAACAGTGCACTCATAAAAGAAAAACCTGTACGCAAACCAACGCCCACCAAACACAAACGCACAGAATCACCCAAACATCATACACCTGCCAGGTAACAAACACACAAACATACACCAGACCCACATGCAACTGAAAAACCAACAGACACATGTACATCACACACTGCAGCTCCATCTACCTCCCAAACACAATCCTCTCCTACCTGGCCATTACCCCAGGCAAACCCAAACCCACCCCTCCCAATAAAGATCCTTGAGGTGCCTGCTCTGTTCATACTCGTCCCCCCTTCCTGAGGAGGTTCCCCTTTGGCAGTCTGTTTAGGTGGGAAGTATGGAGTAACACTCTAATGTCTTTGTGAGATTCATACTTTTTTGAAATTTTAAGTTTGAAAATAATTGTATCTTGATTTTAGAGATGTATCTCGTTTCTATGTAAACACATTGTTTTCACCCAGTTTGTATTGAGAATATTTTCCATTTACCATTCTTTGTTTCCTAGAACTGCTAATAATTAAAATGTGATGTACATATTTTATCTTACAATTATGACAGAAAATGCAACAGTTTTTAAAATTGTCTAATTTATAAAGTTGATATACTAGTAATCAATTAATGTGATAGACATTTAACATTTAATATTTGGTGCAAGCATTCATCATGATGATGGACATTTATACCAACAAATGGATTTGTCATAATTTTACTTTAAGTGTTAGGACAGATGTGTTTATTTCTACGTGAAAATAGACACATGCATTGCATCTTAAAATAATAATGGCAAAAATAACGTACTTAAATACAGGAAATAAACTAGACAAGAGAAAATGTTAAATTGATGAATATGTTAATTAATTAAAGGTTAGCATTGACATTGCTTTCACAGTCACTTTAAAACAAATGTTTCACCTTGTCAAGTGCAATTTCTACCATATATTACATTTAATGTATCCCAGTAATGTGCAAACATATGTTTATGATTTCATAACACACCCTTATGGTCAATTTCAGATTCTGGATTGAGTGTCCATTTTAATGAAGGCAAATTGCACCAAATGTAAAATTACAATACAATTATACTGGTGTGTGTGCTTAAATGTCTTAAACTACAAAATTACACACATATGCATTGCTCATTAGTATGTTATTGCTTGTTAGAGAGATTTCAATATGCACAGGTCCAGATCAAATGTAAACAGACAAGTCAAATGGTAAAAGATTCCTAAGACCGCTGTGTTGATTTGCTTTGTGTTATGTAGCAGCAGCAAAGGCAGGACTTGGAGGATCAGCTCCATGAAGGTGAATGAAGTGTCAAACAAAAAGAAGGTAAGTTTCTGCCTTATATTCATTCCAAACCACCAACTCAGGTGTGGAGGATCCCCCGCCACACTCACGTCAGAGAGAAGGCACATAGTGATTGGTCCATTGGACAAACTGGATGTACTCCCTCCGACAGCCGCTTTAGCCTATGGTGACATCAACCTGGTCTTTGATCCATTGATAAGCCAGCATCTAAATATAGTGTGTGGACTGCCTAGCAGGTGGGTATGGAATCAGATAAAAGAACGATGGCAGAGCCGATTCCACCAAGATCTAAGTTAGGTCCTCTTGGACAGATCTTCAAATGTCGAGCAGAAGTTGCTCTGGGTAAAAAACATTAGCATTCCGCTGTGTGCATGAGAGTAAATAGCACTGCATCACATTTAAAATGCGAGGCATCGCAGACTAGAGTATGCTTAAAAATGTACATATACGTCCTTAAAAAACACCAATGGACACAACGTATTTTGGAAGTTCAGGCACACATAATGGCAGAGAACATTGACCCACAACCCAATCCTGTAATACAGTAATCAGAAGAGGATCCTACTACCAGAATCTCCCTGGGAGGATGACAGGAAAAAGGAAGAGAAAGATAAAATACCACAAGCCAAAAAAACTGCACTATTGAACTGCATAGTAGCCAAATTAAAATCTAGCAGCACCTACCTCCAGGACGGCTGAAGAGTGTAAAAAGCGATGGGATGACATCAAAGGCCGTACTGAAGAGAAATTAGCACGTAATCTCCGTGCTGCCCTGAAAACTGGGAGTTGACCTGAGAGCAACATTGAGCTCACACCTATACAGTGTAGTGGAGCTGTCTAGTCTACGCACGTCACGTACAGACGTGACGTGCGGCCGCCATGTTAGGGTGCGCGCGCAGCGCGCATTTCAGAGCGCGAAATAGCCGACACAGAGCTGTCGCGGCTCGGCGCTCTTTAGGAAGATTTGATTAAATAAAACAAGTTAACCACATAGCAGCGTCTTCATTGGGGCAAGAAAGGACATTACAATGGCGACGAGGGTGGGATTCTAGGCCCCCTGCCCCCTGCAGAGGACCAGCCTGCCAAGGACACCACCAGCCACCGGTGACCATAGGGCAAGCAGTAAGGAACCAGACCACAGGAAAGAAAGGAAGAAAACCTGGTGCCAGGAAGAGCAAGAGGTCGGAAGGAGACCAGCAGCAACACACAGGTACCACCCTAAAGAGCGTGGCAGAGCTCAACAAAGCCCAGGGGAGGTGACTACCAGTTTAAAGGGTAGCCCACACCCCAGAGACGTCAGGACAGCGCGCCTGAGCACGCGACGACCCACCGGACAAGGAGGACCGCGCTGGATCCCCCAGGCAAGATTGAGGGGGTGGACGAAGGCAGTCCCCAACCGCAAACAGGCAAGGAAGAGCAGGACAACACGCCAGGAAGTCCCAGAGGCCAGGCGTACGCGCATCCCACGATCAAGAGCGAGAAAATGAGTGCGCAGGCGGGGTACGCGATGGCGCCAGTGCAATTCCTACCAAGACCAGGCGAACCGCTTATGAAGTGGGAAGACTGGAGGGAATACATCGATAATTTCATAGGAGTATTGGAGGATGAGAATGAAGAACAATTCAATCCCAAGAGGAAGAAACGCATATTATTGCTAAATCTGGGCCCAGAAGGCCTGAGAATTTACAAGAGCCTTGTCCCGAAACAAAGAGGAAGCACCGACATGGATGCGTATGCCCATGCCATCGAAGACCTGAATGAACACTACAGGCCGGCGGTGTGTGTCTCAGTGGACAGGTTCAATTTCCAGCAAAGGAAACAACGGCCGGGAGAGACAGTAGAGGAGTATGTTGCGGCCTTGTAGAGACTAGCGTCCACGTGCAAATATGATAATTGGGAGGAGGAGTTCATCAAAGACCAGGTGGTGATGCATACCACGAGCACGGCGGTGCAGGACAAGTTGTGGGCCAGCGGTGACACCACCCTAAAAGAAGTGATGGTAATCGTCAAAAGGGCGGAGATGGCGCGCAGATGCGCGGACGTAACGAGGAAAGAGACAACCACCAACACAATGGTGAACAGAATAGACGAGGAGGAGCCCCGCAGGGACTACAAGAACAAGGGTTCGGCGGCAAAGGGGCCCAACAAATGGCAAGGTAACCCAGGCCCTCCAGGGAAACAAGCAGGAAGTACCAAGAAACCGTGCTATCGGTGCGGGAGCTGGTCGCACATGGCACACAACAGGAAGTGCCCCGCGTTCCGCGCCAAATGCTTGTACTGCGGCATAGTGGGCCACTACGAGAAGGTGTGTCGGAGGAAGTCCTCGAAGAGCATGGTAAAGTACGTCGGACAGGAAAGCAAAGAACAAGAAGAGGGCGCAGAGGAAGACGTGGTCACAGTCATTTACATTGAAGATCAAGTACAAAGCGTAGATGGCCAGGTGTTGAACATCGAAGGCAAGAGAACAATGAAACCGGTGCTGGAGATGCTGATTGGCGGGATACCGATTAAGGTCGTGGCTGACACCGGCTCGCCCTACACCATCATCCAAAGAGCGGTGTGGGAGGAGAGCTTTGCACCACACCTAGGCCCAGAATTGGAGAGGTTAGACATCCGCCCAGTGACGTACAACGGGGACCGCATTCCTATGGCAGGATTCAGACCACTACATGTTGAGTTCAGAGACCGGTCAGCGTTCTGCAAATTGTACATCTCTGAGAGAGGACCCTCGGTCTTAGGATGGCTCGACCAAGGCGACCTGGGCATCAAGCTGGACCCAGGAGGGAAAGAACAGATTCTACTCACGGAACCGGGAATCTGGCCGGACCTAGAAAAATGGAAGGAAGACTACCCCAAGGTTTTCGGTGGCACAGTCGGGAGGATGGAGAAATTTGCGCACAAGATAGTCTTGAAGGACGGTGCTGTGCCCGTCGCCCACAAAGTGAGAAATGTTCCTTTGGCGGTAAGGGACGCGGTGCAAGAAGAACTACAGGATCTCGAGAGAAAAGGGATCATCGAACCTATCACGTGCGCGGAGTGGCTCGCACCCCTGGTGGTCGTGAAGAAACCGAACGGGAATATCAGGCTGTGTGTCGACCTACGCGAGTTGAACAAGAGCATAGTGGTGGAGAAGTTTCCCTCGCCCCGGATCGAGGAAATGCTGGCCAGAACCAGGGGAGTCAAATGGTATTCAACCATAGACTTGACCTCCGCCTACCACCAGATCGCCCTGCATCCGGAAAGCCGAAAACTCACATCCTTCATCACTCCATTCGGGTGCTACCAGTTCCGCCGCATGCCGTTCGGGCTAGCCTCGGCGGCTGCGGTGTTCCAAAAGTTGATGCACCAGCTGTTTAGGGACACGGATGGAGTCCAATATTTCCAGGACGACATCCTGGTAATGGGACGAGACAGACCGGATCACGACAGCAAACTGGGAAAGGTACTAAAGATTCTCGAGAGCAAGGGTCTCACAGCTGAATGGACCAAGTGCCGGATTGGAATGGAGTCGGTGACTTACCTGGGTCACGAGATAGGGGTGCGAGGGGTTACCCCAAAGGCAGACAATGTGGGAGCCATCTGCGAAGCGCCACCGCCTTCCACCAAAGAAGAAGTACGATCATTCCTCGGAATGGCGGAGTATTATAGTAAGTTCGTGCAGCACTTCGCATCCAAAACCCATCACATGAGGCAGCTGACACGAGACAACACGGAATTCTGCTGGTCGGAGGGAGCGCAAGGTGAATTTGAAGTCATCAAGAGAGAGGTGGCTGGAGCAATTCCGCTCCAAGGGTAGGACCCCCAAAGAACCACAGTACTAACCACGGATGCCAGCGACAAGGGGCTGGGTGCCGTCCTTATGCAAGATCGAGGCCAAGGGAGAATGGAAACGATCAGTTTTGCTTCCCGCACGCTCAGTGAGACCGAGAAGAAGTATAGTGTAATTGAAAAGGAGATGCTGGCGGTTGTGTGGGCCATGTCCAGGTTCAGACAGTTCTTGTGGGGCACACGGTTCTTGTTAAGGACAGATCACAAACCCTTGCTGAAAGTACTAACGTCCAGCGGACATGCAAGTGCCACACCGCGGATCTCAAAGATGACTCTCAAACTGCTGGAATTTAGGTACGACGTAGAGCACATTCCGGGCAGCAGGAACAGAGTAGCAGACTACCTGAGTAGAGCGGCAGCCATGGATATGAGTGGAATAGACCAAGCTGGAGCGGAAGAAATGGTGGCACTCATGGAAAATCAAGAGAAAACCATCGGACACCAGGAATGGAAGCAGGCTTACAGAAGGGATCAGGTCCTGGAGGAAGTGAAATCATACATCACAGGAGGGTGGCCCGATAAGAGACTAACCCGTGGAGGCCTCAACCCATACTTCGAAGTCAGAGAAGAGCTGTCGATGGACGACCAAGGAGTGTTTGTATACAGAGGGGAGAAAGTCATCCTCCCAGCAGACATCATCCCCAAACTGTTGGGCATGCTCCACGAGGGACACGTGGGAATCGGAAAACTCAAACTAAGGGCCAAGCAAAACTACTGGTGGCCAGGTATGGATGCAAGGGCCGAGAGGCACGTCAGAGACTGCCCACAGTGGGCAATTTTGACCCCCCAAAGAATCCATGGGAGGAGTTGTCAGTGGATATACTGGGCCCCATCCTGGATGTGCATGGAGTCCAGAAGTACGTATGTGTCCTGGTGGATAGGTACTCGAAATGGCCTGAGCTGAAAATAGACGAGGTGATGGATACAGAGACCATCATAAAATTCCTGGCGGACACTTTCGTGAGAGAAGGCATTCCGAAGTCCATCTTAAGTGACAATGGCCCCCAATTCAGATCAGAGAAATGGAGCAACTTCATGCAAAGAAATGGAATCCTGGCAAAGCACACGTCCATATACCACCCGGCTGGGAACGGACTTGTGGAGCGATTTAACAGGGTGGTGATGGGCTCCGTGCAGGCAGCCATCTCCAACAACAAGGACTGGGAAAGAGAGATTGAGCGCATGGTGTGGGCGTACAGGATCACCCCCACAGGTACAGGGTACAGCCCTTTTCAAATACTGAGAGGCCGCGAACCATTCACCCGGGACAACCGTGTGTGGAAAGATAAAGTCATAACAAGTGAATGGTCCCCTGCGGTGGTGCGAGCCAACCTGGAAAAAGCACAATCCATTTACTCTAGACACTACAACGCCCGGAGAAATGTGAAAGAGACAGAGCTGAAAAGGGGGGAATGGGTACGAGTGAAATTGGCCACGCTAAGGAGGAAAGGAGAGAGTAAATACAGCAAGCCCCTGCAAGTCAAGGAAGTGAGGGGTAGGGCGGCTCTACTGAGTGACGGTAACGTGTGGTCACAGGATCGCATGGCCAGATGCAACGGAGTGCAAAGTTGGGACTGTGATGGAGAAGACCCCGAAGGGGTAGAAGCAGGGTCTCAGGAACGAGAACAATCAGATGGAGAGTTGGAGGTGAGCAGGGGAGAACAGCGGAGAGAGACAATGGACTATGGTGATCAGGGATCAGTTTGGGAAGCGGAAATGAGCAGGCAAGATGGAGGCGCGACCGCGCTTGAAGGTGGAGGAACGAGTGAAGGGTCGCAGGAAGGAGCAGTCCCGCCTGATCCCCCGAGACTCACACGGAGCGGTAGGGCGGTGATTAAGCCTGCAAGATTCCGAGACTTTGACATGAGCAACGGACAGTGAGTTAAATGTGTGGTTGGGAAAAAAGGGGAGATATGTAGTGGAGCTGTCTAGTCTACGCACGTCACGTACAGACGTGACGTGCGGCCGCCATGTTAGGGTGCGCGCGCAGCGCGCATTTCAGAGCGCGAAATAGCCGACACAGAGCTGTCGCGGCTCGGCGCTCTCTAGGGAGATTTGATTAAATAAAACAAGTTAACCACATAACGTTGCATCGTCTTCATTGGGGCAAGAAAGGACATTACATACAGGAACAAGTTACAACTGTAAAAGGACCTGACTTGGTTGGTGGGGCACAAGTTCCAGACGCTGCTGAGCTAGAGGGAAATAAAATTCATTGTAAAGTATAATATTACAGACACATATATATGGATGACAAAAAGCTCATGGTCCATGCAGTCATATTGAAAAAGTGTAATAAATATCACACTAGTTGTAGTTGTGTATATGTATGGTATATGTGTGTTGGATAAGATTTTAAGGGGTAGGTTACGAAACATTTTGTGCTGGGTTAGTGTTACAAAAATGATGTCAACCAGCACAACATTTAAAAGGAGGTGTCATAATGGTAAATATTTCTCCTCTCTGCTCCATCTTTGCATGTGTGCTGCATTGTGCAGCACACATACAAAGTTGAAAAAGTTGGAGAATTGGTCTAAGCACGGTATTCAGTAGTGGAAGGGTACCTTTCCAGTACTAAACCTATGTCAGATTCAGACACACACACTTGCACTATGGTGCAAAGGTGTACACCAGGCGCAGAGCAGCAAACATTTGTCCTGGCACCGGGTAAAGGGGAGGAAAGAGCCATATCTCTGTAAACATGGCCATCATTAGCTCCCTCCCTGTTACGCAACACAGCACAGCACATCATAATTTGGCATCCAAACAGTTAGCTTCCCAATATAGGATCTATATAGAATTTGGTGTGTTTGATTATATATGCCTACTGTATATTTCCTGTTACGCATGCAGCGTGACAGGTCTGGGTAAACCAGTTGCTATTGCTCTATGGATACACCTGTCCTCTTTCTTCTCTCTCTCTCTCTCTCTCGCCTCTTCTCTCCTCTCTTCCCTCTTTCTCTCTCCCCCCTTTTCTTCTTATCCTTTCTTTTTGATTTGCTTTTGATTAGTGTAAGCGTCCTTATGCCAACATTTTTGTCCATTTGTACACTGTAAGACTTATTGTATTGTCTTTATTTTCATCTTTAATCTTCAATAAAAAAGATTTGAATAAAAAAAAAAATAATAATAATAATTTGGCAGCTGTGCTGCATATCATGACAGTTTTGAACATCTTGGCCTAAGAAATTACGATGCACCACAATACAAGGTCCAATACAATTTTTACTTTTTTTTTTAACTTTGTTTATTTGCATTTTCCATTATACAATGCAGACAACATTTGTAATACATATTTGTTATATCCACGTATTTCGCAGAGTCATCAAAGGCAGGCATTAACTTGTTGTTTGTTACATTCCTTACATATTTTACAAGATTTAATTTACCTAGCTTTCTATATATTTCATTACAATTGGGTTCATACATATACTTCCTTTGTCTCTGTTGCATTCTTTAGCATATCATACGGACCATTTTTGTGCACTGTCTTAGCTTATAGTATAATTTTGTGTCCTGACTTATATCCTTTCTGAACTTTGGCTTCTAATCGGGCATCTATTGCTCCTCCTCAGAACTACTCGTTCGCTGGAGTTAACTTTTAAAGGCTTCCCAGATATCTTGGGGCCTGGAGCTAGGTAGGAGTACCTCAGCATGAATACTGCTTGGCTCCTAGCAGTATGTCATATCTTTAAGCCAGTCTTTGAAATTAGGGGCCCTGTCCCTTCCCCACCTACATGCTACTCTGTGTTTTGCCATTAGCAATCCCAACGCAACAAGTCGCTTGATCTGTCCTTCAATTTTGTTTTTGTATCCTAGCAATCCCATCTATGGGGTCAAATCAATTTGCATTTGTGCTATTTCATTCAGCGCCCTCCCTACTTCTGCCCAGTATTTGGCTATGACCGTGCATGACCACACCAGATGCATTAAATCAGCGCTCTCTTGCCCACACCTGTCACAAGCGTAATTTTCCCTCGGTTTAAATCTGTACATTTGTGCCAGCATATAGTACATCCTAGGCAAACATTTAAAATGTATAATTCTTAATCTGCTACTCGCTGTGATTCTCTCTGTTTGCTGGCAGCAGTAAGACCATGCTTCATCTGTGATAGGATAACCCAGTTCCTGCTCCCAGCCCGCTTTTTCCTTCATAGTATTTTCCCCTTCCTTCCCGATAGTTGCTTAATATATACGTGACACTGCGTGGGATGTCCCCCACTCAATAGCTGATGTATTGGTAACAAAGTGGGGGGTTCCTCTGGGAATCTAGGTGTGGCTGCTCTAACATTTTGCATTAGTCGAATATATAGGAAGTGATCCATTACTGTAGGTTCACTCTCCCCCAAAAATATGTTTCCTCGCTTAAATTCCCTCTTTTCGTACATGTCTCCCCACGTGTTTATACTATATTTTAAAAACATGCGTTTGCATATTCCCTCCTGTGTAACTGGGAGTGCCTGTTGGTGTAGTAGTGGAATTAATGGAGAGTATATCATAGGGGCTTGTGATTTCCACGCAATCTTTTTCCATGCATGGTTGGTGCATGCTACAGTTGAATATTTACCACCAGTTGCTTGCTCCTCTGTTCCCAGGAACCTGGCCATAGGGGTGGGTGACATATATCCTTGTTACATGCTAGATGTGTCATAAATGGTGGTGGCTTAAACCAATAGGCAGCATATTGGGCTTGTGCGCTGAGATAGTATAGTTCGGGGTCTGGTTCTTCAAAACCCCCTTGTGCAAAGGGCAATATAAGGGTGCTCCATTTAATACAGGACTGTTTACCTCCACATGCTAGTCTGAGTAGTTGGCTTTTCAGCTTTACAAAAAAGGGTCGGCTTGGTGCATAAGGGATATTTATAAATAAATCTTAAAATGTTGGCAGTATTACTATCTTCATTAGCGCAATGCGCCAGGCTAGTGATAGCGGCTTTGCAATCCACCTGGTGATAGTCTCTTCCACCAAAATTAGGACTCTGCCGTAATTAGCTCTCATTAGTTCTTCCTTGTCTTTAGTGATATTTATCCTCAAGTATCGGAGTTCTGTTTCGCACCACTGTACGTGGAACTCCAGTGGGTTCTTCAGAGTACTTCGAGTGAGTGGAAAGATCTATGGTTTTTCCCAATTTATTGTTATACCATAAGTATGCACCAAATTTGATGATTTCAAGGATGATGCCATTTAATCCTATTTCTGGTTCTTGTACATACAGCATGATGTCATCCGCATAAAACGAAATTAGCACCGGCCTAGTTGGGTAGTCTAGTGCATGTGCTCTGTGATATTGCCAGATCATGGCCGCCAGCCGCACCATTGCTATCGCAAACAGCAGGGGCGATAAGGGGCACCCCTACCTCATGCCCCTGGATATTTTAAATGCAGGAGTGCATGTCCCATTTACTACCAATGAGGCTCTTGGCTTAGTGTATACCAACTTCACCCATGCTAGATATCCTAGTGGGAAACTTATGTGTGCCAAACCTGAGAATACATACTCTCATTCAAGAGAATCAAATCCTTTTTTGGCATCTAAAAAGTCCACCACCGCCTTTTCATCTTTTATCTATGTCCTGCATAATGGAGAACAGGGTGTGTAAATTATGAGAGGTGGCTCTCCCCGGCATGAACCCCGCCTGATCTGGACGAATCAGTTTGTCAATCAACTAACTGGCTTAGTCTGTTAGCTAACACTTTAGCTAGAATTTTGGCGTCACAACTGATATGGGATAATGGTCTATGCAAATCAGTGTTTGGCACCTTTCTTGATTTTAAGAGCGAAACTACAAGAGCTTCTTGCATTGATTGTGGTAATATACCTGTTTGCACAGCCTCTTCATACATTTTTTTCAGGAATGAAACTTATATGTCCATATAAGTTTTGTAAAAGTCTGTCGTTAGCCCATAGGGACCTGGGGCCTTTCCATTACCCATTTGCATTATGTCTACTCTATCTCATCTTCCTCTAGCTCAGCTGCCAGGAATTCCCTATGTGCATTACTGAGCCACGCTAGCTCTATCTTCTCAATATACCCCCTGTTTCTGCTTGTTTGGAGTTGCGCAATGTATATAGTGCTTTGTAGTGTGCAGTCAAAATAGTTCTGATTTCCAATGTGTCTTTGACCTCTATGCCTTCCTCGTTTACAATTTCTAATATATAATTAGCAGATTTGGTAGGAAGTGTGAGCTCAGCTACTGCTCTAACAGGTCTTTCCCCTTCTCCACACCTTCTGGCTTTATGGTTTTTTCCACGGAATAGGCAGTCTCGTTCCGCTGTGTCCTGATATTCAGTGAGCGTTTCTCTTGTATTTGCCAAAGTAGCATGTGTCTTGGTCGCCTGCAGTTGTTGTGCCTGATCTTTTAATTAAACTTCCAGTTGGGATATGGTCTTTCTAATGTCTCTCAAAATGCCCCATGCCTTAGACATGCATATCCCTCTTACTGTTACTTTTAATGCTTCTCAGACTGTTGTTAATAAGGGGACAGAATCTATGTTGTTCCTTAGAAACTCCTCTAGCTCTTGTTCCAGCTCCACTTTGAAAACTGAGTCTAATAGTGCTGTGGCAGGTAAACACCACTGTATGTATCTATACCCATTGTCTGGGCGGGACAGCCGCATGTAAACTGGGGTGTGGTCTGAATATGTACGTGCCAAGTGTGGCGTGGAAGTGATATGTACAACTAGTTCTTTGGAAGTCAACCAGATGTCTAACCTAGACCAACTACTGTGCACTGCTGATTGAAATGTCCCTTCCTTCAGGTTGGGGTGAGAGTACCACAAGATGTCTATCAGCTGGTTTTCAGCTACAATCTGTTGTACTTGCCGTTGCACTTTAGTGTAGTGGTGTGTTTACAGGTTTGATCGGCCTTGGGAAGGAAAGAGTGTTGGATTGAAATCCCCCCCTATATTATGTGCGTGGAGCCTATGTTTACTATCAGTCCCCAAAGTTTAATAAAAAAATCTTCGGCATCAGTATTGGGGCCATAGCTGTTTACCATTGTAACGGATTGTGGGGCCAATCCGCCCTGGGGAATACAATATCGCCCCTGCGGGTCGCTTAATGATCCTTCTGCTACATATGGCATATTTTATTGTTTAAGTATAGCCGTACCTCTTGAATATGCTGAATACGAGGAGAAATACCTATACACGGCCCACCTTGTAGCAAATGTGCTAGACGGATTTGTGTGCGTTTCCTGGGTCATAGCAATATTCACAAGATGTCTATCCATGTATGCTAACAAATGTCTTCTCTTACAGTGATCCCCAAGTCCTCTCGCCTTCCATGTTAACATGCCTAAGCCCACAGTTGATCTTTGTGATCCTATTGCTTGACATTACTCTGTATTAGTATGTTCATGCAACCCTTCCTTTTGTATTCGTTTAATCACAAATCTTGTGAATGACATGCCTTTTTGTACTCTGCATCTGCTGTTGCCTATCGCATTTCCCCACCCCCCTCCCAAATCGACCATCCCAACATGCCGTGCAGTGTTCCCTCCCTCCCCGAACACCCCTTAACAAACATGTAATCCAGTTTCATCAACATTTTCTCTATATAATACTTTTGGCACAAATCCCATTCTTTCTGCTCAATATGCTTTCTGATTAGTTTGTGGCTATAGTAATATGGAATATTAGCCTTCATATGGACACATTTTGTATTTTGTGTAACAATCATACAGGTTACTATCAACACAATCAACAAACCCTCATTAGGAGGGTGGTTGAAACAAACAAGTATCCTCCCCCACATAGGGAGAGATATGGGGCATTCCCTTTGTGGTGTGTTTAGCTGGCGGTGAGGCTGAGCCCCCTGTCAGGCTAACACTACACAGGAGGGTACCCGTGTTGTGTAATCTCAGTGTTTGGTAGTTTTTATTTCCTTCTTTATTGTTTTGTTGCCTACTTATGTTGTGTATCAATCATTGACATTTAACCATGTGAGTCAAAGTTCCAGCATCAGCAGTGGATGTTTGTACAGTGCCATTTTTCATCTCATTCAGCTGTCATTTCTGAAACTGATCCATCTGGATGTCGCTCATACATTCAGTCTTTTATAACTATTGCTCCTTTTCATGGTGTGGTGAAGAGACTCTACTGGTCCCGGGCGAGTTTTCCGTTCGCTTGGCCTGACGTGCATTGGATCCGAGGAACTCCGCTCCCTGCTGTGGAGTGTTGCAGAAGTGTTATTTGCTTTGTTGGTTAGCCGCAGTCTGGCGGGGAACATCATGGCATATTTTACACCCGACTGTTTAAAAAAAAAACTATCGGCAGGAACTTTTTCCGTGCTTCCTGAAAAGCTAGTGGGAAGTCAGGGTATACAGATATTGTGTTATTTTCAAGTACTACTGACTTCAGTTCTCTGGCCCTATGCAACACCTCATCAAGATCCCTGTAGTTTAGTATCTTCTCGACTATTGGTCTTGGCGATGCACCGGGCGGGGGTTTTGGTGCTAGTGTTCTGTGCACTCTCTCTACGATTATCAGGCTGGAGAAGCTTTCTCTGCCAAAGCACGTGATTAGTAGTTTCTCTATATATTCTTCCATTCTTCCAGTGTTGTCTGATTCTGGAATTCCAAGGACTCTTATGTTGTTCCGTCTAGACCTTGCTTCAAGGTCCTCATTTTTTGCGGCAATCACCTTGAGTAGTCTATCCATTTCCGTAATTTGTCCTGTTTGCTGCACATGATCATCTTCCAGCGTCGATATCCTGTTTTCTGCTCCTCCCAGTTGCCTGTATTGCTTGTCTAGTTTCTAGTTCCCATGGTGCCTCTTTCCTTCTGCAAACGCTGACTCGTAAACTTGGGCTATTTGTTTCCACCAGACACAGGATATTCACGAATTTCGTTCCCGGGCAAACAGAGCCTCACTACAGTGTGGCAATCTTGTTAGCCCGCCACCTAGCGCCCCCCCAGAATACAATTTATACTTGAATGAATATCTCCAAGTACAAAATATCAAGCCAATGCGGATGTATGACATTACAACGCATGCTTTTACATCGCATGCTTTTACAATGCGGTTTTTACAACGCATACCATTACAACGCATAGTGCTTTTAGGCGCTGGATAGTGAATTGTTTAATTTACTATTCCAACTCCAGTCCCCGTGGATAGTAGGGAAGGTGTTGGATAGTACATTAAACCTATTTCCTATCCTAGAGCGCCCCCCAGCGCAATGCGTTGTCATGGTTTGCATTGTAAAAGTTGCATTGTAAAGGCACTGCGTGGTAAAAGTTGCGCTGTAAAGGTTGTTTACCAGCCAATGCTAACTTTAATAATGTCCAGTTTTGTCTGAGTGGGTTCCAGTGACCCACACCTTTAGAAACAAAAGGTTTGTATTGAACATGTACTCTGTATATAATCCTTAAATGGGTAAATGAAGCATCACATATTTACATGTGTTAAGTAACATATGAATGTGTCAAAGTATGGCTGAAGCAATGAAAGAATATTCCAATTTCAACAATATCAGCTAATACTATCACTGGTACTGCGTCACCACCCACAAACATACAATTTTTTCAGTGAGTACCATTGAGCTGGGTAACAATAAACATCTGTTATTCATCACCAAGTACCTTTAGGTAAAAGTACGCTTTACAAATACACACGTTATGTTACGTTAAGTTGCTTATATGTCAGACATCTATGATTCCAAATAGTTGTGCTTGTTGATCAGTGTAAGGTCAAAGGAAATCATGCAATCTGAGGCAGTTGAATGTCATTTACATCTCATCATCTAGCATCACAGTCATAATGTAATACCACTATTTATAGGAAAATCTGACCTTAGTTTTATTTTTCTTTATACCCAACTAATAAGATCTCATGTATATTCATAATCATGTATCTTCATATTTTTCTCCCAATGCGTATGTGCAGATCCTGACCCTTCACAAGTGAACCTTACAACTGATGTAGAAGGAAGAGACAACTTAGAAATGCCATTACTATCTTTCAATTAATAAACACTGTATGTACTGCTGATAGATTTAGAAGAGGATCCAACAATGCATGACGCATTGACAGATGGTCAAACACAGACCACCTCGGATCTATCTAACAATGCATCAATTACTGCAACCAGATGAAGGCAGTGATCAACAGTGCATGTAGGGGAGGGGTTGTGAGCGTATGTTCCTCCTTTTCAAAGGCGTGCATTCCGGTCAGTAGGGTAATTCCTTATTAAAATGCAGCACAATACAAGTTGATTTGAGTGAGAATAGTTCTTATTATTCACCAGTTGATTAAATCCATTTCACTTGTTTTTAACTTTTCACAGAGCAAGTTGTTAGGGAAAGAGAACAGCAGACACGTGTTTCGTCCTGTGTGGCAGGTAGAGCCAGGGCTTTCTCAAGGCTAGTCATTTCGTTCCAGAAACATTGTGTCAACGATTAGTTTGTACATTTCCAAATTGTAATGGGACATTGTTTTCTAACATCCAAATTTAAAGGTAGATCCAATGATAGTCTCTGTTGAGTCCCCGGACGAATCCGTTACGCTAAGATGTTAGAAAACAATTTCCCATTACAATTTTACCTTAACCTTTCATCAACAGTGCATGTGAATGTGCAAGCCTTTGAAACCTACATACACAACACATATGAAAAAACAAACCCTTGACATAGTGAAAGAAGGGCTAGGCACAATTCATGTTTATTCAAAGGAGGTAGCAGAATGTCTAAAGTCATCAATTTCACTTTCAGACACAATTGTTGGATTATACTCATTCCTGAATGGTATGGATACTTCACTCATGGACATCCACGAGGACCTCAAAAATCTTGTTGAAAATGAAGAGCAAGCACAATTATCAGGAGGCAAAGCATCAGGTCAAAGTAGAAGTGACACTCAACATACACAGATTGACATTGCTGATATGTCAAACACATTAAAGAAGATTTAGGAAACAGTCACTGGTCTTAGAGATGATTTCAAACATATCACAAGACAAAATACACTATTATCGGCTTCACATGAAAATATGGCTTCTGCCCTGGAGCGCATTGCCATAGCACAGTAGTCACGGAATGCAATCCTGAACACAGTTCAAATATAACAGACAACAGTAATAAAGTGGCAACTTCAAAGGATGCTTCAAATGTTAGGTCTGAAGAAGAAGAGGAGCTGTGTCGACATGTGCGAATGAAAAAAAATACACCACATTAAGTTTTGTTAACAGTGATTATGTGTATGAGAGTATACTTGCTACTGGTTATTAACTACAAATGTTTAGCACTCTAGGGGAATAGATTAGGTGACAGCTACTATGCACTGCCAGAATTTCAAACATACAAAGATCATGTATATATATATATATATATATATATATATATATTTCCATTAGTCTCGAAGCCCAGCTTGGCATCCGCTTTCGCTGCTCGACGAGAATTTGAAAAAAGCCACAAACTCGGTGATTCTCGTTCCAGTGAGTTTATTGTGCATATAAACGCCCACCAGTCGCCATGACGCGTTTCGCCTCAGCCGAGGCTTGATCACATGTCATGTCAAGAAGGAGGAAGTGACATAAATAGTGTGATAATCACATGGGCAGAGCTTCCACTTTTAAAATTTAAAGGGATATTTACCAATTTACAGTTAATGGAGAAAACAAAATACAGAGCATAGTGCTCTTATCATTTTTTGGTTCAAAAAATGCAATGTCCACATCGATACAATACATCATCATATAAATCCCTTTTGTATCATTTTTCAAAGATATTGTTCAGGGTAAGAAGGCATATATATAAATATATAAAAGGGAAAAAACCCAATAAGAATATTCAATATAAAAAACCAAAGAAAAGAAAATTCTATTTCTTTAAAAATATGTATAAATTCATATCCTAATTTCATATATTTACACCCTATTTACAAATATCACATTGACTCCATTATGCCTCAAAAGACAGACTAAAGCAAGCCCTTTGTTAATCTTCGTGTGAGTATGCATACCCTTGGCATATTAAGGTCAGTAAATATAAAATTAACCTTCATTTCATATGTTTTAAATGTCCAACCCTTTATAGTCAAAATTCATTGTCAGAACAATACCATCATTGGACCAGAACCATAACTCAATTCTCCATTACATCATCTGAAATTCATATTCATACCCATTCTCTACTATGTGCTTCCTCGGGGGTCATTCAATTTATAATAAAGTGACAGTGCATTAAAATTATATCTATTATTCAAAAATAGATATACAAATATATAGAGGCTGCCTTATATACAAATTTACATATGTTTTCTCATTTAGCTCTAACGACAGCAAGTGTCCTGCAAGTGAATTCTTAAAAAGAACCATAGATCATCCAAGGCATGTGTAAAGGTCCTCACTATGGTTCAATCCCCCCGGCTGTTTACTATTTAGTTCGAGGATGTAGCGCGTTTCTAAGAGACGAAGTTTCCCATCTCTATCACCACCCCTCTTTAATGGTAAGACAGTATCAACCAAATAGTACTTTAAAAGATCTGCATTACTTTGATGATGTTTCTCAAAGTGTCTAGCCACGGGGTATGCCTGATCTTTCCCAATGATTGCTCGTAGGTGTTGAAGGATGCGCTTGTGGGCCGGGAGACGAGTACTCCCCACATACTGTAGGCCACAAGGACAGACCAATACGTAAACGACATATTCAGTCTTGCATCCCAACTTATGTCTAATGGCAACAGGAGTGTCACAAAAAGGACTAATAAAATGGGTCTTATTTATGCCATGTTTGCATGCTTTACAGCTCTGGCATTTCTTGAATCCAGTGATACGTTCCCACCATTTTTTGGGAACGTCCATGGTACTGCTAACAATGGCATTGCCTAATGATGGAGATTTCCTAAAAGTGATATCAGGTTTGCTCTTTACCAGATCTCCTATTATGGGATCACCACGAACCAAATTCCAATTTCGTGAAAAAATCTTACGTATTTCATTATGTTGTTGACTATACGTAACAATGGCTCGACACTGTACTTTCTCCTTCACTATAGGCTGACTTTCAGCTAGCTCATCGTCACCCACTGGATGAATTCCTAAGAGTTGCTCTCGAGTGGATTTGTTGGTTTTGGATATCGCAACTTCCACCAACTTTCTGCTATACCCCCTTTCCAAAAAACGTAATCTACACTGTTCTTGGGCTAATCTGCACTCAGACTCAGTACTGCAGATACGTTTAATGCGCAGCATCTCTCCATATGGGATGCTGCGTATTAAATGTTGAGGATGGCTACTTGAAGCATGCAACAATGTGTTACCGGCAGTAATTTTCCTATGCAGTCTCGTCTCCAATTTGTTATTCATTCTGTCAATGTAGACTTCTACATCGAGAAACTGCACTGAAACATCACTAATTGACGATGTAAATTGTAAATTCACATCATTAGAATTAAGCTTGGCAACAAATTCCACAGCACTGTCCATTGAACCCCTCCAGACAAAAAACAAATCATCTATATATCTGAGGTATAATACAATGTTTTGTTCAACGATAGTCCTGTGCTGTCCCATAAGGGTCTGCTCCTCCCACAGCCCCATGTGGAGACACGCAAAGCTGGGGGAAAAGCAAGACCCCATGGCAACCCCCCTAAGCTGTTGATAGGCTTGGCCACCAAAGGAAAAGAAATTTTGCTGCAAACAAATTTGTAACATCCCCATGAGCATTCTGTTGTGTTCAATGTCATGCATAGGGCGTTTATCAAGGAAAAATTGGACTGCCTTCATGCCATCCATATGTCTTATAGAGGTATAGAGAGAGCATATATCCAGTGTCATTAATATGTAGTCTTCTTTCCACTCCAGTTTAGACAATTTGCACAAAAAGTCAGTAGTGTCTCTTATGTAAGAGTCCAGACCCTTTACCCACTCCTGTAAAAAATAGTCAATGTACCTTGAGAGGTTTTCTGTTGCGCTTCCAATCGCCGAAATTATCGGCCTACCTGGTGGGACCCGGGGATCCTTATGGACCTTCGGCAGAAGGTAGAACGTGGGTATCACAGGAAACTCCTTTTTGAGAAATTTAAGTTCGTCCAATGTGATCAACCCACTACTCCGCCAGCCGATCAGTTTACCATTGAGTTCATTCCAGGCTGCTCTAATCATGGTAATGTTGGTTTTGCGGTAACAGGATGTATCACTTAGTTGTTTATCTGCTTCTGTTAGATATAGCTCACGTCCCCAAAGGACGATATTACCACCCTTGTCCGCTTGTTTTACCACTAAACCTTCGTTGGTTCGCAATTTCTTGATTAGAGAATTGTAACATTGATTCTGCCTTGCAATGGCTCGGCTTTTCCTGTTTGTACTGATGTACAGTTTTTTTAGGTCTTCCACTATAAGTTCTTGGTAGATGTCCAGATTGTCATGGACAGAGATTGGATTAAAAGTTGATTTAGGCTTGAAAGACGTTCTTGCTACTTCACGCCCAGTATTCAAATTCGGCGTGAGAGAGGGTATTTCAGGTAGTAGTTCATTCTGCTCGTTTTGTAATTCCCAAATATCCTCAAAGGAGGGAGCATCTCCTGCTGAAAGAGATGTAGGATTAACATTAGATTCCAAAGAGGTCAATTTCTTGGTTTTGCTTGGTCTAAGCCGATGAAACTTGGTCAACTTTAATTTCCTTATGAATCTATAGGTGTCCATGCGAGTTTCTGCATAGTCAAATGCTCGTGGTGGACAAAAGGACAAACCTAGACTCAAAATCTTAGTTTCCTTGGGGGTTAAGGCGATGTCAGTTAAATTAATTATTGAAGGGGACCCGACTGGTTGCCCCGTTTCTTGTTCGCCCATTTCCTTTGATTCTGTTTTCTGTTCACACCCCCACCTCTTTTTGTGGCTTCGTCTCCGCTCTGCCCGCTTGCGGTTCGCCCTTGTCCTGCTTGAGTGAATTTCACTCTCGGGCGTAAAGTCTCTCTTCTTGCCTCGCACAGGCGCTGAACCTCCTGCGCAGGCGTTAGTGCGGTAAACCCCAACGGGGTATTTTGTTGGCCCCCATCAGAATCGTTCCCCTCAGTAGAGCTCAAACTGATGGAAGAGTTGGTGTTTGCATTGTTGTTTAGTACATTCCCAGCACTCCCCGTTACTGAGTGACTTCCCTTATTCTCAAATTTGCGGGCAAAAGTGAAGATATGGCCATTGAGATAATCCAATCGGTCTCTTTCAAACTTGAACGCTTTGCGTTTTTTTATTATTTCTTCCTCTTTAGCAAGTCGAGAGTCCATTTCTTCTCTCATTTTGTTCATTACCGCATCACTTTCTCCTAGTGCGGCTAATTCTGCCTCTACAAGCTCAACTTCTTTTTGTAACTTCGCTCGGTCGCTCTCCGCAAACTCAACAAGAATCACCATTAATTTCGCTGAGCATTCTAAATTAGTCACCGCCCATTTCTCCAGCATTAATGGATCGGGATTATCGTAGCTCGGTGCAAGTGTAATCCTTAAACCACGCGGTACGCGGCCAACCTCCAGGTACATATATATATATATATATATCCAAACAAGTGCAACCTCCCAGGCTCCAACCGTAGCGACCCAGGAAAATCACGCGGATCCAACACAGCTTTGTTGTAGGCACAAGTTTATTCACGAGCTGAACCAAACAATCTGACGCGTTTCGGGCATCCGCCCTTGCTCACAGACAGTCAGTGTTGGGAATGGCCACATTTAAATATACTTTGCCCCACAGTGAAAGTGCATTTTTTTCTATTCAGTACCACGTGATGACTGACATAGAGGACAAACTATCAATACTGCATGTTATAGTCTGTTTTCCAAACACTCGCAAATTGATAACCAAAAATGAAGGTAAAATGCAAGGATAAAATCTGCGCAAATTGTGACATTTAGAAAAGATACATACATATATAAATATATACATATATACAATTCATAGATATAATGGAAGAAAAATTAAAGCCTAAAATGCATATATTCCATTATATCCAATACCAGCAGTTAATGCCCTAGCATATATCGAAGTGCAAACTACGCAATAAAGTGCTTGATGCATGGTTTAAAATATCCATATAGAGGCAATAAAATATCAGATGTATGTGCAAAAATACGCATGTGCAAAATACGCAATAATGTAAACATCACTCATTGCATCTCGTCATAATATGTGCAAATTAACGCTATATGTAAACATATGACTCATAGCAGCATAGTAATAGGGCAAGGACTACATAATATAAAAGGTCACAATTCATGATCATTGCAAATGCAGAATATATTTTGGAAAAACCAAACTGCTTATTGTCTAAGTCCTCGAAAGAAAAAGTGCTAACCCAAAAGAAATGCAAAAATAATGCAATTGTGTAATAATAAATCACCATGAAACATAATAAAAGAAAAGGATTTAAGTGCAGGACCCAACTGAGGAGATTTAACATAGTGTATGAGGGTGGGCGGCTGCCCGACGCAGCTCCAATGTAAAATAGTTATACAGACAAACCAGTACAGGACTAAATTACAGAAACACATGTAAGTCGTCTGTATTGTTCAGTCCATTAGGGGATCTGCTATCTAACTCAAGTATAAATTGGGATTCCAACCTCCTTAGCATCTTCTCCCTATCTCCGCCCCTTCTTGGTTTTTCTATTGCAGAGATAACAAAGTAGAACAGGCACTCCAAATTGTTGTTATGAACAGCCTTGAAGTGCCTGGCCACCGGGTAGGCTGGATCGTTGTTTACGATCGCTCGTAAATGCTGGAGGATTCTCACATGCACTGGCTGCCGTGTACTACCGACATATCTCAACGAGCATGTACAAGTGAGAACATAGATAGCAAATTCCGTTTTGCAGTTGTATTGACCCTTGATCTGAATTGGGTCGGGACTGAAAGGCGTGTAATACTGCCGTGTACTTTTGCCAAATTTGCAGGCCCTGCAGGAGGTGCAGCGTTTAAAGCCTGATCTGGATTTCATCCATTCCTGTTTTTTCCTGAGTTCTGGAAAGTCATGGCAAATATGGGACTTCAGTGAAGGGCCCTTCATGAAAGTCACCAAGGGGACCTCTACAAGTTGAGGTTTGAGAACAGGATCAGTTTTAAGGACTGGCCATCTCTTGGTTACAATAGATCTTATCTGTCTGGCCTGCCTGCTGTATGAGGTTATGAACCTGGGCGTAGTGGCATTATCGTTCAATGTTTCTGAACGTCCCCCAGTGTTAGATGTCTCCAATAGAGAGACCCGGGATCTACATTTGGTCTTATCCACTGCTACTTTTAACACAGATTCACGGTAACCTCTGTCTCGAAACCTCTGTAGTGCTTCATCAGTACAGATTTTAAGATCAGAGTCTGTACTGCAGATTCTCTTAATTCTTAAGAGCTCTCCCAAAGGAATGTTGTCGACTACATGTCGAGGATGTGCACTGCTGGCATGAAGAATGCTGTTGCCAGCGGTGCTTTTCCGATGTAGTTTGGTAGCTAGCTGGCCATTATTAATGAAGACTTTAACATCTAAGAAGTCTGCCTCGCTATTGCTGATAGAACTCTTGAACTTAAGATTTTCCTTATTGATGTTAATCGAATTAACAAACATTTCTGCACTGTCACGATCACCCTGCCATAACACAAAAACGTCATCAATATAACGGAGCCAAAGCAAAACATGATCAGAAAAGACTCCAGCGTGTTGTCCCCTGAGGACCTGCTCCTCCCACCAGCCCACGTGTAAGCACGCGTAGCTGGGAGAAAAGCAGGCCCCCATAGCAACCCCACGCTTCTGCAAATACAAATCACTGCCAAACAAAAAGAAATTATTGTTGAGACACCAAGATGTTAGTTCAATGAGGACTTTGTTATGTTGGTAGCAGTTCATGGGCCTTTTGCCGAGAAAGAATTCCAGTGCCTTCAGCCAAGAACTGTGCTCTATGCTCGTGTAGAGCGACTCAATGTCAAGTGTAATCATGAGCATATCATTATTCCATGTGGTATTTTGTATTTTGGCAAGAAAATCACCTGTGTCTCTCACATACGTAGGCAGGTCCTGGACTAAGGCTTGCAGGAAATAGTCTATGTATTCAGTTACATGTTCAGCCACCCCTGCAATAGCCGAAATAATTGGTCGCCTCGGGACCGGTCTTGTCAACTTGTGAATTTTGGGAAGTAAATACAGTTGGGCAACACAGGAAATTCCACATGGAGGAATTCAAATTCCTGTAATGAAATCATGCCCTCCCTTTTGTACTTGAACAATAACTTTTTTAAAACATCTTTGGAGGCTTCAAAATGTTTTACATTGGCAATGGAGTAGCAGGCATTGTCACTCAGTTGTCTCTTCGCTTCCTTAATATAGGCATCCTGGGGCCAAATGACCACATTACCACCTTTGTCGGCAGTGGTTACAATAATGTTGTGGTCATTCCCCAGTTTTTTGACCAATGAATAATAATCGGTTTCTTGTTTGCTTTTGTGCCGTTTTTTATTTTTAATCTGATGATGTAAATGCTTCAAATCTTCCACCACCACGTCCTGGAAGACGTCAATAGAGTCTCTGGGCATGGTAGGATTGAATTTTGACATAGGTTTAAAGGGGCTGATCTTGGCCCCTATCTGGGAAATGGACGCTGCTCTTAGTTCCTCTTGTGTGGATGCACAGTCACTGGTTGCTGCATCATCAGATACAAGATTGTGTAATGTTAATAACATTCTCGTGTCTCTTGCCGGAAGTATGGGCACATTTGGAATAGCGCTAATTGCACTATCCACTACTTGTGTTGGTTTGTTACTCAGACCCTCCTTGATCTCAAAAAACTTTTTTAGTTTAAGTTTTCTAATGTACATATATATATCCACACGTGTCTTGGCATAATTGAAGTCAGTAGTTGGACAGTATGAAAGTCCAAGACTTAACAGTTGTTTTTCAGCCATGGTTAGATCAATAGTGGACAAGTTGATTATAGTATTGTCACTTACTTGTTTTTGCGCCAATATTGCCGCTTTGGTTTTTTGGGCGACTTTATGTTTTTTCCGGCGCTGCCCACGCCTTTTGTTATTTCTGATGCGTTTGGCTGCTGCTGTTGTCCCTTTGTTTGTTGCTTGTTCCGAGGCCTTAATGTTTTTATCCGCTCCAGGGATAAAAAATCGACCTCCTCACCAAGGTCTAAAATCACCGAGCTGGTTTCACAAGCACTGCTGACATCATCATCAGAGGTGGGTCCGCTGGTAAGTGACTCATTGTCACTGATTTCATAATTGATGTTTCCAATTGTGGATGTATGTGCCAAAGCTGAAGTTGATGTTTGGCTGGCAGGTTTGCCTTGTTTAGCCTGCTGAGCTTGTTGGGCAAACTTAGAACGCTTGGCACTGTCAAACTTGCGCGCAAAGGTAAATATTCTGCCCTGGGCATAATCTTCTTTGTCCCGCGCAAATTTGTATACCTTCCGTGCCTTTATTTTTTCTTCTTGTTTTGATAGGCGTTCATCGATTTCTTTACGTGTTTTCAAAATGAGATCATGTGGTTCAAATTTTGATAACTCTACATTGATCTCAGCAATCTCTTCCATCAACAGCTCACGGTCAATAACTGCATATTTAACCAAAATCTGTAACAGCTTTGCTGAGGATTCAAGGTTAGCCTGACCCCATTCTTTTAACATGCTGGGATTGGGTCTGTCATAACTAGGAGCCAGCAAAATGCGCAGCCCCCTCGGCACACGATTTGCTTCCAGGTACATGGTTAATGATTTATGCTCCCACCACTTGGACATCTCTGAGTACATGCATTTTTCCAACCTCTTGAGTGCTGCACGTATCTGACTTTCCACAGTGTTGGAGCTCTCAGCTTGATCCGCTTTATTACTCGCCCCTCCTGCATCCGATGTTACTTTGGGCAGGTTGGAGTATGCAGCGGCCGCCGCCGCCTCTCTTCCACGAAGAGTCTCCTCGGACATGGCGTTAGGTTCAAATTGCTCAGACAATTTATTATTTGCACAAAGTAACCCGAGCCCGAAAATAAAGCTCCCAGGGTTACGTGCAGGTGCCGAATGCTCCTCCCCACCGTGCCGGATACTTGCAAAGTATATATGGAGTTATATGTAGTAACTGTTTTTTATCTATGATCTCTGATTAACTACATTCACAACATATTTGTACACAATATTTTTTGGCAGAGATATTCTGTACCATGATGATGGTGTTTACAATGTTCAATCTGTATACCATGCACAGTGTTTGCATTTCTGTGAATTTGATATTAGAAAGGCCTTATTGATGGGGGAGCATTCCACCAAAAGTGAAAAACCTTAATCCTGTAACCCTTCACACATTGGCGTCTCCTGATACGAGTTTAGAGAATGATAGCAAAAAATCAGGCCACAATCACCCATGTAAGCATGAGCTGTGTCACAGAGAGTATGTTATGCTGCAATCATGGCCTTCAGCATATAGGGCCTAATTTACTGCAAAATGACATAGCGTGGCACTGCAAGCCATTTTGTTGTACCAAGTTGTGTCATTTCAAAAGCACAGGGATGCATTGTATAAAAAACAATACAACACACCTTTGTGCTTTTCCCTGTGCTGGGGCACAATTGGCTGCCATGCGCCAGTGCAGGCACTCTTGTTTCATGTTGCGAGGGTGCCTGCATTGTCCGGATGATTGTTATTGTGCAGGAAGTGGCACCTTCCTTAACAAAAACAACCATTGATGGCATTTACCTCTGTATATGTGTGCTGCAGAAGCCCACAGAGGGCGTAGGATTCTGATGTAGTTCCACCTTTGCAAAATGTTTTAAATCTGTTAACGTGTCTGGTTCCATAGATGTTGCGTGTCAACACCCACAGCAACACATGTATTGTCCCTTTCACGCAGTGTAACTCCTGAAAGGTGCGCATATTTACAAGGCCATGAAAAGTCACTCAGGGTGACTTCACGTGGCCTTGTAAATATGGGCAAGCCTTCAGTGCCGCCGGTGCATTAATACAAGTAACACACTGGCCTCGCAGTGGGCTTGTAAATGCAGCCCATAACCTTGAACATCAGTTCTTCTTTTGCCACACGTGGCCAACATCAATCCTCCTCCAGAGGTGGCAGATCTTCTATGGGCAGGCATCTCTTGTCAGTATTTTTATGCAACTTTCATATGGGGGTAACACACAGCAGGTTCGCTCTTTGTAGGACAACATATGTGGTGTAATCATAATAGTTTTTTGTCTTTCGCATCAACACATTGGTTTTGCCATTGAAAAGGGTCTAATTGGGCATATGTCAGCCTTGACTGAGCTGACCTTGATATTTCTTTATTCCTGTGTGTATTTGCCATCAGAAGGCCAAAATGTATTATTTCTTCCACTACTGTTATACTGGATCAGTTGGACATGCAGTTGATACTCATATATACTATATATGCTTGCTTTGTACAACTTCACAGCTATTTGCAGGTGATCCTAAAACTCCTTCCTGAACATCACCTCAGAACAGTGTGTGTGTGTGCTATAGCCACTCGGTATGGAACCCTCATATACCAGCTTATTCACAGATATTTTGTTTGTGCTCACACTTTCACCCTCCTTACAAAATGTTGTAATAACAATCCATGTCAGTTAACCATCACTCTGCTAGTATGTAATGGTACACCTCATCCCTCTATGGAGTTGTAAAATCATGAATAATTTCAGGTTACATGGGAGTGAGCCCATGCAAAGATTGTATTGTTTATGTTGCTTGCTAAATGTTCATTTTAATGAAGGATGTGCAAAGGAACAACTTCTCCAGTGGGAGGAATTTTTGCATCTATTTCACCTCCACATTTGCCAGGCACAGCAATGTTTAAAAAACTAGGGCCCAGATGTAGGTAAAAAATATTTACCGATTCTTAATTACCGAATTTTACCGATTCGGTAATTAAGAATCGGTAAATATGAAGGGTGGACATGTAGGTCCATCCAGATGTGTATTTTACCGATTCGGTAAAAATCGGTATTTACCGAATCGGTAAATACCGACCGGTAATGCTCCATTCATTCCTATGGGCTTTGAAGCCCATAGGAATGAATGGGGCATTACCGGTCGGTATTTACCGATCGGTAAATACCGATTTTGACAAGGGTGCAGGGGGTGTCACTTTGACACACTCTAGCACCCCCAAAAAAGGGTCGGGCCATATGGCAGGCATACCTGCCCTAAGGGCAGGTCTGCCTGTCATATGGCACAGGTGTGCATGCACACATGTGCATGCACACCTGAATCGGTATTTCACCATCAAATTGAATTTGATGGTAAAATACCGATTTCTTAGGCCTTGTGGGACTCATAAGAGTCCCACCTACATATCAATTTTAACGAATCTGTAAAAATACCGGTCGGTAAATTTACCGACCGGTATATTTACAGATTCGGTAAAATTACCGATCGGTAAATTTACGGAACGGTACATTTACCGATTTGCCCCCTACATCTCAAAATCCTTTTCCCGGTCGGTAACGGCCGAATTCGGCCGTTACCGACCGGTAAAACCCTACCTACATCTGGCCCTATATGTGGTGACATATGGGTTTGATATACATGGACTCTGGATATTACCTACCTATTCACTGCCCCCCATACTTACTTTACAATGCTATCTGAGTAGTTAATTGGGATAAGATGGTAATTTCACACACCAAATACTATGGGAATGCTTGCTTACAGCAATTTCTCAGGTTAGATTTTATACATTGATTGTATTCCATCACATTTTACATGTCCTTCTTTGAAAATTGATATGTGCACCATACACAGTCAAACATGAGGTGAGCATACAGTGATTTCTTGGCCTACCTATGATACTGTTTGAATTGACAACCTTGAAAATTGATATTTTCACCATGCACAGGCAGACATGAGGTGAGCATACAGCGATTTCTTGGCCTACGTATGATACTGTTTGAATTGACATTACATATGTATGACACACAAGTATGAGTTTGTTGGTGAACAGATAGTCATCACTACTGAAAACAGTAAGGTGACAATAAAGCAGTGCTGAAGCCATGTATGATCTGCATTTGTACATGGTAAACTTAACCTGATATTGTCCTCAGAGGGTTTGTTATGTGAAACAATATGAGACCATCTACCTCAACTGTCTGTCAGTAGACAGTAGACAGGTGACCTGACCTGACATCATCAGAAACGGTCGCTCCACCCGCCGCGTGGCTCTCCCTGAGTGCGCCCGGTGCCCCTCGCTACCTCCGCCTGCCCGCCGCCGCCCCTGAGGCCGTGACTCCTGCTTCCCCGGCTTCTCCTACGTTCTCTGTGCCAGCTCGTCGTTTCATTCCCTCCCATGTGTGGTGCCCCTGACTTGGTGCCTTTTGTCATTGTTTACTTTGCCTTTTCTCCGCGTGTCCCTTTTTTCCGCTTTTCTTCACTCTCTGTGCCAGCTCGTTGATCATTTCCTCCCCTGTGTGGTGCCCCTGACCTTGGTGCCTTTTGTCCTCGTGTACTTTGCCTTTTCTCCGCTTGTACCGTTTTCCGCTTTCCCGCTCCCCGATCCCTGCCGCTGCTCCCCTGCGGCCCCGCCCCCCTTTCTTCTCTGTAGCCCCTGCCCTCCCCTTCGCCACCCCGCGCCCGCCTCCCAGCTGCTCCTCCCTCCCACTGACCAGTTAGGGTGTGTTGGAAATGGGATCCCCGGCTGGCCAGGGCTTTCGCCAAAGTCAGTCAGAGACCACCACTCCCAAGTCAGGGCAAGGGAGTTACACGCCAAGATAACCCCTACTCACCCTCTAGGTAACGTGGCGCGAGCAGCAAGGCTAAACTTGGAGGCGATGTAGGCTAAGTATTTGCGCAAGCACCCCAGCAACAACAACCAAAGGCCCACCACAAAGGAAACTCCACACAAGGTTATATAAAAATAGCCTTTGTATTACACCAAAACACATTAGATAAAACACACACTTTACAATGTGCCAGAGGCACGGGCAGAATTTACAGGGGATATGTACAAGACAGGGCCACCTGGACCACTGTCAGGAATCAGAAGTAACACTTTCAGAAATAATACTTTTGCATGTAAAATCACTGTAGCACACAATAAAAATAGAGCACACAACCAGTCACTACTGGTAACAGGACCTCACTAGCACCACCTGTACTAGGGAGAAAACAACCACCTATGTATCACAATACCTGTAGGGGCATAGACCTGGGGACAAAACACATGATGCAATGCATGACATTCATTCAGAGGTGTAAGGAGGAAAACACATGATGCATCACAATACATTCAGAGGTGTAAAAACAATAACAATTGCGCCAAACTCACAAGTCACCACCTGTGACTGTCCATGTGTCCCAATGTCCAGGGGCCTAAACGTAGCAGTTGCCCACAAAGTGCTGGGCAACTGGTGCAACAAGGTTTGAGCCTTCCAGGGCTCAACAACAACAATGGGGCCAATGTGGGAGCCTCGCTGGGCTCTCAAGAAATAAATTGGCCCCCTGAGCCTCTCAGGGCTCTTAATACCACTGTGGCACCTTGAGCCTCTCACAGGGCTCTCAACAAAACACTGTGGGCTGCCACTGAGCCTCGGGGCTCGGCACAACGAAATGCCCCCACGAGCCTCTCTGGGCTCGCAACACAATGTGGGCACTTGGAGCCTCTCAGGGCTCAAATGAACATGCCCCCCCTGAAGCCCTCGTGGCTTCACAACACACAAATGCTGCCTCTTCGATGGAGCCCCCCTCCTGGGGACTCGAAGCAGCTATGGCCCCCAAGAGCCTCTCTGGCTCTGCGAACAAATGTGGTGCCGTGGAACGCGGGGTCACTGAAGATGCCCCTGGAGCCTCGTGGCTCCAAAACTAAGTCAGCGCCAGCAAGTGGGGGGGGGGGGTGCGGGCACCGGCAATGTGCCCCGACGCCTCCCCCTCTTTGCAAGGTAGCCCGGGGCCCTCCACTCACCGGGTCTATGGCGGGGCTCCTCTAGCTTTGCTCCCGTCGGGCGGGGAACTCCTCTTTCGTGCTCCGCCCGGGGCACACGTCCAGGCTCCTCGGCGGGACACCCCGGGGCTCTCTCTCTCTCCCTCGGGAGCCCCGGACGGCCGCTTCCTGCTTCTGGCTGCGGGGGCGGGACTTCCGCTCCTTCTTCCAGGGCCGCGCAGCGATTGGCCGGCCTGGGAGCTCCTTCCGGGTCGTCGCGGGCAGCGCGGCGGCCCGGCTCAGGCACCGCAGGCGGGGGGTGAGTTTCCCGAGGAGTGGGCTCCCTCGAGGGAAGAAATGCACGGGCAACAGCGGCAATCTGGGGGCAATGCCGGGTGGGTCGGCTGTGAACGTGCGGCAATGAGCGGGGTGGCACCCGCGCCGCTTGGCACAAAAACACGGCAATTTACAGCGTGGGCAGCCGCAAAAGTAAAGCGCTCTAAGCGCTAGAGGCCACACGAAGCGCTCCCAGCGCTAGGAGGACAGGAAAAGCGCCCCCAGGCGCTATGGGGACAAAGGTAAAGCGCTCTCAGCGCTAGAAATCAGAGACAGCGCTCCCAGCGCTATCAGGAAATCAATAAAGCGCTTCCAGGCGCTAGAGGCTCCAAAAACACAGCAAGAGCCCTTTAAGAAATGCAGCACGCAGTGGGGGGCAGGGCTGGGCCCAGAGCCAGCACACTGGGTCTCCAGGCAGGGAGACACTCCAAGTGGCGGTCCTCTGGCCCAGCGACAGCAGCAGCAGCCCCCTCAGGATCCTGGAAGAGAACAACATCTGTGGGGACACAGCCCCATTTTTATACAGTGCATTCCTTTGTTCAAGGGTGCAGAGTGGGGGCGGAACCAGTCGCAGCTGGTTCTTGAGTACTCTGTTTACCTCAACCACCCTCTCTATTCACTGGCAGGGCTTGGGTCATTAGACACACCACAGGGGGGCGGAGCCAGCATTGTGTGGGGAAAACCCAGCCCATCCAGGACACAGGTACACTCCTCCCACACATTACTCATGCAGATCTCCCACTCACCACCGGGCAGACCCATCCAGACTTCCTGGAGCCTGGCATGCCAGCCAGCTCCAGCCAATCACACGCCAGCACCCTCACAGCACACGTACAGTCATGTCTAGAAATGGTGCTTCCCTACTAGACACATACATGCTGCATACATCGTTGCGCAGCATTCATTCACACGAGTTCACACATACCAGACTCAAGCCTGTACACCCCACGCATCAGGAACTACCAGGGACACATACATTCCCCATGCATTCCTATGGGCGGGCAGGCCTAGCTCAGCACATGCACTCAGAGTGCGCACGCACTTTCCACTGGGACACAGTGAAAGTGCGCAGAATCCCAAAAATCACCATTGCCAGGTCACCATTTCACGCAAAAAGTCTAGGGGTGAACCTGCCCTAAGGGCCAAAGTCCAACACAACCCCCTTCCAGCCAAAACGCAGGGGAGACCAATCACCACCGTGATGGACTTTCCTGCTTGGGGCGATAGAACACGGACGCAGGCCCGCAACTGCAGGGACACCCTCCTGTTCTACGCCACGGTGAACCCATGGGTTTCCCTCTAAACACACTGTCTGGACCAACTGGGCTACCCCACTGGTACTCCCAAGTTGTCCGCGGCCAGGACCAGGCCCGGGGCCACCCAGGTGCCACTGGTCCATGCCAATTCGCAGAGCGGGGGGTAGTAACCCCTGGCACATAGGAGCCATTTTCCACTCTTCCTGTCTGCAAGACAGGACTAGACTGCCACTGGTTCTCCAGCCTAAGGCCTACAACCTCAGGCGGACCAGGAGTCTCAGGGAAGGCTCTCCTCCCCTTACCTCTTCTTCTAGGGTTCCTCCTCCCTCTGCGAGGGGTACCCCTAGAACGCCATTCCAACCCAGGACTTATCCACTCAGGTTGCACCGGGGTCAGAGGTGGGCTCTCCCACCCTCTGCACCCCCTTCCAGAGGTCTGCCCTCTCCCACCTGGAGAAGTTCCTCTGGAAGAAGAACCGGTCAGGACACTGGTTACAGTCGTCCTACCCTTCAGGTCAGGCTGATCCTGAACTTGGCCTTCCAACCTCTGGTCTACAACCTTCGGTGGAACAATTGCCTGGCACTCCAGGACTTCTGGGGACTTACACTCCATCCCCCTGAGGCTAACAAATGAGACATATGTTGTGTGACTGTCTGTCTGGCGCAGATCTCCCGCCCTCTGTCCACCTGACAGTGCGTGACGATCCCCCAGACCAGAAGTGGCGCCACCCGGGTCACTACACGGGAACCTAGCCCAACTGGGTAGTCCCTGACCCACTGGTCCTTCCACTGGGGAACTCCCCCAATCACTCCTCACTCTGGACTCCTGTACCCTCCCTACCGGAGCGGTACTGCCAGACTCTAGAACCACAGGAGCTCTGGTTACAGACGCTCCAGGTCCTCTACTCACTAGGAGATCTTCCTCAAATGGACTAACAGGACAGCCTAGGTCCCCAACCTGGTGTTCCCTCAAGAAACCATCCAAGTCCTGAGGCAGGGCTTCGGGCGTCTGGGGAACCTCGGTCTCCCCCTCACTCCTGCTCCACTGAGCCAGGCAGTGAGCCCCTACACCCTCCTCGCTATCCTGGGACCTAGCTGGGCTACACTGAGCCCCCTCCACCACGCTGGGCTGGAAGATACCTGAACCACTACTTTTGGAGTCACTCCCTAATGACTCTAGAGAACCTTTAGCACTCTCCCAGCGGTCTGCTTCATCTGCAAGCTCACTTGGACTAAGGGATTCAGACTTCAACAGGTACTGGCGCAACTCTGGACAAACAACACTGAGCAACTGCTCTTTGAGAAACATATTCAGTACTCCGTCTCTCTCATCATCCGAGCTAGCCTCCAGCCAATCCCACATTGCATCAGAACAGTCATCCATAAAAAAAAACCAACTCTGATGAGGCAGTTTCCTACTGCCCCTGAACTTCAACCTTAACTCCTGCTCTTGGGAACAAGGGACCATACGTTGGGCACGGGGTAGGGGACTTTCTGCACTGAAGTCTAAATAGCTGCCACCACTGGACTCAGCCCTCCCTGGGGAATCCAGAAAATTAAAACTGCGCGCAGGGGATAGTCTATCCTCCAGAGCTACTTTGCCTCTGGTGGAGGCCCTCTCAGCCTCCTCTATCCTTTCCTGCGCTAAGACCATCTCGGTCTCTAGCTGTTGCTTCCTAAGCTCCAGCTGCGCCATAGCCTGGGCATGCTCCAACCTGAGCTTTTCTAAAGCCAGCTGGTGCTCCCTTTCTCTCCTCCTATCTTCCAGCTCCTCTGGGGACAGGGAAAGGGATGAGGCGCTGCCTCCTACACTGGACCCAGCAAGGGACTCCCTATCTATGGGGTCCTCACTCTCTACTGGCATCCAGGTGCTGTCATCTTCTTCCTCCTCTTCTGAATCTTCAGGGCTCCCCACAGACCCACCACCCTCCTGGTGTGGGGCCCATACCCTTTCCTCACTGCGCTCACGATCCCAGTGACCCTCTTGCCATCTGACCAGGCGGTCCCTAAGGTCGTACCAGTTTGACTCACCCCTCCCTAGGTCTCTCTCGTCACAGAACCTTACCAGCTCCCACGTACTGTAGGTATCTAGATCACTGGAATCAAAGACAAGCTCCATCTTGGCAGACGTTCTAGAGACAAGATCACACAGGGAACCTAGGGGTCTGAGCTAACACAGGAGTACACAATTCACAAAGGTATCAGCAAGCTCTCTACCCCAGAGAACTCACACTCACTTGCCTAGTGCCACACACCATTCATCCACACACAACCTTCCCCTCGGACTGGTAAGGTAGTTTCTACCACCCCTGATTCCTCAACCTGACCACAAGTGACACAGGTACCGACTCTGGGCGCAGGGTAGGGGACAAATGTACTGACACAATTGCACAATGATACCTTCAGGAGAAGAAAATATGAAACTTCCAAAAACAACAATCCCCTAAAATGTGGTCATCTAAAATGCAGAGTTTTGTGGTGCAGCCAGCTGCTACCAAGGTACAACGCAAACACAAATCCTTATCCCACCGCTTGCCGCCAATGTTGGAAATGGGATCCCCGGCTGGCCAGGGCTTTCGCCAAAGTCAGTCAGAGACCACCACTCCCAAGTCAGGGCAAGGGAGTTACACGCCAAGATAACCCCTACTCACCCTCTAGGTAACGTGGCGCGAGCAGCAAGGCTAAACTTGGAGGCGATGTAGGCTAAGTATTTGCGCAAGCACCCCAGCAACAACAACCAAAGGCCCACCACAAAGGAAACTCCACACAAGGTTATATAAAAATAGCCTTTGTATTACACCAAAACACATTAGATAAAACACACACTTTACAATGTGCCAGAGGCACGGGCAGAATTTACAGGGGATATGTACAAGACAGGGCCACCTGGACCACTGTCAGGAATCAGAAGTAACACTTTCAGAAATAATACTTTTGCATGTAAAATCACTGTAGCACACAATAAAAATAGAGCACACAACCAGTCACTACTGGTAACAGGACCTCACTAGCACCACCTGTACTAGGGAGAAAACAACCACCTATGTATCACAATACCTGTAGGGGCATAGACCTGGGGACAAAACACATGATGCAATGCATGACATTCGTTTAGAGGTGTAAGGAGGAAAACACATGATGCATCACAATACATTCAGAGGTGTAAAAACAATAACAATTGCGCCAAACTCACAAGTCACCACCTGTGACTGTCCATGTGTCCCAATGTCCAGGGGCCTAAACGTAGCAGTTGCCCACAAAGTGCTGGGCAACTGGTGCAACAAGGTTTGAGCCTTCCAGGGCTCAACAACAACAATGGGGCCAATGTGGGAGCCTTGCTGGGCTCTCAAGAAATAAATTGGCCCCCTGAGCCTCTCAGGGCTCTTAATACCACTGTGGCACCTTGAGCCTCTCACAGGGCTCTCAACAAAACACTGTGGGCTGCCTCTGAGCCTCGAGGCTCGGCACAACGAAATGCCCCCACGAGCCTCTCTGGGCTCGCAACACAATGTGGGCACTTGGAGCCTCTCAGGGCTCAAATGAACATGCCCCCCCTGAAGCCCTCGTGGCTTCACAACACACAAATGCTGCCTCTTCGATGGAGCCCCCCTCCTGGGGACTCGAAGCAGCTATGGCCCCCAAGAGCCTCTCTGGCTCTGCGAACAAATGTGGCGCCGTGGAACGCGGGGTCACTGAAGATGCCCCTGGAGCCTCGTGGCTCCAAAACTAAGTCAGCGCCAGCAAGTGGGGGGGGGGGTGCGGGCACCGGCAATGTGCCCCGACGCCTCCCCCTCTTTGCAAGGTAGCCCGGGGCCCTCCACTCACCGGGTCTATGGCGGGGCTCCTCTAGCTTTGCTCCCGTCGGGCGGGGAACTCCTCTTTCGTGCTCCGCCCGGGGCACACGTCCAGGCTACTCGGCGGGACACCCCGGGGCTCTCTCTCTCTCCCTCGGGAGCCCCGGACGGACGCTTCCTGCTTCTGGCTGCGGGGGCGGGACTTCCGCTCCTTCTTCCAGGGCCGCGCAGCGATTGGCCGGCCTGGGAGCTCCTTCCGGGTCGTCGCGGGCAGCGCGGCGGCCCGGCTCAGGCACCGCAGGCGGGGGGTGAGTTTCCCGAGGAGTGGGCTCCCTCGAGGGAAGAAATGCACGGGCAACAGCGGCAATCTGGGGGCAATGCCGGGTGGGCACCGGCTGTGAACGTGCGGCAATGAGCGGGGTGGCACCCGCGCCGCTTGGCACAAAAACACGGCAATTTACAGCGTGGGCAGCCGCAAGAGTAAAGCGCTCTAAGCGCTAGAGGCCACACGAAGCGCTCCCAGCGCTAGGAGGACAGGAAAAGCGCCCCCAGGCACTATGGGGACAAAGGTAAAGCGCTCTCAGCGCTAGAAATCAGAGACAGCGCTCCCAGCGCTATCAGGAAATCAATAAAGCGCTTCCAGGCGCTAGAGGCTCCAAAAACACAGCAAGAGCCCTTTAAGAAATGCAGCACGCAGTGGGGGGCAGGGCTGGGCCCAGAGCCAGCACACTGGGTCTCTAGGCAGGGAGACACTCCAAGTGGCGGTCCTCTGGCCCAGCGACAGCAGCAGCAGCCCCCTCAGGATCCTGGAAGAGAACAACTTCTGTGGGGACACAGCCCCATTTTTATACAGTGCATTCCTTTGTTCAAGGGTGCAGAGTGGGGGCGGAACCAGTCGCAGCTGGTTCTTGAGTACTCTGTTTACCTCAACCACCCTCTCTATTCACTGGCAGGGCTTGGGTCATTAGACACACCACAGGGGGGCGGAGCCAGCATTGTGTGGGGAAAACCCAGCCCATCCAGGACACAGGTACACTCCTCCCACACATTACTCATGCAGATCTCCCACTCACCACCGGGCAGACCCATCCAGACTTCCTGGAGCCTGGCATGCCAACCAGCTCCAGCCAATCACACGCCAGCACCCTCACAGCACACGTACAGTCATGTCTAGAAATGGCGCTTCCCTACTAGACACATACATGCTGCATACATCGTTGCGCAGCATTCATTCACACGAGTTCACACATACCAGACTCAAGCCTGTACACCCCACGCATCAGGAACTACCAGGGACACATACATTCCCCATGCATTCCTATGGGCGGGCAGGCCTAGCTCAGCACATGCACTCAGAGTGCGCACGCACTTTCCACTGGGACACAGTGAAAGTGCGCAGAATCCCAAAAATCACCATTGCCAGGTCACCATTTCACGCAAAAAGTCTAGGGGTGAACCTGCCCTAAGGGCCAAAGTCCAACAGGGTGCCTCCACGTGACGGGGAGCGGTGACCTGACCTGACATCGTCAGAAACGGTCGCTCCACCCGCCGCGTGGCTCTCCCTGAGTGCGCCCGGTGCCCCTCGCTACCCCCGCCTGCCCGCCGCCACCCCTGAGGCCGTGACTCCTGCTTTCCCGGCTTCTCCTACGTTCTCTGTGCCAGCTCGTCGTTCCATTCCCTCCCCTGTGTGGTGCCCCTGACTTGGTGCCTTTTGTCCTTGTGTACTTTGCCTTTTCTCCGCTTGTCCCGTTTTTCCGCTTTTCTTCACTCTCTATGCCAGCTCGTTGATCATTTCCTCCCCTGTGTGGTGCCCCTGACCTTGGTGCCTTTTGCCCTTGTGTACTTTGCCTTTTCTCCGCTTGTCCCGTTTTCCGCTTTCCCTGCTCCCCGATCCCTGCCGCTGCTCCCATGCGGCCCCGCCCTCCTTTCTTCTCTGTAGCCCCTGCCCTCCCATTCGCCACCCCGCGCCCACCTCCCAGCTGCTCCTCCCTCCCACTGAGCATTTAGGGGGCCTCCACGCGACGGGGAGCGGTGACCTGACCTGGCATCGTCAGAAACGGTTGCTCCACCCGCCGCGTGGCTCTCCCTGAGTGCGCCCGGTGCCCCTCGCTACCTCCGCCTGCCCGCCGCCGCCCCTGAGGCCGTGACTCCTGCTTCCCCGGCTTCTCCTACGTTCTCTGTGCCAGCTCGTCGTTTCATTCCCTCCCCTGTGTGGTGCCCCTGACTTGGTGCCTTTTGTCCTTGTGCACTTTGCCTTTTCTCCGCTTGTCCCGTTTTTCCGCTTTTCTTCGCTCTCTGTGCCAGCTCGTTGATCATTTCCTCCTCTGTGTGGTGCCTCTGACCTTGCTGCCTTTTGTCCTTGTGTACTTTGCCTTTTCTCCGCTTGTCCCGTTTTCTCCTTTCCCGCTCCCCGATCCCTGCCGCTGCTCCCCTGTGGCCCCGCCCCCTTTCTTCTCTGTAGCCCCTGCCCTCCCATTCGCCACCCCGCGCCCGCCTCCCAGCTGCTCCTCCCTCGCCCCTCCCCCCACTCTCCATTTATGGCAGAGTCCATGCGTACGCGCAGCGGGCGCGCCGATTGTGTGCCGAAGGCGCGCCAAAGGCAAGCCCGTCTGCGCCCGTCCGCGCCTGGACCGCGCCCAGCGCCAGGAACCCTGGCCCCCGCAGCTGCCAGCCCACCCGCCGGACTTACGACGCCACCACCCTCAACGCACTCAACACCGGCCGGATCCCCGGTTGCCACCGAGCCACCCCACTCCCACGGACCCTTCACCTGCCAATACTGCAAATTCTCCTGCACCCGGACCTGCACTGCACCCGCCAAGCCGAGCACCAGCAGCAACCACCTGAAGTGCATCCTGCTCAACACCCGCTCCGTCCACAGACACACCATCGAACTCTGGAATCTTCTCGACTCCACATCTCCAGACGTCACCTTCCTCACGGAAACATGGAAACATGGATGAACGCCTCCTCAGCGCCCGACATCGCCATCGCCATCCCGGACGGATACAAGATCATCCGGAGAGACCGCGTCAACCAGACCGGAGGAGGCATCGCCATCGTCCACAAGAACACCATCCGCATCACGACCAACTCCGACGACACCCTCACAACCGCCGAACATCTTCACTTCCAGATACACACCGACCCCAAGACCACTCTCAGAGGCACCCTCATCTACAGACCCCCGGGACCCCACACACAATTCAGTGAAGACATCGCCGACTTCATCAGCCCGCACGCCCTCCCCTCTACGGACTACATCCTCCTAGGAGACCTCAACTTCCACCTGGAGAACAACAACGACCGCAACACCACCACCCTGCTGGACAACCTCGCCAACCTCGGACTCAAGCAACGAGTGAACACCCCCACCCACTACGCCGGCCACACGCTGGACCCCGTCTGCTCCTCCAGCAAGGACATCTCCTTCAGCCACACCACCGGACTCCACTGGACAAACCACAGCTGCGTCCACTTCAGCTTCAGCAGGACCACCACGCACCACCACCCGCAACAGGTTCCCCGCAGAAGCTGGAACAAGATCACCCCCGACCAACTCACCTCATCCCTTAGCCAGAACCCTCCCGCCAGCTCAACGAACCCCAACCAAGCCGCCGACAACCTCACAAGATGGATCACCAACTGCGCAGACGACCTTGCTTCACTGAAGACCCCCCTGTCAGACCCAGCAGCAAGAAAGCATCCTGGTTCAGCGATGAACTCAAGAGCTCCAAGAAGAACTGCCGGGCCCTCGAGAAAGCCTGGCACAGAGACCCGACTACAGACAACATGACCACCCTCAAGCACGCCACCCGAAAACACCACCAGCTGATCCACACCACCAAGAAAACCGCATTCAAGGAATGACTGGACAACAACGCCCACAACAGCAAGGAACTCTTCAACATCGTCAAAGAGCTCTCGAACCCCAGCGCCGGAAACAACGACATCACTCCCTCGCAAGACCTCTGCAACTCGCTCGCCTCGTTCTTCCACAGCAAGATCGCAGACATACACAACAGTTTCAGTACACAGCAGACGCACCCTACAACCGTACCAACGCCCCCCACCACCACCCTCTGCGCCTGGACCCCGGTCAACACTTAAGACACCATCCGCACGATGAACTTCATCCACTCCGGATCACCAACCGACCCCTGCCCTCACCAAGTCTTCAACAAGGCCGACTCCGTCATCGCACCCCATCTCCAGAACATCATCAACACCTCCTTCGACACCGCCACCTTCCCAGAGAGCTGGAAGCATGCCGAACTCAGCGCCTTACTGAAGAAACCATCAGCGGACCCCACGGACCTCAAAAACTACCGCCCCATCTCGCTCCTTCCTTTTCCTGCCAAAGTCATCGAGAAGACCGTCAACAGACAGCTGGCCGCCTTCCTCGAGACGAATGGATCCCTCGACCACTCACAGTCCGGCTTCCGGGCCAACCACAGCAACGAGACCGCCCTCATCGCAGCCACCGACGACATCTGAGCCCTGCTCGACAACGGGGAAACAGCGACCCTCATCCTTCTGGACCTCTCCGCAGCATTCGACACTGTCTGCCACTGCACCCTAGTGCAGTGCCTGAACAACATCGGAATCCAGGAGAAGGCACTGGAGTGGATCATCTCCTTCCTCGCCGGAAGAACACAGAGAGTCCGCCTCCCCCCGTTCAGATTCGAGGCCACCGAAGTCATCTGCGGCGTACCGCAAGGTTCATCACTCAGCCCCACACTGTTCAACATCTACATGAGCCCCCTCGCGGCCATCGCACGCCAACACAACCTCAACACCCTCTCCTACGCCGATGACACCCAGCTGATCCTCTCCCTCACCACCGACCCCGCAACCGCCAGAACCAACCTACACGAAGGGATGAAAGACGTAGCCAAGGGGATGATGAACAGCCACCTGAAACTGAACTCAGATAAGACGGAAGTCCTCATCCTGGGATCATCACCCTCCACCTGGCACGACTCCTGGTGGCCCCCCACCCTGGGCAGCGCACCCAAACCAACGGACCACGCACGCAACCTGGGCTTCATCCTGGACTCCTCCCTCTCGATGACCAGACAAGTCAACGCCGTCTCCTCGTCATGCTTCAACATCCTACGCATGCTACGCAAGATCTTCCGGTGGATCCCCACCGAAACCAGGAAGACGGTCACCCAGGCCCTCGTCACCAGCCGACTGGACTACGGCAACTCCCTCTACGCCGGAACCACAGCCAAACTCCAGAAAAGACTCCAGCGCATTCAGAGCGCCTCAGCACGACTCATCATGGACATACCCCGACACAGCCACATCACCGGACACCTGAGAGACCTGCACTGGCTCCCCGTCAGCAAGAGAATCACGTTCCGACTCCTCACCCACGCACACAAAGCTCTCCACAACCAAGGCCCCAGATACCTCAACGACCGCCTGACCTTCTACACTCCCACCCGCCAGCTACGATCGACCAGCCACGCCCTCACCGTCGTTCCCCGCATCCGAAGAGCTACTTCGGGAGGAAGATCCTTCTCCTACATGGCTGCCAAGACGTGGAACTCCCTCCCCATCCACCTCCGCCTGACCCAAGACCACCTCTCCTCCAGGAAGCAACTCAAGACCTGGCTGTTCGAACAGTAGAGGACCTCCCTCCCCCAAGCGCCTTGAGACCCTCCGGGTGAGTAGCGCGCTATACAAATGCTTGATTGATTGCTTGAGTAGATGGATTGACTTTAAGAGAACTTAATAATTTAGTGAGACATTAATTCAAAATACCTTCACTAATTACCATGCCTATGCATTATCGATGTTTTAAAATCATTACACATACACGCATTGTGTTGTATGATAGACCTTATTCATATTTTGGAGAAGCCTGATTTCTTCCACATGTTAGATTTACATTTTACTACGATAAATCGCATTTTTATGGAAGATTCAGTTATGCCACTATATGTAGACATTGATCACTTTTTCTTTTTCAAAGTATTTACATATCTGTGTACTACTTGTACTTTTCCTCCTTCATTTGTTATACCTTTCATTACTTGATGATTATGTGACAAAACATAGGCTGACAGCTAAATTGAGTATCATTGTGTCATCTACTGATATAATACATTGCTTTACAGAGATTGACTGTTGAGAAAATTATTGTTTCAAAACATCAAACTATTTTAACACAGAATAGCATACATGACATAATGGAGAATATTTGTTCAGGTGTTGAAAAAATTCATGACCACATCATTCATACGCCTGGCAGCCTCTACAGATTCTGATTCACTACGTTCATTAGTAGTCATGACATCTGCATCATCCACGTCTTGGTTACATATGTTTTCTTCTATTTCAAGTGACCCCTTTACAGCAATCTTATGTAATATGCAGCACACAACATTGATCTCACATACAATGTGGGGTTTATACAACAGTCTACCGCCAGACAGATCAAGACATCTAAAACTGGAATTTAGTACACCAAAGGTAAGACAATAATGCTGCATCTCCTATGATGAACAACATTACATCCTTCTTCTGCTGGTGTTTTTGGGTTAGTAAATGGGGTCAACAACCAGGGTATGAGAGCATATCCTAAGGCACCTAAATGTACGAAAAGCAAATTTACAAGTGTTACATGTACAGTTCATGTGCAAATATAACTCTGATGATGTTACTATGTATTATTTATAGTTTCATGAATATATCCTTTTTGTATGGTATGGTAAAATATCAATCAGTCGATCAATCAGGGGTTTGTTTAGCATATCTACTCAGCTTTGAGGGTCTCAAGGCGCTGGGGGTGGCTCCGTAGGGTGCTGGGGTCATCTGAAGAGCCAGGTCTTGACGTCCTTCCTGAATTGGAGCAGTGTAGGACTTTGCTGGAGATTTAGGAGGAGGTCGTTCCAGGTCTTGGCTGCGAGGTAGGCGAAATACTTTCCACCCATTCTGGTTTTGTAGATGCATGGCATGGTGGCCAGAGAGAGGTCGGCTGATCTGAAGTTTCTCTTGGGTGCGTGGAATGAGAGGCGGTTGTTTAGATATGCTGGTTCAATGTTATGGAGGGGCTTGTATGTGTGCATGAGGAGATTGAAGGTTATTTTTCTTTCGATGGGGAGCCAGTGGAGGTTGCAAAGGTGTTGGATGTTATGGTTGTGGCGGGCGATGTCTAGGATCAGTCTAGCTGCGGCGTTCTGGACTGTCTGGAGCTTGCAAAGGAGTTTTTTGTTAATACCGACATAGAGGGTATTGTCATAGTCCAATCTGTTACAGATGAGGGCGTGAGTGACCGTTTTGCTACATTTGGAGGGGATCCATCTGAATGTTTTTTAGAGTATGCGGAGGGTATTGAAGAAGGCTTAGGATACAGTGTTGATCTGGTGGTTGACAGTGAGTGATTAGTCCAGTATGATGCTACGGTTTCATGCATGGTCTGTCAGGGTGGGAGAGGTTCCAAGGGTAGGGAGCCACCAGGTGTTGTCCCATGCTGAGGGGGTGGAGCCAAGGATGAGGACTTCCATTTTCTCAGAGTTGAGGTACAGTTAGCTGTCCTTCATCTAGGTGGCAACTGCTTTCATCCCTTCTTGGAAGATGTGCCTTGAAATATACTTACCAATCAATACGTCATCTCCATACATTCCACTTTCAAAGCTTTAATGGCCACTCCCCGGATATTTTGCAGCAACATTGGTGAAGCAGTACTTGTTGTCACATACAGCTTGTACATTTATTGACTATGTATGCTTTCTGTTCCTATACAGGTGGGCAGTTTGATGGAAGCAAGTTAACATGTGTACGGTCTGTTGCACTAAGGACATGTGGAAATTGGGCAGCTTTGTAGAATCCTTGATCTATTTGTTTCTGCTATTGTCCCATTTCTGGAAATGTTAGGTGTTGTGGTATTATTTTCATTATACCTTCCAAAATATGGGGTACAAATGGAGAGAGAGTGCCCTGAGACACACCAGCCTATGTAGCAGATGTATTCTAAAAAGAGCCAGAAGCAAGCAGGTGTAGTACTACCAGTGCCTTCACATGTGGGAGTATGACATATGATCTTCCAAACTTTGCCTCAAGGGACGGTACAATTTGATGTAAGACAGTGGTTATCATGTGTCTGGTGAGCCTAAATTGTTCTATTACCTCTTATTCACTCATGTGGATCTGCCCTCTGTTCCACTCGTTTTTCCCTCATTTTGTGTGCTTTTCTGCCCTCTGTTCCACTCATTTTTCCCTCATTTTTTGTGGCCTTCTGCCCTCCGTTCCACTTGTTTTTTTGTGCCCTTTTGCCCTCTGTGCCAATCTATTTTGCCTCGTTTCTGTGCCCCTTTTGCCTTCTGTGCCACTTATTTTACCCTCGATTTTTGTGCCCCTCTTTCCTCTTGTTACCTTCGTTGTCCCGAACCGCCCTCGCCGCTGCGTCCCCTGCGGCCCGCCCCCTGACTGCCCATTGCCCATCCGCTGCCCCTACCTCCCGCCTCCCAGCTGCTCCTCCCTCCCACCTCCCCATATATGGCAGCCGCTGCGCGGCCACGCCGCTTGTGCGCAGAAGGCGTGCCTAAGGCGAGCCCGTCTGCGCCCATCCGCACCTGGACCGTGCCCAGCACCAGAACCCCTGCCCCCGCACCTGCGACGAAGACCGCCGCCACTAAGACACCTGCAAAAACAACAGTTGATGGACAGAATGCAGAACAATGTCATACATTCACCCCAGTACAGAAATGTGGGCCTAAATCCATAGTTTTTTTAACTCTACACCACCCCAGTTCAGACATAGCCATATGCAAATCAGCCTTGACCCTGTGCCTCATGGGAACAGTTCAGCCCGAACTGCCAACCATGTCTTCCTTGGACCGGAATCAAGCATCCTAGGACCGGTTTCTCGCTATCAGCCGTCATCAGCCAGGATAGCTTGACTCCAGTGGTTTGGAGAGCACGGGACTCACGAATGAGCATACCCGTCCCACTCGGGGTGACAAATGCAAAAACAACAGTTGATGGACAGAATGCAGAACAATGTCATACATTTACCCCAATACAGAGATCTGGGCCTAAATCCATCATTTTTTTACACTCCACACCACACCAGTTCAGACATGGCCATAATCAATCAGCCATGATCCTGTGCCTCATGGGAACAGTCCTTTTTTTTTTTTGTGAAACAACAACGGTCCATGCAAAAGAATTATATGCAAAGCAATGAATATAGACTGAATCAGTTCAATATTTGGGGCGACATGTCCAGCCGGACAGAGGTCTTCAATTTTTTACTCAATTGAAATATTTCATACACACTGCTTGCACATATCTGGGTAAGCAGCCCAGATATGTGCCTGTGTGTAGGAGAACATATGTGTAGAGGAGACCGGTGGTATCAAGAGGAACTGTAGGGCGCACCACCAACCATCCAATGAGCGGCCCACAACCATGAGAACAGGCTTGTGTGGCCAGGAGCAGGGCACAGATGGAGCAAGTCAGTCCTGTGAGTGGGAGTTTCGACGCTGCAGGTAGGCATGAATAGGATGCCAAATATTTCATGGACGGGAAGCGGGGGGCTGCATCAGCACATACAGCTCGCTCATTGTGTCACAGAAAATAAGCCTCTTAAGCCAGCCCACCACAGTGGGGCAGTGGGCACTACCCCAAAACAGCACAATATCCCACCTCGTGAGCAGTAGCGCCCGCACCGCAAAGCACTGGTATTTCTTAGGACCGTTATGAACATAACACCATGGAGCAACCAGGGGTGCTGGAGCCATCGATACCTCTAGCATCTGGGAGAGTTGTGCAAAGATAACATGCTACTAAACTTCGCAGTTTTTAGTAAAGCCATTATGGAGCTGTGGAGATCCGAATGACCAACTCCAAGACCATATACTCTTTATGGCTTTACTACACTTATAATGTCTAAGAATAGACTAAGGCACTGTAGGGGCACAGGGCTCATGCCACTGTGCCCTCACCTGAGGGCTAGTGCACCCTGCAAGAGGGGTGACCTTTCTAGGCCTCAGAGAGTGGGTTGCAGGCATTGTATGCAGGGATGAGTGCCATGTTGACTCTTCACTTATCTCTGCACCAACACATGCATCCTGCAATGGCAGTGTGTGGATATTAGGGTACAGATGCCTTAAATGGCGGCACAATAGGTGCTGCAGCTCTTAGAGGCCCCTGGTACCCATTTTACCTTCTACAAGGGGCTTACCTGCGGCCAGAGATGTGCCAGATGTGGGTACAAAGGTACAGACTTGGGAAACAACACAGGCCCTGGGAACCATACAAAAAGGAGCACCCTCCTACACAACCTCCTCCCTTCCAACTGAAAGAGGATGAGGCTAACCTTTCCCAAGAGAGACTTCATTGTCTAAGTAGAAAAATCTGGAAAGGCCATCGGCATTGGAATGGGCAGTCCCGTCTTCTAAACAGTTTTGGCCCTAGCCCCATCAGTCTCTTCCATGTCACTGTTGCTAATGTTGGTAGACGTACCTGAGCCCTCCTCTGACCATTCACCCTGTCTGACGTAGATGAGAAAAAATCACTAGGCACCATATCCATATCCTTACCAGATCAGACCTATCAGCTGTATCAAGCCCCTGAGGCCCTCCTGCCTGAGTTAAATCGATGGGATGTGTTGAGCCTTCCAGCCTGTGTCCTGCCAGAGATTGAAGTGAGGGGACTGAAATCCCATCATCCCTTCCCACACTTGCTCCCAGTAGACTTGCTTCCTGGTTACCTGGGACTATTGGGTCTGAATTACCATCCCCTCCCCCCATTAGCTGTCAGTGAGGGAGGGGGGTTATCCGCTCCTGGCCTACTTTCCATCTCTTCTGAGTTGGCGACTTGATTGCTTCTGTCCATCGCTGACGAGACATCTGCCGCTCACTCCGCCTCTACCTCTTGAGTTGTGCTCCCCCAGCCTGTTTCGCCTTCCGCCTGAGCCTTCCTTGCAGTGGTGCCTCTCAAAAGCTCAACCACGTGGGGCCAGCAGGACGCTGTTTTCCTGCAGCCCTGCCTCTTCCTCTCTTTTCCTGGGCTTGCTCGAGGGCTTGTTCGTGTTGCTCTGCCTGCTGCCCTCGGTGCCCTTGCTGAGGCGTCTGCCCGGGTGACACAGCCACAGTGTTGACATCTTCTCTCACACCTACGGCTGATCCTAGAGCGTGGGGCGAGCAGTCCTTGACTTGACCACTCCACCTGCTGGCTTTTGCCCCATATCGTCCGTTGCTGCAGAAACCACTCCTTCCATAAGGTGAGAATCACCAGAGATCCGCTTCGGCGCTACTTTAATCAGCCTGTCAATGTGCCTTAAGACCGCCAGCCCTATTACTGTCCCAGTTAAGTGTATGTAGCTCCTTGCACCTTTTGAGGGGCCATATGTCATTTTGCCTTGTATATCAAGGGTCCTCTCCATGCGTTTTTCACTGCTAATTTGGCATGTAGATACTGTTAGGACTCTTTAGTGGTCTGCGCACTGCTATGGTCTCAGTCAACCGCCATCTTGCCTCTCCCCCTGATGAAATACATTATGCCGGGGGATAGAATCCTTGTGTGAGATTATACTCCTACAAATCTACTCGCCGGACCATCAACAAGTGGGCGATCAGTTACAGATTTAAATGTACCAACCCCTTCAACGTTGGAAGCCATCTTTCAGGCCATATCCTTGCATCGTGATGAGACACGACAGGATGGCCATAGGGCTCAATCAGCTGTGGGAAAGGTGCAGGGGGTGGTCAGGAAGCTGACCAAGACCAGCAGTGCCATTGGGGAGCGAATGACTGATCAAGTATTGTTACCACAGAGGTCTACCTTATAACCACCCAAGCACTAGCCAAATCCCATGAGTACCAGCTAATTGACATACAATGGAAGCTGGAGGAGCATGAAAATCGCCAGAGGCACAACAACTTGTGGGTGCTCGGGGTTCCGGAGGGTGTCGAAGGGGCACATGTCCGCTCGTATGTTGTGGATTTGCTAAGAGATGCATTCCCGAAGTTAACAGACTAGAAGGTGCAACGTGCCCACAGGGTCCTGTTCGTACAAAAGCAACCGTTAAGGGAATTGAGCAATGCCACACGCTATCCTAGTATACTATGAGAACTTTCCTCTGCGGCAAGCTATCTTTGAAAAGGCTAGACCCGAAGCAGGAAGGATCAGGGGTGGAGTGTTGTTTTTCATTCGGCCAGACTTTTGCCACACTACTGTCGGAAGATGATGGCGGCTACGGCAATTGATCAAACCATTCTAGGATAAAAATGTACAAGCCTTCTTGAACAATCCGGCTCGGTTGAAAGTGATTTGGGGGGGGAAACACGATTCTTTGTATTTTATTTCAAGGCTAAGAAATCTTTAGATGGTTTTACAGGGTAAAACTGGCTAGTACAAACTAATCAGAAGAAAAGATTTGAGCATAAGAAGATTTATTAAAGTAGAAATTTCAGAAGGTGTGTGGTGAGTGAGAGGGGTATTTCCCTTCTTTTTTCTGGGGAAGGGGGTCTCTCTCTCTTGAGGAAGCATATAGTAGGGTATTGTTTGGAACACAAGGTTAAGGATTATAGGGCTCTTGGTTCTGCGCGCTGTATTCATCGCACAGAGACCAGAGTCTGAGTGAGTCTAAAGGGTGGTGGTGGATAGGGAGTTGGGGGATGTGAGGAGGGGGGTGGGGGAAGAGAAGTTGTAGAGGGGGAGAGGGATGGAAAATTAAAGGAAAAACACACCCATAGGTGAGAACGAAATGTGCTTAAACAAACATTATTTGTTGCACGGTGGGGAAAAGAAAAGAGCAGAGGTATTTCAGGTGGGCATGGATTTAAGTTCTAATGGGGAGGTTAACTATCTGTTCATTGAACGTAGGTGGACTGAATAATAGAGAGAAAAGGCTGACTTAATTTGTGAGGACTAATGCCTTTGATATAATATGTCTGTAGGAGACTCATATCCCATGGGAGAAGAATGGGTGGCTGGGCATTGGGGGCTATAGCCCGGGGTATACATATTATTCTTGCCCCCATAGGAAGTATGTCAGAATTGATTACTTCCTAGGTACTAGGGACATAATTAATGGAACTGGCATTAGGATATTTCCCAAAGTGATCTCTGATCACAATCTATTAATTTTATATATTGAAGTCAAAAGGTTGAAAAGAACTCTGAATAAATGGACTTTTGATAGACAGCTGCTTTTTAATGAAGTCTATATTGAATACATTAAGGAATGGTCCCAGGACTTTTTCGATAAAAATAGATATAGTGCCAGCAGGGGGGTTGTGTGGGATTGTTTTAAGGCTGGTCTTAAGGGTGTAAAGGTTAGCTTTGTTGCCAGGGTGAGGAAGCAGCGAGAGGAAAAAAATTAGCAATTGATGCGAAATCTAGCAGAAGAAGAGCACGTTTCATTAATAGCACAGGGTCGGGAGGTGGTTCAAACTCAACATCCATTAATCTCCTTAAAGCGTAAATAAATAGCTGGCTCACGCAAAAATCAGCAGAAGAGTTTCAGTCCCAGCAAAATAATTCTTATAAAAATCGGGAATTATTGGGTAAGAGACTAGCCCTTCAAACCCGCCAGAAATCAGCTTGGAATTTAATATCCCCAATTAAGAAGGATGGCCAAATATACACCAACATAGATGGTATAATAATGGTGTTTCAGGATAATTATCAACAGTTGTATCAGGATGACATGGGTACAGTTGGAACAATACAGGATATGTTCTGAATAGTAACTAATGCAGACCTTGGTGAGGTACTGGATAGCATAGCTAAGGAAGATTTAGAAAAGGATATCTCACTAGAGGAGATATTGGAAGCTCTGCAAGAATTGGCATTAGGGAAGGCTGCTAGCCCAGATAAAATCCCCCTGGAAGTATATAGGATATTGCAAACCCAGATCACTCCTCTTTTACTTGACCTTTTTAAGGACATACAATATAGAGGCCATCCTCCAGAATCTTAGAAAGAAATGGACGTCATTATCTTTCCAAAGAAAGGAAAACCGACAGTTAATCCAGCCTCATATCGGCCGATATCCCTAATTAACTCGGATACTAAAATCTATTTGAAGATATAGGCCACTCGGCTAGGGAGGATTAAAAAACGTCTGGTCTCCCCCTGGCAGCATGGGTTGATCCCAGGAAAGGAAACAACAGATCATAGGGCTATATCGCTATTTGACATCATGGCTGGGGCCAGATGGCTATGATCCTTCTCGATGCCGAGAAGGCATTTGTTCGGGTCTCCTGGAGGTTCTTGTGGGAGATTCTGGAATTAAAAGACTTTGGACTGCAATTTATAAAGGCAATAAAAGCTATGTATTCCGACCCAAGAGCCCAACTACAAGTGATGGTGAGCCAATCAGGAATTATAATGATATCCCAGCGAACCAGACAAGGATGCCCCCGTTCACTCAATTTATTCACTTTGCATATCAATCCCTTGGTGGTAAAACTGCTGCAGTGCCAGGAGATCAAACCAGTGATAAGTACAAGCCCAGGGTATGAGTGTATGCCGACAATGTTGCAGTGATAACTTCTGACCCAACAGAGGCAATTAGGGAGATTGTTCGTATAGCTGAGGAATATGGGCATGTATCAGACTACCCACTGACTAAGGGGAAGACAGTTGTTCTTTGCACTGAGAATATTGCTTTTAATGATTCTAGACGAGCTGAGTCGGCAGTTTACCTCAGAGGTTGCATGAAATTGTGAAAATTATGGTTGACCCCCTGGTAAATACGATATCTGTGCAGTTAAAAAGAGTTAATGTATTGCACTTATCTATAATTGGGAGAAGGAAATTTAAAAAAATGACTATGCTACCCAAGATCTTATACTTATTTTGCGCAATCCCATTAGGAGTGGACGAGCAGATATTGAAGACTTTGGAGGCTATCTTTTCTAATGTTATCTGGCAATACGGGAAAGTGAGAAGGTAACTTAAATATCTAACTCTCCCTCAGGATAGAGAGGGATTTCAATCCCTAACATTACTTTATACTATTGGGTGGTTCTTCTACACCAGATGACCACCCCGTTTGTGGCAGAAAGGGTCAGGGAGGTTAAAAGTGAAGACAGAATACCATCAGCATATGAGCTTGCCATAGGGAAGGAGGCCCCGGGGCTGTGTTTGAGACAAATGGAGCAGAGTTATTATAGAAAGGTTCACTTCAAGATTGTAGATGGTGCATGGAGGATATGGAAAAAAGTTTCAAAACATATGGCGATACCTAAGCTTTGTCGATATACTCCCCTGTGGAGAACTTCGCTCTTCCCATCCCTCTCTTACGATGCTATGGGAAGGCAATCGGAGAAGCTAGGTGTTGCTTCAATTTGAGATCTCTATGGGGGAGAGGAAATATTCCACTTCTTCAGGATGCAGCAAGAATGTGGGATCCCAAATAATCAGTATTTTAAATATCTGCAGGTTAGGAGTATCCTTACCAAGTGTAGACCGGCGGTAAATCTGGATAGGATACCAATGTTCGATGTAATCACTAGTAGAATTAGAAATATTTATAGCCTGTTGATAGATGAACTACCAGGTGATTTAGTACACACTGCTTGCACATATCTGGGTAAGCAGCCCAGATATGTGCCTGTGTGTAGGAGAACATATGTGTAGAGGAGACCGGTGGTATCAAGAGGAACTGTAGGGCGCACCACCAACCATCCAATGAGCGGCCCACAACCATGAGAACAGGCTTGTGTGGCCAGGAGCAGGGCACAGATGGAGCAAGTCAGTCCTGTGAGTGGGAGTTTCGACGCTGCAGGTAGGCATGAATAGGATGCCAAATATTTCATGGACGGGAAGCGGGGGGCTGCATCAGCACATACAGCTCGCTCATTGTGTCACAGAAAATAAGCCTCTTAAGCAAGCCCACCACAGTGGGGCAGTGGGCACTACCCCAAAACAGCACAATATCCCACCTCGTGAGCAGTAGCGCCAGCACCGCAAAGCACTGGTATTTCTTAGGACCGTTATGAACATAACACCACGGAGCAACCAGGGGTGCTGGAGCCATCGATACCTCTAGCATCTGGGAGAGTTGTGCAAAGATAACATGCTACTAAACTTCGCAGTTTTTAGTAAAGCCATTATGGAGCTGTGGAGATCCGAATGACCAACTCCAAGACCATATACTCTTTATGGCTTTACTACACTTATAATGTCTAAGAATAGACTAAGGCACTGTAGGGGCACAGGGCTCATGCCACTGTGCCCTCACCTGAGGGCTAGTGCACCCTGCAAGAGGGGTGACCTTTCTAGGCCTCAGAGAGTGGGTTGCAGGCATTGTATGCAGGGATGAGTGCCATGTTGACTCTTCACTTATCTCTGCACCAACACATGCATCCTGCAATGGCAGTGTGTGGATATTAGGGTACAGATGCCTTAAATGGTGGCACAATAGGTGCTGCAGCTCTTAGAGGCCCCTGGTACCCATTTTACCTTCTACAAGGGGCTTACCTGTGGCCAGAGATGTGCCAGATGTGGGTACATAGGTACAGACTTGGGAAACAACACAGGCCCTGGGAACCATACAAAAAGGGGCACCCTCCTACACAACCTCCTCCCTTCCAACTGAAAGAGGATGAGGCTAACCTTTCCCAAGAGAGACTTCATTGTCTAAGTAGAAAAATCTGGAAAGGCCATCGGCATTGGAATGGGCAGTCCCGTCTTCTAAACAGTTTTGGCCCTAGCCCCATCAGTCTCTTCCATGTCACTGTTGCTAATGTTGGTAGACGTACCTGAGCCCTCCTCTGACCATTCACCCTGTCTGACGTAGATGAGAAAAAATCACTAGGCACCATATCCATATCCTTACCAGATCAGACCTATCAGCTGTATCAAGCCCCTGAGGCCCTCCTGCCTGAGTTAAATCGATGGGATGTGTTGAGCCTTCCAGCCTGTATCCTGCCAGAGATTGAAGTGAGGGGACTGAAATCCAATCATCCCTTCCCACACTTGCTCCCAGTAGACTTGCTTCCTGGTTACCTGGGACTATTGGGTCTGAATTACCATCCCCTCCCCCCATTAGCTGTCAGTGAGGGAGGGGGGTTATCCGCTCCTGGCCTACTTTCCATGTCTTCTGAGTTGGCGACTTGATTGCTTCTGTCCATCGCTGACGAGACATCTGCCGCTCACTCCGCCTCTACCTCTTGAGTTGTGCTCCCCCAGCCTGTTTCGCCTTCCGCCTGAGCCTTCCTTGCAGTGGTGCCTCTCAAAAGCTCAACCACGTGGGGCCGGCAGGACGCTGTTTTCCTGCAGCCCTGCCTCTTCCTCTCTTTTCTTGGGCTTGCTCGAGGGCTTGTTCGTGTTGCTCTGCCTGCTGCCCTCGGTGCCCTTGCTGAGGCGTCTGCCCGGGTGACACAGCCACAGTGTTGACATCTTCTCTCACACCTACGGCTGATCCTTGAGCGTGGGGCGAGCAGTCCTTGACTTGACCACTCCACCTGCTGGCTTTTGCCCCATATCGTCTGTTGCTGCAGAAACCACTCCTTCCATAAGGTGAGAATCACCAGAGATCCGCTTCGGCGCTACTTTAATCAGCCTGTCAATGTGCCATAAGACCGCCAGCCTTATTACTGTCCCAGTTAAGTGTATGTAGCTCCCTGCACCTTTTGAGGGGCCATATGTCATTTTGCCTTGTATATCAAGGGTCCTCTCCATGCGTTTTTCACTGCTAATTTGGCATGTAGATACTGTTAGGACTCTTTAGTGGTCTGCGCACTGCTATGGTCTCAGTCAACCGCCATCTTGCCTCTCCCCCTGATGAAATACATTATGCCGGGGGATAGAATCCTTGTGTGAGATTATACTCCTACAAATCTACTCGCCGGACCATCAACAAGTGGGCGATCAGTTACAGATTTAAATGTACCAACCCCTTCAACATTGGAAGCCATCTTTCAGGCCATATCCTTGCATCGTGATGAGACACGACAGGATGGCCATAGGGCTCAATCAGCTGTGGGAAAGGTGCAGGGGGTGGTCAGGAAGCTGACCAAGACCAGCAGTGCCATTGGGGAGCGAATGACTGATCAAGTATTGTTACCACAGAGGTCTACCTTATAACCACCCAAGCACTAGCCAAATCCCATGAGTACCAGCTAATTGACATACAATGGAAGCTGGAGGAGCATGAAAATCGCCAGAGGCACAACAACTTGTGGGTGCTCGGGGTTCCGGAGGGTGTCGAGGGGGCACATGTCCGCTCGTATGTTGTGGATTTGCTAAGAGATGCATTCCCGAAGTTAACAGACTAGAAGGTGCAACGTGCCCACAGGGTCCTGTTCGTACAAAAGCAACCGGTAAGGGAATTGAGCAATGCCACACGCTATCCTAGTATACTTTGAGAACTTTCCTCTGCGGCAAGCTATCTTTGAAAAGGCTAGACCCGAAGCAGGAAGGATCAGGGGTGGAGTGTTGTTTTTCATTCGGCCAGACTTTTGCCACACTACTGTCGGAAGATGATGGCGGCTACGGCAATTGATCAAACCATTCTAGGATAAAAATGTACAAGCCTTCTTGAACAATCCGGCTCGGTTGAAAGTGATTTAGGGGGGAAACACGATTCTTTGTATTTGATTTCAAGGCTAAAAAATCTTTAGATGGTTTTACAGGGTAAAACTGGCTAGTACAAACTAATCAGAAGAAAAGATTTGAGCATAAGAAGATTTATTAAAGTAGACATTTCAGAAGGTGTGTGGTGAGTGAGAGGGGTATTTCCCTTCTTTTTTCTGGGGAAGGGGGTCTCTCTCTCTTGAGGAAGCATATAGTAGGGTATTGTTTGGAACACAAGGTTAAGGATTATAGGGCTCTTGGTTCTGCGCGCTGTATTCATCGCACAGAGACCAGAGTCTGAGTGAGTCTAAAGGGTGGTGGTGGATAGGGAGTTGGGGGATGTGAGGAGGGGGGTGGGGGAAGAGAAGTTGTAGAGGGGGAGAGGGATGGAAAATTAAAGGAAAAACACACCCATAGGTGAGAAAGAAATGTGCTTAAACAAACATTATTTGTTGCACGGTGGGGAAAAGAAAAGAGCAGAGGTATTTCAGGTGGGCATGGATTTAAGTTCTAATGGGGAGGTTAACTATCTGTTCATTGGACGTAGGTGGACTGAATAATAGAGAGAAAAGGCTGACTTAATTTGTGAGGACTAATGCCTTTGATATAATATGTCTGTAGGAGACTCATATCCCATGGGAGAAGAATGGGTGGCTGGGCATTGGGGGCTATAGCCCGGGGTATACATATTATTCTTGCCCCCATAGGAAGTATGTCAGAATTGATTACTTCCTAGGTACTAGGGACATAATTAATGGAACTGGCATTAGGATATTTCCCAAAGTGATCTCTGATCACAATCTATTAATTTTATATATTGAAGTCAAAAGGTTGAAAAGAACTCTGAATAAATGGACTTTTGATAGACAGCTGCTTTTTAATGAAGTCTATATTGAATACATTAAGGAATGGTCCCAGGACTTTTTCGATAAAAATAGATATAGTGCCAGCAGGGGGGTTGTGTGGGATTGTTTTAAGGCTGGTCTTAAGGGTGTAAAGTTTAGCTTTGTTGCCAGGGTGAGGAAGCAGCGAGAGGAAAAAAATTAGCAATTGATGCGAAATCTAGCAGAAGAAGAGCACGTTTCATTAATAGCACAGGGTCGGGATGTGGTTCAAACTCAACATCCATTAATCTCCTTAAAGCGGAAATAAATAGCTGGCTCACGCAAAAATCAGCAGAAGAGTTTCAGTCCCAGCAAAATAATTCTTATAAAAATCGGGAATTATTGGGTAAGAGACTAGCCCTTCAAACCCGCCAGAAATCAGCTTGGAATTTAATATCCCCAATTAAGAAGGATGGCCAAATATACACCGACATAGATGGTATAATAATGGTGTTTCAGGATAATTATCAACAGTTGTATCAGGATGACATGGGTACAGTTGGAACAATACAGGATATGTTCTGAATAGTAACTAATGCAGACCTTGGTGAGGTACTGGATAGCATAGCTAAGGAAGATTTAGAAAAGGATATCTCACTAGAGGAGATATTGGAAGCTCTGCAAGAATTGGCATTAGGGAAGGCTGCTAGCCCAGATAAAATCCCCCTGGAAGTATATAGGATATTGCAAACCCAGATCACTCCTCTTTTACTTGACCTTTTTAAGGACATACAATATAGAGGCCATCCTCCAGAATCTTAGAAAGAAATAGACATCATTATCTTTCCAAAGAAAGGAAAACCGACAGTTAATCCAGCCTCATATCGGCCGATATCCCTAATTAACTCGGATACTAAAATCTATTTGAAGATATAGGCCACTCGGCTGGGGAGGATTAAAAAACGTCTGGTCTCCCCCTGGCAGCATGGGTTGATCCCAGGAAAGGAAACAACAGATCATAGGGCTATATCGCTATTTGACATCATGGCTGGGGCCAGATGGCTATGATCCTTCTCGATGCCGAGAAGGCATTTGTTCGGGTCTCCTGGAGGTTCTTGTGGGAGATTCTGGAATTAAAAGACTTTGGACTGCAATTTATAAAGGCAATTAAAGCTATGTATTCCGACCCAAGAGCCCAACTACAAGTGATGGTGAGCCAATCAGGAATTATAATGATATCCCAGCGAACCAGACAAGGATGCCCCCGTTCACTCAATTTATTCACTTTGCATATCAATCCCTTGGTGGTAAAACTGCTGCAGTGCCAGGAGATCAAACCAGTGATAAGTACAAGCCCAGGGTATGAGTGTATGCCGACAATGTTGCAGTGATAACTTCTGACCCAACAGAGGCAATTAGGGAGATTGGTCGTATAGCTGAGGAATATGGGCATGTATCAGGCTACCCACTGACTAAGGGGAAGACAGTTGTTCTTTGCACTGAGAATATTGCTTTTAATGATTCTAGACGAGCTGAGTCGGCAGTTTACCTCAGAGGTTGAATGAAATTGTGAAAATTATGGTTGACCCCCTGGTAAATACGATATCTGTGCAGTTAAAAAGAGTTAATGTATTGCACTTATCTATAATTGGGAGAAGGACATTTTTAAAAATGACTATGCTACCCAAGATCTTATACTTATTTTGTGCAATCCCATTAGGAGTGGACGAGCAGATATTGAAGACTTTGGAGGCTATCTTTTCTAATGTTATCTGGCAATACGGGAAAGTGAGAAGGTAACTTAAATATCTAACTCTCCCTCAGGATAGAGAGGGATTTCAATCCCTAACATTACTTTATACTATTGGGTGGTTCTTCTACACCAGATGACCACCCCGTTTGTGGCAGAAAGGGTCAGGGAGGTTAAAAGTGAAGACAGAATACCATCAGCATATGAGCTTGCCATAGGGAAGGAGGCCCCGGGGCTGTGTTTGAGACAAATGGAGCAGAGTTATTATAAAAAGGTTCACTTCAAGATTGTAGATGGTACATGGAGGATATGGAAAAAAGTTTCAAAACATATGGCGATACCTAAGCTTTGTCGATATACTCCCCTGTGGAGAACTTCGCTCTTCCCATCCCTCTCTTACGATGCTATGGGAAGGCAATCGGAGAAGCTAGGTGTTGCTTCAATTTGAGATCTCTATGGGGGAGAGGAAATATTCCACTTTTTCAGGATGCAGCAAGAATGTGGGATCCCAAATAATCAGTATTTTAAATATCTGCAGGTTAGGAGTATCCTTACCAAGTGTAGACCGGCGGTAAATCTGGATAGGATACCAATGTTCGATGTAATCACTAGTAGAATTAGAAATATTTATAGCCTGTTGATAGATGAACTACCAGGTGATTTAGAAAAGATCGAGACAGGCTGGGCAAGGAAGCTGAATAACCCGGATGTGGATATTTACTATTATTAGCAGCGAAAATATTTTTATCTTCTTGTATAAAGGCTCAATTGTACAAAACTGTATTTAATTTGTATTTTACCCAGGCTAAATTATTTGAGTGGGGAAAAAGAGCAGATGATAGGTGTTCTAGATGCGGGGTCGGACCGGCCACATTGATTCACATGTTTTATGAATGTGATAAACCATCTCCTTTAAAGAATGGGTTACTCAACTTCTGGGAAAACATGTTTGGACTGAGACTTAATTTAACCCCTACCCTGTTGCTCCTGGGATATGATAGCTCCTTGGAGCTTGAAACTGCACAGGAATATTGTATATGTGTGGGAACAGCAACATTTAGAATAATGCTAGCTGCTAGATGGAAGGATGTAGAGCCACCTACATTTCAGATGTGGCTAGCTAGACCTCTTGGAAGATATAATCAGGAGAAGGCTTTGTAAGCATGTATAGGCAGGCAGGCCTGAATCGTTGGGGGGAAATCTGGAGTACATGTTTCTAAATGGTGTTAAGAAGCCAGGGGCCCTAAAGCATGGGGATAGGGGAACAAGAGTGGTGATGGAAGACTTCTCCTCCTGGAATAAGGTGACTGTAAAGGTTCTATTTCCCAATATAAATGAATTATAATGTATGTTTTAACACAGTCTTAACATCTTTCTAATTATAAACTGTATATGCTATACTTAGCAACTGCTCCTATTTTGGATTAGCTCATATCTGGTGTTTATCTCTCCAAGTAATATAATTGTATTTTTGCACAACCCTTATAGATTTGCTACGATCACCTATGATCTATCGATATCTATGCAAAGTGATCTATTGCGTTCTTCTTGCACAGTCCTACTAGAAATAGGATGTAAGGATCTCTTTTTCTGTTACAAGGACCTGGGGCTGTAGTGCATCTCTCCTTGACTAAGGGAAAGGCATCATTGGCCTCCTGAGGCCACTTAGTGGGTACCTTCTTTCTATTCTATTTGGCAAAAAGATAATGTTCTGTCTCAGGCACCGATGGAGGGAATTGTTGCATCCGAAATCAAATATATGCGGCAAACAATTTCCCTATGAGGAGTTGTTGTGTAGCTTTAAATTCATGAAAGGCGATTTGAAAGATCTGGTATTCTATTGGAAGCAGGGTCAAAGGGTCTGGTTTTGGGGCTGCCCAAGTTAAGAGAAGTATAACTTTCTGAGCGTTATTATAACAATGCGTTTGACAGGAATAGGATCCCAAGTTGACGGGATGGAGAGACCAGTCAATAGCAGTTCTGTGCAGTTGAAACCAAGGGAATTCTAAAATAGCGCCAAAGGTGGGTGTTTCAATGAGATCAAAGGTAAAGGTTGCAGTATGCCCTTTCTCACATATTAATGATAGCAGAGTAATTTGGTATAAATCATTTCAAAAGAGAGCTCGGAACCATCTACCGCTCTAACAGGCTATGGTTCATGTTTTCTAACCTGTGGAATATGTAAGGAACTGGCCAAAGCAAGATCGAAGACATGTCCTGTGGCCCCGGAATCCACAAGCATGAGTAGAACCTGTCTCTGTTGGGATGGAATGACAAGAGTAACTGGTATTGCTAAATATTGTGGTACCTTATGTGAGGTATTAGCATGGTAAATAGGAGTCGGTTTGAGAAGAGGATGTGGCCTAACAGCTCGAGTGGTTGACCTCGAAGCAGGGGACCCGGGTTCTATTCTCAACAGGGACGATTCTGGGCAAATCATTTAATCGCTCCGTGCCTAACAAAATGTAATGTGTCCGTCTGCAACGCAATTGGTGCTCATGTAAAGCGCGTTGATAACTTTGAGTCAAGTTTGTGCTATATAGAACTCCCCCTCCCAAAAAAACACACCTGGCTTAGTGACCCTTATGTCAGCTAGGCACTCTAATCTTTTCTGCACCATGTAAGAGGACAAAGCATGAGCCGTCTGAAATCCCTTCAGTTTGGCAGAGCATTCTCGTGCAAAATGCACTGCTTTACTGCAATACAAATACAGGTTTACTTTCTTCCTAGGTTCTTTTTCCTCTGCGTTCGAAGGACCATGTAAGCCCCCAGTCTCATGGGTTCTGTAGTGTCCTGATTTTTAGACTCAAACTATTTCCCCTCAGACCACACTAATAGCAGTCTGGGTCAATGAACTTTGAGCAATCTGATGGTAAATTTATAATGTGTACTATGGAACCCTTCAAGTCATCCTGTAACCCTCTGTAAAAGAGGGAATCCCATTTCCCTCTGGCCTATGGTTTCCTGTAACTAGCTCACAGAAGGCAGCAATGTAGGTAAGGAGGTCTTTACTGTTCTGACGGAGTTTTAGCAACTTACTATCACTGGCCTGAAAGTGTATATCGCAAAGAGACGACACGTCTCCACTTTAAACCGTCCAAAACCATGTAAGACTAAGTCATTATTTTCTATGACTGGAATCGCCCAACAAGCAGTATCTGAGGGAAAACCTTCTGCATTACAATTTTGTTTTCGAAACGGCACTGACTCCAGAATGCATCGAAATTATGACTATTTCCGAAACATCATTCAGGCTGGTCCAATGGCACTGGGCCTGGAGTGGTATCTCTGACATAAAACAGGATTTGCATTTCCGGTAGCAGAGGTGCTTGTTAGATTTAGGTAATTTTTTGCAGACTAATTACAGGGTAAAACGGGACACATCCTTTACAACGCAACTTTTACCACGCAGTGCTATTACAACGCAGGTTTTACAACGAAAACCATTACTCCATATTAATGATAGCAGAGTAATTTGGTATAAATCATTTCAAAAGAGAGCTCGGAACCAGTGGAGTGGTGTGGCTCACTAGTTAGAGGCGGCAGACCCGTAAGCAGAGGACGGCCCGGGACCAGGGTTCGATTCCTGACGCGGCAGGGTCGTGGACCAGGGTCAGCGGGCTCGATAATTCTCGCCTCGGTGCCTACTCCAGTCAGGGACCACACTTGGCAACTCTGGGCATTAGCTTGCCTCATCTTCACAACGGCCCCCCAGACCGCCGGAGATGCTTGGTCGCACCTTAGAGATACCCATTAGGGACCATCTCTCAGGGTGAGCCAGGACGGGTTCCCCAGCGGTCGAAGCGTGGAGATACTCCTCTGGGAGTTGATTCTAGCGCTATATAAACCCACAATTAAATTAAATTAAATTAAATTATTACAACGCATTGCGCTGGGGGGGCTCTCTAGGATAGGGAATAGATTTAATTTACTATCCAACACCTTCCGTAGTGTCAACGGGGACTGGATTTGGAATAGTAAATTAAACTATTCACTATCCAGCACCCCAAAGCGCTATGCGTTGTAATGGTATGCATTGTAAAAACTGCGTTGTAATGGCATGCGTGGTAAAAGCATGTGTTGTAACGTCATACATCAGGTAAAACAGACTATGCTCTGGGAGCTGGGGACACTTATGGGATGAATGCGCACCTTAGGTAAATTAAACTACAGGAAACACAGTCATCAAACATGCAGAGGGGGACAGCTGGGTCGGCTGTTAACGTGACTCCTAAAGGTGGAGACCCCCTGGGGTAATGGTTGGAGCAATTTGTGACACTACTGGCGAGCTGGTTAATACCCAGTGGGTGGTTCAACACAGCACAAGAGGCTGAAAAGATACAGCATCTTTCGTGCCTGTCACTGCCTCGAGTGAATGACATACAGTGCTTGGAATTAGACAAATCCCTACAAGTGTGCACATTTAATTGACTATCAATAAAATGGCAGCGGGACCTGACAGCCTCGCGGAGGAGCTCTATGCTGTGTACAGTTTGCTATTGCTCTAGATTGTTGAGAGTGCATGAGGAATCCAAAAGTTTATAGGTCTGATTACCTCCATGCAGGCGGCTCCTATCACAGTACTCTCCAAACCGGGCAAGGACCCCCCTCTCGGTCTCTCTCACTCCTGAACTTAGACTATAAAATATTCAGAAAGGTCTGCTCCTGAGTCTAGTGCACAGTGATCAAAACAGCTTTATTCCTGGCAAGAACACATTTATGTATCTCCGCAGATTGTTCTGTATAATGGATTGGACTAGACGCCAAGTGGTGGATTACTCGTCTGTTTTGTACATTTATATCCTTTGATGAGTAATCTGTATTATACCCTTCGAGTTCAAAATATTTTATTGAAATGTTATCATCAGAAACATAATAAACAATAAGCAAGACATACAGAAAATATTTAACATTGCAAATATCTTGTAAAATACCAATATGCAGGATACAGTAATTAATAAATCATAACAAAACAAATTTAAAAAGGGAAAGGAAGGAGAGGGAAACTATAATAGCAAATGTATAAAAGTCAATAAATAGAGCTACTATACAATGTCAAAATGTAGAATAATAGAATAATGAAAGGGGGAACAATAAGGATAATATTAATTCGCTCTGGGACACGCCCCCTTCGCGCCCGGTGGCGCTTAAATTCCAGAACCACCTCCCGCATCGCGGGACGTGCCGGGAGAAGCCCGGGACAAGGGCGGGACCGTCTGTGGCCATCCGGGGACGGAAGTGGATGGGACGGGCCACCCCCCTGTCTCCAAGGACAATTACGTAGAGTTGTCAATATACCAAAGGTACTGTTACCCGGACTAATTACTGCTTGGCTAATACTGTTTCTAACTCCTCTCATGGGGTTAGGAGGGAGCGCCCACTGGGCAGGGACTACCCTTTCTTTATTTCTTACCAGTAAAAATGAGCAACACGGGCAAAAAGCAAAAACCCGCTGCACCTCGTCCCAATACAAGACTGCAGGCGGCAATACCACAACCTCTTCCTAGCCTAACGGCTATTGACAAGATGCTACAAAAAACTATCGGGGTTGTGGTTACCGCAATACAAAATACAGAGAGAAGACTATCAACTACTCCTACTGTTTCCCTGCCCGAACAAGTGGGGGACTATTCTGCTATTGTAATTAACCCCCCTGATTTACGCTCCTTCCTTACATCGTCCTTTGCTGAGTTGTCCTGTGCCCAGTCTCCCATAGTGGCCCCTACAGATATTGAAGTTAGCCTGCCTGTTGCGAGTTCTCCCCTTCCCCCGGTAATTACTGTAGTAAACAAACCACGTCCCAGAAGCTAGAAAGCCAGACTATTAAAATAGCTAGGTAAAAGGAGTATGTCTAAACAAGACCCTGCAACAGCTACTGTAAACACTCCCCTACCGACTGTGGGTGCACCGGTCTGGGCTACCAATTTGGTTGCTGATCTTCAGGCCCATATGGAGCAGATTATTGGCTCACATATTAAACCCTTGGTATCTAAGATAGATAGACTCGTTTCTACCCTTAATAATATGGGTGTAGGGACAGCACAGCCCGCTAATCCAATGGGGAACACTGCTACTAGCAAGCTTGGTGGTACAGCAAAGAATAAACCCAATGATAGGGCAGTGTCACCTAAAAATAGTGCTATACGGAATAAAAGTATAAGAGTTCCATCTGCTAATACTGAGCCTGCACGTGACCTGCTAAGCCCCCCACTTATCATTAATACACCTGCTCAAAACCACCAGGTAGTTGGAAACCCTATCCCCACTCCTGATAAAACCAAATCTACGACCAGGGAGGGAATAATAGGAAGTGAAAATAGCAAACTAGTGAGGGAGGCATCTGCACAGCGAAACATAACCAATAGAAATGTACCACCTAAAGTTACTTAATCGGAGTTACCTATCATCAATCTCCACCCTGAATCCCTGCCCTATGTTGTAGTACTTACAGGAGTTCCGCCCTTAAGCCAGGGAAAAAGAGAAGACCACACCGATTTAAAAAACAAGTGTATACAATGGCTCAATGTAAATAGTCCATTACCTCCAAATGTTTCTGGGGAAATACTTACTGTCAGAAGAATAGAATGGATTGGGAGAGGACCTAAAACAATTGTAGGAGATAGCGTAGTAATACATTTTAGGGACACCTCCGCGGTGGAATACATCTGTAGTATATTCTCCCAGTAGTCCAAATACTCAAATCCTCTCATTCCATTTGTCTTATTTCTACCCCTTTCCTCATTCGAGGCCACTCTATTCTGAAAGTGTCCACTACAGTGAGGGCTATAGGGGTCCCCCACATAGAATGCAACAGGGGCTAACAACTTGGGAGGACACACATCCATACAACTCCTCACTCTCATTGTTAACTCACAGGAATAGGTACAGTGTGCTGGAGGGGGTAGATTGACGCCTAGAGAATGAGAATTCTCCACTAAAAATTGCTAGCGTAAAATGTATAACTGTTGCTGCACTGGAGGAAAATGATACAACTACTCCCCCTGGTAAAGATACAATACCCCATTCCTTGATTAGGGAGGGAAGTAGAGAAAAGGGGGAACTGGAGTATCAGCTGGGAGCTCGGACTCCCACGGGGGACGCTCCTAGTATGGAAATAAAGGATGTATTTAGTGTGGAAATAAGAGATGAGAAAACCCAGTTAAGGACCGCTAGTAGCGATAGCTCCCCTATAAATGGAATAGGGAAATCGAAAGCTAATGTAGAGGTTGTTGATGGATGTTTAAAAATCCTCTCGTGGAATATAGCTGGGTTGAAAAATAAATTGCTCATACCCGAGTAGGACTCTTTCATGTCAACACACGACATTTGCCTGATGCAGGAAACTTGGGCACTAGAGGAGAGTGTTAGCCCAGGCTATGCAACCTTCGATATCCTGGCTGTAACTAGGGGTAGAGGCCGCCCATCGGGTGGCCTATCGATTTGGATAGGCACTCATTTGGGCATCCAGGCTACCCATATACAAACTAATTCTCCAGATGTCGAATGTGTGTTATTATCACCCCAAAACAAGCCCAAAATAGCTATAATAAATATTTACTCAAGGCCAGTTAGGAACGGGCAGGAGTCAAACACAATCAATGCACTGGATCTTTTTATCCAGACATTAGACCCCTCAATCACTATAGTCCTCGGCGGTGACTTTAATTGCCAATTCGAGCCTTTGGCCACTCCTGAGACGGGCGACCAGTATGATGAAGACTTCTTTTGGTGCATTCCCGATCCCAAGATCCCTCCTGTTAGGGCATGGACCCCGTTGGTCCTGCAAATCAAATCTTTTTCCCTTGCAATGTCTCTGCGGGCGTGCAATGGGAGGTTGGACCCTGATCGTCCAGGGTCAGTTACGTTCAACAGGACAGATCGAACTTCCATCATTGACTATAATATGATGGGAGTAAAACATTGGGATAGCTTGAAGGAATTTAGGGTCCTACCGAGGCAAGATAGTGATCATAACGCCCTTGTCCTAACTCTGAAGCCAGGGACCTTTGGGTTGACAAACCCAGACCCCAAATCCAATACAGAGATCTTACCCCTTATGGTTGCAAACAACAGGCGCAGGGTCAAATGGCCCCACTTCCGGGACTCCCCTAGCTGGCTTGCCAAAATATACCAGATCGCCGTTCCTCGGATCATCGAGATGGGTGATCCGGCTTTTAACGGGCAAGCCATTGAAATTCATAGGCAGCTGGCTGTGGCACTGGGAGATGTGTTTTGCCCAGTAAGTGGAAACAAACGCCGTGGGACTAGGGCGTACCCATGGTTTGATGACACCTGTAAGAAAGCAAAAAGGGATCTCCTTATGGCAATTAAATCCAAAGATAGTGCAGGAATTAGGCTATCTAGAAGCCTTTATAAAAAGGCAATTATTAGGGGTAAGAGAGAGTGGGAGGAAAAAAGGTGGGAGGACTTGAGATCTGCGTCGTTTTGGGCCATTGTTAGCTCAGGTGCAAAAAGGGGAGGACAGGCCATTTCCCCGAATATTGCGCCTTCAGCATGGGAGGCACATTTCGGAGCACTTTATACAAGTTTGGAAAGTGATGCTTTTTTGTGTCTAGACCCCAACCATGCACGAGAGCTTAGTATGATAGTGGAAGGAGCTATGTCCCTCCCGCTATCCCCCATCCTAGATCCCCTCCACGAGCATCGACTGGTGGGGGCCTCGGGCGTGGGGTTGCGGCTGGACCACCTGGATACTCTGGAGGTGACTCCCCCCGAAATATCGGAGGATATTACCCTGAAGGAGGTGGAATCTGTCATAGAAAGACTGCTCCCAAACAAAGCCCCGGGCCTTGATAGACTGCCCGGAGACTTGTTTAGCTCCCAACCAAAAATCTGTGCACCTTATCTTCTTATCCTGTTCAATGCGGTCCTTAAGGGGTCTGACCTACCGGACACCTGGTTGGGAGCTGAGATCGTCCCCATTTATAAGAAGGGTTGTCCACTAACCCCATCAAATTTTAGGCCCATTAGCCTTATAGATACAACTAAAAAACTAATGGGTAGGATCATATTGGACAGGATACAAGGGTGGATGGAGGAACGTGAAATACTGACTACTCTCCAGGCCGGATTTAGATCTGGCATATCGACCCTGGACCAAATTTTCAGGCTCCAGGGCCTATTCTGAAAAACTGCAAGAGTAGCGGGTGGCAGCCTCTACCTTGTCTTTGTGGACCTGCGGGCCGCTTTCGACCTTGTGCCCAGGGAAAGATTGTGAAAAGTGCTGGGAGATTTGGGCCTCCCGTCCTATTTACTTAACGTCCTGATTAGATTTCACGCTGGAAACTATGCCCAGGTTAAGTGTGGGAGACATGGGGATCTTTCGGCCCGTTTCCCTGTATCTAGGGGTGTCCGACAGGGGTGCGTCCTCGCCCCCACGCTTTTTAGACTTTTCATCAATGGCCTTGTGGACGCTTTAAATGGTGTTAAGGATAATGATGCCCCCTGGTTGGCTACTGGTCGGGTGCCCGCTCTGATATTCGCGGATGACACTCTGCTGTTATGCAGAACATCAACGGGCATCAAGCGGGTTTTGGACGGGTTTGTAGCATTCTGTGCCTCACGGGGATTGGAGGTCAACCTGGAAAAAACAAAGTTTATGATCTTCAATCCCCCGAGGCACACCCGTCCAAACCCTGCACTGCATAACATCCCCCTGGAACGGGTCAAAACTTTTGTCTACCTTGGCGTCACTCTGACAGAAGATTTTGAATGGGGCCACCAAATTTCTAAATCTTCCCTTAGACTTTCACAGATAGCAGGTGGTATAGGTAAACTCCACAAATCATCGGATTTTAAACCTGTTGCTCCTGTCCTCGAGATCTATGGACTCCAGGGCAGGACAGCAGCTATGTATGGCGCTGAACTCTGGGGACATAAGAATACATCGAGCCTCCTAAGGGTTGAGCAGTCCTTTATGAGGAATCTGGTGGGCCTACCACAAAGCACACCACTTACACCCTTGCGACTTGATTTGGGCCTTGAGTCCATTAAGGAATTGGTAGCTGCACGGCCCTTGCTCTACTGGAGAAGGTTCTGGTCGGTACCAGAGCTGTCCGCCTACAGAGCAGAACTTTTGGAGGTCTGGGGACAAATACAAAATAAAAATATTCCTTGGTTATCCCACATCAAGGCTCTTTGCAACTATGTAGATTTGCCCCAGCTATGGGAGACTCCTGAGCTAAGTTGCCCGAGGACACCTAGGTCACAGTTGCTAACCTTGGTGAGACACCAAAACCTTCTTGCTGTACAACGCTCAACAACCTTGGGCAGATTGTCCGCAGAGTTTCTGCTAGTAAAAATTGATCCTCGGAGGGAGGAATTCCTAGATCTAGTGCAACCCCCTCTCGCAAGGACACTATACACTCAACTGAGGCATGGTTTCCTGCCTATTAGGGCATTCACTTCGAAATGGGCCAAAACGGAAAACGGAACCTGCCCAGCTTGTAATTGCACCCGAGAAGATGTTGTCCATGTTATGTTTTTTTGTCCAGCGTATAGTAAAATACGAAAGTGCTGGCTGATCCCATTATGTAGAAATTAGGGACTTAGGCAATGTGTGCAGGCGTGTAGAGTTTTAACGTACGATACCTCCCCCCCTATTGTTTTCGCTGTTTCCCGTTTCCTACATGGTATGTGGCATAGAAGGAAAGGTTTTCTCTAAGGTGAACGGAAACATTCTGGATCAATTGTCCTTTTTTCTTTTTTAAAACACTTTCATCAGATTTCGCTCTTGATAACTGACTGTTTAATAACTTTTTATACTTAATATCAATTGTTCATATTTATTGTTTTTATTATTGTGCTTTGCATGTATTTTATCTGCACATTTATGGTCTATGACCGAAATAAAGTTAGCAAATGTAATGATATTAATTCGTTAAATATATATTAATAGGAGACCAAAATAGATGATAAGATAGATAATTTTGACAAACCCCAGACAAGGATAACTGTGCTCCTCTTCTTGTAAAAATAACCCAGGACCACCATGCATGAACTGATAACTTTGAGACATCTTTCCAACAATAAGTAATTGATTTTAGAGCAGCAGAAATCAAGAAGTTAAACAGTTTACATTCAAGAGTACTTAAATCTTGGGACAACATTACAGACTTGCAAATTAATATTTTATACGATATGTCTTCTTGAAAATGAAAATGTTTCTTAATAATGACCCATACTTCTGTCCAAAATTTGGATAATAAAGAACAAGAAAAAAGCATATGTTGTAGAGATCCAGGGTGTAAATGCAATGCTAACATATATCAGATTGAAGAAGTTTTGCATGAAATAATCGTGATGGAGACCATAAACAATTAAATAAAATATAGGAATTAGTCTGAAAAAGTGAAACAGGTAACCATCCAGAAATACAAGAAATCCATATATTTTCCCACACATCAATAGATAATGAAAGTGATAATTCATTATTCCAAAATGATGCAATCAAATTTATATTAGTGCATAGATTATTGGACCATTTTTTATAAAAAAAATAGAAACACCATGAACATTTGAAGATACAGAGTTAATATAAACAGATACATCAGCTTGAATAGCAGATGGTATAGCTTGGGAAAAAGAATCCAAAATTGAGTTACATAATTATACATACTTTGGAAGATCAGAATCTGGCAAACCAAACCTTGTTTGCAACAATTGAAATGGAAGAAAAGTATTGTTAGAATAAACATCTTTAAGATAAAAAAATACCAGCCTTGATCCAAGAAGACCAAAAACTAACATTTTTATTCAGTTTAATGACACTGCTATACCATAGAGGTAATTCAACAGTATTAGACAGGGAATGTTCAAAAATTGAATCGATATCATTGAAAATCATTTTGGTAGACTTTAGGATAAGGGATTTATGAAAAAATTTAGATTTGTTAGACATTGGTAATAATGTGGAAGTAAGACTGATAATGGATTTTCAGTATGAAACCAGGTAGGAGGATTATATAGACAGGAATGATTAAACCAAATAGCACTTTGTTTCAAAATAAACGCTTTATGATAAAGAAGAAAATCTGGAACACCAAAGCCAGCATTACATTTCGACATTTTCAATTTTTTTTTAACTAATACGTGGTGCTTTACCATTCCAAAGAAATTTAGAAAGAAGTTTATCAATATCCTCATAAAACTTTAACGGAAATTGAATGGGGATCATGGCAAGAGTGTAAAATGTTTTAGGAGCAATATTCATTTTAATAGATTCCATTCTTCCCCACCATGAAAGATGTAGTTAAGACCATTTAGATGTTTTATCTTTAATATAATTTAGAACAAAATCTCTATTAAAAGTTAAGGTTGACTTTAAATATGAAGAGAATAAAATACCTAGATATTTTAATTTATTTGTCTGCCAAATGATGTCTCGCATGGGAATCATATCATTAGTACAATAAACATTTAAAGGGAAAAATTCAGTTTTATTAGTATTCAATTTATATCCAGATACCATTGAGTACTTAGCAATTATGTCCATTAAGGAAGGAAAAGAGGAAATTGGATCATTGATGAACAAAAGCACATCATCCGCATAAGCCAATGTTTTTATAGTAGTATCTCTAACCTTAATTCCTGTGATAGTTTCACATTTCCTAATAGAGGCAAGAAAAGTTTCAATTCCTAATAAAAAAGAGCAATGGAGAAAGGGGACATCCTTGACGTGTGCCTCTATAAAGGGAGAATTGATTGGAAACTTGACCATTAATAAATAGGCGAGCAGTAGGGGCAAAATATAAAGCTGAAATCATACGGATAAAAGAATCAACAAAATTAAAAGTCGTTAAAGTATGATATAAAACTTGCCAATGAAGTTTTTCAAAGGCTTTTTCAGCATCCAGGGCCATGACACCTGAGGGATGAACTAGAGTCCGACTTTGTTCAATAACATGAAGTAGAGTTCTTGTATTATTAGCTGAATATCTATTTTTTATAAACCCTGAATGGTCAGGATGAATAATAGAATCTAATATAGGGGATAGACGGGTGGCCAAAATGTTAGCATACAATTTACAATCTTGATTTATCAAAGAAATGGGACGATAATTAGAAACACGAGTAGGGTCCTTGTCTGGTTCAGGAAGAACAATAATTAACGCTTCTGTAAAAGAACCAGCCGCATTTCCTGATGAAGCCAATAATGTAAAAAGTTGAAGCAAAAAAGGCAAGAGTTGGGATTGAAATTCTTTATAAAACTCTGCTGGTAGACCATCAGGACCTGGAGATTTGTATAGTTTAAGGGATTTAATAGCAGAGAGAATTTCGTCCTTAGTAATGGGTAAATCTAATCCAAGTTTATCTGTTTGAGAAATCTTAGGTAGATCACATGAAGATAGGAAGGAGCCCACAAAAGAATCATCATTAAAATCAGGTTTATCACATAATTTAGAATAAAAATCCAAAAAATCAGCAACAATATCCTTATGGGATAAGGCAATTTTACCAGTAGGATTATGAATAGAAGTGATTTGGGATTTATTTTTTTTAATACGAAGGTAATTTGCTAAAAGTCTTCCAGATTTATTTGCATTCAAACTGAATTTGGCCTTTGCTTTAGTAAGTTGGACACCCGCTCTTGTGCTGAGAATAGTATTAAACTCATACCTTAACTTTTGCAATTCGTCTCTATATTTTGAATCATTGGACGTAATAAAAAGGCGTTCATATTTCACTATTTGTTTTTCTAAATGCTTAATATTGGCATTAAAAGTTTTGTTTTCATGGGCCATAATAGAAATAGTAACACCCCTAATATAAGCTTTAAAAGCATCCCATTGATTAACTAAAGAAGTTTTGGTTTGTTACGTTCATTTAATGCTAAACCAGAATTCATTCTCCATCTAGATTGTTTAGGAAAAGTTATATTAAGATTTAATATGCAAGAAATCATAGCTTGAACGGAGACATCAATATTTCCAATCTTAGGGGTTTTAATAGAGGTAATGAGTTGTCTTGAAACTAAAATATAATCAAGTCTAGAATGAGAATTGTGAGGGTTAGAAAAGACAGTAAAATTATTTTCTGTAGGGAAATGAATACGCCAAATATCGACCAACGTAGTAGTTTGAAGAAACGTTTTAAAAGCAAAATAAACCTTAGAGGGATAAAATTTTGTTTGAGATAACCTATCCAATAAAGGGTCCGAAATCACGTTAAAGTCACCAGCCATAATCAAAGGAACATTCCCAAGTTTTAGAACCTCTGTTGCAAGACTGGACCAAAAAACAGGGTCATCCACAGTGGGCCCATAAACATTTAATAAGTGAATAATAGAATCATAAACTTTAACTTTGACAATTAAGTATCTACCATCTGCATCAGTAAATGTATTCAGAATTTGACAATGCGACTTCTTTGCAATTAATATTGCTACACCATTTTTCTTACCATTATCAGGAGAAGAAACGATACCATCAATCCACTTTTTTTTCATATAGCCTAATATTTTATCATCAACATGAGTTTCTTGTAGAAAACAAAAATCGGCTTTGGAACTGCCTAAATAATCCAAAATCTTAGTACGCTTGACTGGATGTCGCAAACCTTTCACATTTAACGAAATAACTTTAATGTCAGCCATAATGGAAGAAAAAGGAAGAAAAAGAGAAGAAGAGGATAATGAGAGAAAGAATAAAGAAGAAAGTTTGAGTAGATCTAGAAAATAGAAAAGGTAAATGAGAGGGAAGAATACAGAAGAACTGACAAACAACAAACAAAACAACAACAAAAATAAATATGAAAAGTGAAACGCACACACGCGTTACAAGCATGGCCAAAACTGCTGGAGCCCAAAAATTGAGGAAATAGCGTAAAAAATTGTCAGCAAAAATCCACTTCAAGTAATAGGGTCATGGGTATCCATTGACTGCTGCAGTTGAAGATCAAGAAAATGTCTTAGCTCCTCTGGACGATGAAAGGATTTTGAAAAGTTGTCTTTCCAAATGCACATCATGGATGGAACAAAAAGGCCATATTTGAAACCCAAACTTCGCAGCTTTGGATGAAGGTCAGAAAACTCCTTGCGTATTGCCACAGTTTCTTTGGCAAAGTCTTGATGAATAAAGATTTTTGAGCCATTGACCATCAATGAGGGAATTTCTCTTGCTGCTTTCCTGATCAATACCAAATGATGGTGATGAAATACTTTAAAGATCATTTGTCTTGGCTTGGAATGTTGAGGATTGCGACAAGAGGGAATTCTGTGAGCTTCTTCAACCTCAAATTTCTCTGGAAATGTAATATTTAAAAGACCAGGAATCAAAGTTTTGAAATATAACCGGCAATTAGACCCCTCAACTTCTTCCGGTGTTTTCAAAATGTGAAGGTTATATTGCCTGTGACGATTTTCCATATGCAAAAGATGGGTATTCATAGGAGCTATTTTTGATATTAATGGGGTGAAAGCATCTATTTTGGCTTTATTATCTTGTATCTTGATAGAGTTATCAGAGATTTTCATAGATAAGCTAGCCATTTCCTTTCGTACATTCTTTACTTCTGCCGCAATTGTCTCTGTATTAGCACAAAGTGCTTGGATTTCTTCTAGAATTAAAGACAATGAAGGGTCAGAAGACTCTACCACTTTTGATTTCAATGGAGGAGGTGAAACCTGCTGTCTCCTTTTATTATTGGCAGGATGTGGGCGTATTTTGAAATAAAATGATTAATATGTGAAAGTCAGAATGAAAATAAAGAAAAAGTGAAGTATTCTTCAATGAAAAACTGGTGCAGCAGCTAAACAGGGCTGTGGGTGTGGCTAGGCCCAAGCCAGGCCCTTTCCTGAAGCACTCTCCGCCCCCCTGACAGACAGTCCAGGCAGTACCTCTTTGGAGAGCAGGGAGCAGTAACCAAGAAGCTGGTAGCATCACCACCGTTGATAGGAACAACACCAAACCTCCTCAGCAGGTAAGTGGCAGCTTTATTAGGTCAGCGACCACATTTGCGGCGATTTTCTGACAATAATTCGTCGTTTTTAATCCAAAAAACCTGCGAAAACGAGGGAGCTTACATCGCGGTGGCCATTTTGAATCTGTATTATACCCTTATGATGCATAATTTGTTAAGCACTCTGATACCCTCGGTGGTCATGTTCATGCTGTATAAAACTTTCCAAATGAATACATAACTCTATCTATATAGAGAAGGCCTTTGACTGCATTGATATACATGAAAGGCGTTTGACAAGGGCTACCCTCTGTGATTATGCTGTTAGATGGCTATGCTGGTGTCTTGGGCCTGACAGTGAACTGAGACGCATCCTATCTGTTCCCACTGACTAGAAATGCACTTTTCCAGACACAAAGGTGCGTCTTGCTCTAGACACCATGCAATTCATGGAAATTCATATAGACTCGTTGTGGTATATTTGAAGAATTAGGTATTTCATTTGTCTAGTGGAAGACACAAATTGGTGTCTGCATGGCCTGGTGGACAGTAACCTGGGCAAGACAATCACTTACACCAGGTGTATGATTCCATTCTGGAGTGCACTCGCACTGCCCACGATGGGGAGGATTGACATCTCGACAATGTCGATTTTACTGAGATTATTACATTCCTTCTCAGTGCTGCCAGTCATACTTAACAAACTATTCTTTAGGGAGCAGCATTTTCTACTTATGATGATATGGGGCAACAGTAGGTGCAGCGTGGGCATCTCCTAATAGCACGCCTTATGGACAGGTGGTAGATTGGGGCACTGAATTATAAACTATGGGGCATATTATCAACAACTAGCGATATTTATCGCTAAAGAAGCTTAGCGACATGTTTTTTTTGCCAAGCATCGCCGGATTTTATCGCAGAGATAACGTGCTATTAGCAACATTTACCTCCAATGCTATAAAATATCCGGCGATAGCGGCGAAATGCGTGAATATCGCTGGAAAACCAGCGATATTCAGGCATTAACGTAAATAGGGTCTTAACCTGAATATCCACCTCCCATTGGATATACAGGTCAAGAACTGGTCTGAGCAGGCGTTAGTTTTTGCTAATAGGCGATATCGACGTTAGCGACTGCTTTCCGTCGCTAACTGGTTGGGTACCCCCACTTTCCATGTCATTAGCGATAAATATCGCTGACATGCAAAGCGGGCCCCAAACCGCTCGCTATCACCTAAAAGCTGTCGCTAACTGATGTTACCGACAGCTTGCTAATAGGGCGATTAAATTATCACCGCTTTGCTGCGGAAAACGGCCGCAAAAGCGGCGATAATTTCATTTCGCCTGCCTTGATAATATGCCCCTATATTATGCGACAGCCCAGCCTCAATGGACGACCCGAAGGCTGGCAAATACTCAGGACCCTGAGACAGGTGATTTTACACAGAAGTTATATGGCGTTCCGTTGCAAGAATGGCTGATGGCCGAAGGCAATGCATGGGCTTCCCATAATATCCTGCTGAAAGCCTCACGGTTGGTGACAGTGATGGAACATTATTGGGATGCCACAAGCTCCCCCTTTTGCCCCGTCCCTGCCTCTGTGGTAGATACCTCGTTGTGCGGTGCTGTCCCAGATGCAGGATACATGCCCGTGGATCAAAGCAGGCATCTTGACCTGGAAAGATATGTAGGAGAACCATCAGCTGTGGTCCTTTGAGGCTATCCACGAGATATTTGGACTTGGTCCTGGTCACTTCCTGCTTCACATAGCCACGGTTCTGCTGACGCATGGACAGTAGCAGAACAGTGACTTGGAACATGCTGTGTCACAGCCCTTGTAGGTGGCACTGACACATGGGCCCTCAGGAAAATGGTCATGTGACTTTATTCAGTGCTACTACAGTTGCTGGGCTCGACTTTGTGGCACTTGAGGGAGTTTTGGGGATAGCGATTAGGAGTGAAATATAGAAACACTGCTTGGATACACTGCCTTAACTCAGTTAAGGTGATATCTACAAATGCTAGGTTTCACTTCTTGGAATTCAGCTACTTCACCACATGCACCTGACACCAAAATGGATAGGCTGAACGTAACCAGGAACAGCCACAGTTTGCTCTAGATGTCCCAAGATCAAAGCAAACTTCATCTTTATGGTATGGTGATGTCCGGTGATATCGCTCTTCTGGGGCAATGTATTGCATGAATTGACAAAGGTGACTCGATGATTGCAACTGAGTGACCCCACCATGTGCCTTCTCGGAGTGCTCAACCGTACAGAAAAAACAAGACGGGTATGCACCTTTATATATTTGCCTCTGATCCTTGTGAAAAGGCACATTGTCATGGCCTGGATGGCTACAGTTGTACCTTTAGCTCGGGACTGGAGGCGTGTTGTGTCGAGGTGAACTATGCAGAGATGGCCCACCAAAATGGTGTAAGAGGGGAACAGTTTGTGTCCTGGGATGGGTATATTGTAAGTACAGAGACAATATCTGATGAACGCCTGCCAGGAGTCTTCAATACCTAAACTGTAGTGGGTTGCAGGGTGCGCCTCCCCCACTCCGATGCACCACATGTGGACAAATGCCCCTAAATGGAACGCTGGCACCGGTACATCTTATGCCCATGGTAAGAATTACAAGGGACGAATCAGTGCTAGTAAGATCGCACATTCCTCAACAGTAAAGAGTGACATAGGACTCTGTCACACACATTTAATCATGACAATCGGGCATTCAAGTTCATTTTTCAGTTATTGTGTTGTTAATGTATCAATTTTCATTCCTCTCCTTTGACATGCAATGCATGCATCACCAAACAATCATTTATGTATGTAGCTTAGCACATGCATCCAACAGCAATATCACACTGGGACTAAAGACATTGAAGTATATATAAAACGAGTGTATGGACATGCACGATAAAAATATATCAGCCGATTTATTGTTATGTGGGTTACAAAGCACACTGGCAATCGCTAATTACTTGGACTTGTCACATAAACTTTGAAATGCAAATAAAAAATAACATTAATGGGGCAGGAATGAACACCTCATTATGCACAACTTTGCAAAGACAGAGGTCTTCATGGGACAGCCGACTGCCCTCAGAGCATTTGCAACCTGATGAAATCTTGATTCCTGTTGTTCAATGGGTGGGAGGGGCAAGGTTCACAAAGTCAGAAAAAGTGGCAGATTGAAAATTGTCTGTCATACAGTTCAGCAGTCCCTGAGACCACTGTCTCCATCTCTCTGATGTCAAACCTTTGCTCATCAAGGAATACGAAATCTGCACCCACTATCTCACACAACTGCAGATTTACATATTTTAATACTTCACCGACATTTTAAGAATACTCCTGGAAACTTGCATCCATTGCACGTTTCCAGGAGAATTCCTGAAAAGCTTTTATGAATTCATATTTACGTTTATGTAGAGCTCGCATTGTTATAAACAGTCTAGAACTTGAGCATACATTTAGAAATCTATACTACTATTATAAAGGAAGAACTTTGAATGTTTTAGGCGGATAAACTTGGGAACCACAGCGCCAATCCACACACCCGATACATTGTTGTAATCGTCAGGGAGAGCAGATGGACATAGGCTAAATAAACGTAATAAATATACGTTATTTAAAAAATGTACCAAAAAAAAGTAGTCCCTTGGAAGAAGCGCCGGCCGTGACGTGCGTGCCCGACGTGAGGTGCATTACAGGAGGAAAAAGTTACGTGTGCAGGTTACAAAAGGGTACATCGTGAGCAAGAGGAAGCAAACGGAGCATTACAAAAGTGAGCCAAACTGTGCATTACAGGAGGAAAAAGTTATGTGTGTAGGTTACAAAAGCGTAGAAAGTAAACATAGAGGTATAGGAGGAAAAAGTGACGTGTGCAGGTAGCAAGAGGAAGCAAACGGAGCATTAAAAAAGTGAACCAAACGGTGCATTACAGGAGGAAAAAGTTACGTGTGCAGGTTACAAAAGCGTACAAACTAAACATAGAGGTATAATACTGCAATATATGGAGGAAGGCTCCGGGGGGGCCCACGGACAACGTCGGGCGGTCGGGGGCCCTGAAGCCTAATTGCTCCCGGACAACGTCGGGACGGGCTGCTAGTAACAAGATAAAGGTCAATTATACAAAAAGAATAAAGGCCTGCCCATGGGGGACCTTCGAACATCTATGACCCCTGTACATGTTAAAAGAAAGTTAATGCAGCTAAGGCTTCACACCGAAAAATAAACAGGGTTGACACACTTGAGCATCAAGGATATGGCAGCCCTGATCATGAAGGGTTTGGGATGAAAGGTCGGGAATGTTGTGAGAAATGTCTGCATGAAGTGGTGACCAAAATGTCATTAGACTATTGGTATGTATTGGCTCAAATGAGAGATTGTCACATAATCAAACTCCTCGTTTTTAGGCCGACAGTAGTCACTGTAAGTTGATTTCCGTATTTGTCAACTAAGGGTGAGTTAATTTTCAACCACTGAGTCCTAGATTGCTTAGACATATCCAGTGACAAGTAACCTGAAAGTACTAAACTAGCACAATCTTCTTTCCTTAGCCTTCTGGGTCAAGCTACCAGCTGGAAGCAGGCATGGGTATTTAGTTGTACATGCTCGGATCAATTAATGATTTCAGATATTGGCTACTACTTCATATTGTTGAAGTATGTTAAATAATTATTTTATTAATTTCAGGACCACTTTTGAGACTGTGAACCATTCACCTAGCCCCAGCTCATGCACTGTCTTCAGATTATCCTTTTTGGCAATAATGGCATTCATATCTAAATAAATGCTTCTAAAATATACCAAACACAAGAGCATAAAATATAAAAATCAAGAAAAATTAAGAACCATAGATAGAGAAGTGATTCTTAATTTTTCTTAATTTTTATATTTTATGCTCTTGTAGTTGGAATGTTAAAATTCAGACTTTTTGCTCTTGGACCTTCTTTCCTTGACATTTTATTGTTCTTTTTATGTCCTTGAAAAACATATCATGGAATGTCAGAGGTTTGAACTCTCCCATCAAACGACAACGTGTATTAACGCATTTATCCAAGTTAGGAGCAGATATTGTTTGTTTGCAGGAGTCCCATTTAAATGCTATAGAATCTTTAAAGTTGAAGACGGGATGGGTCGGGAATGTCTTTTTTTCTTCCGGTGATGGCAAACGCAATGGTCTTATTACTCTTTGTCACAAATCGTTATCAATCTGCTTTCTCAACAGTCTGATGAGGAAGGTAGATGTATATATACTAAACTACAAGTGGGTGGTGTTCTGTTATCTTTGTTTAATGTTTATGCACCCACTAATGTAGATCCTTTCTTTTGGTCTTCTTCATCTCAGCAAATTTCCTCATGTATTGATGATAATTTTATCCTCGCTGGTGATTTTAACCAAGTGATAGATCGCTTTACAGATTGAAGTTCACTGGTTTCTTTTAAACCTCACAAAACACATAAACTATTCCTTCAGACCATTCACCAATATAAAATATCTCAAACACCTTCCTGTGTTTGTAGCCACATGCCTCTACATGCTCATTTATAATAATCTCAATGATGTTTTTTAAGTCACGTGATAGTGTTTTTAGTTATTCAGTTGATTTAGAGTTATCAAGCACAGGATCAGCGGTGTATGTTTTTATACATACTGCGTGCTGTACCCAGAGATCTTTGCCCTATCTGTTATTGCTGGCTGTAGAACTCTGTGCACTGTGCCCCTGCTAACCACGAGTAAACTGCCTGTGCTGCCTCTTTTAACATAGTTGAATGAGCATACCCTAATTGGTGTATTTAACTTACTTATAAGTCCCTAGATTGTGGTACAAAGTGTACCTGGCCCTGTAGGTTGAATGCCTCCAGTGGACTGCAGCACCTATTGTGCTATTGACTAAAGTGAAACCTTGCCTTCAAGCCTAATAATGTAGCCTGACTGAAGCAGCTTTTAAACTGCAATTCAACTGGTCAGGTCGAAACCTTCCATTTAAATATTAATGTCACCCCAAACTAGGCATTTAATCCCATAAGGCACAATCTTTGGTCATTACAGATAGGACATGTAGAAAGGTAAAACATGTCCTTACAATGCGTAAAACCTAAAAGCTATTTTCACTGTAGCAAAGCTGGCTACTCCATAGAGAACACAAGGATGTAATATTACATTTTATAATGCTATCCTCAGCTTGGAAACACCTAGAAATTCAATTTTCGGACTCTTTATAATATTTACTGAAAGTCCAATTTGTTGTTGAAGTCAGATTTTTAATAAATATTAAGAAAAAATACTTTTAGAGAGTTACCTTTTCCCTACCTAAATACTCTGGTGACTAATTTCCATTAGACTCCAGTTGCAACTCTCTGAGTGCTCAAGTCCTGAATGAGGTATTAAAACGTTTCCCAGTCCATAGATAAAGGCCTTGATGTAGGGAGGTATTTCTGTTCCTATGACAGGATGACCATTTGGGCAGTGACAAGGATCTTGATTAACTTTCAAGGAACCTCCATTGTCATATTTTGGAAAAGGTGATGGACAGAGTTTCTGAATGATGCAGAATACTCTTACCAAGTCAATAGATCATGGTTTTAATCCATCACTGTTTTTTAGCTCACTGCACCATCCCAGCTCAGAACCTGGCTATATGCAAATTAGTCTGTTCCTGTCCCAGTGCATGATGGGAACAGGGCAAACCAAACTACCAAGCCAATTCTTATACTGTCCATTGTCATAGACAGAAGTCAAATGACACCTGCACAGGCCCCTTCTTTTTTTACTACATCAGCCATGCTCTAATTCCAGTGGGAGGGAGATGCCCCCAGAACACATTTGAAGTGACAAAAAAGGAGGGGTTGCTCATTTCTCTGGCCACATCTCTGGTGTGGGCAAGCAGGTGCGACACAAGTTGCTTGAAAATACACCTAGGTCTAGGTCTGCTGTGACCAGTTGACTGCTATTGGCTTTTGGTGCTAATTTTGTTAATAAAACTTAAACAATTATATCTCCAGTTCCCCTTATTACATTTTTGTTATTTTGGTGTATTTGAATTTATTAATATTTACTTTATTTTTCCAATTTTGCTTGAGACTTCTGTTATGTGTGTTTGGATCTATTACCAGTTTGGTGCTACATAAATACTTGCATCTAAGGTAAGCCTGTCGGCTCTGTGCTATAACTAACATGGGGTTGAGCTCAGTTTAATTTTGTGACTTTAGTGCTTCACCCTTACAAGGATTGTGTTTGTTGCTCAAGGTGGATAGTCTAGCAACTCAATTTCTAACAATATCATGCAGAGAAATCAGTACATAATTACGGAATAGATGCATGCCTCACCTGTATTCAGCACGCACACTTAGATTGCTAAGGAAGGGAGTTGTAAAGAACTCATATATTGCTTGAGGAGGCTAGGTGGGGAAAGTTATTGGTTGTGTAGGAGAGGCTTGGCCAGCACAGCTCTCTGCAGTTGTGTCTCCTGCCTGATGTTTTTTGCCGCACTGTAAATGATCTTGAATCTTATCCAGAGGCACACATCAGCTGTTTCATGCTTCACTGCTCCTCAGCTGGGTTTGTGTATAATAAATTAAACTACACACATACAATAATACATATGTTTAGCTCTCCGTAGGAAATGTCTAAAGCCAGATTGCAAGTCATTACCAGGACATTTCATTGTCTTACATATATTTAATGTACATGGCCTCAAATATCCTTTTGCTCATGCAGGACTGCCAGTGCTACAATGAAGGTAATAAGAGCTAAACACATGCAACAATACCTCAGCTGAACCCCATTTTGTTTTCCATACTGGAGAAACCCAAATCAATTCCCACCACTTATAACCCCTATTCTGTCACCAGTAATGGATTAAATGGAAGTAGAAATAGACATTTTTTAATCAAATACACATAGAATTATAAAATGTGAAAAAGCAAACAAAAAGTTTTTCCCCTTGTTTTTGGCAAATCAATCAATCAATCAATCAATCAATCAGGTGTTTGTTAAGCATGACTACTCACCTGTAAGGGTCTCAAGTCACTGGAGTTTAGGGGGTGTTCGCAGGTTCCAGCCAATCAAGGAGGGGGTCTGTAGAAGAGCCAGGATTTGAGGTTTCTTGCGAAGATGGGGAGCAATGTTATCAGTCTGAAGTGGAGCGGAAGGTCATTCCAGGCTCTGGCCATGCGGAAGGAAAAGGAGCAGCCTCCCGATTTGGTCTTTCTGGTGCGGGGTTCCGCGGCGTAGGAGAGCTGGGCTGATCGTAGGGTCCTTTGGGGTACGTGGAATTTGAGTCAGCTGTTCAGGTATGCTGTTCTGGTGTTGTGGAGGCCTTGTAAGCGTGGGTTAGCATTTTGAAGGTGACTCTAGCATCAATGGGGAGACAGTGGAGTGTGTGCAGGTGCTTGGAGATGTGGCAGTGTCTTGGCAGGTTGAGGACCAGTCTTGCGGTGTCGTTTTGGATGTTCTGTAGCTTGTGGGTGAGGTTTTTGTTTATTCCGGCATAGCCGTAGTCGAGCCTGCTGGTGACCAGGGTGTGAATGACGGTCTTTCTGTGTTCGAGGGGGATCCATTTGAAGGTCTTACATAGGAGGCGGAGGGTGTGGAAGCAGGAGGACGAGACGGAGTTGAACTGGTGGTCCATTTTGAGCTCTGAGTCCAGGATGATTCCTAGGTAGCGTGCATGCTCCGTGGGGGTGGGCGGGCTTCCGAAGCCGGAAGACCACCACGTGTTATTCCAGGCATCGGGGTTTGGGCCTATGATGAGTACTTCCGTTTTCTTGGTGTTTAGTTGTAGGCAGCTTTTTTTATCCATTTGGCGACGGCTTCTATGCCTTCTCGAAAGTTGTGTCTGGCGGTCTTGGGTTCTTTGGATAGGGAGAGGATGAGTTGGGTGTCGTCTGCGTATGACACAATGTTGAGTCAGTGTGTTCTGACGATGGGGGCGAGCAGAGCAATGTAGATGTTGAAGAGCGTAAGGCTGAGGGAAGACCCTTGGGAGACTCTGCAGGTGGTAGGTGTAGGGTCTGAGAGGAAACGGGGGGTCTGACTCGCTTCATTCGGCCGGAGAGGAAGGAGTGGATACAGTCGAGGGCCTTGTCTTGGATCCCTGCATTGTGGAGTCTGCGTATTAGGGTGCGGTAAGAGACTGTGTCAAACGCCGCTGAGTGGTCGAGGAGGATGAGGTCTGCTGTTTCTCCTTTGTCCAGTAAGGTACAGATGTCGTCTGTTGCGGCGAGGAGGACGGCTTCTGTACTGTGTTTTTTTCTGAAGCCGGTTTGGGAGGAGTGTAGGATGTTGTGCTCTTTGATGAATGTGGTGAGTTGGCTGTTGATGGATTTCTCAATGACTTTCGCTGGGAACGGGAGCAGGGAGTTGGGTCTGTAGTTTTTTAGGTCGGTGGGGTCCGCCGAGGGTTTCTTCAGGAGGGGGTTGATCTCAGCGTGTTTCCAATCGTCGGGGAATGATGCGGTTACCAGGGAGCGGTTGATGGTGTGGCAGAGCATGGGTGCGATGGTGTCGGCGGCTCTGCTGCAAATGTGGTGGGGGCAGGAGTCCATGGGGGCCCTGGAGTGGATTGACTTCATCGTCTTCAGTGTGTCTTCAGTGGTGAGGGCTGTCCAGTTGTCGTTCGCTGGCTTCAGGATGTCAGGGGTGGTTGTTGAGGGGTCAGTGTGTTGGTTGTCTTTGTTGAAGTTGTCATAGATGCTCTTGATTTTGTGGTGGAAAAAGGTGCTGAGTTTGTCACAGAGGTCTTGTGTGGGAGGGATATTGGTGGACTCGCTGGTGGGTTGGGCGAACTCCTTGGTGATGTTGAAGAGTTGTTTGCTGTGTTAATTATGGGCTCTGGAGAGACCCATCAGGCAACATAAAGTAAATACTTTGATGGATAAACACACTGAAATACCTAATAAATAATATAGAAACTTGGAATACAATTCTTGAAATATCAGAAAATGACAGAAGGTATTTTGTCATTCATTCAAATTAAATTGACATAGTTCAAGTGATAACTTGCATAATATGGTAGACTGTGATATTGCACCCTCGTACAATGTAGCGATGAGGTCTATGTAATGAATTTCAAAGAATTGCAGATAATTGGAAGATAGTCATATTAAGAACGTATAAAGAATATGATTTTTGTGCTATGAGAAGATGAGGTTATTGTACTGATGAACCCTGAGGAAGTGGTTAAATCCATAAAACATGTGATGTCTGTGATCATGTGTAAATGTTTTAATATAAAAAGAAAGAAAAAAATGTTTTTTTCTAAATAAGAAACAACTGTACTTAGAAATAATTTCTTATTTCTAAATTTGATATAATTCATAGTCTAAATAGGTCTGCCAGATGGATTTCCGCGTTTTTGGGTTGAGATATGAAGGTCCCTTGAGGTTTTTCAAAACCAAACTATTGTAATTTTCTGACCACAGATCATAGTGAAACATCATAGACAATAAAAGATCATGAAGGTAATAATGAATTAGCCAGAAACACTTAAGTGAACAATAACAACAAAGAGCATATACCAGGAATCTCTACATGCCATTCATGTGGCCTTCTTCTGGGAGTACCCTTCCTTCCCGAGTTACTGAAGCTCAGTAAATATTCATTAAAAACTGACATTTCTCTGCTCCTCTGTAATTTTAATAATCAAGTCAATATGGCTATGCTCAATAGTCTGATCAGGGAGCAATTTTCTAATGGGCGTCATGATTCTCTGGCAATAAAGAAAGTGCCATGTGTTCAATCTTACAAACAAAGTTCATGTTTGCAAATGTTTTCCAGATAGAAAGAAATCACCCAATACCCTCATGCCTTCCTCATTGTTAGAGTAGCATGATGATTTTATAAACTTTACTGAAAACAATACCTGGAATCTGTACTCCTGCAAGCAGGATGTGGAAATTATTTTTGTGTCATACAAGAATCATTACCTTCTTTTTTGATATGTAAAGGGTTGTCATGTTTATATAGATGCTGAACTCACAATACCCTAATTCCAGAATTCAAATTCAGAGATAGAAAAAGTGTAGCAATATTTTCAGCAATATTGTCCACTAATACGAGTTATAATGGGGTGTCATAAGTTCCAATTATTTATTAACTTTTGTGAGAAAATATTTAGGTTCTTAAATCCTAAACAAAAGTGTTGCTTGATTATTCAAGAACTACTGCCCCATCTCTCTGCTCCCCAAAGTTCTCGAGAAGACCATCAACCACCTACACACGGAACGCCTGGAAAAACACAATCTTCTAGACACTTCCCAATCCAGATTCCACACCAATTACAGCACCGAAATCACCTTGTTGGCAGTCACTGATCACATCAGATCCCTCCTCGAACAAGGAAAAATGTCAGGCTTGATCCTCCTTGACTTCTCAGCAGCGTTGGACACAGTATCACACCACACCCTGATCAAAAGGCTGCACAACATAGGAATCAAGGAAACTCCCTCAAGTGGATTGCCTCTTCGTCACAGTTAGAGAATACAGCTCCCGACCTTCACATCGGAACCTAAGAACAACATCTGTGCCACCTGTCAAGGTTCGTCTCTCTGCTCCATCCTGTTCAACACCTACATGACTCCCTTGGGCAATGTCATAAGAACGCATGGACTAAACATCATACCCTACACCAAAAATTCTTAGCTCATCCTCTCACTATCAAAAGACCCTGCCATCACGCTAAAAAACTTCCTAAAGTGCATGACAAACATCACCGACTGAATGTGGGGCAACTGCCTGCAATCCAACACAGACAAGACGGAAGTGCTGATCTTCTGAAATGCCTCTCCATGGGATGACGCATGGTGGCCCTATGAACTAAGACACTCACCAGCTCTGATCGACCACGCCCACAACCTTGGCATCTTCGCGTACAGTAAGCTGGTCATGGAAAAACAGATCAACGCAGTCTCATCCCCTTGCTTCATCACCCATAATTTTCAAGTGGCTCCCCCTCAACAGTAGACGTAGCATCACACAAGCCCTGGTCACCAGCCGACTGGACTACGGTAGCACACTCTATGCAGGTATTACCATGCAACTCCCAAGGGACTGCAGATGATACAGAACCCCGCATCCAGACGCATCCTTGACCTCCTGAAGCGGACCAACATTATCTTCCATCTCAAGAAGCTCTACTCCCTCCCCCATTCAGAAGAGATGCCAGTTCAAGATCCTGATCCATGCCTTCAAAGCCCTCCACAACCTAGGACCAGCATACATCAGCGATCGACTGAATTGTCATTTTCCGTTGAGACAGCTGCACTCCACCTCCCTCTTCATCAACCACACCTCCTGCATCTACCGCAGCAACCGTGGAGGATGCTCCTTCTCCCACCTCAGCGCAAAGTCTTGGAATGACCTCCCACTTCACCTATGGATCTCATCCTCCCTCTTAGAATTCAGAAAAGGACTCAATACCTGGGTATTCAAATGAATATCAGCAGCAATACTATCAGTCCCTGGATACCCTCATGGGAGATTAGTTGTGCGTTACAAATCCAGTTGGACTGAATTGGATAGGATTATTGTATTTTAACAACAACATGCTGTTTGACTAAGAAGGTTCTAAAGGAGAAATAGCAGCATTATAATTCTTTTATAACAAATCTTTCCATTTCTAGAAAGCAACATTTCAATTATATCCAAAGTAATGAGACAAGACGTAGTTATAATAATTACATTTATAATTGATATTTTGTACATTGATAATGTTATTCCCAGTGCTTAATTTGAGCCAGTGGTTGCCCTTAGGTACACCACCACTCATTGTAGGGGACCAGCACTTATTTTTCCTCACTAGCCATTTTTCCTAAAAGCATGAGCGAGAAAAACACAAAACACAAACACAAAGGGAGAAAGTAGGAACCTGCAAGAGTGCGATAAAGGGGCAGTGAATTACAGAGGCATAATATATATTTCATGCTACACAACTTGGTGTTCGGCATCCTGACATTTAATTTGCTGGTTGCAGTATTCTGAGCAGAGATTTGGCCTCTGGCACTCGTTATTTTACAAATGAAGCACTGGAGATTACAAGTATACTTTGTATAGCATTTTAGCTGCTTTTATTTTTTCATATGTTTAGTTGTGAAAAAAATATGCAGCCCAGGTGACATGAGCGTTCTCTTTAAGATGGGAAATCTGTTTACGTGACGCATATAAGTAGCGTGTTGTTAAGCCTCATAAAAAACCTTAAAGCAGTCCCCTGATATAGATTTAAATGGATATTCTTCATTCATCTCCCAGAAATGTACTATTTGATCATTATGTTCCAAAACGTCATGCTGCTCTGTCAATCATTTATTGTCTGCTGTCTGGGTTGCCAGTTGTACCTCAGCAAATGAATGGGAATGTCCTAAATAACAGATTAGACTACAAAATATGATTATGTCCCTATTATGTTGCATAGACTACTTAAATATGAACTATTTCAGTTTTGTACTATTTCTCCAAATACGTCTCAGATTTTGAATAGTTTTCACTAATAATTGGATCTGCCATATTGTACTCAAATTTCTAGATTGCATTGTCCAGATTGTACTTGTACCTCAGATGATCTAATCCTAATGCAATATTGTTGGACTTGGCCCTTCTGGCAGGTTCAACCCTGAACTTTTCGCATTTCAACTCTGATATAATTATAATGATATCTGGTCTTTGCGCACTTTACTGTGTCCCAGTGGAAAGTGAGTGCGCACTCTGAGTGCGTGTGGTGAGATAGGCCTGCCCTCCCATAGGAATGAATGGGGAATGTATGTGTCCCTGGTAGTTCCTGATGCGTGGGGTGTGCAGGCCCGAGTTTGGTATGTGCGAGCTCGTGAGATTGAATGCTGAGCAATGATGTGTGCGGCATTCGTGTGTAGTGTAGAAGTGCCACTTCTGGACATGGGTGTGCGTGTGTAGTGAGTGTGCTGGCGTGTGATTGGCTGGAGCTGGCTGGTGAGCCTGGCTCCAGGAGTCTGGAGGGGTCTGCCCCGGTGGTGAGTGTTGAGATTAGCATGCTGATGTGAGGGAGGGGTGCACCTGGGACCTGAATAGGGCTGAGCTTTCCCCACAGAATGCTGGCTCCGCCCCCTGTGGTGCGTCTAATGTCCCTAGCCTGGCCAGTGAAAGGAAAGGGTGGTTGAGCACATCACAGTGCCCCAAAACCAGCTGCAACTGTTTTTTCCCCACCCTGCCCCCTGAGACAAAGGAATTCACTGTATAAAAATGGGTTGTGTCCCCTTACAAAATGTTCTTGTTTCTGACTGGAATCAACCAGGGGCGTGCTGCTGCTGGGGCCAAGGGGAAGGCTTGCCTCCATGGGCCCTGCCCAGCCCCTGGATGCCTGGAGGACCCCTCTACTTCCTGAACCCTGACAGAGGGGGCCTTGCTGATTTTGGGGCCCAGGAGGGATGGCCATGGGGGCTGTCTCCTTGCTGGAGTGCCCTGTGTGCTGGCCCTGGGCCCTGCATTACCTTCCTGGCCTCCAGGACCTTTTTGCTGTGCCTTGGCCCTTGCCTCAGGGCTTTGGCTGCCCCTAGCGCCCTGTGAGCGCTGTTCTTCGTTTCCTGTCCCCCAGCGAGGGAGAGCCAGGGGCTGAGCAGCGCGATGCTGCCCTTTTCTCCGAGGGATTCCCCGGCGTGTTGATCCTCCCCTTGGCTCATTTTGGCGCGAATGCCTGGGAATCAGCCTTACTTCTCGTGTCACGTTGCCTAGAGGGTGAGCAGGGGTTATCTTTGGCGTGTAACTCCCTTGCCCTGACTAGAGTGGTGGTTTCTGCCTGGCTTTGGCGCAAGCCTCGGCCAACTGGAAATCCCACTTCTAACAAATCTTATAACTGAAAGTCAAACAGCGCACACCTAAACTCTAATTGAAATGCAATATCCTCATTAATTAATATATAAGAAGTAACTGTAAATTGAAGTCCTCATATCATAACATATGTCAATGCTTATCTCCCTTGCTGTTAGGCTTGGCATCTTTTGGCATGTTTCCCCTGAGTTTTTGCATTCCGACCTCCCGGTTTTGTACTCTGTTTTTGCTGGCTCAGCGTTTCTGCGCACTTTTCACACTGCTGATCAGAGGTAAAGTGCAGGTGCTCCTGTAGTAAATTGTGTTATGGATTGGTGTTTCCATGATTGGATATTTGATTTATGTGTCAGTCCCTAGTAAAGTGCACTGTGTGTGCCAGGGCTGTAGATCAAATGCTGTTGGTGGGCTGCAGTGCTGGATTGTGCCACCCACCCAAACAGCCCGTAAATGTGACTGTGGCGGGCCATTACAGAGCCTGTGTGCAGTCTGGCCCTGCCATGTCAACTTGGCAAGCGCACCCACTTGCCAGGCCCAAACCTTCCCTTTTCTTACATGCCAGCCACCCCTAAGGTAGGCCCAAGGTACCCCTGTGGGCAGAGTGCAGTGTATGTGAAAGGTAGGACATGCCCTGGGGTGTGTGGCATGTTCTGATAGTGAATTACTGCTAATTTCGTTTTTCGCTATTGCAAGGCTACCTGTTTCCCATAGGACAGAATGGGAAGTTTGTTTATAACATCTTATAAACATAACTGGCCCTGGGAACTAGTTAGGAAAATAAAATTTAGTATGTTTCTGAGTAGAACTCAGAAACTAAAGATGCATCTTTTAGTGATGGTGATTTTTACATTCTGTGTTTGAAAATAGGTATTTCCTTGCTCAGTCATCCCGTGTGCCTCTGCTGGAATGTGGATTGCCTGTCTGGGTTTTGTATGACAGAAGGCTGGGGAGCAGGAATGGCTCCAAATTGTCTAGGTGGGTCAGGGAAGGGCTGAATAGACCTGGGCTACAACTGGGGAAGGGAGAGGAGATTTCTCTGCACCTCAAAAGGCCTGGTCTGCCTCTGACGATACCGCTCCACCTCCTGCCAGGAAGTCACATCAGAGAAGGCAGAACTAGTTCTGGCTGGTCACAGACACTCTCTGCCTAAGAGATCAAAGGAGTTTGGGATATAAATATTGGGGCCCAGACCCTTGAACTTTAGAACTCTTTTGACCAAGAAGACTGCCAAGAAGAAGAGCCGGAGAAACTGTGGGAAGGACCTACCACTTTGCTGCATGCTTTGCTGTGTTGGCCAACAGTAGCTGCTTCTGTCTTGGGCAGTGAAAGGACTGGACTGAACTTTCTGCAATCTACTTTGTGAGTTTCTCCAAGGGCTTGAGGTAGAGCTTGCCCCCTGTTCACGAAGTCTCAGGAACAGCAAAGACTTCAAGCATTTCTGCCCTCAGCACTGGAAACTGTGTCTTTTGTGCTGCAACAGAAGAAAAGCAACTTGACAACGTCTACGACGCCACTGCCGACTCCGTGTCCTGAGGACACCGCAGGGGCCACCGCCGCAATGCCGCACTGTGACCTTGGTCTCACCAACGTCGCCAGTTGACGCCGCCACCTAGCCGCTGCTCGCACTGCGACATGTGGGTACTGCATTCCGCAACGCCTCACTTCACGATGAAACCTTGGTATCCCCGACGACGCCCCTCCATGTCGAAATCTACGTCACTGCTTGCACCATGGTTCGAGGGCACCGCTCGTAAAGTTACACGATGCACCGCCCTCATCCCACACCGCACGTTTGGCCTACCGATGCCTTTGCCATTGACTCCAGTTGATCAGCCGACGACAGCGCTTCAGTAACGACGACTCCGCTGCTTGCACCGCGACCTGGCAGCACAGCGATGAGCAACACATTCACTTTACACCTTGACCTTATATTACCACATGTACCCAGGGCCTGTAAATTCAATATTACTAGTGTTCTCTGGCACTCATTGTGCCACCCACTAAAGTAGCACAGTAAAACAAGTTTCAGGCCTGCCTCTGCAGCCGGTAGCTCCTCACCGAAGGTTTCACTGGATCTAATGCAGAGTGACTTACAGCCCCACAGAGCCGTGCCACACAGCCCTTGCATCGAAGTCAGAAGGTAAAACTTGCTGACGGTGAACCGGTCCTGTATCCCACCCGTGCTCCATCACGGTCGGCCTGAACTGGTGACTTTGTCCCAGTCCGGTGCTCTCTTCTAGGGGAAATAATGGCCCCAAATCCAAGCACATATACCACCTGCTTTGAGGGTGTTGCTGATTGGGGGACGGGCCAGATTGGTTTTGGGGCTATCAGCTGCATCCCCACTCAGATTTAAAAGTAAGGCCTTTGAAAGAGACAACACCCTCCCAGCACCCAGAAGCTCTGCTCCTAAGCCCTAGTCTAGTGTCTCCAGGCCCTGAATTAACAGGGCCAGAGTCAGCAGACCTGATCATTCCAGGCCAAAAGACACAGGAATGTTAGAATATGCCAAAATTATATCTGCTTTGGAGATATTGCTCTGGGCCGCTTGTAATGCATATCCTCCTGAAATGTGAATAAGTCTGTATCATCATCGAAAATATATTTTGCGTTTCTCACCATTTCCGATTCTGCTACATGGATTGCCGAAGAAAGTCGGAGACTTGGGCCAACTTAGGTGTATTAAAGGGCCCGGGCCCATAAGTTCTGGAACTGTTCTAGAATCACAATCTGATGGTTCTTTTTAGCAGCATGTAACCATATAGGGGAGAAAAGCAATCAGTTCACCAGGAATTTCTCTGGACACATGGTAACAACAGACAACTATGTTAGGTAAGTTAGTTTATTCCAAAGCCAAAAATAGGTGAACATAGAGACACCTGAAGATGAGAATGTAGAGATACATCAGGATCAGCATAAAGCCAAATCTGCAAATAAATTTGAGGTAGTGTACCATACACAAAACAACTAATTCAAGAAACAGAATGCAGAGGATCAGAAAGCATGAGTCCAAGTTTCCCTGCAACGAGGGTTGATAAAAATAAAGCATTAATCTATCCCTACTCTAACACCACAGTGACATCCCTACTTAAGCATCTTCAGGGACAAAAGATAAGGTGTAAGTCCGTGGAGTTTCCCAAAGAAGTCTCTCGTCAATAATGGGTCATGTAGCGTAAAGCTACCAAGACAGAGCTCGTTCCAAGATGCTCTCTCTCCAAGGGCAGAGAAGAAGTGGGCACTTTCTCTACTCTCACATCACATTATTGCAGATATTTTTCCCAAGAGTCCTGGCAGGTCACTCTGTCGGATCTGAACATGATCTCAAAGGTAGTTTCCAGGGGATAGCAGTGTTCCTGAGCTACAACATGTTGACCTTGATTCCTAGACCTTCTCCGGTGTGAAAACACAAAGATTTCCCTTATCGGCTTGAGCTTAACATGTATCTCCTTGCCTGACTAATAGCACAAACACATTATTCTAGCTAACAAGGGCACTTTTTCCACCTGCAACAGAAAACATGAGAAAGAACGAAATCCACTGCACACATGAAATTCAAACTGTTAATTCTAAAGTGAGAGCTTCCAGGGAAATTTCATTTCAGGCATACAAATTCAGCTAACATAAGAAAAATGGCATATGAGCTTAACCAAATTACATAGGAAATGAGGCACACTCGATTACTACATCACTTAAGTGTGAAATGTCACACTCAATGAACACATTTAAAAAACAAATGATTGTCAGTTGCACAACACGAGTTCTTCAGTTACATTCACTTTCTACGCTAATTCTCTATGTTAATATTCAATGACCTATAAATATCATGATTCACGTTATTACATTTTGAAATTCCAATATTTATTCTTAACGCAACAAAGATGCGAATCCGCACTCTAAATGTGTGATTGTAATGCACCCCTGCAATTAAAATGCGGTTTCCGCTACATCAATCCCGAAGACTTGTATTATCAGTAAACCCTTTAATTCCTTGTAGAGTAGGCCGAACTGAACAGATGTCGTAGCTAGTCTCCTCTGTCTGAACTCATCCAACTGCTTAAGATTCTCATAGTGATTGCCCTACAGTCTTTCCACCCTTCTTTCTCTCTCCCTAAAGGAATACTTCATTTGCCTCGCCTTGTGTCATTTGTATGCTCTTATCATACCTAGTAAGATAATAACACAGATCACAACAAATATTACTGGCTTCAAGATATATCCAAGAATTCCCTTTCCAAGGTTAGCAAACCAATGTCCAACTGTTCCAAATCCTTTTCCAATCTTATCCCAAACTCCCTCGTTGACAAGTCATGTATCTCATGGTGTATCTCAGTGATGTTACTTATATATCCACTCAGATCTTTACTTTTATCAGGAATGTAAGTGCAATACTGTTGGGCCTTCAGAATCAGACAGACTCCGTCCTCTTTTGCTAGTAACACATCCAAAGCAAGGGGGTTCTGCATCACTATCACCCTTATCGAAACCATCTCACCATCTATGAGCAACAATGATTGGGCTGTGTTAACCAACAACTTATTCACATTGGTAGACAATCTTCTAACCATGATGTCATTCAACACCACTCAGTCCACGTTTTGCCCTATGGTTCCACTTTCCCTCTAAACTCTCCATATTCTCCACATGGTATCTCTTTGGAAACACAACTGCCACATAACAAATACCATACAAATTTTTCGGAAGCCGAACATATGCATTCTTCCCACACAGAAAGTATATTCCAGGCACCATTTGAGCTGCTTCTTGGAGAAACGTCTTCAAAGAAGCATCAATTAAGAAGATGTAATCACACACTCTGCCCCACAAAGATAGTATCATAAAGGGCCTGTACCTGTCGAATGCAAAGCTTGCCTTGTTCCCAATCTAGATCTATAGGACCATAGCTTCCCTTAGCCTTATGAGCTAACACCTACTTGGTTCATTCGAAGTTTCCTTCCCTATTATTAAGCTTAACGGTTAGGCCTCTATGTCTATCCTCTACTTGATCTACAAATGTCTGTTCTATGTCTGTTAATGTGCAGGTTAAGTTGTGCCTATGCGCTAACGCAGTGTCCAGCGTTACTGTGGGTACAAAATACTTCCCCATTCTTTCTTCTTGCTTGTAATGATCATATTTGTTCAGATATTTTAGGCTGGAACTTCTGAAAGTACCAAATCATAATTCAAGAAATTGTACTCGTAATGACCCTTTTCATAAAACATGCTAAAAAGCAAACTACAACTACTACCATATGTCAAGGGCAGGTGATGGTACTGAATACCTTCCTTAACCGAAGTGGGCAACTGCATACACATGTAACACTCTCTCACATGTATAGTATTTAAATGTATACAGCAACTTTGCATAAGCATTCAGTGTGTAATCAGTGACTAGTTTGCTCTATTAAACCTTTATCGGTTTCTAGTGTACCCTCTTTTGAGGCAGCAGTGGTAGGTGTGGATGTCTCATGTACCCCCACTCCCTTTACCTCAGCTTTGTGTGTGCTTAAAATGGACTTAGTAATGACTACAGCTATCATTATGATTACTCTCTCTTCAAAGTGGCTCGGAATTTAGCTGTAAGAGGATAAACCCACTCTACTTTTCTCCACCTCTTATGTACAGGCAACAAAGTCTTTGAGCAACTTTTTTTGGATCTTAGAACATTCTTATAACAGTCTTTGGCATCATATTTAAACTGCTTAGGTGACTTTCTTAGCCCTCTTTCTTGTTCTAAAGGAAAACGTCCCTATTTTTATTCTTCTTCCACTTGGGGCTAGGTTATTCTTTTTCAAGCAAAGTTTTATTTACAGTGCAAAAGTTCAATTTACGTCTCTTATGAGATTAGAGTCAATATCCTCAATGACTCGCTGTAACGGTTCTGCTCTAATTGCTGCAATCGCCTGAGGAGGCGGTTGATTCCCAAAGCTCATTGGCATGGGTCTCCCTTCCATTTTTGCTGTTGCCTCATGTGTTTTTGCTGGTGTTAGATGCTTTGGGCACTGTGCCACTGCTGTCCAGTGCCACAGTGCAAGTGCTCCCTATTGTAAATTGATGTATGGATTAGTGATTCCATGATTGGCTGGTTTGGTTTTCTTGTCAGACCCTAGAACAGTGCACTGAGTGTGCCCAGGGCCTGTAAACCAAATGCTGCTAGTGGGATTGCAGCACAGGTTGTGCCACCCACAGAAGCAGCCTGAAAATTTGTGTCTAAGGCCTGCCATTGCAGAGCCTGTTTGGAGTCTGGTAGTGCCATGTTAACTGGGCACCTGCACCCACTTGTCAGTCCCTAAACCTTCCCTTTTCTTCATGTCAGACACCCCTATGGTAGGCCCAAGGGCAGGGTGCATTGTAAGAATCAGGTAGGACAAGCCCTGATGTGTGTGGCATGTCCTAATAGTCAATTACAGCCATTTCCGATGTTCACTATTGCAAGGCTACCTATTCCCCATAGGCCAGAATGGGCAATTAGATTATTACATCTTATAATCCTAACTGACTCAGAGAACTAGGTAGAAATTCAAGTTTAGTGTGCCTGAACTCAGAATGATAAAATACATCTTTTTGTGAAGTTGGTTTTAACGTTTTGTGTTTAAAAATACCACTTTTATAAAGTAGGTATTTTCTTGTCTAACTATCCAAGCCTGCCTCTGCTAGGTTGCGCATTCCTTGTCTGGAGTTTGAGTGACAGGGATTGGGGATTCCAGGAGACAGGGTGAGTCAGCCCAGTGATGAATAGAGAGATCTGCATCTAGATGGGAGGGAGGAATTGCACCTGGCACCTGAATAGGACTGTGCCCTGCCTCCACAATGCTGGCTCCACCCTCTGTGGTGCGTCTGATGTCTCTGCCCTGTGAAAGGAAAGAAAGAGTCATGTGAACAGAGTGCTCCAGGACTGACCAGAACTGGTTTGGACTAGGCAAAGGCCCCTCTGCCTGCAGAGGACAAAGGATTTTGGGGTATAAGTGTTGGGACCCTGATTTTAGATCAATTTGGACAACAACAAGAAACCTTTGCTGAGGAGAGGAATCTAAAGTAACTGAGGAGAGACTAACCCTAAGCTGAAGTGCTGCTTGGGGGATTGGCCTGCAGTGGTTGCCTGACTGCCAAAGAAAGGAGAAAGGACTTTGTGTGTTTTATTCAACTTGTAAGGATCTCCAACGACTTGAGAAAAGAGGCTGCCTCCTGCTGACGTTTCAGGGACAACAGACTACAACCACCAGCTCCCCAAGAGGTCTTTGGAAGTGCCTGCTGTGGTTTTGGGCCTTCTGAGGGACTGTGTGTCGCAAGAAGCTGGAAGTGCGACTCAAGAGGAAGAAGCGTGTCGCTGTCGCAGCCGCTGCTGTCGCATCCCGGAGATGACGCAGCTGTAGCTGTCACATTGCACCGCATCTCACGAAGCGTCCCACAACCCCTAAGAAGCATGTCGCTGTCGCAGCTGCTGCCGTCGCATCACGAAGATGATGCCGCTGTATCTGCCGCATTGCACCGAATCATAAGAAATGTCCTGCAACCGGGAAGAAGTGTTTCGCATCACAGAGATGACGCCGCTGTAGCTGTCACTTTGGATCACATCACAAGAAGAGCCTCGCATCCACGGAGAAGCGTACCGCCGTCGGTGCCGCTGTCGTCGCATCACGGAACAAGGGTGTCGCGCTGCAGCTGTCGCATCGAGCGGAAGCGTCTCGCATCGTCGGAGAAGAGTGTCGCCGCCAAAGCCGTTGTCGTTACATCACAGAACAAGGGTGTCGCCGCTGCAGCTGACGCATCGAGCCAAGACATCTCGCAACATCAGACAAGGTTGTCGCAACAGGAAGGAAGTGCCATCTTTATTTCTTTGCACTGGATCTTTTCCGCATCTCCATCTCTGCAACACTTTCGTTGGAGAAGCATGACGCATCGTAAGGTACATTGACTCAAAGTGTTGCATTTTAAGATCTAAAGAGAACTAAGCTAAACCTACCATTTTAACCGCATGCGTGCGGGCGGAATTCCGCTTGTACGCTGACTTTTTCAAAAGCACACTTTACGTGACGAGCTGGGCTCGTCATGAGCGTGCGAGGAGGCTACCTCATGACGAGCCCAGCTCGTCATCAGCGTCGAAGGGGTTAAGTACAGTATTGTGGATTTTTGTCATTTGTGGTCTTGTGTTAAATCTATATAAAGAATACCTATTTTTAATATACAACTTGTGTGGTGTCCAACTGTAGTGTTGTCACTTGATTTCTGTATTTGTTCACAATTGCTTCACACACTGACTCTGAGATAAGCCTGTCTGCTCCTGCCAAGCTACCAAGGGGGTGAGCAGGGGTTATTTCAGGAGCATACCCCCTTACCTTGACTAGAGGCAAGGGTACCTATTTGTCACAAGTACCTACCTGTGCCAACTAGAGACCCCCAAATCTAACACTCAGTAATTCAGTGTCTTCTAAAATCAGAGTGCGTAAACCACTCAACCTTGGTGGATAGGGCACAGTCAGTTACAGGATAGTATTAGCCTCTATTCCAGGATTCTCAGCAGGATCTCGACAATATTGAAATCTCAGACCTTGCTCTGCCCCGCATTGCTAGCTAGATAAGTCCACTGTTGTAGAGGAGTATCTCTGGCATGGATCTCTTTTTCTCCCTGATCTCCTTACATTTTCCAGGTCTTGTTTGGACTCACTCAGATCGGAGTCGGATGATTCACTGATTGGTGCAAGTTCTTTCTCAGATGTAAGTCTCAAATTCCTTCTTTTCTGTCTCACACGCCAGGATTCTTATGCAACTTCTTCCTTCCTTGACTGCACATGACCAATTTCCACACCAGTCTCTACAGCTGAGTTAGACTCTATACCACTCAGAACTTTACTGTCTCCCTCAGAGCCACTACATAGAACTTGTGTAGCTTGACCCCTCTCAGCTTGACCTGGTGGGTATCCAGCCTCTTCAGGAACCGTCATAGCTTAACTTACCCTCTCCGGTGACCTTCTGATCATGGCTGGAATTACTTCTGGGAGAGCAGCTGTTTATTTAGAGGTCCCTGAGATTCATTGGGTATGGGAAACGTGCATCCAGTTCTGCACTCCTCTACACTTCACAACTGTATTCGTCACCAATATCACCAGATATGGTCCACACCACCGTGAGTCAAGACAGTTCTTCCTTATGTGCTTTCGGACAAGCACTCAGTCCCCAGGGCTCAGTTCATGGCAACGTTCTTTTGATGTTGGTGCCGTTGTCGCTCCAGTCCTGAAGAAACACAGAACAAACCACATCAGCCAATCCATTACAGTAGTCAAGGATCAAGTCATCTGTGATGTTTATCAAAGCTGTAGACATCACTGCAGGCAAGCGTATTACCCTTCCCTGGAGGATCTCAATGGGGCGACAACTCAGTTCTTCTATCAGGAATGCTGCACTACCTCATTAGAAGCAGGGGCAACACATTCGGCCATTTCAAAGATATCGAAGCACACCTTTTTGCCAGCATCGCCTTTAAAGTCCCCTTGATCTGTTCCACAATGCCTGATGCCCCTGGCCTGTAACTACAATGTAATCTCTGATCCACACTTAAGGCAGTACACAACAGCTTAATCATCTCGTGGTGGAAGTGATTTCCTCTATCCGACTCCAATGTAGGTGGAATTCTAAAACGAGGTATAAGCCCCCTCAACAATAACTTTGCTACGGTGACACTGTCATACCTCCTAGTTGGATAAACTTCCATCCACCAAGAAAAGATGCACACAACAAAGTCCAGTTGGATTCGATTGAAAGGTCCCCTTGACCTTCCAATGTGGCTCAAGGCAACACCAGTTTTCTTCCCAGCGTTTATCTTTTGACACGTAACACACTAATGCAAAAAGAACAATTGATGGACAGAATGCAGAACAATGTCATACATTCACCCCAGTACAGATATCTGGGCCTAAAACCATCATTTTTGCGCTTACCATGCCAATCCAGTTTGGACCCAGCCCTACGCAAATCAGTTTTGACCCTGCGCCCAATGGGAACAGTCCAGCTTGATCTGCCATGACAGGTCCTCCCAGGACTGGAAACAAGCATCCTAGGACTGGTTTCAGGCTTTCATCAGCCAGGATAGCTTAACTCCAGTGGCATGGAGAGCACGGGACCCACGTCTGAGCATACCCGCCCCACTCGGGGTGACAAATTCAAAAAGAACAATTGATGGACAGAATGCAGAACAATGTTATACATTCACCCCAGTACAGACATCTGGGCCTAAAACAATTTTCCAGACCTTCCAATATGGCTCAAGGCAACAACAGTTTTCTTCCCAGCGTTTATCTTTTGATACATAACACACCGATGACACACTGCTTCTGCAATCACACTGAACCTGGGATAAAACCAAGTCGGCCATAACAATCTCACCATTGCGTCTCTTCCTATGTGAGCTGCTCCATGAATCTGCCTTGCCATTGGATTCAGCAAACAATCTGGTAACACTGCCCTACTATCAGTTAAAACCTATATGCCATCTTCTCCTATCTCACAATCTGCTCAGATCCAACCCACTTGGCATCAGACAGTGGCTCATTGTCAATGTCAGGTCTTGGCTTGGTGCAAAATTCAATAACGTCCAGGCAGTGATGCTCTTCCCAATCTTTCCCATCAATATTTGTAACAGGCAACAAGGTAGCAGGATTTAACACAGAATAGCGTTTTAAGGTTACATTTTCTGCTGCAAGCAACAGCTGTTCTTATCTTGTCAATTAGGTATTTATCAAATGCTCTGTTTTGGTTCTCGTCATCAGGAGCTCCACTGAGTTTGGTACACATACAGTAAGTGGATGACCCATCACAATGCTTTCATATAATTCAATACTGACAGCTGTTGCAGCAACGGACTTGAGACATCAGGGCAACGCTGAAGCTACAGGATCTAATGTAGCTGAGAAATAGGCCACTGCTCTACGGGCACCTCCATGTGCATGGGTGAGTACATAAAGAACACAACCATTCTAATCATGGCAGAACATCAAAAATACTTTGTTGCATTCCAAAAGATGGAGCCTGACAGAGGTACTCTCTCAGCTCCAAGAAGGCGAGTAAGCAGTTATCTCAAGGTACCGGATCACTCACATCTTTGTGGGTCAGCATCTGCAAAGGTTTTGCCATCAAGAAGAATTTTGGAATCCATTGTCGGCAGTAGCCAACCATTCCCTAGAACAATCTGACCTCTTTTTGGGTAGTAGGCGGATTCATTTTCATGATTGCCTCAACTCTTTCTGGTGACACCTTCCTCTTGCCTTTCTCAGTTCGATGACCCAAATACTGAACTTCAGTCAAACAGTACTGAAGTTTGTCTGGTGAAACTTTAGGCATATTGTCAGCCAGGTGGTTCAGTAAGGCAGTAGTATCGTCCCTGTAAGCCTCCCGTCTTTCAGATGCAAAAAGGAGGTCATCAATGTACTGAACTAACACTGAGTTTTGGTGCAAAATCAAGCTCTCTAGTTTCTTCTTCCAGACCTGATTGAAGAAAGGTGGATTGGTTTTCAGTAATCCCTTGAGGGATACGACACCATATTAAGACACAATTTTCCAGACTGAAAGCAAATACAAATTGGCTTTCCCCTTGCAAAGCAATGGAGAAAAATGCCTGACAAAGGTCAATCACTGTGAACCAGCCAGCTTCACAAGGAATCTGGAATAGGATCACAGGTGGATTTGGTACCACTGAACAACATGGTATCACAATGTTATTAACCTTCCTAAGGTCCTGAACTATGTGATACATCCTGCTTGGTTTCTGCAATCACATGATGGGCGAATTGCACTGACTTCATATGATCTCCTTCAATATGACCAGCTCAATCATGCACTCAATCACAGGTGTAATCCCTGCCAATGTTTCTGGGTTCAGTTCGTACTGAGGTGTTCTCGGAAATTCTTCATTAGGCTTGATCTGTATCCAGACTGGCTTGCCCCCTCAAATCAGTCCGATTTCCTCTCCCATGAAGTCCCATACCACTGGAGAGACGGTGTGTCTGAAGTCCAGTGGCTTGTCCTCAATTGTCAATAAAGGAAACATGGCCACACAATAGTTCTGATTGACCAACTTGTAAGCAATTCCCTCCTCATTAGTCTGCAACTCAATTCCCTTCGGCGTACAATAAACGGTACAATTCAATTTGCACAGGAGATCACGCCCTAATAAACAGACTGGACTTGAATCACTCACAAAAAGCTGGTGATGATCTTGGAAATGCAGCTCATCTATCAACGGGTTTGTTGTTATTTTGTTGGCAACTTCTACAACTTAGATTGATTTTCCAGAGAGGGGTAGGTTCGGGACTACTGCAGATCTCGCCGTAGACGGGGTAACACCAGTATCAATCGAATGTAATGGGATGATCACCTATGTCAGCTTCTACATATGGTGCACTCTGGTCTACCTCTAAGACTGCTCCAAGAGTACCTTCTTACTCCACCCTCAGGTACCGTCATAGGGACGGGCCCTGATCAGATCCATAAAGGATATCTGATGGTACTTTCAATTGGACTGTGAGACCCTCAGTGGTTGCAGCACTTGCACTAGCTGGTTCTGATTCCATCCCGCATTAAGGTATCTTGGCCTTGTCACAGTTGATAACTGATCTACCACGTCTGCCACTTGCACAAGTTCTCCCACTTTGCACCTGATTCACCAGATTTAAGCAGCACTCGCCCTTGCAATGTCTAATTTTGTGACAAAAATGACAGGCAGTTGTCTATTACAGCCTAGCATCATCTATCCCTGTGTTGGCATCTATGGGGGACACCTGTTCTGCTCCCCTGTCCCGCTGGACCTGATTTACCCTGGATACCTCCTTGGGCATTCCCTTGGATAACGACTGTCCCTCCAGTAGCTTGCACCTGCTCTCCCTTCTGTGCATTTCGTATTTGAACCAGCATTAACTTCTCTTTTATCTTCCTATGCTTAGAATCCCCCTCCTCACTGCAATACCCGGCATACCGTAGAATTTAGTCCATGGATTTATTTTGCTAGCAGATCAGATGTTGCTGGATAATGAGGCTAATTTCTGGCCTCAGTCCAGTCACAAATGTGAGATGATTGTACCCAGGTCTTTGGGGTCGTGTGTGTCCAACCCACTGTATTGCTTCAAGGCTTGCAAGAGCCACTCATAATAGGCATGCACTGACTTTTTAGGCTCCTGGGTCGTTCAATCTATCTTAAGGACTGCAACCATGTGATCACCTGGTCGTAATTTTGCATGACCAAGAGCGAAGGACCATGAGTTACAAAATCCTTCTCTGGCTTAGCAGCAGGCCATTCAGTAGCAATTTTACATCCAGATCATAGATCACTAGGAGACACAATTTTAAACAGAGTATTTAGGTCAATCTACAACGCCTTCAAGATCTTGACAAAGCAATCAACTTGCTTGTACCATTCAGGAGGTTTCTCTATCAATCTAGGGAAATAATTTGTGAATACAGCTAGGTCACCTCTACTCCTTGGAACATGCATATACCCTCCACGAAGCACCTCCTGTAACAGCCACCCGGTGTTCCTCCTCCTGGAGGTGGGGTTTCCCCCAGTCATTTTTTACTCTTCTTTTTCTTTCCTCCCACTTATCCAGGATACTCCAAGCCCGTATTCCCATAACCAACCCTCGGATGTGTGTTTTTTAATCCTGTCACTCTCTTTTTCTCCAGCTCCTTGTCAATATAATTAAGCCTATGAATTCCCTGTAACGTTTTTGTTCAATACAGGTCTACTTCATACCTCTGAGTTATGTTCTTGCAACTTCTCATATGCTCGTCTTACTTTGTGCGTTGCATCCTTTTCTATAAACAACAGGTCATTCAGTCATAGGTCTCCAAAGGTAAGCTCCCACTAATAATCTCTTCTACCTCAGCCTTCAACCTCACCACATCCAATAGTTTTGCCTTTACTGTAGCCTTCATGGTTCCCTGACTTGATATACTGTTCTGACCTTCCTTGCTGATCTTGTAATCCCTCAACCAAGTCTCTAGGCCTGCAATATCTAGGGCATGTTGATTTCCAGCAATCTTCTGACTTGCAATTACTTCTGAAGTTGCCCTCAATGGTCCTCTGTTTTCCACATCCTAAAGTCTGAACTAGTGCTTACCATCGGTATGGATCGTATAGTACAGGAACCAATGAATATTCCCGAAGGATCAGCAGTGGCTGGTAAAGGGGTACTAGATTCCACAGGCACAAGAGATGGGCAATTTCCATTTTCTTCTGCCTGAACAGACCGTAGCTGACTAAGGTTTCTCAATGAGCTCAGGTCATACGCTGGGACAACAGGACCAATGGTGACCACTACTGTAAGAACTTCGGGTAACTGGGAAGCAGCACTAACACCCTTTTGTTCTGTAACGCTTAAAGTGGACACTCCTGTCCCCCCTCCTCCTGCGGATATCCTTCCCACAACTCCTGTACTAGGTCCCGTTTGAGGTGCTGACACACTTTCCATATTTGTTGTATTGGCCAACCCTCTCCTTCCCTCCTTGGAGTACGGATTGTAAGGTGGAGGACACTCAGATAACAACCCATCCAACAAGCTGTCATCAGTATCACTTCCATCATTTCCATTTTTCATTCTATTCCTGTTCTGAGTGTCTCCTTCTCCAACCAGCCTTTTTCCTTCAATAGTATCCACTCTCCATCTCTTAAGTTGTGCATCCCATTGCACTTAATGACATGCCCTCAAAGATTTACTAATCTTCCCTTGATACATCTCCCTTTTCTTTGCATGTGCTGCCCATATCCATGCGTCTAACACCTCAAACTGTGTTGGTCTAGGTAAAGTTCACACCAGAAACATCCCTCCTCTCAAATGGTAAAACACGCCCAACCGAAACTAACCAAAACGTTTAAATGACAATTCACCTGCTTTTTCAGTAGTTTGGGCCAATTTTGAAGCCAAATTATAGGAGCCATACTTTTGTCACCATAGAGTGTGCTGGAGTATCCTTGGATGGCGCTGATTTGCCCACTCGGGTAACAACTCTTGATCACCCATGAAGAGATCCTGCAACGCCCTAAAACAATGCATGATTGAATTGCAGTTTGTAGTTCAAATATTGGGACGGAACAGGATTTTCCAATCACAACTACCCGATGACTACCAACCAATCCGAGCGAAGCGTTTCACCAACCAACCTATCGCAAATTGGCACACTCTGACATCACCTTTTGTCCTCGCAGTGGCTCACCCTCATTTACAACTTCTCCATGCACCTTCACTCAAACAATCATCTTAAGCTCTGTAATTGTCTGCCATCTAAAGGAATCAATAGAATTCAGTCATCCAAAAACATTCACACTTGGCAACCCTCGACCTGTGCTAGTTACCCAAATCAGGATAGTTCACCTCTGCACACAAGGTCCATTAAATGATTCCCATGCAACCAATTCACACAGAGTTCCCTGTCTTCTGTCAGACAATCAAAATAAAACTTGGTGTCTTCTACACCATTTAATTTATCCCGGGATCTTAGACCGCTTTGGGATCTGAACTCAAATCTCAATCCTTGAACCACGTCTGCCCCAAAACCACTTTCACTCGACTCTCCCAGCAACTGAGTCAGGCATCACACAATCAATAAAGTCCCACAATCTAACACACGCTATATACGTGATTGATACGCATTCCTCTGTTCGCCACTAATCTCACCGCCCCATCAAACTCCGTCGGTCTCCGCTGGATTCTGTTGCTCTCTGTTCTCGGTCATTGGGCTCTAATTTAGGACTTTGGGGTTCTAGGTTCCATCCTTTCTAGACTATTTCTGAATTCTCTACTCGCTTCATGTGCAAACCAACCTACTCTGCTACCAATTGAAAGGGCAGGGCCCATATGTTCTGGACCTGTTCTAGAATCACAGTCCGATGGTTCTTTTAAGCAGCATGTAAGTGTATAGGGGAGAAAGTTGTTAATAATGCCAATCAGCTCAACATTAATTTCTCAGGACACATCACAACCAGAGACAACTAAGGTAGGTAGGATAACCTATTACAAAGCCAAAAATAGCTGAATATAAAGACACCTTAAGATTAGAGTGTAGAAATACATCGGAATCAGCATACAGCCAAATCTGTGAATAAAGTTGAGGTTATGTAGCATAAACAAAAAAACTAATTCAAGAAACAAAATGCAGAGGACCAGAAAGCATGAGTCCAAGTTTCCCTGCGTTGAGGGTTGATGAAAATAAAGCATTAATCTATCCCTAATCTAACACTACAGTGACATCCCTACTTAAGCATCTTCAAGGACAAAAGATAAAAGATGTCAGTCCATGGAGTCTCCCAAAGAAGTCTCTCCACAATAATGGGTCTTGTAGCATAAAGCTCGTTCTAAGATGCCCTGGGCCCGATTCACAGAACTAACTTAAGACCAAATCCTAAACGTACTACTTTTGGTATTCACAGAAGGCATTTAGTAGTAGTAAAGTTAGGATTTTGTCTTAAGTCTGTCTTAAGTCTGTCTTAAGTCTGTCCTAAATTTGTCTTAAGTCTGTCTTAGTCTGTCCAAATATGTACCATAATATTGCATGATTGATCTGTCCTGTCCCCTAACTCATATTGCATATTCGCTTTACCTACCGCCCTCGCTGGATTCAGGAGTGGCCTCAAGACCTGGCTGTCCGAGCAGCCCCATGCAGCACCAGAATACCCTTCAGGGTGATTACGTGCTCTACAAATACTGATTGATTGACTGATTTATATATATTTATGCTTATATACCCCCTGACAAAATAAGTAAAACATCATGTCACATTCATGTCACTATTACCAATGCTTCATAGTGCCAGCATTTTTTAAGACATTTATTGAGAAGACAACAATTCTTGGCAGGAAAAAAACTGGATTATTTTTTCCTTCAAATGACAATATTTTATTTTATCATGGGAGAAAACTCTCCTTTTAGGGCCTATAAACATCGAGATATTAAAGTGAAACTTTTCCACAAAATGTACACTCCTAATTCACCCTGTTTTGAAGTAAGTTGTTGTGTGCGGATGATGTGGAAAAATATTGGATAAGGCTGTAAATACCCCCTATGGTATAAGCTTGTGGATGATCACAAACTTTACAGTGGTTCAATATCTATTCCTGTTCCTAACCTCAAACTTGGTATTGTGTAAAATTACTACCCCTAAGCCCAAACACAATGCTAGATTTATCAAACGTTGACACACTGCAACAACTTGCTGCTCTGCGCCAAATGGAAAGGACAAGAATGTGCCCTATTGTATAAGATATGGCACATTCCTGCTCTCTCTTTGCGTTTGTGCACTCTCTGCAACCTAGCTCTAACGCAGGCAGGATTGTTTTGTGCAGGAAGAGACACCTTCCTGTAAAAAAACAATTTGTAGAGGCTTTTTTCCTTTAAGGAAACAATAAAAAGAAAACCTTGTTGCGCCTCTATTGGGAATGTGAAGAATTTTTATGCATTCCCAGAATTAACAGTCAGGGTAAATCTGGGATTGTGCCAAAGTTCATGGGTGGATGCTTGGGAATACCCATGCTCCACCCATGGAATGCCATCACAGGGCAGAGTAACAGAGGGCAGCCTTATGCGCTCCCTTGCGTTACTCGAGATTTATGAATCAACGTAGGGCCATGCAAGGTGGCTTTGCATTGCTTGATAAATCTGACTTAAGGATTGCTTTTCTGTTGCAGTACCATTCATGAAACAATCCAATGATAAAATTGAAAAAAAGTTGATATACCTTGCTCCAGACTCAGTATTTAATTTTTTTTAGTACTTAATCCTTCCTCTCTACTGCTGCCCCCTAACTCCAAACGAAGCACTGCTCTGAGCCACAAACTTAGGGACTGATTTATCATTTGGCTCATTGGCACTCGGTCACAATTATGACCAATATTGCATCTACCTCTTTACAGGTGCATTATATTTTAACACACTTGTAATAAGACGGAAAGGATATCTGTCACATTTGTGATGGAGTATGCTTCTGCCAAACTCTAAATCAGGATGACTGAATTTAAGGAGGCCGCAGAAAGGGAAAGTCTTTTTTGAACCAAATATAGTAACGCCCGTTGATATGGAGAGGGGGATAGGCCAGGGCGGACTTTGGCCAGGCTATTGAAACCCCACACCGGAAGCGCCTATATCACTGACATTCACACCCAGGAAGGACAGATTATCACGAGCACATCAGAAATAAGAGATACATTTTTATCATACTACATGAACCTGTACACTTCCCGGAGAGACGATGATGGCTCTGCACAAGCAACCTACCTGGCAGCGATTGTGGTGGTCTGGCTAGAAATACTTATGCAGGAGTTCCTAGGGCAACCCTTTTCTAAAGAGGAAATATCCAGCACGATAGACGCGTTCAATGGATCCACGGCCCCTGGACTAGAGGGATTTTCTGAAGATTTTTATAAGGCTTCTAAAGACCTATTAGTACCACATTTGCTCGTAGTTTACAATGAAGCCTTGGAACAAAACTAACTGCCCTCCATACTACGGGAAGCAGTAATTATACTACTTCCCAATCCGGGTAAAGATCTGTCGTCATGTGGAGCATATCAGCCTCTCTCGCTCCTGAACTTGATGATGCATTACGTCTAGACCTATTATTAGACCTGATCATTTCCCCAGCTCAATCTCGTTTAATTCCCCATAGATCGACCGCCCTGAATCAGAGGACGCTAATTGCTGTCCTGCTTAGAATTTTACCTGAGGTGCCTCCTGCTGCAATATTACTTGATTCCAAAAAGGCTTTTGATTCTCTGGAATGGCCTTTTTTCCTGGCAGTGATGCGCAAAATGGGCATGCCAAAGCGTTTTATAGTTCTCACTGCGCTCCCATACCAGGACCCCACTTCTAGGCTCCGCTTGACTAGTACATTGTCGAGGTCTTTCCGCCTTTCTCGGGGCACCAGACTGGGGTGCCTGCTTTCCCTGTTACTTTTTATTATCGCAATGGACCCTCTGATTAGACACATTCAAGAACGTCATCTACATAGAGGACTACAGTTCAAGACCGGCCCTTTGCTTGTATCTCTCTAGGCGGAAGATATTATACTTTATGTACTCACCCCGGTGGAGAACCTTGAACCACTCATCAGGGAAATCATTCGTTTTGGGTTGCATTCTGGCTTGGGAATCAATTGGGAGAAAACAGTGATTTTTCCGATCCCTCCCATCACCAAGAGATGGAACTGTGGGTTCCCTCTTGACTGGTGCTTCGACTCGACGCAGTATCTAGGGATACATATCCTTACAGATACAGACCAGATAATTAGACTGAACTATGGTCCTGCGATGCATACTCTGGAAGAGCAAGTCGAAAGATGGCTTCGCCTCCCTCTCTTACTGGCAGGGCGAGTCGTCTTGATCAAAATGATTGTCCTCCCTTAGTTTTTATACTTGTTCAATAATATTCCGATTCCGCTTCCCAACAGCTTTTTAAAAAAACTTTGGTCCCATTTGATTTGCTTAACTTGAGGTGGCAGGAATCCCAGGGCCAGCTGGGACGCTATGACATTGCCTTATGCCAGGGGAGCTTTTGGGGTTCTGAACTTTCACTTATATTACCTGGTAGCGCAGTGCAGCTTTGCACACTCCTGGTACCATCAGGATGCTAGATTGGCCTACTCAAGACCTGAGGCTGATCTGGTGTTGCCTGTAAAACTTCACACAGTATTACCTCAGTGCCTTCCAAGAGACCCTAATCACATTCAAACAGTTTCCACTACCAGCTGGGCATGGCGGAAATCGGTTAGAATCACAACTGCAAATACACTATATTCCTCTAAAATTCTGGTTTTGAATAATGCATGGATCCTCTTCATGACTGGAAAAATAGTGCAGCGGACTCTAACCAAATTTACAATCAGCAAGATCGGCGACCTATTGCCAGACGGCCATGTCTTTTATGGAGACGAGGAGGATAGATTTAGTGAAGCTACAATGCATTCTTCGACGGGTGCGAAGCACGCTTAGGGCTATATTTACAGAATTTCCCTTGGCACCAGCCGACTTTTGGCCGTTAACCACTGTAATTTCTTCCCACGGGCAGTGCCCGACTGGTTTAAAAAATGTATAGTTCATGCATTACATCAGTTCCTGGAAAGGACACCAAGATCACGGAGGCTTGGGAAAGGCGCTCGGGGCATCCTATTCCAGACACACAATAGGACTGTAGCTGTGCACAAATTAAAGAAGTTTCCTTAAACAGAAGACACCGTTTATTACACTTTAAGTTCTTATGGAGGGTCTACACCCTATATGTCACCAGAACATATACGCACCATCGATGCTAGCAGACCACCCGTGTGTTTAAAGTGTGTCGCACCGCACGCAGACTTTGCACACTTAGTATGGAACTGCGCAAAGATTGGAGCATATTGGCATTCGATTTGCACTTAAGTAGCTAAGATGATTGATGGGGATGTGGCTCTCTCACGGAGTCTGCATTATTGGGCTGTGTACTAAGTTTCCCTAAGCTCGTTCGTAAATTTACTGTAATGGCCTCCCTGCTTGTCAAGTGGGAGATTGCCCTTAAGTAGGGCTGCAAGGCCCCTCCCATGACCAATGCCTTTCTCCAGAGTTTAGCCTACTGTAACAAGAATAGTGATCTGTACGCAGACACCATACCTGCAGCGTTGCCTCCACAGGATAGTTGAGGCCCCTTGAAAGCCTATTTAGTGGACATTAACACCACCCCCACTTCACAAGCCCTGGACGGGCTGATCCCCACAGGAATGGGGTAACACACTACAGGGTGGGCACACCCCTATCAAATGCACCCATTGTTATGTATATTTCATCTTATGGGGGGGAAACTCAACCTTCTCAGATTACAGACTATTATTTTGGGGTTGGAGAGCATTGTCTGGGTGTTCTGGTTACATAGATAGGCAGTTACTGATGCAAAGCCGGTTGGAGGGTGGGGGAGACAATCTCGGCAAATGTATTCAATGTTTATTGTATGATTCAACGTGGAATTACCTACTGCGGTGTGGCAGTGTACTACATATGTGAATACTGTGACTTTTTGTATCATGGAAATGGAAAATAAAGTTTTTAAAAAAAACTCTCAATCAGGACCTAATTATTTGCAAAACTCGTGCTGGTCATTGCTCCAAACTTAGGATTGGATTTCCACAAAAAAGCCCCACGGCAAAGGTGTTTTTTACTGGTAGCAGACCATCTAGTCTGATAACTCAGATGGTTTACGACTGGTAAAAAACATGTTCTAATCTACTAAACCTAATTAGTGATTTAAAACATTTTCTGAATAGCTAAATAGGTTTACAAATGTGGAACGGGCATGTTTGAGGCATCTCTTCCAAACTGGAAATTGGTAACCTATATGTCAATGGTTTGAGACTGTGATTTCAGTTACCTGCTCCCGAGCTGGGGTGGTAACTGATTCGCAAAGGGGAAGGTTTCCCTTTAGAATATCCTTCTGTTAAGAATTCGTGGTTGCAGCTTCTGGGTGAATAAGCGAGAGTCCAGGGGACAACTTCCTGCTTTCACAGAATTTTTTTTTTTTAAAGAAGCCATTTTCCTTTAAGAAACTTGGACGAATATGAAATATGCATTCTTAAATAGTATAACAGTGACGGTGCTCTGCCATACCTTGCAGGGCATCATCTCTGTGTAGGTACCATTTCGAAGGGAGTCACAATATGTGACTTCCTTTATAAATATTGATTAGTAAGATTATTCTGCGACCTCCTCATACTCCTTAGTTTGCAAACTAACCTATTAGTACATAGGTTGGTTCTTAAATAAATTACTGGGTGCAAAATTTTCAATTTGTGAACACTTTTGCGACCATTACAGTTGTCCATTTGGATATTAGTATTTGCAAAAAATGCTCTCACCTTGACACAAACCTACTTATGAAGAAATGTTTTGTCACTTAGGATCTGTGGAATTATGTTTGCAAATTATTTTCCTGTGCACTTAGGGGCGTATTTACAAGCCCATTGCGCCGCTGGTGTGTCACATTTTTCGACTCACCGACAGAGCTAATTGTCTTACAAGGCTACTTACAGTCACACTGCGTGGCTTTTCATGGCCTTGCAAATATGTTTCCCTTTTACGCTTAACTCTACGTGAAAGGGACGTGCCATGGGTGTTGCTGTGGGTGTTCCCTCCCAACATTCATGGAACTTGGTGCATTCCCAGATTTACAATATTTTGTAAACCTGGGAATTCATCAGAATCCTTTGCCTCCACAGGGGAGGCAGAAGGAGGCGGAACAAGGAGAAATACCTGAATTTCTCCTTCTTTTTCCTCTTTCTATGCATGCTGCACTCTGCAGCATGCATAGAAAGATGAAAATGCCTTTAATTATCATCCCCTCAGCGCAGGCACCCTTACAAAATGACACAAAGATGTCTGTTCTGGTGTATCGCTGCTGCTTGTGTGCTGGCGCAGGGAAGAAGGTCTTGAATGCACCTTATCTTGTAGATAGGGCCTCACAGCAGCGCAGCAGGAAGACTTGCTGCGCTACCGTGCTTCAAAATAATGTAAATGAGGCCCTTAATGTAAATTTAAACGGGCTAAATACGAATCAGGAGCAAAAGTTATAGAAAGCACATTGAAATAGACCTTTCCAGAAACTGAATAAAATATTTTATTGTGTGGTAAAGATTCCTATGTAATAGTTTACTGTTTAATTCACTCCTGTGGCAGACCATAAAATGATTTTCAATAAGAGCATCCTGCTTGCGAATTGATGTGCTGACACTATGCACAAAGCTCTGTTAAAAGGGTTCTGATGAAACAATTAACACGTACGATTTGTCAGATTTGCATTTTCTAAAATTATGAGAAAGAGACATGAATCTCGCATTTTACAGCCTGTTGTGTTTACCAGGAATGTCCGTCTCCAGCAATTATACACACGTAGCTGTCAAGTGGTTGACAAGTCTCCTTGTATTCTGCACACAATGATCTCTAATTGTCTGCTAAGTACTAATACCACCATCAGATCATGCAGCCATATGAGCTGGGCCTAATAATGCTTCACACATCAGCAGCAGCAAAAAGACATGCTCTTCTGTGGGAAGGCTGAGATTAGCAGTATAATAATTTTCAGTGCACATGTAAGGATCTATTTATTTCTTTGCCACCTGCAATCTATTGTGTAACTAATATTAAACTGTGTAAAACTATTGTATGCCAGCTATCCGGACCCCTAATTTGGCATTTTTACATGTACACATATGATTACAATGTAAACAGAGCTAAACTTCTGCAAAATGAGATTCCCCTTTTTCAGTAAAGCAGGATCAGTGAATGCATTCTATTTATTTGTAATTATATGGCGTCTTGTATGGATACGATGCAGAATAACATTGGGGCGCTTAACAAAAGGTATCTGTATTTCACAAATTTGGCAGGACAATTACATTTTAAAAAAAGCTATAAGGAGGGAGATACTTTCGTCTATGTTAACCTCATCGCTGCGGCGCGAATTCCGCCGCAGTGCTGAGCATTCCGATCGCGGGCGTGGTCATGACGGTTCCCGGACGTCATCAGCACACGCCCACCGTGACTCATGACGGCCGGGAGCCGTCTTGAGCATGGAAGAGGTTAAAGCAAATACATGCCCAAAACATGAACATATGGGGTCAGGTTTACAAACATTTTGTGTCGTGTTTGCATCACAGACGTGACGCAAACCATCACACAATATTTCTGATGGAATTTACTTTTTTAGCACAAACTAATTTTGCACTGGAAAGTTGCCTAAAAGTAACACAAAGCAGTGTGAAGTGCCACGTTAAGCATTACTTAGCACATAGGGGGCGTGACATGGGTGGTACATAGGCGTTCCCATGCAACCACCCATGCTTTCTGATGCAAAATCCTCTCTACTGAAAATTTGAGACAGAGTTTTCCATCACCTGCAACATACTAAATCATAATTCAGGCATTCCTGCGGGGTCCTTCAATACCTAAAATTATTACTCCAAATGAAACGCAAATAAGTCATATTGGTGATAAAGGAGAAGATTGACTAGAGACAAACACCATGTAGAGCACCACATCTATTCTGAATTAGGCACAGGGTAAGTTTTCAACTTCTAATTTGTTAACACTAACTCTGAAACAGCTAAACTCACAGTCATTGTCTGTAAGAGAGTTACTTTTCCACTCTATTCCGAGCCATGGGAGTAGCCCTTATTCAAGGAACCATGAACCTCTGAATGCAGGAAATATTTCTTTTTAAATTCACCCATGTACTGAATAGATGAAATATGTTGCTCCTCGTTAAAAGCAAAAGTTTTCTATTCCAACTACCAATGCTATAACATATCAGTATGATATTCTCAAGCATCGAGAATTATGTAGAAGAAAACCGTGTGCTTTTTCATTGATCGCAAAGCCCTCATCAAGATAGTTGTCCTATCCCGATTTTTGTACCTATTCAGTAATATCCCAATAAAGTTGACACAGCATTTTTTCAAAAACATGCACTCCTTGCTGGTTTAGTTGATTTGGGGAGGGAAACATGCCCAAATGTGCTGGGACACCCTGACACTAGACTACAGTAATGGGGGGTTTAGTGTGCCCGACATACATTTATATTATCTCTGCGCGCAAGCACAATATGCGTATTATTGGCGAAGACACCGTGAATTTATACCACATGTTGCGGTCGAAGACAGGGACACGCACCCGATTCCACTAAATTGTATGCTGTTGCACACACATAGAGGCACACCCAAACAAGAAATTGACACCATTGACACTACACTTGCAGCCTGGCAGGGTATAGGCCGACTGGCTGCGAAACTCCCACTGTACCGGCCCGTCACTCCCCCTAGCACATCATGCAGCGCTATCAGTAACACAAGAAGCAGGTGCAATGCGTAAACTGACATTGGCATGTATAGATAGTATGGAGAACCTGTTCCCTAATGGCAGTTTCATTGTGGAAGACGAGATGGTGTACGTTCAAAATAGAACACCTCTCTTTCTATTTATATTTCACAGGCTTAAAAAGGCAATACAAAAACATTATCACACCTTACCGGACGAACCGCAGACATTGCAAACTACCCAGCTACTTTTGGTTAGCCCCACGCGCCATAAATTAATAACTAAACTATACAGGGCAGCCAGGGATGAGAAGGTAATTCTGGACCACAGAAGCCTGGACAGATGGAATGCTAGGCTTCATCCACAGCGAACACAAAATAAATGGGAGTATTGCTGTCAACTTAGCAGTTCTTTCACATCAAATGGCAATTTATGCATCATTCATTTCAAATACCTCCACCAGGTCTCCGCGACAGTGACACGTGCAAGGGATGTGGGACTTCTGATGCATATTTCTGGCACCCGGCCTGACAATATCGCTCTGCCATGCATGCCGTAGAACTGTCTACTGTGTTTTAAGCCACAACTAAAAGGTGCAAGTGGTAAATTTATAAGAGTAGCTTTATTACTGGAAAAAAGAAGGGTGGCAGTGACCTGGGAGGGCTTGACTGCTCCCCGACCAGACCACTGGATTAAGGACCTTGTATACTGCAAAGAAAATCTTGAACTTTATGCTGAGGAGCTACCAACATCATCTAAACCAAAAGACATTTGGAACCGCTAATGCAGTATTTACGGTGAAAAGATCACTCATCTAACTCTGAATCCGAAGATGGATAATTCTGGTCATGTATAAAATGTACTTTAAAAGTTCGAACTGTCAGGAACTGATTTCGAGGCGCCTACATGACCGGCATATGGCCGGACTGCACTCCCATAAGGCCACTCAAGGGGGAGGAGTTTATGCATTTAATCACTCAGCGCGTTGGTAGGACTGTACGTTATTCTTACCTGGATGTTGTGGAGGTTTCCTGGTGCAGAGCCGTCCGCTCTGCTCTGTGAGATTCGTTTCCGCGTTCTCGGCTGAGACGCTAGTTTTCCGATTTCGGAGAGGACGGAGCTGTTTGTGTCCCGCTCCACATCTCCTGCTCGGCTGAGCAGGAATCTTTGACATTTCCTTCCCGCTCGCGGCTGCAGCGAGGAAGGGTATTTTGGGAGTCTCCGAGTCAGAATGGGGCTTTGCGGGGGGTGGCCGACCGGAGGGAGGCTCGCCCCCCCGGGGAGTTTGGGGCCCCGGGAGGAAGGGGAGGGGGGGAAGGATTAGGAGGGACACCAGGAAGGGACTTTGGGCTGGTTGGGCTTGCTGGTGGGTTTTGGGCTCCTTTTGGGCGTTTTGGTTACAAAAATGGCCATTTTGGGTCACTGGTCACCATTTCATGGGACAGTGACCCAGCAGCCGGGGGGCTCGGAGTATTTTGTGCTTAGGCGAGCGTTTTGAGCGTTTTTCGTTTTGGCGGGATATAGGGTATTGAGATAGTTGTAGGGCTTCAGGGTGATAGCGTGGAGTTTTTGGGAGGGTTTTTGTGAGAGGTGGTGTGCGACGGGCTGTGGTGGCAGTTTGTGAGCGGCGGGCTGTCTGCGGAGGTACCTGTGTCGTGATGGCGGCGGAGGCGATGGCAGATCCCAGGGTCCGAGAAGCGTTGCGCCTTCTAGGCGAGGCGGGCAGGACTGACCTCCTGCGCGAGGTAAGGGTGAGGCCGCCGCGGCGCGCTGCTGATGGCGCCGCGGCGGCTGTGGCGGCGTGCGAGCCTCCGTGTTCGCGGGCGCGTCAGGGGGAGGGGGCGGGAGCCGCGAGAGGCGCGGCGCGAGGTGGCGGTCGGCGGGCGGCTGGGGCGCCCAAGAAGGGAGGAGGAGCTGGTTTGAGGCGCGGGGGCCGGAAGAAGGCGCCGCTGAAGTTTGTTGGTGGTGCGGAGGGCCTGGGGGGGGCGGGGGGAGGCGGGGGGGTGCCTGGGGGGGCGACGGGGAATGTGGTGGAAATAAGCGGCCCTGAAGGGGGGAAGGGGAGTGGTGGGGACGTTCACGTGCAGAGCCAGGATGCCAGTTTTGGGGGGGCGGTGGGGGGAAGAGGTGGCCGGGCGCCGAGAGGAGGCGGAGGGGGGGTGCACAGGATTGTTGAGGTGGCAGGGGGGGCGGGGAGAGGGCAGGAGGGGGGGGATGGGGGGTGCCTGAGAGAGTGGCCGGTGGAGCGATGGAGGAGGGGGGGACAGGGGGGCGAGGAGGGGTGGGGGGGGATTCGCCGCTGTTGATCGAGGAGTCAGAGGAGGGGGAGGGAGAAGGGGGGTAGAGCGAGCTGGAGAGGGGGTCTTCAGCAGGTGAGGACGTGGTTCCTCCCAGTGTCAGGGGCTCGGCGGGGGGAGGGGTTTGGTGCGGGGAGGGGGTGCGAGGGGGGGCGGAGGGGGGCTGAGCTGGGGGTCGAGGATGCCATGGGGGGTGGGGGAGGACGGAAGATGGGGAGGGGGGCGGGGGGGCCTCGGTGGGGGGGGACAGGGGGTAGAGGGGTTTGTGGAGGGTGACGGGGGGGTCGCTGGGGTGTGCGGAGTGTGGGGGTGCAGGGGGGGCGCATGGGACAGACAGGGTGAGGCGGGGAGGTGGGGGTGGGGGTGGGGGGAGGGTGGGTGGGGGATGCGGCCAGCGCGGCGAGGAGGTCATTCCGCGGCTCGGGGGAGAGGCGGTTGGGGAAGCGACGGAGATGGTTTTGCCTCGGCTTGCTGGACTTCCCCCTTTTTCTCTTGGCAGGAGCAGTGGGGCAGGGGCTCGGGTGAGCAGCATGCGGCTCCACCCCGCCGAGTGGATGGGCCGGCTCTGCCTAGTACGGGCGGTCGCGCCCCAACGAGGGACCTGGTGTGGACAGACGACCGTTGGATGGGCCATAGCTCTCCGACGCCCCCCTCCCGATGGGTCGATCCGGCCGCCGGGGGACAGGGATGGAGCAACGATGTGCCAGGTTACTCAGCTTACCACCAAGAGCATGGGAGGAGAGTGAGTGGACCTAGGTACTTTTATGACGGAGTGTAGGGAGAAGGCAGGTTTAAGCAGGGTGTCCACAGGAAGGGTTGTTGCTGTCGGAGAAGGGAGTGCGGAGATGGAGTCGGAGGAAGAGGGGGAGCTGCGGGAGGATGGGGGGGAGGTCAGTAATGTTGTTGGCAGTGTTTTGCAGGAATGCCCCCGGCAAGTGGTGCCGCGAGTGACGGCCCCCCCAGCTGAAATGGTTAGGCGGCGGGATCCGGTGCGGACGCCAGCCTTGACGCCAGGTAAGACCAGTACGGGGTCAGGGAGTGGCTTGGGCGCGCCTCATGGAGGCAAGGCGGGTGGAAGTAGGGTTGGCAGTTGCCAAGTGTCGGTGGGGACGGATGCTGTGGGTGGTGATGAGGTGAGACTGTTGAAGGGTAGGTATGTGATGGATGCCGGGGTGTGCACGGAGGCGGATGGCGCGGCGTCGGGGAGTTCGGGGACGGGCGTGGCGGCTGGCGGGTCGACGGCGGCGGGCGCCGGGGCGAAGGAGAGCTGCGAGGTTCCGGTCAAGAAGCTGCCGTACATGGGGGTAGCGAAGCCATTGGGGGCGCATTTGTCGATGGCAACTAGGGAGAAGATATGGAAGGGGGAGTATGTGGAGATTTTGAAGTTGCTCCACCGGGAATTGAGGCCAAGGAAGGGTCGAAAGAGGAGGAGCAGGAATTGGCGAGGCTGCCGAAAAGTGCCGGTTACTATCGAGAATTGGTCGGCGGCTTTCTTGATTTATGCGAGCGTGTACTGTGAGAAGTACCCGGCCAGGGCGGTCGCGCTGTTTAAATACATGGACGTGGTGTGGCGGGCACAAGTGACCTACGGGGGCAACGCTTGGTCGCATTACGACAAGGAGTTCCGGGCGCGCATGGCGTCCGACCCGGAGGCTAAGTGGGGGGAGTTAGACGCGGACCTGTACCAGCAGACGATGAGTGGGGCGAAGTTTGGCTGCACTATCTACACGGCCAGTGGCTTGCCGCTGGCTCCTCCCCCCTTTTCGGCCCGCCCCACCCGTGGGGGGGTGGGGACGGGGGGAGCCGGGAGCAGTCCCGGTTTTGGGACATGCTGGGATTTTAACAGGGGTTCCTGTCTCTGGCAGACGTGCCGCTTCCGGCATGAGTGCTCCGCTTGTGGAAAACGTCACCCAGAGGCGCGATGCTGGGGGTTTGGGGAGGCCCCTCACAGGGTCAATTCCCGGCTCCCGTGCCCGGCAGGGGGAGGGGAGGAGGTAGGGGGGGAGCGAGTACCATGGGAAAAGGCTCGTACGCCGGTTAGGCTGGATCGGCTGGAACCTTTCTTGGAGGTGTATCCGCGGGCGGACGATGCGGCGGTGCTGCGTCGGGGTTTCAGGGAGGGTTTCCGGTTGGGGTACGAGGGTCCGCGGATCGCTCGATGGGCGGAGAACCTGAAGTCCGTGAACGCACACAAGGGTATCGTCCGGGAGAAGCTCTTCAAGGAAGTGAAAGAGGGGAGGATGGTGGGACCTTTCGAGGTAGCGCCTTTGAGAGATTTGATCATTTCTCCCATTGGTGTGGTCCCAAAGAAAGAGCAAGGTCAATTCCGCCTGATTCAACATCTATCGTGGCCAGAGGGCGCGTCAGTGAACGACTTTATCTCGGCGGATTTGGCATCGGTGTCCTACTCGTCCGTGGACGTCGCGAGGAAGTTGGTGAGGACGGCGGGTCAGGGGGCGCTCATGGCAAAATGCGATGTAAAATCGGCATTTCGGTTGCTTCCGGTTCATCCAGCTGATCATCATTTACTGGGGATCCAGCTGGATGGGTTCATTTTTGTCGATCGAGCGCTTCCAATGGGGTGCTCCGTGTCGTGTGCCTTGTTTGAGCGTTTCAGCTCTTTTTTGCAGTGGGCTTTTTCCTGGCGCACAGGCTCTGAGGCGATTACGCATTACCTGGACGACTTCTTCCTGGTGGGCAGCCCCGGTTCGACGGACTGCCAGCAGCAGCTGAGCAGTTTTACGGACCTGATGGATTACCTGGGAGTGCCTTTGGCGCCAGAGAAGACGCAGGGGCCCAGCACGGTGCTGTCGTTTCTCGGGATAGAGCTCGACTCAGCGGCCATGGAAGCACGCCTACCGGAGGACAAGCGGTCGGCGATGATGGATTTGGTGAAGGGCATGTTGGCCAAGCGGAAGGTGTTGGTGCGAGAGGTGCAGGTGTTGCTGGGGCATTTGAATTTCGCGTGCCGCGTTGTGCGAGCAGGGCGGACCTTTTGTCGGCGGTTGGGATTGGCCTTGTCCGGTTTGTTGCTGCCTCACCATCACGTACGGCTATCGGCGGGCGCGAGAGAAGATCTGTGCATGTGGTTGGCCTTTTTGGAACGTTTCAACGGTGTTCCCATGGTGCCCCCGGAGGAGTGGGAGTGGGATGTGACTATGTCATCGGATGCGGCGGGCGTCGGAGGTATCGGACTCTACTGGGCGGGTCGGTGGTGCGCGGAACAATGGCCGGAGCAGTGGCAGGCGGGGGGGAGAAGCATTGCTTTCTTGGAATTGTTCCCGCTGGTGGTGGCTGTGACAGTGTGGGCGCGTGAGTTGGCGCACAGGCGCGTGTTGTTCAAGGTGGACAATATGTCGGTGGTGCAGGTTGTGAACCGGCAGTCTGCGAGGGAGCCCCAGGTGCTAAAGCTGATGCGCGTGTTCGTGTTGAGGTGCTTGGTACATAATATCTTGTTTCGGGCTCAGCATGTGCCGGGAGTGGACAATGACATTGCGGATGCTTTGTCTCGTCAACAGTGGCAGAGGTTCCATGGGCTAGCCACGGAGGCGGCGGCGGTCAAGACGGAGGTGCCGGAGGAGATGTGGTTGGTGGGAGAGCGCGGGTCGTTCAATTGGTGAGGTCGTCCATGGCTGCGTCCACGTGGAGGAGTTACGAACAGGCCTGGCTGGAGTTTCTGCGTTTTGGAGCGGTAAGGTAGCGGGACAAGTGGCGTCGGGAAGAGCAGGTGGTGCAATTCGTGCTGGGGTTAATGGACAAAGGTCTGGCGAGAGTGACAATTGTGGGTAAACTGGCAGGTTTGGCGCTCATGGGCAAGCTTTGGTGGGGTTATGCCCCCTCGGCGGGTGAATTGGGAGGGCGTCTTTTGGAGGGTTGGGAGAGAGAGAGAGGGGCTCAGGTGCGGAGGAGACGGCCAATTACAGAGGCGTTGTTGGAAGGACTGGTGGGCTGTTTGCCGGTAGTGTGCAGAGATCAGGGGGAGACGGTGCGTTTTTCCACATTGATGTCGTGGATGTATTTCGGGGCCTTTCGGGTGTCAGAGTTGGTGGGTTTGAAGGGGCGGGCGGGGCTGACGTGGGGGGAAGTGGAGTTCCGAGGCAGGGAGGTCGCAGTGCGGCTGCAGCGTTCCAAGACTGATCAGCGAGGGAGGGGTACTTGGGTGTTGCTGGGTCCTGGGGGAACAGAGGCGGTGTGTCCGGTGGCATGGGGGAGACGGCTGGCGGACGGAGGGGTGCAGGTTGGGGCGGAGGTGTTTGGCAGGAGAGAGGCGGGACGAGTGACGGCTGCGCAGTTGTTATGGGTCCTGCGGCACGCCCTGCGGTGTATGGGTGAGGATCCAAAAGACTTCGGGACGCATTCGTTTCGCATCGGGGCGGCGACGGAGGCGGCGCGTAAAGGTTGGGGGAAGGAGGCAATTAAACAGTTGGGACGATGGAAATCGGACTGTTATAAGACGTATGTCAGGTTGCGAGGGGTAGTGGTGGACTAAACTGGATTTTGGATTTGCTGCTCATATATGTTTCTTTCCAGGTGCGGTGGCGGGGCCTACAGCGGCAGCTGTGTCTATATACGTGGTGGGCCATTCTTTTGTAAAGAGAGCGGAGAAGGCTGGTTGGGAAAAATACAGGAACCTTAACCTGGAATTGGATGAGCAATTGTTTAGGTGTCATTGGAGGGGTAAAGGGGGTATGCGTTGGCACGAGTTGGTGCCGGTGTTGAATAACGTTGTGCGGGGAGGGGTGTGCCCAGATGTTTTGGTGGTGCATCTGGGGGGAAACGACCTGGTTTAGTGTAAGGGACTGGCACTGGTAAAGCAGATGAGGAGGGATTTACTGGAGATCAAGAGTCAGTGGGCAGGGTGTTACGTCATCTGGTCGGAGTTCATACCTAGGAGATGTTGGAGGGGAGCGGAGAGACCAGGGGCTATTGACAGGACTAGGAGGAAGATTAACAGGGAGATGAGGGCCTTTTGTGAGAAGGAAGGGGTAGGTAGAATGGAGCATCCGGAACTGAGGTATGGGGCGGGCTACTTTTTTATGGAGGATGGGGTACATTTGTCGAGATACGGGATGGAGCTCTATATTGTACAACTGAAGGAAGCATTGGATCGGGCAATAGGGGTGCAAAGGTATCCGAAGGTGCAAGGGTCCTAGGGGGGGGGGTCAAAAGCGGTAGGGGGCTTTTGAGTGGCGCTTTTCCCTAGTCATAATGGGGGGGTAGGATAGGAGGAAGGAGCTTGACTGGTTGAAGGGGAGGGAGTGTATATATGGCAGATGTTAAAACAGTTGAGGCAGGCGTTTGGGTAACTGATAAGGGTTTTTTATGATGTTGTCGGGGAACTGTTTAGGGGTGGGGGTGGGGGTATTGGTCAGGTATATGTATATTTAGTTAGGCCTAGTTTTGTACGGCAAAGGCCAAGGTTGGGGTATGTTTTCAGGATGCACCTGTTTTCCAATAAAAGCGGCCTTTATCACACCTTACACCTGTGTCCGGTCGGTTCTTCCCCTCCCCGTCTCCCGATGGGCCCCAAAAGACTCTGGGTGATTTACCGTTGGTGTTTTGGCTCGGCAAAGAAGAAACACTGGAACTTTCCTCTCTTCCACGAAGAGAGTGGAGGATTGAGGTCTCACCCCACGGGATTATTTTCTTTCAAGCTGCTGCTGCTAGATACCTTTCCAGGATTCCCTTTGAAGAAGTCTTTTCTGGAACTTCCGTTTTCCTTGGAATTCATGGTGGCCCCGGCAGACCGGTAAGCCTTTGGGAACCAGTTTGGATAACTTTGAGAAACTTAGTTTATGTTTTGTTTTCTTCTTCGGAGGGGGATTATTTTTTGACATTCTTCAATAACTTTGCTGGAACCAGCCGGTCGAATTGAGGAGAGTCTCTGCTTTATTTTGACTTTTATTTTGGAATTAAGCAACCTGTCTCTGTCTAAAGGATCTAGTCACCCAAAATTCCTCTCCTTGTGCAGTCCTCCCTGAATGTTCTCCTCTGTTCTTTGGAGTGGTATTCTTATTGGATAAATGGGAGTGCGTGAGAGGGTACGTATGTGGAAGGTTACGTTATTGGGCAGGAAAGGTGCGTTTGGTGATGTCGCTAATCTTTCTGTTTTGAATTATAGGAGAATTGTGATCCGTGTAAAGAGAGAAGCATCTTACGCACACCCAGACAGAGAGGAAGGGTTCACCTCCATGAGGCATAACTCTATGTGCGTGTTGAATACTAGGGAGAATTACTGAGAGGAGTTAGTGTATTCATGTTGTTAACCACTTCCGTCTTCTCGTTACAGGTATCCCTTCCGTTGCTGTTCCTTTCCTTTCCCTATCCCTCGCTTGATTACCTCTACGCTCTGTGTTGGCATTATTAATCAGAGTGTGGGGACATCAGGAGGTGGACCCTTTTAAGCATCACCCTGATCCTGAGGAGTTCGATACCCGTTGCACGAACAGATAATCTGAATGCATCTCTGTACAAGCATAGCATTGCTCTGATCGATCACGGGGGTTGTATTTTCTGTTTTTTTTATATCTTCACATGGGTTTTGTGACCTGCACACTGTTTTACTATGTATGCAATATGAAATCTAATTAAAAAATATAGATATATTTAAAAAAAAGAAAACAAGCTTGTGCTTTGATTTAGTATTTTGTTTTTCAAGGGGATAGCACTTACTTCTCTATAGACAATGGGTTATCTATCTGAAAAATTACTACATTTAAAAAAGATTAAATTGGAATACAAGGGCAAGATACAATTTAAGCTTTTACAATGGAAAATTATCTGAATGTTTTACTGATGTCAATAATAGGAGGTGCATCATCAGAAATGGGAGCCCATCAAGGTATCTAACAACACAGGGTCCCCAAAAATTAGAGCTGGATTGAAGGTACCTTGAACCACACCGCTCTTAGTTACTATTATGTAGGAAATATTTTTTTTTAATAGAGAGGGGTGAGGACCCTTCTTATTCAACAACCACAATCTCTGTTAGGGTGAACTGCAAAAACTCACTAATTTATCCTGTGCTTAACTCTCTGGTAGCTTGGCACAAAAGCAGTCAGGCTAAGTTTAGAGGCAATGTTTAAAGTATGCAGCATTCAAACAGCGATAATTTGAAAAAAACCAGCACAAGGAAAATCCCAAACAAATTCAGGAGAATAGAGAAAAATGTAGTCAATTTTTTTATCAAAGAACAACAAAAATCTAATCAGTAGAACTGGAATTATGAATTTTTAAAGGTTTTAGCAGAAACAAATTCCTAAAAGATCAAAGCGCCAACCATGTGCATCTAGTCATGCAGGACCTGGACAAAGTAAAACGTTATGGCCTTGCGCAATGGAGCGCAGTTCAGATACACACGGTGGATCAGCCCGGTCTTGGCTTACCTTCAGATTTGGAAGACATTTGTAGGAAAAAAGTCTGAGATTAGGCAGGGCGGGGGAACCAGCAGTGTATGAGGAGGAGGGGTAATCGGTGGAAAACCGCTGGATGAAGCTGCGGTGCAGATTACACGTTCGGACGTTGTAATTTTTGGGAAGTTGAAAATCTCCATTGGGACGCAGATGCAGGCTGTAGCCAACATGGGATCCATGAGGCCGAATAGCCTTCTGAACAGGAGCCACTGAACAGGATTTGCTGATGTGGTTAAAAACAAAGAAGAAGCTGCCACAAACACAGGCTGACCAGTGATGCACCTTAGACTAATTGAACACTAGGTTGGTTCTAGTCTCCTATTGGTGTTCAGACCACTTTTGAGTGAAAAAATTTCAAAGTCAGCAGTTCTGTTTTGCGGCTGGTTGGAAACCTTCAGTACCACTTCCAAGGGTCCAGTTATTGGCATCAGTTTGAGGGCAGGCCTCACTTCAGGCAGGGTTCAGGTGAGGGTTTAAGGTTGTTGGAGCTTTTTGTGTTCAGGTAGCATGGAAAAGAAGGCCAGCCAACTAGCCCTTGGAGTCACTCTGTTTGTTCTGGAATCAAGCAGCAAGGCAGGCCTTAAGCAGCAGAAAGACTTGTCGTGAAGGTCCACTGAACAGGTTTTTTGAGCGGCAAAAAGCTTTGAGCAGGATCAACTTGAAACCTTCCCTTGCTGAGGTTGCACTTTTGCTAGTTTGATTTATATAAAATATTTCGATGTCTCAGTTCTTCAGATTGTAGGACAGGTTCAGCTGTACTCATCCAAGGGTTGGGCCCCAAGACCACAGGGGAGCGCTTGGGATCAAAAAACATATTCTAGCAGATGCCACCAGCAGGGTCCAGTCCAGCCAGGTCTGGTTCATACTGGTCAGGTGAACACTTCCGGATAAAGGCCTCTTGCATCTTTTTGCATCCCTGTAACCACACTGGAGGTCAGCCAACTGGTCCTTAGAGTGCATTTCAGGTTCAATACTTTCTCTTTTCTTTCACAGGTCGAGAACGGTTTCTGTGAATTTGGTGGTGAGGTCCATTTTATATAGTTCAGTAGACAGTGGGTGGGGTGGCTCCCAGACATTCTCTAGTCAATGGGGAAAAGGTTCTCAGGGGAACCCTACCTAACTTTACAAGACATACTATTTGCTTTACTTCAAACTATCCAGAATTGTAATATTCTAAAGGATATCCAAGATGCTTGGGTGCCAGTCTGGTGTGTTTCTGGAAAAGAGTAATCATCTCCTCCTAAGCTACACCAGACTTGTTTTAGAACCAACTGACCCTCCCAATGAGATGTAGCAAGGGAAACTACCAGGTGTCCTAGGATCAAAGTATTTCCCCTTCCTAACACTCTCCTTACACTAAACTGTAAACGGGCAGGCCTCAACTCTGCTCCATTCAAAGTTGAAGAAGTTCCTGAACCTCCACAGCCGCCCTTCCTGAACTGATAAGGATCATATGCCCCAATCCCCACCCATCCTGTAACCACGCCTAGGCCATTGTCCTACTCTGGAAGCAGTTTTCACACATCATTAAGGTCAAACACTGGTAGTGGCTGATACTGGCAGGCTAATGAAAATTATCACCCAGGAACTTCAGGCAAGCAAAAGGTAACATTCTAAGCTACTTTTTTAAAAACATTATTAAAAATCTAGTGAAAATAGCTTTTGGGGGATTTTTACTGTATGGATATAAAAGCATTACAGTTCTACATGCCCCATATATGAATGCTAAGCACCCTACAAGTCCTACAAGGAGTGTCCTCATAATATTTAAAAGGGAGTTTTTTCCCCAGCCAAAACGTTTATTTGGACAGGTGAGACTGCAGGTTTAAATTGCAGAAGTCAAAATATATTGGTAGGCACAAAGGAATGTTCCTGGTCACATTAATAGGTGGCTCAATATGTCCTGCAGTACATGCCTTGTGTGCAGTTTCTACACCATATAATATGACCCTACCGGAGGGTTAAATATGGCAAGCATGGTTTAGCTATGTTTTGCATGTTTTAGGGGTCAGAGCACACACCATGGGCACTGGATTGAAGTGCCCCAGTGTGCAATAGAATTCAACAAAAAATGGAGGGTGACCACAAAAAAGGGGGATTTTCTCAACAGACAATCTTAAATCAAAAACAACGCTCCCTACACATTTCATAATTCTACTCTTTTAGAGAGTGTTAAACTACAATCTTATGCTAGATTCTTGGGATTAATATTTCAGTGCATGTACAAGAAGAAGAGCACATCTTCCTTAAAAATTGTTGTATGATAGTGCTGTTTAAGGAAAGCACACATTTTGCCAAGCTTCTACCAAAAGAAGTGCAGTGTCATAGCATAAATATTTAAGCATGGGAATTTCCTCTACAACAGCGTTTCCAAAGTGAGCTGATTTCTGGTGGGTCATGAAAGCACAGGCATTAAATAAAGATGCCTTTCAATTCTGTATTTATCTTGCCACATTTGATATGCTTCAAAGACAGTGACCATATGTCAGACTGTGTCTTCTGACAAATTGGAGTTAATTTTTTTAACATGGGTCTTGGTATTTACAAACTCCTCTCACTTTGGAGTCAGAGGAAGCAAAGTGAAATTAATTATGTGACAATAATGCTGGGAAACAGTAAGTGAGAAAGGAAAGGCTGTAGGGTTTCATTTTTGTTGTAACACACCGCAATTAGGAAAGGAAAAATAAAGCACATGTTCTTTTTTATAATATTGAAGTATGATAGAAACAAAGATTTTAAGAGGAGCAAAACTAGTCAAGACACTATACTTGGTGATGCACAAATGATAACATTTTTACTGACGCACGATTTCCACACATTATTGTTTGTGGCCAGTATAGTTTATCAGTAAAACTGTATGTTTGCGCAAATTTTGAAGCTATTTCAGAGGAAAATGTGCCGTTTTTAAATGACAATGCACTGCCACATGATGCTTTATGGACATTAGAAATTCACCTGCCTCATGTCTCTTAAAGCTAGGTGGGTTGTGAAAATATGTTGTTCTAAAAATTGAGTCATGGTTCGAAAATGTTTGGGAAGCACTGTTCTAGAATGAACAGAAAGAAATTAAAGCAATTGCATATTTCCCCAGACTTTTATTGGCTCTACCTCCTGCTTTTCTGACTGTGTGCTGGATTTCATTTTTGCTGGTTTAGGTATTCTGAGCACTTTTCGACTGCTGATCAGTGCCAAAGTGCAAGTGCTCCCTGTGTAAATTGTAACTCTGATTGGTCCTTTGTGATTGGCATATTTGTTTTACTGGTAAGTGCCTTGTACAGTGCATTGTCTGAGCCCAGGAACTGTAAATCAAATGCTACTAGTGGGCCTGAAGCACTGATTGTGCCACCCACACAAGTATCTTTGAAATGTGTCTCAGGCCTGCCAATGCAGGGTCTGCGCACACAGTTTTTAACTGCCATGTCGACCTGGTAAGTGCACCCACATGCCAGGCCCTAACCTTCCCCTTTCCTACATGTATGTCAGCCTTAAAGTAGGCTTGAGGTACCCCTGTGGGCAAAGTGCAGTGTATGTTAAAGGTAGGACATGTACTGGTGTGTTTTACATGTCCTGATAGTGAAGTACTGTGTATTTCATTTTTCACTATTGCAAGGACTATCTCTCCCACAGGTATCATTGGAGCGGCCTTGTAGCATTTTACAAGTGTAACTTTCAGTTGGGAACATCTAGAGATTTGGAGTTTAGGCTCTCCGAACTCAAAATGTAATAACCTTTTAGTGAAGGTAGTTTTTAAATTGTATTTTTGAAAATGTCACTTTTAGAAAGTGGACATTGTCATGTTTATTCTGTGTGCCACTGCCTGCTTGTGGATTCACAGTCTGGTTTTAGACTGACAGGGGCTGTTTGTGCATTCACTCCAGAAGCTCGTACAGAGGGAGCTGAGGTGCACCCTGAATATTTGAATTGGTGAGAGGAGTTGGCCTAACGGCTTGGGCAGTCAACTTCGAATCTGGGGAACCGGGTCCGAATCGCGGCAATGCCACTGAACCTCCTGTGATTCTGGGCAAATCACTTAATCTCCCTGTGCCTAACAAAAATGAATGTGTCCTCATGTAACACAACTGGTGCTATGTAAAGTGCTCTGATACCCAATATCTTCGGGTCAAGTTCGCTCTATATAAAACTCCGTAAAAAAAAATATGCTTAATGTCACCCTGGGTTAGAGTAGTAGAAGGAGTTGTCACTGACCCCTGAATAGGCTGTGGCTGCTCTGCACAATGCTTTCACCAGGAGGACGGAACTAGTTTTACTGAGCAAGAGAGACTTTCTGAACAAAGACTTCAAAGGGAAAAAGGGATACAAGTACTATGCATAAAACCCCAGAACTTTAGATTACTTCTGGAAACTAGAGGAACCTCTGCCAAGGAGAAGAGCTGAAGCACTGTGAGCAGCCCCTTTACTGTATGTTACTTTGCTGGGTTGGCCTACAGGTGCTGCTTCTGCCAAAGAGAGGACAAAGACTGGACTTTGCTGTGAAACCTGCTTGAGAAGAATCTCCAAGGGTTGTGTGAGCTTTCCTCCTGTTCTGAGGATTCAGTGACACAAAGACTTCATTCACAGCCTTCTTGAACTCCACTTCTGATGGTTCTGGCCTACATATGGGTGCCGATTCCAGTACTGGGCCCCTTGAGGTTGTTCCTGCGACAGGAAGCTGTGAAGAACTGAAGAAATCTACAATGCCGAAGCTTTGCTCTTCTTGAATTTTCCAATGCAGCACTGCTGTGTGGAAGAAATCCCTGATGCACAGCCCTGTGCAGCCAAAGAAATCAATGCAGCGCCTGCACGCAGCCCAAAAAAGCTGACGCCAACACAGACCCCGCTGTGTGGCTAAAAGAATCGCTGCATCACTGGTCTGCAGCTACAGAAATATACGCCACGCCTGTAGTGCCTGACTTTACTCACACATCTCACCTGTGCAGCACGCTTTTCCGAGGCAACACCCGCAGACCAGACTCATCTGGGAAATCAATGCATCACTTCCCCCTACAGTCCAGATTTGACACATCACTTGTTCTGTGTGCAGCAGAATGTTGCATTACCTCCACAAGGACTTGGGAATGGATGCATCACTGTGTTTTCTGGCGCTTCCCTTCTCTGCGGCTGTTTTGCCTTCTGTATTTTGACACATTTTAGGTACTTTTGGAAAAACCATGCATCCATAGATTTCTAGGAACACAATTGCTTGAAACATTTTAAAAGTCATATTTTGAGTTGTGTATGTTGGATTTTGTATCATTTTGGTCTTGTTTGGTTTAGATAAAGGTACTTTATTTTTATAAACTGGTGTAGTGTCCATTTATAGTGTTTTCACTGTGTTACTGTATGTGTTATGTACAAATACTTTACACCTTGCCTCTGAGATGAGCCTGTCTGCTCCTGGCAAGCTACCAAGGGGGTGAGCAGGGGTTATTTTAGCTGTGTAATCCCCTTACCCTGACTAGAAGGTAGGGACCCTACTTGGACAGGGTGCATACCTCTGCCAACTAGAGACCCTAATTTCTAACAATAAGTTTAACTAAAATTCTATAAACACATCCGAGTCCCCTCTATCAAACCAATATTAGAGCATACTTTAGCTAAGGCAGACTCGACAATTTTGAGCAACAGTGGTATTGTGTATGGCAGAGTAATTAATGATTATGATATTTTATCTCCAACACCTGATTTGTAATTCCTAATCTCCCGAAATCCATTCCCAAACATATTTTGACTTGATTTAGTTTTATCAAGATTATTGATTTTATCCCTATTATGTTGAAAAGTAATTCCTTGCAAACATAAATGGAAGCTCTCTGTGTAATGAAAGAAGTCCATTGAGTAAGACGGTATCTTTGTCATGTGTCAGCCTACTAATGTGGAGATTGTATTTTCACGATTTTGATCTGGACCGGAAACAGATTTTTATAACTTAATTAACACTATTTGGTAAAGTCTTTATGCATATATTCTAAAGTCTGCATTACTTAATCATACAAGTGGGGCATCAACTATATTTTTACAAGTTTGAGAAAGTTTTGAGAATTTCACACAATTTGAAAAGTGCTTTGAAAATGTTCCAGTTATGGCAAAATAAATAGTTTTTTTGAAGTGTGAACAAAATTCATACAAGGTTCGGTCAGGAACTCGAGGTTTACCTTTATTATTACTATTGCTTTTACTCATATAATTTTCATGGTACTTCATTGAGAGAGACTTCTATAAATTATCTATAACATAACATAACATAGTATCAGGGGATGTGTAACTCTAGTGACATACACCTTCTACTTCTAAGAAAATAATGTTCTTAAAAGTGGCGTGCTCATCGAGAGTATACTTGCAAAGTTTGAGAGTCGATTTTATTATATTTCGTAAATTCTGCTGGTGTTTGTTGCAGTGGTGAAAAAGTCATCTAGCATTATTCTAATTATGGACAGGCTAAGTAACATGACACTTTTTTTTTCTTTGGCAACATAGTCACACTGGGAACTAAAAACAGCCATGGTACAAAGAGCTTGCAGCACGCCGTTGCAGTGGACATGCATTTCTGCAGAGGAAATATTGAAATAATCCAGTAGTTGAGTCTTTTCATAGTACCCGTGGTAAATATTTCTCCACCGCAGAAAAAGTTGCTCCTACTCTCTCCTTCTCTCTTTTCTTGCTCTCCCATGCCCCCTTTCTTTCTCTTTTTACTTCCCCTCACTTTTACCTGTGACGTGAGTGTCAATTTCCATGAGAGTCTATTATCATGCTATGTTCTTTCAGGCTTGTGTGGGAACCTACTAGCAGCATAGCTTACCCAGAAAAGGTTGCTCCTACTCTCTCCTTCTCTCTTTTCTTGCTCTCCCAAGCCCCCTTCCTTTCGCTTTTTACTTCCCCTCACTTTTACATGTGACGTGAGTGTCAATTTCCATGAGAGTCTATTATCATGCTATGTTCTTTCAGGCTTGTGTGGGAACCTACTAGCAGCATGAGCTTGAAATCGAAAATTACATTATCACACATTAACATTAGAACATAAGACATTGTTTTTTTCCAATGAAAGTCACGTTTCTTTTCCAAAGATACAGGGGAATTGACCTAAAATATGAGTGAGAGTGATACAAGACGTATCCGGTCCCTACTATGAATAATTAATTAATTAAGAATCTAGGTGCATTTTTACAAACTAAGGACTATCTATAGTTCTAAATGTTTTTCCAGAATGTATTTATAAAAAGAATCATTTACAATGCAATCGGTCTCGCCTTTGGGACCTTAAATGTATTTAGCAATGCAGCACATTATCCTGGGTGCTGAAACAACTACTGTTTCTTTAACATGGAGGGAAAGTAAGCGCCAAACTGCGTGACACACCAGGTATGGGAACACATGGAGAGAAATATTGCCTTTCAGAGGTAAATGATATAGTCCAAAGCTCTGTTTTCAATATAAATGCAGGGAGTGAGGTACTGGGTTTTTAAGAACCGGCACAGAACCGGTAACCCAGCGGTGTCAGGGAATCAACACCCAGAGACCTCGGGTTCTTCCTGAGTCAGACCTACAGAAACTCAGAGTCTTCTAGGTGAAGTCAAAGATTAGTTTATTGGCTGCAACCAAGGTAACAGGGTCCTAGAAGTACAATACGGGTATATTCTCAGGAGACTGCACACTTTCACGAAGTCAGGCTTCTCTCTTTATACATGATATTCGGCCTTGGGCAAACATTCTTCGAATTTGTGGTATTTCATTTATAGTTACTGGTTACAAAAGAAAAGCAGAGTCGTGATGACATGTACATATTTCACGTCGTGCTGCCCATAACAAATCATCCGGCAAGGCCCAACATTTCATCAGATATCGCTGGACCCCCAATAAAAACGGTCACCTCCCCATCATAAAGCAAGTGAAGAAAAGGAGTGGAGAAAAGATGTGAGCGAGATATGGCAGGTGTGCGCGCTGAAATGGTTTTATGGCTGGTTGAGCCTAGATGCTATCTTGCTCGGCCACTGGGAGGGAACTGACCTAACGAGTTCGGCCTGGGGAAATGGTTCTAACTTGTACTGAGGTCAGGGAGAAGTCGATTAAGGAGTATGTGTCCTTGTGGAATCAAATTCAACTGGATTAAGGCCTATGTAAAGGGCAACATATAAATGGGAGTGGGGTTCAGAATGTAAATGACGATTTCGAGGTGAAATCGTCACTCGAATACGCCGAAAATACATGTACATGATGTACTCGTCATTCTCGGTCTTTTGATACCAAATTTGTCCTATTTCGACGAAGTTTTTATTCTCGAGTCCAGTACTATTATATGAATCCAGATTTTCAGAACCACAAACCCTCCTTTTGCCCTTACATAGGCAATTAATCTATCCTCATGTTAGTCTGAGTCCAGATCTATATTCCTAAAGTCATTGAGATGTTGCTGTAACATCATTCTAGTACTGAGTTCATCTCTTGACACAGGCTTCCTCACACATGATGTAGCACAGAGGCCACATATTGCAGGAGCACACTGTATGCATAGACAGAACAGGAAAAGAATGGCTAAGACCATCCCAATGACCATCAGAATTTTCCATCCCCAGGCAGATATCAGTTCCCAGAACCATCCCATTAATGACCAATCTCCTTTATCCACATGAATAGATTCGGAAATCTTATGCAGTTTGGAGATGGCCCTGTACACTGTTGGAGCATTATCTGGGATGAAAATGCAACAACTAGACTGGATCAATTTGCATACTCCACCTCGGTCCGCAAGTATTACATCCAAAGCGACCCGGTTCTGAAGGGTCATAAGTCGATCCGACTGGAGCTCAGCAGTCAGGTTACTAAGGGCACCAGCAGTTTCAGTCACGGTGGATTCAACTACCCTTGTCAATTGCCTATTGTTCCTGCTGTTAGCCATGGCTCCCCAGAACGGCAGAAAACCCATTGCAAAGTCACCAAATTCTTGACCTGCAGTGTCTTCTTTACTCAAAACACCTCTAACTACCCTTGTCCGATGGTAATCCGCCGCTGCTGTGTAGGTGGGAGGTAACAGGAATGAAACAAAACATGAGCCCGAGAAGTCAGGGGGCAACCATGTATAGGCTCTATCATGGCAGATGAAATAAGTACCCTTAGCGGCTAAAAACGCAGGGGAAGTCTGAGATCCAAAAACATACGTTTCTGTACAGACACTCTTCCCTAGCTGAGCTCTGGGATTCTTGCCAATACCTTGCAGACACAGGTGACCTTGATGAGGTACGATCCAGATAGGGGACGATCTTTTGGCTTGCTGTTTCTCACTTAATGTAGTGCCATATCTGGTCACGTTCCAACCTACATATGCAAGTATCTCATCATCCGGGGTATCTTCGTAAGAGGTTACTTCCTTGATCATGTCAACTATACCTTTGACTAGGGCACTAGTCTTGAGGTTGTCTTTTACAGAACGTAGGGGTTGAATTTCTCGTGCATATATGAACATTGTCCTATATGCCCAGACTGAACCATTGTGACTAAATGGCAGGACCAAATAGGGGAATACCTTTATCCGTGGTGTGGGGCATGAGACCACACACCCAACAGTTAGTTGTGTTCATTACAAGTTGGTGTTGGTGTAATAACTGAACGAAGGAGTTATTAATGAACTCTAATCTCCTATTTGATTTGTGGTCACGTAGAGGGTGGAAAGAATGAGAGGAAACAGTAGGAGGAGGTATGGGTGATGTAGTGGGCGCAAATGTCACATGAAAAGAGAATAAAACATAGCTTATCAAAAAGACCATTACGCTGAATAGCATAAAAATACACACTATTATAAAACTTTTCTTCGTCATCGTGTTAAAAAGTCTCTGCTTAAAGTTCATTTGTTTGGCAGGCCTCTCCACATCAGGAAACTCCATCCTCTCTAAGGTGCTGCCCGCGGTGGTAGGTTGCCTCTCCTAAGGGTTGCTTCCGTCAGTCTAAGGCAACTCCCTTGGACCAACCAGAACCAACGACCTAACGTCGTCAGCTGCACCCAAAAGTCTTTAATCAACCGCGACCCTAGCAGCGGAACCCGGATGGCGGTTCGAAAAAACAAAAATAAGCAAGTTACCTAGATGGGAGATCTGCACTTTAAAAAATAGGATTTGGGGAAAAGACACATTTTATTAGTCCATGGGGTTTTCTCTCGAATCACAAAAGGAATCACTTTTAATTAGTCTGTTTTTCTTGGTCGCAAATTGTAGCGTCTTTTCCCGGGTACTGTCTGGTCCAGAAATAGTAGTTCAGGTTCCACAGAGTTTAGTTGTTCTGGTGGTGGCACAGTTTCTCGAAAAATGTTCTCGCTTTCACAGTCAGGGTTAGTTTCTTTTACACGTTCATCAGTTGTGCGCTCTGATTCAGTGCCTCCTTTCTGGACCCATTGGTCATGTGGCAGAGGGAAGGGTATCTTCTTACAATGGATCCCGTGGACCCAATTGGCCTTCCCCTCCACCCTAACAGCCGACCTTGTAGACAGGAGGAAGAGGTGAGGTCCGGTCCATCTGGGCTGGTCGTTTCTTGTTCTTTGAAAGTTGCGGACGAGGACCCATGAACCGGGGTCAATGGAGTGACCCGGGGTCTCAGAGACCGGAGGCAAGGTGTTGTGGACCTGTTGATATAAAACAAGCAATTTAGCCGTCAATTCATACAAGTAATCAAGCAAAATAGGGTGTTGCAGCTCGCTGAATTTCGTGGGCCTAGGCACTCCCCATATGTTGGCTGGCCGACCGAAGACTATTTCATAAGGGCTGAGTTTCACTCGCGAATGCACAGTCATTCTGGTGGATAGGAGTGCTAAGGGTAGAGCGTCAGGCCATTTAAGACCTGTGCTCGCTTGGATTTTGGCCAATTTAAGTTTAAGCGTGCCATTGAAACATTCCACTAATCCAGCTGATTGGGGGTGATTTGCAGCGTGGAACTTCTGCCTAATGCCTAGCCCTTCACACACTCATTTCATCACACGACCCACAAATTCACTTCCGTTGTCAGACCAGACCATTCTAGGCATTCCGAACCTGGGGAAGAACTCTTTCACAAGGGCTTTCGCTGTGGACAAGGCAGTATTGTCTTTTAGGGGATAGGCTTCTACCCATCTTGAGAAGGCACAAACAACCACGAGCACGTATTTTAAGTTTTGCACCTCTCCATATGTATGAAATTTAGCTGCAAAACCTCGAACGGATACGTAGGAGGTGCAAAATGACCAGCTGGAGTTGGGGTTCCCCTACCAGGATTGTGTTTCAGACATACCATGCAATTCTTGACAACATTCTCTGCACACTTGGGAATCCCCGAATTCTTCCACACTGGGGCCAACAACTCGCAAATCCCTTTCACGCTGATATGGGCCATTCCATGAGCCATTGTAACCACTGCAAGCACATATGCATCGGGTAACAACCATCTCTGATGCTCTGTCAATTCAATCCAACAACCATTTGCATCCATTCTTCCTGTACTCTCTCTCCACGTGCTCAACTCTTTCTCCGTGGCCTCAGCTTGGATGGACTTCACGCTCTCTATCGTGTCCTCACATATTCCAACATCACCAGTCCATCTTTCTGGGCTCGCAACATACATTCGGCTCATCACATTCTTTGCAGTTTCCTTAGCGGTTTCATCAGCAAATGCATTTCCACGACCAACATCATCAGTCACTTTCTTGTGAGCACTACATTTCACGATCGCTATTTGCAGGGGCAAGGTCAGTGATTCAAGAAGCTCATTCACCAACTGACCATGCTGAATCTTAGTTCCATGCGAAGTCAGGAACCCACGTTCTCTCCACAATCGTCCAAAACTGTGAGCCTGGCCAAACGCATATTGACTGTCAGTGTAGACAGTCACTCTCATTCCTCTAGACAATACACATGCTCTCGTAAGTGCAACGAGTTCTGCGGCTTGAGCTGAACCATATGGTATTCGCGCAGTTTAAACGACTGTGTGCAAAGTTGTGACAGCATATGCTGTAGTCACGTTCCCATTTGGGAGCTTAAAGCATGAACCATCTACCCATAATGTACCATCACATTCAGCAAGAGGAGTGTCGAACAAATCAACTCTCCCTTTCGTCTCTTCCTCTGTTCTAAGAAAACAATCGTGCTGTTCTGAAGCATCTGATTCTTCTGCAATTGGTAACAATGTGGCTAGGTTCAAGGTACTGCACCTTTTTATGTGCACATGGCTCGCTAGCAGCGTCAATTCGTAACTGGACAGTGGAGCACTAGTTAAGTGCTGTGTCTTGGTCCTATTTAACAATGTGTCTACTGCATGCGGGACCATCACGATTAGTGTATTATTCATTACCAGACCAGCAGACTGTCGAATGGAAACAGCTGCTCATGCTGTGGCCCTTAAATAACTTGGCAATGCTCGTGCTACCGGATCCAAAGTTGACGAAAAATAGGCGCCTGGCCGCTATCTATCTCCGAATAACTGAGTCAGCACAGACAATGCACAGCCTTCCTTCTCGTGGACATACAATGTGAAAGGCTTACTGTAGTTGGGGGTACCTAACACAGGAGCCGAACATAATGCTGTGCGTAATTCGAAAAAACTTTTCTGACACTCTTCAGACCAAGGAATGGGATTGGGTGTATTTTTACATGTTAATGCCACCAAGGGTTTGGCCAATAACGAAAAATTTGGAATCCACTGTCTACAGTACGATGTAATGCCCAAGAAAGCACATACTTCTCTCTGTGTTCTTGGCACACTCAATTTCGCTATTGCCTGAATTCTTTCTGGGGTCAGTTTCCTTCCCTCCTTCGATAAGAGGTGACCTAAGTAGGTCACTTCTTGTCGGCAATATTGGAGCTTGGAAAGTGACACCTTGTGATGCAGATCACACAGATGACGCAATAATGTCAACGTGGCCATTTTACAAATGTTCTCAGTATCCGCAGCGATGAGCAAATCGTCCACGTACTGTACGAGAGTGGCACCTGTAGGCAAAACCATGGTGTCAAGCTGTGTTTTCAGAGCTTGACTGTATATTGAGGGGCTTTCACAGTAGCCTTGAGGAACGTGTTTAAAGCGGAAGCTTCGACCTCCTAAACTAAAGGAAAAAATATCCCTGCTCTCCTCAGCAATTGGGACGCTGAAGAAAGCATTCTTTAGGTCAATCACTGAAAACCATGAAGCAGAAGCTGGAATCATAGTTAATAATGTGGTAATGTCGGGGACAACTGGGAATTGTGGCACAACTATCTTATTTACTTCTCTAAGATCAATCACGAATCTATACACAGGTGGCTGAGAAGGGTCAGTTCGTTTTAAAACAGGCAGAACAGGACTATTGCAAACATTGCCTCGTGTTTCTTCAATCCCATCCTTTTCGATCAATTCGTAAACGATCGCTAGCAAAGCTTTTTCACCCTCATTAGATATTCTGTATTGGGGAATTCGTGGCATTTTGACATTCGACTTCAATGTTACAACATATGGTGGAATTTCTAAAAGACCTACATCATTAGGACCAGTAGCCCAAAGAATATCTGGGAGAAGTGCCAATTCTGCTGGAAGTGCATCTCTCGACAAATACATGGGAGAAACCACTTTCTTACCTAAAGTAAGTTGTACTCCTGAAGGAGAACAATACAAAGTCGCATACAATCTCTTTAACAAATCCAATCCTAGCAGATTCTCACCACAACCTGTCGTCAGAATAAGGGGTGCTTCGAATTCACAAGGACCAACAGAAAGAGATAAAGGGTCAGAAATCGGATTTCTAACTGGGGCGCCAGAAAAACCTACAGAAACGTTCATTTCGCCAGACAAAGGTGCGCCAGGGAGTAAGCATGGGCGTAAAATCCGTTCCGCTCGCGGATTTTACGGATTTTCGGTAAATTCGCAATCCGCGAACTCTAGCGAACTTGCCGAAAATTCGTAAAATCCGTGCAAAGCGGATTTTTTGCTTGCCAACTAGAATACTATACAATTTCGCGGGAGTAAATACTTGCGAACACGTAGATGCGGCGGGCAGCGACAATCTCGCAATTGCGAGATTGCAAAATTTGCAATTTCGCACAAGAAATCCACCAGCAGGCAGCATAAACCTTGAAAATTATGATTTTTATCAGAATAACTCCTCAGGTTGACATTTGCCTGCACTTTTTCTTTGCAAGGAGTCCATTTTGGTGGGTGGGGGTGGGAGGAAGGAAGTGCCCCACAGTCTCCAACTTCCTGTTCCTGTCCACCAGGCTCCTCCCAGTGCTTTCTTCATGTGCTGGTCACTTTGATTTGATCTTGACCTGGAAGGATTACTTTTGTGGATGCTGCTGGATATTTGGATTTTTGCAATACTGAAAGCACTCAGCAGGTGCAAAAGTTCAATCTTATCATTAGTAACCATTCCCTGTAGTGCTTCCTGAGGGGCCGCTTCAGAGTTCATTTGCCTACTTGCAACTATTCTATGACCTTGCTCTGACCCTCACAGCAGGCTCAGAGAATAGCTACAAGTATACAACAAAGGTCCTGTTAAAAAAATTACACTGCAACAGAAAGCAATTACAGACAATACTGAAAGCACTCAGCAGGTGCAAAAGTTCAATCTTATCATTAGTAACCATTCCCTGTAGTGCTTCCTGAGGGGCCCCTTTAGAGTTCAGCAAATTACAGATAAGGAAGCAGGTGCCAGCCAGACTGGAAGTTTAAATTCAGTGACACATTAATCAACCCCAAATTAATTCATGTCAGTTGAAGCAGGGCAGGTGTGCTTGCTTTTTTTCACCCCCATAATCTACAGTGATAAACCAACCAGAGGGTGGCAGTGATGTACCAGAGGGTGGCATGGGTGTACCAGAGGGTGGCAGTGGTGAAACAGAGGGTGCTGTGAACCTGTGATGATGAACCAGACGTAGAAACAACATAGTCGCGGCCGTTGTGAGCCGACAAGTAAGTTCGCAATTGCGAACTGGTACACAAACCTTGCGAACTGGCAGAAACCCTTGCGAACACAAAAAACTCAAAAATCCGCAAATTCGCGAGAGTTCGCGGATTTTGCGGATTGCGAATCCGTAAATACGCAAGTTCGCGGATTGCCAATCCGCAAAATCCGCCCATGCTTACCAGGGAGTTTGGAGTGCATAACAGAACTCTTTGTAGCCCAGTATCCAACAGAAAAGGTTCTGACACACCTGATGTAATCACCTCAACGTAAGGTCCGCTCTGATCTACTGGAACTGAAACAACTCCCTCTCTTCGTCTATGGCTGTCCTAGCAATCATTATTCTCCCACTGCTCATTTTCTGTGTGATACTCATCAACATAGTATTGAGCTGTCCTGTCAGATACGTTATTTTGCTGATCAAACCTGTTCATAGAGTTTTGTGGTGGAAGGGGACGTGTGTCCTGTGGGGCGTTTCCACGCCCTCTACCTCTAGGCGCTTGCTGACTGCCACGACCTCTTACACCAGAAATTCCATTTGCACGTTGTGATAGGGCAGGACAGTTATGCTTGTAATGACCCTCCTGTTTGCAATATAAACACTGGTTAGGACCTACACGGGGTTGAGTATAATCGAATCTTTGCAAGTTTCTCTGATATTGTTGAGACTGCTGAAAAGTTTTCTGATACTGATTCTGGCCATTATTATGTTGATTACCACCACCACGTGGCGGATAGGCTTGCTGTAGCAAAACCTTCGTTTTGAGTTCTCTAGTTTTCTTTTCTACTTTATCTTTCTCATCTTTGTCTCTATTCTCGTAGTACTGTGCAGTAGCTAATATCTGGGCCGAAGATGAGACTGCCCAAGAACTTTCTGAATCTTTTAATTTCCTACACAATTCTGGAAGCAGATTGTGCACGAATTTATCGACAAACAATCTCTGACCACCTTCCGTGGTCATATCTTGACTGCTATGGTCAATGAATGTTTCTTCAAATCTGGTGAAGAAATCTGAAACAGTTTCTTCTTTCTTTTGCTTGCATGCAGACAACTTATCCCAATTTACGCGTATTGCAGGCATTATCGTTTTCATGTAATCTACTATTCTACCAGGGAGTTCTGCTATCAGAGGCTCAGGCTTGGCACCACCAACTTGTCGGGCATCTGCAGCAGTAATATTAGCCCACGTGTCACCTAATTCCTGGTCATGATCTACATGACGAATTTTACCCCATAAAGGCTGTGGAACAACATTCCCAAATAACATGTCGATATCGGCTAAATTCATTATACATGACCCAGCAGTTTGTGACAATTCTTTATAGTACCCTGCAGGATTTTTACACGGATCTGGTAATGTTTGTTTGAGTGCTAAAACTTCAGCTCGCTTCCATGGGACATGTACCCATACACACTGAAAGTGTGGCAGGACAGGTGGGACAGCAGTCGCGTCACCCTCTCTCCACTGTGGGGGAACTTCTCTCATAGGGTATTGTCGTGCCTTTTTCCTACTAGATGCACTAGATTCCGATGGTGACCCAGAACTGTTTCCCTTACTTCGATATGATAATAACATTTCAACTGCCTTTTCCACATCTGGACCTACAATCATACCCTCTCCAAACTTAAATCGTACACGACACATTTCTTGTGGGATGCATTCTTGATCATTGTCTGCCAAATCCTCGCCAAGAAAGACACACATCTGTTCGAATACATATCTCTGTGTCGCTGCTTCCCATTGATGGAAGACTTCCATGACAGACTGTACATCATATTTTGCAGTGTCCATGACCCATTTCCGAGCTAAACTATTCAGGGAATCTCTCTCTTGATAATCAGGCAGTTGACTTCGCAACTGTCTTCTTCCTATGTTAGGGGTCGTAGCAGGCGACCCGAAAAGAGGTAAAAGAAGATTAGTAACAGTGCTGGCCATTTTCTGCCGAACGGAAGGTGAAACTGAAGGAAAAACAGATGGAAAAACGGGGTGATATAAGGCGGGGGTAGAGATGGCAGAAGAGGTATCAGGGAAAATAGATGTGGTACTAGGCAGAATCGTGGAGGGAGCATTAGGAGATGTAAAAAGTACAGTAGGCAAAATCGTAGAAAACACAGGTGAAACAGAAGTGGTCGGTGGGCCTGGAGGAGGCTGCACCGAAGAAGTAGGAGCCAGCTGAAGAACAGCTGGTGGGTGCTGTGGAAGAGCAGGAGGCGCAGCTTGTGCAACTAAAGGTTGCGGGGGTGCTGTGGCATTCTGCGCATAGGGGGGTGGTGAAGTTAATAATTGCGACATTAATGGGTCTTTTTCACGCTCTTTTGCTGCCTCTTGCTGAAGAGACGGCAAAACTGGATAACACTTATCTATTGCCATTTTACGTTGCCTGTGCAACTGCTCATTTATCTGCTCCTCCTCATTTTCTTTAAACTGCACCGCAGCTTGCATTACCGAAAGTCCCCCTTCTCTCTTATTTTTCTTAGCTAATTTAATTTCTTTTTGTTTGGCTTCTTTGCGCCATAAGCGGAAAGAGTCAAACATCGCCGGCCGGGCTTTCTTTTTAAAGAGTTTCACTTCAAGGTTGTCTAAGATTTCAGAATCAAAGCTACCATATTGGGGCCATTTTAAAACACCATCTCTCCTAGTGTATTTAATCCATACTTCGTTGTAAACGATGGGGCCTACCCCATGTTTAACATATAGCTCGTAAGTCGGAGTTCCAACTGGAGGAACAGGACATGAGTCCTCCAATCGGGAGTCCCTATTATTACCAAGACAAAACAAATTCCCAAGTCTAAGACTAGGCATCCTCGCTCTCTAGTCTAGTTCCAAAACTTCAAAGGATTATCGATTACGATATTTCTCGTGAATACACGAGTCCTTCGGTTATGGTGCTTGCAAGTACCAATACAAAACCTTTTATATCCCAAAGATACCACAAAGTAAGTCCAACTAAGGACTGGGAGACGCTCCACTTATACTTAACTGAAAATATCGATGGCGTCACCAGAAGACTCGTCTCAGTGTTTCGCTCTACCAAAAACTTCAAGGGTCCAACATCAGGGCGATAGCCAGGGCAGCAGTCCTTGTAGCCGTCGGGAAGCGGGGAACCTCGCAGCAAAGACCTTCGGACCACGTCGACATGCAAGGGTCGATGAGGTGGTGGGCCCTCCTCCGGAATTTCCACACGAAGCTCCTCACGATCTTCAGGCTGACTGGTACCACTGGAATCGCCCCACGTTGGGCGCCAACTGAGGTACTGGGTTTTTAAGAACCGGCACAGAACCGGTAACCCAGCGGTGTCAGGGAATCAACACCCAGAGACCTCGGGTTCTTCCTGAGTCAGACCTACAGAAACTCAGAGTCTTCTAGGTGAAGTCAAAGATTAGTTTATTGGCTGCAACCAAGGTAACAGGGTCCTAGAAGTACAATACGGGTATATTCTCAGGAGACTGCACACTTTCACGAAGTCAGGCTTCTCTCTTTATACATGATATTCGGCCTTGGGCACACATTCTTCGAATTCGTGGTATTTCATTTATAGTTACTGGTTACAAAAGAAAAGCAGAGTCGTGATGACATGTACATATTTCACGTCGTGCTGCCCATAACAAATCATCCGGCAAGGCCCAACATTTCATCAGATATCGCTGGACCCCCAATAAAAACGGTCACCTCCCCATCATAAAGCAAGTGAAGAAAAGGAGTGGAGAAAAGATGTGAGCGAGATATGGCAGGTGTGCGCGCTGAAATGGTTTTATGGCTGGTTGAGCCTAGATGCTATCTTGCTCGGCCACTGGGAGGGAACTGACCTAACGAGTTCGGCCTGGGGCAATGGTTCTAACTTGTACTGAGGTCAGGGAGAAGTCGATTAAGGAGTATGTGTCCTTGTGGAATCAAATTCAACTGGATTAAGGCCTATGTAAAGGGCAACATATAAATGGGAGTGGGGTTCAGAATGTAAATGACGATTTCGAGGTGAAATCGTCACTCGAATACGCCGAAAATACATGTACATGATGTACTCGTCATTCTCGGTCTTTTGATACCAAATTCGTCCTATTTCGACGAAGTTTTTATTCTCGAGTCCAGTACTATTATATGAATCCAGATTTTCAGAACCACAGGAGGTCATATCACTGAAAATACAAGTTTGAAAAAAAAGTAATTGTCTATGGGCGCTCGTAGGATACAATTTCTATGGACTGGAATCTAGACTAAATACAGTATAGAGTACCCAACCATGCTACGCAAAAACATAACGTGTGTTAATCATGTGCCAAAAGAATCGTTTTTTAATTTGGACACAAAAAATATTTAAACCAGCGCATAAATAGAATGTGTGGAGCATTTAAACAAAACCAATGTGTAAACGGAAAGTGAAAATTCTTAAAATTCCAACAGTGGACACTGTAATAAGGTAGAGCTGCGGTAAAGCGCTATTGGTTCAGGCGGATTTAGAGCTAAAAAATATTTTCTTCTACCTCACTGATGATTAGAGAATGAGCACAAACTTTTAGATAACAAGTTAGTTTTGCAGTGCATGGTTTCAGAAAACAAACAAGAAGGGGCTGCTGTCTGTTCTTTAGAGGCTGCAACACCTACGTTTATACAGTTCAGAGATGTTGATTTACAGCTCTGCGAAAAGGCACACCAGGGTTTGGAGCGCTGCAAGACATTCTGCATGCAGTTACTAAGAGTATCTCACATTTCTTTCTTTTACCTCATTCTGTATGATAGACGCAGAAGGTTTCTCCGTGGCTCAAGCTGCACGTCTAACAGGCAACCAACTTGAGAACAAACAGTTTGCTTTTGGTCATAACGTGATAGGGGTGGGGAATTCCAGCAGCAAAATCTCTTTCGGTTACATATTGAGTAGGTCATTTAGGAAAGCAGCAGAAACAGTAAAAGCAGCGGTGGCGAAGTTGGAAAGGCGCCATTGTCCCGCCGCCACCTTTCAGTAAGATCTAAGCGGCATACTTAGCAGTGTGTTGCCTCATGGCGAATTTCGTAGTTTGGGCGGGTATGTGTTGTTTATCTGCTACCTCCCAGTTAACCCTCACTAGGGTTCCTTTCCTACTCCCTGTTCAGGTTTTAAAGCCCCTACACCTCTGGTCGCTACGTCCATACTTAACAATGACTAGAATCTGTTTGGGCCGCCCCTATGCTCCTGCTGCTGACCCGCGTAAACGAGACCACTGTCAACATACCCTATGCCTCCCATAAATGTAGTCACCAGGAATGTTAGGGAGCTCCACACTCCAGCTCGTAGTTATGGCATGTATGCATATCTAAAGCTCCATGCCGCGCATGTGGCGCTCCTCCAGGAAACACACATTTCACAACCAGAGATTTGTAAGTTGCAGCAGAGGTGGAGGGGGCAGGTCTATGCCACAGGCTACTCGGCGTATGCCAGGGGAGCCCTGGTGTGGATATGCCCCGGTACCCGCTTCGTACTAGAAGATACTGATATAGGGCCCGATTCACAGAACTAACTTAAGACTAAATCCTAAAGTTACTACCATTTACTCATTTTTGTATACACAGAAAGCACATACTCATTTGGGTATTCACAGAAAGCACTTACTCATTTTGGTATTCACAGAAGGCACTTACTCATCAATGAGTAAGTGTCCTCTGTAAATACCAAAATGAGTAAGTCCCTTCAGTGAATACCAAAATGGTAGTAAGTTTAGGATCAGTGGCGTAGCTAGAGCTTGTGGCGCCCGGGGCTATCCCTCAGATTGCTGCCCATGGCATCTGCAGTCCTGTGATTGTGTGAGGTTAAGTCTCGACTCGAATTTTGAATCTCATCTCACTGCCAAATTTCGGGCACAACTATTTCTCACATGTATCTTCGGAATGCTAGTTTTACATCGGTCTATTAACTAGTGCAAGTAAGTGTTAACCATCTAAACTCGCAGTTGTAGAGGGCTGCGCACAGCACCCAGGGGCCACTCGCTTAATTATACTGGTGTTATTTTTAGAAAATACTTTTAAACATATTTGTCAGCCTGCCTGACTGTGTACAGCTATGTGTACAAGGCTTGCCCAGCAATCATGCTATCATGCACACACTCACAGTGGCAGCCAGAGTCCATGAGTCAGCTGGTTCTAAGGAATTTATGGTATAGGCCTGAGGAAATTGAGATTTGTGTTAGGGCCTCTCACACCCTGTTATAGTCTGGGCCCAGGTTCCATGTGGGACAGAGAGAGCACCATGGAGTTTAGCAATTCTGTTTTTTAAAAACTCTCTCGGTGGAAAGGTTTTCTGTTGTATGTTTGTTTTGATTGGCAATGGTGTTTACGACCATCTGTTTTGCCTATAAAAGGTATCCCATTCTAATTGTTTTTCCTAAAGGATGCTTTAAACTGTTCACTCCTGTGCTGTGCGCATCCACTACAAAATGTCCATTTAACTTGAAAATGTAGAAATTGATTGCAGATGTGGCTGTCCAGCCAACCTGTGCGCTTTCATCCCATATACCTTTGTTCCATGCTGTACCCCAATCTTGGGGAAGAAAAGGTGGTATGATTCTCAAAGATTTAGATAGAAAAAAACATGGTAGTAACACAATGGATCCAGGAGAGCATCAACAGTCGCTTTACGGCAAAAATCAAGAATGCTCACTCGGCCACATGCATGGGCATATTATGCCAAGAAGAGGGCCAGCAGTCATCAATCTAGATTTTAGAAGGGCCTCCTGAAATCATAACCTCCGGACTTCAGTTGAAAGTGATGAAGGTTTTCAGAGGGTCAATAAGTGTCAATGCCACAGTGTGGCATAGCTATGAAAAGAAAAACGTTTACCCGTGACATGTATTTTTTGGGTGTCTACTGATTTAGAAAAAAACAGTACCTTCTAAACTTGAAGTGCCAGTGACAATCCAGTTATACGCAAAGCGTAGGTGATATGATGTGCGCAATATATCTTTCCACCCTGCTTAAGCGCAAGTAGGTAGCTATTCTGAAGTGTGACATTTTTGCACATTTTCACAAGGCAGGGAAATGATTTCTGCTCCTCTAAGTAGTTACATTTTGCTGCTTCCTCCGTATTTGGCCCTGTATGGGCAGTGGTACGCACCCTGTGTTCTGATCAGGCACTCGTCTAGCATGGACTTATTCTGCCTTGTTCTAGAGTTGGGCCTGCCTGTCGCCACCCTGCATTTTGAAATCTGTTTCCCCATGTCTCGTAATAAAGAAGGTAGATGAATGAAAGTAATGGCCATTTCACCCACAAGTAAAAAACAGATAGTCAGGCAGGAGGCGGTATTACTTTAAAAGTGAAGACACTGTACTGAGCAGTAATATATATAATTAATATCAATTAGCACACTGATTCTGGTGTCGTCCAGCATGCGATGCCACCCGCTATTAACAAAGAGTGTGCAGGGCTCGACTCAACCAATGTAAATATGGTTTAGCATCATGGCAGAAGTGCTTCAATAAAAATTACCGCCTCTCACTTACTTCGTACTTTACTTGATGTAGGAGGCGTCGCGGCCCTGTGGGCTGGGGAGATGGCGGTTCCCTCATCAGCTTTCACCTCAGTAGTACAATTACCGCTAGCGGCTAGTGACACACGCACCGCGGGCAGAATGGCGCCCTTGTCACTGCCATTTCAGCGGCAGCGCGAGGGCTGGCCAAACATTCCCTGGGCCGTCATTGGTAGCGCTTTCGGGCACTACAAGATTGACGGCCCTGGGAGGGGACCCACAGCCACTATGCTAGATGGTTGTGCGCGCACACTGCTGGCAGCCTTTACAAGTAGGTGCGCGTGTGCGTCACATGGGGGCCGCGCGGCACAGTGGCAGCCCATTGTGATGGCAGTTATAATTTATTTGCGGGTCTCGACACAATGCTAGACAGATAATTGCCGCCACTACCACAGACAGTTGCAACAACGAATGCCAAACTGTTGGGGAAATGGCTACTTGGGGGGGCTATTGGATGTATGGACGGCTCTCCACCCTCTGACATGTAGATACTCGCATTACTCGCACCCACATAGGTGACATGTTCTCATTGACCGTTTCACTGCCAGCGCCTCACTACTGTGCACCAAAGCGGAGTACTTAGGCAAGACACACTCTGACCATAATCCACATGTCTCGACTCTGCAAGATGAGGCAGAGGGGCCCAATACTCGTCTGTGGCGACTGCAACCCATGGCACTGGAAGACCCACCATTTCAAGAGGCAATACACGAGGCACTAGAGACGTATTTCGAAAACAATATGGGGTCCGTAGCAGAGATGGGCACACTGTGGGGCCCAGGCAAGGCAGTGGTTAGGGGCCGCAGCATGGGGTTGAGCTGGAGCATCAGGCGACAGCTGGATGTAGAGGTAAAGTGCATTGAGGTCACGCATAAGCGACTGGAAGCTGCTCGGGGGTGGGGCGACGAAGTGAGCAAGACCTAGATATGCAGCATACCAAACACACTGAGGTGATGGAGCAACTACGCTGCTTGAATTACGCATCACATGCGGCACGCACACATGCAGCGGCAGATAGAGGAAGGAGGTTGCTGGCGCGCATGATCCGGCAGGAGATGGCACAGATGCCCATAATGAGACTTCAGTCTGCGGAAAGGGACATGCTCACTGCGTAGTGGTGACATACATGGTGCGTTCACCAGGCACTGTGCCAGAATATACCAATTGTACAACTGTGTGAGGCCCCCATACATAACTACGTTCCTTGCCCCTTTACCCCTGCGACAGGTCACGACTGACCAATGTGATCAGTTAAGCAAACCACTCACGTTGATAGAAGTGCAAATGGCCATCAGCTCATTAGCCACCGGAAAATCCCCAGGGCCTGACGGCTTCCCTGCTGAATACTATACGACCTATCTACAAGTCCTGGGGTCGCACTTACTCGCAGTGTACAACAATGCACAGGAGGTGGGCATTCTTCCGGCCACGCTGCGTGAGTCCCTACTGGTGTCTCGGCCCAAGCCACACAGGAATACGGAACTTATGGGGTCCTGTCGCCCGCTAGCGTTGCTCAACTCAGATTATAAGATACTCGCTAAAATACTGCCAAAAAACAGGTTGGCCCCCTTAGTGCCGCTCTTGGAACGGGGTACGAGGCAGGGGTGTTCGCTTTCCACGTTATTATTCTCGCTTGCCATTGAACCATTGGCAGAGGAACTCCGCACTACACAGGCTGACTGGGGAAAACCACTTGGAGTTGGCATACATGCTGTCTCCTTGTACCCAGATGACCTGCTGATCTATCTCAGGGATGTGGGGCGAGTGCCTCGAGCGATTGAGACCACGCTCCTTGAATTTGCGACGGTGTCAGGCTTGAGGGTGAATTGGGAGATTTCCTGCTTGTATTAATTCGCAGAGACTACCCCAGATCCACACAAGATCAGCGGCACGGGAGTACACTGGCAGACTGAGGCATTCGATATCTGGGCATCCTGATCTATAGGGACTCACAGGACCTTCTCGATGGGAACCTTAACAAGAGCTGTTACAGTGCTTAAAGTGAAGATGTCATTTTGGTCTACCTTACCACTGGCGGTCAGGCGCAGAATTGCACTGCTAAAAATGGTGGTGATACCGCGCCTGCCTTACTACTTCACAAACTTGCCATTCCACCTCAGCCCCCCTTTGGAATCCAACATGCCGCAGTTCATATGGCATTGGAAACGGAGCAGAGTTTCATTAACGAAAATGTTCCCACCGACCAGTCAGGGTGGCTTATCACTGCCTCATATGGAACAATATTACTTGGCGGCACAGCTCCAACTGGCAGACACAGCAACACAAGACCCTGAGCTCACTCATACTCAGATTGTAACGCTGTTTCACCCCGGCCGGCCGAGCAGTGTCCCTACGCAGCTTCTGGCGGGGTTGGCTCACCGATGTTATTGGTGCAGTCTTTACATCATACAATGTGTCACGCTGCATGCACCGTCCGCTCCCGATTCTGGGTACTCCGAGAAGACACCAGGCGACAACCAGCTATGAACTTGTGCACTGGTCCACAGGGGCGTCAGGGCAGCGCCCCACAAAAGAATCGGGCAACAGATTAACAGGGATGAAGCAGACGAATTGACAGCTTACAATTCGTCTGTTTACATTTCCAGGCCGGCCTGTGCTTCACGGGTGAAACTTGAACTGCGCATGTCAAGGCACAGCGCACGCAGGCGAGAGGAGAGCAGGAGTCCAGTAGATGGTCTGCGCATGTGAGTGAGGAGCGTTGCCCCTCACTCACATTCACAAACCATTAGGCATGCTGCGCATGCCCAGTGTAGTCCAGGCGTTTGCAGATAGGCTCCTGCTCGGACGGTGACGCGTTATTCATAAAGTTGCCCCATGCCCTATCAAATGCCAGCCGCCCGGCCCCCCGTCGCATTTAGTCTCCTGATTGGCAGCTAGTATTTCCTGTATAGGCAAACGAAAAGAGCGGGGAGAAGTTACTTCCACCACCACGTTGTAGAGGAAACATGATGCGACGTGGGACCGGAGGAGATGCCTGGTAAATTTTATTCATTCATTAAATTAACTGCCCCCCACACCCCCTCCCCGCGCGCACCCTCCCAGAGTCATGCCGGCCGCGCCTAAGTGTCTTCTCTGCTGGTCACCGTCACAAGTGTGGAAGCCTGATTGGGTCTGGCTCGGCGTTATCTCTGATGTGCTCTAGACTGTCCGGCCTCATCATGTATCTAAAAATCTCTTTTCTTGATTAACAACTTCCGTTTCCCGACAACTCACTGCAAGTTTGTCAGAACAAATCAGCTGCGGGGCTGCGGCGCAAATGGACTGCATTTTTTTTTATTACATTAGTCAGTTAATGAATGTGTGCAGTGTGCTACTAAATGTCCTTTTGTAAATCATTTCACACTAGTTTCTGTTGCCGACACATGGATTAGTTATCTCAGATTCTGGAGTGCGAAGCATATTCAAACAGCCGTCTGACAATGAAGGGCGTGAAGCAATGTAGCGTGATGATAACAATCTTTTCAGGGGCAGACTCGTGAAAGTACCTCCTGCTGGCAACCTGATAGAGACGCTCGCACAATTAATTGATTATGCTAAGAATTGACGCAACCCACCCCTCACAGGAGGCCATCAGGCTGACTGTGAAGTATGAACCACGGACCCTGGTGGCCTCAGGAGTGGTTGTCCTCAGTCCAGCATGCTATCACCAGTCAGAGTATGAGCTTGGCGTGGCATTGGTTGCACTTATAACAGAAGTCCACGATTGCTGGCGGCAACGGGGCCCGCCTGTTGCCCTAAAGTAGTAAGTTGCTGTGCCTAATTCTCTTCATCATACTTAGATCACTATGCTTTTAAAAGCAGGGTCATCTGGAGCTGCCTGGGGCCGTGTAACTGAGAACTATGCAGTCATGCAGTCTGCCTCAGTAGTTTTGTGCGCACTAACTCATTTTATTCCCTGATGACTTACAGCCACTGATTGTGGTGCCACTAAACTTGCAGGTAGCGGGCAGCATGGCGAACCCCAGGCGCTACGCCGTTCAGCTGTTAATGATTTTTAGCAGTGTGAAATAATATAGTTTTTGATATTTATGGGTTTCCCAGTGCTAGATTTTGCTTGGCAGAAAGTGTCACTCATAGGCGATCTGAAACCTTGGCAGCTATGACTAAAAGGTTCACACCTCACCGAATACAATCAAGATGTTACATCTGTGCCCACCCTAGCTGATCAGCCTGACTCAAATATGCCTGATTGCCGAGATACAGTAAAAAAAGGAATCTACTATAATCTTGGAAGTCCTGTTAGAGACATATGTATTTGTGATAGACTGTCGGCTTTTCTGTCTCCGCCTAGGCTAGTCTAAAACATGTTCTCAACTAGCAATGTTCAACAGTAAAATCACTGGCCTTCAATTACTTCAATTTAAAGGATGTGCAATCGCATGCAGGCTACTCAGGAAGTGATATGAAAGGAGGTCATGTCTGAAGACGTGATCATAGAGCTATCAAACAGTTGGATAATGATGCAAAATGCAGAGATTAAGAAACAAAAACAATTCATACATTAAGTCAATGTGCAGTACTGCGCAGTAGAGTGCACACTAAACTTTGTCAATCATACATATTGACTAATACTCCACGGCACAGGCACACACACAGATACAGAAAGACACACACACAAACACACCCACACAGGCGCACACAAACACACCCACACAAACACACCCAGAGACACACACAAACACACCCACACAGACACACACAAACACACCCACACACAAACACACACACACACAAACAGATAGACACACTGAACATTTATTTTCATAAATCCTGTGCAATCATGCTCACAATACAGCTGCCCTGAGGCCCAAATGGCGCAGTAGTTGACGTCTGAGAATGAGGTGTCCACCATTGAGGCCGCAACGCTGTTTGATTTTTTTTCTTGTTTGCAAAAGCAAACATTTTTCTGTCAACTGGTTTGTGCTGTCATGAGAGCCCCTGCTTCCCTCTTTCACGATGATTCTCTAACTGGCTTGGGTCTCTTGCGGGCACCAGTGGCGCAGTGCACACCATGGTGTGTGGCTTGAGTTGTAGAGTCCCTGCCCTAACGTGTGAGGGCCCCTGAGCTAGCAGTGCGCTGCTACAGTATTTGAGGGTCATACACGGAGGCTCATATTTGATTCTGTTTTAAAATAAATGTATTTTAAACTTGCTGAAGGTTTTGAGGTGGTCAGTCACACCAGTTTCCAGCACAGTATTTTACCATTCCCAACGTGCTGATTTTAGCTACAAAAAGTGAACAATGTTGAATGCTGCAAGTTTGCGACCTGTTTACTGGATTGTTAAATAAAAAAACATCTTTGAGGTACTCAGAAATGCATTGTATCTCCAAGTCTGTTATGAAGTTCTGTGGTTATACTGAATAACCAGCTACCTATGTTATATGACATCTCTTTATTAATGTAATAACTGCACTTTCACAATTGCTTTATTAACCTTCCTACTTTCTCAAGTTTGCTTGAAAATGCACCATTTGCCCACTCTTTTTTCAAAAAATTTGCGCGGGAGAACCCCCTGACCCCCTTTTAGGTTGTTCACACTTGCTCGCAACGCTCGCTCGCTATGGTGCAGTATGAAAATCAGTTTACGCCTTACCACTTTCGAATGTCACCAGCCGCCACTGCGCCATGGTGCAAACACTGACAGACCTATATGCTGATGGGCTGCTCCTCTCGTTCGCAGCACTAGCCAAAAATTCGGACTTACCGCAGGGTCAATTCCTGCTACACACTGCAATTGTTCATTCGATGAGTGCGATGCGGGGAGATATCATGCAGGAACCCGCCACCCATCTGACTATACAATACCTACACGAACTGGGCACAGGCAGGCACTTAACGAAGTGGTTTGCGGAATCTCTCTGGACACACGCAATGCCACAGCCGATCTCCCTCCGTGCCCGCTGGGACGCAGACCTGCAGCGGCCTACGACAGACCGGGAATGGGCAAATATTCTCGAACGTCCGGTGTGCATTGCACGGAATGTTAGATGCCGGCATTTTCAATATTATATCGTTCACAGAGCTTATCTGACACCGGAGCGTATAAATAGGTATTTTGGCTGCACTGATGCCAAATTCGCGAGATGCGCTGTAGTGGGGGCAGACCTACTACATGTGTTATGGACTTGTGCTGCCATTCAAACATATTGGGGCGCGGTCACCAGCTGCTTAACTCAATGCACGGAATGGGGGTTGGACGGGACGTGGGAGCAGTGCATCATAGGGCTATACCCCAGATCCAGCAGACACAAGGCGACTTCCAGGTACATAGACCTGGGACTCGTAGTCACCAAACGGCTGCTCACGCACAGCTGGACGTCTCCTACTCCCCCAGCACCCGAAGCTTGGTTCCAATCCATGCTATGCTGGGCACAGGCGGAAAGTGTGGCTCTGCATCGAGAAGATGCCAGGGGGCTGTTTAAACAACCGATGGCTGGCGCATGGGATGCGATTCTCTCCTACTTTCGCGTGGCCTGGCGTGATCGCCCGCAATCGACGCTAGGTACCCCAACGAATGCCAACAGATATAAAAGTGCAGATGGCTCATAATGTGGGGAGTGGGGATGGAGTTCAGCATTCTGTCCCAAAGCTCTGCACAGGTTTCTGTATGTTTTCTCTGCCTCACCTCCCATGCATATACTTACCACCCACGGAACTATAGGGTGCACCATCCAAACCATCGTTCTTACACACTATATGGAATGGGAGACTGTGTAAGCATCAGGGACAGACAAACAGATCTACAGGGTTCAGCGCATGGACGTGGGGGGTCACAGTTGCTGCATATGTGGCAATGTATAATCATACTGTAAGTGTTTCAGGTGTAGGGCACATTGTTCTTTGTTATGTTTTCGTATAAGCAATTTGTATGTTTTTCTTTGCGCAATACGCTATGTCATTAGATCAATAAATGTACCAGACAGAAGATATCGAATTCACTGACTGGAATGTTGAATATCGATACAGGCTCTGTCTATGTGCAGCCTCTGATCTGAACTGTATTAATCACAGTCATCAAGAACAATATGTACTGTAAATTGCAAATGTGTTGGAAAAAAAGAATAAAATCAAAGTTAAACAAAAAAAAACGTGCAAGTTAAATTGTATTATGTCCGTTTTCTATGTAACTCCATCCAATCTCAGCAGATAGTACGCCTCGATTTACAGCTGCCCACGCTGCTTGAGTACTGTAGTGGAACTATTCATGAGTATTAGGTGCCTTAACCTAAAGGGATTCTAGATGTCAACATCGTTCAAAATTGCAATTATACAATTATCTGTGGTCAAATGTACACCTAGCACTGTCCTACTGGAGAGCAATGCAGAAGAATGGTTATTTTATGTATTATCAATAGTTAAACTGCACCTACTTACAGGGAATGGTGAAGGAAAGCAAATATTGCATATGAAATTGAGTATCAGATAGTAAAATTAAAAGGATCATTCACAAAGTTCCCTCAGAAATGAGAAAAATTGAGTATTTAGCTAGCTAAATAAATCCCCTTCCTTTCTGAAATTTGGGCAGTTAAATATTAGCTCCTGTGTATGTATAGTCTTCCCTTTTAGTATTTATTTTCTGTTGTATATGAATTGCTATGCTGAAAAGTACATATTGCTCTTTATAAGTGGGGGGGAGAAATAAATAAGAAATAAGGTCAGCTGAGCTGGGACCAATGCGAGTTAAAGTGCATACGGGGAGCTAATACATTTTATTGGTGCTTCCCAGTCACAGCAATAAAAACCAGGATGCACAAGGTATGCAGATTAACCCTAGGCGTAGTTTGCGTAGTAGCCCTACGTGTAGCTATGCGAAGTACAATTCGCAGTACGCGAGCTACGCATAGGTACGCAAAGCTATGCGAACTGCATAGTGCGGTAGGAAAAATGCTGTTCGCACTGATTCACAGTGCCGGATGCCTGTCCGCACTGTGCAATCATTGCAAACGGCATCTTGCACAGTGCAAGCTGTCATTTTCTGCCACTCGAGTAGATTTGTACTCGAGCTGCAGTTTTCTCAACGCGGACTGGTAGTTTCTCATCGCGAGCAGTCGCGAGCATTCGTGACCACCCGCAATGAGAAACCTGACCTCCCCGCATTGAGAATCTCGCGGGGAGGTATATTTTCCATGCTCGCAATCGGCAACTTGATGTTGCTGATCGCAAACGAGGAAAAAGTTTTGCCGGGATATTGATTTTGCTCACTCGCGGTTGCCATTTTGACGTTGAGGGCCGCAAGCAAGCAAAAAATGACCGCTACGCATTTTTGCACAGTGCTACGTGCAATTCACGTAGCCTGTAGTTGCGCAAACTATGCACGCTGCGCGAGCGTAGAATAGTCCTACGCCCAGAGTTAATGCAGATACCTGGGCGTGAATTGGCAGGCAATATCTTTCTTTTTTTGTTTATTTTTAGCTGGTATTTTTCTAAAGCACATAAGCAAAAAGAAAAACAAATTAAAACAAATGTAGCCATATTCATGTTACCCATTACCAGCCCATTTGCGCATCTGTACCAAGTGCCATGTACGATTAAGAGCAGTTTTATACACTATATTACATAGCAATAATTTACCAAACACTGACTACCTTGAATTTCGTGCAGTTATGGTCTGCAAACCCCACCTAATATCTATCTAGCACATAACCTATTGCCATCCTACCTCGTTCTCCAAGAGCCATTGTTACAAATCTGGGCCATGGCACACCTATTTTGTATAGCTAGATAGTATTTTAGCATTGCTGCATAGTCTGATGCTGGTTCTCTGCTGAGTGCAGCTTCTTCCAGCCAATCTTCAGCCTTCGGAATGGGACCTTTCATCAAAGTTCTCAGCAATATCCTCTTAGCGAGCATCAATAATACCACAACGAATAAACATATTACTTAAGTGTAACCCTTTAAAGGGCATTATTATGGGTGTACAAGCCACAGGGGTTAGCTACATCTGCCTGTTACAGGGATGGCCCATTTGAAGTTAATTAGGTTCCTGGGCATCGTCCTGATAGTCAGCTTGCCACAGAAACAGAACACCTCTCCATGCCCAAGACCTTTTTCTCAGCTCTGGGAACAAATTCACACCTCAGTAAGGGGGCAATTCAGTTCCTGGGTGACAGCTGGATATTCCAGCAAATGGACAACCAAAAACCATTAGGCAGGTAAAAGTAAAAAAAATGAAAAGCGCCTGTTCAGAAGTATTTATTACAAATCCAACTTTATCAATGAATTATGTTTGTCAGAAATATCTTAAGCAGTCTGTGAATTCATTCTGTAGATTCTTCCTAAACGGAGATAGCAATATTAAATTTAATGTGGTATTTAAATTTTTTCCTGTGAAAATACTAACCCTGCAACAGAAAAAATAGCCTTTTGGGCCTTTTCACTGCGATCACATGTTCAGCATTAAATGTGTCCATGCCCCTGTCTTGAATACTAATCGCCCTGCCTCAATAGACATTTTGCTCTACTTAGGGGCCTATTCCGGACTGGAGCTGTAACCTACCGACCTGCTGCCGTCGGTTACAGCCCTGGTAGTACGATGCTACAGAACAGGGTTCGGTTTAATTCGTATACCTTACAATGCAAGCATGCTTTCCGACCGGAAAGCATGCTTGCATTGCTGAAATCAGGGGTGCAGTTCATCCCTGAACCCTGTGGCCGGCACCCCAAGGTGCCTGCCACCGGGTGCAGGGATCAACAGACCCAGGCCACCATCCGGTGGCCTCACACACATGGGGGTCCGGCTGGGGGCCCCCAAAGACAGCTTCCAACTGCCTTTTCATGCCGGACAGACCGGCACGAAAAGGCAGTGAAAAGCTGTCATTGTACTCCCTCGGTCGCACAGAGGCGACCGGGAGCATACTGGAGGATTTCCAGACTGCAGACAGGCCCTTCGAGACTGTCGTCCGTAATATGGAAATCCGAGTCGGATTCCTTCCCGACCAAGCCCATCGGAATGGCTTGGTCGGGTAGGAATCCGGCCGGGACTGACCAATTCGGTCGGAAGAGCTCCAAACATGGTTCGGCGGCCTTCTTGCCGAAATAGGAATGGGCCCCTTATGGTGACTTTTTAATATTTGAAAGGAGGGTTTAGGCCTGTTAAAAACGGTTTACTTTGACAGGTCAACGTTGAATTTAAAACCTGCACCACTGTGCCGCATATGCCAGGCCTGCAGTCATGTTTACTCCATCACTGCAGTGGGTGAGGTTTTAGTAACCTTTTTAACATTAAACTTCTACATATCCTAATTCTATCTGCTGTGATCCCTGCCCTATGGGCTACATTGCTTACTTTAGAGGAGACATTATTATTTTAAAGGAAGATTTACAGCTGGCAAAAAGGTTTTACAAATTAAGGTGGATTTTAAAAACTGCTTTTGTTAGACTACATCAGTTGGCTTGAAGACATGTTTCCATTGTAGTGGAGCACACAATGTTTGCTGTAGCCTACTGGCCCTGGGTACACTTTAGGTACCATACAATGAGGACATTTAGGTAATTTAAATATGCCAATTAAGGGGTAAGCCAATTTCATCGGGCAAAGGGGTTGCACAAGCGCTTTGCAATTGGTTAGCAGTGATAAAGTGCACAGAGTTCTACAGCTAGCAAAAACAGTGAATGCACAAATCTGGGTGGGACACAACACAAAAGATTGTCATTTCCAATAAAAAGAATATCTGGAGAGTAGATCTGTGTCAGTCAGTTTCAATCAATCAACCAATCAATCAATCATATCATTTGTAAAGCGCACTACTCACACGTGAGGGTCTCAAGGAGCTGGGGTGGGGAATGCTGCTGCTCAAAATGCCAGGTCTTGAGGAGTTTTCTGAAGGTCACCAGGTATTGGGTCTGCTGTAGGTGGATGCTCCAGGTCTTGGAGGCGAGGTGGGAGAACGATCTGCCGCCAGAGGTTGCTCTTCGGAAGCGGGGGACTGTGGCGAGGGTGAGGTCGGTGGAGCGGAGCTGGTGGGTGGGGGTGTAGAAGCTGAGGTACGTTGGCCCAGTTTTGTGGAGTGCCTTGTGTGTGTGCGTAAGGAGCTTGAAGGTTATCCTCTTGTTGACCGGCAGTCAGTGCAGGTCTCTCAGGTGGGGTGTGATGTGGCTGCGGCGAGGGATGTCGAGGATCAGGCGTGCAGAGGCGTTCTGGATGCCTTGGAGCTGTCTCAGGAGTTTGGCTGCGGCTCCTGCATAGAGGGCATTTCCGTAGTGCAACCTGCTGCTGACGAGGGCCTGAGTGACCGTTCTTCTCATTTCAGTGGGGATCCACTTGTAGATCCTGCGGAGCATGCAGAGGGTGTTGAAGCAGGAGAAGGAGGCGGAGTTGACCTGTTTAGTCAAGGAGAGGGGGGAGTCGAGGATGACCCCTCAGTTGCGTGCGTGGTTGATTTGGGTTGGGGCAGGTCCCAGTGCGGTCGGCCACCAGGAGTCATCCCAGGCTGAAGGGGTGGATCTAAGGATAAGGACCTCCGTCTTGTCCGAGTTCAGCTTTAGTCGGCTGTTCCTCATCCATTCAGCAACGGCCTTCATGCCTTTGTGAAGGTTGGTTTTGGCAGTGTGGGGGTCCTTGGTGAGGGAGGGGATCAGCTGGGTGTCATCGGCATAGGAGATGATGTTGACGTTGTGCCGACGGGCGACTTGAGCAAGCGATGCCATGTAGATGTTAAACGGAGTTGGGCTGAGGGATGAGCTCTGGGGTACACCGTAGATGATCTCAGTGGCTTCGGAGCGGAAGCGGAAAGGGAAAGGCGGACGGTCTGTGTTCTGCCTGGGAGGAAGGACGTGGTCCAGTCCAGGGCCTTCTCTTGGATCCCGGCGTTGTGGAGGTCTGTTTGTAGTGTGTGGTGGCAGACCGTGTCGAAGGTAGCTGACACGTCCACAAGGATGAGGGCCACCATTTCTCTGTTGTCCAGCAGGGTCTTGATCTCATCGGTGGTGGTGATGAGGGCAGTCTCGGTGCTGTGGTTGCTGTGGAACCCGGACTGGGAAGGGTCCAGGATGTTCTCATCGAGGTAGCGGGTCAGTTGTTCGTTGACGGTCTTCTCGATGAGCTTTGCTGGGAATGGGAGCAGGGAGATGGGAGATGGGCCAGAAGTTCTTAAGGTCCGCCTTGGTTTTCTTGAGTAAGGCGTTGATCTCAGCGTGCTTCCAGCTCTCCGGGAAGGTTGCAGTCTCGAAGGAGGTGTTGATGACTTTCCGGAGCTGGGGTGCGATGGCTGTGCTGGCTTTGTTGAAGATGTGGTGTGGGCATGGGTCTGACGGAGATCCAGAGTGGATGGTGTTCTTGATCTTGATGGTGTCATTGTCGTTGATGTTGGTCCAGGAGAGCAGGCAGTTGGGGCAGATGGTGGTCGTGGGGGCAGAGGTCTTAGTTTTTGTCGTGGCGGTTGTGGCGTTGAAGCTGTCGTCGATGTCTGCGATCTTGTGGTGGAAGAAGGTGACCAGCTAGTCACACAGGTCTTGCAAGGGTGGGATGTCGTTGGTGTTGGAGCTGGGGTTGGAGAGTTCCTTCATGATGTTAAAGAGCTCTTTGCTGTTGTGAGCATTGTTGTCTAGGCGGTCTTTGAAGAAGGCCCTTTTGGCGGATCTGATGAGATGATGGTGTCTGCGGGTGGCGTTCTTGTGGGCTGCGTGGCTGTCCGGTGTTCAATCACGGAGTCAGATCTTCTCCTGCTTTCGGCAGGTTTGCTTGGAGGCCCGGAGGTCTTCAGTGAACCAGCTGGCTTTCTTGTTGGTGTGACTGTTGGAGAGTTTCTTGATCGGGCAAGGTGTTGGCGCAGTCGTTGATCCACTGTCTGAGGTTGCAGGTAGCGGTGTCGGGGTTGTTGGGGTCGGCGGGTGGGCTCTGGGCGAGGGTGGTGGTTAGCTGGTCTATGGTGCCTTTGCTACAGCAGCGGCGAGGCATCTGTTGGGTGTGGTGGTGCGTGGTAGGTGTCTTGAAGGTGAAGTAGATGCAGCGATGGTTGGTCCGGTGGAGTTCAGCGGTGTGGTTGAAGGAGACATGGGGGCTTGCGGAGAAGATGGGGTCAAGTGTGTGACTGGCAGAGTGGGTGGGTGTTGTGACGAGTTGTCTGAGTCCGAGGTTGGCTAGGTTGTCGGTCAGGGTGGTGGAGTTAGTGTCGTTGTTGTTCTTGGGGTGAAAGTTCAGGTCCCTGAGGAGGATATAGTCCAGTGGAGGCGAGGGTGTGTGTGCTGACGAAGTCGGCGATGGAGTAGCTGAACTGTGGTCAGGGTCCGGGGGTCTGTAGATGAGGGTTCCTCTGAGGCTGGTGTTGTGGTCGGTGTGGATCTGAAAGTGCAGGTGTTCGGCGGTGCTGAGGGTGTCGTCGATGTGGTTCGAGACTCTGAGAGTGTTCCTGTGGACAATGGCTATTCCTCATCCTGCTCCGTTGGTGCAGTCCCTACGGGTGATCTTGTAGCCTTCCGGGATGGTTATGGCTATGTTGGGTGCTGAGGCGGGGTTGAGCCAGGTCTCCGTCATGAAGGCGACATCTGGGGAGGTTGAGTTGAGTAGGTCCCAGAGTTCAACGACGTGTTTGCGGGCAGAGCGAGTGTTGAGAAGGATGCATCTGAGGTGGTTGGGTTATTTCCTGGTTGGCAGCATGGTGGGGGCGGATGCTTCTGAAGCTGTAGTTCCGGCAGGTGAAAGCTCCGTGGGTGCGCTTCGGGCAGCCAGGAAGCAGGTGTGTGATCGTCCGGTGTTGAGTGCGTGGAGGGTTCTGGCATCGTAGCGGTGTCCGGCGTTGTGGCGTTCGCGGGATCCTGGCGCTGGGCGCTTCGGCGCGCCAGCAGCGCTCCTCTGCGCACGGCCGCTGCACGTACGCTGTGCGCACACTGCGCGGCCTCCATATGAGGGGATGTGGGAGGGAGGAGCAGCTGGGAGGCGGGAGCAGGGCGGCAAATGGGATTGCAGAGGGGCGGGGCCACAAGGATGCAACGGCAGGAAAAACAGGCGGGCCGCGGGAGAACTGGGCACCAGAAGGAAAAACAAGTTTAGACAAGAATACAAGTACAGGCACAGAGAAATAAAAACAAGTCTGGGCAAGAACGGAAGTACAGGCACAGAAGAATAAAAACAAGTCTGGGCAAGAAAGCACGTACAGGCACAGAGGAATAAGAACAAGTCTGCACAAGAAAGCAAGGACAGGCACAGAGGAATAAAAACAAGTCTGGGCAAGAAAGCAAGTACAGGCACTGAGGAATAAAAACAAGTCTGGGCAAGAAAGCAAGTTAGGCACAGGGGAAAAAATACAAAATTAGGCAAAAACAATGCAGGCAGAGCCGTGCAGCAGCGTGGGGAGCAACCTGCCTGCGAGCAGGGTCAGAGTTTGCTCTAGACATAGCACATAGAGCCCAGTTAGAGCAGCGCACAGTCTGAATAAGCTACAGGGGCCAGGAAAATTGTCCTGTAACTGTACTCAAATCGCCTGTTTTATCTTGATCTTTCTATATTGGTAGGTAAGGTGCTCTACATTGTGGGTCAAAGTAAATCACCACATAATTGGACTGGGCTGCATGGTAGTACCTCTCCAAATCGGGAACCCCAAACCCGCCAATGTAATAGGGCATAGTTAGAGACTGACAAATCATCCTAGTGCTCGTCTACCCCCAGAACAATCTAAAGAAAATTTATTATACCTTTGCAAAAAAGGATTTACCCAAGAGAATCAGTATATTGTTGAATAAATGAAGGAAACTTATATGCATTATCATTTTAACTTGATCAATTTGGCCAGCCATAGATAATGGAAGTATAATGCAGCACTCAACTTGCTCACCTAATTTTACTATTACCGACCATAATTATCCCACAGGACCACTTGTTTGTCTCTATTTATTAGTATACCCATAATACTAAACCAAGTTTTCACACCAGCAAGAGGGAACATTTCTGATTTCTCCCAGTTATTATGTATGTAATATAATACCGTAAATCTTGTTGTTTTGTCTCTGAACGAAGTTAGATTATTCTCTGGGTCTTTCACAAACAACTTAATGTCATCAGCATATAGAGAAAGTGATATGCATTAATCGAGGAAGGCAAAGCTTCGATGCAGGTAACATATCCATAGCAATGTGTGAAGGGTGCCACAGCAAGGAAAAAGAGGAGGGGGAACTGGAGCAGCCCTGATGAGTACCTCGGTGAATTAGGAATACCTGTGGGATGCATCTATGAACATATACCCTGACTGTTGGGTATGCATAAAGCAGTTTTGTACATCGCATAACATTTAAGCTTATTCCCATCTTGGGTAGCACAGCAAAAATGAAATGCCAATCCAAAGAATCAAACACCTTCTCAGCATCTAAAAAAATCCAGAAAGCAATGAGTCAATATGTATCTATCCTTGCAATAGGCACAACAGGGTAATGGACATACATCAATACGGGGGTCCCGTTTTGTATGAAAATGTACTAGTTTACTACACACTACTTATTGTCATATTATTAGGATGCCGGTCGAGGTCAAGGAAAATAATTAAAAGCATTTTTGTACATTCTTATAAACCTGTTCATATAGTAATGTGAGATTTAAATGGAAAAAACCACAGACATAATTTTTGTTAAAAGGTCATTGACATACGTCAAGTCATGTCAAGTCAAGAATAACTTTATTCGGTTCCAAGAACCATAAAAGTTTGCCAAACATACAATACATTTTAAAAACCTTTCATAGCATATTAGTATAACAACATGGTTAGAATCAATAAAAAGAGCATTTCGTAGTATTCAAACAGTTTAAAAAGGAATATAATCCTGGTAACAAATACCCAAAACAACAGGCAAATCTTACAAATATATAAGAAATGATAATTTGAAAGGTTACAGTACTCCTGTTCATCTAATGTGACTCATAACGGTTTCTAATAGCCATTGCAACTTTAACATAATTAATCACTGCAGTACAAATAACAGAAGTAGCCAAAGAGTGCAAGAAATAAAAACCTTCAGTGTAGATACAAGGCCGGATTCCCCTAAAAAATGGGGCTAGAATTGTTCGCCTCAGATCTTTATAAAGGGGGCACAAAAAATATAAAGTGCAACGTGCTCTGAGCTGCACAGGCAAGGTGTAAGTATATTGACCCATCCTAATTGTTTTGGGAATGCCACTAGAAAGTGCAAAGTGCATAAACCTAGTCTAGTTAAAAGAAATCGGATTTGTGCATTGGTAGTAAAAGTTATATAAAATTGCTGTTGAGCTGGAAACAGACGTGAGGGACCTGTCTCCATAGCTTGAGAGAGGCGCTCAGTAACCCCAAAAGGATGCACCTCTTTTATAATAGCTTTCACATTTGTGTGAATGATAGCAAGGTTGTCATGGTAGTGCCCCAGACCTAGTTCATGGGAAACAACCATTACATTGCACGCATTACAATGCATAGGGATTACAACGTGGTCGTTGAAATGACAGCGTTGTTACATCGCAATACCATTACAATGCAAGTAGTTACAACTACTTGCTCTCGATGGCGCTCTAAACTAAGGAATGGAGGGGCATGTTATCAAACACGGCTTTAAAAATTGTCGCTGGTTTAGCGGCAGAAAACTGCTGCTAAAACGGCGATAATGGGCATGATAATATGCCCTTGGGAATTCCAATAGAAGTCCATGTTCTGGTGCAAACATGGGCTTCTATTGGAATTCTCCAGGGCATATTATCAAGCCCATTATCGCCACTTTAGCAGCATTTTTCTGCTGCTAAACCAGCGATAGTTCTAATGCCGTTCTTGATAATATGCCCCAGTATAATTTACTATTCCAACACTTTCCCTACTGTTGCACACACTGGAGTTGTAATAGTAAATTATACTATTCCTAAGTCCAGCGCACCATCTAGAGCCTAGGTACTCAAAGTACGGCCCGCGGGCCATTTGCGGCCCGGCAGACCTTTAGATGCGGCCCACGTGTGGAAAACAACGGCAGAAGCACGTAGTCAGCAGCCTTTGTTCTGCCTGTTGTTCATTCCTCGGGACCGCATTCATAGTAAAAAACAAAAAGGCAATCAAAGAAGCATGCTCAAGAAATTAGTGATTCGCCTCCTTACATGTGCCCCCTCCCCTTCTTGCTCAGTGATGTGAGATGCAGGGGCTCTAAGAAGGGGTGAAAATGCAATAAATCCTCGTTAACAACCTCGTTATCAAGTGAATGTTTTTTTTAGCAACGTGTGAAGTACTTGGGTGTGGCTGGCAGCTCAAAAACTGTCTGTGTGTTTGACACGGGAAGCTGTCTCAGCCCGGGCTGGCACACATGGGGGGGAGGGCGGGGGTGTAGCGAAGCCCTTTGAGCCATTTGGGCGTTGCGCGTCTGGCATGCAGGTTGCTGGCTTTCCTTTCCAGTCCAGCCTAGACATCAGCACCAGCCACTGGGAGGAGGGGGGGGAGTGGACCACTGCTGTGGTGCAGATCTTAAACCCCACTAACCAAACAGCTATAGTCACAGCCACGAAGGCAGTCCTTTATAAACATAAGTCAGTCATATCCGTGCCACTGGCCTTTTCAGCAGCACCAATCTGTGCAAGTTTTGAACCTTCCCAAGGTACAGGCATGCTTTTTATCCATTTTACCACAACATGCCTGTCCAATAGTTCTCCCTCCTCCACCTCCCAATGAGGACATGTAATTATAGACCCTTCTCAATAAGACTCCTTTAGTTTAGGCTAAGAGACTCCCTGGTACCAAACTGGTTTCCCTCCTTAGAGCTGACAGGCCTCTGTAAACATTCCTAGATTACTATTTGAAGCATGCTGTGATTCTGGATTTTTCTTCAAGCAGGTCTCTTAGAGATGTGGTGCAGGTGCAAAGCATGGTGTTCATGGATACTCAGTGACATTCAGTGTGATTATAGGCACTGCGTCTGTAGCGCCACGCTTGACACTGAGTTACCGCTTTACACAATGAGTAGGAATGCATCCAAGTGTGACCCAGTGACGTGTGCCTTAGTGAGGGCGAAATTGACTCATAATTGATTCCCGGCCCAGCTGTAGATTGGGGGCGTCCATGAATTAATTAATGAAATTAATCGACCGACATTTATACAACTCGACCAGCAACTCAAAGGTCAACTCCGAACTAGCAAGAGTACATATGAGATTAACTGACCTAGATTAATCTTGCTAGAAATAAACACGTTTTAATTGTTTTTCTCAAAGGTTCAGATCCAGGGTTTTAAAATCCCTGCCACATGCAGTGCTGTTTCCGATCTATACCTAGTTAAATGTGCATCCCCTGAACTCATCTGTGCCATATCACACGCACGGTATAGTGCCCTCACACCCCTGCTCGTACACTCCAGCTCTGTGATGCATCAGTGCCTCATACAGCACACTGTCCCTGCACCCCTGCCCCATACACTACATCTCATCGACCATTGGTGCCTCATGAACCTTACAGCACAGGGCATTGACATCCCTAGCCTATACACCACAGCCATACCCGCCTCATGCACCATACAGTCAGGGCCCTTGCATTCCTGCCCTGTACACTGAAGATTTTATTTTTACTTTAGTAGCCAGGCCCCCGCGTCGCCCCCGCCCCGCCTCTCCCGTCCCCATCCGCAGGCTCATCAGTGCGGCCCTCGGCCACAAGCCAAACTGTAATTTTGGCCCCCGAGAAAAAGTTTGTGAGTACCCATGATCTAGAGCAAGTCGTTGTAATGACTTGCGGTGTAATGGTACTGAGATGTAACAACGCGGTCGTTGTAATGACCGAATTGTAATTGCATGCGTTGTAAAAGCATGCGATGTAAACGACTATGTTCCTATTTCATGTAGTTTATCTCTCACAAATCGGAGCAAGGGGATCGACAATGCACTATCTAGAAAAATAAAGTCCTTAATGACTTCCCTTGCGAACATTAATTCCTCAGACAGACACATTTTTTGCCATAAATGCAGAGGGGCCATGTGTATTCGATCCTCAACAAATTCCAACCCCAACTCATGAGGGCAAAATAATGTGGGGGTGCTGTTTGGGGTCATCAGTAGCCTTTTTATGAATTTATTTTGCAAAACATGTAGATGGCGGCTTTTGGGATAACCCCACACTCCTGCCCCATATGATGTGACAGATAGGCATTTGGCTTTATAAAGGGTAACCAGCTCTGTCACCGGCTTGTGACCTAACTTACAGGTGAAGAGGAATAACCCCTCCACAACCTGGCTAGTATGTTGCAGCCTTGCAGTAATAAGAGGATCCCAATTCATAGTGTTATTAAAAATGTTCCCTAGGTATGTAAAATTGGTCAGCTTATCAATAATCTTATCACTTACGGCAAACTTCATGGTTTTGGTCAATTTGGGGCCACTCACCGTACTATACGTTTTAAGAAAATTAACTTTTAAATCGAGCGCCAACATAAAATCTGTTTGCTGTCATAGCCATTAGCACAGAGTCATCCGCGTAAGATTGTAGTGGGACCGGATTACCTCCAATTCGGGGAATATTGATTTCTTTCTCTAATAAGAATGCTTCTAGGCCATTAGTATAAATGAAGCTAAAATGCACCCATGCCGTACAACTTCTGGGGAGACAATAGGCACAGTCTTTTCATCTGGGGGCCGTACGTTATGGCAACAGTGGTGGAAGCATAAAGCTTACACAAGAGGGAAATCAGAGCTTCTTCAACGCCCATTCTCCCCATTAGAGCCCGCAACTTCTACCGCTTAACTGTATCGAAGGCACTGGACAAGTCCAAGATGGGCGGGTGGCTAGAATGCCTCCTGGCCTTCATGTACGTGCCCATGATCAGGGACAGATTGAGGCACTGCTCTGTGGTGCACATCCTTATTCTGAAGACATATTGTGTTTTTGACATGATCCCTGCATTAGTCGCCCAGGTCACAAGTCTTGCGAGGACGACCCTCCCTAAAACCTTATGTTGAAAATGGCAATGTATATGCACATAAGCGGCGTTCATTTGTGTTCACTGTACCCCTTGTTGTAAGCAGAACGGATATCGCTAAACACTGACTGTGTTATCCCGCCAGCATAGACCCATGCACACACGTACACGACAGCCATTTTAGGCACCATGGCCTCTCTGCCCGTTTGTTCCCGGCACCCCTCCCCGCGCGCACTGCTCATGCATCGGCCATAAGACCCTCTCCCTCTGCGTGACCCTGCCCTAGAAGTAACCCTCCTGCTTGACCCACACCCCCATTTCCTCCCAAGAACACCCTTCCCCTCAGCTGACGAGCCCCCCCCAACTGCACTTGGCCTTTCGACCCGGTCCCAAGTCCTAAGACCAAGCCTCGTGGATGTACACCCCCCCCCTTTTCCTGCCCAGCATAACAAAACCGTGATACACCAGCCGAAGTCCCCGATCTTATCGCCTGCCCAACCTTTGATCTGATCATCCCCTCCTGCCCTCGTGTCCTGTAGGAATGTCCGGCTGAGAGATCACAATCTCTTGTTACATTCAGGAGGGGAGGATGACATCTGAGCGACTGGTATGGGAATAGGCCTGAAGCTGGGATTCCAAGCATGCCTTTTCCTACTTCAAAGCGTCTTTATTGCAATAAGGAATGTTTGTGCATCATAAACATGTGTATAAAAGACGAAGCCTCAGAGAAACTTGTTGTGGAGGGCACCAAGAGAGAGCACCTCCTGAAGACACTATGCGAGTGTCCGAAATGACAGGCTCTCCTCATGAGAAATAAAACTCTGTTCTTGTTTTCCTGCTTCCAGTGCTACAGGTTCGTGGCTACGCCCATCCGGAAGACGAGATCTTCGGCACGTGTAGGGCGGGTCCTGCTGCCAGCCGTCGGCCGGAGGTCGTCGCATAAGGTGGGCCAGAAGAGGAGCCGAGGCCGACGGGATCCGGGCGTCCCCTCTTCTTTCTTCAATAATGGCTGCGACAACACGGGGGGGATGTCTTGCTCATGCCACCGACCCCCCCCTCGCATCTCCTGGTCCAGCCACGGCTTGGTAGAAGCTCCCCGTTCGGCCCTGAAGCGGCGCCTTGCAGGCCACCGGGGGGGGGATGTCTTGCCTATGCCTCCGACCCCCCCCCTCTCATCGCCTGGTCCGGCCATCATGAATATTAGCGCCGAGAAAAACGGCGTGGGGTGCGCTGGGAGGGAGAGGCGGCGCGAACGAGCCTCTCCCACCTCCCCAGGTGGAGGCCCCCAGCGGCACCCCCAACGCTCCACTCACCCGACGAGGGTTCGTCCACTCCTAAAATGGCGGTCGACCCTGCAGGAGCGGGCCCGGCGTGAAGAGATGGCCCGGTTGCTTGTTGATTAAGAAATGAGTCCCACAATCAGAAGTGTTCTCCTCTACTTTGAAGATTCTATAAAAGCCACGGGGGCCCCCGACCCCCGCAGACACCCCCGATGGGGAATGACTGCCATGATTACCCGCGGAACGATGAAAATGTAGCCGCGAGACGTCGGCGCTCCCATGCTGACGCCAGCCTCAGTTTGAATGACTAAAATCCTGCAGACTACAGTTCGGATCAGTTCCGGTGAAAACCCAGTATGACCCGGTAGAAAAAATTGTTGCCTCCCTCCCCCTTTTTGACTGATGGTTCATACCGCCGATCCTTTCTGTTGCCCTTTAACGGAACTTTTGGACTGCCGAAAGAGCCTCTAGGCCAACCACGAGTTGGTGGAGATTTTGACTATGCCTAGATCTGCCTGGCTGCTCCCAAAATGGCGCTGGTACAAATGAAACTTTCAACTCCTTGTTGTACCCCGATTGCTCAGCCTTGGTGTCATGAAATATGTATGCAGTTTTTAAACACAATGAATTGATATGGGATGGGTACTGCTTATGTGTTCGGACAATGAATTGAAGTGAGATGGGTACTGATTGAACATTCGGACAATGAATTGTTGTTAAGTTTTGGCGCATCATGATTATTGATAGTTCGAATTTCAACACTTATGATACTCGCTCACACTGAAGTTTCGATATGATTTTATTGCACCTGTCGCACTTTTTATTATGAAATCAACGACCACCGACTCCATTAGGTTTTCCACAAATAAGTATCCCCAAATGTACAGTTCTGGCCGGCCCACGGGGTTGTAGGCCCGTATTTATGCACCGACATTTTTATTAAAGATTTTTTGGAAAAAGCAAACGTAGTTGTCACGCGTAAATTGGTAAGTTTTGAATAAATGACCACTATTTCCGATATAACTAAATTACAGGTGAAATGGCTCAGCTCGATTAGTTAAGGGTTAAAAAGTATAGTAAGCAGAAATATTGCAAATATGAACGGTCCAGGTTTTTGTTGTATGTGTTTTGCATGTTTGTACAGCCTAAAGCAACCGCTAAAGATCCTGGTATTTAGCCTATACTTTATATGCTACCTGTATCAGGAAAGTTGTTTTAAAAATGCCCCTAAGTCGCCCCGAAGGAGTGCCACCTGACCCCCCCCCCCTGGTACGAACGACAAACGACCCCGTACCACTGTAGGTTATCACTTTTCCTCAACGGAGAGCACGAGCTCGCCCCCCACGTTGCACCGACTGCCCTTTGTTCTGACCCCCCCCCTGCGCACGATCCGTAATACCACACTTGGGCGACCTATGCTATCCACAGGCTTCCGATAATCATCTCTCCCACACTAAATGGTCCACCTGGGCTTAAACACCAAGTTGGCAGGGACTGCGTCCAGTGGAGATAGCCCGAGTATGTAGTAAGTAAAAGCCTTTTCGAGTTTATGCGCGCTGATGTGTTTTTAAAATGCTGCCCCCGCCCCCCTTCTTTTTCCCTCTTTCTGCAGGTCACATCGGAACGTCGATTAAAGTACGAAAAAGAAAATGGTGATCTAGCGGACAAAGAGATGGGAAAAAGGGGTTCGATTATGGTACCTACACACGACGAGCGAACAATGACTGTTTCTCTCCCTGAACTTAGCGCTTGGGAGGACAGCCTGAAGCGGAAACTACAAAATATGACTTCGCTTGGCACCCCGAATAATACAACCAAGAATGACGTGCACTAATGAATAAAATTCCTACATTTAACTAAATAGGGAAAGTTTAAGGAATATTCCGAGGTGAGGTTTACCCAAGTACCCTCCGCTTGGAGGACTAGGAATGTTGCCAGTGTTTAAAATCTACTACCTCCTTTTCACACCCTCATAGACATGAAACTCAAAGCTGCCCCATTGTTCTCACAACTGACACCCACTGTTGCCTCAGCCTGGAAACACATTAACCCGACCAGGTTAGTTCTTGACCAATTGCCAAAGGCGTAAGTGTGTGCAACCAAAGCCACCAGTGGAGGCAGCCAACGATAAAAGAGTAGAAAAAGGTAAAAAGAGCTTAGGATGCTAAGGATGCGCAGCGTACAGGAAGAGATCATTTTGGCCAATAACTGTTCTATGTTTTGTCTTGGATTTTTGTATATAATACCAGTCACTGTTCTATGTTTTGTCTTGGATTTTTGTATATAATACATGTACTGTCTCCCCGCCTGAGTTTGTGTGCACGTAATGTATGGGTCTACGTCGTCCCTCTGCCTGTGTTTCCGTATTACTTGGCCCCTGCTGTTCTGTGTTGTGTGCGCACTAAATGGCCTATTATTGTACACGTCTCTCTCTCTCTCTCTCTCTCTCTCTCTCTCTCTCTCTCTCTCTCCATGTCATACGTGTACCGAGTGGTTCGTTTAGAGTGCGGACGACTCTCTCTCTCTCTCTCTCTCTCTCTCTCTCTCTCTCTCTCTGAGGGTCCCCCTGTTCCCTCCTCCCTTGTGTGGTAACGTTGTGCCCCACCGGCACACACCTAATTGGGTCTCTTCGAACACAAAGGTGTTCGGCAAAATTGACAGAAACTAAAACGATTGTAACTTGCCATATTACTACCTCTCCTTTCTGCAAAACGATAGAACCCGAGTTGGTAATGAAAGAAAGGACAGGTAAGACGACTGATGTCCCCTAATCTAGCCTTTTATAGGGGGACTATAACGTCAATGGTTGTCTGTTTTTCAGTTCGTTAGAAATGCAATCCCCAATGCCCAGATTGCCTCACCCCTCTGCACTTAAGTGCGGATGTCCAAAGCGTCCTCGCTTCTCCCGATTGACCCCAGCTCCCTGTCCAAAGCGTCCTCGCTTCCCTCGATTGACCCCAGCTCCCTGTCCAAAGCGTCCTCGCTTCTCCCGATTGACCCCAGCTCCATATCAGCTATCCCCGAAGCGTAATTGATGACCTTGATTAACCGTCGCTCCCCAAGAAAAGCATGTTTAACCTCTGCCCCCCTCTCATGATGATAACCCCCCTGCTTGCAAGAGTTTGCCGACCCCGAAGGGAAATGTAAGATTGTCAGTACTTGGGTTAAAAAGAAAAAGGGCGAGTCTCTACCTAAGGACTCGATTTCGAGTTTGATAGAATACACTGTCAATGGGAGTCCGATTTCTCTCCACGTACGTCACGAATGAACGCCAAATAGGCTTACGAATTCAGTGGAAATGCCCTCCTACATACTCCATAAGTGATGACTTCTGACTGTGACTGATGAACCTATCCACCACCTACTTAGGATTGGGGACGGAATTGAGATGTATAAATGTCTTCTCCTGCCAGTTTTTCTAAAACTTGTTTTGTACCCATTCAAAGATACAATCACCGGAGGAGAGGAGCTGGACGTGACGCACAGCCTGGCCACAGATGATGGAGCACGTGTGACCGCGACCAAAGGTGGAGTCGCAGAGCAACGAGACGCGGGACGAGGCACCACTCTCAAACTCGGCAGATGAAGGAATGAAGGGCTGCCTTGAAGCCCTCGATTCGCTGACCCACTCGTGCCTGAAGTCCCCGTCCCTTTTGAGCCCGACTGATGGGACTACCTGCTCGTCGTCCTTTGCTCCTTTGGTCTCTTGGTGTGTTCAAAGATCTGATCCCACTCCGCCCTCTCTTCCCTCGATTATTCAACAACATCACCCTTTTCGCATAACTTTTGACTCAGAAAAGAAGAGCAGCATTTAGATAGAATAAGGTTTTGCCACGGAAGAAGAAAGACACGCAGGTGCCCAGCATGAGGCATCCCTAAGAAGATCAGTTAGGAAACAGGACTGTGATCTAACAGCAGAGGACTGATCGCACCCTGCAACGCGTAAGGATGAATCCGAGCTGGACCTATAGCTCCACCGCCGGTGCTCAACAGCGCCAACGAAAGAAGACGGACTCTGTTAAAAAGACATTGTGACGAAGACCCCCCTTCCTGAACTTTCTACCCACCCCTTGACTAATTGCTTGTATCGAACTGAATTCCTCCCTCAACCATTTTGTATTGCTTTCAAAAATGTTTCATCGGTCACTCATGTATTTAGTTTTCCAAAAGTCTCTTATAGCACTGACAAGACCCGAAGGTATCAGAGCACTTTTTACTGTATTTTGATGTCACCGGAGAGAAAGTCAGAACCTGATTCTATAATGTGTCGGAACCTTTTTCTTGATTGACCCCGACTAAGTATTATGCCGATCTCTAGACTTGTATGAATAACCCAACAAATGTAAAATCATATGTACCGCATTCCGCCAATTGTATCGACTGTATAGAAATGAACTAGCTTATGTAAAAAAGCGGCGACTGTTGAAAATGGCAATGTATATGCACATAAGCGGCGTTCATTTGTGTTCACTGTACCCCTTGTTGTAAGCAGAACGGATATCGCTAAACACTGACTGTGTTATCCCGCCAGCATAGACCCATGCACTCACGTACACGACAGCCATTTTAGGCACCATGGCCTCTCTGCCCGTTTGTTCCCGGCACCCCTCCCCGCGCGCACTGCTCATGCATCGGCCATAAGACCCTCTCCCTCTGCGTGACCCTGCCCTAGAAGTAACCCTCCTGCTTGACCCACACACCCCATTTCCTCCCAAGAACACCCTTCCCCTCAGCTGACGAGCCCCCCCCCAACTGCACTTGGCTTTTCGACCCGGTCCCAAGTCCTAAGACCAAGCCTCGTGGATGTACACCCCCCCCTTTTCCTGCCCAGCATAACAAAACCGTGATACACCAGCCGAAGTCCCCGATCTTATCGCCTGCCCAACCTTTGATCTGATCATCCCCTCCTGCCCTCGTGTCCTGTAGGAATGTCCGGCTGAGAGATCACAATCTCTTGTTACATTCAGGAGGGGAGGATGACATCTGAGCGACTGGTATGGGAATATGCCTGAAGCTGGGATTCCAAGCATGCCTTTTCCTACTTCAAAGCGTCTTTATTGCAATAAGGAATGTTTGTGCATCATAAACATGTGTATAAAAGACGAAGCCTCAGAGAAACTTGTTGTGGAGGGCACCAAGAGAGAGCACCTCCTGAAGATACTATGCGAGTGTCCGAAATGACAGGCTCTCCTCATGAGAAATAAAACTCTGTTCTTGTTTTCCTGCTTCCAGCGCCCGTCTCTTTATTTGGTAATTGTTCAAGATGGGAACTAAGAGGCGTCCTGCGCCAGCAGCCTGGGCATCAGGTGCGTTATGGGCTGACTTTTCCCCACTTAGCCGTTACATCGATAAGGGAGATTGGCCTGTAACAGGCAGGGTCACTCCTATTGCCCTTTTTAAACACAGGAACCACAATGGCCTCCTTCCTGGTTCCCGGAATTGGACTAATCACCACTGCTTTGAAAATATTGGTTAGCAATGGTGCCGAAAGATTGGGGTTATGTTTAAATAAATCTAACGGGTCACCATCGGGGCCTAGGGCTTTCATACTGATACCCTTTGCTAAAGCCTCCTCAACCTCAGCTACTGAGAGAGATACACTTAATGTAAGGGCAGAGGTTGAGTCTAATGCCAAATCCTCACTTTTCTCCTCTATCTGGATGCAATTTGGGTTAAATGTGGCCGTGAAATGAGATTCCCAGGCATCCTCCAGAATCAGAAAATCTGTTTGCCTAACCTCATCTATAAAGAAAGGGCACTTAATTATGTCCCAAACACTTTTAGAGTCTTTTAGGGCACTAGCTCTCTCCAGATATTCCCAGGCAAATTTCCTTAGGTCTTCTTTTATTTGATTTATAATACTTTTATATGCCTTTCTTGCGTTTTTTATAGGAGTCCTATCACGAGGATTGGCATAAAGGGCCATTTTAGGGTTCTTCTGAGCTCTAGAACACTCGGTGTTCGCTTGTCTTAACTGATCTAGTTACTTTTTTAGCTACATCTGCACAGACCAGTTCAAAGTCATAAACAACCTCGTCAGGGTTAGCATCATTTTAGAGGCATATCTGAATAGAGTCCAAATTTGCAGTTTTTTCCTCAAATTGGGTAGAGTTTATTTTACCCCAATTCAGTCTAACCCCTTTGTTGCGATTATAGTGAATGGGACAACCATCGCCCTGTGGTGTATGAATGAAATGCGGCTCGGGCTGTCCCTCTATATCAGCAACTCACAGACTCACTTGGTAATATACATACAGGTGGTATCATTAAAATCCCCCACCCAGAGGATACATAGTGGCTGCCACTTCCCTGAGATGGTATTAATTTCCGCCTGTAGAGCTTCAATAACATGGCTGCTCTTTTGGTCACAGATGCTATAGTACCAATTCACCACTAAAACCTTCACCCCAATCAGATTGGAAATTAAAATTAGTTTTTACCATGGTGAGGAGTCAACACCGAAGGCTTGTAGGGACTGGTATTTGACTAAAATTTACAACACTAGCCCTCCCGTTGCCCTCCCTGCCTGTGAAGGTGTTGCAGGGACAGTGAAGGAACGATAGCAGTCTAATACAATGTCATCATTATGCCAGGTTTCCTGGAGGAAGATTGTTAGAAATGGGGGTCTCTAGTTGGCAGAGGTAGGTACCTTTGTCCAAGTAGGGAAAGTTGCTTCTAGTCAGGGTAAGGGGATACTCACTTTAGATAACCCCTGCTCACCCCCTTGGTAGCTTAGCACAAGCAGACCGGCTTATCCCAAAGGCAATGTGTAAAGTAACACAGTAAAAACACCATAAAAGGACACTACACCGGTTTAGCAAAATAACATATCTTTATCTAAACTAAATAAGCCTGAAATGACAAAAATCCAACATACACAGTTAAAAATATGACTTTCAAAAGCTTTCAAGAACTTGTACCATTGAAAACTATGGATGGGTGATTTTTCACCAAAGTAGCTGCGTCAAAGTTCACTGAGCCAAACAGCTACAGTGTCGGAAAACAAAGAGATGCGACACTCCTGAGACTCTAAGGAGGCGCTGTGACAATCCCACTGCATGTAGAGCAAGCGTTGCCTCAATTCTGGTCTGTATGGGGAGTGATGCGTTGATTCTTCATGCTGGTTCTGTCTCACAGGTGATGCGTCGGAAGAACTTGCTGCACAGGTACGATGTGTTGAAATCCGGGATACGTCCTCATTCGATGCGGCAACTTTGCACGGTGCTGCGTCAGCCCTCTTCAGCCAACACTCAACAAGGGCAGTACTTCTCCTCAGTCTCTTCAACTCTTCTTCTTGGCAAAGGTTCCTCTTGAATTCCAGGAATGATCTAAAGTCTGGTCATTTGGGTGTGATACTTATACCACAAAATGTCTTTGTTCTCTTTGTGTATGGGGCTCTGAGCCAAGTTCTAACCAGTTCTGGGGGGCACTCTGCAAGTGCACAACAACATCAATTGTCAGTGTGAGGCTTGGCTCCAGGCACACAACAGGGGGTGAGCCAGCATTGTGGAAGGCAGGCACAGACCTATTCTGGTACAGGTGCTACTCCTCCCCCCACTCCAAATGCAGATCAGGCCTATGCAGCCTAGGGCTGACTCATCCAGACTCCTGGAGCCTCTGTACCTCCCCAGCCCCTGTCACTCCTAATCCAGACAGTCAATCCACAAACAGAAAGAGGCACACAGGAAGGTTGAAAAAGAAAATAGCCACTTTCTAAAAGTGGTATTTTCACACACACAATTTAAAAAACATCTTTACTAAAAGATATGTTAATACATTCTAAATTCAGGGGTACTAAACACAATTTTTCTTGCTTATCCCTATAGGAAGATATGCTTGTAAAATGTTACAAAGCATTCCCCATTCTCTCCGATGGGCAAGATAGCCTTTCAATAGTAAACAACACAATTGGCAGTATTTCACTATCAGAACATGTTACACACACCAGTACATTTCCTATCTTTCCCATACATTGCACCCTGCCCAGGGGGGCACCGAGGGCCTACGATAGGGTTATCCTATGTGTAAGAAAAGGGAAGGGTAAGGCATGGCAAGTGGGTGCACTTGCCAAGTCAACAAGGCAGTTACCAAACTGCGCACAGGCACTGCAGGGCTACTCGTGTGGGTGGCAGAATCAGTGCAGCAAGCCCACTAGTAGCGTTCGATTTACCCGCGTATTTACCCGGCCTGGCACACTTGGTGCATTTTACTAGGGACCTACTGGTAAAACAAATATGCCAATCAGGGAGAACCAATCCCAATAACAATTTACACAGAGAGCATATGCACTTTATCACTGATTAGCAGTGGTAAAGTGCCCAGAGTACTATAGCCAATGCACACAGGTCAGGAAAAAATAGGAGGAAGAAGGAAAATGTTTGGGGATAACCCTGCAAAAAAGGCCATTTCCAGCACAACCCCCTTCCAGCCTAAAGCCAGGGTAGACCAATCAATACCTCAATGGGCTTCCCGGCTTGGAGTGACAGAACATGGAACCTTGCACAAACAGTAGGGGTCTATTCCTGTTATTTGCCTTCCTGAACCCACTTTGATCCCTCTATCCATACTCTCAGGGCCCACTAGGCTAACCCATGGGGGACCCTTCTCCTTACCTGGGGACGCCATCGTTGAAGTGCCTCAATTTACTTTTTTCACAGATGCGTCTGCACAGGTAGACAGAACCTACATGGCCAACACAGTGGTCTGCCCCAGTCCACCCCTGGGGTGTGACTCCTACCCTCCTCCCAGGGGCAGCTCTGTACACCAGGCCAGCCAGCCACAGGGGCCACTTACAGATGTCAGTGGTGAGAGCCAGGCCTCATGCCTTTCAGGCCTCTCTAACATCTGTGGCGTCAGGAAGTGGGGGGCAGTAGACCCAGGTGCCTGGCACCTTTTCTCCACTCTCCCTACTGCCAAGTCAGGTATAGCATCCTGAGGCTGGCCCACCAGCCCTGGGTGTGTACCCTGCGGCTGGACAAGAGACTGGGGTGTGCTCTCCCACATCCTGTCTTCCATCCTGGGGCTCTGCATCCTCCCACTTGGAGTGGTACCCCAAAAACAGCTTGGTTGGGGCACTGTTAGCAATCACCCCTTCCTCTAGGTCAGGGGGGATGCCCGGAACCTGATCCTCCAAGCTAGGGTCTGTACCCTTAGGCTGGACCTGTGCTTGGCAACCCGGTACTTGCTGGGGAGTACACCAACCACCCCACGAGAAACACACTCCTCATGAGTTGTACAAGACTCTGCCTGGCACAGGTCTCCAGCCACCTGTCCACTTGACAGAGAATGAAGACCCCCATGCCAGAAGGGCCCTCACCAGGGTCAGTCCTGGGGTACTCTGGCCTTGGAGCTGGCAACCACTGACTAACTGGTCCTTCTACTGGGGACTGCGTCCCCAACTCACCCTTTTCTCTGGACTCATGCTCCCGCCTCACTGGACCGGTGCTGCCAGAAATCAGAAGTTGTGGGATGCTGGTTACAGCAGTCCTCCCCAGTTCACCTGACACTTTGGGATCCCTCTCAGGAAGTGACCTCCCGGTACAGACTAGGCTCCCCTCCTGGTGTTCCCTCTGGAACCAACCAGGTCCTGGGACTGGGTTTTGGGAACTTGGGGACATACCCCCCTCCCACTCCTTCTCCTCTGAGACAGGACGTGGGACCCTACAGTCCTCCCACTACATTCATACCTATCTGGCCTACCACAAACCTCCCCTATCTCACTTGGTTGGGGAAAACGGGAGCCACCCCCTTCAGGATCACTCCCAAAAGCTTCTTCAGACACTCTGGAATACACCAAAAGATCTGCCTCCAGCTCAAGCTCCCTGGAATCAGAGAACCCACACTCCACCTGGTGTTGGCATAGCTCTAGAAAACAGAGACTTAAAATAGGCTCTCCAACAATTGAATCACACAGGCCCCCACAGTTGTTAACCAAGCTACCCTTTGCCCACCATCCAGTGCCTCACACAAGTACCCTACACTACTCTCCTGAGATTGGCAAGACAGTGTCTGACTGTCTCTGTGGCTCAACCCACACTCTTCTGGGCGTTCTCCACACTCACACACCAGGACTCCTACCTGAGGGAACCCCACTCCCTGCACCTTTCATCTAGTGTCAGTAGAGTGTCCCTCCTACCACCAGGAATATGATCCCCTGTGTCAGTTCCAAAATCTACCTCAGGGACGCTGTACTCCACTGGAGCTACCTCATAACCCTGAACCCGTTTGGTGTATGTCAAACCCCTCCTTCAGGTCGGGCGCCTCATCTCTGGGTGTGTATACTTCTCCCTCAGCACTAGACACTTCATTTTTGCTACCACCATCTGAGCTAGACTCCACCTCTAGCCCAGCTCACTTCATGAGCTACACACATTTCCTTTTCAGCTAAGCCACTCATAGCCTCTGGCCTCTCAAACTCCTCATCAAGCTCTCTCATTCTCAGCTCATATGCCAAGATCAATTTCTTTCCTTCCAAAGCCTAAGCTCTCCTCTGCCTTGGCCGGGAGCCTTATGACCTCCAGCTCTCTGACCCTCTGGTTCTCCTCCTGCTCCTCTGGGGAAAGACTTCCAGCGGAATGGTTGCTGCCAGCCTTGGAGTCTGCTCTTGATACAGGCAGATCTTGTGACCTGAAACCATCCCTTTGTGCATCCTCATCCACCTCAGCATCAGCTGCCTCCCCAGCCTCTTAGGCCTCCCACCAGGCCCTTAAGGCCTTCTATAGCTCCTCCTTCTTAGAGCTGCTGTTCGCGGGCCATCCAAAAGCTTTGAAAAATTGCTTGAGCTGATCTACTTTGTAGGAATGCAACATTTCAGGATCAAACTCCAATTCTGCAACTTCACTTGCTGCTTTCCCTTTCTGAGACATGGTGCGTGGATACTATAAGGGTCACTCAAAAATCGTACCAAAAACAAAACACAGTGGGGCATATTCTCAAGGATTTATTGCTGAGTTATTGGCACTTTATCCCAGCCAAAGTGGCAATAAATGTATCACCCCATTACCAAGCTGGTGCTAACAGCCGATATCACCAGTTTACCTACTAAAGCAGCCGTCAAAAACATTGCCATAGTTTACCCCGGCAACTATCACGAATGAGAGCAGGCGTTCAGGTGTAAAAAGCCACAACAACACCACTCCGTAACATTCTCAATCACCAACCAGATCAGTGATAAGATCACAAAACAGGCGATAAGGCGCGTTAGCAGCAGGAATGTAACACCTGCTCTGACCTGGTGTAAAGTCAGTCGACAACCTGCACCAGAAAAGGGAGTCCAACTCAGAATCACACCAGAAGAACAACAGATGCCATGGAGCTACTGATCATGCAGCCTGAAGCCCCAAGAGGGCAACAACACCCACCGCCACCACACCCAGGCCGCAACCCCCCCGGACCCGCCCGCACTCCCCCTGGACTACCACAGAGGCAGCGCAGACGAAGACAGCAGACCATCAGAAAACACAGCAGCCTCATAGACCCAACACAAGAGGATGTCCTTGCCCACTACAGGCTCAAAAGGACAACCATCCTCAGCATCCTGCACATCATTGCCCACAGGCTGACAGTACCCACACAGCAGACAACGAACATCCCTCAGCAGGCAAAGCTGCTGGCTGTGCTGCATCTGTTGGCATCAAGTACCTTCCAACGAACAACTGCCAGAGTCGGAGGAGTCTCACAGCCAGCCCTATCAAAGTTCATCACAACAGTCTTGAATGCCATCATCAGCTTGACACTAGGGGTGGGCGGCAAATCCTGCTCTGCTCGAGGAATTTGTGAAATTTCAGCGATCCGCGGCATATCGGAATTCTGAGCAAGTGACTCAGTTTGGTATTGCACAAAACAGTGGCATATTCTTCGATAAATATGCAGGGTAGGATTCATTCTGGCACGATGCTCTTGTCACAAAAATTAAATCTCAACAGGAAGCAATTACAGATATAAAAAAAGCAGGTGCCCGAGTTGAAGGTCAAATTCAGTAACGCATTACTTATCAGCCAAAAACGTTTGTGAGCACGGTCGGGGCTGGGCAGGTGCGCTTGCTTTCTCCCCACATCTACCTTCAAAAATTAGCTGTGATCCTTGATGGAGGTCTTTGAATTCATGAGTTTCTGAAGCGCAATCCCCGTGTAGTTCCTGTGACCAGGAGGTTCTTTCTCCTCATCTGCTGCTCTGATCTGTCTCTGACCCTTTATAAACAAAAGGCATGTGAACTTGCATAGAAGCCCTGCCCCCCACACACACTAGCAGAATACAACATCTTCCTGCCCTTTACCCACTATGATGGACAGCTCACTCAAGGGACCCCGGCGCCTTTCGGTGCGGTGGCAAATTACAGACATACATGTCATTGGAGACAACTCTTCTGGCCCTTTACGCAGCTGTAGTGTAGGAAATGCACTATTCATTTACCCAACGAGGTAGCACTTACTGATTATGCCAGTAGAAAGTAATCCTGATGAGTAGAAATATTTCACAACACAGTGGCATCTTCTTGGATAAATATGCAAGGCAGGATTCATTCTCGCACAATGCTCCAGTCACAAAAAATTACACCTCAACAGGAAGCACTTACTGATATAAATAAAGCAGGTGTCTGAGTTGAAGGTCAAATTCAGTAATGCATTAATATTCAGGCCAAAAAGTTTGTGAGCACAGTCGGGGCTAAGCATGTGTGCTTGCTTTCTCCCCACATCGAACGTAAAAAATTAGCTGTGATCCTTGATGGAGGTCTTTGCATCCATGAGTTTCTCGAGCGCAATCCCCGTGTAGTTCCTGTGACTAGGAGGTTCTTTCTCCTCATCTGCTGCTCTGATCGGTCTCTGACCCGTTATAAACAAGAGGCATGTGAACTCGCATAGGAGCCCCGACCGCCACACACACTAGTGGTATGCAACATCTTCCCGCCCTTTACCCACTATGATGGACAGCTCACTCAAGGGACCCCGGCACCTTTCGGCGCAGTGGCAAAGTTACAGACACACATGGTCACTGGAGACAACTCTTCTGGCCCACAGCTGTAGTGTAGGAAAGGAACTATACATTTACCCGACAAGGTAGCACTTACTAATTAGCCAGTAGAAATATTCCCGTTGAGTAGAGGTATTTCACAACACGGTGGCATCTTCTTGGATAAATATGCAGGACATGATTCACTCTGGCATGATGCTCCTGTCACAAAAAATATTCTGTGAGCTCGCGGAATTCCGCGTGCTCGCTGAGTTTTTTTGCCGTTTCGCTGAACTTTGCGTAGCGCGACTAAGCAAATTCCGCCCACCCCTACTTGATACCCCAGCACCTTCACGTCCCCCACACTGTGCAGGAACAGCTGGAGACCAAGCAAGGCTTCTATGCCATAGCTGGCTTACCGCACGTGTTGGGGGCAATTGATTGCACACATGTCTTACTTGTACACCCTGCTGAGACTGTACACAATTACCGCAACAGAAAGCACACTCATCCCATCAATGTGCAGGCAATAGTGGACCCCCAGGGTTTCTTCACCAATGTCATCTCCAACTACCCAGGCAGTGTGCATGATTCCTACATCTTCCGACATTCCAACATCAACCTGCGCTTCTCGGATGGCACCTACAGAAATGCTCTGCTTGTTGGTAAGTACCAAATGCACACACCACACACCCCAAATCCACAATCATGCAACTCACAACTCTGGGAATGCACACATTACAAACTCACACACAACATGCCAAACAACATGCCAACCTACCAGACACGACAGCACAACTTACTGTTGAACCTCGGCTAGCCATGTACATAAGCCAAAAACAGCATGGCACCCCAGCTACACAATAGCAGAATGTGGGGAGAGGTGGGAACCAGGCATGTCCGAAGGAGGCAAGTGACCCATGAATGAGAATGTACACAATGCCAAGTGTGGTGGGGATGTGCTGGACACACAGCAGTATGCAGACCACAGACATATCCATGTCGACATACACTGCTGCTGTTTGGAGTGTAGTGGACAGTGGGCACAACCATGTTACCCTAGCCAGGGTAGAGGATTGTGGAAATGTAGCTTGTTATGTCCCCTACGCCAGGCTAGCGTAGGGGTGTGAATAAAAAGCATGCAGCTCTGGGCGTGGTTCTCTTCCGGAATGCCCAACGTGTCTGCGAGGGTGGTTGCTCTCACCCCACCATGAGGCCGACGATATCGGAATGAGCGGTGTTGCCTGCGATCCTGTGCGCCTGATGCACCACGGGCCACTGGTCCCTGAACCTGTCCCGGCCACCCCTGTGCACTGAGGCCTCACTGCTCACCTGCCAACACCAGCGTGTGTCTAAGAGGGCCCACCACATGCCAGTGCAAGCTCCAAGCCCAAGGCTCGCAACCTTGGCAGCCTCCTCCGACCAGCATGGCCTCCGCGACACAGGCCTGCAGTGCTCCTTTCCTGTTGACGTACTCCACCGCTGCCTCCAGCCTACACTGTGGTCAAGTAGGTCACACACATTTGGAACCAGTCTTGATATCCTGATGGCCGAGATCATATGTTCATGGGACGTTTGATCTCACTTTACTCCCTTTGATGTGAAGCCACCAAGTCTATGTATAATATTCCAACCACACGTATCTATGGTCCCTCGCTGACTACTGCCTTCGGCCCACACTGCGGTCGAGTAGGTCACACATTTGGAACCGAGTCTTGATTTCTCAATGGCAGAGTTCATATCATAGCATGCTAGGAGAGGTGTAGGAGGAAGACACGTTTCAGTCCGGAGGATAAAAGGATCATCGTTACGGAGGTGTTTGACGCTACCAACAACTGCTCTGGTGTCACTAACCCTGTGCATAGCGAGCCAACAACATGCGGCTGTGGGCCCCTGCTGACCACTGCCTCCGGCCTACACTGCGGTCCAGTAGGACACACATTTGGAACTGAGCCTTGATTTATTTATGAGAGAGTTTATATCATTGTACAGGCCTCATCACAGACTGCATCCCCTTTCAGCTCTGGTGGCACTAAGTCTGTGCCCTGACATTCATGGACACTCTCTGGTTGAACCTGGGTGGCGTCTGAGTCTGTGGACTGGGGGTTGTCTTCATCATGTAGGTGATACTGACTTGGTGGTAAAAACAAGACTGTAGAATTCCACTCCTCCATTTGCCGCTTCCTGCCAGCTTCTACCTTCTGCATCATGCCCTGGAGGACACCTTCCACTGTTTCCCGCAACCCTCCGCTAAATTCACCTTCGACATCAACGAGGACCCGCTCAGCTCGCGTGGGCCTACCTCAGTGCAGTGCAAGTCGCTGTTCCGTGGTGGTGTGCCTGGCCGGCCGCTAACTCTGTGCTGCTCAAGTCATAGACCCTGTCTGATAGAATATTGGATGGCCTCTGGGGCAATGGACTTGGGGTCATCAACGCCATGTGTCTGTGGCCCTGCGCTGTCCCCTGCCTCCGTCCTCAACTGCTGTCCACCTGTGCTCACACATCAAATCGAGTCCTGAGCTGCCTTGGCGTCACATGACTGCAGGATGCACGCGCCACCACCACCAGAACCACCTCCAAACAACAAGTGCCAGAGCCGGAAGTGTCTTACTGCCAGACTATCAGAGTTGCTCACACCTGTCCTGGGTGCCATCATCAGCCTGATACCCTGCTCAGCTCCTCAGGTGCCACTAATACAGTGTACCACAACTCATGGACCATTTCTGATTCAGTTCTGTGCTGTGGACAGTTCACGCAGAAATGTCACCTCAGGCAGTGTGGAAGACCTGGGACGATCATGAGGAAGATGATCCCGGTGTAACACACCTCACTGCAGCAGGAATATCCCGAAAGGTCACAATGATAGACAATTTGTTCACAAGAGCACGCTTAGCTCTGGTGCCCCAACCTCAGTGCACGGCAACTCATTGTCCCTTCTGAATGCATATTGGGTGACCTCTGTACTTGCTCCGACTACCACCATGATGTTTCGCAGTTGTTTCTGTTGGTGTTTTCTGTTTCCGCTTTAATTGTGATCACTGTTCAAGTTGTTGCCAACCAACCACTCCATGAGGGCTGGCTTACACTCACGCCACACACATCCAGCACAGGCGTCACTGTACATGTGACCCTAGCAACAAAAGTGCCAGGCGCACATGCCCGTAGTCAGTTCCACAGGCTATCTGAGTGTGTCAGTGTGGCCATAATGTATGCATGAGGGGCCCGGCCCCTACAGCATTACATTGTGCTGTGTACAGTGGATTCAAACATGTCAACGCAGGCAGCGGGTAGGACATTGGACATGTAGCTTTGTCGTCCCCCAATCAGTACGTAAGAGGAGTGGTCTGGGCCGGCATGCCACAAGTCCAGCTTGGGGGTGTGAATGATTATCCTGGGGCTTTGGGCGTGATTCAGTACTGGAAATGTGCAAATGCATGTGTCTCTGTCGCAGTTTTGGTCTCTGTTGGGGAGTGTAAGTGGTACCTGATCGGACTTAGACACCCACGTATGCGATCTAGTTCGGGCTCCATGAGTTGGAACCCACCCGCACCTGTTCGGCCACCTCCTTCTGGCAGTCTGACACCTGGCCTTGGAAAGCGATGTGTGCTTCGGTGGAATTCTGGGAGCCAGCCATGGTGGTGGGTGCTTCCAGCTGTGTGGTCTGTGCAAGGGGTGGGGCTCCTCAATGCAGCTGGGCTGCCCTGCTCCTGGAGGTGGATTGCCTAAGATGTCCATAAACTGTTGTAGGGCGTCAGTGTCAAAGGTGTGGAGGTCCTCTTCAGCATCACAGATGAGTTGTCTGGACTGCTCTGCTGGAGGTGTTGTTTGTCCCTCTACACTGTGAAGGGGGTTGCATTTTGACATTGTGTTGACACGTATGTTGACGCATTGTTCACATTTACATACAGACTGCATGACAATGTACATTGTGACTGTTTGGGAGGAGCGGACTCTGTTATGTGGGACAGTGGACATTTGGACTACATCATGGATGTGAGGTTGTATACGAACATTTTCATTTCACAGTTTCCTGCTATGTCAGGTGTGATTTGCCAGTTTCAATGCACAAGGGGACCCAGTTGTATCCTCTGTCCTGCAGTGTAAGTATTGCACTTTGTACCACACGCTCATCAATGTCGATGTGCTGTTATTGCTATGTGTATGTGCGGCATTGTGGGGGATTTGCCCCTGCAGCAGTGATTTTGCTGCCCCTTATCCCTTTGAGGCATTGTGCCTTTGACTTTTGTGCTTTTGCGGTGCTGAGATGTTGGCGAATTGGGTCATTTGTGCTCTTAGATGGTTTTTGTTCTCTTGTGCATTGTTTGTCTGCAGATGTATTGTTGACATCAGGGGTTGTTTGTGCACGTGGATGTGTCAGAGTGTGACCTGCTCCTTTCCGGATGTGGTCCACGCTCAGTCACCTCAGTGTTGTGGCATGCACAATGGCATGATGATTGGACTGCAGCCATGCCGATCATCATGCAGTGCCACTTGCATTGCCAGTGTGGCTCACAAATACGCATCTTTGCTGTGTTTTGCATGTGTGCATGTGTTGGTTGTGAGATTTGTGATGTGTGATGTGGGACCCCTTTGGGCACATGGTGGATGGGTGCATACTTGGTGTTTGTATGTGTGCTGCAGTGTGCCATGGGGATCAGGGACATGATCTAAGGTCATTGTGGGTGTGCAGTGTGCTACACATGGTTATGCATGTGTGACATTCTGCCCATCTCCCCGTCCCCACAGTCCCTGGTCATTACTCACCCTGTTGATGTTGTGTCAGGTCATATAGAGCTGTGTCCGTACTCCCAACTTCTTGCACCGTCTTCCCACTGATGACTGTGGCACCATTTCCTCCAGCTTCTCCTGTGGCGCAGGACTCCCACCTCCAGTCGCCGTGGCTGCCTTCCGGTTGGCAGCGGGTTTCTGCTTGGTTTGGCTTTTCACGTCATGCCACCGCCTCTTGACCTCCTCCATTGACCTCCTTGACACTCCAACTGCATTCACGTTGTCCACGATGGACTGGAATGTTTCCGTTTGTGTTGCCAATGACACAGTGGAGGTGACAAACAGTTGTTCTTAGTGTTCTATCTCCTCCATGTCAAATATCCAGTTTTCATGCAGACTGAACCTCGTCTTCCTCTTCCTCTTCTCCTTGGCCTTCCCCGACCCCATGGTTCCTTGCTGGTGGTCTGTGGTGCTTGTGGGGTTCGTGTTGGCCTCTGCACTCGGTCTGGGTGCATCCATGGTGCTAAGCGGTTTCTTTTTTTTCTCCCTTTTTTTTCTTTGCTTTTCTGGTGCATTTTTCCGTCTGATGCATGGGAATGGCAGGCCTGTCGCTGGTTATCGCTGGTTATCGCTGATATTTGTATCGTGGTTTGGGACATCGCTACTATTTTCGTGTTTGTGTTTCGCATTTTTGCTCCATTGCGTTGATTTTAATGCGGTCATTTGACGCGTTATTGTGAGACTATCGCATGGTACCACTGTGTTGAGAATACCACGTTAACACAGCGATATTTTCCCACGATAGACTGGGATGTGAAGAGTTTTGTTAAGCAAATTTTGCGTTAATTATCACACGTTCTTGAGAATATCCCCCAGTATGTGGTTGCGCAGTGGTCTTCACTTAAACTTAGTGATGTACACCAATCACTGTTCGTCAAGTAGAAATACAGGTTCAAATCCCACCGCTGCCACCAATTTAGAAATTGGGGTCTCTAGTTGGCAGAGGTAGGTACCTTTGTCCAAATAGGGACCCTTGCTTCTAGTCAGGGTAAGGGGGATACGCACTTTAGATAACCCCTGTTCACCCCCTTGGTAGCTTGGCACAAGCAGACAGACTTTTGGACTACATCATGGATGACATGCCATGAAATTAATCAGCTGAGACCCCAATGTGGAAAGTATTTGTACCAACACTCACAGTAAAACAGTGAAAACACTACAAAAGGACACTACACCAGTTTAGAAAAAGAAAAACTCTTTATCTAAACTAAACAAGACCAAAACAACAAATATCCAACACACACAGTTAGAAATATGACTTTCAAAAGGTTTCAAGAACTTGTACCATAGAAAACTATGGATGCGTGACTTTTCACCAAAGTACCTGTAGTTGCATTAAAGTTCACCAAGCCAAACAGCTGCAGCGTCGGAAAACCAAGAGATGCGACACTCCTGAGACCCTGAGGAGGCAATGCTATGGTGAACGGACATAATATCTAATTCAAAATATCGATATGACATAATATCGAGATTTTAATGTCGAATGTGTCAAAATATCGATGTTTAGTATATCGAATGTTAAAATATCTATTTTCTATGTTTATTAAAAATATCGAATGGTAAAATATCTAGTACAAAATATTGTGATGACAAAATATAGTTATTTTGTAAAGGTAAGTAATATCGAAAATGATAATATAGAATGTTAAAAATATCGAATTTTATAAATATCGAAATGTTATAATTGTGATAATAAGCAATGTAAAAATAGTATAAATAATAATTGTTTAAAATGTATAAAAAAAATATTTGTTATATAAATTTTAGTAGCAGGATGTTGGGTTATTAGGGGATATCGGTGGAGAGTATAGATATTGAAAACATTTTTATAATATTTTTTTTGTTGAGAGAAAATAAATATTCATGAAATTATTATAATTTTAGTTTAGCAATTCTAAATTTTCCTAAATTAAGGAATTTAACTTTTATTTTAAAATGTATTGATAGTAAATATATTTGGTATTAATATTTGTAAATTGTGATGTATTATATGTAAAATGTATTAAAAGGAGCTGGATGTTGGGTTATTAGGGGATAAGGGTGGGGAGTGTTTTAAAAAATATACATATTGATAAAATCTTAATGTAAGTTATTTTTTGTTGAGAGTAAATAAATATTCATGAAATTATGTTGATTTTATTTAATTTTAAAACAATTAAGAAATTTACATTTTATTTTAAAATGTGTTGATAGTAAATACATTTTGTATTATTATTTGTACAATTTGAGGTAATATTTGTTAAATTTATTTAAAAAAATAATAATTTTAAAGGGCGTGGTGGGCAGCCAAACAAGATGGCCGCAGCCTAAAGGGGCTCTGAGGGTGAGATTGTCTCCCTAGCAATCAGCACATTAATCCGCTCTAAAAACTGTGCCCAGAACCTACCATACGGTGGAGGAGTTGAGGCAGAACATAGTGATTCCAGCACCAGTGAAAATCGGAGGGCGCTGGGCAGAGCTACAAAGAGGAACGGATTGCGACCTACCCGGCGTGCAGCAGCTGGGGACTAAATTTTCTAGACTGCTGCAGGAAGTGGCCTGGTGACCAGCTGCGAGAGCCGAACTGTGGCGTTAAGACCGGCGGGCGTTCAAGATTGTGCTGCGGGAGTTGCCGGCGGACTAGGGGCTGGTGCCGACCGGAGATTGAGGTCCCCCCTCCCCCCAGGGCACCGGGGGCCAAGGCAGGTGGCAGGCGGACAAAGCGCACAACAGACGCAGCGGCACCGTAATTTTGGCGTTTTGGGTGAGAGAGGACTGCGGCCTCCCTGTGCAGCGGCAGCCGGGAATTGACAGCGGCGCACTGCTCGGCGGAGAAGCCTCATGACAGCCGTTCGGGCTGGAGTGGTAGAGGTGAGGTCACACGAGACGCGAGATGGAGGTCAGCGGAAAGCAGTGCCGAAGGGGAAGCTTGCTGACTTTGGGACAGGACCAGTGCATGATCGCCCCCCCCTTCCTGGAGCGCTGGTGAATGCCGCGATCGAGACTCCGAACTGCCTGCATGTAAGAGCTGCCGCGATACAGTCGGTACGGCGGCGTGGCCAAAGCAGGGGTACACACCGCAGGGGCAGGCACACACGTTGAACTTTGGCGCAAGTATTGTGCAGCATCAAGTTAATTGCCCTGGGCAGGATAAAGGGTCCCCCCTTTTTTCTTAATCCCGGTGGAGGTGACGATGAACACTGCCCAGATGCAGCAAGGGGCACGGGGATAAGCACCACTGCGGTCGGCGGGGCAACCAGGGAACCATCAAGCTAGCCCCCGGGCTGTGTGATTAATGTTAGGGAGCCACGTGGATATAGGGTGGCAATACATGGCAGCCCAGCTAGGAGAACGTTAGTGAAGTAAATCCGCCGGGAAGAGACAGATTTGGAACTCAGATATTTCTACAGTGGTCCTTTGGTTCCCTTTGCTTTTCCCCACCCCTAGTGGAGGCACTGGGGTGGCGACAAACGGTGAAACACACGGTAATCATGCGCAGTGTTGGGCGGGGGATCCCCCCGGTGTTGAAGGATTGGAGACCCCCAAAGTACTTATTGAATCGCCTGCTCAAGAGGTGAGGCGACACAGAAAACCAACCTATGAGTGGCAGGGGATCTTGCGCGAACCAGCAAAGTAAGCTGGACTAATTTGCATACACTAAAGACTTCCCTCCATTACCAGAACGTAAGGAGCAGGCTGCTAAGACCAAAGAGGATGAAGGTGGTCCCAAAGTGACGCTAGAAGATATCATGCAGACCCTCCATAAAGTCCAAGCTACGATGGGTTCCATCTCAACTGATGTTACGTTCCTAAGAGCGGACTTCCAGAAAATGTCTGCCAGAGTAGCAGAGGTGGAACAGGTGACGACCGCCCTCTCCAAAGACTCCACGCTCCTGATTAAGAAAGTGACGCAGTTGGAGGCAGAGAACAAGCGTATAGCGGCGAAACTGGACGACCAGGAAGGGCGCTCCCGTCTCAATAATGTTCGCATTACGAGGCTTCCGGAATCAGAGGGGGGCCCGCTATGGACCTATACATTGAGGACCTCATAAAAACACGACTGTAGCCTAGGGTACTCTCGGCCTTCTTTTCCGTGGAGCGGGTGCACAGGGTGCCAGGTGGCAGGCCGAGGCCTGTAGCCCCCCCCGCGTCCAGTGCTGGCCCGCATCTTCAATTTTTGTGATAGGGACGCTATCCTTCAAACGGCCAGGGTGGCACCACCCATCCGAGTACAAAACTCTGTAATCTCATTTTTCCCTGACTACACGGCAGCAGTCTCGGCGCGCCGCAGACATTTCTGTGAGGTCAAGAAGGCGCAGAGAGCCCGTGAACTACCATACTCCATGCTCTTCCCGGCAAAGCTCCGAGTAGTTGCAGACAGAAAACCTGGTTTTTCGACACGCCGGAGGAGGCCACTGACTGGCTGGAAGGGTGGCGAATGGTGGGAAAACCCGGAGGGGCGCAGAGGGGCTGTAGACGTCTGGTGGGAACAGGTTAACCCGGAGACCGTTATACAGGATGAAGGTCACGACGAACAATCGCAGAATGAAGCAGGAGAATGAACTCTTCTGAAAAATACCACCTCCCTGTTAGGAGAATGTCCACTGTTAAACATTTTATAGCACACTTCGACATGGTGATCGCGATGACTCCACCTTAATTTTATGACTGCATTAGAATTGCTGATGACTCAGGACTCTGGCACGTGGGGATTGAAAGGTCTTCCTCGGACTACCCACCCCGGTACATGCAAGCAAAGTTCCAGGGATGGGGTTTTAAGCACTCTGCTGAGTTGGGGAGGCGGGCAGTTTTCGGTCCGCAAAGCAGGGAGGCAGGGAGGAGGGTTGGGGGGCAGGGACTGTTTTTCTTTTTTTTGTATTTGATATATGTTATCGTTCAGTATGGTGCTGGTTATGCGGTACTAACAAACTCAGGGGCACACTTGAGTTCCACTCTGAGGCGAGTCACTTGCATTAATAGATCGGTAGGCCATATAGATGGAGGACGGAGCACAGACTGACACAATGGGAGATCCTAAAACCGTGATACCATCCCTCTCGGTACTCACATGGAATGTGTGCCGGCTAGGTGACTTAATACAAAGTATTAAGAAAGAAGGCCCGGCAGTGATATTACTGCAAGAGACGCATCTCACAGGCACGTCCACAAAAGCCCTAGACAGGTGGGGATATAGAATGGTGGTGCATTCCTTATTTACATCTAGTTCCAGGGGGTAGGAATATTAGTGAAGAAGCAGTTTCCCCTGATAATAAAAGAAATTAAGTCTGAAGGATCGGGCGATTTGCGGCAATACACGCCCAGTGGGAGGGGAGGCCCTTCAATATAGTTTCGGTTTACATTCCTCCGGCATTACACACGATAGCCTTCCCGGATCTAAGCGTGTTCCTGCTTGGACTACCAGCGGGGGAGCTGCTCCTTGGTGGGGACTTTAACTCTGTCACAAGCGTCTCTATGGACAGATTCCGCCTGAGGGCGGGTACCACCGGCACATCACGCCTGGTAAGTTTCATGAAAGCAATGGGACTGATAGATGTATGGAGGAGGCACCACCCACCAGAACGTCATTTCACATACCATTCCAGTGTTCATAATAGCCTCACAAGAAGAGATTACTTCCTAGGTTCAATGGGTAGCCTTCAGCAGGTGGACACTATGGAAATTAGACCACGGGGCCTCTCTGACCATTCCCCATTGCTGCTCAGATACACCAGTCACCAGCAGAAATGGCGCCGGATATATCCGATACGCCCTGGTTATCTGCAAAATCAGAAGGGAACTCCAGAAAGCGACGAAACACTACTTTCAGGACAAGGTGGGGTCTGTTGCTTCCTCCACCACTCTCTGGGAAGCGTTTAAGACAGTCATCAAGGGACAGGCTATAGCTTCCATCACAGCTCACAAACGGGAGGGGCAGCTGGAATCGCAGACTCTAGAGTCCGACTTGACTATTGCAGAGGGACAACATACTAGAGACCCCCCAACCCCTGATACCACACACAATTTGCACCTCGCACAGCAACGTCATAAAGCACACCTGACGGAGCTGACCAGACAGCAGCTGGCGAACACGCGACATAAAATATACGACATCAGCGACAAGGCAGGGAAGTTACTGGCATGGCTGGATAAACGGGAAAAGAATGACAGGTGGATAGCGCAGCTCAACACGGGGGGGAACGACCCTCAACGGACCCACGCGCAATAGTACAAACACTGGCACGACCCTTCCAGACAGTATACTCCTCACACTCCACAATAGCAGTAGATGAGGCACTGACATATCAAAGACCTTGCCATGCCCAAATTGACACCTGAAGAAGCGCAGGACTTAGAGGCCGACCTCACGGCAGAGGAGGTACAAGCAGCCATTAGGACACTGCAATCGGGTAAGGCGGTAGGACCAAATGGCATTCCAATTGAATTTTTGATTCAGTTACGCCCCACCTGCTGCGTATGTTCACTGAAAGTCTGCAGGCGGGAGAGCTCCCGCCGGACCAACGCACAACCACCATAGTGGCTATCTTAAAACCTGGAAAACCTGCGGAAAGCTGCACCTCATATCGACCTATTTCCCTCATAAATGCAGAGGCTAAAATCCTCACAAAACTGCTGGCGCTCCTGCTCACACCACACCTGACAAAGCTCATACATCAGTATCAATCGGGCTTTATGCCTGGCAGAAACGCAGCGCTCAACCTAAGGAGGTTGCACGGGATGCTTGCTTGCACGCTCTGCGTACTTGCAGGAACCAGTAGTGGTGCTATCACTGGATGCACATATGGCGTTCGACACGATCCAGTGGCCCTTCCTCTTCGCGGCACTGCGCCATTTAGGGTTCGGTCCAAAGTTTTGTTCGTGGATTCAGCTGCTCTACACCAAGCCAATGGCGCATGTTGCCGCTAATGGCCACATCTCTGTTGATTTCCCCTTAGCAAGAGGCACGCGTCAAGGCGCCCTTCATCGCCGCTATTATTCGCGCTCATACTAGAACCACTGGTGGCATGGATACGCTGGGATCCAATGATACGAGGCCTCAAGTGAACCGATACGTGGGAGGATCGTATCTCCCTATACGCTGATGATATCCTGTTATATTTGACCTCCCCTAGGCGCTCAATAATCAGTCTTTTAGATATCTGCACGGCTTATGGTCGGGCATCCGGGTACACCCTTAATTGGTCCAAGTCCATCATGTACGTGCTGCGCGGCCCACCACCGCATCTGCCTGACAATTGCCCGCTTAAAACAGCGGACCATACATTTAAATACCTAGGGGTATACATCACAGCAGACTCAGGGGAATTCTATAATAAGAATCTGCAGCCACCGCTAGAGCATCTCAAAAGAGACATACGTCACTGGGAAACGCTACCGCTGACCTTGCTGGCGAAGGCAGCACTTTTTAAAATGATGGCCCTACCGCGGTTCTTATACATTTTGGAAAATGCACCATACCTGGTGACATCCTCCTATTTTAAAGCTATCGCAGCACATGTCTCCAGTCTGCTGTGGGGCAATAAACCAACACGTATTGCGCAGTCCAAGCTAGTGCGCAGTTGGTATGATGGTGGAATAGCGCTTCCGGATATACAACTTTATTATTGGGCAGCGCAACTGAAAGTGATTAATCAATGGTTGCATCTCCCATAGTACGACCCGGCACTGCAGGCAGATAGAACGCAGTTGGGCGTGAGGGATATGCTAGCTCCCCTTTATGATAAAAAATTGGCACTGGCAAAGTTTGGACCGCTACGTCATACCCTGGGATGGTGGCATACAGCTCAGGCAAGATTAGGGTGGCGGGGGGTATTAACCCGGCTCATTCCACTGTGGTACACAAAACGGCTAGGACAACTCAGACACAGTAAGGGTTGGGATATCAACGGTCGGAGATATGTAGCAGAAGGGAGGAGTGGTTTCCTTTGTAAGCTTACGGCAGCAGTACGAACTGACCCCCTCTGAACTGTTCAGCTACACACAGATACGACACACTCTGATGACGGCACGGCCGGCTGGTTCAGAGGTCCCAGAGGCATCCCCAATTGAAGATAGATTGTTAACTGATTACATGCCAAAGAAGGCAACCTCTCTAACCTACCGCAAACTTGTAAACAACCTGCCTGACCCGACAGGACCTCTGAGGGGTAAATGGGCCCACGATCTTGGTGAAATTGACGATTCAGAGTGGCAGAAGGCATTATCATCCCCAAGGGAGGTAGGTATACCCTCACGACTTAGATTGGTGCAGTTACACATTCTACACCGCTCCTACTACACCAGACACACCTTACATAAGATAGGAAAGGTGGAGCATCCCTACTATCAGAGAGGCTGCAGGGAAGAGGGGACTTTTAACACACCATATGGGATTGTCCCAAAATAGCGGAATATTGGACGCAAGTGCTGAGAACAATATCACAAGTGGAGGAGGTCTCGCTGCTACCTGAGCCCCGGCACTGCTTGTTAAACATATGGGAGCCAAACAACCTCACACACTCTGGGCAAAGTTGGTTTACATCGGGCATGATGGTTGCCAAGAGGAATATAGCGCAAAAATGGTGTGGTGTGGTGGTGCCTACCCTAGCAGCATGGGCAAAGATATGGATGCAGCCATGGTAGCTAAGAGGGCGGTGTACAGTAGCAGAGGTTGCCCTAAAAAGTGGAATAAAATATGGGCAGAGTGGAATACGTACAGAGGAGAGATTTGTGATCCACCATCGGACCGAGAGAACAGTGACTCAGACTCAGAGGGGGACAGCTGATTCGGGACTGCATACAAGAAGTGGGGTCTCAGGCGTTATAAAAATGTATATTTGTGACTTTGTAATGCTGCATGAAGTCTTTATGGATGGGGTCCTGGGCTGTGCTGCAGGTTTATGCTCCAGATTGTTTTACTGTGTTCACAGTATGAAGACAAATAAAAAATGTTTTTAAAAAAAATAATAATAATTTAATTTACATTTTAGATGCGGGATGTTGGGTTATTAGGGGATAAGGGTGAGAAGTGTTTTAATAAATTATAAATTGATAATATGTTAATAAAAATGTATTTTTGTTGAGAGTAAATAAATATTCATGAACATTTTTTGCATTTTAGTTTCTAAATGTAAAATATTTTAAATGTAAACATTTTAAATTTTATATTAACATTTGTTGATATTGATTTTATTTTATAAAATGATTTTTGTAAATTGTGATGTAACATTTGTTAAAAATGTAATATAATAAATATTGTAATATAAATTTTAGGAGTGGGAAGTTGAGTTATTAGGGCATAAGGGTGGGGAGTGTTTTAAAAATGTAGAAATTGATAAAATACTTATACTTTTTTTGTAGATGAAATTTAAAAAAAACATTTTTCTTATAGGTTTAATAATTGAAAATTGAGAAATTTTACAAAATATTTATTTTGAGCGAATAAATATTAGTTTAAATTGAAAAATATCCAGTTTATACATATTTAATATTTTAAATGTATAACTGTACATTTAAAAATCTCTATTTTGTGAGAGTAAATTATTAAAGTAGAAATAAGTGTACATTTTTATGTAAAAGTGTGAAAAATATTTTAAATAAAATAAAACAAATATTTATATTTATTTAATCTCCAGCAACTTCCCTTATTTAATACTGACAGGAGTTGGAATAGTAAATATTTTTTTTTACTATCCAGCACCTTCCCTGATTTAACACTGACTTGAATTGGAATTGTAAATTATATTTATTTACTATCCAGCACCTTCCCTGATTTAATACTGACTGGAGTTGGAATAGCAAATTATATTGGTTTACTAACCAGAACCTTCCCTGATTAATACTGTCTGGAGTTGGAATAGTAAATTATATTGATTTACTATCCAGCACCTTCCCTGATTTAATACTGACTTGAGTTGGAATAGTAAATTATATTTTCTTACTATCCATCACTTTCCTTGATTTAATATTGACTCGAGTTGGAATAGTAAATTATATTTATTTACTATCCAGCACCTTACCACATTTAATACTGACTGGCGTTGGAATAGTAAACTATATTTTTTTACTATCCAGGACATTACCTCATGTGGGCCCCCATTAGGATGCCGGGCGGACAAAGTCATCCCATCGGAAAAAGGGACCGCCCGCCATTAGGGCGGGGGTCCTGATGGTGGCATTAGGATGCGCCCTCCACAGTGGCTACCATTGTGGTGGGTGGTGCACTCAGCACCGCCCGCCACAATGGCAGGAAGGCATGCTGTGCACTTCCATGCACAACATGCCTGCCATGTTGTCCAAGGAACTGCTGGGGGGTACCATAGGTACCCCCCGTGTGCACCCCCCACTCTCCCAGAGTCCTTGAGGGACAGCAACGGGCCCCCAAAGCAGACTCCGCATGCCTTTTGGTGGCAGCATTGCCTCTACTGAATGGCATTGCTAAATGTCCATCCTAATATGGCTTGTGGTGTCTGATAGACACCTCCACCATATAAACCCTTTTCCGCCCGGTCGCAAGGCGACCAGGGCGGAAAAGCGGCAGACAGTTTTTCTGTCCGCCGTGGACCCCCTAGTCATACTAATATGGCAGGGGGTCAATCCGCACGGATGGCGGGTGGAACGCCCCCGCCAGGCCAGCCTGGCGGGGGTGATCCACCCGCCAACCTAATGGACCCCTTAATGTTGACTGGAGTTGGAATAGTAAATTATATTTTTTTACTATCTAGCACCTCCCCTGATTTAATGCTGACTGGAGTTGGAATAGTAAATCATATTTATTTACTATCAGGCATCTTCCCTGATTTAATTTTGAGTGGAGTAGGAATAGTAAATTATTTTTAAGTTATATTTTTTTAAATAAATAATATTTTTGAGGGGGCATTTATTATTGATATATAATAGTATTTTGGTAAATGCCTTTGTTTATAATGAACAGTTCATAAAAATCTAAATATTGTTAAATAATAAGACATTGAAATTGGATGAACAAACGTTTCATTTTTATTAGGAAATAGTTAGATGACATAGGGCCAGATGTAGGTATCCAAATACCGGTCGGTAATGGCCAAAAATACTAATTTTCATCGGTTACCGACCGGTATTTGGATACTGAGATGTAGGTCATGGAAAAATACAGATTCGGTAATTTTACCGATTCGGTAAAATTACCGAATCTGTATTTTGAAATGTAGGTAGCACTGTAAACAGTGCTACAGGGCTTAAAGGATTCGTTATTTACCACCAACTATTAGTTGGTGGTAAATAACAAATTCCTATGTAATTGCAAATATGTGCATTTACACTTTAAGGCATGCATGTGTACCACATGGCACACAAGCACTAATCAGGGGTGCAACAGGGTGTCGAAGTGACACCCTGCCACCCTTGACTATTTCACAATTTTACCGAATCGGTATTTATCGATTCGGTAATTGACATTCATTCCTATGGGCCTTTAAGCCCATAGGAATGAATAGCAATTACCGAATCGGTAAATACCGATTCGGTAATTATAAAAATACCGAATAATTACCTACATAGGTTTTACCGATTCTAAAATACCGAATCGGTAAAATTCGGAATTTTAGAATCGGTAAACCCTTTTTACCTACATCTAGCCCTAAATTATTTTTTATTAGATAAATCATATATTGATGAAGATGTATGTTGATCATTTTTCCATTTATTTTTTGTCATTAAAGTTTTGATACATATTACAATGATTACAATATATATTTTTAAACATATATCATTTATACATTATTATGTTTAGTAATACATGTGTAGAAAATTGGTAACATAAATGTGTTTTTTTTATGTTTGTGAGAAACATATGTTTAATACAAAATAATATTGGTATATTAATTAACAGTTGCTTTCACATTTTTAATGTAACAAAAATATTGGTTAACAGAATATGGCATTTTAATATTCTTGTATTTTAGAAAACATTCATATGTTCTCATACATTTTTACATATATACAATATAAATATGTTATTATTATTATTAATATGGGTATTGTTAATAACATTAATATCTACATTGCTTACATTTTCATTATTGATGTGAAAGGAATATTGCATTGAATATACTTGCATTTAACAAAACATAATATTAGTTTTCAGATCGCGGTTATGAGCTGTGTCGTTTGAAGCCATAGACTTATTTATTTTTGTTTAAACTAAGGGTCCCATTAGGATAGCGGGCAGAAAAACACCCCGACCTCCATGGAGGCGGAAAACAACAGCCCCCCGGGAACGCGGACAAACCAAATCAAATTAGGATCAACCGCCAAAAAAGACCGACCGCGGTGGTAGCGGGCCAACAAAAACCACCCGACGCGGGCGGTGACGTTCAAAAACCGACCGCGGAGGTGGAAAACGCAGCGGAAAAGCTACAACCCGCCACAAGCAAAGCGGAGACACCACACGGGAAATTAGGATTTCCCCGATGGTCCCGCAGTACGATCCGCTGTTTCTGACCGCCGCGGTCGCACACAGGAGTGAATGGGACAGACAGCGGAAGAGCTGCAGCATAGCCACCGCAGCGGACGGTACATGAAAAACATGTCGGACGATGCCAAAACACCGCAACGATGCCAAACTTAACACAAATCAAAGTAGCCAAGCCCTCTAAATACACAAAACACATACCAATGATAAAACAATTGCCCACAAATGATATACAATTTCCAGGACAACACCCACAACACACCTGACAGCAAAATCCCATTTGGACACACCCACACAGCTGAGTATAAAACCAGCCCCTTTACTGACCACCATCCTTTGCAACACTCCAGAAGAGAAGATCATACACCACATCTGACAGGAGAGGCAAAACAACACAACACACACCCCACCAACACCACCACTACGAACATCACTACCACCATCACACCAGCACCAACAATCCCCCAGCACACAACACACCTCACACATCAACACACCACACACGCCCCTGCACCCACAAACACTGCAAACACCACACACCATGGCAGCACAGAAAATGGCCAAATTCACAGAGGGTGAGTTGACAGTCATGGTCAATGAGATAGTGAGAGTGGAACCACAACTGGGTGCTGGCTAACCGGACTGGCAGTGGCCCTCCGATCCCACTGAAAACATTCACACCATGGGAGGAAAAGGTGCTTGCCATACTGCATCCTGAGAGTCTCACAGGACTTTTCGGGGGAATGGTGGCGGGTAAGTACAAACAAATGGTAACCAACACACTGATAAGTACTTCCTTGCACAACCCAAACACCATTGCATTGTTCACCCTCATCTAACAGGTAGCTAGCCATCTTGCTTGGGAGGCTTGTTTGTGGGTGAGAGGCCTGTACCACAACTCTCACCATGCCCCCTGTCCCACACCCCAGCAGATTGGAGCCCTCCCCAGGAGAATGTGTCAGCCATGTGTCAGCCATTGTACTATTCACCCTCAGCTAACAGGTAGGTAGGTCACCAGAGGTAGTGCCAGTGTCTGAACCTGATGCGGGACAGTTGGTGTGTGTGCCTGTTGTGTCATCACCAGTTCCCATTAACCCCAAGACAGGGAAGCCAATTCGTATTCCCAAAAAGTGGAAGGGCACCCCTCCAACCTCTCCCACCCACACTGTGTCACAGGTCTGCAGGACTCCACCTCCATGTGCCAATATACCACCTGGTCCAAACAGCCCTCCAGCTTTCGCAAACGACTGATAGCCCTACATCACCTGCACCTCTGTCTCCCCAGTCAAGTGTTCCTACTGTACCCGACACACAGCCAGCTCCAAGTACACCTGACAGCCAAATGTGAGTGGCAGCCCCCCTCATACACCTGTCTCTCATACAGGTGTGCTAGTCCTGCCAATTGTTTGCCACCTGGGTGTGTTGCTGGTCATGGAAGGGTACAGTGAAACACAGTCACTGTGTAGCTTCTCATGTCCTGACTCCTCCCTGGCCCCTGAAATTGACATTCACTGCTGTGTTGTGCTCTCCCCTGTGCCATGGACACTGGCCCTGTTGCTCTGCTATGTTGGACTCTCCCCTGTGCAGCCTCTCATGTACCTGCTGTGCCACCTGCCCTGGACACTGGCCCTGCTGCTCTGCTGTGTTGGACTCTCACCTGTGCCATGGACCCTGGCCCTGTTGCTCTGCTGTGTTGTACTCTCCCATGTGCTATAGACACTGGCCCTGTTGCTCTGCTGTGTTGTACTCTCCCCTGTATCAAAAACACAGGAAGGAGGTAGAGCCAATCGTTGGATTTGTGCTCCACTAGGTATTTAAATAAACAAAAGAAATCCAACATTTAAGGGAGAGAACGAGTGATCAATGAGTATTGAAGCACTCAGTGTTTGTGAAAATACCCCTCACACACCAAAAGGCCCCTTGGTGTCATGCTTCATCATCGGGGTCTTCGCACCCCTCTATCGGGATGCGGCGTGCTGCGACCGACGGCTACGTGGGAGCACTTAAGGTATTGGCTATGTGTGGTGTACAGTGTGTGGGTTATGTTTAAAGTGAGTAGGGAGTGTGGTGAAAAAAGTTAAAAAGTACCTGGCGCTAGAGTGGAAAAGAAAATTTTTTATTCTGTACTCTGGCTGGTACTGTTAAAAAGAAAGTGCAGGGCGAGGTCAAACCTGTTGTATTAATGAACAGGACCTCTGATGTGCTTTTGTGTCTACATGTTTCGGAGACAAGCTCCTTCTTCAGGACAGGGGCACAGACTCCCTTCCCTACTCACGTCTTCTACTACATAAAACTGTGTATTTACAAAAAAGTGAATTTTACTTGGAATAGGCTAAGTGTGCCTACAGCGGTCTGCTACAAGCACAATGACCTGTAGAAAGACAAAAAATATATGTCACCTAATGGTTACCCATGTAGCGGGTAGTTCATGCAGGTGCAATCACCTGGAACCTCACCATTTGCTTGTTAATAAGCTCTTGGAAAAAAAAGGGGGGGGAACTCTCAACACATACAACATAAAACACATAGAGAACTAGGATTTTACTGTACGTTGTATTCATACTTGTGAAGCTTGGTTGTTGGCTTCATGAGCAAAATAGGAACGTCGGGGTGCTGCTCCAATGGCTATCTGCAGTGAAGAATGGTGTGGCTTTTACAATTCATTCTGTAACACTTACTTATATAGATGGTTTCAGATGATCGTGGCATATTAGTACTCCTTCAATATCATACTCACAAAGTCAGGACTCTCTGATCACCGCCTTACCCCGCACGCTGCTCCGCTGTTGTGGAGTCAGGTAGCGGTCATGGTTATTTATAGCCCGTTTCGTTAATTGGGCGGAAGGAAAACTATTCCCATGTTTGGGTATTCCGCTCTGTGGCCATACAGGGCGTCTGTATGTTCTAGATGCGTTAACATAGGATTAGCGTCTGTGGTTGATCCTGAACATGCGCGCCTGCCTGCCACTGTTCCTCGGCGCATGCGCATTAGGAGATGTTTGTTCTTAGCGCATGCGCACCTGACACACGCATGTCAGGTTGAATGTCTTCAGTGCGCGTGTTGCCTAAGAGTTTTCAATCTTACCGTTGTCCGACTGGTGACACCGGTATCGAGTAGTAAATGAAGGAGAAAATAGCCCTATGCTTATTGACAGATTTCTGATTTAGACCCAAAGTCTCCCTAATTTACAGACTTGACACTGTCATTTCCTGAATGTCTACAGTGCGCGTGCTGCATTAGAGTTTACAACGTTGCTGTTGTCCGAGTAATCAAGACGAGTTTAGAGGTATAAATAGAGGAGAAGAGACCCATATGTATAATTACAGATTTCAGAATTAGGATTCATGGTCTTTCCATATTGCCTGGCGGACACTGTCCTTTAGAGTGGGCACTAATTATTGTTCAATGTATGTATTGCACAGTCAACTTTCTTGATAGTCTCTTACGCTGATAATTGACTCCATGGGACATCATCGTTAAGCCCATTCAGATGGGTACCCAGACGGAACACCCACCGTTGTTCTTTTTGGAAGAGGCCCACATCAGAGGGTAATTGTTCAATGATAGTCCATTTTAAATAGTTTACGCAATGTTGGGATGTCAAAAAATGCGTGGCCATTTTCGGAGTGCTTTTTTTACAACGCACATTACTCTTATGTTCATTCATTCGTGTTTTTATGGCTCGTGTAGTCATGCCCACATACTCAAGGTTGCATGGGCACTTTATAAGGTAGATCACGTTTTTGGAATTGCAATTCGTGAACCTCCTTTGTTCCCATGTGGAGCCATTGCTGAAGTTGAGTTTGGTGCTTTTTTCAGTCAGATGACAGCTGCTGCAGTTTCCGCATGGAAAATGTCCCTGGACGCTTATGGTTGGTTGTGAGGACGCAGTCGTTGGTTTTGGTCTGGTGTGTACCAAAATGTCTTTGAGGTTGCGTCCCCTGCGGTGTGCGAACATTGGTTTTTCCAGGTCTAGTTCACCACTTGTTAGTATTCTCCAATGCTTGTTAACAAGTTTGGACACCTCGTTGGACATTGTGTTAAACGTCGTGATACAGATGGGTCGTTTGTTTTCCGTGGGATCCTTGATTCGTTCCTCTAACAAAGCCTCTCTGTTATTGTTTTTCGCCCTCTTGAAAGCTTTGTTGATAATCCTGTTGGGATACTCCCGTAGTTTGAGTTTTTCTTTCAGGTCATCCGCCTGCCTCTTGAATTGGGACATGTCTGTACAGTTGCGCCTTAGGCGAAGAAACTGACCATATGGCAGGTTCTCACGAAGGTGTCGAGGATGAAAACTGTCATACCTCAATAGACAGTTTCTAGAGGTTGGCTTGAAGTGAGTTGTGGTTTTTAACACCCCTGCTTCTGCGTAAATATTGAGGTCCAAGAACACTAATGTTTGGTCTGAAATGGTGATCGTGAATTTCAGGAAGGAGTTTTGGTTGTTGAGCCATTCCAGAAAATTCTCAGCAGACAAGCGATCGCCTTCCCAGATGACCAGGATGTCGTCGATATACCTCTTCCAGCATTTTATATTCGACCTGTATGGGTTTTGCTCGTGGAGGATCCTGTTTGTCTCAAGGTGGTGCACATAGAGACCAGCCAGGCTCGGAGCAAATGTGCTTCCCATGCTGGTCCCATGGCATTGCTGATAGATCGTATTTTTATACTGAAAAAAGTTTTTTTGCAAAGCCAGAGAAATGCATTCCAGAACCAATCCTTGTGGCGTTTGATACTTCCATGGTGTGGAAAAAAGCACCTCCTCAATGATCATCAATGTTTCATCATGGGGAAGGCTGGTGTAGAGGCTCTCCACATCGAGTGACAGCAGTAGTTGGGTGTTTGGGTCAAATGTTGTTTCCTGCAGTAGTTGTAAAACGGCCTTTGTGTCCTTTAGGTAGGTATTAGTAGATTGTACTAAAGGTCTCAAGAAGGCATCAGCGAATTTTGACAGCGGTTCTAAAATTGAGCCAATGCCTGAGACTATTGGACGGCCAGGTGGTTGGTTAAGATCCTTGTGGATCTTAGGAATACTGTAAAAATACGGGATACATGGTTTTTTCTGCTCCAGGAATTCTCCTTCCTTTTTGCTCAACCAATCATGTGTTAGGCCTTCCTCAATCATCCCTCCAATTTTAATCCTGAGGTTTTCTGTTGGGTCTTGTTGTAGGACCATGTAGTTGCGTCTATCCGACAGGAGTCTCAGACACTCGTTGTCATAATATTCAGCGGATTGTAATACTATGGCTCCCCCCTTATCTGCTGGCTTTATAACTATGCTGGCATCTTCCGATAGGGTTTTCAAGGCAAGTTGTTCTTCCTTGGTTGTGTTATGGAAGGTGCGTGTGGAGGACACATCCAATTTATTGACCTCTGTCATGACTGCTTTTTCAAACGCCAGTAACTCAATAGGGAGTACTGAGTCTGGAGGGGTAAAAGTAGACTTGGGTCTCAGACCTGTGTCGGTTGTCAATGCTTGTGTCGGTTTGTCTGCAAAGAAGGCCTGTAGTTTCAATTTTCGTACAAATTCCTTCATCTCTAGGTTCACCTTAAACATATCCGGTCTCTGTGTTGGCACAAATCCCAAGCCTTTATTCAGTACCTGTCGCTGGATACTTGTTAGAGGTTTGGACGTTAAATTCACCACTAAGTCCCTCTCTGGTTGCTGGTTGATGCTTGGTTGGGCAAGGAGCCTGTCATGCTCCTGGTTTGCCGGGGGTTCCCTTGGTCCGCCTCGTCCCATGTGACATTGTTGCCTTTCCGGTTCTTCCCCTGTGTCCCTGGGCGGGAGCCTAAAAAAGGTTGTGGAACGTAGAAGCCTCCGTTGAAGTCTTGGTTCCATTGTGGAAAACCTTGGGCGTCTGTAGGGTGATTGAACTGGAATGGCTGGAATGGCGTTGGTCCCATGTGAAATTGAGACGCAACCAGATAAAGGCAGCTCTGCACGGTCTGATAATGACGGAATACCTAAGGAACAAGATGGGACCACCAGGCTTGATCGTAAAAAACGAACCCTTTATTTTTCAGACGGACATGCAGTTTAAAAAGGAGTGGTCATTAATCTCATGGCACTGTACCAGGGACTGGTTAGTTCTGATTATAAAGACAGCAACCAGGATCACACAGGAGCTGAAAATTGATATTGGGAAGATTGAGGTAAAACTAAACACATATATGTCAACCGAGGACCTCAAAATCAGTCTAGATGAGCTCAACCAACAAATGACAGAATTTGAATTCACGCTGAAACAGAGCAAACTCAACAAACTGGGCAAGGACAAAGACAAATTTACACCTGAAGGAACCTATCCGTACACCAAAGCTGACTATGTATCCACGAAAAATGATACAGACAGTGATGGGTCTGACAACAGTTCCGCCAGTTCAAATTCCAGCGGAGGCAGAAGGAATCGCCAAAGTAGAGGAGGATGGAGACAGAGGAGACAGCAGTTCCCAAGACAACGAGGGTGGAGAGGTTACCCACCCCAGTATCCACAATACATGGGACCAACGCCATTCCAGCCATTCCAGTTCAATCACCCTACAGACGCCCAAGGTTTTCCACAATGGAACCAAGACTTCAACGGAGGCTTCTACGGTCCACAACCTTTTTTAGGCTCCCGCCCAGGGACACGGGGGAAGAACCGGAAAGGCAACAATGTCACATGGGACGAGGCGGACCAAGGGAACCCCCGGCAAACCAGGAGCATGACAGGCTCCTTGCCCAACCAAGCATCAACCAGCAACCAGAGAGGGACTTAGTGGTGAATTTAACGTCCAAACCTCTAACGAGTATCCAGCGACAGGTACTGAATAAAGGCTTGGGATTTGTGCCAACACAGAGACCGGATATGTTTAAGGTGAACCTAGAGATGAAGGAATTTGTACGAAAATTGAAACTACAGGCCTTCTTTGCAGACAAACCGACACAAGCATTGACAACCGACACAGGTCTGAGACCCAAGTCTACTTTTACCCCTCCAGACTCAGTACTCCCTATTGAGTTACTGGCTTTTGAAAAAGCAGTCATGACAGAGGTCAATAAATTGGATGTGTCCTCCACACGCACCTTCCATAACACAACCAAGGAAGAACAACTTGCCTTGAAAACCCTATCGGAAGATGCCAGCATAGTTATAAAGCCAGCAGATAAGGGGGGAGCCATAGTATTACAATCCGCTGAATATTATGACAACGAGTGTCTGAGACTCCTGTCGGATAGACGCAACTACATGGTCCTACAACAAGACCCAACAGAAAACCTCAGGATTAAAATTGGAGGGATGATTGAGGAAGGCCTAACACATGATTGGTTGAGCAAAAAGGAAGGAAAATTCCTGGAGCAGAAAAAACCACGTATCCCGTATTTTTACAGTATTCCTAAGATCCACAAGGATCTTAACCAACCACCTGGCCGTCCAATAGTCTCAGGCATTGGCTCAATTTTAGAACCGCTGTCAAAATTCGCTGATGCCTTCTTGAGACCTTTAGTACAATCTACTAATACCTACCTAAAGGACACAAAGGCCGTTTTACAACTACTGCAGGAAACAACATTTGACCCAAACACCCAACTACTGCTGTCACTCGATGTGGAGAGCCTCTACACCAGCCTTCCCCATGATGAAACATTGATGATCATTGAGGAGGTGCTTTTTTCCACACCATGGAAGTATCAAACGCCACGAGGATTGGTTCTGGAATGCATTTCTCTGGCTTTGCAAAAAAACTTTTTTCAGTATAAAAATACGATCTATCAGCAATGCCATGGGACCAGCATGGGAAGCACATTTGCTCCGAGCCTGGCTGGTCTCTATGTGCACCACCTTGAGACAAACAGGATCCTCCACGAGCAAAACCCATACAGGTCGAATATAAAATGCTGGAAGAGGTATATCGACGACATCCTGGTCATCTGGGAAGGCGATCGCTTGTCTGCTGAGAATTTTCTGGAATGGCTCAACAACCAAAACTCCTTCCTGAAATTCACGATCACCATTTCAGACCAAACATTAGTGTTCTTGGACCTCAATATTTACGCAGAAGCAGGGGTGTTAAAAACCACAACTCACTTCAAGCCAACCTCTAGAAACTGTCTATTGAGGTATGACAGTTTTCATCCTCGACACCTTCGTGAGAACCTGCCATATGGTCAGTTTCTTCGCCTAAGGCGCAACTGTACAGACATGTCCCAATTCAAGAGGCAGGCGGATGACCTGAAAGAAAAACTCAAACTACGGGAGTATCCCAACAGGATTATCAACAAAGCTTTCAAGAGGGCGAAAAACAATAACAGAGAGGCTTTGTTAGAGGAACGAATCAAGGATCCCACGGAAAACAAACGACCCATCTGTATCACGACGTTTAACACAATGTCCAACGAGGTGTCCAAACTTGTTAACAAGCATTGGAGAATACTAACAAGTGGTGAACTAGACCTGGAAAAACCAATGTTCGCACACCGCAGGGGACGCAACCTCAAAGACATTTTGGTACACACCAGACCAAAACCAACGACTGCGTCCTCACAACCAACCATAAGCGTCCAGGGACATTTTCCATGCGGAAACTGCAGCAGCTGTCATCTGACTGAAAAAAGCACCAAACTCAACTTCAGCAATGGCTCCACATGGGAACAAAGGAGGTTCACGAATTGCAATTCCAAAAACGTGATCTACCTTATAAAGTGCCCATGCAACCTTGAGTATGTGGGCATGACTACACGAGCCATAAAAACACGAATGAATGAACATAAGAGTAATGTGCGTTGTAAAAAAAGCACTACGAAAATGGCCACGCATTTTTTGACATCCCAACATTGCGTAAACGATTTAAAATGGACTATCATTGAACAATTACCCTCTGATGTGGGCCTCTTCCAAAAAGAACAACGGTGGGTGTTCCGTCTGGGTACCCATCTGAATGGGCTTAACGATGATGTCCCATGGAGTCAATTATCAGCGTAAGAGACTATCAAGAAAGTTGACTGTGCAATACATACATTGAACAATAATTAGTGCCCACTCTAAATGACAGTGTCCGCCAGGCAATATGGAAAGACCATGAATCCTAATTCTGAAATCTGTAATTATACATATGGGTCTCTTCTCCTCTATTTATACCTCTAAACTCGTCTTGATTACTCGGACAACAGCAACGTTGTAAACTCTAATGCAGCACGCGCACTGTAGACATTCAGGAAATGACAGTGTCAAGTCTGTAAATTAGGGAGACTTTGGGTCTAAATCAGAAATCTGTCAATAAGCATAGGGCTATTTACTCCTTCATTTACTACTCGATACCGGTGTCACCAGTCGGACAACGGTAAGATTGAAAACTCTTAGGCAACACGCGCACTGAAGACATTCAACCTGACATGCGTGTGTCAGGTGCGCATGCGCTAAGAACAAACATCTCCTAATGCGCATGCGCCGAGGAACAGTGGCAGGCAGGCGCGCATGTTCAGGATCAACCGCAGACGCTAATCCTATGTTAACGCATCTAGAACATACAGACGCCCTGTATGGCCACAGAGCGGAATACCCATACATGGGAATAGTTTTCCTTCCGCCCAATTAACGAAACGGGCTATAAATAACCATGACCGCTACCTGACTCCACAACAGCGGAGCAGCGTGCGGGGTAAGGCGGTGATCAGAGAGTCCTGACTTTGTGAGTATGATATTGAAGGAGTACTAATATGCCACGATCATCTGAAACCATCTATATAAGTAAGTGTTACAGAATGAATTGTAAAAGCCACACCATTCTTCACTGCAGATAGCCATTGGAGCAGCACCCCGACGTTCCTATTTTGCTCATGAAGCCAACAACCAAGCTTCACAAGTATGAATACAACTTACAGTAAAATCCTAGTTCTCTATGTGTTTTATGTTGTATGTGTTGTGAGTTCCCCCCCCTTTTTTTTCCAAGAGCTTATTAACAAGCAAATGGTGAGGTTCCAGGTGATTGCACCTGCATGAACTACCCGCTACATGGGTAACCATTAGGTGACATATATTTTTTGTCTTTCTACAGGTCATTGTGCTTGTAGCAGACCGCTGTAGGCACACTTAGCCTATTCCAAGTAAAATTCACTTTTTTGTAAATACACAGTTTTATGTAGTAGAAGACGTGAGTAGGGAAGGGAGTCTGTGCCCCTGTCCTGAAGAAGGAGCTTGTCTCCGAAACATGTCGACACAAAAGCACATCAGAGGTCCTGTTCATTAATACAACAGGTTTGACCTCGCCCTGCACTTTCTTTTTAACAGTACCAGCCAGAGTACAGAATACATTTTTTTCTTTTCCACTCTAGCGCCAGGTACTTTTTAACTTTTTTCACCACACTCCCTACTCACTTTAAACATAACCCACACACTGTACACCACACATAGCCAATACCTTAAGTGCTCCCACGTAGCCGTCGGTCGCAGCACGCCGCATCCCGATAGAGGGGTGCGAAGACCCCGATGATGAAGCATGACACCAAGGGGCCTTTTGGTGTGTGAGGGGTATTTTCACAAACACTGAGTGCTTCAATACTCATTGATCACTCGTACTCTCCCCTGTGCCATGGACACTGGCACTGTTGCTCTGCTGTGTTGGACCCTCCCCTGTTGAGCCTCTCATGTACCTGCTATGCCACCTGCCCTGGACACTGGCCCTGTTGCTCTGCTGTGTTGGACTCTCACCTGTACCATGGACACTGGCCCTGTTGCTCTGCTGTGTTGGAGTCTCCCCTGTGCCATGGACACTGGCCCTGTTGCTCTGCTGTGTTGGAGTCTCCCCTGTGCCATGGACACTGCCCCTGTTGCTCTGCTGTGTTGGAGTTTCCCCTGTGCCATGGACACTGGCCCTTTTGCTCTGCTGTGTTGGAGTCTCACCTGTGCTATGGGCACTGGCCCTGTTGCTCTGCTGTGTTGTACTCTCACCTATGCCATGGACACCGGCCCTGTTGCTCTGCTGTGTTGTACTCTCGCCTGTGCCATGGACACTGGCCCTGTTGCTCTGCTGTGTTGGACTCTCCCCTGTGCCATGCCCACTTGCACTGTTGCTCTGCTGTGTTGTACTCTCACCTGTACCATGGACACTGGCCCTGTTGCTCTGCTGTGTTGTACTCTCCCCTGTGCCATGCCCACTGGCCTTCCTGTTTGTAGTTTGTCTGTGCAGATTTTCTTGCATATGATCAGCATTTTGTGCCTTGCTCTTGTGTACTGTTGTTCTACTGTCACATCTGTGCAATATGTGAATAAAGACAGTTACTCCTGATGTGTGTTTTGTCAGTGCCCTTGCTGATTAAAGTTATTTTGGTGTGTGCATTTGGTTGCCCGTGCCCCATGCTCTATGTGTCACTTCAACATTGCTTAGCTCTTTGTCCGCATCACATTTTCAAATAGGGGTGACAGGGTCTTCAGTCCATTCAGACATGTGCCATCACTTCATTTGTGAGACTGTGCCTTGTGGTGCAGTTCTTGGGCCAAGAGTGATGTTGCACTCTGGACATTGCCCCAATGGTTTATGTGTGATGTTCTTGAGCTTTTTATCAGAGAGGATTGCCCATGTGCACTTAAGCTGTGTGTGATGCCCAGTGCTCTGGTGTAGATGGTTGTGCTCTTGTATCCCAGAGTGGTGAATCCTGTTGTTGTTGTGTTGGATGCAAGAATGGGCGGATTTTGCGGATTGGCAATCCGCGAACTTGCGTATTTACGGATTCGCAATCCGCGAAGATCCGCGAACTCTAGCGGATTTGCGGATTTTTCCGTTTTTTGTGTTGGCGCGTGTTCGCGCCGATTTTGGGACAAGTTCGCAATTGCGAACTTACTTTTCGGCTTGCAACGGCCGCGACTATGTTGTTTCTACGTCTGGTTTATCATCACAGGTTCACAGCACCCTCTGTTTCACCACTGCCACCCTCTGGGACACCCATGCCACCCTCTAGTACATCCTCACTGGCACCTATTAGGTTTATTTATCACTGTAGATTATGGTGGTTGAAAAAAGCTAGCACACCTGCCCTTCTTCAACTGCCATCAATTAATTTGTGTTTCATTAATGTGTCAGTAATTTTGAAAGTTCCAGTCTGGCTGGCACCTGCTTCCTTCCTTATCTGTAATTTGCTTTTTGTTGCAGTGAAATTTTTTTTTTACAGGACCTTTATGGTGCTATTCTATGAGCCTGCTGTTTGGGTCATAGCAGGGTCATAGAATTGTTGCAAACTCTGGAGGGGCCCATCAGGAAGCACTACCTTGAATGTTACTAATGTTAAGTTTGAACTTTTGCACCTGCTCATTGCTTTCATTTTAGCTAAAATCGTTTTTTTTGCAATTTCGCGCGTTATTTGGGGCGCGAATCCGTGCGAGATCGATTTCGGAAGCCGCGAATACGTGCGAATACAAAATTGTTTTTGTTGCGACGTGTATGTTCGCGTGATCTTGCGCGTGTTCGCGAGGCGCTTCTAGCTATTCGTTTGCCAAGTTACCCTATCGGTCGTACACGGGCGCGGCCATCTTGTTGGCGTGACGTAATTCCGTTTCCGCCCGCTATGTGTAATCTCGCAAAGTGTGCTGCTCGCTAGTACAATTTCGCGCGTACTCGCAAGGAAAATCTCGCGCGAACTTACCCACGCGGTCGTGAACGGGCGCGGCCATCTTGTTTCTCATTCATTGCTATGGTTCTGGGCATGCTTTCTGTATCCTCTCTCAATCTCTGCCATCCTTTGCTTGTTTGAAGTTTTTTTGATCTAATTTTACTTATTATCTAACCCTCTATTTTTCTAGCTCTATATTTTTGTGTTTTCTGCAGCTTTTATTTACTTTTAAACTACTTTTTTAAACTCTTTTCTTTTCTTCTTCACTATTCTATTTCTTCTTTATCATTTAAGTTTATTTCTGCCCAGACCATGGTAAAGGGAGCCGGGAAGCACCCTGAGAAGGGGAAGGGTCCCGCACCCCGTGCCCGGCTCCCGTGCGGGCGTTTAAGGGGGGAGCAAGTGGTCCCGAGGGAGATCTTCAGCGCGGAGGAAGTGGCGGCACTGATCTTCCATGTCCAGCGCCGCCTCCCCAAGACGATCCTGGGAGGCGGCAAGATCGCGACCGGCTATGGCATCCGGGAGCGCCGCCAGCGGTGGGAGAAGGTGTGCCGGGCCATGTACAAAATCTCTGGGGTCCGGCGCACATATAACCAGGCCACCCACCGCTGGACCGATGTCATGGACCGGGAGCGGGACTTGCTGGACGCGCTCGGCGTAGAGGTCCCCGGGCTTGGTGAGTAGTAGTAGTAGTACATTTACTACTCTGTTTTATCCTGCTCTGTTATTTGCAAATCTTTGTTCTTTACCAAGAGCAATAATGCTGCCGATTACATTGAGGTAAATTATATTTCAAAATCTTCTATGCATTTCATTTTCAGGTGCACTGCTCTCCTTCTCAGTAGCCTTGCTTGCTACTATGCTTCTTTGTTTTGTATGTTGTGTTCAGAAGCATTTCATTGGCCTGAGAAATTATGTATGAGTGTACTGTAAAGAAAAGAACTGCGTAATGCTAGACAGTAAGGGTCATATTTTCAATTACCGGCGCATCCCTGCAAAGTAGCAGGGATGCGGCAGTAATTGTGTGCCATGCCACCACCACCCATTGGCCCAAAACGTCACAGAAGCCTTACGCATCTGTGCCGTAAAGGCAGCGCATTGCTGGAGTTGCGTGCCAACGATGGCGCAGCTCCAGCAATGCTCTGGGGTACCCTATCTCCCCAATGCTGCATCAAGCCGTACGTCGGCTTCAAGCGCGCAGGGTTTGAGTCATGCATCATTGTCCTAAAAATGACTGATTGACATCTTGTAGATTTCCCTCAGCCACTTTTAGGATTCGTTCCTGCGCAGGTACGCCCTCCCTTGCGCCGGAACGCCCCCTGATGGCGCAGGGCTTTACAACGTGATGCATCGCCCATATGTGTTTTTTTTTTTAATATATACGCCGCACCAACACCATGGCGAGTCTTTTGTTCTGCCGCTGCGTCAGAAAAGGCACGCAACAATGGAGGAAAATCAGCCGCAACTTCCGCAAGGGACTTATAAATCAGCCCCAACAGACTGAAGTCCAGTCCTTCCTTTAGACAGTCACATGGCTATCAGAAGAAATAGTGGCGGTGGTGGCGGGTGGATTGATAGTTTGAGTATTCACTGATCTGCAAGCAGGATGGACTTTGTCTGTCACGTGTTGCGCACTGCTGCCTGCAGTGCCAGGCCTAGGCAAACCTCTTTAGTAGTCTGTTTATTGAGTTACATAGGAACTTTCTAAGTCAACGTTCCGCAAATCAGGCAATACGAATAACGTAGTATACCACATGAGATAGATCCCGTGGAATAGTTGTCTATCTATTTGCTATTTTTCCAAAATATGTTGTTATTGTTCTTTTGAAATGTTTGATTTGGTTGAAAAATCTCATCCATGTTTTCTGGTTTTTCTTTCTTTCATGTTGTACATCAGCTCCCCCCAAGGGCAAGAGGACACAGGAGGAGGGTGCTGAGGATGCAGGCCAGGATCGGGCAGGCGAGGGCTCCTTTGCTGGCCCCAGTAAGTTTACATTTTAATAAACAGTACCTATTTTTTCCTAGCGTTCCTCATTCGATTTTTTCTAAATCGTCTTTGATCTTCTTGTAGACTGGATATAAATTCTTATCCTGCCTCGAATATGACTCCCTGTGGTATTACTAGACTATTCTTATTAGTCTGTCTGTGTAGCTAACTAAGATTGGACATTTGGCAATTCCATTGGACTCCCATTATATTCAGCAATACCTCTATGCACTGTCTCCTTACTGACTAGATAGTGTGGCAGAGTCATTCAGCTCCCGAAGTCACCGATTATAGATCCCCAATGATCTCTAGATTATCGTACGCAGGACAAGAGAGTAGTACGGAGTCACAGCACAGTCAAGAAGTGTCAGAGGCACTCATGCTTGCAAAAATTCCAAAACCTTTAGCTCATCCACTCTAGTCTAGAGGAACAAAAACCACAGAGTCTATTTAAGTGTAAAAGCTTTATTAAAAGTAAACACATTTATTAAAATCTACTTTGTCATAAAACTATTTCACTGTAAACGGAAAAGTGGTTAGTGCTGACGATTAATTGGACACATTTCTTGTGGTCGAGCCGAACTCTCACCTAGTTTGAACTTGATCCTGGTCGTGTTCTTAGGACTCAGGAGTCAAGCTTCTGTCTGTTAGGAGAAAAAGTGGTGCGTGTTAAAAATCAAAAGCAAGCATTCATCAGTTGTGCATAAAAGTGCAGCAAGACAACAGCCTTCCCTGGAAAATGGGACATTTTTACTATGGAGTAGACAGTCACAAATTATTACATTGTATTCTGTTTTTTTAACATTTCTCCTAGACCAAATATTATATAGTAGTGAGTGGTGTATTCTAACATTCTTAAATGTACTTTGTAGGTGTAACATCTGGTGACGGGGCCAGCGCGGAGGTGGCTGTGTTGGACTTGGACTCGGAGGCCTCTGGGGAGGAGGCGGCGTTAGAAGAGCTGGTGGCCGTTCCTGTGGGGGATCAAACGGTGGTGGCGGAAACAGGTAAGCTATATATTCCTTACTTATTGAGATTGAAGACTGCATAGTGTGCTTTCTGCACAGGTGTATTACAATTACAAATCAACCAGGTAGTAGCCTCCTCGAAATGTACTTCGACTTAGCTGTGAAGTTTTTGGTGAGAAGAATCCCAATAAGTTCTTAGACGAACGTGA